>NW_028227265.1:1252500-2485000 GCF_978045245.1 Mus caroli | reverse complement strand
TTTTTCAGGACAACAGCAGCCAAAATTCCCCACCTTTAAGACCAAAGAGGAGGAGGAAGGTGAAAGCAGAAAAACGAAAGTAGGGGCGTAGACCAGATGGCTGCCTGGAACTCAAGAGACTGTTCAATAAAGATCAGAGGTGAAGGGGTGAAGCAGTTACCTAAATAAAGCAAAAATGAAAAGAGGCAATGGGAGCTGATGATGATCAAGGACAGTTAGTTGTCTTCAACGTTAAACTACTAGACAATTAACCAGGCATGCCAGCTTGCGGGAGACCAACAACAAGCTAAGGTTGAGTGGGTTTAGAAGTTCGTGTTTTCTTCTCCCTTCCTAGCAGCCATTCGATATGGAGTTAAGCCATTCAACCAGGCAAAAATAGAACAAAAACATCAAATTAGCGATGACTTGTAACCAGGCATCATTAAACAGGACGAGAGACGGAGATTTGCCTTTTCTGTCAGGCATGGAGTTAGGAAGACGATGCTGTGTTCATTTACTCATTTGATCACTATTCAGTGAGCACTTGGAGCTACACTGATTAACTCAAACAGAACCTTGCTCTTAAGAAACTTACATTATGAAACAACGTTTTCATTAATGAGCCGGGCATGGTGGATCACGCCTGTAATCTCAGCACTCTGGAGACTGAGGGGGGAAAAGTGATTACTGTGAACTTGACTGTATAGAAGACACCATCTCCAATATGTATTTTATATATTTGTAAATCATTTAATCCAGTCAATAAACTGGTGAGTTAATGAGCCTTACTCCCATCTTATGGCTGAGGAAAAGCAACCTCAAAACTTGTAAGTGTTATGTGTAGTACCCTCTAGTCCTAGACAGACCCACATTTGACCCATGTTTCTCATTACTGAAATACACTTCTCTTTTCCATATATGCATTTTAAGGTCCTGTTTTGTTTTCTTTTGTTTTGTCTTTTTAGAACTGAGACATCTGAATGAATCCTGTGAAGTCTACAGAATGAAGAAACAGAGATAAGAGAAAAGGTTTCTAATATGAGGGATAAAATGGGAGCGGAGTGGGGGTTGTATTATGATACTCACACATGGGTGGGGGGGATTACAAGAAAGAGGAAGTCTGTGGGTGGAAACTATGAACTCAACTTTAAGAATAATTTTGAAGGGCTTCTAGGACACACAGAAGAAATAAACAACAGTCATCAAGAAAGGCAAGAGTAGAACCCTACTGAATGGCCCTGGCCGGAAGGGTAGCTCTGGGCATCAAAAGAAGTGATGGGAGGATTCCATAATAAGAAATAGAAAGAGAAGCCAAAAGAGGACCAAGAAACCATAGGAAGTGGAAGGAGGAATGGAAGGAGAAGTTGGGAGACCCCAGAGTCTCAAGCCTCCCAGCACCTAGGGGAGAAGAGTTTCAGAGTTTTAGAGAAAGAGAGAGAGAAAGAGAGAGAGAGAGAGAGAGAGAGAGAGAGAGAGAGAGAGAGATTCAAACTCTTTAAAGGACCAGACAGGATAAGGACCAAGAGAAACCTGCCATAGAGCTGGGAATGTGACTTACATAAAGCCCTGAGTTCAATCCCCAGCACCTCATGAAACCAGGCATGGTGGAGAATGCCTGTAATCCCAACACTTGGAAAGTGGAGGCAGGAGGATCAGAAGTCCAAGGTCATCCTCAGCTACAAAAAAAAAAAAAAAAAAAAAAAAAGAGCTTGAAGGCCACCCTGGGCTATACAAGACCCTGTTCCGTTTTGTTTCTTAAAACCGTACTTGGGCAAGCAGGGTGGTTCTCACACCATTTAAATACAAGTGTGTGCTTCAGTAATGGAAACAGCAAGCCTGGGTTGCCCATTCAGATACTCTGGCAATAAAAGTGAGGAACAGGCAGAGTGAGGAGTAAGTTTTTATGGAAAGTTCCGGGCTGGGCTGTGTAGTTTAAAACATTATAAATCTCTTCCTGCGTCTCGACTTTTTTTCCATCCCCACTCCCCCTTCACACTTCTCCAGTGATGTGTAAACTTCTCCTGGCTGAGCTAATCCATCATGACAGGACACTGATCCGAGCTTGTCAGTGTGGATCTGAAGCAGGGTGGAAAGAAACATAAGGGTCGATAAACTGTCCTAGCAAGAATTTTCACCAAAAGAAGTACCTTCTAGATTCTTGGTTAGAAAAGAGGGAAGGCCGCAGGAATAAGAAGCTGGCTGTGTTTGTATAGAAGACAGTTGAATGTGTTTGTAGGAGAGGTTCTAGCGTGTAGGGAGAAATTGAAAATGATTTACAATGCTAGGCAAATATAAAGAGAAAGACCACCAGGTCATACCGTGAAAGGCCTGCTTGAGAGGGAACAAGGAAAGCCGAAGAGAGGGAAAGTGAGAAGTCTGTCAATGAGAAACTAAAGACAGAAAAACAGCACTGGAAAGCCATACCGAGGGTGCAAGTAACACAAGACAGAAACAACATCTTTCCGAGCTGTGAAAATGGTTCCATGGGTGTGAGAGCTTGCTGCACAAACATGAGGGTCTGAGTTTGAACCCTCAGCACCCGTGTAAAAAGTCTGGCTTCACTCACCTGTAACTCCACTCTCTTCTGGTCTCCAAAGGCATTGCCCTTACATGTGCATACCCACACAGACACACGTGTACATAGAACACTTACTTTCTTAAAGTAAAACAGAATAACAACTCAATGAATATAAAGCAAAAGGTATTACCAGGAATAAAGAGCATCTCTTTTCATTATAAAAGTTCAATTCCCAGGAGGCTATAACATTATAAAATTGAACACATTTACCTTGAAAATATACAAATAGCAACATATCTGTCTAAGATAACCCCAGAGTCACTGTGGGAGACACTGGCATGTCTCTCTCAATATCTACCATGATGTCCAGTCAAATCAGCTGGGACTCCAACATGGGATTCCAACATGGCTGACGGCCAGGAGCTAGTGGACCCGTAGAGTTCTGTATATTAGCAGCTCCCAGTGGCAATTCAGAATAAAACTACAATTAGCATCTATTTATGCACACATTTTGATAGAAGAACAAGAAAATCAAGGGACTTTTCCTCTGGCGTTCAGAATGGGAGAAGAGGCAGGAGCTCAGGGAAGACAGTCTAATTCTTGACCCGGCTGATACGGACATGAGAGGTCATTATCTTAAAAGCCTGTCTTAGGGTTGCTTATTGTACATCTTTAGAAGGGTTGGAAGAAAGAAGGGAAGGAGAGAGGGAGGAAGGATCAGAGAGGCCTTGGAGGAGGGAAAGATAGAAGTCAAGGCACTGAGGGACATATAGCCTCTGTGTTTGCAATAATGCATGAGCAAGGCTTCCTGGAGACAGAAAGATCTTGAGAAGCCTGGACAAGATGTGCCTGTGAGAAACATGGTCACCTGTGAAAAACATGGTCGTCTGTGAGTCTACAGAGGTGGGAAATAATTGCCAGGAAGATGATACCTTACCCAGGGCGTAACTAAAGTGCCTGGAAGGATGGGTCAGATGGTCCATCGGTGAGGTGGTTTAGAAGATGAGGAACTATAATCCTATTCATCAGTGTGTCTAATTCCCAGCCCCAAAGCCAAGACAGGCATGCTTCGATGTAGCTATTGTTCAGAACAGATGGGGTGCAGTGCAGAGACCAGTGGACACAGAGTAAGCCCAGTGGTGATGCAGGATAAACTAAAAATCTAGACTTTTGAAATTTTTTTCCTGTTTTTTAAATGTTAAAAATTACATCAAGCCGGGCGTGGTGGCGCACGCCTTTAATCCCAGCACTCGGGAGGCAGAGGCAGGCAGATTTCTGAGTTCGAGGCCAGCCTGGTCTACAAAGTGAGTGCCAGGACAGCCAGGGCTACACAGAGAAACCCTGTCTCGAAAAACCAAAAAAAAAAAAAAATTACATCAAGTTGCCAGGCGTGCTGGTGTATGCCTTTAATCCCAGCATGTGGCAGGCGGACACAGGAGAATCTCTGTGAGTTTGAGGTCAGCCTGGTCTACAAAGCAAGTTCTAGGATAGCTGTGGCTACACACGGAGAAACCCTGTCTTGAAAAACAAACAAAGGAATTACATCAAGCTATTAAAAATGTGCTTCCGGGAAATCAAAGCCCGTTCTATGGCCCAGCTGAGACTGTTGGTGTGAGGGTGTTAGGTGACACAGTAGGACTGTCATGGAGAATGCCGCCTTATACTATACATTCTTGGGAGCCACATCAGCAACCAGTTAAAATTTGGGGTGTGACAGAGGAGGAGAGAGCCCAAAACAAAGTCTAGAAGGGCATAACGACCAAAGGACCACAGATGTCATTTCTATGGAAACAGAGAAGCCAAGAGAAACAGGAAAGATACGATGATAGAAAGTTGGGGGCTGTGAAGATGATTCAACCAGAAGTGCTGCCAAGCCAAATGACTTGAGTTCAAACCTTGGGACTCAGATGATAGGTGGAAAAAATCGTCATCCTTTGACCTACACACACACACACACACACCATCACACACAGACACAGAGAGAGACACATACAGACATACAGACACACAAACACAGAGACACACACACAGACATACACACACACATATAGACACACAAACACAGAGACACACAAACACACAGAGACACAGTGCACATGGCATAAACACAAATAAATAAAATATAATGAAAATTAAAAGAGAAAGGAGGAGGAAATGAAGGAGAAAGAGGAAGAAGAGGAGAGAAGGAGAAAGAAGAGGAGGATAAGACAAAGAGGAAGAAGAGGGGAGAAAGAGGAGGAGGAGGAAGAGGAGGAAAGTTTGAAGAAAGTTCTAGAACACAATGGCTTTGGAAAGGTGCTGTTCTTCATTATCACTGGTCTTCCATTACTGTCAGCTCTCTCTCTGTCTCTCTCTCTTTCTCTGTGTCTGTCTGTCTTTCTCTGTTTCCTACCACCACCTCTATGTGTATCTCTCCTCTCTCTCTCTCTCTCTCTCTCTCTCTCTCTCTCTCTCTGTTTGTCTCTGTCTGTCTATCTCTCTATGTTTATTTCCCCACCCCCATTCTGTTCTAACATCCTGCAAGGAACCTAAAGTGTGTGTCAAGCAAAGCTACCCCGAAGCCCTGGAGCCCTGGAGCCGCACTGCTCATCTCTGCTCGGCCCAGTGGCCTCAAAGGTACCAAGCTCATCCACTGAGTCTGCCTGGGTACCTCGGTTGTAGAGTCAGGCCCAGCAGATCATAGCCACCAGCACAGGGCCTACATTCCATCTGCTGGGCCCCATATGGCTGCCTTCCAGGAAGTAGGTACTGGAGCTGAGGAAGCAGAGAACGGGGTAAGGGAGGCTGGTCAACAGTTGAGCAGCTGGAGGGAGGAGGGCTGGCAAACAAACAGCAGACCTCAGGGAAATTAGGCTTTGGCTGAGCAAAGTTCAGCCTTGTTTTCTCAGAAAGCGGAGCTGGGGTGAGCCGGCGGGGGTGGGGGGTGGGGGGAGCAACCGAGCTGAATATCAGCTTCCCAAGCGTGACAGGCTTGGCCACACAACAGTGTCCAGAGCTCTTTGCTATGCCCCTCAGGGAAGACCGGCAGCAGCTCTGGGTGACCAATGAGCTGGGAGATGTGAGAGTGGAGAAAGTGCTTGCCAAACAAGCATGAGGACCCAAGTTCTGATCCCCAGTACCCACTTAAACTATCAGTAACCCCAGTCCTGGCGCAGATAGAGGTGTGAATCCTGCAATCTCAAGGGCCGTCCAGTGTGTAGCTAATCAGGGAGGAGCTTCAGGTGCAGCAGGAGACCCAAAGATGAGGTGAAGATCTTGAAAATGGCTGGAGATGTGGCTCAGCGGTTAGAAGCACCGACTGCTCTTCCAGAGGTCCTGAGTTCAATTCCCACCAACCACATGGTGGCTCACAACCATCTGTAATGGGATCCGATGCACTCTTCTGGTGTGTCTGAAGACAGCTACAGTATATTCATATACATAAAATAAGTAAGTTTAAAAGAAAATGACAGTGCTGGAAGGATGGCTCAGTAGTTAAGAGCACTGGCTGCTCTTCCAGAGGTCCTGAGTTCAATTCCTACCAACCACATGGTGGCTCATAACCATCTGTTATGGGATCTGATGTCCTCTTCTGGTGTGTCTAAAGATAGCAACTGTGTACTCATATACATAAAATAAAACATAAATAAATTTAAAAAATTTTTAAATGATATGTGGCTCAATGATATGTGGATCCTGACAACCTAGGTCTAATTCCTGGGCTGCACAGGTAGGAAAGAACTGATTCCCACAGCCAGACTTGCTGGTCATTGAGGCCCCAGGTCCTCCAGCTTTCCTACTCTCACACTGGGTTTACAGGTTGCAGTCCACCACACATAACTTCTTATGTGGGTACTGGGGGCCTCCTCTTTACACAGCAAGCACTTTACTCAGGGGAGCCATTGCTCTAGCCCCCACCGCTACCCCCACCCCCCTCACCAGCTATGTATCTCCAAGAGCTGTGTGTAGTAGGTCAGGTCAGGCAGATGAGACTCCAGTGAGACAGGACAGCAAGGTCTATTCCCCACAGACTGTGTGCACACTCCACGTCTACAGCTGGCTCTGGTACTAGCCCAGGCCTTAGCTGCCACAGCTTCCCCTCCCCGCCCCCCCCCCCAGGCCCTTTGTTCTTCACTACAGCTGCTCAGCAAATTCCTTGATTTTAAATTATGATCACAGGTTGGAGAGCTACTTAAAATAATCTTGCCAAATGTTCTATCTCTGCATTGATGAATATAATGGAGGAGACATTTCAGGGGGAGGGGGGTGTTGAACATTAAGAATTCACTTTGTTCAGGGGAAAGGGAAAAAAAAAAAAACAGTCGCAGCTTTGGCTTACATCTAAGGATTCTCTCCCTCAGGAAGTTGATTGTGTGCTGACCTTCAGTGAGCCAGTGAGCCCTGTGCCAGCAAAGGTGGGCGAGGGAGCTGTTGGTGCATAGGGCCTGCTGCAGATGCAGGGAGCAAAGGTCGGGGGTGTGTTGGGTTTGTTTAAGCATGAGTCAGAGGAGGAGGGGGGTTGATCCCCGCGGTCTCCGATTTCCAATTTCCTGTGCAAGCCGCTGAACACACAGTGCCCCTTCCCAGCTGGTTTTTTAGGCTGCTGCTCTGTGGAACAAAGGCAGATACTGTATGAGGCCACACACATAAATAACCCAGTCAGACCACGGCTTCCTTTTTCCAAGGGAGACATCTGTGGAATCCGGAATCTGGAAGAAACCAAACTCTAAGAGAGGCAGGGGGGGAAAGCCCACCACTGTCTGGCATGTTGGTCATCTTGAGGCCCTAGGTGTTCCCAGCCCACTTGCTTTTTGTTCCTTAGGCCTGGGCCCTTGGCCAGCCCCAGCAGGCCTGTGGTCAGGGGCTAGCTATTCCTTCAGGACAGCCCCGCAGCTCAGGCTGGAGCCTAGAGGACACAAGAGACTTCTCCTGAGTCAGAACAAGGTTCCTTTTTCACTCCGTGTTCTCCTTGAGCAAGGCTGACCCTGTAAAGGGCCTCCCTCCCATTTTCCTGGGGTTTCCTCAAGGCTTGGGGCCAGAGAAGTATATGAGAGAGACAAACCTCAAGAGAGGATGTTTCTACACCTAAATAACTCCCTGGGAACAAGGAAGCACTTGGTTGAGTGGGCCTCAGGGTTAGGCCAGCCTCTAGCAGGAACCAGGAATCAGAAGGGGACACGTGTCTACTTGTTGCCTTAGAGAGACTTTGTACCAGGGAGCCTTCCATACCACACAGGAAAGCCCCACTCTGAGAGAGGCATTGTCTGTAAAGGGTTTCTCTGCCTGTCTGCCATGGTGCACTTCAAGGCTTCTCACAGATGACTTGTCTGTGTTGTTCTGAATAACATAAAGCTGGCCTATTGAGTCTGGGGGTTGGACTCTGTGCACCCCTTAAAATAACAGATGAAAAGAACCCCTGTTACCTCCTCAGTAGGCTTCACCCAGAAACTCCAGGGCCTTTGTGGTTTAGGGGCAGCAGACTCTAGGGCTAAATGAATCCACAACCCTTCTCCTTTGCTTCGAAAGCAGAAAGAGTCCCTGGCTCTTGTTGGAGCCTCAGTTTTTCTCATCTGTTCAATGGACACAGGTCTGTTCATCTCACTCGTTGATTTCAAGGCTGAGACAAACCTGTTCCCATAGGTAAGCCTCAGTCTTCAGGAGAATGGCTCCTGAAGAGGCAGAAGAAGACAGGGTGGGGGTGTTTGGAAGGAGAAGGCATCTTTCTATGCAGGGGGTTGTGAGTCCTGGTTTACAGGGCTGTCTGCTAACCTATTTCCCTCTGAAGAGGACGTGATCCAGGCCCCAAGGTAGGCTCCACTTGAGAGCCCACTCCCCTCTCTCTTCCTCTTTCTCACAGGACTCTTGGACCCCAAGATCCCTTGAGTACCTGTCTCCTCTAGTGCAAAAACAACTTGGTCTCTGTGCCTTTACCCCCATTTATTCATGTGCCCTGAGAGGGGCAGAAAGGCCAGCTGCCCAGACGGGGAGATTTTATCACTAACATTGTTTGGAATTACTAGTGCTTGACAGTTTAAAGTGTAAAATGCAGTCTGGCCTTGAGCCCAGATTATTACTGCCTTCTAAACTCTGGGGGGACAACACGTTTCTCATCTGAAGCTCCTAAGGCAGACCCACCATGCCCACTTCTGTGGCCTTACTAGGTGACCCTCTCCCCCTCTTCTTATGCCTTAGGCACAGGAGGTGAGTGGCCTTGCTCACACCTCCATGACTCACCCTTACTGTGCAACAAGGGCCCTCCGGCCTCTTTATTCTCAGTTTGTTCTGTTTTTGCTGACGACTGAATTTAATGCGGAAGTGCTGTCAGCAGAAGAGAAAGGAAACCTTAACCCAACCCCCCCCCCCCCAGGAACCAGTTCCAAGTTGCTTCCCAGTGAGGTGTGCATGTTCTCCAAGTTAAACCAGGTAGTACAGACCTGCCACCGTAGCTACTTCAGAAGAGCCGAGGTAGGAGGATAACTCTCCTCCTTACTCCATTTTACAAGATAAAGTGTCTCGGATGTTTTAAAATAAATAGATAAATAAATAGCAAAAGGGGCCAGGGATATAGGTTAATGGTAGAGCACATTCTACCTGGTATGTGCTGGGTCCTGGGTTTAATCAGTCTTCAGTAACACATACAGACACACATACACACTCACACTCACTCACACACACACATACATATATATACCACACACAAACATGCACATATCCATACACACAACCACAAACATACACTCAGACATACATACACAGAGACACATATATACTACTCATACACATACTCACATACACACATATACTCATAATATATACCACACACAAGCATGCACACATACACACACACACATACATACATACACCACATATATTTACATGCACACAGATATACACATACAAACACATATACACCACACATTCACAAACACACATACTCTCACATACAAACATACATTATATATATATATATATATATATCACAAACACATGAATACACACACACCACACATTTACATACACTCAGACAGTACAGACATACATATACCGCATACACACACACACACAAACACTTCTTTGACTCTAGTCCTTGAAGGAGACTCTGGAGAAATTTCTAGAAAGAAAAGACAGAAGCTATATTTCAGCCACTTAAATGACATGTGACATTGATGTTGACAAACGCTACCCCACTGTTTATTGAACACCACCGTCCTCTCTCATCTGCTCCCTTATTGGCTCTCAAAGCAACCTAGGAGCTTGATTTATTTGATTCTTATCTTCTCTTATTTCACAGCCAAGGAAACTGAGGCCAAAGATGTCTGAAATCAGAGCCCTTTGTCTTCCATCCCCCGCAGGGCTGTCCACTATGCCTGCCCCAGTCGTGATGGTTTGCTTTCTGCTAAGGATGTCACCACACCTGGTTAATGGGGAATTGCCACCTGCTCTCGCACTGGGCAACCAGCCCTCCTGAAAGCAAGCTTGATTCCAAACTCAGGGTTAATGATAAAGCTGAACAACGTAATGACTGGCCTTCCCTCTCCCTCTTTATCAACATGTGACTTAGGTTTGAGTGCCAAGCTAAACCTTTCAAGAGCCACATCCTCGGCGGTGACTTTTTAAAGAGTAAATCAAAGTTTGCTGGAAGAGAAAAGCAAATACCCATAGTCAGCATGCCAGGCTGGTCTCGCGCCCACTTCCTGGTCTCACTGTTGACTTGGGCTGTAATCCTAGATAAGTGTGAATACGTTCACCGCCCTGGGCCCAAAGGGCAAGCCTGGGAGAGAGCCCAGGACAGAGTCTGCCCCTGCCCCTTATGCACACACACACACACACACACACACACACACACACACGGAACCTGGCAAGATGTCAGCTCCCATGGTTTACCTCAGAGAGGAAAACCTCAGACAAAAGCAAGGCAGGTACGAAGTTCTACACAGCCTCTTGTCCTTGTGCCTGTGATTGTGAAGAAGTGGGTCACCCGAGTGTCACATCACCAATAGAGCCCTACCATCCTTTGGCTCCGCTCACCCATAATTAGCGGAACTGAGGAGGAGAAGAGCTGCACTTTGGGCCTCAGATGGCGGGGTGGAGGAATCGGAGCAAAGTTGACAAGAGTCAACCGTAATCACATAGTGAGCATTTTCAAAGAAACAAATAAAAAAAAATAGCCCAAAGTGGGTCAGCGCTTACTGTAAGGTCAGAGGCAGGAAACTGGGACAGACTTCGAGTCCTGGGAGGAGGGACATGAGTTGTGTTTTCTGAATACAGACTTGTGCTATCTTTTGGACTTCACCCCCTGCTGCTGCTTTCTCCTTCTGTCTCCTGAATACACAGGGCCTTAGTTCCAACACTCTCCGTCACAAAACATCTTCCCTGAGGCAGAAGACAAAAGGCACCTAAAAAGACTTTACCAAGACCCAGGCATGGTAGTGTACACCTGTAACCCAGAGGCGGACGAGAGGGTCTTCCTCGGCTATATAGCACTTTTCAGGACAGCTTGGCTACATAAAATCTTGTCTCAAAAAGAGCAAAAGAAATAAAGGAAGGAAGGACAAAGGTAGGAAGGAAGGAAGGAAGGAAGGAAGGAAGGAAGGAAGGAAGGAAGGAAGGAAAGAAGGAAGGAAGAAAGGAAGGAAGGAAGGAAGGAAGGAAGGAAGGAAGGAAGGAAGAAAGAAAAGAAAGAAAGAAAGAAAGAAAGAAAGAAAGAAAGAAAGAAAGAAAGAAAGAAAGAAGGAAAAAAGGAAGAAGGAAGGAAAAAAGGAAGAAGGAAGGAAAAAGGAAGAAGGAAGGAAAAGGAAGAAGGAAAGAAGGAAGGAAGAAGGAAAGAAGGAAGAAAGGAAGGAAAAAGAAGGATAAAGGAAACAGGTAACTCTTAGGAGAGGCTGGCAGGCAGAAACACAGCAAGAGGCTGCTTGTCTTTGCAGTCTCACAGTCACCCATCCTGAGATCCCAACAGGTTAAATTCAGACACCTTCGGAGCACTGTTGGCACCAAGTCCCATGAAGTACACGTATGTGTGCATGCACACACATTCAGGTTACCAGCAACTCCTGTCATTGTCCACAGATCATCTGTGGCATCCAGTATGCTACACAACAGGGAGCATGCAAGAATGCACATATGATGTGCAAATAGCACACACGTGCACATAGCACATCTTCCTACATGTTCTGAATACATGCTCATATGTGCACATAAGAGCACCCAATGGACACATACACTCACAGTGTTTAGAATAGTATCTGTTCACATACCTGTTAACTGCATCCACACAATGTAAACACATGAAACCCATGTACACATACCCAATACAGCTGGGACTCTGTATCTGTGAATTCTGCAGCCATGGCGTCAACCAACTTCAAATGGAGAGAGATTTTCATCTTTACTACAGGCTTTTTGCTGCCATCCCTGAACAATACGGTACAATATCCAGTGCTTAGCATTTAAAGTTAGGCACGATAACTTTGAAGGGACTGGTGTACAGATGGTGTATTGTCTATCCTATGCAAACATTGTATATTGGAGACAAGAATCCGCAGATTCCAGAACAAGTCTCCCGTGGGTCCCAGAAACCCCTGTACTCCTGAGCACACGCCCTGTACATCATGGACCTTGTGCACACACAGTAGGCCTGCATCCCTCTTGCTCTCTCTGTAACCTTAAGACTTTGGCAGTTGTTATCTTTCATTCTTGGCAGGATTGCACTTCCTGGTGGCCTTGGAGACAGGTTTGGGTCAGATTTATCAGGCTTATTTGGGAGGGGCATATAATCATCCGAGCTCCGGGTTTCAGGTTCCAGGGACCTAGGACTGGCAGAGTGGCATGTTTTGGTGAGAGTTAACCGTGCTTATTAATTTTCTGGAGTCTTGAAATACACACTGTTTCCAAATGTTATCTTTAAAAGACATTCTGGAACTGTGCCCCGTGACATAAAGAATGCACATGTGCATGAAAACAAGCATGTTCAACATGTGGGGCGAAGCACGTCGGAACCACGAATGCAGAGGATTTGGGTGAATGCAAGGTGCACTCTGTCCTTACCCTGCCATCTCTCCTACACACAGAAAATAAGAGTGGCCTCAGGCAAGTTCAGGAGCTGTCTTGGGTCAGGGGTCTCTCCAGTTCACTTCAGAAGCAGCATCTCTCTGGGGTTTAACTGGACTGCAAAATGTTTGGGGTGCTCAACCAACACCGCACCTCTACACAGCAGAGCCTTCCACTCCGTAGTGAGCGAGTAACGTCACACAGGAGTAGATCTGCTTCCACTTATCCCAAAACTTATGGAGAGGTCCTAGAGCATTTGCCCAAGGAACATCCCATAGGCTGGGAGAAGGAGAAGATTCCAGAAACACACGAGGCACCTTGCCTGTTCTCTCCACCCATGCCCCCAAAGATGGTTGGGTGGAGGTGTTGGAGTGTGTGTTAAAAAGAGTTGCTTATTTAAATGTCTGGCCTAAAGAGCAGATTAACCAGGCACAGTCCCATGAGGTGAGGGGGTAGGGAGGTTGAGGCGAGGAAGGGTCTATAAGAATTTATGTTTTTGTCTTTAAGTTTGGGTTTTTGGAGTGCGGGGTTTGGGGGGAGTATAAAGGAAGCCACCCTGGCCAGATAAACTTAAAACTGTAAGCAAAATTCCCTTTTAGCGTTTCAAAAAATGACAAAGTCACACCAGAGAGGAAATGAAAAGGGAAATTTTTAGACTTCTCATCTGTCCAGAAAGCCCCGACTGTGTTTCAGAACCCGGTAGGGTAACTGTCGGTCCTGCGGTCACACAGCAATCCCAGGAGGCCTTGCGTCAGCAGCCATTATATCAATAAGGAAATACAATCACCAAACCACAGGCCTGCTTTTTTTTTTTCTTCCTTTTTTTCTTCCCTAAGCCCACATGTTACTTTAGGAGGGTTTTAAAACAAGAGACTTTCCTGTTGTTGAAACCGGTGAGCCCACAGCTCTTCCAGGTTACTTAAATTATCCTACCTCTTACAGCCACAACAGACATGGATTTCAAAACTTTCTCCTCCTCCTCTCCCTCCTCCTCCCCTTCCTCCTCTCTCTCCTCCCCCTTCTCCTTCTCCTCCTCCCCTGGCTGACAAATGCGTTTGACTCCCTGAACCCTTATTTACCAAATTGTATGGCTAACTGCTGACACAGGAGGAAAACCACGAGTTGCACATTAAGCTCTGCAGCGAAGTGCCCTTGCCAGTCATGATGAGTTTATTCACTGACCTGAAGGGGGAACGGCCACACAAAAGAGAATTCTGCAGAAATGGCCCTGTGGTCAAAGCAACGTTGCTCAGCACAACCAGCCCGTTTTCCATGCACACACACACACACACACACACACACACACACACACGCTTGCAAATGTAAGATATCACAGCTCACAGGAGGAGGTTGCCCTGTTTATCATAGCATGTGAAATCGACCTGCTGGAATATGTTTTAACTACAACCAAAAGGCAGCTTCAACCACTTCATGAGGTCGCTTGTCTGAGTTGCTGGAAAAGCAGCGTAATAGGAAATCGTAGGTGGAGGGCCCAGCAGGGGCCACGGGTGACCGATGTCAACTCTCAGGGACAACTCCTCTGTGCACGCAAGATTTGTTTTTCCCTTGAGCCAATAGGAAGATGCAGATGAAAGACCGCATGGTGGGACCATGAGCCAAATCCACAGAGAAATATCTCTTTTCTGCTCAGCTCAGCAAAGAGCGATTGTGCCAGACCCAACAACTGCATTTGATAGCCATCTTCCGGTTTAACTTCTAGCTTGGACTGGGGCCACTTGACATTGTTAAAACAACGCCTGTAGACTTCATCTGTGATCCCTCGCCTGGCCTGAAGCATCCGCCCCTGTGAGTTGAGCCTGAAGTTAACAGAGGGTTTCTGGACAGTAACTTGTTCACTTCAGTAACCAATTACCGTGAGGATAAGTGAGGGTGAACTTTATTCTGCGGCTACAGCCGGTGATCTTAACGCCCACTTCACAGCCTCCACGCTGCAGTCCTGAATCCAGCAGACACTTATCTAAGCTCACACTTTCCAGCCTTTTTGGGTTAGAATCAACACTTAGCTCATCAGAAAAACACACACACTGTCCAAAAGAGAATCTGCTCTCAGTTTGAGCACATGGGTGTTTTGTTTATTTTCTTTGATTTTTTTTTCTACATTCCAATAAATCTGCCAGTACTGAAATGCTGAGACAGATACTCTGAAACTGTTGTGTGTGTGTGTGTGTGTGTGTGTGTGTGAGAGAGAGAGAGAGAGAGAGAGACTGTGTGTATGTTTCATGTTTGAGGGGAGGCTCTTTCAAAACAACTCTGACCCTCTTTATTCAGAAATATGAGATATGATTGGGGCTACAATAAAAATAATAAAATAAAATAAAGGCCAGAAGTAAATCGATCCTAGTTATAATCAGCTTATTGTGTCATAGCGTAATGCACCCTTAGGGGCATTTTTTTTTCTACTAATAATTCCAGAGAATTCCAGACTTCTCACACAGGCACAGTAGACATTTTTAATCTCAACAATACTCCATGACAAACTGATCTACGGTCTCGTATGGAAGGTGTCCTGTTCTACCACCGTGTTTTTGAATTAATAATGTTGGGAGAGCCAGCCTATCAATATGAGTATGAAGTAAAAGTGGAATAGCTTTTCGGCTCTTTCAACGTGGTCATCGGGGCTGCTAGGCCCAAGTTCTCCTGCCTGACTGCAACCGAGTTTGCAGGACAGTTGCTCACACTCCCTCCTGCTTGGGCTGTGTAGGCCACAGCTGCCACACTAGAGGGACATTACTGATTCTTTTCTTTAATGCCACCACCAAGACCATGTACCCACCAGGCCTGCCTCTAGGTCTGTGTAGCTACAGGCCCTCCTCTGCCCTCCTAGGCTGAGCCTCTGCATGCCAATTAGGATACTAAGAAACGGGTGCTTCTGTTGAGGAATGGTGCATGAAGTGGATCTCCTCATCACTTCTGGGGGACCCCTGAGGTTTGTTACCAGCCCTGTTGACTAAAAATGTCTGAAGATATTCTTAAAAGCATGGCCTCTGGTTCTTTGCAAACTAATTTTAGGTTCTCGTTGTGGAAAATTTCAAGTATGTCAGAAGAAAGAAACCCAGCACCGCTAAGTTCTCTCCGTGGCTCACAAGGACAGGACCAGAGCATCTCCAAACATGCTTTCTGTTTTGTTTCTCACATGTTCCCACAGTTTTGAAATGGTTTTTAAGAAAACCTCACATGGAAAAAGAAAAATTTCAGGAGACAACAAGGTAACTTAAGTGGGTGAAGGTGCTTGCCACCAGACCCAGGGGCTTGGGTTTGATCTGCCATCACCACACCATGAAACGGTTACACTACTCCCCCAAGTTGTTCTCTGACCTCCACTCATTTGCTGAGACACACATACCTCACACACAGATAAA
This sequence comes from Mus caroli, assembly GCF_978045245.1. Classification (NCBI taxonomy): domain Eukaryota; kingdom Metazoa; phylum Chordata; class Mammalia; order Rodentia; family Muridae; genus Mus; species Mus caroli. The sequence continues at coordinate 2,469,097 of NW_028227265.1, read as the reverse complement.
TCAGTGTGTGAGGTATATGTGTCTCAGAAAATTTATTTATTTTTTACGTGTATAGGTGTTTCATTTGTCTGTTTGTCTGTCTGTCTGTCTGTGTACCATGTCCATGCCTAGTGCCTGGGGAAGCCAGAAAGGGGCACTAGATCTTGTAGCACTGGAGTTACAGGCAGTTGTGAGCCACCATGAGGGTGCTGAGAACTGAACCTGGGGGAGGAGGGGTCTGAAAAACATCAATGTGTGTTCTCAGCTGCTTAGCCATTTCTCCATACTCAATAGAAAAAGAATTTTTGAAAGAAACTCAGATGTGATGGTTGATTTTTTTCATTGTCATCTTGGCTGGGTTTGGAGTCCTCTAGAAGACACTCTCCTTCCTATATCTATGAGATGTTTTCAGAGATGTTCGACTGAAAGGGAACCCACTATGCATATGGCCGAGAGGCACCACCCCTTGGGTAGGAGTCCTCAGAATAAATAAAAAGAAAAAAATCAGCTCAGCCCATCGTTCATCTATGAATGCTTCCTGGCTACAGACTCATTGTGAGCACCCACCTCCTGCTTCTGCTGCAGAAGCTACAGCCACCCTCAGCACCCCACCTTCCCCCTCTTGATGGTCTGTGCCCCTCACACCATGAACCAAAACAAATCCTACTTTCTTTAAGTTTCATTTTTCCAGGAGCTGCTTTTGCAGCAACAAGAAATAGAACACTCCAAGCCCTGTGCCATTTCAGTCCTTTGCAAGTGTACTTCTATAGCCTTAACACAACTGAGCATCTCCTGGTGCAGCCACACCCCACAAAGGTCCCTTTCAAAAACAGTGCAAGAAGATGCCCACTGGGAAATCTGAAATACAGCATCACCCCACACGCACACCCCCGGGGTGACTTGAGACAGCTTTTCCAGAGGCCACGGTTTACAGATTCAAAAAGTTCTAGATCTCAAAGACACTGGGGAGAAGTTAGATGTGGTAAGCAAGTCTGTGTTCTGTCACTAAGTGAGTTCCAGGACAGCCAGAGCTACACAGAGAAACCCTGTCTCAGAAAAAAAAAAAAAAGAAAGAAAGAAAAAGAAAAAAGAAGAAGCTGGAAAGGTTGGTGTACTTGCTGGTTTTGTGTTTCAGCTTGAGACGAGTCTTCAGAGGAAGGGAGCCTCAGTTGAGAAAAGACCTCCATGAGATCCAGCTGTAAGGCATTTTCTCAATTAGTGATCAATGGGGAAGGGCCCAGCCCACTGTAGGTGGTGCCATCCCTGAGCTGGTGGTCCTGAGTTCTATAAGAAAGCCACAAGGAGCAAGTCAGTAAGTAGCATGCCTCCATGGCCTCTGCACCAGCTCCTGCCTCCAGGATCCAGCCCTGCTTGAGTTCCTGTCCTGACTTCCTCCAGTGATGGACTATGATCTGGAAATGTAAGCTGAATAAACCCTTTCCTCCCCAACTTGCTTTTTGGTCATGATGTTTGTGCAGCAATAGAAACCTTGACTAAGACAGTTGGGGGTTCACTTAGTGGCAGAGTATTTACATGGTATGTGGAGACACCCTGCATTTGGTTCCCAACACCACACACACACACACACACACACACACAGAGAGAGAGAGAGAGAGAGAGAGAGAGAGAGAGAGAGAGAGGGAGAGAGAGAAAGAAAGAGAGGTAGAGTAATGGAGAGCCTGAATAACAAGCGAAAGCCAAAGCAATGTTTTTAAACAAGCATATTTGTACATATAAGTCCAAACATACCTATAAAATAATTTGATAATAAGAAATTTGACTATGTCACTTACATCATTAAAAAAAAATCTATACATTAAGGGGTCACCCAGGTGGCTCAGTAAGTAAAGAAACCAACAAACCAGAAGACCTGAGTTCAGTCCCTGAGACCCACAGAGTAGACAAGAACTGACTCCTAAAGTTGTCTGATCTCCACATAGGAGCTGCAGCACTCATACATACATACATACATACATACATACATACATACACATATACATACAGAGAGAGACAGAGACAGAGACAGAGACAGACAGAGAGAATGTTTTAAAGTTTATATACTCATGCTAGCCCCAAAAAAGACAGTGCTTTCATAACTACCCATTGGGAAATGGGACATTGCCTCATCCTTGGGGTTTCATGAAGCACCAACCTTCTACCCACTGACTACTGGCCCCAGCCAAGGCTGCTCTCCTATCAAGAGAATCCTGTGAGGGTCCACTAGACCCGGGCAGTCAGCCAGTCCCCAGGAGTAGACATCCTTAGGCACTCGAGAGCCATGGGAAGGGCACACCATCCCCCTAGTGTTTCTGTGGCAACATCAGTTTGTTATGTATACTTCCATTCAGTAGCACTTAGAGATTGGGGAAGGGTTTAGTATCTTCATGATTGTACACAGGCATTGTTCCATTTCATCTAGCCAAATGGTGTCCCTGGCTACAACAGTCTAATGATAAAGGGTAGGTGACACTGTCAATGGGGGCTGTAATCCTGCCAAGAATAAAACCAGCTGAAGCACTTGAAAGAAAAAAAAAAGAAAACCAGGCTGAGCTGTGGGGCCAGTGATTGCCCTTGAACCCAATCATACACTAGTGCTGTCTGAAGGATCATCTTCCTGGTCAGAATCCCTAACTCCACCTGAGAACTGTTCTCAGCACCTCCTCTGATATCAGCCGACCATAAAACGAGGAGAAGAAACACAACAGACACATTCCTACCCAGAGAGGGTGATTTAACTCCTGCTTGCTGGGACTTATTATAAAAGCGGAAATATAAAATCCTTACTGCAGCAGCACGGGTCTCTGGGCTGCCAGGTGACCCCCAAGCAAGTCCTGTGGCTTTACTGCAGTTTCTTTAGCATTTGGATGCGCTAGTCGAACACCATAGCACTAGGAGCCAAATAGCGTTATACAATTAAGGTGGAAAACATCGCATAAATGCAACGGAGGCCAGGGCTTAAATAGCCACATATGGTTTCACAAAACGTACTCCGGATCATCAGCCAGCAGTAAAAACACACAGGAGGGAGATGGCCTGGCTGGAAATGAACTGAAAATTGATAAACATGTAGTTGCTAATGCGGTGTTTATTATTTTTTACTGGGATAAAAATTAACTTGTGCAGCCTTGGCTAGCCAGCGGCTTGAACTCTACCATCTGGGTGGTGGAATCGGCTGTTTCTGGAACTCCAGGTTACAAGTTAGTGTTGCCAGACCGTATTCGTGAACAGGCCCTGCATGTCCAGATAGCAGAATGGGGAGAGGTTTCAGCAAAACACTATAGAACCCGTCGGGGCAGCAAAGAGGACGACCAGGAGGGAGCCACTCTGTTTTGAATTTGTACATGTACCTGTGTATGTCACACTGACATATGTGTGTCAGTGCATGGGGAGGTCAAAGGTCAACCTTGGCTATCATTCTTTGGGAGCCATCCATCCTGTGTTCTGAGACAGGGTCTCTCACTGGCTCTGTGCTCACCTATAAAGCTACTAGGTTGACTGGCCAGCAAGACCCAGAGAGCTACCTGTTTCTACTTTCCTAGCACCAGGCTTGCAAGCACAAGTCACCAAACAGTTTTTTATGTGAGTTCTGGCGGATTGAACTCAGGTCTTTGTGCTTGTGTGGCCAGTACATTACCGACTGAGCCATCTTGCCAGTACTAATCCCACATTTCAAGTGGAGAAAGAGGCTGGCAACTTCCTGGAAAATCACCTCAGGAAGCCAGACAGGCTGCAAATCCTGGTCTTCTAGAGAGGCAAAGAAGAGATTGCAAGGGATGCAGGAGCTGGGGGTGGGGGGTGTGCAGGGGGATCATGAGGGCACTGGGGGCAAGCCTGAGCAAGCACAGCCAGTCATGTGACAACCCCAGCAGCTGCCCCAGCTGCAGAGCTGACCTCTCTGTCCCCAAGGGCCCTTTGTCATCAGCTGGATCAATTTACTTCAGCTACAGTGTCTTCACAAGCAGGGACTGAATTATGACTCGTGGAAATCCCCTCTGTACCAAGGAATCAGGTAGCTTTCAAACTCCCAACAATTAATGGCTCTTTTGGTCAAAGGAGAACATGAGGCAGGGAGGAGTTGGGGGAGGAGGGGAGAGCAGCAAGCAACGCTCTGGGTTTCCAAACAGGCTGTTCGGTTTCTAGTAAATTAGAAGGGGTGGATGGTGGAGGTACCAGTAATGTTACCCTGTAGAATGCGGTCTCCTTTGACGTCAGTGAGATGTTTCTCTCCCTTTCTCCTTTTGCCCTCCTTCCTCTCTCCTTTCCCTTCCTGTGTCCCTCCCTCCTCCCAACATCTTTACACAGAGTCATGCTGAAAACAGCTCTGAGTTTTACAACACAGCTTCCAGACGCAGAAGATCCCCACCCCCACCCCCACCCCCACCCTGACAACACTGCAGGGCAGAATGCAGGCTGTAGTGGGAGGCAGACAAAAAAAAAATGTTCATGTGACTCAAAGCAGGAAGCAGGACACATTGCTGGGAGGAGGCGTCACCACCACAGGCTGTGCATTCCTGCCTTGCCTGGCCAGGTTAGCCATCCCCTCCAAGGGAGCATTCCTCTGTGACAAGAACACACACTGGTCTCAGACAATCCTGAAATAGAATCTTGGCGAGCATGCGCCCTGCTCTGAGGCCACTCAGCCTGGTGTCCTGGCTCCCCCTGTCTCTTCCCCAGAGATGTGTTCTCCACACATCAAACAGTAGCAGCTGCCCCCTTGTCAGAATGGAGCTAGTGAAAATAGCATTGCAAGGCTGGCCAAGCACTCTAGAGCCAGACCAGAAATGCTGCTGTTTTTATTTAAATTGCATCTGCATATACCCACGCACATACATAATGCATGTGTGCACACACAGGTTCATGCACAAATGCACATGCACGATTACACATGCACTCACAAGGACACACATGCAGGACTGCTTCCACAGAGCATGCTGTGGGTATTAGAGGGGTTGCTTCCTGGGTGGCTAATCTCAAAAAGTCTTCTTGTTTCTGGAATAAAAGGACTCTGGTTTTTTTGGGGGGGTTTGTTTTTTGTTTTCCTTCAGGCAGATTTTTTTGCAGTTGGTTTGTATATGCATTATATATATGACTATGATATGACTCTTTGAAGACAGAATACATATATAATATGAAGGTAGAACTGGGTCTATATGGGAAAGGAGAACTTAAAGGAGGTGGGGGAGAGGAGATGGGGAGGGAAGTCAGGAAAGGGAAGGGAGTGGGAGAGGGGTGAGGGAGGGGATTGGGGTTGGAGTGAGGGAGGGGACCTGGGGGAGGGGTGTGGAGGGGAGTGGGGGGTGGAGTGAGGGAGGGGAATGAGGGGAGAAAGATAAAATGTCATATGTCTTCTCTCATGTATGGAACTAGATTTAGCTATATTCACATATATAAATGGCATAAAAGCAGGAAGCCTTACTTAGAGGAAAGGGAGAGGGGGACAATGAGTGAGTAGTGGAGGAAGGACAGGGGAGGATAATAAGGAAACAAATACAAAGTATATGGATGAAAATGTCATCATATGAAATCCATTATTTTATATACTAAAAAAAAAATACTTCAATGAATTAAAAATAAATAAATAGTTTTTAAAGGGACAGGTATATGGGATAAGACCTTGACCCCAAGGCTTTGTCCTAATAGGCACAAATGAGGCCCCAGATGGGGGTGGGTGTAAAAGCAGAGAGCAAGCTTGAATATCCTGGTGGCCCCACCATCCTCTGCTCTAGAAAGCAAGGGTATCAGGAGGCCTCAGAACAGGGAGCATTTTGTAAGCCAGTGTCCCAAACATTCTTACAGGCATGAGGTCATGGGGAAAAACACATACACAGAAAGAAGAGAAATTTTGGAATCTATTCCAAAATTAGAGGGGGAAGATAATGAAATGTGTGTGCACGCACCCTTGGTCTGGGAAACCAGAGACTGTATGAAATTGCCACGAGCAGATAAAGCCATTCAGTAAGAGATGGAGTCCAACTCACAGTGAAGATATATTTAACATGCATAGATGGATGGAAGGGCAGCTGAACAAAGAGAATGAATTGTTTTAGAAAACAGAGATGGTAAACAGGACTCAAAGCTTTTGGGAGGGGCTGGGCAGGTTTGGGAAATAACAGTGTGTGAGTTAACAATGAAGAACATTCTAGACCCCATACCCGGGGGTGGATGGAAGTGGGTGTGTCTAACCAAAGGCAAATCTGTGTGCCTTCCATGGGAACAGTGAGCCTTTATGTGGTCCTGTGTACCAGAGACCTACCTCTCCTATCATGACACCCCATTGGCTATTGTTGAGAGGGGATGACTACCCTTCTGCTCACCTACAATGCAAAGGTTCCAAGGGGCCTATAGGAGGCTGAACTCTGACATCGGAAGTTAAAGCCAGCTTCCTCGCTCTTGTTCTCTCTTCCTCAACTGGAAAATGAAGACACAGAAGGAATTTAGGATGGAAAGAAATGGTGGCCACCTGCATGTAACCTTCCAGTACTGCTTGAGAGCTCTGAGTCCCGGGGCACACACTAAGGGCTGGACTGACAGCAAGGGAGTAGGCGTCTTGGCTGGGAACAGCCTGCTAAAGGCTCTCATTTCTTCACTGTATCCTCATGGGGGCTTCTTCCTCACAGGAGACATACCTAACTGTTTTGGGGTCACTGCAGAGGTGCTTCACACAGTGGGGCTCCTTTACGTCCTTTCAAATGCATCTATTGTATGGCAGTTTTCTCTAAACTGAGCCACTCTATCTCAGAGGAGAGTTAAGATTCAGAAAGTAAAATGAAGCTTTCAAGGCTCCAGAAAAAAAAAAAAACAAAAACAAGAAAAAGACAACAATAACAACAACTCACAAATCTCATGAAGTTCCTAAGACTTACAAGATACACAATGCTCCTCCCAAAGGCTATATGAGCAGAAACATTTACTGTGGAGAAGAGACTTTCTCACCAGTCAAGCTGCCTTCAAGTGGTATGGGAAGCTCCAGAGATAGAGCTTCTGGGAACCATTGCACATACTGGGATGGGATTTCCAGTGCTACAGCTTCCTTTGAGTCATCCAGGAGCCTAGAAGTAACACTTCCATCACCCTTGCTCATTGATTGCTTCATCAAGTTGGACTTCAGGGGAATTGTTACGCTGGTCTGTCACTGGTACCCTACCAAGGATGAATTTTTTTCACATCTTATTAGCATAGCATGTTAATGTCTTGACCCACAGATGTGCACGAGGCAGCATGTTCCTGCCAAGGCACATGCTCTCAACTCAAGTCTCATGTTAGACATTTTCCTGAGAAAGGTAGTGATTGAGATGAGGGCCCAGTGAGGAACCCAAGCGGAGATCCTGCATGGACAGCATTTTCCTCAGATCACAAGGAAAGAAGGAGCCTGATCCTTCCCCCATCCTATGCCGCTCAACAGACTGACTCTACCAACCTACCTGTCCTAATAAGAACATCGACTCTTAGCAGGAATTCCACCATGGGCTTCACAGGTATGCTATTTCCAGAATAAGGGGATGGACACGTAGCTGCTGGCAGGTGTTCAAGTGAGGGCTTCACAAAGATGTCAGATAACAGCACACAGGCCAATCTGTGTATTTGTGGTATGAGTAAAGGTGATAAGCAGATGTTGTCATGGTTACCTGACCTGGCTTGTTGCCAGCCTCCACTCATGGGGGACCACGGCTTCCAGTGTCCCTGCAAAGCAGGACCAATGGCAGCCCACACATGCAGAGCTATATGGTGATGATCCTGGATGGATAGACTTAGGATGCTAAGTTTGTCCTCTGTCCACTGAGGGTGATCACAGCTCATGTAACACGTGGAGAGCTCTTGGAGCCTTTGCATTGTAGGGCTTGGAGCAGACCCTAAATAACTGGAGTCCATTTTTATTGCTAACAGCCAGTGTTCCCTGTGGTTTGGCCCTGAGTAACTAATGATATTCGCTGAGCAGATTTTTATGAGCCAAGCATACTATGTATGTGCTGTCTACCTACACTGACCTGAAAGGTGGGTATAGTGTTCTCCATTTCGCAAACGGAGAATCTGAAGCTCGAAGCAGGTAAATGGCGTGCCCTACATCACACAGACAACTAGTGATGAAGGGACAGCTCATATTAAGGTTAAGACAAGTTTTCTTTCTAAGAAGGCAGGCCAGCAAAGGCAGAGGAAGGCATGTATTTCAGGAAAGCACAGAGTGACTATGCCAAAGGCTATCCTTCCCTCCCCTTGACTCGTGTGTGTGTGTGTGCGTGTGTGTGTGTGTGTGTGTGTGTGTGTGTGTGTGTGTTCACCTTCAGCCTGGAACAGCACTTTTGGCTGGCTCACTCATCTACCACATTCAACGTCCACATTCAAACCTGATCTACCAAAATGCTCTTTTCTCAAAGGGTGTGATGATACATCATTACCACCCAGCACTCAAGAGATAGAAGTAAATGGATCTCTATAAGTTCAAGGGCAACATGGTCTACATAGAGAGTTCCAGGCCAAGACAGGACATAAACCAGGGTCAGTCTGATCATGAGCACTGTGATTAACGTGGTAAGTCACTTCAAAAAATAATAAAATAACAAAATTAAATTAAATTTAAAAAAAAAAAAAGCTCAACAACCAACCAAGTCCATTGGAAAGAAGCATCAGACATCTGGGTAATGACAAATTAGTTTTGGGTCATCACAAAGAGAAATCAAGGGGCTAGGGAGGTAGTTCAACTGATAAAGTAACTGCCTTGCATATTTGAGGGTCTGAGTTTGACTCCCAGAGTCTTCATTTGAAAAGCCAAGTGTGGCATGCTTGCATTCCCAATGCTAAGGAGGCAGATACTGGCTAGGCCATCTTGCCTATTTGATGAGTTCCAAACCAATGAGGGATGCTATCTTAACAGAAAAAAAAAAAAAAAAAGGTGGGGGAGGAGGAAGGGGAAGGTAGAGAGAACCTGAAGAAGACAGCCAAAGTTGTCCTCTGCCCTGTGTATGCACACCAACATACGAATGCACACATGCACATGAAGAAGAAAGCAAGGAGGGAGGAGGGAGAAAGAGAGAGAAGGAAAGAAGAAAGGAGGGAGTAAAGGGAGACAGGAAATCAGGAAGTGACATGCTTCCCTGAAACAGGATTCATGTCTCTCCTTTATCTGAGGAAAAACTGACAAGCCCAAAGTCTCCACTGAACAGAAAGAAGTCAGCCCAGATGGACCTCCAGCAACCACAGTTGAACTGCAATAAAAATGGCCTTCAGGGAGCGGGGTGACCAACGGTGCTTCGAATGGAGACTCCTTGTTGCTTTCCCTTCTTGGCAAAGTCGTGTCTGTGGAAGCCAGTGTCTTAGAACTCAAACACCGTCATTACAGCAGACCAAGCTTCCCATCAGAAAATCAGCTGTGAATCACACATAAGCAACTAAGCCACTGGAGGGAAGCGAGAGCATGAGGGTTGTGTTTAGCAGTAGTTGAATCCTAGCAAACGGGGAACATTTTCTGATTACTGCTCATGTTCACAAACATCACCTCCCAGACCATTGCTAGGGCTCTCTCTCAGGAAGGCTCTTGCATTTTAGTGTTTACAGGAACCTGGCACTTAGCAACTGGCAAGTGGGTTGTGTTTAAGGCTGAGTCATGTCAAACAAAGCCTTTCAGCTAAGGGTCACTTACCTGAGCCCTCATCGGCTAGAGTGGAAATCAACTTCTCTATTGCCTCAGTGGCTGGAGCAGACGAATCAACTCACTGGAGAGTGTGCTCATGGTGTGGGTTCCCTTCAGTCATCCAATGGACCAGTTTCCCAGTCAAGCCTAGAAACAAAGAGGAGGGGATCTGAAAGCATGTGGAGCTAAGTTGTGTCTCTCTCGGCCTCTAGAAAGTGCAGCTACAGAACTAGAGGAGGCCAGTGAAGAGGTGAAACCAGGAGCCAGTATGCCCTACCTGGGAAGATCCTAACAAGACAGCTTGCCATGACTAAAGCAGGTGCTGGCATCACACCAGGCCTGCTCAACAGGTGTCTAAATATCAGACACACACCAAAGGGGTACCCAGAACCAAGCAGCTAACATAGCCTATCATCTGGATTAAGTGACAAAGACCCAGCTGCCAACCAGTAGAGGTGGGGGTTCCTGAGCTCTGAGCATAAGGAAGACTTGCTGAGAATCTTGAAGCTTAGGTTATTTGGGAGTCTCTGATACTAATGTATTTCTCAGGAAAAGGGCAGGAGAGAGTGGGAGGAAGAGGCAAGAGCAAAGGCTACAGTAGAGGCAGCCAGAGAAAGATACTGGTAGAGCCCGTGTGCCAGAGTGCATGGTGATGTCATGACATTAGCTGGGTGGGCTACAGAGCATGCCCAGAGTATGTATATTTACTCAAATACAGCAAAGACAGGGGAAGCTTGGAGACACCAATGGTAAATGAAGAAGTGGTACCAAGACCTCAAGCACATCATACTTAGTTGGAGGGAAAGAGATCATGTGCACCCCTAGCATGCACACTGAGGCTGCTTAGAGCCCAGCTGGCAGGTCTGCCCCTTTAGGGACACAGAACTACACGAGACAGAATTTCTTAGTCAACAGAGCGCCCAGGATCTCAGTTCCTTTTAAAAAATCAATGAGCTAAGCTAGTGTCGTAGAAGAATCGGCTGAGGAGATAACATCATGACTGAGGGGTGTGATGAAACTGTCTGGGGTCCAGGGTTGTAGAGAGTGCAATCAGGATACCCGTAGTCTGAAGTTGTGTTCGCAGAGATGGCCCTGAGATGACGTGAGTTCAGGTTCCCATAGACAGAGACTGGAGTCAAACAGGAAAGGGCAAACTCATGGCCCAACGAGTTGTCTGGTTATGGCCTTTCCGTGCACACTCTGCCAGACGCAGCACAGTGTAGCCTTCCAGACAACATAACACTCGGTCACTCCGAGGGCCGTGCATATCGTCTGTGCACATGTACCTGTGTGTATGCAAGCTAAGGAGCTTTCGGGGAGAAGACGGCAAAGCTTCCAACTGTGTTAAAGAGTTCCCATCTTATTCCAGAGCTTCTGTGGGGTGCCCTCTGTGGAGAACCCTGGGTTTCATTTCCCACCCATCCCCTAGTTTCTGCTTCCTGTCGTGGGTAGAGTGAGAAGCAGCTAACAAAGAAGGGGCTCCAGAGGAGAGATCAGAAAAGGGAAGGCAGGTTCCTGTTCCTCTTTCCTTGTGCTCCTTTGCTTTTGTCTCTGAATGCTCTGCAACACCTGACACCTGGTCATGTGATGAACAACCCGTTGAGATATGGTGCCTTGAACTCTTCTCTCTCTCTCTAAATATTGATTGTATTTATAAGAGTGTGTGTGTGTGTGTGTGTGTGTGTGTGTGTGTGTGTGTGTGTGGATATGTTTTCGGTTAGTATGGTGTGGTGTGGTGTGGGTAGGTCTGTGTATATGTGCATGTTTGTGGTGTGTGCATGTGTCTGTCTATGTCTGTACTATATGTGTGTGTATGAATGTATGTGTATGAGTGTGTGTATGGATGTGTTTGTAGTTAATGTGGTGTGGTGTGTGTGTGTTTGCATGTGTGTGGTATGTGCATGTGTCTATCTGTATATATTTGTGTCTGTATGTGTGTCTGTGTGTGAAGTGTGTATATACTTGTGTGTATATATGTGTGTATGTGTGTGTGAGTGGTTGGTGTGGTGTGGGTGTGTCTCTGTGTGTACATATGTGTGATGTGTGCATGTGTATGTCTCTGTGTGTATGTGTGTATGTGTGTGTGTGTATCTGTGTGTGTACATAAGTGTAGGTTCCCAAAGTGTCAGACCCTCCAAAGCTGAAGTTACAGGCTACTGTGAGCAACCTGTCATTGGTGCTGAGAACTGAACTTGGATCCTCTGCAAGAGGACTGATTACCCTTAGCTGCCAAGCCATGTTTGCAACCCGACCTGCTCAGCCTCTTCTCACAAAGCAGCAGATGGATTTCGTGAGGTCTCCCTGCAACAAGCTTTTACCTTGATCTCCTTCTAAGACCCAGTGAGGCCACACCATGAGGTTAGAGCTCTCACCCTCACAAAAGGAAAGTAGGAAGACAAGTTCTCAGTCAAGGGCAAAAGGAGCGGCAGCAAGGAGAGAAATGACAGCTAGAGAAGGAGTCAATGACAAGCTGGATGGGTCAGTCCTGAAAGGCTCAGAGCTGCCTCCAGGGCAGAGAGCTCAGCAAACAACACACAGAAGCTGGGGATAGCAGTGCACACTTGTGATCTCAGCACTGAGGTGGAGGCAGGAGGATTGGAACTGAAGGTCAGTCAGCCTTGGCTACTTAGTGTGTTTGAGGCCAGCCTGAACTACGTGAGCTCTTGTTCACATACCCCAATAAAGACACACACGCACACACACACACACACACACACACACACACACACACACACACACACCATGGCTTCCCTGCTGCTCAAAGCCACAGAGCAGAACCGAAATCTCCCACAAGCCTCATGGCAGGTACCCATGTAGGCCGAGCTGCCAGCCACAGGCCACACGCAGCTGCTGTGGTTGACAGCACAGCTCCATCCCTGGCATGTTGTCACCTCCTGAAACAAGAGTGAAAGTCACCGCATCCTCAGCTCCATCCTTGAAGCAGCCTCTGAACCACACCCCCAAACTGTGGCCCTCCGAGCAGAAGGCCCATGAGGGAACAGAAAGTCTGATGCCTGTCAGTCACTCCAGTACCCAGGTGCAGCTCTTCAAGCTACAGATAACCGGGTGACATCACCCAGCTGTTATTATCAGCACTGTGAGTGTTTACTTCATCTTCAAAGAGAGTTCCAGACTGGTATCTAGTGACTAAGTGGAGGTCAGAGATCCTCTGACATCAGTCATGCCCAGAAGGGGCAGGCCCAGTTGCTCTCGGTGACCATGTGCAAACTTTGAGCTCCTTCCTGCCCAGTGCCTCTCCCAGGCTCCATACATGCCCTGGCCATGAGGCTGTCCCTGATGGCTGCCAGTCACATAGACACGTGGGTGTCACCTTCTATTGTTTTCCAGAGCATTCTCTCTGGAGTCCAAACATTGCCACATTGCCACGTTGACAGTTGACACCACCTCTTAGTGAGCCTGCCCTTTATGACCCAACACAAGACACAAAAGGCATCAGACTGGTATTTCCTTTACCCCATAGGGATTTTTTATGGGGTTTTTATTTAGTTTCGTTTTTGGTGTGCTTCTGAGAATTGTCCTTTTGTTCTTCCGTTTGGTTGCAAAGAGCACTCTCCAAGGAATTCTGCTCAGAAAAAAAAAAAAATCACACAGCTTTTAACCTGAAGCTTGTATCTCCAGAAGGAGACCTTCACCCACTGCCACATGCTCCCAGGAAAGAACAGCTTAAAGGACAGATGAACCTGCCATGGGGCCCTACTCCTTGCTGCTGGGCTCTGGGTAAGGTGAGCAGGGGCAGAAAGGCTGCATCTTCATGCTGGGACTCAGGAAGAACCTCATTGTCTGTCTTAGGCAAGGACCTGCTCATCACACAGCCCAGATGTGAGCAGTTATTAGATCAACACTCCCCATACCACCACCATGGAGGAACCACTGACATTTGCCTGGCCCTAGCAAAGGCCACCAAGGCCATGTCTGGGACTTTGAACTTTCAGTCACTCCCTAGTGAGGCCGTGTGTAGTATCGAAAGCCACCATCTTTTATGTTGTCTACCGAGGTAGAGGAAGTTTCTCAAAGACAAGCGATTGGAATCAGAGTTCAGAGGAAGCTGGCGTGAGAGCAAGGGGAGCCCCTGGCCTGCCTATCGCTGTACCAGAAGCTCCAACTGCCTCAACTCACAGCATTCTTACTTGCAGCTACATGGCCCCACCAACTTGGGGTGACCATTGCTAGGCTGAGCAGGACCAACCGACCATCTGCCTGGTCATGCAATGTGCAAGAAAAAAATGAGAAGAATGTGCTGGAAGGTCAGAGCGCTAACCATCTAAGGCGATGATGGGTAGGCACCAAGGCCCAGGGACATAGAAGTGTTCTGTAAAGGAGTCCCAAGTCTCCATCGGGTGGGTAATCTCATCTCTGAACACAAGGAATGCTCTTAGAACAGGTTGTACCTGACCCGCTACGGTCAGCTCTGCACTGTCCGTGGAGATTCCTGGTATGACCATCCTAACCATGTGTTCATCTTCCTAGTACCTCATCACCAACCTAAGGGTTGACTGAAGCCCAGGGAAATGAATGACCTCACTACCCATCACCAGAAGAGACTCTCAAACCCAGCTGCCCCTTCAGAGCTGACTCCTGGCATAAGAATGCCCTGATCTGGGCACAGCCCCAGAAACCTATCCCTGGACTCTGTCCGCTGACCACAGGAAGAGCTCCAGTTGAGTCAGAGGGGAGTCTGGCTAGTGGTAGGGCTGCAGGATCCGGCTTAATCCCCTTACTCATCCAAAAGGTCACTGGAGGGGCAGCGGCCTTAAGGGGCAGAGCATCAGTGTTGACTACGAGTCCAAAGAATCCACAGAAGGCCCCACAGTGCCCCCTGGCTCCAACCTCAGAAATGGAGCCGACCCTGACTCAGAGAGGAAACAAAGGCTGACTCACTCACCCTCCACTTCCTCCTTTTGCCCAGCTCAGCCAAGACCAGCACTGGCTTCCAGCGACAGACAGGTGACCACTACTTGCAAACCTGCAAGGGGGAGCACAGGTTCACTCTGCCAGGGACCACCAGACCTCGATTTACTACTGCCCTCACCCTCTGTATCTTCCACACAGTGCACGGCTGGTAATGGCGCTGTCCTGTCTTGTCCTGCCCTGACCTTGGCTGTGTTATTCTTCACTTCCCTGTTCAGCGCACAGCCACACTTTCCAAACATCATGAATCATCAGTACAGAGCAACGGCCACTTAGTAAAGCAGGAAACCATTGCACGCCAGGCCTGGACAGAGCAGTTCCATGCTCTGGCCTCTCTTGTCCCCTGATCACTGTGACACAAAGCCACAGTGGAGGTCCCAGGGACTATTGCACCACTGGGTATTCAGCCCTTACACCATCAGCCCTTATACTGGGCAGGATCTTCCTAGTTGAGCCTTCCCTGCCTGAGCTGGCTAAAGTGAAGCTGGTATCTCCCAGTCTCAGAGGGAGGGAAAGAGGTCAGCTCATTCAAAACCCTGGCTGTTAGAAAGACTGTATCCGGTGGACAGCAGAGCCATCAAACAGACATAGGGCTTCCTCTTGCAGCCTTGCAGTTATGAACAGAGGTCGCCTCTGTCATCAAAGCCCCTGCAGACTAGACCATGTACCCTCTGAATAACATGCAGCAAGTTCCCAAAGAATGGACACTAATGAAGCCCATACATCAATCAACAACAGGGACTGATGAAATGGCTTAGTGTTAACAAACATGGGGATCCAAGTTCTAATCCCCAGAGCCCACATAAGAAGTAAGTGAAGCACAGCTCCCGGTTCTGGGGAGACACACTGGAAGAGTCTGTGTTTGCTGACATCTGCTCTCTCCAATCTGTGAGCTCAAGTGCAGTGAGAGACCCTGTCTCAAAAAGTAAGGTGGAGAGGTGACTGAAGACACCACCCATGTGGAGCCATGTCTTCCCTGTATGTATGCACACACAATCATGTTAAAAAATGAAGACAGCATGAACATGAAGTTTCCCTGACAAGTCATGTCTATCCAAGATGACCTCTTGTGCTCTCTGTCCCATGGTCTAGACTTTGATTATTTTTCTGAGTTCCATGGAGGAATCACACATGGCTACATTCTCTTAAGGAGCCTCCATGTGGCGGCAGCTGGATGGATCAGGACAGATGACCAGGGTCAAGGGTAGAGACAGGCATGGCAGACCTTTCTCCTCAAATACCAAATATCCAATATAGTAATCAAATCCCAGATTGCAGACATTATGGAATTAACTAAATTAGCCACTGCAGACCATGGTTCTGGATAGCCAAACAGATCCAAGTGTCTTAAAAATATATAAATCACAATGTTCTAGCCCTTCATGTCCAGAAACAAATTTTAGACCCTTGGAGATAATAGAAGTATGGCCTGAAAACAAAACAAAACAACCTGTTCCTAGAGCTGGAGAAAGAGTTCAGTGACTAAGAGTACTGGCTGCTCATAGAAGACCCAAATCTGGTTCTCAAGACCTACAGAGAGGCTCACAAGCATCTACAACCCCGGCTCCACGGAGTCTTCTTCTCACCTCCACAGGTGCCCGGCGTGCACATGGTGCACATACACATATGTAGACAAAAAACTCATACACATAAGCTAAAAATAAATTTTTAAAAATCCTGATATCTCATCAGACATCTGGGAGAACCAAGGTCCAGATGACTTCCCGAAGGTCACACAAGGTAAAAACAGAGCCAAGAGAGCTCACAGCCTCTGGCTGGTAACTTAAGGTTGTTTTTATTTATCATAACTGTCATTGCAGTGAATAATCTAGGAGCCAAATCAGATGTCCTTCACACCCTCTGAAGCTACTCTTATGATGAGCCAGAATGTTCTGCATCAACCCAGGCATGTGAGAGGATCTACCGAGTTACCTGATAGCCTTAGCCAGAAGGTCAGCAACTTCTTCAACAGAAGTTATGCATTTTGGTGCCACCATATTTTCAAAGGAGTCCTTTACACAGAAAAAAAAAAAAATAAGACTCAATGAATTAGAAAATGGCTGTCACATTTCTTTTTAAGATCTAGGGAGCAAATTTGAAAGAGGGTTGATTTTGTGTGCCTAGTCTGTGCCAGCTACTTGATTTCATCCTTGTACTGTAAAAACAGTATTGAATGTACACCAGCGGACACAGTGCGTACCAATAAAACTTTATCAACAACGTATTATAAACACTCAGTCTAGCTCAGGCAATGTTTGGGCCTGAACCTAAATCTCTGATTGGCTTCCTTCCCATCACCTCAGATTCTGCAGATATCAGGGAATGAACCATCACCGTGTCCCTGCTACTGTAGATCAGGCCCTCAACTGAGAACAACCAAGGACGAGAAGCACAAGAAAGAATTTGTTTCACTTTTCCATTAAACATGATGAGTTCTTTGAATTTCTAATTGGAAACTTTCACACATCGCTTGAGGTTGCTGCAATTCACTTCCTGCCACCCGTTGACTGTGTATTTTGAGCAAAACTGTGGTAAAGGCCAAGGCTGCCCTTTGGCCTCTGGTGGTTGTCTGGAGTGCACTGCCCTGACTCATGGGTACTCAGACAGCTACTGCAACATTCTTCAACCCCTTCCTAAAGCTCTGACTGCTTTCATAGCCAGGGCCTGAACTAAGAACTCAAAACCAAACAGAACACAGCTAGGAAGACTGCAGCTTTCCCTCCTGTGAGCAGAGACTATGAACTGAGCAGAAGGACACTTATCTTCCCCCACTTTCTTGTGGGACTCCCCACATCCCTGAGTTGCACCCTTCTCCCACAGATCATCCTGATGAATCGAGAGGGAAGACAGGGCAGCCTCCTTGGAGCGTCACCCAGCTCCAGTCAGTGATGTAGAGGCAACTGAGCTAGTCCTCACACTGAGTTATGAGGATATGACATATCCTCACCCTGAGGATGTGAGTTCTTCTGTGATTGGCATTTCTGGATCTTCCCTGAAGAAACCTCACTGCAGTCAGGGCCGCAGCCTCCCTGTGCTGTTGCTCACACTTAAGCACTGGGGGGCATCTACAAATGTGCCTCTCTTAGCATCCTCCCAGTGACTCGAGGACACAGGGAGATGAAGCAGGACCCCGAGGCTCTGCACTAAGGGCTGCTTTCCTACCAAGGCACATTCACATCTCAGAGCTTCCAGGGGACTGTGGCCACGCATTTCTTCCTTTTTCTTGTTCTATCAGGACGCTTTTCTCAGCCTTCCCATGGAAAAATCTCAGAGCAGGCCACTTCCTGTTTTTATTTTCTTTTCCTGCCCTTCTGGTGTACCCTTCGACCTTCTGTCCTGTGTCAAGATCCTTGTCCTGAACTGAGAACTAGGCGCAGACATGTGTCCCAGCACCGAGCAGCTGGCTCAGCAACTGGGAAAGGAAAGACCCAGCATGCCCTGCTCATTCCTGTCCGCATGCTTGTGGTTAAAGACAATGGCTACTTTCAAGCCCTGAGTCACTGCCTCACCTAAAAAGAAAAAGAAACAAACAAACAAAAAAAAAAGAGGCCCAGGCGGAGGGGGCGGGGGGGGGGGGGGGGGGCGAGGGATGTAGGAACCCGGAAGAATCTGTAGGCAGTTAGTGGTTGCTTCAGTAGCTCAGCCACTACTTGGTAGCCCATGCTCCTGAAGCAATTCTAAGGACACTCTGCCTCCCACCACATAAAAAGCTGGGAAAGTAGAAGGGCGCGGGGGGGGGGGGGGGGTGAGAAAGTCATAGAAATGATTGTGACCAAAGTAACATTATATACTGGTACGAAAATATAGTAAGGGGCTAGAGAGATGGATCTGCAGTTATGCGTACTGTTCTTACAGAGGACCAGAGTTCAGTTCCCAGCCCTGACACAGAAGCTCACAACCCTCTGCAAATCCATTTCCAGGAAACCCAACACTCTCTCCTGGCCTCTTGGAGCACTGTACTCACACGTGCACATAAACTCACAAAGGCTCATGCACATCACATGTAAATCAAGTATAAATAAATCTTTAAAAGGTAATCCAAGAGAGTGTTGTAATGCACTCATTACCGTATAAATTAATATCTGATCATTTTTTTAAACGTTTTCTAAAAAGCAGCTGAGAAGACCAAGATTTGGTTTGGGGCGTACCCTCTCATACTACATGCAAGTTATAAGTAAACATTTGTTTCTGAGTCCTGCCTTTCCTGTGGTGCTGCGCGATTTCCCCACCCCCACCCCCAACCCCCTGCCAGGAGCATGCGCTGTTCCTTCTTTTCTACACCAGTAGCCTGACTCGGCTTTCTTGTGGAGTTTAAATCAGCAAGCACTGGCCAGGGATCGCTTCCCAAAGACTGTTCATGTTGCAGAATGGATCATTTGCTTTGTTTCTTCCATACCTGCCCCCACGCACAGACCAGATGCAGACAGGAACCACAGAAAACACACCAGCAAAGCTGAGGACACCCCCCCAGGCAGAAACTCTTGCTAAGCTGTCCGGGAAACCCCAGAGGGAGAATGTAAAACAGTCAGCCTGTGATGGGTTAACCAGTATCCATTATATGGGGAATTTCCACCATTTACATCAACCAAGAATGAGAGCAGAAAGGCCACCAGTCTGAAAGGGTCTGCCTTCCGGGGAAGCATATCATGCTTAGATGGTGGTATCTGAGATGCACTTTTCCAACTGGAAACAGCCTGTCCCGTTCTTCCCTTTTTATGGGAGTTCCAAGTACAGTTTTTGTCCATCCTTTCCTGAGGCAGCCCTCAATAACACACTAAACATCTAGGAGAAGGGAAGGTGCTCTTGGGAAGCCCCAGAATCGGCTTTACAGAGTCGCCTGCCCACAAGGGACGCTTCTGGCCTCAGAAGCCTTGGTGACACCCTGTGTTGAGTGGACCTTTGCAGAAACAAGTCAGCTTTGTGCAAACCAGAGGGGCGATGTCAAGTTCCCACAGCGGAAAGAGTCTGATTTATTCTGTTAATAATAGCAAAGGCCTTAGTTTTCCACCTTGAATTATATAAATGTCACCAGGAAGAAGAAACAAAACATTATCTTTGGTTGAAAACACTGTCAGTCTTTTTTTTTTTTTTAAGTCAAGTGGAGATAAAAGACAGTCCTCAGGAAAAAAAAAAAAAAAAAAAAAAAAAAAACCTCTAAAACCTCTACAAACGCCACACCTTGAGATATCTGAAGCTGGCCTTCTACAAAAGCCACTCCAGCGTTTGCTTGCCTTGAAGAACAGCTAAGAGAGAGAATAGCGCAGGAGGGGTGACCTCGGCCATTCGAGGTTTCTTTTGCTGGTGACCAAATCTAAGCACTGCATGAAGAAAGACGAGGGAGAGGAGAGAATTCTTGTAGGGAGTCCAGAGAGATGGCTCAGTGGTTATAAGCACTGGCTGCTCTTGCAGACCAGGGCTCAATTCCCAGTATTCACATGGCTGCTCACAGCCATCTGTAACTCTGGTTCCAAGGGATCTAACACCCTCTTCTGGCCTCCATGGGCACTGACCCCATGTGGTGCATATACACAGATGCAAGCAAGACAGCCAAACATGCATATATGCATATATATATATATATATATATATATATATATATATACACACAAAAAAAAATTACAAAATTCAGGGCTCTGGCTTCTTTTTCTATGAGACGTTGATTGAATGCTGCAAATGTGGAAGGAACTCAGTGTTCATCTTTAGAGGAATATGTAAACAAAACGCAGATGCACATCTGGTCATCTGGTGGAGTCTTGTTTGGTCCTCAGAAGGAAAGAGGTCTGACACCTGCTGTGGCGTAGATGTGTAGATGGAACTGTAGACATTGCCCAAGTGAAATAAGCCAGACCCCGAGAGAGAGAGAGAAAACGATGTGACTCTACTTACACAGGGACCAAAAAATAGTCAAATTAGTAGAGACAGAGAGCAGAAAGGTGGTTTCCTGGACTGGCAGGGGTAGGGGAGGTTGTTTTGTGGGTACAGTTTTTTTTTTTTCGGTTTTGCAAAGAGGCAAGCTTCTAAAGATGACTGGCAGGGACGAATGTGAATGTACTTGACACCTCCTAACCACCCTGAGACATGCTGATCTCGGTGACTTCTGTGTCCTGTGCATCTTACCACAGTTAAGGATGGCTGTAGGCTTAAATTTCTGAACAATCTCGGGATGAAGAAGGATGAAAAGCTAGGTCTTGCCTTCCAGTGCTGAGACCCACTGATGATGCTTGCATTTAGTCATAATCCTGAAGCCACACACCTGCTTCCCTGCTTCAGCATGAAACTGGGCCTCCTCCACCTCCACTTCCATGGGGCTTGGGGGTAGCTCTCTGTGCTGGGAACAACTCTGTGCTGGGGAGGACAGCTCTCTGTGCTGGGGGGCAGGGGACTCTCTGACTTTCCCAACAGCTAAAGACTTGGAAGTCAAAGGAAGCAGCTCAAAGCTGCATGGTTTACAGAGTCTGCTCTGAGAGAGGGTAGAAGGCAGTATGCCAACCAGAGCTTAAGTTCAGGGGTTTCTAGTCATTTGAGGTGAGGTGGTCTTGACTTAAATCTCTCTGGGGACTGAGGCAAGTCAGCAGGCTACAGTGGCAGTAGCAACAGCATGTGTTCCTAACACAGGGACTTTGCACATGTTCTTCCCCTCAGCTGTAATCCCCTGTAATCCTCTGAAGCAACCAGCCCTTTCCAGACCTGGATCTTGGACTTTCCATCTCTAGCCCCGAGATGATACGTGTCTGTTACTTAAGCTACACAGTTTCCTGCTTCCCTCCAGCCACACACCAGGAAATACATACTGAAAGGTGACTGCGGGTCCTGATAAGCACAGTAGCTAACTTCCACTAGAGAGGAAGACTTTGAGGGAAAAGGGAACCTGTACTTGCAAAGGTCCGTACATTTTGGCTGATATACAGCCAGTGACTTGCTGTACACATGAGTTGTCAAGTCTTAGACGTTAGATGGAGATGAGGCTCAATAGATTCCCCCAGAAGCAGGGTGAAGGGTGTTGCTGCTCCTGAAGGGCTGCAGTGGAGAAGCAGGGTGAGGAGAGGCAATGAATGACCTTGGTTTCGTCAGGCACATGCTGAGAGGAGAGCAGCCCCTGCAGGACCTCCCGTTGGAGCTCAAAGAGATCAGTGTAGCTCACCTCTGCGTGTGCCCATGAGGACACTTTCAGAGAGGATTAACCAAGGTAGGGGACGCCCTCCCTGAATGTTGATGGCACCATCCCACAGACCGAGGGACTGAGTGGGTGGAGAGGGAGGGGAGGCTGGCTCACAGGTGTTTTTCTCTCTCCCCCACCTCGCCCCCGACTTCCTAGTTGCTGCAATGGGCCATTCTACTCATCACATGCCTGCCGCAATGATGGGGTCAGTTCTCTGAATCCATGAAGTAAAACGTACCCTTCCAGTCATCTTATCACAGTGACAAAGTCTGACTTGATGCAGCCCTAGCATGTAAGACTAAGGTGCCTTCAACATGACCCCTCACAAAAGACTCTGAGTACACCCAAAGGGTGTATACTGCTAGTTTTGTGTGTCAGCCTGACACAAACTGGAGTTAACACATCGAAAGGAGCCTCCCTTGAAGAAATGCCTCCATGAGATCCAGCTGTAGGGCATTTTCTCAATTAGTGATCAAAGGTGGGAAAGCCCATTGTGGGTGGTGCCATCCCTGGGATGGTAGTCTTGGGTTCTATAAGAAAGCAGGCTGAGCAAATCAAGGAAGAAAGCCAGTAAGTAACATCCCTCCATGGCCTCTGAATCAGCTCCTGCTTCCTGACCTGCTTGAGTTCCAGTCCTGACTTCCTTTGGTGATGAACAGCAATGTGGAAGTGTAAGGTGAATAAACCCTTTCCATCCCAGCTAGCTTCTTGGTCATGATGTTTTGTGCAGGAATAGAAACCCGAACTAAGACAGGATGCAGAATTATAAAAAATAAACAAGCAACGAAGAATGGGGGAGGTGACTCCATCAGTCAGTGCTTACCTTGCAAGCGTGAGGGCCTGAGTTTGATCCCTAGAACACACATTAAAAACTTTATCATGGCACCAAGCAGTCAGTCCAGAAGACCCACTATATCCCCCTCTAATTCCACTCTGTGGTGGTGTGAATGAAAATGAACCCCCATGGGCTCATGAGGGTGAGTGGCACTATTCGGAGGCCTTGTTGGAGGAAGCGTGTCACTGGGGGGTGGGCTTTAAGGTTGCAAATGCTCAAGCCAAGCCCAGTCTCTCTCCCTGCTGCCTGCTGCAGATCCAGATGTGGGCTCTTTAGCTCCTTCTCCACCACCACCACAACAATGGACTAAACCTCTGAACGGTAAGCCAGCTCTAAAGACTAAAAGCTTTCCTTTATAAGAGTTGCCCTGGTCATGGCAATAGAACCCAACTAAGACGCACCTACCTCAGGCTAATTCAGCTTCACACTATATAGGTCGTCATCCTTTGTTATCATTGGCTTCAGGCAGCCTGACCTGGGGGACATCTCTAGTCTGACTCCCAAGGCATGTGTGCGAGCAGGTAACAGATAGAACGCAGCCTGGAATCTAGCATGGTTGACTGAGTTCTCATCTAACACACATGAAAACCCTGGGTTTGATCTCTAGTACCACACAGACCAGACATAGCACACATTTGAGGACAGCCTTGGCTTTGTGGGACTCTGTATTTAAAAAAAAAAAATCAGAAAGAAGAGAAACTTCTCATTCTCAGTCACTCGTCACCACATCCTGAAGTCAATCCACCTTTCCTTATGGCTTCCCAGTCACACAGGAACCAGACGAAGACCAAGGAGACCAACGGGGCTACCTCACTCTTCCCACACAGCTCCCTCCTGCTATCCTTGGTGGTGACATCTGTGACATCTCTGTCTCTTCATTTGTCCCCCCACACTGTCCCTGCAGACAAGAGCAATGAAAGGAGACACTGATCCAGGACCCATGTCCTGTTGTGATTGATAAGATGGCTGAAGGGGCCACATGTCCCCCATATAGAGTAAAACTTTGAGTGGTCAGGTGGGCAGACACCTTGCAGAACTTCACAGGGAGTTCTTGGGGACATAGCACAGTGGTTGCATGGGTGGGGTGGGGGGGGAGTTCCTGAGAGACTGAAATATCAACATTCTTCTCAGGCCACCATTTGTGACATTCCTAAGATGACCAGGGTGCAGCTGTCCCTTGGCAGTTGTCCCCCCAGGAGTAACATCAGCTGTCTTAAAGCCTGTATATGTCCAGATCTTCAGAAATAAGAGACCCCAGTCCCTGCTGGCTGGTGCCTAGCCACCCTGTGATGAGTCCTGGGTCTCATGGCCTGCCTCCTCCTCTTCCTGGGTCAAAGACTCTCTGGTGGAAGACAGGAGTTGGAGATGCCTCAGATAATGTCACCATGTATCAGCCTTTATTTGCACATATAACACCACGGTCTCTTAGGTTCCTGTCCCCAACACTTCTAATTCCCCACTGGAGTAAAGTGAATTGCCACAGAGAAAAGTCTGTGTGGTTTTCAATGCCCATAAACCACAGCTTTCTCACACCCAAAGGCTGTCCTTGTCTTTGATCCCAGGCGCTGGGAACTCAGGAGAGTTTCTGAGGTTTACCTTGACTTACAACGTCTTAGTTAGGGTTTTTACTGCTGTGATGAAACACCATGACCAAAAAGTAAGTTGGACAGAAAGGGGTTTTTTCAGCTTACACTTCCAGATCACAGTCCACACTTGGAGGGAGTCAGGATTCGAACTCAAGCAGGACAGGAACCTGGAGGCAGGAGCTGATGCAGAGACCATGGATCAGTGCTGATTACTGGATTGCTTCCCATGGCCTGCTCACCCTGCTTGCTTTCTTTTTCTTTCCTTCTTGTTTGTTTGTTTGTTTTCGAGACAGGGTTTCTCTGTATAGCCCTGGCTGTCCTGGAACTCACTCTGTAGACGAGGCTAGCCTCGAACTCAGAAATTCGCCTGTCTCTGCCTCCCAAGTGCTGTGATTAAAGGCGTGCGCCACCACACCCGGCTCACCCTGCTTTCTTATAAAACTCAGGACTACCAGCCCAGGGATGACCCCACCCACAATGGGCTGGGTCCTCTCCCATTAATCACTGAGAAAACGCCTTACAGTTGGATCTCATGGAGGCACTTCCCCTCCTGAGACTCCCTTCTCTCTGATGACTCTAACTTGGGTCAAGTGGACACAAAACCAACCAGTACAGATATTTGCACAACAAATGGGAAAGTTTAAATTTCTATGTCCTTCTCTGGGTCTACTCCCTTAGGGCTTTGTTCTTTACTCAGGAGTCTGGCCTTACAGTGCCCCCACCTACCTTCCAAATCATCTCTGACAAGCCAGATACACAATCTGTCACCCTGGTGCTCAGGAAGCTAAGGCAGGAGAATCATCTCAGGTTCAAGACCAGCCTGGGCTACATAACGAAACCCTGCTCCAAAAACAACAAAAATCAACCATACCCCAATAATAATAATAATAATAATAATGACATGAAGTAACCAGACATTAACCAATTAGTTTGTAAGGTGTGTGTGTGTGTGTGTGTGTGTGTGTGTGTGTGTGAGAGAGAGAGAGAGAGAGAGAGAGAGAGAGCATGCGGATGAACAACTTGAAGGAGTTGGTTCTCTCCTTCCACCATGTGAGTCCCAGGAATCAGATTCAAGCCATTACCCTTAGTGGCAAATGTCTTACCCACAAAGTCATCTCATAGGCCACCCCTCCCCCCACAATCACTAGTTTCTAAGCTGGCCAAGATAGCTTGTGCCTACCATCCCAGCATTCTGTGATCACATCCAGTTTAGGTCCAGCCTGAGCTACGTAGTAAGTTCAAAGCCAGTTTAGGCTACAGAGTGCGATCTTGTCTCATAAAAATAAAAAGGGGGAAATATCCTTCTTTGAGCGAGCGCTGTGAGTTCTTTGCCCCGGGAGGGGTTCAAGTTCATGTTCTTCATAGTGTCCACAAGGCCCCTCAGGATGCCCACAGGGTCCAAGATCACTCTTTCTAGACCCCCTTCCATGAGTTCCATGTCTTTCTCTGCCTGCTACAGTTATAGTCACAGCAGATCTAACATGCCTGTGCAGTCTGCTGTTCCCGTTGCCAGATGAGCTCTGGTCCTGCTTAACCTTAATGTGGGCCCCAGATGAAACCCCACCCCCGCCAGCCCTCACGCTCCCCTAGTAGTCTTCAGTTCATGGCCACCCCCTCATTGGAGCCTCACCAGATCTTGATGACGTGGGCCACACCACAGGATGGTCAGCCCTTGGGGGCGGGAAAGAATGCCAGAAGCCACAGCGCTAATGGACAGCAGAGCTGGGGCCCAGGGCCTGGCCTCCTGAATCCGAGGCCATTGCTCTGTTCTGTTGCTCATCCTTCCACCATATGGGTCTACACGGCTGTGAACACCACTGCCTGCAGTAGTCAGAGGGCATAGAGTGGACTTGTGTGTGCACCCAACGAGGCCCACTCTTCCTCCTGTCGGCTAATGGAGCTGGCTGGGTGACTGCACACCAAAGTGAGTGTCAAATGTTCCCCCAGGTTCACGTGTTTGAACACCTAGTCTGCTGCTGACATTGATACTTCTTGAGCTTCTGGAGAATATGAAAGCTGAGGCCTAGCAGAGAAAGTATATCTCTAGGGATGGGCCTTGAGGTTTGTAGCCAAGGCGAGGTCTGCTTCCCTGCTCTTGGCCCACCTTTTGGTCTACTGAGAGGTAAGCAAGCCATCAGATACTCCTGCCTTTGTGCTTTTGTCTGACATGATCAAGTGACCCTCAAACCAGGAGCCAAAACTAACCCTTCCTCCAGCCTGTCTCTTCAACAGAAAAGGTAGCTAGCACCCTGGTTGGCTCTGGTCACCTCTGTGTGATGCTCTTCTCTGATTTCAGCCCAAGGCTCTGCAGGCTGCAGGGCGCTGTACGTTCAGGTTGGACTGGCAAAGTTCAGTATTCACAAGGGTGGCTATCACCACCCTCCTACACTATCATCTCTACCCCCCTCCCCTCCAAAGGCAGCACAGCAGCCATAACAGGATAAGCCAACGTGAGGGTGTGAGCCAGGCACGTCCTCCTGTTAGGCTTCCTCAGCTTATATACAGTGAGCCAGAATTAAAGAGAAGGCTCATCCTCCAAGGTGCCTGAAGATGACAGGGGAGGGACTCAGACTTCCCTGCCTTGTCAGTGCCGGAAACTGTTCTAATCACTAGCACACACTGCCATCCATTACCTGAGGGAGGCCTCATCTCTTCTGTGGCTCCCACCCTAAATTAAATACAGTGTTGGTTCTCGGAGGGCACAGGTTTTCTTGGGAAGATGAAGAGAGGGTCCTGATCAGTCTGTGGCAAATTATTCGGTTTTGCCAAGTATTTAGAGAGAGGGAAACAAAACAACAACAACAACCAAAAAAAAAAAAAAAACGGAAGGAGGGACAGAACTATAAAGAACAGAAGGGGGCAAAAGAAAAAAGAAACCTTGTTTTGTCCACTTGTGTTTCTTTGTTTCAGAAACACGACTGTGTCTGTCTCACAGCTTCACTGGCCACTTTCAGCTGGAGCTTACTGAGAGTAAACAGGGGTCTGGGGAGGAAGCTCCCTTAGTAAATTTATTGTTGTGCAAGTTTAATGTCCTGTGTTTGATCTCCTGGCCCACATCTAAAAGGCAGGGGCGGTAGCATATATTTGTTTTGTTTTGTTTATTTTTTATATTAGGTATTTTCTTCATTTACATTTCAAATGCTATCCCCAAAGTTCCTTATAACCTCCCCCTTCCCTGCTCCCCAACTCACTCCTGCTTCCTGGCCCTGGCATTCCCCTGTACTGGGGCATATGATCTTCGCAAGACCAACGGCCTCTCCTTCTACTGATGGCCAACTCCTCTGCTACATATGCAACCAGAGACACAGCTCTGGGGGGTACTGGTTAGTTCATATTGTTGTTCCTCCTATAGAGTTACAGACCTCTTTAGTTCCTTGGGTACTTTCTCTAGCTCCTTCATTAGGGGCCCTGTGTTCCATCCAATAGATGACTGTGAGCATCCACTTCTGTATTTGCCAGGCACTGGCACAGCCTCACAAGAGAGAGCTATATCAGGGTCCTGTCAGCAAAATCTTTCTGGCATATGCAATAGTGTGTGGGTTTGGTGGTTGTATATGGGAAGGATCCCCAGGTGGGGCAGTCTCTGGACGGTCCTTCCTACAGTCTCAGCTCCAAACTTTGTCTCTGTAACTCCTTCCAGGGGTATTTTGTTCCCCATTCTAATCCTAGCACTAAGGAGGTAGAAGCATGATCAGCCTAGTATGATCAGTGAGTTCTTAGGTCAGTGAAAGACACAGTCAACTGAGATTCCCCTGAAACCATGAGCCAAAGTAAATCCTTCTCTAAGTGTTTCTGCAGGGATTCTGTCACATCGATGACAGTAACTCAGGCATCTTGCTTCAAGGTTTAAATCCCTGTGCACCATAGGTGGAATGTGAGCTGATAAAATAGCTACAGAAAACTGAGTGAGCCAAGGTATGGTGGCCTGTGCCTGTAACCCCAGCACCTAAGAGGCAGAGGTAGGAGGGACACAAGCTTAAGACCACCTCCAGCTGTACTGAGGTTCAGGGAGACCAGATTCACTCACCAGGCTTATGCAAAGAGCACCTTTAACTGCTGAGCCGTCTTTAAACTTCTTAATTCTTTACTTAACAATAGCTAGAAAAACTTTCTCATGTAAGGTAGCATTTGCAGCCTACACACACACACACACACACACACACACACACACACAGAGGGACCTTCAAAGAACACACGCTACCTCCCCTAGATAAGCAAAAGGTTTTTACTTCTGACCCTGCCACTCTCTCTTGAACCCCATTCTACCCTAAAACCTAACAAGCAGACCCTGATATCCACATCCCACACAGAGGTTTCAGATCCAAGTGGGCAGGAGACTGGGCTGTGCTCCAAAGCAGCCCTCTCTATGGCCCTCACAGAAAGGAGATGCTGGAGACAGGGAGGGTAGCCACCTGCCACCTCCCACTCTTCCTCTGTGGGTCTGTTTACTGATCTAAAAAGGAAAAGCAACCAATAAAACAGCAGATCAAGGATTCGTTGCCATACCTGCCAGGAATCTTTAAAAACAAGATGAAATCTTGGCTGTAGAGGCACTCAGGAGGCAAAGGCAGGTGGATCACTCCAAGTTCAAGGCCAGCCAGGACTACATGTGAGACCCTGTCTCAAAAAAAAAAAAACAAAAACAAAAAACAAAAAACAAAAAACAAAAAAACAAAAATTCCCAGAAAACTCTGAGCTGGGAAATTATATTAATTTGTATTTAGCATGTGTGTGTGGTATGTGTGTCTGTGCGGTGTGTGCTCTGTGTGTGTGTGTGTGTGTGTGTGTGTGTGTGTGTGTGTGTGTGTGTGTGTATGCAGGGCACACATGTTGAAGAGAGTCAGGTAGTCAGGCTCAGCAGCAAGTGCCTTTACTGGCTGAGCTATGTTTCTAGCCCTGAGCTAGCGACTTCTAATTATTTCCCCAGCCCCATTTTATAGGAGAAACAGCACAAAGCCCAGACACACCGTGCCCCTTTCTGGAGGTTGTAAAGCCATACAGAAGCAGATCCTGGATTTGAACCCAAAAACCCTGGCTCCCACTGGTCAATATTCATGTTGCCTTCCATTGTTTAAAACAAACAAACAAAAAAATCCAACTCCAAAACTGAAAGCAAAGGCCTAAAACCTAACTTGCTGGGTAAGTTCCTTATCATGTGGGGTAGTAGGAAATGGGCCAAGCAATGCAGCCAAACCCCCTGAGACCCAGAGCTCCGGGCATGAAGCTCCCCCAAACTGTGATGTTGGTCCCACAGTGCCCCTGGTCTGTGATAAGACAAGGGCAAAGGACAGAGCACTTTGGATAATGCCACACCTATCCAGAACCACTAAGCTGTCTCTCCAATAGTCTGATTCTCGATTTCCACAGGGACAAATCACCTAGCAGTGCCTATGGGCTATTGCCAGGGAAGGATGGAGGAGGCTCATCTGGGGAGAACCAGCCTGAAGCCAGTGAACCAGAAGAGAGAAAGGAAGTGAGCAGGGATCCCAGAGCAGATTTGAATCCTGGCCAGGGCTCTGGGAAATATGGGAGGTGGGAACCAAAAAGAACCATGCCAAAAAGTACCACTGCCCCCAAAGAGGGTGATATTCTGCCCCCACCCCCACCCCCATGCTGGTAGCCCAGGAAGACTCTAGATGCAGAGCCAACATGGGCTGCAGAGGCTGAATCTTGGAGCTCTTCCATGAGGGCCAGACCTGACCATGCAACCAAGACCACCTTTTTATAAGTGTGTGCACATTCACGTGTGTGAGCATACATGAGAAGGAGCATAGGTCCTTGCATGTGTAGAGGCCAAGGTTGACATCTGATGTCTTCCTAGGCTGCTCCCCACCTTGCTAGTCAAGACGGTCTCTCACTGATCATAGATCTTACCAGCTGGCTAGACTCAGACTCACTGGCCAACAAGCCCCAGATACTCTCCTGCCTCAGCCTCCCCAACACGGGATTGCAGACAGGTGTGTGTCACCACACACAGCTTTTTATGTGGGCACAGGGGATCTGAACTCAGGTCCTTAAGCTTGTGGGGTAAACACTTCTCTGAGCATCTTCCAAGACCATGTTTCCCACTGGTTTTTTACTGCAACAAAACACACAAAGGAGAAAATAGAAACATACCATCTTGGCATAACAT
Source organism: Mus caroli (assembly GCF_978045245.1). Lineage (NCBI taxonomy): Eukaryota > Metazoa > Chordata > Mammalia > Rodentia > Muridae > Mus > Mus caroli. Next base: position 2,438,851 of record NW_028227265.1, on the reverse strand, counting down.
TCTGGAAAATACTATTCACATTGCTACAGCACTGTCCCCACACAACAACCAGTCTCTTAATTAGCTGCTGTCATCGTGAAACAATCATTTCCCACCCACCCTCTCGGTTGTACTTCTCCCCTACTCTGATGTTTCTAATATCATGAAGAAGAAGAAGAAGAAGAAGAAGAAGAAGAAGAAGAAGAAGAAGAAGAAGAAGAAGAAGAAGAAGAGGAGGAGAAGAAGAAGAAGAACAACAACAACAACAACAACAACTACCCAAGATTTAATCAGGCAAGGTAGGTCAAACCTGTAATCTCAATTTTGAGAGGCAAGAAGATTGGGGCAAGTTTGAGGCCAGCCTGGGCTACATAGTGAAACTTTGTTTCAAAAAGTATCAAATTAAATTAAACTCCAAATGAAGGCACTAAGGAGACAGCTCAGTTTATAAAGTGCTTGCTGTGTAAGAAGGAGGACCCACAGCCTAAATTTAAAAGCAGGGCATGGGGGCTCAGCTTGTAAGCTTCCAACTGGGGAGGAACCAACAGCTGGGCCCCACCCCCACCCTGGGGTTTAGTGGCCATCCAGCCTGGCCCACTCAGTAAGTTCCAACCTAGTGAAAGATCCTATCTCAAAATAAGGTGACAGCACCTGAGGGACTGATTGGCCTCTGACCCCACATACATGCACACACATGTGCATGCACATACATGAACGTCCATACGAATGCACACACACGAAAGCGAGAAGGAACACAATCTAAAAGACTGCCTCACCAGGGGGCTTCCACCCTGAAGGATGCTCACGGGAGCATTTTTCTATGCTTTTTCCCCCACTCAAGTTAAGAGGTAGAGGATGCCCAAAACTTTGTCTTTCCAAACCAGAAAGGCTGGGCGTCTCACAGAAAGCAGCAGGTTTTGATGCAGTCCCACGGGCAGCTGGGATTCCCCCACCCCTACCCTCTGCTTCTTCCTCTCTCTCTCTCACCCCCTCCATGTCCCTCTTTCAGTGAGTTGGGCAGAATGGGAGGCCTCTCTGTTTTGCAGTCTGAAGGAAGCCTCCATTTCTCTGCATCACAAGTCTAGAAAGAGCTCCTGAGGAGTCGATGTGAGCCCCCTATTAGAGGTTCAGAGTGAAGGCTTCAGGGCACACATACACACACACAAACACATATATACACACTCACACCAGCATCAAGCCCTCTTAGAGTCTGTGGCCCAGTGCCATCACTCAAAATTCTGTTTGGGTCCCTCTGAAGCCTTCGCCTGCACCTGCCAGCTTCCCAGACAGAGGTCACACTGTACAGTGAAGCATAGAAAACAGAAAGCCGTTAGCCCCCAGTGAATGTTATTTTTAATGAAAGTGGTACATTTTGAGTCACAGTGTTAAAACCAGGTCAGAAATGAATCATCAGAGAATCAACCACAAAGTCCCCTGGAGGTGACTGCAGATGACTGCCCTGTCACCAGCTCTGCACACACCTCCCTGAGATTCTGTCACTCGGAGCCAGTGTGGGGCCACTGGGTGCCATGTCAGCTCAAAAGATGTTATGTTGTCACCAATGGGATTCCCCGGCTTGGTGATGTGGTGGTCCCACCCACACAAGGAAGCGGCCATCATCCTGCTAGGTCTATGATTACATCATCCTACTGGCTTCCAGGTAGTGAGTCTCAGATGGTGGAAAGAGATAAAGGGACCTGTTCCTCCCTGACCCAGACTCTACCTAGTGACCACATCTCCTCCTGGCTATGGAGAGGCAGCCCAGGGGTTGAGAGATGGCTTCATCAGTAAAGTGGTTGCTATGCAAGCATGAGGATCTGACTTTGATCCCCAGGACCTAGCTAAAAAAAAAAAAAAAAAAAAAAAAGCTTGCTGTGGTGGCATGTGCTTGTCATCCCAGCTCTGGAAAAGCAGAGACAGGTGGAAGTAGAGGCAGGAAGATCCCTGGGGTTTATCAGCTTAGCCTAATAGGCAAACCCAAGCATTTGAGAAACCATGCCTCAAAAAACAAGTGAAGGGTTCCTAAGGAACCATGTTCAAGGATGGCCTCTGGCCTCCAAACACACATGCACACACATGCATGTACATGAGAACACACAAGATGCCCATTTGAACATGTGTATACACACACATAGACACACATGCATACTCACACACATATACACTCATACACACTCGCACAAACACACTCACAAAAATACACACACTCACACTTACATACACATACACACACACAAATACACATATACATACACATACACACTTATACTCACACACACGTACTCATATACTCACACATACACATACTCACACACATATACACACACATACATACGCATATACACAAATACACAACATAAATACATGCATACATACACATACACACTTATACTCACACACACACATACTCATATACTCACACATACACACATACACACACATGCATGGGCACACACACCTACACACACATACATACACAATTACTCACACACATACTCATACATGCACATACACACTTAAATTCAAACACACATACACATTCTCTCTCTCTCTCTCTCACTCACACACACACACACACACACACACACACAGAGCAGCTCAGGATGGGCTGCTGTGTTGAGTAATTTTATGTAAAGTTGACAAAGGCTAGAGTCATTCATCTGAGAAGAAGGAACCCCAATTGAGAAATGCCTCTATAAGACTGGTCAGTAGGCAAAATAGAACATTTTCTTAGTGAATGATGTTGGAGGGCCCAGCTGATTGTCCTGAGCTGGCGCTCCTAGGTTCTATAAGAAAGCAGCAGGCTAAGCCAGCCATGGGGAACAAGCCAATAAGTTGCACGCCCCCATGGCCTCTGCATCAGCTCCTGTCTCCAGGTTCCTTCCCTGTTTAACTTCCTATTCTGACTTCCTTCAGTGATGGATGGGATGTGGAAACAAGCCAACTAAACCATTTCCTCCCCAACTTGCTTTTGGTCATGGTGCTTCATCATAGCCTCTGCCCTCTGGTTTCAGATCCTTAGACAGGCTGAATATTGACCCTGGCCACTCTGCTTCAAAGATCTCCTTCTAAGACCACATTAAGGGTCAAGTGGAACCCACCATGCAGAAAACACAAGAGCTAGTTCCCTTCTGTAGAAGCAACAACAAACCACTCCTTTTTGGTGAAGGAGTTGAAGGCTCCTTTCTGGACCTCTCTGGATTGGAGCCAGCCTGCGAGTGGCTAAAACAGATAAAATTTAATAGAAGTAACATCTCCAGCACCAACCTGCAATCTCAACATTTACTCAGACAGGGGGATTGCATAAATGAGACCAGTGTAGGTTACACAGTGAGACCCTGGAAAAGAATACATAAGGAGTCACATGTTAGTTAATAGCATGTGATTTTGAGCCTGACATCTTCTGCTTGTGCCCTCCTGGAATGCTGCCCGGGGCCACTAGAAGGAAGCTGGACAGGAAACTGGTCGGACTGTGGAGAAGTGGGTGCCCTCAACCTTCCTGCCAACACCACTTTCCAACACAAAATAGATCTGTCACCCCAAATCTCCACCTCAACACAGCCCCGAGTGAACACAGAGAGAACAAGATGGTAGCTAGAGTCTGAGCCTGAGACCCACAGGAAAAAGCCTCTTCCATGCTAGGGTGCTGCTCAGTCCTCCCTAGCAATGCAGATAGATAGATAGATAGATAGATAGATAGATAGATAGATAGATAGATAGACAGAGATTTAGAGAGGTAGAGAGATAGATAATAGATAGAGAGACAGAGAAAGAGAGAGAGAGAGGAGAGAGACAGAGAGATAGAAATATAGATGATACTGATAGATAGATAGTGAGACAGAGAGACAGAGATAGAGAGATAGAGTGAGACAGAGAGACAGATAGAGAGACAAACAGATAGATGATAGATGGATGGATGGATAGATGATAGAAAATAGAAAGATGATAGATAGATAGATAGATAGATAGATAGATAGATAGATAGATAGATAGATAGATAGAAGATTGATTTATTGACTGGCAGATAGACAGATAGATGATAGATTGATAGGTAGGTAGATCGATGATAGATAGATAGATAGATAGATAGATAGATAGATAGATAGAGATGGAGAGATAGTGAGATATTCACTCCCTTTAAGCAATTGAGCTTCCCACTAGCCGCACACACCTAGCAGTTCAGCTATTTAAAACTAACCTTGAATGAGAATGGCTGGGGCAAGCTGGGAGAGCAGCAGTCCATCAATGAAAGAAGCAGTGTGTCCCAGCCTGGACTGCTCCCTATCCTCTCCCTGTTCTGCCTTTGTAGTCATCACAAATCCTGCCCTTTACCAGGACTGCAGCACACTCTCCACAGTGTCTCTCTCTAACCATCTTCTCTGCTCTTTCTCTAACCCACTGCCTTTCCCCTTGACAGAGCTGGAAGGATTTGTTTTCAGATACTTCCTGAAGTTTACTCTCTGACTCGCATTCGCAAAGTAAGGAATTAGAATATAAGACATAAAAGCCAAGAGAGAAAAAAGAAACAGGAAAAGTCGGGATGTGAAAGACCACAGGGGATGAGGTGATCCAAGAAGGTCCTGGGGACAGCAGCTGTGAGTGCATAGGTGGTACAGCCTCTCCTGGAGTACCCCATGAGCATGTAGAGGCCCATAGGCTGAGACATGATAAGCAAGGGGGGCATGTAGATTAAAATGAGCTATGAGGGACATCGAGGATAGGGAAAAATGTGGCGGAAACACGGAGCCCTTTATAAAACTATGTGAGGAAATGTGTGTTGCCTAGGACTATAGAGCCATCGAGATTCAAGAGCAGCATCACAGGGTCTGATGCAAGTCTTTTAAAGTACCATGTTAGCTAACATGTTGAATATAGATTGGAGAATATTCTGGGATGGCACCTATAGCAATATATATATATATATATATAATCTCCAATATCCAATAAGGAAATAAAGAATATATGTCATGGGGAATAGCAAAAACAAAACTTCATAGATACCCACTCCATAAATAGCAGGCAGGGGCAGATGAGAGAGCTGTAGAGGCGCTTGGCATCAAACCCTTATGACCTGAGTTCAATCCCCAGCAACCACATGGTGAAAGGAGAGAACCAACTCCCTCAAGTAATCCTCTGACCTCCACATACAACACAGCAGGCACACTTGCGTATCCAAACAAACAAAGGAATAAATGTAAATAATTAAAAGAAAGGTCTCTCACATTTAAAACCTTTAAACATGGAGTCAGGCAAGGTAGTGCACACCTGTAGTCTCAGCACTTGCCAGTCAGAAGCAGAAGAATGGCAAGTCTAAACACAGCCTGGACTACCTAACAAGACACTACTTCACAACTCCAAGGGCTGGTCAGCGCTTGGGAGGCAGAGGCAGGTGGATCTATGAGATCTCAAGGCCAGCCTGGTCTGCAGAACTAGTTCCAGGACAGCCAGGGCTATATAGTATAACCCTGTCTTAAAACAAACAAAAACAAAAAAAACTCTAAGGGTGGGCTAGGGAGCTCCGGGTGTAGTTCAGTGGTGGCAAGTTTGGTTTTCCTGAGTGAGACTCCGATGAGGGGCAAGGGAGAGATCATAAATGATCGCTAGGAAAACTCAGAAGCCAATGTAGAGAATTCAAGACAGTGTTAAGAGTAAAAGGATAAAGCCATCCAGAAATAAGGACTGGGTTTTAAAAACAGAGCAAATCCAGAAGATCCAGACTTAAGATCAGCAGCGAGGATAAATGGGAACTCAACACAGGAAGTAAGAGAACTGAGGGAGATCGGGGAGAAAGGGCCAAATACAAACGATGGGCAGAGGGGAGCCAAGAGTTCCCCCCCAACCCCTGGACTGAAAACCGAAGCGAAGAGCAGAACAAAGTTAAAATCAAGCCACTCAGGAAAAAATTTCTGGAGAAATGTCACAAATGTAAGAAAGTGCAGGCAGAAAGTAAAAATAAACACGCCGGAATGGTTTCTTGTAAAATTTTTAGATTTCAGAGGAAAGTACGAAGCCGCCTGCATATGCAGGGATGTTTGTAGGACAGATCTGGGCTAGAAATTTATAATTAGAAAAGATCTGGGGAGGCAGAAACAGGTGGATCCCTGGGAGACGGGCCAGCCCAGACTGGCCTACTTGATGGGTTCTGGGACAGTGAGAGACCCTATCTCAAAACACAAGGTGGATGGCTGAAAACTGACACCTGAGGTTGACCTCTAACCTCCACATAGGCCCCCAAATATGTGTACATGTACATGCATATACACACACACACATGAAGAATTCAGACGGGACATAGTAAGGAGGGCTGATATCTGTCTCACATATCTGGGCCTCAGCCGGGAAGTCTCAAAAGCTGAGGTAACTCCATAGCTGAGGTTTGGAGTCAACTGGATGCCTGACCTCTCAGGCATCTGGAGCCAGGACTCAGCTGACTCAGAGACCCAGCCTGCTGACCAGAGGCCTCACGTGTCTTCTCCATGTGGCTCAGCTTCCTCCCAGCACGGCCACCACACAGTGGTCAAACTTCCCTAGTGACAGAGACCAGAAGCACAGGACACAAAACTCAAAACAGAAGCTATATAGCCTCGTGAGGCCCCCTGTTTCAGATACCACATAATGTCAACGTCCCCTTACTTACTGATCAAAGTCATCTCCCATGCATGAGAAGGAGGGACAGAGACCTCATCTATTAGTGAGAGAAGAAGCAAGGAGCTTTGAGGGTATGTCCTGTAAGTCACCAGGGACATATTCCCAGGATTATGGTATTCTTGCATGTCCTGCCTGATACAGTATTGCTTACCTCCTTCATGGCACACTGCTGGTCTGTGAATGTCATGCACTCACAGCCTCCCGCTTCCCTGTAGGGGTCTCTGGGTTCTCAGTTGCTGGGGTAGACATGGAGTCTTTAGTGGGTATGATAATGGCTACTTTCTATTGTCAAATTGATGGGAGTTTTGAATTGCTTCTGAGTGTGCCTTTGAGGGCATTTCCAGAAAGACTTCACTCAGAAGGGAAGACCCACCCTGAATGAAGGGTGGTCACCATCCCATGGGACAGGACCCCAGATGAATAAAAACAGGAAGGAGATGGAAAGCTGAGCCACAGTATTCTCTCTCTGACTCCTGACTGTGGGTGCAGAGTAAAGAGCTCCCTTCGTCACACCGTGTCCTGCCCACCACGAAGAGCTGCACCTTCAAAATAGCCTTGCCAGTTGGTCTTGTCAGGTGTTTTGCCACAGCAACGGGAAAAGTAGCCAAGACAGTTTCTAAACCTGTCAGCGACCCTTCTACCATGATGGATGGCCCACCCCTGTCTTGCAGCCTGGTTCCTGTTAAATCCCCATAGCTCTTGTCAGGACTCTTAAAAGGAACAAATGTGTATTTCTGAATATTGAAAAACACAAAGGCACAAATGTTGAGTTATTAAACAAGTTCACAGTAGCTTCCTCCTCACAATGCTGCTTGATTGAAAATAATTGGGCAAAGAAAATGAATTCCAGACCAAACTGAGTAGTTGTTTTCCTACATGGAAAGAAATTCTTCTCCTCCCACCATCAAAGCCCCTAAAAATGCCACTAAGACCGTTAACTAATACCCACTTGGGACAGGAATCATATGACTTTAATCTATAGACTCACACCTTTGGCCTGAGCTGGCTAGACACAGAGGGTGACAAGCTCCTAAGGACTGATAGTCCAACTCTAGAGGCTCCACGGGTCACTGACAACAAGAATTTCTCTTGGATCAACCCTGAGACTGGACATGAAATTATATGAGAGAGAGAGAGAGAGAGAGAGAGAGAGAGAGAGAGAGAGAGAGAGAGAGAGAAGAGAAGAGAAGAGAAGAGAAGAGAAGAGAAGAGAAGAGAAGAGAAGAGAAGAGAAGAGAAGAGAAGAGAAGAGAAGAGAAGAGAAGAGAAAGAAAAAGAAACATAGAGGCAAACCCACATCCCAGAGGGAGGCCAAACCAAGCTAATCAAAGCAAAAGAAAGTCCAGACCCAAACGCAGATCCCACCCACAGGCTCAAATGTGATTCTGGCTGTCTGAAAGCAGTTCTCAGACAGAACCTCAGGCGATGAATCAGTTTCCTCAGACACTGAGGGGGGACAAAGCCACTGCTGCAGAGCCGGAGTGTTGGTCGAGGAGGAGCTGTGAGAATCCAGCAGAGTGGGGTGGGGGTGGGGGGTGGTGCACACAGTGAAAAGCCACGGCGAATCCCCAGTCTAGACAGTGAGCCCAGAATGCCCAGGGAAAAGAAGCAAAGGATAAGAATGAAAAGAACAGGTTCAGAGGAGCCAGCTGGATGCACCTCCAAAATGTGGGTGGGGGGAGGGTAGGACATGCAAGACAGCTGTGCAGTCAAAGTTGCTTAAACTCACAGAGAAGGGGCTGGGGAGGTGGGTGGGCATCCAAAGTGCTGTCCTTGCAAGCATGGGGACCTGAGTTAGACACCCCAAAACACACATAAACAAAAGCCTTGGGTGGTAGCATATCCTAGTTATACCAGTGCTGGGGAGGTGGGGGCAGAAGAGTCTGTACAGCTGTCTGCACAACCTAGCCTGATCATTCCCAAGCTCTAAGGATAAATACCACCTTTAAAAAAAAATCCCACACCCAAAAAGGTAGGAGAGGAAATGAGGAAGTATCCGTAGGATCCAGGGGGTGGGGAGAGACTTTGGGTTAGATGTACATTGATAAAGATACATTGTATACACATATGAATTATCAAAGAATAGAATTTAAAGTTCTGGTAAGTTAAAAACTAGGGCCTGGAGAGAAGGTTCAACTAAATGAAGAACACTGTTCTTCCAGAGGACAATTTCTATTCCCAGCACCTACAGAACAGCTCAAAACCATTTATAGATCCATTTCCAGGGCATCTGGTGCCCTCTTCTGGCCTCTGTCAGGCACAAGTATAGTACGCAGAAATGCAGACAGGCAAAATAAAATTAAATAAACAAACAAACAAACAAGGTTTTTGTTTTTGTTTTTGTTGTTTTTGTTTTTTTAAGATTGAAATTTTAAAAGATCAAGGTGGCCAGCCTGGCCTACAGAGTGAATTCCAGGACAGCCAGGGCTACACAGAGAAACCCTGTCTCGAAAAACTAAATAAATAAATAAATAAATAAATAAATAAATAATTGAGATGGATAGCACTTGAAGAATAACATCAACATTGTCCTCTTGGCCCCTACATGGCATGCACACACGTGCACATAGGCATACAAGACAAAAAATTAATAATAATAATAATAAACAGGATGAAAGCACGCATTTCCTTTTCCATCCGGAAATCAACTCACATTATAAACATAAACAACGTCTACAGAGGGACGATTTCCGAGCAAGTCTTCCATCCATACACCAAGCCATACAATGTGGGCAAGACAGCAGAGCAAAGCCTTGACATACGCTGTCTAACTCAGGGAAATGGTTTGGGGATGAACAGGACTCAGAGGTTAAGGTCACAGCAAGCACACTTCCAGGGCTGAGGGAAACAGCAGCCATCAGATAGCAGACCTCTCTCCTGGGACATAAGCTCTGGTACAGCAGTTTCCCTGTCCCTCTACCTAGAAAACTGGTAAATGGTTCTTCTGAGAAAAGCAATGATGAAGACAGGAAGGAGATTTGTAAGCTAGAAAAAGGAGGGAGGCAGCCTTCAGGGATCACACTACCTGACATGGGGGTACAGTCCAGTGATTCCATGTCTGTGAGTGAGCAGAGGCCACAGGAAGATGGGCCCTCTTCTGCGCCAGAAAATATCAGTGCAGTGGTAGAAGCAGGTAGAAACTGAAAGGAGCCAGTGTGAGCTGAATATCAGAAGCATCTATGGGCTGGGGAGACACTCGGTATGTAAAGTGCTTGCTTACACAAGAACAAGGACCCAAGTTGAGATCTCTAGCACCCACACAGAAGCCAGATGTGGCAGTTTATATCTATAATCCAAGTACTTGCGATAGAGACAGGAGGATCCCCGGGGTTCACTACCTATGCAACCTGACTAAATCAGCAAGCACCCAGGTTCCCCGAGAAGCCCTGTCTGGAGGCATAAAGTGGAGAAAGGTAAAAAGGTAGCCGATATCACACTCCACATGAGAGCAGACTCTGCACTCGGGCTGCAGGATCAGGAATAACTCCAAGTTGTGTCCTGTAATGCCTCTGACTGACAAGAGCAACTGAGACCCTAGGTAATGGCTAATTACCTCCCCTGAACAGCAGGATCATTGGTCATCTTGGCTGCTACCCAAGTCCTAAAGGCTCCTGAGTCAGCACCCCTTCCTCCAGGAGATTCCTGTGGCCTATGACCCCACAGGTGCTGGGGTTTGCGTAACAGCCCTCCTGACATAATGAGAACCTGGGAAACAAGTCTTTTCTTGGTCCTCTGAAATCACTGGAAGCCACCAGAATGGTTACATGGACACTCTAAGTCAGCATCTTAGTCACGCAAGGTAGCTCAGGGACGGCTGAGAGAGTTTGTTTTCACTTCCCTGAGACTAGGAGGCACATGTGTAAACACAGGTCTGAAAGAGCCCTTGTCCCTAGTCTGTGCGTCCCATCTTCCAGCTCAACCTCTTCATGTCTGCTGCCAACACCCAGGGCTCCGGTTGCAGCTCCTTACAGTATGAAATGGCCCCGGGGACGGAGGCCAGGGCAGGAGGCCACTATCAAATCTGGAAGGCTGACCCTGGTCCCAGATGCAGGTTATTTTTACAACAGCCTCTGACCCCAGACACCCTGCCAACTCCTCTTACATACCTTCCTCCTCCTCCTCCTCACACTCTACTCCCACCTGTGGGCTCTCTGTCACTGTCAGCCTCTGGGTGTCTAGTATCCTTCACACCAGACTCCCTGTCCCTCAGTTGCTCAGTGCTGAAAGCCGGGTGGTACGATGAGCATGGAATGTTCTCTCGATCTCCGTGGAATCTCTACAGTGGATGTGGGCACCAATCCGGAAAAGTCCCCAGGGACCACCACTAGAAACTCCGGAGCGATGGTTTCTGGGGAAAGAGCTGTGTGCAAGCATTTTAGACTTTGGCCCATTCAGCATTTCAAAATCCTGAAATGTGGCTCTACAGAATTCCCAGTGCTGAGATCATCGCCCAGCACCTCAGAGAGGGTCTATGTTTACAGGAGGAGGGGGGTCTTCAACTCAATGACTAGATTAAAATTAGGTCATTAGGGTAGGTCTCCTGTCTATATAAATGTGGTAGGGACCCTTATTTGAAGAAATTCGAGACAGGGATGTGGTTTAGGTTCTTGGTTCCATCCCCAGTACAGAGAGAAAGTGGAGGTAGAGAATTAGACATTCACAAAGAGGGACAACCATCTACAGTCACAGGAGCCAAGGAGATAGGTCTCAGAAAAAAATCAAACCTACTAGAACTCCAAGATGTCCCAACAGGCAAAAGCAACTGATGGAGCCTATGATGTAATCAGCCACCCCCCAAGTTGTCCCCTGACCTCTACCCGTGTGCAGCAGCACACATGCCCACACTTGAACACGTGACAATCATCCAGTAATAATAATAGTAATAATAATAATTAATAATAATAATAATAATAAATTCAATTAAAAATTCTCAGAAAAAAAAAAAACAAGCCTTCTCTTATAGTTTGGATATGGATGCATCCGCACAGGGCTCATGAGTTTGAATACTTGGTCCCAGCTGGTGGCACTGTGTAGGAGACCCTTTAGGATGTGTGGTCTAGCTGACAGGTGAAGGGCCAGAGATAGAAGACAAGATGACTAAAGGGTGCATTTGCTTCCAGCCTCTTTCTGATTCCTGATCCACCAAGACAGAACAAGCAACCTCACTGAGCTCCTGCCACCAGTGAACGGAGCCAAATCCTTTCCCGCTATGACAAACTACATATTCCCTTAAGTTGTGAGACAAGAGACATTCCCCTGGCCCTCTGTCACTTTCTTCTACCAGATATTTGGACACAACAATGAGAAAAAGTAATGAATATACCTGTGACCTCTCTACCCCAGACTTCAGCTTCCAGGACTTAAGACATGGGGTGTCATGGCAATCCTGGAAGACAAATATAGACATGCTCACTGAGGGAAGAGGGAAGCCTGTGAGGAATGAACAACAGCAGCAACAGCAGAATCTCCTGTGGCTCTAGGGCCAACCCCGACTTCAAGAACTTGAGACTCATTGAAAGGAACCCAACTGTTTGGTGGTGAATGTGGAGGCTTCAATATAGTGTCATCCTTATATTACCTAATACTGTGTGTGTGTGCGCACACACACACACACACACCACACATACACACATGTACACATACATATATTCACACATATATACACACATGCACACACGTATACACATGCACACATGTACATACATGCATACACATACCCATATTCAGAGAGAGAGAGTGAGAGATGCTAAAGGACCAAAATGCCACCAGAAGGATTAGTTGGTCAATAGCAGCAGGGAAGGGCAGAGGTCAGAGCCTCTGGGTAGGGTGACACTTTGTCTGCTATACAGTGACTCCATTCATTCTGAAGACAGGGACCCAGAAACAAGGAATCCTTGAAGGTAACTGTTTTAGAAATATCCTGTTTTGAGCCTGGCCTGGAAGAATAGGGTTTGTCATCCCCATTACCCAGGAAACTGGAGGCTTAAAAGTTTAAGGCCTGTCTGGGCTACAGAATGAGTTCAAGACCAGCCTGGCAATTTAGTAAGACTCTTTCTCACCTTCCAAAATGATGGGTTCTATAGATTGACTGAGAAAAACAAGCTTACGGGAAATGTCTAGGGGAGGATCTAATGTGGTCCCCACCACACAGATAATAGTCGAAAGGTCACCAAGCTGTTGGCCATGTCTGTCCCAGACTTCTGGGCAGATAACAGGTTATGCATCCTCCCTTTGAAGGAACAACTCTATGGGTTAATATTCCAGGTTCCCTAAGGCTTATCTGTGAGCATGAGAACCTCTGTGCCTCCTACAGTTGTCTGGGATGTTTGAGGTCAAGTTGGCTCAACGCCCAATACATCAGGGGTAAGGGGTATCCTGTTGAAGGACTCTAAAAGATCAAATTGTAAAGAGCGATGTCAGGAGCCTGCATTAGAAGATTCAACGTTGCAGAACTTTGGATTATCTCCAAATAAACCTGCAGGTCTTGAGCAGGAGTTTGGAACAGCCAGGAAGTACTGAGGTGTGTTAGGGCTAAGGAGACATGGGTGAAGAAGTTGGTTGGGGACTCTTAGAAAAACCCAAGGAAATGAACATGACTCCTCTCATTTTCTCTGAAGGCATCTAGTTTTAGGTGATTTCTTCGGTGCTTTTATCTACAGGCTCCTGTGTTTTCGTTACAGTGTCTTTCTATTATCTTGGTCCTGTATGGTTTCCTGAAGGCTTGCCCTTTTTCCAAATGTCACCTCTGTGTGAAACAGACTCTGGGACCAGACGAAGACTCCCACCATCAGGAAAAGAAGGAGTTGGGTTATGTATGAGGTGTCCGTCTGCCCATGCTCCCATACTTAGCCAGCAGAGATGTACTTGCTCGAAGCTCTGGGGACTGGAAGGCTGGGGTCAATGTTTCTGCAAGGTTCCTTTCTCCAGAAGCCTCTTGCTCTTGCTTACAGGCGGCGGTCTTTTCCTCACGTCTTTACATGATCATCCCTGTATATGTCTTTGCCTAATCTCATGTGTGTGTTTGGAGGGAGGCTTATGTTGGTGTGGGTGTGTGAATGCATGCATGCAGGTATCTGTGTACATGTGATCACATGTATATGGAAGCCAGAGGACAAATATGTGTTCCTCAACTGCTTGCCACCTCAAATTTTAAAGATAATATTTGTGCTGTGTGTGTGTGTGTGTGTGTGTGTGTGTGTGCTCTCACATGTGTGAATGCAGCCCATCTTAGTTTTTGAGATAAGGTCTCTCACTGAACCTGGAACTCAAAAGTCCAACCAGACAATGAGCTCTAACTGGGTAAGGAACTCCAGGGACCCGCCTGTCTCTGCCCACACCTATGCCCAGTTCTGAGGTTACAAACACATGTTGCCATCCCCAGGGTTTGGGAATCTAAACTCAGGTCCTCACACTTAAACAACAGGCACTTGGGGACCTAAAGCGTCTCTCAACCCCTAAACTCAACTCTCATGAGGACAGCAGTCAGACTGGGTTAGGATGAACACCCCTAAGTACAGTTCAACGTGACCGCTTCTTTAAAACCCTGTCTCAGTGTGGTCACATGCTGAGACAGCAGTCGTGAATTTAGACTCCCTTATCCTTCTCGCTGCTGTAGCCAAACACATCACAAAGCAACTCAAGGGAGGAAGCGGGTTTTATTGTTGTTGTTGTTTTGGATTTTGGCTCATGCTTTGTGGGAAGGCTCACAGTCCATCACCACAGGCCAAGTCTGGCAGGGAGGAACATAAGACAGAGAAGCTCTTCGCATCTCAGCAGACCAGGAAGCACAGAATGGTAGGGAAGCAGAGTCACGCTAGGAATGCCCAGAGGCCCACTTCCTCCAGGTAGAGCTCACCTCCCAAAACAATCCTGCCCACTGGGTACAAGTATTCAAATGTATGTATGAACATATGTGGACATTTTACATTCAGATCATAGCAGAGCTTATGAATATCAGGGGTGGAAGTGGGATCTAGTTAAACCATAGAGCTTGTGAGCCCTAGATGTGAACCTCTCTGCAGAACCAGCCCTGGCTAAACCCTGGGGGAGGAGATGGTACAGGGTCCTTTCCTCTCAAGGGAATCTTGTTTTTCCATGACCTCCATCCTTCCAGCACTATCCAGGTGATTTGTGTGCCAAGTGGGGGCAGGAACAGCACTGCCCGTTCCCTTGAGCTTCTGTTGACCCTGATCCATCTAGAGTCACATCTCCTTACCTTCCAAGGAAGTCACTCTCCGCTGAGTGTCTGGGCCAATTCAGAGGAAAAGGAGCCACAACAGCACACTGGGCCATTGCAGGGGCGCCCATGTGACCTTAGGGCTTTATTTTTAGCTAGCTTGTGACATACCACCTTTCACTGCCTCCCACCCTCTCTGTACACCACACATGGTACAGTCATCTGGCCTCACCAGACAGTGGGTTCAATGGAAAAAGTGCAGACTGAGGGACTGGCCCTGCTGTGACTCACATCTCTGCTGTTTGCTACTGTGTGGCCTTGCCTAATCTTTGTGGGTCTCGGTTTTACCGTGTGTGTGTGTGTGTGTGTGTGTGTGTGTGTGTGTGTGTGTGTATGTATGTGTGGTAATAGACAATGTGGTCAATCTCAGGGTCACTGGAAGGAAAACTTGGAATCACATGTGTTAAATGTCTTGCCTGGTATTGGGAGCAGAATCATGTCCCCATTAAATTCCTATGTTGATGTCTTAGACAGTACCTTTAAAGGAGTAATTGAGATTGGGTATGGGTGTGGTAGCACACCCCAGCATTCAGGAGGCAGAGGCAAAAGGATCATCATCATGTAGGCTACATAGCAAGACTATTTCAAAATGAGAAAAGAAAAAAAAAATCAAAGGTTTCAATGCAGTGATTGGAATGAGGCCCTCAGCATTCTGACTGCATTCCTCATAAGAAAAGGGAAGGAAGATATGAGTTGTCTTAATTAGGGGTTTTACTGCTGTGAACAGACACCATGACCATGCAAGTCTTATAAAGGACAACATTTAATTGGGCCTGGCTTATACCTTTCAGAGGTTCAGTCCATTATCATCAAGGTGGGAGCATGATAGAGTCCAGGGAAGCATGGAACAGGAGGAGCTGAGAGTCCTATATCTTCACCTGAAGGCTGCTAGCAGAATTCTGACTTCTAGACAGCTAGGATGAGGGTCTTAAAGCCCATGCCCACAGTGACACACCTACTCCAACAAGGCCACAAGTGCCTTGCCCTGAGCCAAGCATATTCAAAGCATCACACAGGTGTACATAGAGGCCAGATGGAGACACAAGGACACCACAGCTAGTATCAAGCCAAGGGTAGAGGCCTCAAGAGAACCAATCAGCTCTGCCAACACTTTTCTCAATGCCCAGAAGTATGATAGGATATATGTGTCTGTATGTCTGTCTGTCTGCCTGTCTGTCTGTGGATTTGTGTACATCAGTGCCATGCCCATGGAAGTCCTAGAAAGTGTCATATCCTCTGGAGCTGGAATTATAGGCAACTGTGAGACACCTGGCCCAAGTACCAAGAATCAACTGCATGAGTGGTGTGTGCATTTTAAAGATCTGAGACATCAATGTTTGCTTTTTAAGTTACCTGGTCTATGCAGTCTTGCTATGGGAGCCTTAGTACCTAATCCAGTCTGATCATGCTGAAGGGAATCTGCCTCTCAGATTATCCCCCAAATCTTCCTCAGTTACCCAAATAAAAGGCACCAGACAAGATCCTCATTTAAAGCAATGGTAAATTGGTTCAGAGAACCAAGAATCCAATGAGGACCAAGGAGCTAGCTTAATTGGTCAAGTGCCTGTCACTCAAGGATGAGGATCTGAGTTCAATTCCCAGAACTCATATTAAAAAAAAAAAAAAAAAAGCTGAGTGCGGTGATGACTACTGTGCTAGGGAGGTAGAGATCAGCCTAACCCAGAGAAGCTCACTAGCCAACTGCCTAAACTGCTGGATGATTTCCAGGCCAGTGAGAGACCCTGCCTCAGAACAAAAAGACGACTGGCGCCTGTGATATAACACCTGAGGTCATCCTCTCTGCACGCATGCATCTTACCTGCACACTGCATGTGCACCCACACATACAAAAGGTAACAGACTAGGAGAAGACTTGAAATTTGTGTTCAGTCATTGATGGAAGGCTTGGAGTGATAGAAACACCTCAAGAAAGAAAGTCGTAACCCAGGCACTCTGTAAGACCCTTGAGCGAGCTCAGCCTTTGATGACTGCCATTTTGCATATCCTTGACGCTTCTTAGCTCCTCTTCTAGAAGATGCAGTTTCCCCCGTGGAACTCTGGGAATGAAGGTTACCATATCCAGCCCTGTACACTGGTTTAGGGATTTAGCCCAAGGCTGGTGCTTTAAAAAAAAAATCCTTCCTTTAGCCTCCCAGAGACAGGCTGCTCATTTCCATTGCTAAGGTGGAGGAAGAGATAAAGGGATTTATTATCTGAACATTCCAGGGCCTCCCAAACAAATCTGTTCCTCCCTCTAACCACCCCCCACTCCCCAAAAAGCTGGACTGAATTTTAAAACATAAGTGTGTTTTGTTCCCAAGCCAGCTTGTCCGTCTTGGCGGCACTCATACACGCAGGGCCTCCTTATCACAGTCTGCTAAGTCACAGAGCAGGAGGGTTCTGGTTCAGCACACCTCATGAGCTGCAAGCCCCGAGAAGGATGTCTGTGTCTGCCTTGCTTGTCATTAGCATCTCATGGTCACATGGCAGTGCCTGCGTCATTCAACCACTGGCAAAGAAAACAGAATGAGGTCAGCCACGAGGGAGAACAAACGGTATAGCTCAAGGAGCACAAACGCAAGCCTGGAAACTTGGGGGGGGGCAGGCTTGTGAGGGGGTGAGTTGTGGCTGATCACAGCCTCCCGGTGGTCCCTCTCTGTGTTCCCTGGTGTTTGCACAGTCCAGGTTACAAATCTGGGCATCATCACCACCAATATCCCCATAGTAAAGGTGACAGACTGGACAAAGCATGCCACATTACTTGCAGCAGGGTAAGAAATGGTCTAGAGTCTGGAGCTGCTATGCACCCTCCCCTTCCCTTGTAGAATGGAAGGTGCCAGCCACTTGGGCATCAGAATTTGAAGGGAGGCTCTTCTGAGGAATGCGTCTGTGGAGAAATCCATGCTCCCTAGACCATGTGATCCCTGCACATCAGACTGTGGCAGAGCTTACCCCAGGATGCCCTTTAATGAGAGCAGAGAAGACTAGGCCCTTTGCCAGCTAGGACCTCAGAGTCTAAATAGGGTTGCAGTAGGCTGCTAAAGGTCCCTAAAGATTATCCCCTGAGGCCTGTAAATGTGAGGAATCTGGTGGGGTTTTTGTTTGGTTGGTTGGTTGGTTGGTTTTATTTTCTAAGGAAATGGGTCTTTGCAAATATGAATAAGGACTGTGAGATGGAGCAGTTATCCCAGGTGCCTCACAACTGAGAAGGGCAAAAGCCCCCGTATACAATGACTTGTGTACTTAAAAGACAGGCCAAGCATATCAATTACTTCCTTAGTTGCTGTGACAGAATACCTGCTGAAAGCAGCTTTGGCGAGGAAAGGTTTATTCTGGCTCACAGTCGAAAGGATACAACCCACCACAGAGGGGAAGGAGAGCAGGAGGCAGAGGTGGCTTGCCACTGTGGCGGCACAATCGTGAGGTGGCCCGTCACATCCTACGAGTAGTCAGAAAGCACCACAGCGAAAGGCCTCTGGAGAAAGGAACCTCGCAGAAACGTTGACCTCGGCCTTCCAGCCTCCAGAGCTTTGAGCAAGCAGGTCTCTGCTGACCAAGCATGGGAGCATGGGCAGACGAAGACACCTCATACATAAACCAGAAGGGGGTAGCTCATAAGACTCAAAGTCCATCACCAGTCCCACTCCCACCAAGCCACTCCCTCCAGCTAAGCTGCTCTACCTTCTGAAGTTTCCACACCTCCCGAACAGCGCCATCTATAGGCAACCAAGCGTTCAAACACATGAGCCTAAGGGAAGTGGTGATTGAGGAGCTGAGGCCACAAACTAAGCAATGGCAAACAACACCCCACCCCACCCCCACCCCCCAGCTGGAAGGGATCAAAAGTGGATCCTTCCCTGGATCCTTGGAGGGAATGCAGTTCCGTGGACACAGCCAAACCAAAGCGCCGTCAGACTTCTGCCCTCCAGAACCGCGAGAGAACGAACTGCTGTCTGAAGGCATCGAGCTTATGTCTCTTTGTGACAGCAGCCAAGGGGACATTATACAGAAGCTGACGACTACCTGCTTGAGTGTCAGAACCAGAAGCAAGTGTTGGGTTGGGCCAATTTCTGCCTTAGTGCTTGTCAGGGCCAGTCTAGTCGGGGTCTGGGTCAAGAAAGAACGCTAGTATGGACCAGACCTACCATCCTAGCTACTCGGGAGGCTGAGGCGGGAAGAAAATGAACACAAAGCATACTTGGGCTACAGAGTACATTCAAGGACAGCCCAATGAGACCTTGTTTCAGTAAGAAAGGCTGGCAATACCAGACAATGGCAGAGCTCTTGCCTAGCCAAAGACCTGGGCTCCGTTCCCAGCACAGGAAGAAGCTGAAGGTAGAAAAGGTCTCGAGTGGCCACACAGAAGGGGGTTAGAGAAGGGCCAGGGGCAGGTATCTACTTCAGCCATACTCAAAAATGCCACCCCCTTCAAACCCTCTCCACTACCACTTCCCGACCCCATAGAACTGCCCTGGCCCTTTGGCCCCTTGCCTTCCTCCAATCTTTTAAGCAGGGAAGTGGGAAACAGAGCCAGACAAGAAGGGGCTGGAGGACAACCAGCCTTGCCCCTTTCCAATGCAGGCCTAAGCAGGCTCAGCTGGAGTGGGGAAGGGAATGAGATGTTAAAATTTAGAGTTTTGACTAACATCTTGGCCCAAACACTGAAATTCTGAGTTGGGACTGTTTTCCATTTAAAGTGACCATTGGCCAGGCTGTTTCCTAAGAGCTGCAGAAAAGTGTGAGCCTGCCAGGTTTTCCAGCCTCGAGCAAGGGAACGTGAATTTGGCGACTGGATCTTAAAGGAAAATAAAGAAGAAAAGCAGAGTTAGCCTTCCAAGAGCTTGGAACTGGGGTTGTTCAAGCCTGCTGGCTGCACAGAGCCCAATGGAAACAGCTCAACTTCTTGGTGGAGCAGAGAGTAGCTGAGTTCTTGTGAAGGGGGAAAAAAATGCAAATTTGTTTTCAGTATCGCTTACAAGCTTCCTGAGTGGAGCCCTTGGCCTGGCATGGCTTGCATTGACGTCAGCCGAGTTCACCATATCAAGACAGCTGTAGCTGCTGCCTGGCAGAGACCCCAGGGACAGGAAACACATTGGCTTTGTTTCATGGAAGATTAAAAACATTTGCTGCCTGGGTCATAATTCACAAGCCCTGTTATCACTGGGGCCAGGAATGCTGAGCAGAAAATATATATATATATATTTAAAAGTACCACCCCACATCAAAACCAAAGGGAGGCAGGCCAGGTAGCACAGGCCTGTCATCCAATTACTTGGGAAGCTGAGGCAAGAAGATCATAAGTTCAAGGCCAGGCTGGACCATGTGCAGAATGAGCTAGCAGCCAGCTTAGGCAACTCATAGAGCCCAAACTCACAGACTAAAAATAGAAGTAAGGGGCGCTGGGTATTGCCTCACGTCACAGAGCTGAGTTATACCCCAGAATCACAGAGACCCTGGGGAGGCCTCAGAGATGGAGATCATGGCCAGACCTGGACACTCTATCCTTGCCTGCTCTCCTGAAGGTAATGTGAGAGGGTGTGTTGAGGTATGTTCAGGGGGTCTTGGAAACCCATCTGAAATGCAAGTTCCCTGTCTTCCTGGAACACATGAGGACCACCAGGTGTGGGCAGCCTAACCCAGGGGAACCCCTAGCCTCTGGACTCCCAGGAAAGTGTCAACAAGAAGGGACAGACGGAGCAGATGGTGGCCTGCCTCTGGGTCACCAGACAATAGAGCCCGTCCATCTGCTTTGAATTTGGAGTGTGTGTGTGTGTGTGTGTGTGTGTGAGAGAGAGAGAGAGAGAGAGAGAGAGAGAGAGAGAGAGAGAGAGAGACTATGTGAGTGTGTGTATATGTGTATGTGCACGTGTGTGAGAGAATATGAGGGAGTGTGTACATAAGTGTGTGTATGTGTGTGACTGCGTGAGTGTGTCCGTGTGTGTATGTATGTATATGTGTGTATGTGTGTTTGTGTGTGCGTGCTTGTGTGTACATGTATGTGAGGAAGTGTGTATGTGTGTGCATGAGTATGTGTATATGAGTGTGCATATGTGCGTGTGTGCATGTGTGTGCACATGTGCGTGAGTGTGCATATGTATGAGTGTGTATGAGTGTATGTGTGTGTGCAAGTGTGTGTATGAGTGTGTGCATGTGTGTGCACATGTGTAAGTGTGCATGTGTGTATGAGTATGTATGAGTGTGTGTGTGTGTGTGTGCATGTGCATGTTTAGGGGGGTAAACATGTAAGCCCAGAGGCTGACATGGGTGGCCTCTATAACTTTCCCACACTGTTATTTTAAGACAAGGTCTCTCACTGAGCTGGAGTTCAACATTTCAGCTAGACTGGCTAGCCAGTGAACTTGCAGAATCTACTCATTTCTGCCCCCAAGCACTGGGGTTACCAGCGTACCTGGCTTTATACAGGGGGCTAGGGATGCTAACGCAGGTGCTCGAACTCACTCACTCTCCGTATCCCTTCGGGGGCTCCCCGAGAGGCCCTGGTAGTTAAAGCCCAGCTAGTAAATAAAAAGCAAAAACAAAAACAAACAAAACACACGTTGATTTCATAGAGAACCCAGGTTCAGTTTCCATCACCAATAGGCCAGCTCTCAGTTGTCTGTGCCTCCAGTTCCACTGGACCAGATGCCATCTTCTGGCCTTCAGGGGCACCAGGCACGTATGTACACCGAGGCAAAATAATCAAACATGTAAAATGAAAATTGACTTTATTATATTTATTTATTGTGGTTTTTAAAGATAAGGTCTCGCCCAGGCTGCCCTAGAACTTACTGTGTAGCCCAGGCTGGAGTGCTAGGATTAAAGGTATACAAAGATTGAGGGTTTTAAAAATTAAAACAACAACAACAATGTAAGAACAGAAAGGTTGTGCACACCTTTAATCCCAACACTTGGAAGGCAGTGGCAAGAGGATCTCTGTGGATTAGGAGCCCAGCCTGGTCCACCTAGTGAGTTCCAGGAGAGCCAGGACCTTAAAAAACTTGTTTTTTTTAATTTTTATTAAATATTTTCTTCATTTACATTTCAAATGCTATCCCAAAAGTCTCCTATACCCTCCCCCAGCCCTGCTCCGCTACCCACCCACTCCTACTTCTTGGCCCTGTACTGGGGCATATAAAGTTTGCAAGACCAAGGGGCCTCTCTTCCCAGTGATGGCTGACTAGGCCATCTTCTGCTACATATGCAGCTAGAGACATGAGCTCTGGGGGCTACTGGTTAGTTCATATTGTTGTTCCACCTATAGGGTTGCAGAACCCTTCAGCTCCTTGGGTACTTTCTCTAGCTCCTCCATTGGGGGCCCTGTGATCCATCCAATAGCTGACTGTGAGCATCCACTTCTGTGTTTGCTAGGCACCGGCATAGCCTCACAAGAGACAGCTATATCAGGGTCCTGTCAGCAAAATCTTGCTGGCATATGCAATAGTGTCTGTGTTTGGTGGCTAATTATGGGATGGACCCCCGGCTAAGAAGCACTTGAAAAATGTTCAACATCCTTAATCATCAGGGAAATGCAAATCAAAACAACCCTGCGATTCCACCTCACACCAGTCAGAATGGCTAGGTTCAAAAATTCAGGTGACAGTAGATGCTGGAGAGGAAGTGGAGAAAGAGGAACAATTCCTCCATTGCTGGTAGGATTGCAAGCTTGTACAACCACTCTGGAAATCAGTCTGGCAGTCCCTCAGAAAACTGGACATAGTACTACCGGAAGATCCAGCAATACCTCTCCTGAGCATATACCCAGAAGATGTTCCAATTGGTAAGAAGGACACATGCTCCACTATGTTCATAGCAGCCTTATTTATAATAGCCAAAAGCTAGAAAGAACTCAGATGTCCCTCAACAGAGGAATGGATACAGAAAATGTGGTACATTTACACAGTGGAGTACTACTCAGCTATTAAAAACAATGAATTTATGAAATTCTTAGGCAAACAGATGTATCTGGAGGATATCATCCTGAGTGAGGTAACCCAATCACAAAAGAAGTCACTTGATATGCACTCACTGATAAGAGGATATTAGCCCAGAAACCTAGAACACCCAAGATACAATTTGCAAAACGCAAGAAAATCAAAAAGAAGGAAGACCAACGCATGGATACTTCATTCCTTCCTAGAATAGGGAACAAAATACCCATGGAAGGAGTTACAGAGACAAAGTTTAGAGCTAAAACTTTTTTTTTAATGAAAAAAAAAGAAAAAGTAAAACCTCATATACCAAGGCTGTGAAGATATATGGTAAATTACAGTTATTAATCCCTACAGTGTCCAATTTATAAAATTTTTTAAAGATTTATTTATTGTATGTAAGTACACTGTAGCTGTCTTCAGACACTCCAGAAGAGGGCGCCAGATCTCATTACGGATGGTTGTGAGCCACCATGTGGTTGCTGGGATTTGAACTCAGGACCTTTGGAAGAGCACTCAGTGCTCTTAACCGCTGAGCCATCTCTCCAGTTCCCCAATTTATAAATTTAACTTTATCATGGATGTCCACGTAGGGGCAGACAGCTAAAGAGGGTTGTACTATGCAGTTTGAGACATCCACTGAGTCTTGTTCCCCAGAGGGTAAGGCGACTCCCATATTCTTGCTTTTTCAGCTGTGTCAGCGTTTATCGGGGGCAGTGCTCTTCAGCCCACTTCCCTTTCTGGGGTCTGAGGAAATCCATCAGGTTGTGAGGACTCAAACTGTAAGCTGTGTCCTCAGAGTAGGGACTTTCCTCGGGGAAGACAGACCATGGAAAAAGAGCTGTTCTGCTGTGCATGTCTGCATGTGTGTGTGTGTGTGTGCATGTGTGTATGAGTGTGTGTTTTATGTGCATACACATGTGCAGGTATACCCGTGCACAGAGGTGAAAGCAGGATGTCCTATTTAATGCTCTCCACATTCCCATGATACAGGGAATCTCACTGAACTTTGAGCTCTGTTAGTGTCCAGCCAGGCCCAGAGATCCTCTAGGGTCCACCAGCAACAGCTGGGTTTACAGGCTTGCATGGCCTTGCCCTACTTTTTATATAGGTGCTAAGGATTTGAGAATAGCAAATACCCTAACCACTGAACCCCCCCACCCCACCCCCAGCCCTTCTGTGGTTATTTTTAATCTACTCTTTATTCACAGCTATATAGTTTGGCTTAATTATGGATAAACCATAAAAAAAACTTATGGTTTGTTTGTTTTGTTTTGTTTTGTTTCTCGAGTCAAGGTTTCTCTGTGTAGCCCTGGCTGTCCTGAAACTCATTCTATAAACCAGGCTGGCCTCGAACTCAGAGATCCACCTATCTCTGCCTCCCAAGTTCTGAGATTAAAGGCGTGAAGCATCACTACCTGGCATGTTGTTTGTTTGTTTGTTTGTTTGTTTGAAAATTTTAATGACAATAAATGCATACCAAGTGACCAAAGAGAAATGTGCACCCTGAGCTAAGAATGGGCTCATAGACAGCATACACAGCCCCTGGTGTATAAACACACATGCTGAACCCCAGAGGCAAACCTGTGGTGGACTCTGAGGAAATCCTGCCCCCAACCATCAGCAGGCTACATACACACTCTTCCATGTTGAGGGTGACAAGGCAAAGCCCGTGGTGGCATCATTCTCTGCAAATGTTTTTCCCTTAGTCAATTCCATCAGCCAAGCTACCATTTTTAGTGGGATATGCTGGCTATACCCTGGGAGTTTCCAGCCTCCACAGGACAGACACCATCACACCAGACTGAGCAAGAACATAGGACCAGGCCTGCAGAGGAGCTGTGCACAAAATTCTTCCTGCTGCAGAGCTTGGTGTTACCAATGCATCCTCCACCATCTGTTGATTATCACAGTCCTGAGTCCAAACCTTGCTAGATGTGGCTCCCCTCGAAATCACTATCTATACCTACTACATCCTGCCCCCCCCCACACACACACACCCATACCTTGAGTTTCTTGTAGCCCAGACCAGTATCAAAATTGCTATGCAGCTAAGGATGGCCTTGAACTTCTGACCTCTTGCCTTTACTCCTGAGTACTGGGATTGCAAGCATGTGCCTCCACACTGTTTTATGTAGTGCGTAGGGTGAGAACCGGGGCTTCACACGTGCGAGGCACACACTCTCCCACTGAGCCAGCCACACCTCAGTCCCACATTAGTTACTTCTTTCATATTTTTGCCAGAATTCTGACAGAAGACACTTAAAGGATTTATTTGGGTTTCCTGGTTTAAGGGGCTATAGTCCGTCACGGAGGGGGAGGCTGCCACCCATGGTGGCAGGAGCTCCCCAAAAGCTCAATACATCTCCAACAACCAGGAAGCCATGGGAGAGCCTGGAGCCCGAAGCCGAGCCAGGCAATAAACAGAACCCTCAGAGAGCATCTGTCTGCATCCTACTTCCTCCAGCTGAGCGTCATCTCCGAAGTTTCCTCATAGCTCTAGGAGGCAGAAAAGCTCAATATCACATATGGCAAAGTGGCCAACCTAGGCCATTACAGAAAGGAAGTAATACATTGGGATGTGTGTACAAGGTGTGTGTATGTGTATATGTGACAGAGTCCCACCCTATAGCCCAGCATAGCCTCAAACTCATTTAACTGGCCTTGAACTCACAGCAAACCTCCTGCCTCGGTGTATTACAGTTTTAGGAAAAACCCACCACACTCAGCCTTGTTCTTTGGGGAAGATGGAAAGTAAGTGTGTGTGTGTGTGTGTGTGTGTGTGTGTGTGTGTGTGTGTGTTCATTGTTTTTGTAAGGGTACCAGTGTGGAAGCCAGAGACTGGATCAGATGTCTTCCTCAGTCAATCATTCTCCATCCTTTGTTTTGAGACAGCATCTGGCACTGACCCTGGAGCTCACGAAGCTGGCTGTCCAGCAAGCCTCAGAGATCTTCCTGTCTCTTCCTCCCTAGCCGTGGTATTATAGGCATGCACCGCCACTCAGTGCTGGTGTTACAGGCATGCACTACCATGCTGTCTTTCTGCATGTTCTCTGAGGGAATCTAAATCTGTGTTCTCACACTTTTGCAGCAAGCACTTTGCCCTCTGGACCGTCTACCCAGCACCATAACCTTCCCACTCTTTTTTTTTTTTTTAAAGATTTATTTACTTATTATATGTAAGTACACTGTAGCTGTCTTCAGACACTCCAGAAGAGGGCGCCAGATCTCTTTACGGATGGTTGTGAGCCACCATGTGGTTGCTGGGATTTGAACTCTGGACCTTCGGAAGAGCAGTCGGGTGCTCTTACCCACTGAGCCATCTCACCAGCCCCAACCTTCCCACTCTTAATCCAAGTCACAGAAGGCCAATTGAGGAGGTGATAGTTAGGCTCAAGGTGAAGTAATTATAATTCTGTAATGACTTTTAGTTATAGTTGTGTGCGTGGTAGTGATATTTAAAATTTCCTTTTAAAAAGTAGAAATAGATGATATGTAAATAAGAACGTGCCTTTAAGACCCAAGTGTTAAGAGAACAATGATCACTCTTGGCAGTATTCTTTTCTTTCCTTGGGGATCCTAAAATGAGGTGCCACTCAAGCAACAGTACTGTAATGTCCCAGTAGACACCTCAGAGACTATAAGCATGAATATAAGTTGCAGCTCTCAAGGTACCTGTAAGTCTGTAAGCAGATGGACAGTGTGTTCGGGGTTGAACACAAGCACACAGGAGTAGAAAAAGACAATAAGGTTAATCTCAAAGGACTTACTAAGAAGGAAGCTGCAGAATCCCATGGGAAGGAAACAGCAGTTAGAAAGATATAGGCACACAGAGCTGTGTAGCTTGCCAACATGGCCTCCAAGTTGCTGGGTTGTGGGACCCTGGAAAGGTGGAGCTGGACACATGGATTTGCTCCATGACGAGTGTGTGTGTGTGAGTGAGTTTATCCTGATGGCATTTGGTCAGGTGCTGATGTATTTTCTCATTCAATACTTAAGTTTCACCCCAAACACTTAGGGTAGTGAACCTGGACAAGCCCTGCTGTCTTCCCTCCTTAAAGTGCCAGCTCCCCATGGTCAATGATGATAATAAGGTCTACTCTGGGGACCACTAAAGAGCCTAGGACAGACAACTTTTTCCTTTTTCTAAAGGAGTGTGTGTGTGTTCATGTATATGGGTTATTTGCCTACACATACACACACATACACACACAATTATGTGTATGTCTGATGCCCTTGGAAGCCAGAGGAGCATTTAGTCCCCTAGAACTTGAGTTAAAGACAGTTGTGAGCTGCCATGTGGGTACTTAGCATCAAACTCGGGTCCTCTGGGAGAGCAGCAATTGCTCTTCATTGCTAAGCCATCTCTGCAGCTCCCAGAAAACATTTTCTGAAAAGATAGTAAAGATTTTAGATTTGACAGGCCACACTGTTTCTGTAGTTCCTACTCAACTCTCAGTACAACACAACAGCAGCCATTGACAACACACAAACAAGCTCTAGAAAAACTTTATATATAAAGACAGCTGGCTTCAGGCCAGCTATGGCAGGTGGGTAAGAGTATACCTATCTCTGTTTCAGATAAAAAGAAAATCTGCCCTCCCCTATTCCTGCTTTTAGCACCTTCTTCTTCTGCACACAGACACATCCCTTCTCACCCCAAGGTTCTCCGACATTGAAAGCTCTCTGGTAAATCAGAGCTTCCCTTCATCTGAGCTCCAGAGGACTAAGAAGAATATAGAGAATTTGCCAAGCAGAGTGAAAACTCCCTTGCTCGAGAGCCAAGTATTTTAGCAATCAATCAGCCAGTCAGAGAGATGTCTCCGTAAGCACATGGTGATGCTACCCTAGAGCACATGGGAGATGGCTCCTCACCAAGAGCATGTGGGTGGGTGAGAAACCCCCCTCTTCCCTGCTGCCTGGGTCCCAGTCTCAGCTGTGTGTAATCCTTGAGAGTCACATTTTCCATTTGCCAATCTGAGCGATGAGGAAATTCTGCTAAGTGGCAGCATCTGTGTGTGCACCTGCAAGCATCTGAGCCAGGAATTCTCGGAGATCTCTGGAAGGAAGCTGTGGACGTGAGGACGAGCCTCGAGTCAGCCTAGCTGTAGAGGAGGGGTAACCCACATGGCGATAGGAAGTGGGTGAGATGGGACAGGAAGGGAGACCCTGAAACAGAAATGGAGGGGACAGTTGTGTGAAGACTTTTGGTATTTTTGCTATTGTTACAAGAAAGGGATAATCCGGCCTGCGGTGAGATCAAAAGAGGTAAAAGGTCAGAGTTGGTGGGGGCTGAACCTGGAGCTCTGAGTCAGTGGGCTGGCTGTTGCCACTGGCTGATTCCACCAGACGAAGTAGCAGTGCATGCGGCTGAGGACCCTGGCATGGCTGATAGAACCGATATCATCAAGTCTCAAGGGCTTAGCTGGTTGTTCTTGAAAATGCCAGATGGACCAGAGAGAGATGGATCAGTGGCTAAGAGGGCTTTCTGCTTTTCCAAGGACAAAGTTTGATTACTATGCACTGGGAGGCTCACAGCCACCTGTTATGCCACCTCCATAAGTTCCAAAGACCTCTTCTGGGCTCTGCGGGAAATTCACAAACATGACATATATGTGAAAACTACACACACAAACACACACTCACCCACACATGGTGCACACATACACACATACAGATAGACACACACGGCATATACACATGTACACAAAAACACTCACACACATACATGGCATACACACACATACGGCATATATACATACTCACATTCATACATATGGAATACACATACATTCACACACGTGGCATATGTCCATGGCATACACACATTCAAACACATGGCACGCATATGTTTCACACACACGTTTCACACACACACACGTGCATGCACACACACAAAGATAAATCTTTTAAAAAGAATGTCAGGAACTAATCCAGACACATGTTGCCTGTAATCACAACACTCAACATTTGACATGCTGGACCAAGAGGATCTCCATTTGAAGATCAGCCTGCCTACATGGCAAGAGCATATACATTCATTATTTTGATGTGGTAAGAGGCAACACTTGGAAGATGTGCCACACTTGGAAGAGGCAACTTAAGGGAAGATTTTACTTTGGCTCACAGGTTCAGAGCGTACGGTCTATGGTTGTCAGGAAGGCATGTGGTGGGGGAAGCTCCATCTGTGGCGGTGGCAGCTTGCGCCATGGTTTGTTCACATCTTAGAGGATCAAGAAGCAGACAGACCCACCTGGAACCAGAGGTGGAAATCACCTTGGAGGCCTGCCTCCAATGATAACACTTGTACTAGTTAAATCACAACACCAAAGGTTTCACAATAACTCAGACTATCACCACCAGCTGGGGACCAATACCTAACACATGAGCTTTTGGGGTCACCACATTCATGCACAAAATACACAAAATGAGGCTGAAACTAGAAATTATAAAGTTATGTGTGAAGGCTCCTGATTTGTTTTTGCTAGATAAAACCTTTTAAAACATTTTGAGATTAGGATATAATTATCTCTCTCCCTTCCCTTTCTTCCCTCCAATCCTTCCCATACACCCTCCCCCACTCTCCTTTGAATTCATGCTCCCTTTTTTATTAACTGTCATTACATGCAGCTATGTGTATTATCTGTATACACATACATATTTCTAAACATGAACTGTCTAGTCTGTATCCTGTTGCCTGTAGGTATGTTTTTCAGGGCTGACTGTTTGACACTGGACAACCAATCTATGTCTTCTTCCCTGTGAAGACCTCTCCATTCCAGCTTTCCTTGGTTGACTTTAGTTCTTTGTGTAGGGTTGAGACCCCAAGAGCTTTTCCCCAACCAGTCTGTCACATTCACTAGTGTCCTCCTCGTTCAGCTCATGTCTGTGCAGTCATGTTGATGAGACTCTATGGGTGTAGATGCTGACATTCCTGGAGACACAGTCCCACCGCCAACTCCCTGATCCTCTGGCTCTTACAGACTTTGTGACCCGTCTTCTGCAATGTCCCCTGAGCCTTAGGTGCAGGAGTTGCTTTGTAGATGTATCTACTGGGTCTGGTAGGTTCCCCTGATCTGCGTTTTGATTGGCTGTAGACTTTATAATTAAAATTGTGCCAGTCAAAAACAACAACAACAAAAAAAAAAAAAAAAAAAAAAAAAAAAACATAGCTGGCCAAATTCTATCTAGTGTTGACAGAGCTGCCAATTTCAGGAAAGGTTTCTGAGCTGCTGGGCAAAGCCCACTCCAGGGTCCTACTCTGCTGATGAAGCCGCCTACGGTATTTGGTCTGTTTCAGCTTCTCCTGCAAATATGGCTGCCAGTCAAATAGAGTGTTCAGCCAAGATTTGAACTTCAGCCAATAAGTACTTTCTCAGTATAAATGTATTACATAATTTTATTTATTAAGTAAATGTATTCTCATGATCACACATTGATTTTACCCTTACACCTAACCCCCCAAAAAAATTGTTTAGTTTTGTGTGAAATTCAAATTTACCTAAGCACCTTGCATTTTTAGTATTATTACTGTTACTGGGGAGGGTGCATGCTGTAGCACACATGTGGAGACAGGAAGACAAGTTTGTGGTGTTGAGTCTCTCCATTCACCATTATGTGGGTTCCAGAGATCCATCTCCAGTCACCAGACTTGCACAGCAGCACTTTCTTCACTGAGGGAATCCAGCTCTTAGACATCTCACAGTTTCATCTTGCTTTTTATTGCTTGGATCCGTTGTTTCTCTATAGCCCCGCCACCAGGCTCCTCTGAAGGCATCAGCAACACAGGCTTATTCCCTGACAAAGGAATAAAGAAGGCAGCTCACATCTCCAAACACCCACCAGGCATGTTCAACCTTTTGACATTACAACGTGATGTTTTCATCTACAAAGCTAAATTCAAGAACAACCCAAGCAGGTTGGGCAGACATCTCAGGTTAAATAAAGCTCTTCCCATGCAAGGGTGAAGACTTGAATTCAGGTCCCCCATTGCCCCCACAAAAGCCGGGTGCCCCGGTGTGCGTCCAGTAATCCCAGAACGTTTATAGCAAGATGGGAACTGGAAATGGGAGACTTTCCAGAGGTTCATGAGCTAGCTAGCCTAGATATGCAGTGGCAAACAAGAAATTCTGTCTCAATCAAAGTGGACGGCAAGGATTAACATCCTACGTTTTCCTCCAGCCTCCACACACATGCACATAGCATGTACATGTACATGCACATACACATCATATCATATCGACCTACCTGAATGCATTCCTGTAATTTCCTCAGAGACTGATCAACACTGTCCTTGATGTCTAAGGATGGAGCCATTCTACAACCGACTCAGCCCCTTCCAGGTTGTGCTTTGTGTCTCTGAGCTCCTGAATGGACAGGGGTTTGACCCAAATGCCCCAAGGCAGCTGAGTCACTCTGTGTATTGATAATCCTAGGAAGCAGGCATCGTTGATGGGGCGTGGAGGATGCCTACAATTCGGGGTCCTACATTTGGAAGCGGTGGGGCCAGCAGGCTTAACCACCAGACCTGTCTGTTCCTGTAGGAACTACAAACAGGCACTAATGGCAGTCTGTGGCTGCTGATGCCCATCAACATGATCTTCTCTGCTCAGGTGTTCTCACACATGCAGAAGCCAAAAGGTCAACCTCAATGCCTTTCTTTCCATCTAATGTTTTGAGACCATGTCTGTCACTTGCTCAAAGCTCATCAATTCAGCCAGGTTGGCAGTCAGTGAAACCCAGCTATCCTCTTGCCTTCACCTCCAGCTCTGGGATTGTAAGTACACACACCATTGCACCCAACTTTGTACTCGAGTGCGGAGGATCTGGTCTGTGGTCCTTAGGCTTGCATTGGCTGACCTTTTACCAACTGAGCCACCTTCCCAGCCCCTTCTAAGTCTGAGAAGCAAGAAGATATGTCATTCCATGGCTGCAGCTCAGGGTGGGACCCTAATGTTCCCTTCCAGAAAGGCCACTGTGAATCACCCAGAGAACAGAAAAAGAAATGGCAGATCACTAGGCTAGATGGATCCTAGGGAAGAGAGAGGACAAGACTCACTAAGTAGGTCTGAAAGGGAATCCATGGGCTTTCAGCTAACTCTCTGCTCAAACAGGCTGTCATTATAGCCACCTGGGCAGGAGGAAATCCATTCTAAAGAGTCACGCATACCCCTTCTTTTGGCTATTAGACTCTTTAAAATGGCTCCTCAAGGAGTTGAAAATTCTCCAAGAATCTCATGATGGAAAAAGGAAAAAGCTGGATCCCAGTTCCAGGCACAAGGGGAACTTATGTTCCAGAAACAGATTTTATCCAGTCCTCATAAGACCACCTCACAGGACAGGTCAGTCTGTGATGGGTCTGTGACAGGCAGGACCACATCTTGACCAGGCCTACTTACCTGTGAATAACTCTTGCCCTCTATGTAAACCTGAACCTCATCTGGACCCTGAAGATGGACCCAGGTTCGCTGGATCTCTTTGCTCCTCTTCTCAAACATTTATCCTCACTGGATAAATCTCTTTTCGCAGCTTTTTACTATGATTGTCTTTCTAACTGTTGTAGTGATTTGGGGAACTACCAGGACCCAGGCCTCAATCTTAACAATGCCTGTAACAGCATTGCATGCCCTCTGACCACCTGTGCCTGCAGTTACAATTCTCTTACCGATGACTGAGTTTATGACTTTTTTTTTTTTTTATGGTATTAGTTGGAACTGAACATGCTCTGAAAAGTGAGCCAATTACATCAGCGATCGAGAAAAAAAAAACAAAAAACAAAAAAACACTAACCTCCCTCCACGTGGCCAGCATTATCATTCTGATACTGCAAGCTCCTGCAAGGTGCCTGGGGTTAATTAACTGCTTCAGAGGAAATCACATTGATCTGTATCAGCCATGAGTACCTGCCTGTCCTTCTTGCAGGAACCAATCTGGTGGCATCTCCTGGTCCCACTGCTTCCCGATGAAGGACTCTGAGTTACAGACTGCCTCCCCTACCCCCCTCTGATACTCCTGCTCCCCTGGGTAATCCATTACCCACAGTGACTCAGCTGCCTAGAGGCATCTGGGACAATCTGATGACCCTGTTCACCTACACTGCACTCATCTGATACTGTGAGAGCCTCCCACCTTCCCCTCATGGGAACCCCAGCAGTAGCAGCAATGGCTGCAGTGTGGAGCCCCGACTGAGGCCTGGCATTCGTGTCTGAAGAACCCTCTAACCACTATTAAAGCCACCTTTTATCAATGCAAAACAAAACACAAAACCCACACGCAACACTGCAGCCAAGTGCTCCGTGAGTGCCTTTTGGAGCAGAGTATGTAGTCATGTCATCTTCCTCTGGTTAAGATGGAAAGATCTCTGGAGGGGAGGAGATAGGACATGAGGAGATGGCTTAGCCCATCAAGACACTTGCTGCAGGGCTGGCAACCTGAGGCCCATCCTCAAGACCCACCTAGTAGAAGGAGGAGACCAACTCCCAAAAGTTGTCCTCTGATGGCCAGTAGCCCCCTCCACAAATGGCCTGATCGGTGGCCAACAATATCCTATGATGAGAACCACAGGAACCTCCCTTGCCCAGGCAAGGCAAAGCCATCTTGAAGCAAGGACAAGATTGTTTTATAACTTCAAGAGGCTCTATAACCAGGAAGTGCAGTGAAACACAACACACCTGAGGGAGGCCTGCCAGCTCTCAGAGGCCCTGCCTTTCTTTCTCACAGGTGCTGTGGAGATTCACTGACAAGCCTGCTCAATTTCTGAGTTCTAATTTAGAAAGTGACTTTTTCTTTCTTTTCTTTCTTAACATGGCCATGCCTGGCATCTCAATCTCTTCCAATCTCTCCTTCCCTCCCTCCCTCCCTCCTTCCCTCCCTCCTTCCCTCTCCCCTCCCTCTCTCCCCTCCCTCCCCACACTCCCCACTACGGATGCCCCACAGCAGCTGCTTGAAGATTTCCATTGCTTAACCTGCCCACTTTCCTGACCTCAAACTCAAAGAAAGCACAATTTCCTCTTTTTCCTCTTCTTGTGGCAGCTGACTGACCCCGCTGGCTTTCTATCTATAATTCTTTTTTTAAGATGTATTTATTATTATTATTATATATAAGTACACTGTAGCTGTCTTCAGACACACCAGAAGAGGGCAGCAGATCTCATTATGGATGGTTGTGAGCCACCATGTGGTTGCTGGGATTTGAACTCAGGACCTCTGGAAGAGCAGTCAGTGCTCTTAACTGTTGAGCCATCTCTCCAGCCCCTCTATCTATAATTCTAACAATTTTTTTTCAAGTTTTTTTTAATCCATTTTAAATTTCTTTATCTGTGAGACAAGAAAAGGAGCCTGAGTTCCAATCTGGTTGCCTTCTGGAAGTGGGGTCATCTGTGAAGGGAAGGGAATTGGGGCTGCAAAGAGTGCAGAGCAACAGCAGAGACAGACAGGTGAGGCTACACAGCCCTGGCCTCAGGTCTCAGGTCATGGCCTCTGTTCCCAGGCTGCCCAAGGTTTGAGAGTTCCCTAGATGTTTGTCCACCTGTTTGAGTAACAGAGCCCTGTCTTGTTCCCATAAAGAAAGGGCTGTAGTCCACACAATGATATGCAAATGGTGTTTATCCAGGTGGGGCACCTTGTGAGACAGGCTCTGGCGAGTCCTACACTTAAGGTCACTTTATGCCAATGTTCTACTTCTTCTCTGGGCTTTAAAGGGAACCTCTGGGTCTAACCACAGTACAATGAACATACACAGAATTAGTTGGAAGAAGGGAAGAGGAGATGTGAGGGTAAGAGGAAGAGAGACAGAGAATGAAGTAGCTCTGAGTACAGTGTCTGTCTGGCTCACACAATAGAATAAATACACACAACAGAGTAAAAAGAAAAAAGTCCTGGGCTTGCTACAACTGGCCAGACGAAATCTTCCTCTGAGGTAGTGGTCCTTACTCTTCCTAAAGCTGCGACCCTTTAATGCAGTTCCTCATGTTGTGGTGGCCCCCAACCATGAAATTATTTCATTGCTACTTCATAACTGTAATTCTGCTGCTGTTATGAACCGTAATGTAAATATCTGATATCTTATATGTGACCCCTGTTTAAAAGGTCATTTGACACCCCTCAGGGAGTCACAACCCACAGGTCGAGAACCACTGCTCTCAAGACTGGAGATGTGGCTGAGCGACTTGAAGAGAACCAACCAGCATTAGATTCCTAGCAATCACATCAGGACGCTCACAGACACCTGTGACTCCGGCTCCAAAGAATCCAACATTTCTCCAAGGCACCTGCACTCACATGCACACACACACACACACACACACACACACACACACATACTTTAATAAAGATAATTTTTTAAAATAAACCTTTCACTAAGTCATTTTAATGCAAACTATTATGATGCTAGCATTAGTATGTAAGAAGCATACTTGCATTATTTTTTTATTTGCTTATTTAGTTTTGATTTTTCAGTACTGGAGATTGAACACATGGGTCTTGCATAGGACAGGCAAGCATTCTATTACTGAGCTACATCTTTCTAGATTTTCTAAAATTCGAATTTCGACACAGGGTCTCACCGAGTCAGCCAGACAGAACACAACTGTTACACGTCTGTATGAGTTGCGGAGATTGCAGGTGTAAGCATCAGGCCCAGCCCCGAGCCTTGCACCTAGGCATAACCTGTCTGACCGAAGCCCCTTGGTGCTTCATACTTGTGTACTAAGTACTTCCTATTGATTGATTGGTGGCCAGCTGCATGAAGACACACTTCCTTTTGGAAGGAGACTGAGCAGCTCCGGGTGCTCACATTGCTTAGAAAGCTGTCAGTACAGTGATGGTCCAGGCTACTTAGTTCTCAGCACTGCCCTATGCGTGCTTCTTATAAACCTCCATTTGCTTTACGCCCCTGGACTTAGCAGAACACCTGCTTTGGAAAGGGTTTGGTGATAATTGAGGTGGGAGGTAGACAGATAGGTAAAAGAGTAAAGTTCACCCTGGATAAAGAAAGGCTCGGGAGCAAAGGTTACAACCAACAGAGGAAGCACCTAGGGGTGCGCATTCACAGGAGGGAGGCCAGCCTTTGAACCACCTGAATATGCAAAATACAAACACGTATCTGCAAAGGAATTTGGCACCAAACATGTGGCATATCTCATGACCTGTTTATAGGGATTGTTCTGGAAAATGAGAAAGACTCGGGTGTCAACAATGACTAACCTTGTCAGCTGAAGAGAGGAAAAGTTAACCCCCCTTCTGGCTTTGGGGCAAAGTCAGACCAGCACCCAGAACAAGTTCCGTGGAGGCTGGCAGCTGTGTGGGATCCTTTTTTTTTTTTTTTTTTTTTTTTGCTGAGTGCCTAGTGCTACACTAATTCCATTCGCAGCATAGCTAGTGACCACAAGAACTCAAGGAACTGTCATGCCACCATCTGTGCTGTGACTAACAGCTTCCTGGGGGATCCTGATACTCTACATCCCAAAGCCTCTCCCACAACCACCCAGCAGCTGCCGACCAGTGTACTGGGCCAAACTAGAACTCACTCCAAAGCCCCAGGTAGGAGCATGTGCTACCTGAGACATCACCGAAACAACAGTCCAGTAGGAAGGAACACAGATCAATTGCTTTTGACCATGACCAATGGACACAGTGTTTTAGACAGTGTGGCTTGTGTGTCTGTGTTCGTGTGTGTGTGTGTATGTGTGTGTACACCTAGGTGTATGCCCATCGAGGCTAGTGATCAGCCTTGGAAGACAAATAGCTGATTCTCATGCTTTTGTGACAAACACTCAGCCGCCCGTGACTGGACTACCTCCACAGACCTTGGTTTGCTTTTCTAAACAGTGTGTGTACACACAGGGCTCTACTGTTTGCACATACACACATCACACAGCTGCACATGGCTGAAAGCAAGCATGCCGGTAAGGTCGAGGAGAGCCCCAGGGTCCCAACGGTCGGCTGGGTTGGCTACACAAGCTCAGCAGATCACATCTCCTTCAGCAAAATGAAACTCAAGGGATCAGTGTGAGTATATGACATGGCCAATTATCAGAGTCTTCCAGCCACAAACAGGGAAATATAAGAGTTCCCAGAATCCTGCCTGGTGCACCTCTTTGGCTGTTAACTATAAGAAGTTCCAGAAGACCAAGTTCCTTTGGATGTACCTGAGCTATTCCAAGGCTAACTTCAGCACGCTTATCCACCACGTGTGATGGAGTGCACCAGAAACTGTACCAAGGTAGGTCTTGCCTTCGGATGTTTGACATGCACAGTATGAGAGGATCATACATAGCAGCCTCTAGCCCCAGAGTGCTCTCATTTACCAACACTCACTCCCACCCATAGTGTGAAGATACCTCATGGGAAAGCCCCAGAAGTAAACAACTAAGGCCCATGAGGTGATGTCCCTACTCTCCAGGACACCACATTTAGGTTGTGAATTATCCCCTTGTTCGGGACATGCTGGGTTTGCTACCCGCCCATCATCCAGCACCCAGTTCTGCAATCACATAGACGGTCTTGATATTGAAACACTTAAATATTCAGGAAAAAAATTAGAGTCTGTCATAGGCACGTATGTATGAGGTGTGTGTGTGGTATAGATAACGTTCAGTACAATCAAAAATCAGGAAAACATAGCAGGCGAATTGTGGCTCTGTCTTTCTGCCCCATTACAAACACCACCAAACACAGGAGCCAGCACAGCTTCTCCACAGAGAAGCAGCCCCCACCACGTGCAACCAAGCAAAAATCCTTTTAGAGACAGACTTTTGAGGTCATTTTGAGGACTTTGATAATGCTTAGAAATTTCAAGCCTAGAAGATCAAAAGGCAAAAAGACATAAACACATTCAGGATTTTAAAGACTCGGGTATTGGCTAGGCAGTGGTGGTGCATGCCTTTAATCCCAGCACTCAGAAGACAGAGGCAAGTGGCCAGCCTGACCTTCAGAGTGAGTCCTAGGACAGACACAGAGAGAAACCCTGTCTACAAAAAAGAAAAAAACAAAAAACAAAAATAAAACAAAACAAACAAAAAAGGCTCAGGAATCAAAGTGCTCACCTGACCAACTGGAGAGTTACAGAAATGTCAGTTGGCAGGTTAAATCCAAGGTGATGGATGTGCTTTTAGTCCATTACTCCACAGGAACAAGATTCTTAAGGAGACACAAGGTGGGGCTGGACAGATGGCTTAGCTGTCAGATGCACTTGCTGCGCTCACAAAGGACTCAAGTTCCTTACTGTTCACAACTATCTGCAACTCCAGTTCCCAGGGATACAATACCCTCTCCTGGCCACCGTGAGTAATGCATACACAGAGTGCACATACATGTAGACAAATGTAACGTGTAAAACTAAAAAATAGAGGCTGGAGAGATGGCTCAGCAGTTGAGAGCACTGACTGCTCTTCTGGAGATCCTGAGTTCAAATCCCAGAAACCACATGGTGGCTCACAACCATCTGTAATGGGATCTGACGCCCTCTTCTGGTATGTCTAAAGACACCTACAATGTACTTACATATAATAATAAATAAATCTTAAAAAGGAGAAGAAGAAGAAGGAGGAGGAGGAGGAGGAGAAGGAGAAGGAGAAGGAGAAGGAGGAGAAGGTGGTACCAGGTATACAGGCAATGTATTTAGGTAATCTTGGGAGAGATCAGCAAAAGCCCCAAGATTACACATGACAGACTCCAGCCTGCAGAGGAGTTCTGGAAGTCCTTCCAACATACACAGCATTCACAAAGAAAGCCTGCTGCATGCAAACTTGGGAGAGTCAGGTGTTACGTAAACCACCTGAAAAGGGTCAGGGGTAATATGGCCCCACATATTCTGGGTTCTTCCCTCAGCTCACCATCTCACACCCATTCTTTCCTTCCTTCCTCCCTTCCTTCCTTCCTCCCTTCCTCCCTCTCTTCATCCTCCCTCTCTCCCTTCTTTCCTTCCTCCTCCCTCCCTTCCTTTCTTCTCATTTATTTTAGTAAGCAAGGTCTCTCTGTGTAACCAACCTCAGCTAGCCTGGAACTCATTATGTAGAGCAGGCTGGTCTTGAACTCACTACCTGTTTTTACCTTTCTTTCTTTAAAAAAAAAATAATAATCTTAAGATTTATTTGTTTTATGTGCTTTGCCTGCATGCACAGGCATGCAGTGCCCACAGAGGCCAGAAAGGGGCATCAGTTAGCCTAAAGTTACAGATGGTTGGGTGCTGCCATGTGCGTGCTGGGACTCAAACCCTGGTCCTCCAATGAGCAGCCAGTGCTCTTAACCACTGAGCCCTCCTCTCTCCTGCCCTGTTTTTCTTTTTCTCATAAGCTTTCTCTGTTTCCGTCTCTAATCGTGTGCCCCTGGTGCAATCCTTTGCTCTTGGACACACAAGCCTGGGACACACTGGGTCCCTCTGAGCTCAGGTCCGTGGCTCAGCACTCATATGCTTCCCTCCACACTCTGTACCTCCCTGCTGCTCCTCTGATTGCCATGCCTAAATGCAAAGGCCTGACTTGTTCTCCGTCTCCCCTCCTCACTGGCCAAGCTGGGGTTTTCAAGTAGGCTTCTCCTCTTCTCTCTCTCTCTCTCCCTCTCTCTCTCTCTCTCCCTCCCTCTCTCTCTAACTTTAATAGATTTATTCTGAGTACATCTTCAAATCCTTTTATTTTACAATTTTTATCATATTTTCAAATTTTCCTTATGTGTGTGCATACATAATGTGAGCCCACATGTGGCGATTAGAAGACGGCTTTCCGGAATTGGTTCTCTCCTTTTACCACTTGGGCCTCAGAGGTTGGACTCAGGCCACCAGGCTTGGAAATAAGTACCTTTACCCACTGGGTTGCCTTGCCAACCTCATAGTCTCTTCTAGGAACTCCAAAGAGGGACCTGCATGTTACTTGGCACCAGTGATAAACTGGTCACTGAGAGCCAAGACTAGCCCTTCAAGCCTTTGGGTTTCCATTAAAATGCGTGAATACGGAGGCCGTGCTTCTGTGGACTGAAGAACAAAGCTGCTTGGAGAGCTTCAGAGGAGACAGCATCTCTATGCAGCCTCAGATTCTGCTGATAGGGGTCTCAGAAATCACAGCCTCTTAGCAGAGTAGCCCAAGGCTGTGGGAAGGGAAGGAAGAAGAAAGTGTGGAGAACACAACCCTGACACCCTTGGAGGATGAAGTTGTGCGGACCAGAAGCCAAAAGGGCAGGAGGTGTCCTGGGAGCCAAAGCCGGGAGTTCTTTGTCCAGCCTCTTGGTCCTGATTCTATTGTAATG
This sequence comes from Mus caroli, assembly GCF_978045245.1. NCBI lineage: Eukaryota > Metazoa > Chordata > Mammalia > Rodentia > Muridae > Mus > Mus caroli. The sequence goes on along the minus strand of NW_028227265.1, from coordinate 2,398,822 downwards.
CAGAAGGCAACCCCTGCACCCAAAAGTCGAGGAAAACACCTGGACAAAAGGGAAGCTGTCCCATGCAGAAAGCACACTTGCCCCAACAAGCTGCTCACTGGAGCATCTGACAGGGAAGGGCCAGGAGCCCAGGATGACTTACCACAGTCCCCAGGCTGTGGCAGGGCCCAGAGTACCTCCCGGCTCTGAGTCAGGGAGTGAGCATGCTCCACCTCTACCAAAACAAGCCATGCTTTTCTCATTCCCACGCTCCTGGGTCGGGAAGCAGGTGTGGCGCGGTGCGGCAGGTTGACATCAGTGCAAAACACATTCCTGGCTCCTCCATTTCTACGACACGTGCAGTTTCTAAGGCTGAGCTACTCCCGACCTTTTGGCCGGTCCTGTTTACTCATCCACCAATCCCACTCCTTTACCAGACAACACTGTAGCCCTCAAGAGGCACCTCCTGCTCAAGCCCAGAAGGATGGCATCCACTCACGTGTGGTCTGGGCCTCCTGGTCTACCCCAGCAGTTTCCTGGCACCCACACATAGATCCATTCATCCAAAGGATAGATAGATAAGATAAAGATGATCTCTGTCCCCAGGATGTGAACCTACGACCTAAATCAGGCAAGATTTTGTCCCTCGCAGAACTTGCCTCTCTGCGAGAAGAAACATTAGAAGCAAGCAATAGAATCTACACATCCAATCACATTAGAGCACCATTGAGGACACACAGCAAGAACGGGGTCAGGGGAAGCTGACGGACATGAATGATGTGCAGATCCCAGGAACAGCTCAGGGTTAATGCTGAGAGCCCAAGGGGCAGTCATGATAGAAGGCCTGGATTGTTGGTGGGAAGTGCTGTCTTAGCCCATTGAACACAGTACACACTTGCCCAAGTGTGGGCAACAGTTAGCCTCTAGGAGTGGCCCATGAGGGTTCTCCCTCTGAGCCCTAGCACGTGGCTCCTGTATGTGGTGACAAAAGCATGAGACAGCTTGCTCACATCTTGGGAAATCAGGAAGTAGAGAACTGGATAGAAGGCATGGCCAGCCTGCAACCTTCAGTCCAGCCTCTTCGGTCCAATTAGCAGCAACCTACATGTGCTAGTCCCTATGTCCCAAAGGTCTCATAAAAACAGCACTACCAGTTCGAGACCAAGTGTGTAAATTCATGAACCTGGGGACAGTTCACATCCAAACTGTAACAGCAAGCCTGCCAGGCTAGAAAGAGAAGCCATGCCTGCCGACTATCTAGAAGCTTGGCGTTAACCTGTTCCCCTCAAGTAACCTTCAGAGTGTCCAGAAGCCCTCAGCCAGTGATGGTCTCCAGGCAGCTCCTGTGGACTGGGTCTCTTCCCTGAGGAAGGCTTACAGCAGCACAGTCAGGTTCCTTCACTCTGGTTCCTGACCTGGCCACCTTGCACCTTGCACATTCTTCTTCCTAGAAGTGTCCCTGCTCCCTGCTGCATGGGACAAGCGCCAGACCACATTGAGTTTTGGACTCAGAAGTAGGTACCTCCCTTCCCTCTCAAGTGTCACTGTTCCCTGTGCTTCCTAAGATGACAAATGACCTTGATTCCCACTGGTGAAGTAATGGCTTTCAGTCTCAACCCTCTCACCCATTAGTCACGTCGTAACGTGGTTCTGCGAGCACAGGGCTGGTTCCCAGGAGCCCAGAGGGTTGCAGCACCTCCAGCTTACCAAACTCCTGTCCAGGTGCCTGGAACCACTCTGGCCCGCTGCCACCGAAGGCCTGACAGCTGAGGCCTGGGAAAGCCTGCAGGCAGAAGCTAAGAGCTGTCCCCACACTGTGTGACTCTGACTTACCCTCTGTTCACTCCTGCATCGAGTGGAGTCGTTGCCAATAATAGCAGAAGGTGCGAGGAGACTCTGCCTGCCTGTCTGTCTGTCTATCTCTGTGTCTCTCTCTGTCTCTGTGTGTCTGTCTGTCTCTCTGTGTCTATATGTCTGTATGTCTGTCTCTGTCTATCTATCTGTCTGTCTGTCTGCCTGTCCCTCTCTGTGTGTGTCTCTTTCTCTAGCAGGAGGTACTAGGACACTCTGCTTCTCTCTCTCTCTCTCTCTCTCTCTCTCTCTCTCTCTCTCTCTCTCTCTCTCTGTATTTCTCTCTGCCTCTCTGTCTGTCTCTCTGCCTGTTTCTCTTTGTGTGTCTGTCTCTCTGTCTCTGTCTCTGTCTCTGTCTCTCTGTATTTCTCTCTGCCTCTCTGTCTGTCTCTCTGCCTGTTTCTCTTTGTGTGTCTGTCTCTCTGTCTCTGTCTCTGTCTCTGTCTCTGTCTCTCTCTCTCTCTCTCTCTCTCTCTCTGCGTGTCTGTCTGTCTGTTTCTCTGTGTGTCTGTCTCTGTTTCTGTCTCTCTCCATATCTCTCTCTCCATATCGCTCCCTGTCTCTCTTTGTCTCTATCTCTGTCTTTCTCTCTCTCTCTCTCTCTCTCTCTCTCTCTCTCTCTCTCTCTCTCTCTCTCTCTCTCTGTCTCTCTCTCTCTGTCTCTCTCTCTCTCTGTCTCTCTCTCTCTCTCTCACGCACACGCATGTGCACGTGCTGGGGATGGATCCCAGATCCCTGCACATTCTTGGCAAGCATGACACCACTGAGCAGCACCCCAAGCCTTATGAGGTGCAGAGTGAAGGAAATGGAATATGGTCACAGAAGCCATCCCTATTCACGGGAATAGATCCACTCTGTGGAAAGACTGGTCATAAGAAAGGAACCTCTGAGCCTTTATCCACAATGGTCACCTGCTAACAGCATTGTCAGTCTGTCAGTAAGCAAACCTCTCCATCCAACACTACAGCTTTCCACTGAGTCACTGGGAAATCACTGCATGTGTGCACACACACGACACATGAGTTCATCTCCTGCCCCCACATCATGGCCTAGAGGAGCAGAGCTGAAATGCATGCTGTGAATTAGCTCTGAGCTGGCCCTTCAAGGAGATGGTGCAGGTTAGCCTTGATGGTGCAGGTTAGCCTTGAGGTGGGCCTTTTCTGATGCACTTCTTCTTTAGACACTCTCCCATGTAGCCTAGGCTGGCCTCAAAATCTGTGAGCCTCCTGCCTCAGCCTCTTAATTGCTATGATTACAGGTGTGTTGTATGTCACCCTGCGGCTTCTGAAACACTACACAATACTGGATGCCACTTGTGTGGTCAAAAGAGAGCCTCTTGGGTCAGCCAGCTGCTGTTTACTCTCAGGCGCGCATTCAGAAGAAATTGCGTGTGTGTGGTAGGGTGCGCATGCCTCTGGGTGTGTGTGGGAAGGAGGGGTGTGCACATGCCTCTATGGGGAGGGGGGCGTGCACGTGCATACAGTGTCATGGATGTGTGTGTACATGTGCATATATGAAAGCTAAGAGACAGTTTTGAGGGTCAATCCTCAAGCACTATCTACATTTTTGTTTGTTTGCTTGCTGGGTTTTTTTTTTGGTTTTTTTTTGGTTTTTTTTTTTTTTTTTTGAGACAGGACCTCTCACTGGCCTGGAAGTAACCAAGGAAAAGAGGCTGGCTAGTCAGCGAGCTCCAGGAAGTCCACCTGCCCCTGCCCACCCCAGCAATGGGATTGTAAGTATGTACATCACCACACCCAGCTTTTATTGCATGGGTTCTGGGGAATCAAACCCAGTCCATTTTACTTGCAAGGTAAGCACTGTACTGACCGAGCCTTAGCTCCAGCTCCAAATGAGCTTCTTTCTCCTCTAACGTTCTCACCCCTCCCCAAATCTTTTCAATCTCCATTTACAGGCCAACCTTCCAGCCCAAGTAAATGCTCCAAACTCATTCCTTCTCCTCTTCCTCATGGCCATGACCATGAGCAAAGCCTACCAGTGCTCTCTCTCAGCAAAGCCTGATGCTCACATCACCTCCATCCTCCCCAGTCCATCCTCCATCCTCCCCAGTCCTTCCTCCATCTTCCCTGACCTTCCTCCATCTTCCCTGTCCTTCCTCTATCTTCCCCAGTCCTTCCTCCATCTTCCCTGTCCATCCTCCATCCTCCCCGTCCTTCCTCCATCCTCCCCAGTCCATCCTCCATCCTCCCCAGTCCTTCCTCCATCCTCCCCAGTCCTTCCTCCATCTTCCCTGACCTTCCTCCATCTTCCCTGTCCTTCCTCCATCCTCCCCAGTCCATCCTTCATCCTCCCCAGTCCTTCCTTCATCTTCCCTGCCCTTCCTCCATACTCCCTGTCCTTCCTCCATCTTCCCCAGTCCTTCCTCCATCCTCCCCAGTCCATCCTCCATCCTCCCCAGTCCTTCCTCCATCTTCCCTGTCCTTCCTCCATCCTCCCCAGTCCTTCTTCCATCCTCCCTGTCCATCCTCCATCCTCCCCAGTCCATCCTCCATCCTCCCCAGTCCATCCTCCATCCTCCCCAGTCCTTCCTCCATCTTCCCCAGTCCTTCCTCTATCCTCCCTGTCCTTCCTCCATCTTCCCCAGTCCTTCCTCCATCTTCCCTGTCCTTCCTCCATCCTCCCCAGTCCTTCCTCCATCCTCCCCAATCCTTCCTCCATCCTCCCTGTCCATCCTTCATCCTCCCCAGTCCACCCTCCATCTTTCCCAGTCTTTTCTCCATCTTCCCTGTCCTTCCTCCATCCTCCCCGATCCTTCCTTTATCCTCCCTGTCCATCCTCCACCCTCCCTGGTCCTTGCAGTCACAATCCTACATATCTGTGACACCAGATTCTCCCTGCTTTACCAGGGCTCTTCTCACAGCCCTCAGACCATCTCTCACCGCCATCTAAGAGCAGCGATCTCCTCCCTGGCCTTTGGGCAGGCTACTTCCTTTCCTTCTCAGAATTTCTGCACCTGTTGTTGTTCTTTCCCAGGTCTGGCTCACCTCATCCTTCTCTGAGCCTCTGACTGAAGTTATTCCTTTCTCCCTTCCCTCTGCTCCCTGTGTGACAGAGCCATGCCTACGTGTGTGAGCACAGACTGTATGCAAGCTTAGGGTGTGTGAGTAGGGTGTGTATGTATGGTGTGCACATGTGTTGGGGTGCCTGTGATCATTCATTTGTGCAGAAACCACAGGAGGACACCTGGTGTCCTGTTCTGTTGCTCTTCATCTTCCTCTCCCGAGACAGGCAGCCTGCCTACAAACTCAAGAAATACTTCTGCCTCAGCCCTCCACAACAACAAGGTTATAGCCACACACAATCAACCTTGGCTTTTTATGTGGGTATTGGGACTTGAACTCTGGCCCTCATACTTGGTAGCTTTCTCATCCACTGAACCCTCTCTCCAGGCCAGTCTTTTCCATTTTTATCATCCTTACGGCGTGTACTACTCTCCGCTGTGTCTCCAGTGAGCACTGTAGTGGCAAGGCCATACATGGCCCACTCACCACTATGTTCCCTGTGCCTGGAATCATTCCTGAGACAGGAGGAGGCCCTCAAAACATCTCTGTTAACCCCCAGGAGCTTCAAACAAACCAAGGAGGACAGGGTACCCTGACGTCACCAATAGCCTATGATAACACTGAGGGCTAAAGGGCCCAGAAAGATCTTCTGAGGCCTCCTGGTGCAGAGAGAGACTCTGTGCCTCTCTCCCCCCCTAGCCTCCTTCCCCATACACCCTGTCCATGCTTCAGGAACTGATAAGTGGTTCCCATTCACCCTGTTCTCCCTACAGGAACTGGTGACTGGGCACAGTTGGCCCCAGCCCTCTGCAGTCCAGAGCCTAGGGCGGGACAGTGCCTTCTCCCTCCCTTGGCCTCCCCACCAGGCCAGGCAAGCTTTCCAATTTCCCCATCTGAAAGACAGGGACAAAGACTGTCTTGTCTCCCCACCTACTTCTCACGGTGTGAGGAAACAACTGCTTACTTGGAAAACACTTTGAGCAACTTGGGGAAAGGTGCTCAAGGCTCGGATGACGCCTGCTGCATTTGATCCGGGCCAGAGAAGGCCAGGCCAACCAGCCCTACAGTTACCACTGCCTGCCCCCAGGGAGGTGCAACAGCTTCTCCTGTATAGCCAAGCCCACTGGCTGGGCTCTCATCCCAGAATCTGGCCATGGGCTGTGCATGCATTCATGCTCTCCACAGAAAGCATGTTCTCCACAGCTGGACAGTGATCTCCAAATAACCAACCTTGCTTTGAATCAGGGAGAGGAGCTGCAGGCTGAGTGACCCACCGGTGCCCCTCACATGCATGAGGACCTACTGTTGCATGCCAGGCTCCCCAGCAGGGATCTGGCAACGAAGGCAGTTGGTCTTGGCTGCCAGCCTGGGACAGACAGATCTGACCTGCAGGTACATAGGAGCCCCTCACAGTGTCATGGCTCATAGCCAGCAGTAATGGCAGTGGTCGCTTCTTTATTACATCAACCATGCCCTGGCCCTAAGGGAAGCTGGTCTCAGCCTGAACCACACATTTCCCAGGGCTATTTGGCACTGCCAAAGTCAAGAACATGGGAGAACTGAGTCTCAGGCAGCTGTGAGGGCTGAAAGGCACATCTGTCCCTTGGTTCTTGGGACTGCTTCAAAATAAAAGTCACTCCTGAAGGTGGTGTGGACACACGGTCAGCAAACAGCAAAAAACAGATCAGCGTGTATTTCATCTGAACTTCAGGATAGGAATCGCTGGTAATCAGTCAGCCTCTTACTAATTATATTTACTGTCAAATGAAAAGGGGAGGGGGCCTTCTGAAGATGGTTCAGGAAAACATCCTTCATTATGATAACAGTAAAGGAATGTCTCCTGGGGGAGTCTCTGGCACTATCACTACCTGGCAGAGGTGCAGACAGACACTAGCAAACGCTGGCCCCTTGTCCCTGCAAATTGGTGCCTGAGACACATCAATAGAAAGTGTCCCCCTCCCCCAACGGAGAGAACAGACTGGCCTCAGAGTTGAGTACTGTGTCCAGCACGGGGGCGGTGGCCAGCATCTGCTGTCATCAAAGGAAATGTTCTCGGCCCCTGTCCTGCCAGACATGTTGTTAATAACAATCCCTCAAAATGTCACAAGTCGCACACAAACACCTAGAAGCCCCAAATAGCCATCCACATGCTGACAAATGTGTCTGTCTCCTTCCAGGTGGACTGGGCTCTCACACACGTGAGGATCCTTATCTGTCACTGTCTGAGTGTTTGGTGGGCACAGCTGTCTCAGGGCCCCCACTGCCTCTTCCTATGGCCTATGCCTCTCCTACACATCCACCAGGAGGGGCATCCTGAGCCCACCAGCCAGAATGAGCTTCTCCATCTGAAGGCAGTCACAGGTCTTTTGTTTTGTCTCTTTCAGGAAGGCATCTCTGACTTGGAAAAGGAAGAGGAGGGAATTTTAAAAATTCTAGCTCATTTCCTGAGTCTTTCCAAATTGTCAGAAGCTGTGCCCAGAGGACAGAGAGGTCTCAGGCAGACCATGCGTGCCGAATGGAAATAAGTGCCTGTCCCCCAATGCCCCCTCTGTTTGAGCCATCTGCTGGAAAAGCTGACTTAGCAATCTGACAGCGCTGAGGGACTCAGACAGCAGTGTCTGTCCCTTCTCACCCAACCCCACCCCATCCTTTAAAAAAAATGTTATTGTTGTTTTTTGAGACGGGGCCTTGCTGTATATAACCCAGGCAAGTCTTTAACTCCCACTGTGGTCCAGGGTGGCCTCATGTGTCTGCTCTAGCCTGCTGCCTCAGCCTCTAGAGTGCTGGATTCTAGATGTGAACCATCACACACAGCATGAAGAAATATTTTTTAAGACGTACTTGTTTGTTTATTTGTGTGAGTACACTGTCCCTGTCTTCATACATACCAGAAGAGAGCATCAGATCCCATTATAAATGGTTGTGAGCCACCATGTAGTTGCTGGGAGTTGAACTCAGGAACCCTACTACCCACTACTACCTGCTACTCAGAAAGAATTGTCTCCAAAAGTCTATATGATGGAGCATGCATGATGGAGCATACATATATGATAGAACATATGGAATATACATATATGATGGAGCATGCATAGATGATGGAGCATACATATATGATGGAGCATGCACAGATGATGGAGCAAACATATGATGGAGCATATATGATGGAGCATATATATATGATGGAGCAAACATATATGATGGAACATACATATATGATGGAGCATGCATATATGATGGAGCATACATATGATGGAGCATATATATACATATTATATGTATGTATACATATAATATGTATATTATACATATACATACTATATGTATATACATATACATATAATGGAGCAAACATATACAATGGAGCATACATAGATGATGGAGCATACATATGATGGGGCATACATATATGGTGGAGCATACATATGATGATGGAGTATAGGTGATGGAGCATACATATATGATGGAGCATGCATAGATGATGAAGCAAACATATGATGGAGCATATATGATGGAGCATATATATGATGGAGCAAACATATATGATGGAGCATACATATATGATGGGGCATATATGATGGAGCATACATATATGATGAAGCATACATATGATGGAACATAAATGATGGAGCATACACATACATGATGGAGCATACATATATGATGGAGATGCATAGATGATAGAGCATATACTTGGTATTTTTTGTTGTTGCTTCATATGTGTATGTATGTGGCATATATATATATATGTGTATGTATGTGGCATATATATGTGTATGTATGTGGCATATTCATGTGGGCATGTGGACATATTCATATACATGCATGAGGAGCCAGTGTCTTCCTCTATCACTCTGTACAGTTTTGGTTCTGTAACAAAGCTCATCAGCTCAACTAGAACAGCATCCACCCCAGGCATCTTCCTTCCCCTGCTTCCTCCTCAGTCTCCATGCTGGGATCACAAATCCGCACAGTCCTAATAGTGCCACTCCCTGAGACAAACATATACAAACCATCACAGTGGCCTTAGGTACAGGCAGCTCAGCATCTCGGGGGCTGAGTCTGGGACTGGACTTACTAGAGCTGCCTTTAATCCTGGGTCTCACACAACTATCTACAAACACACACAGCATTTGGAGCAGCCATCCCAGTTCAAGCTCTGCGGACAGAGATAACTCCAGTCCACAGTGTCCCCCTCCCTCTGGGAACGGTCAGCCATGGAGAATAACAGGAGAGAGGAGAGAGAGATGGTGGGGCCATCTTCCATACCAATGGTTGACTATGCTGCAGGCACCTTGCTGGGCTTTGGGTTTTTATGGCTGGTCCTAAGCTCAGGCATTAGAAATGCCAATCAGCTGTGTTCTTCACTTTGATTGTCATTGAAACTGCCAGAGGAGATCACAGGACCCTACCTGCCTCCTCCAGTCTTCCAGGTCAACCAAATGTTCAACCTGCTAGAGTCTCAAAGCTCAGACCTCTGACCTGGCTACTGTCCTTCCTAGCTTTCACTTCTTCAAAGTCAGGGAGTTTGTGAGCGGGCAAGTTTAGCCTTATCTGGACCTCTCGACAGGTTGCCTTCAACAACAGGGACTCTGTTTCTGAGTCACATGGAACAGATGACAGCTTGGTGCATCAACCCTTTTTCCTGTTAGGGGGCGCTTTGGAGATTCCCTTAGCCTGAGTTCCTGAGAGGCAGGCCCACCCTAGAGCACCTACCAGAAAATACCTGGGTTCAGTTCACAGATAAAGGTGTACCTCCCACCAGAGCAGCTTTCCAAAGGCTTTCTGGCCGCAGCCTATGACATGACTCTTCTCTTAGAGTTACATTTCTACTGGCAAAGCCTAACAACAACAATGACTTCTGACCTTCTAAAATCGGCAGCAGAGAAAATGAACTGGAGCAGTAATGGGGGGTGGGAAGCACTCCACAAAGACATTCTGTACTATTCACAACTTCTGTTTGTTGTTGGCTGGGTTCTTTTCCCCCCTTCTTCCCCTTTCCAAGTGTGTGTGTGTGTGTGTGTGTGTGTGTGTGTGTGTGTGTGTATGTGTGTGTGTTTTCAAATGGCAGAAAATATTTTCCAGCTACACTGTGCTGGCATTGCCAAGCGCATGCTGATGCCAAGGTTATAAAAAGCAGCTGTGGAGAGACTTCACAGAAGGGCTTGTCCTATCAGCTTCCAAGACACTAACTTTCCTCTAAGACCCCCACCTTCTTCACTACGTACCTGAGGGGGACACATGTGTGGCAATAGTTGTGTGCAAGATACTTGAGTAGCAGGTCTTTATGATCCCTCAGTCCCCAAATCCTCACACTCAACTGAACGTGATGGCGCACGCCTGTAATCCCAGCACTCAGGAGGTGAAGGCAGAAGGATCAAGAATTCAAGACTATGGCCATCTACAGAGCAAGTTCAAAGTCAGCCTAGTATATGTGAAATACTCTCAAAGGTTCAAAAGTTTCTCCCTGCACCAAAAGAATCTCTCTCTCTCTCTCTCTCTCTCTCTCTCTCTCTCTCTCTCTCTCTCTCTCTCTCTCTCTCTCTCTCTCTCTCTCTCTCCCAGACACACACACACACACACACACACCAGTAACTGTTCCAAGATTCCTGCTACACATGCCAGGAAGGCTCAGAAGGGCAGGATAAGTTTGGACTGCAATGGTGAGAACACATGGTGGCCCTCATGGACCAGTTCCCCTACCAACACCCCATCTTCCTCCCTCCTTTGCATGTGAGCGTGTGTGGAAGTGAGTTCATCTGTGTGTGCACATGTGTGTGCATGCATGCATGTGTGTCCGGGCATGTGTGTCTGTGCGCATGTGTGTGTGTGCATGCTTGTATGAGTGTGTGTGCATGTGTGTGGGTGTGTATATGTGTAAGTTCATCTGTGTGTTTGTGTGTGAGAGAGTGCATGCATGTGTGTGTGAGTTCATCTGTGTCCGTGTATGCTTATGAGTATAACTTAACTGAGTTCATCTGTGCATGTGTAAGTGTGTTCATCTGTGTATATGTGTGTGTGTGAGTTCATCTATGTGTCAGAGTGTGTGAGCTCATCTGTGTGTGCACATGTGTGTGAGTTCATCTGTATGAGTGTGTGTGCGCATGTGTGTGTACAAATGAGTTCATCTGTGCATGTGTGTGTGTACAAATGAGTTCATCTGTGTGCGTGTGTGGATGGAAGCCAGACACTGACTTTAGGGCCTTTCTCTACTGTGCAACACTTTCTCACTGAACCTAGACATCACTGCTTTGGCTAAACTAGCTGGACAGAGAGCTCTAAAGCTCTTCTTGCCTTCCATGTCTCAGCCCTAGCTCTGAGGTCACAAGCATGTGACCCACCAAGCCCAGCTTTCTATATGGGTGTGGAAGATCTGTGGAAGATCTGAACTCGGGTCCTTAAGCTAACATAGCAAACACTTTACCTACTGAGCCATCTCCCCAGTCCCAAGAAGGATGTTCCTTGCATGGAGCCACGACTCTCCAGAATCCCCACTCCCCGACCCGGAGACTTCCCCCAGGTCTCTCACTCTCACTCAGTGATCAGCTCCAGCTCCATCTTGTCTCATCCTGTCCCTCCCACACTGTGGGACACCCTACACCTCATTGCTGCTGCTGCTCTGCAGTGAGGTCCTACTCCCTCCCTCCCTCAGCTCCAGCCTAATGAGGACAACAGTAACCTGCACTGTGGTTCTCCTGGGTGACTAATTGGTTAATCCTGGGAAGGCCTTTGAAGCTGAAACACCAGTGTGTTACTCACAGGCTGGAGGCATGAACTTGCCCTAGGCCAGGTCTGAGTCAGCAGAGAGTGGCCTCCCACCTCCATACAGGCTGAGCCAGCCAGCCTAGGTCCTGCTCAAGGTCAAGGCTGTCCTACAGGAGAGCATGGCAATGTAAACCAAGGGAGATAGTGAGGTCTTAGTGGCCTGTGTCGGGTGGGCTGTTCTGAGCCTGAGAACTGGGCCCTGTTGAAGATCACATAGCGCTCAGTCCTCAGCTCATGCTTCCAAGACAGCCCATGCAGCAACCTTGGTCAGGACAATATTTCCTGGTCATTGTTTGGAGAAATATTTTTTTCCCACAGCAAATTCCTCAGGAGCCACAGCCTGTCCCCTTGTGATCTCCTTAGCTGGGAGGGCAGTGCTGTCAGCCTAAGTCTTGGGAGAAAGATGTGGGCAACTTGTGGATTCCCTCAGCCTTCTCACATGCATCTCTCTTGTGAGGGTGGAGGTGATAGCTGAGACCGGTCCTCACTCTTAAAACCAGGCTGGCCCTTGAACTCACTGTGTAGCCTAAGCTAACCCTTTACAATTCATTTGCCTCAGCCTCCTAGCATGCCTGGCCATCCCATCTGCCTATGGGAGGAAGAAACTAGTCAAGTGTGATGGTAGATACCTATCATCCCTGCATTCAGAGGTGGAAGAAGAGAGATCAGGAGTTTAGTGATAGCCTGGGCTACATGAAACCAACCCTGTGTCAGAAAAGAAACAAAAGGCAGGCAAGCTGGCAGGTAGGAAGGGAAGGAGGAAGGGAGGGAGGGAGGGAAGGAGGGAAGGAGGGAAGGAGGGAAGGAGGGAAGGAGGGAAGGAGGGAAGGAGGGAAGGAGGGAAGGAGAGAGGAAGAGATGAAGGAGAGAGGCAGGCAGGCTGGTAGGCCAGTTTACAAACCAGAGGCCAGCCCTTGTGATGATGCCCTTGACCCTTCCAACGGGGTTTTGTCACCAGAGCTGGGAGACAAGAACCAGACAGCCTTTAAGATGCAACCCAGTGTCAGATTCCCCAACAATGGAGCAGCAGGTCCCCACACCCTGCCCTCCCGCACTCTCCTGTACTGACCCCCACATGATCTGCCCCCGCCCCTGCCAACCTCTGCCTTTCCTCTGCCCTCTCCCTCTGCCATTTCCTTCTTCCAGAAAACAACCTCCCTGAAATCCTCCAGAAGGATTTCAGGCACTTCTGCTTTTGTTCTAAAGCCACCAGCTCTTATAATATTTTCTGCTCCTCTTCCCAGGGACTCTGAAACACACAGATAACAACACTTTAAAAACAAAGAGCCGAAGGCGGTGGCACATGTGTATCACCCCAGCACTTGGGCGGTGGTGGCGCACGCCTTTAATCCCAGCACTCGGGAGGCAGAGGCAGGCGGATTTCTGAGTTCGAGGCCAGCCTGGTCTACAAAGTGAGTTCCAGGACAGCCAGGGCTACACAGAGAAACCCTGTCTCGAAAAACCAAAAAAAAAAAAAAAACTAAAACACAAAAATCTGAAGTAAAACCAGGAGGGACTGCTGTCAGCTTGGGGCAGGAAAGGGGAGAGAGCAGAGAGCTAGTGAGTGGAGGCCTGGATCTGGCCAAGGGGCAGGGCACAGTGGTAGACTGAGCAGAGCAGCTTTCTGTTTGGCTTGGGTGGCTGCAGAGGTAGAAGTGGCCACTGGGAGAGAGCTGCTAAGATCTGCAAGACAAGAACCTCTTTTCTCAATTCTCACACTGCCATCAAGTGGCCCAGTGAGCCAGTGCAGGATGTCTGTGCCAGCCTGAGAGAAAAAAGGGTTGAGACTTTACCTAGGGACTCAGAAGCACCCCTCAGAACCAAGGGCCAGCCTAGAGCTCTGAACTGTTCGATAAATGCCAATCCCTGGCAATATTATCAGAGATGGGTACAAAGCCTCTCCGGGCATGTGCACAGTGTCTAATCAATTCCATGCATTCAGGCAAGCAAACTCACAAGTGCTTGCTGGGCACATCAGCACACAAGGAGACATCTCTGGAAGAATCAGTACAAAAGCCACGGTCTCAGCAGGGCATGAGACAACACACCTATGATCCGAGTACAAAGAGGGATCTCTTCCTTTACTTTTATGTCATGAGTATTTTTTGAGTATGTATATCTGTGCACCATGACGGTGCACTCCTACTGCTCATGATGATAGCAGTAGAGAAGGCATCAGATCCCCTGAAACTGGAGTAACAGACAATTGTGAGCTGTCGTATAGGTGCTGGAAATGGTTTCAGGTCCTCTGGAAAGGCAGCCAGCCCTTTCAAGTGCTGAGCCATCTCTCTGGTCCCATAGGCAGGAAGATGTTGGTCACAAGTTCAAGGCCAGCCTGAACCAGGTAACTCTGTCTCAAACTGAAAGGAATGGGATGAGATGATATCTCAGTGGGTGAATTCCTTGCTGCGCAAGCACAAGTTCAGGTCTCCAGAACCCATTTTAAGAAAGTGGGGATGGGGGAGCACGGCATGGTGTTATGTGAACATCCTGGTGCTGAGGAGGCAGAGGACAAGAGGGGCTCCTGGGATGCCAGTGTAGCTGAACAGTGAGCTCCAGGCTTGGTGATATTCTAGAAAAATAAGGTGAAGAGGAACAGAAGACACTCAACATGGATCTCTGGCCTTCATATACACAAGGACACACTTGCATGTACACAAGCACACCTGCACACAATACACACACACACCACAGAAAACTTAGAACTCAGCAGTCCTAGGTTTAGGTAACTGGGAGAGGAATGAGGAAGGAGGGGATGCCTAACGGTTCAAGTCCTGACGCTCTTGTATCTCTGAGAAGGTGGCCTCGCCTGAGGAAACAGGAAGCAGGGCAAGATCTAGGAGATCCAAAGTCAGCTCTGAGGCCTAAATATTCGACCTGCTAGGGCAGGACGTCAAGCCTCATTCCCTATGGTGGCCAGCTTTGATTGTCAACTTGACACAACCTAGAATCATCTGAAAGGAGTCTCAGTGGGGGACTGTGTGAGTCAGGTTGTCCTGTTTGTGGGACATTGTCTTAATCTATGCAGGAAGACCCAGCCCACTGTGGGCGGCACCATTCCTAGGCAGAGGTTCCTAAACTGTGTACTAATAGAGAGACCTAGCAGGAACAAACAAGAAAGCAAGAATATAAACATTTATTTCTCTCCATTCTTGACTGTGGGTGATATATGACTGGCTGTTTGAAGTTCTGGCCTTGATTTCTTACCAATGATGGGCTCTTACTTGGGGGTCTGAAGACTAAATAACCCCTTTCTCCCCACTGCAACAGAAATGGCACCAGGATACTTTCTTTCCCACACACTTCTGTTCACCTCACATTTGCCTTTTTTGAACAATGGGTAGCATAACTACGTTTGGAGTGGGTTCCTACGGTCCCATGCTTTAGACACACTCCTGCCAGGCCTGCAGAGTCACTGTCATCAAGTCATGTAACTCAAGACTGTTGGCTGGACAGAAAGTGGATGCATGTCCTATAGAAAGAAGGCCATTCAAATCTCTCTCCTACAAAACAGAACTGTGTCAAATTTGGAGACAGTCAGTCTCTGCTAGGGTCTAAAGCTGTACATGTTAGCCAAGGACTGAGGAAGCAGAGAGGCAGCCAGCTGCTGCTGTTCACACACATTCAGTCTCCCAGCACTCACCCCTGGCACCTCTTCCCTGTGACTTGTTCACAAGAGCTTCTTCTCTTGTTATAGTTTGATTTTTTTTTCACAGTGGAGATCAGTCAGGGTCTTGTGCATGTTTAGCAAGTGCTCTACTACTGAGCTACATCTCTAGCACGAACTTGGAGTGTGTGTGTGCATGTGTGTGTGCTTGTGCATGCATGTGTGGTGTGTGTGTGTCTGTGGTGTGCATGTGTGTGTGGTATGCATTGGCGTGTGTCTGTGGTGTGCATGTGTGTATGTTGTGCTTATGTGTGTTTGTTTGTATGTGCATTCATGTGCACAGGTGTATATGTGTGGTTGTGTGCTTGCATGTGCAGGCCAGTAGACCACCTCAGTTTGTCCTGCAAACACTTTGTTCATTTGACAAAGTCTCCCGCTGCCCTGGAGCTACAGGGTACTACATAGTGTAGCCAGCCAGCCCCTGAGACTTACCTTTCCAGCTTTGGGGAGGGTGAAGGGGTTGAACTCAGATCCTCATGCTTGAAAGACAAACATTTTAGCAACTGAGCTATCTCCACAGCCAGTCTCAGCCCTTGAGATGAGGTCTCACCAGGTTTCCCACGTTGGCCTTTGAACTTCCTTCTGCCTCAGCCTCTGAAGCAGCTGAGATACTGGCCTGAACCACCACACCCAGCTTCCAAGAATGAGTACCTCTGTTAAAAACTTCAAAACACTAGGCAAGCCAGGTGTAGTGGTATGTATGCCTTTAATCTAAGCTTGACAGGGAGAGGCTGGCAGATCTCCCTGTGTTCAAGGTCAGCCTGGTCTACACTGTTGAGTTCCAGACCAGTCAGAGAAATACAAAATGGGACCTTGTCTCAAACTAACAAACAATACATTAGATAGATTACCCTAAAGATTTTCCCAGTTCTAAGGCATAACATCTATCTGGCCCAGTGCAGCACACCTCATTTCCTGAGGCCACAGCCTATTTCTGAAAACATAGGGTACTTTCTAAAGAGACTGCAAGCTTATGAATTACAATGCTCAACACACAGCAGCATGAAAAGACTCAGCCAATATTGACACTCTACCTTTTCAAACATTCTTTACAAACCATTCATTGTTCTCTGGGATGTCAGATTTAATCTGAAAAGCATTTTATAGTTTGTATCTACCCGTACCACCCCTGCTGACTACACCAATGGTTTTCATTGAATTCATCTGTTTGCACAAGGTGAACGAGGCTGGACAAAACCCTATCACAGAAGTGGGGATTCTAGGATGCTAACAGTTGCTGGGGTGGTGCTATAGCCACTAGTGAGGTTTTTATGCTCCTGTAAATTGCCCCCGATGACATACTGGGACACACAGAGACCATGGTAGAAGAAGGGACTAGCTGAGGAGAGGGATGGGACCAGGAGTCATAGGGGGACAAGACAGGCTGATGGGGCATGAATTTGATGTACTATGTATGTGTAGTAAAATGTCATAATATAACCTGTCATTATGAACAATTAATATGTGCTAATAAAACATTAAACATGTGTCTGTCCTAAACTTTCCACCCAGGGACTTAGAGGTCTGTAAATGAGGGGCCGTGAAATGGCTCAGTGGGTAAAGGCAGCGGCTGCTAAAACTGATGGCCTAAGTTTTATGTCCGGAACCCAGAGTAGGAGAGAACTGACTCCAGAAAGCTGCCCTTTGACCTCCACACTTGTGCTATGGCATGTGCCCCTCCCCATCATGTACAAACCGATAATATAAAAGTTTTTAACTGTAAATGGCTCATTAGTCTGTCCATTTATCTCATTTTCCCTCATCTCTGTGTTTACTCATGCATTTAGTGTTTGTGTGCATATATGTATGTGTGTGTATGTGTGTGCGAGTGTATGTGGGTGAGTGTATTTTGCTCTATACCCAGAGCTGGCCCAAGACTAGACATGAGTGATTAAGCCTGGCTTCAATCTCTCTCCTCAGATGCTCAAGATTTAACAAAGAAATGGATGGTCCTGCCTGGTCTTGCTGGTGCTTTTGGGGAGCCTGAGAAAGGGAACTAGCCAGAAGCCACTGCTCCTACTAGCTCAGGGGTCACAGTGGATCACCAGGCATTGTCTCAGGTAGTTTCTGACACAACAGTAGTGGTCTCCATTAGCAAAAGGCATATCTATGCAACAGCAGAGAATTTATTTGAAAAGTGTGTGTGTTTTTTTTAATTAGACTCAAAATAACTATCTTATTTAGCTTTTTACTTTATTTTTATTGTTTCGAGACAAGGTCTCACTATGTAGCCCTGGCTGACCTGGAACAGTAGATCAAACTGTCCTTGAACTCACAGAGATCTCCTGCCTCTGCTGGGATTAAAGTCATGTGCTACCATGTCCACCTTATTATGCCTAACTTCTGTGCATGTGTGTGGTATGTATATGTATGTCTGTACGTGCACATATATGCAGATGCACAAGGAAGCTGGAGAGCCACCTCAGGTGTCATTCCTTGGGTGCTGTCTTCCCCTTGAGACTTCTCAGTGGCCTGGGACCTGTGAAATAGTCTAGGCTGGCTGGCCGTACTTTTCCAACCAATCCCTCTCCCCAGCCTCAGGACTGTCTCTGGCATGGTGTGGAAAGGGGCTTCTGTAATAGTCAGCAGCAGCACTTGGCTCACCCAGTCTGCTGAAAGGTTCTTTCTGGAAATAAGAGAATCTGCCAAGACCAAGAGCCCTAGATGACTGCTACATACAGGCCTGAGATGCTACAGCCTGGACCATCCAGTCACATCACTCATGGTACTGGGCTGAGCGGCAACTCCAGACATCCATGGTGAAACTTTGGAAGATCTATCCTTACCAGAATTATCTTTTGCTAGTTTCTCCTCCCACCATTTTTTTTTGCCATTAACATTTTGTGCCAGACAACTGGCGGTTATCATGTAGAAGAATGCGAATTGATCCATTCCTATCTCCTTGTACTAAGGTCAAATCTAAGTGGATTAAGGAACTCCACATAAAACCAGAGACACTGAAACTTATAGAGGAGAAAGTAGGGAAAAGCCTTGAAGATATGGGTACAGGGGAAAAATTCCTGAATAGAACAGCAAAGGCTTGTGCTGTAAGATAGAGAATCGATAAATGGGACCTCATAAAGTTGCAAAGCTTCTGCAAGGCAAAAGACACCGTCAATAAGACAAAAAGACCACCAACAGATTGGGAAAGGATCTTTACCTATCCTAAATCAGATAGGGGACTAATATCCAATATATATAAAGAACTCAAGAAGGTGGACTCCAGAAAATCAAATAACCCCGTTAAAAAATGGGGCTCAGAACTGAACAAAGAATTCTCACCTGAGGAATACCGAATGGCAGAGAAGCACCTGAAAAAATGTTCAACATCCTTAATCATCAGGGAAATGCAACTCAAAACAACCCTGAGATTCCACCTCACACCAGTCAGAATGGCTAAGATCAAAAATTCGGGTGACAGCAGATGCTGGCAAGGATGTGGAGAAAGAGGAACACTCCTTCATTGTTGGTGGGATTGCAAGCTGGTACAACCACTCTGGAAATCAGTTTGGCGGTTCCTCAGAAAATTGGACATAATACTACCAGAGGATCCAGCAATACCTCTCCTGGGCATATATCCAGAAGATGTTCCAACTGGTAAGAAGGACACATGCTCCACTATGTTCATAGCAGTCTTATTTATAATAGCCAGAAGCTGGAAAGAACCCAGATGCCCCTCAACAGAGGAATGGATACAGAACATGTGGTACATTTACACAATGGAGTACTACTCAGCTATTAAAAGGAATGAATTTATGAAACTCCTAGGCAAATGGATGGATCTGGAGGGCATCATCCTGAGTGAGGTAACATATTCACAAAGGAACTCACACAATATATACTCACTGATAAGTGGATATTAGCCCAAAAACTTAGGATACCCAAGATATAAGATACAATTTGTTAAACGCATGAAACTCAAGAAGAACGAAGACCAAAGTGTGGACACTGTGCCCCTTCTTGGAATTGGGAACAAAACACCCATGGAAAGAGTTACAGAGATAAAGTTTGGAGCTGTGAAGAAAGGATGGACCATCTAAAGACTGCCATATCCAGGGATCCATCCTATAATCAGCTTCCAAACGCTGACACCATTGCATACACTAGCAAGATTTTGCTGAAAAGACCCAGATATAGCTGTCTCTTGTGAGACAATGCCGGGGCCTAGCAAATACAGAAGTGGATGCTCACAGTCAGCTATTGGATGTATCACAGGGCTCCCAATGGAGGAGCTAGAGAAAGTACCCAAGGAGCTAAAGGGAACTGCAACCCCATAGGTGGAACATTATTATGAACTAACCAGTACCCCAGAGCTCTTGACTCTAGCTGCATTTGTATCAAAAGATGGCCTAGTCGGCCATCACTGGAAAGAGAGGCCCATTGGACTTGCCAACTTTATATGCCCCAGTACAGGGGAATGCCAGGGCTAAGGGGTGGGGGGGTGTGGGGGGGGACTGGAGGGGGGGAGTGTATTGGGGACTTTTTGGATAGCATTGGAAATGTAATTGAGGAAAATACCTAATAAAAAAAAAAAACATTTCGTGCCAGACTTTATGGTACATGCCTTCAACCTTAGCTCAACAGGAAGCAGAATTGGGATGCTTGAGAGTGAGGCTTTTGTGGGCTTCATCATAAGCTCAAGGCTAGCCTAGTCTACATAGCAAGATCCTATCTCAAGTAAGTAAATAAAAGTAGCCAGGCATGGTGGCAAATGCCTTTAATCTTAGGGATGCTGTTCAGTGCTAGAGTGTTTTCCTAGGATACATGGGGCTCTGGATTCAATTCCCAGTACCATGGGGTGGTGTGTGTGTGTGTGTATGTATTCATATATATATGTGTGTGTGTGCATATATGCATGCATGTGTGTATACATGTATACTTGTGTGCATACATGTGTGTATGTATGCATATGTGCTTGAATGCATGTGTTCGCATGTGTATATATGTGTGCATGTGTGTATATATTTATGTGTGCATATGTGCATGCATGCATGCATGTGTATGTGCGTGTGTTCATATATATATATATACAGGTGTGTGTGTGTGTGTGTGTGTGTGTGTACATGTGGTATAATTTGGTTAGGTAGTGAGAGTGATGGTGATTCCATGTTTCATTTCATGTCTTTGTGAGGCTAAATAAAATTTGGTAACTAGCTGGGCGGTGGTGGCGCACGCCTTTAATCCCAGTGCTTGGGAGGCAGAGGCAGGCAGGTTTCTGAGTTCAAGGACAGCCTGGTCTACAGAGTGAGTTCCAGGACAGCCAAGGCTACACAGATAAACCCTGTCTCGAAAAACCAAAAAAAAAATAAAAAAAATTGGTAACTATACTTCAACTGTTTTTTTTCCTTCTATTGCACACATGGAGGGAACACCCAGTACAAGCAAAAGACAGCACTATCTTGTCAAATCTAGTTCCTCCTAGAGCTGAGGGGAACATAATGTCCCAAACTAAGATTTAAGATGCAGCCAAGCATGGTATCTGTGCTTTAATCTCAGCACTTGTGAGGCTGAGTTAGAAGGGTAAGAGTTTTGAGGCCAGGCTGAGCAAATATGTAAGATCCAGAAAGAAGGGGAGGATGGAGGGAGGAAAAGAGGAAAGAAAACTGTTTGTAGCAACATACACTTGTGTTCCCAGGATTGGGATAGAAGAGACAGTAGAATCAAATGTTCAAAGTTGTCCTAAGCTATATAGGAAGCTTGAGGGCAACCTAAACTACATAAGATACCCCAAATCCCAAATATGGGGGGGGGGAACTAGAGGTGGCCCAATAGCTAGGTGTACCTACTGTTCCCACAGAGGGTCCTGAGCACCCACAACAGGAAACTCAAAATGACTTGTAACTCCAGTTGCAGGGGAATCTGTCGCCCTCTTCTGGCCTCTAAGTGCACACGGTGCCCATAAGCACACATAACACACTAAATATTGTTTAAAGGAAGTTTGCAGAAGGCAGCAGGGCAATTTGGAGAGGTTCAAGTCCTAAACTGTCTGTATTGTGCCCCCAGCTGCTCTCAGAACTTCCCACCAGCAGATCTCTGTGGACTCAACATGTGCTTGGAAAACTTAACACAACAAACAAGTTGGACATGAGATCTCGGGGAAATGGACCTAGCATTTCAGCATATGAACAGGGAGAAAGCACCTTGTGGCTGCTAATCAAATACACCAAGCTTTGTCTTCTCTGACATCACCTGAGAGATGACTCCTGCCTCTCACAGACAAGAGCCAAATAGAAGGTGACGACATTACAGCGTGACCACGAGATGCTTCTAAATAAATAGTGTGAAATGATTCTGGGAGAAAAGAAGGGAGGGCCTGGTGGAAGAATGTAAGGAGGCCAGGTGTAGTGGTGCACACACACCTGCAGTCCTCGCACTCACGTGAGACTTGCCTTGTGTTTTGAAGCTGGGCTAGATTACAGTGAGTTCAACTAGCCTGGGTTATAGTGTAAAACTGTGCACACATGCACACTTACAGCCATACACAGTCAGCACCTTCTGGTCTTGCCAACCAGTTGGCCCCGGTCAGCTACCAACTACCCTCAAAGGCCATGACCCACATTGCCAGGATCCTGGGACTCTTGGCACTCCGGAGCCCTACAATCACAGTGTTTGTAGCAATTCAGAGCATGTTGGGAAACTTTTAATATCCCAGGGAAGAACATGGAAAGATGAGGGAAAAGGCAAGGGGCAGAACTGGACTGAGGGCAGCCATCTAGGGCTCCACTGTCCTCTAATAAACTTCCAAGCAGACAAACATCAAGAGCCGTCAGAAGCCGAGGAGTGGTTAGGAACGTGCAGACTCAGCAGGAAAGGAGCTCCCTATCTATCAGCAACTGGAGGATGTCACCTGCTCAGCCCAGCTGAGCTAGTTAGAACTGCTTCAGGAGAGGAATCCCTGAGGATGAACCCTGTCCCCTTCCTCCCTTCCTCCCTTCCTCCCTCTGAGGTGCTATTATGTACTCTTGTTGCTTACATTCTATGTTGGATTCAGGAAGGATGGCGTGGCCCCAAACTCTGATGTTTCATCTGCAATGGACCAGGGGCCAGATATGGTTCCACCCATCTTGGGTGGAAAGAAAACAGCATCCAGGTTGGAGATGCAGCTCAGTAGTACAGTATTTGCCTGGGTTGCGCAAGTGGTTATGCACACCCAAAATCCCAGCAGTCGGGAAGGAAAGACAAGAGGGTCAAAAGAGGGCCATTCTCTTCCATAAAGCAAGCTCAAGACCAGCCTGGGCTACAGAAGACCATGCCAAAAATGAATAAGGAGATACAGGAGGCTCCATTTTGTAGATGAGGAAGGTACCAAGCTCTTTCAATGACTTTGGCTTACTGTGGGGGAAGCCCATGCAATGGGGGATGGGTGTAAAAGTAGCTCACCAGCACAGAGGACCAGAGGACTGCAAGCCTGTCCTGCATCCCCTGCCTCAGCTGCTCTTCTCTGACTTCCGTGACATGGTGTGGCATGGATCCCGGCTCACGAGCTACCCCCACTCACTCTCTGTGTTCCCTCCCACACTTCTATCCCAGCTCAGCCCTTCTAAGGACCCAAAACTGCTGGACAGCTTTACCCATGGTGTGTGTGTGTGTGTGTGTGTGTGTGTGTGAGTGTGTGAGGCTGCTACCTCAACCACCACCGAATACTTCCCAGGCCGGTCCCACCCAGCCTGCCTGGGTAACTGGGGAGCTGAGAGCACAGGAAAGAAACCCTGAGACCTGCCCTCCCTACCCACCCCAACTCTCTCACTCACACACCAGCAGTCCCAAAGCTCCCCTCCTCCTCCTCCTGGCCAGTCTCAGAGAGGGGTGGAGGGGCAGTCCTCCTGCCCGAAGCAGCAGGGTCTAGTCACCTTCCTCACCACCCTGCCTGCCCTCCAGCATGAAAGCGTGCCCAGTGAGACAGACGCTTCACAGATGGAAGGCGCCAGAGTTCATACACAGCCTGAAACACAGCAACACCATGCAGCAACAGTAGCCCACCCTTCAGACCTCCATCTTGGCCCCCTAGTTCCTTGTCACATTTCTGTCCTGGCCCTGCTCTTGTTCAACTGGAATTAGCTTGTATTCTGCCTCCACCTGCATGCAGGGGACAAAGTGGGTATCTGCTGAAATGTCCTGTGCGTAGAAATCTCAAGTATTGGCTCAATGAATAAAAAAAAGCAAATGACCCACCTAAATATGGAAGTCTACTAGGGAAGTCCCTAGAGATAAGCGGGAAGGCCAACACCCTGCAGTACCTAAACTTGACACTAGATGGCACACAAAGAACTTGCTGCAGACAGGAAGGGTTTGAGATTGAGGAAGAGGTTAACTTGCCCTCGTCCATCTACAAGGTCTTTTAGCTGTCAGCAGGGCACACTGTAATCACTGGGTTTTCCAGAGACAGGCCCGGTGAAATATGAATCCATGCTTGTGCACATCTGCAGTGTCCAACAAGAGGAAAGGCAAGCCCTTCCAGACATCACAGCCTTGTTCAGGGAGCCCGACCTTTTTTCTCTATGCAGGCCTTGACTGGGTTAGATGTCAACAACCCACAATATGGAGCAATCGGCTTCACTTAGCATTGGCCTACTTAGTGAGAATCTCATGCAGGGACACACTGGGAGGTGACGCAACTGAGCTTCACACCTGCACCAGAGCTAAGAGCATGGAGACCCATGTCTTCTGCCGTTCTCTCCCAGTAGCATGAGGTCAGCAGTGGGAAGCCTTAGTGACAGCACCTGCCTAATCCTCACAACAGCCTGGGTTGCCAGTCTCTTTTCTCCAGTGGGGATTCCAGTGGTCTAATGTGAACCTTTCTTACGTTACTGGGACAAGCAGCTTTACTGTATAGCCCTGGCTGGCCTCAAACTTGGGGCAATCCTCCAGCCTCAGTCTTAGTCAAGGGATTACAGCTGCATACCACCATACCCGCTAAGCAGAATGACCAAGGGTGCTGCTATCTGGCCTGTGAAGATTTTGCACTCTGCAGACTTTCAATGTTTTAAATACAGCTCAAGGTCTGTGAATGTCAGTAAGTTTAACTGGAGGTGAGGAAGTGGGTGTCAGAAGACTGCATTCCAGCCAGGCTGTGGATTCAGGACTGCAGCGGAACAAGTGGCAGACAGGAAAGAGCTGAGCAAATCTGCCAGTGTGAGTTGCTTTTATATGGCTGTTTAAACCAGGACTTCAACTTTTCCCACTGGCCAACCCCTTCACCCAAGAAATTTTTACATGACCATGTACTGAGAGTCTATGAAATAGAAAGACAAATTATCAGTAATAAATCATAAAGGTGTTTATTTGAAATGCCAAGGTGCATATGGAAGAAGAAATGGGTGTGCTTTTTACATAACAATTTTGGGTGAGCATTAGATCCTGTAAGCTGCAGAGTGCCGTCAGCATTATTTAGAGCTGGCTATTTCAACTTCATAGTTGATGCAGAAAACACTGCTTTACATAAACACAGTATAACATGGAAGCAGTGTTTAGGGTCATTTCAGAAAGTGCTGGAAACTCTGCCTTAACACCAAGCTAAAACTTTCCAACAGTTTCCTATGAAATTCAAGTCAGAAACGTAAATAAAAACTCTTGAAAAGCAAACACGGAGGCAAATGCCTGTGGTCCCAGCACTTGGGAATTAGAGCATCCATCATCACTCTGATAGGATCTAATCCTGATACTAACACTACTGAGGAATGAAGGTGGGAACAACTGAGTCCCTGTTTGTTATTGTGAGGGCTGGAAAACGAAGGCAGCTGGATCTCTGAGTTCTGGGCCAGCTAAAGCTACATAGTGAGACCCTGTCCTAAATAACTAAGTAGCTAGGCATAGCAGACCTGTAAATCCAGTTCTCCATGGATTAAGACATGAAGATCAAGAGTTCAAGGCCAGCCTAAGATATATGAAAAGTATAAAACAAAAAACTTCCCAGCCCCCACCCCCCATGATTTTAATCTTGTCAGTTTACCCGTCCTAATTCAAATCCTGAACTTTCCAGTCTCCACGGCGTCCTTAGAACTGTGTGCCCAACACTGGTCTCAAACTCAAAATCCAGCCTTAACGTCTTCCTTATCAGTGATAAGCAGAGTCAGAAGGGAGCTGTTCTACTAAGACTATGCACTAATTCGTGCGATATTCCTTAATCCAAAAGGTGGGTCCTAAAATGGGCATACTGATACATTCCAGAAATCACAGCTCTTAGGAGACTGAGCCTCAACAGTTAGTCGTGGTGCATACCTTTAAACCCAGGGTTTGGGGGGTCGGGAGGGGGGTGGAGGCAGGAGGCAACTTTCAGGCCAGCCTAGTCTACAGAACAATTCCAGGACAGCTAGAAATACACAGAAAAACCCTGTCTCAAAAGAAATAAACAAAAAGAGGTAAGTCACATCAAGGAAACTGAAAGGGGGTGAGGGAATGGTCTGCTGTCAGTAGAGCCCTGATTGACAGCGAGAGAGAGGAACTTGAGGAATGGGATGTGGGCAGCTTCAACAGCACAGGATGTGCTGATCCTAGTCAGTCCTGTAGGGACTCTCTGTGTCACTGTGGTAAGTGCAGAAACCTCTAGACTGCTAGAGGTCAAATCCTTACCAAAGCTTCTTACACTTCAGTCAAGTACAGCAGTCACCCGCCCACACACACACCCCTGTCTCCACAATGCCTACTGCAGGCACACCTGCACACAGGGGCCAGGGCCACCTGCCCCAAAGGGTAGCTGGAGCATTCTCTAGGGTCAACTTTTCACCTTCCAGCCCCTTACTACTTGGCAAAACTATTTGACTTGGGCAGCTTTTGCATGTAGCCTCCCTGTGGGTAGGCTAAGGTAGTAAAAGCACTTTAAATGGTTAATTCTCCAAAGCCTTCAATTGTAGCTTTTTAGTTGTCTCTTACACACACAGGGGAGAGGGTAACCTGTCTTGTATTGATTGGGTAAGGGTAAAATTACCTTATTCCCAAAATGTGGAAACTGCTTAGTGTAACTGTGGATTGTAACAAATTTAAAATCTTGAACATTTCAAAAGTGCTGAGTCACTGTTATCAAGTCTCTCCCTTTCCTATTGGTCGCCACATCACCCACTTAGAAGTCACATCCCAGACACCAAATCCACCGCAGACACTGCTAGTCTCTCACCTCCTGGGATCAAGGAAGAAGGGCCTAACTTGGAACCTAAAATACTTTCCATACTGGAAATCGGGTAGTAAACAGGCTTTTGTTTACTAAAGGGGTGAGATGGGAGAGGGCCTTTGGGCGCTAACCTAAAATGCGGTGTCCTAAGGTAGTCACCAAAATCAACAGCATTCAGTTCTGCAAACACACACCAAGCCAGATGTTCTCCAATCCCTTTAATACAGCTGAGGCACAGGCAATGAACACTTCATTTTCTGACGTGAGAAGAATGGATTTGTCACGCACCAGCCACACCACTTCCACGACAGTGCATCAGCACTCTGGTTTGCAGGCTGGTTCAAGGTCACAGATGCGGGTGCACGGTGGTATGCACACCTAACCTGCTGGACGGAGATGCAGGAACACAGCACCTGGACTTTGCCTCAAAGTGTGCACATTACACTACTGGGGCTGTTTACATCTTTTCAGGCAGCTGGCTAAAATGTTTTCAGTTAAGACAGTGGCACCCAAGGCAGCATGCCAACATGCCCTAACATGTATTCCCTCTCCAGACTTCCCACGGCAACACTTAAAACTGCTTTTATCTTTGTTGGGTGTTAATCTTGCCTTCTGGCCTTACTGACTAGCACCAACGCTTTCTGCTTCCTTCTATTTAACTTCAGGTGAGCTGGGGTGCAACATTTGTTTTGTGAAGGAAAATAGTTGTAACCAAAACAAGCATCTAGTGTTCACAAGTGACAGTGCCAAAGCCCCACATCTGTCCTGCATGTAAACAGACTTGGCTTAATCAGCCTCAAAGTAAAACAGCATCTCCACCTCTGCAACTTCAGGGCCCAGGGCATCCAGTGCACTGCAGATTACCTCTGTAAGCAGTGCCATGTGGTCTTCTCCACATCTGGGCTGACATAGGACTCTACAGTGATGTCAATCTCCGACAAGTCACCATTATGAAGCTTGGGACTAAAGATTCTACCAGCAAAATGCAACCGGCATGTTTGTAGCATCATTCCCCAAAACATGTATTACCTACCAAGAACGTAATGTTTAAGGACTCGGGATCAAAAGGCCTAGGACTCATGGAAGAGGTCTCAAATGTGTGCCTCTCCATGTCTGGCATCCCACCAGCAAACATTAGAGAAAGGCTCTTGAGTGAATGGAGTTGTCCAAAGCTGTTATCCAAACACCAAACAGGCAGAAGCTAACTAAAACCTCCATTTCCAGATTCTTCCCACTACACTGACCCAGCACAGGTGAGGACAGCCAAGAACAAGTCTACAGCACTGATGTAAGTGAGCTGTCCTGTGAGAATGCTGCTTGGTGAACAGATAGTAGCAGACCACAAGATCTCCAGTCAAGGTGGCACGCCACTGTCACTGTAAGATAAATTAATCAATCCATAGTAGAACTGAAGAGATAATTCTGTTAAAAGCAAAAACACTTGCACAAGAAGACCACCCCAGCTTCCTTAAGGATGAGTTTCTGGTTAATTTACACAACAGTAACAGAATCACATCAGTAGCAACTGACAAAGAAATTACTCCACTTAAGAGGTTTTAATTGAGAAATACTAAGTCAGGCAAACATGCAAATTCAGAATATAAACAAGTACAAGGTCTGGTTATTCTGAAATAATCACCAGCTGGAGACAGACCTGAAGACACTCAACAGAACCAACTGACCTAATGCTGAGATGGAACACCGCAGAGACGGGCAGACCGAGCCTCAGTCTGTATAAAGAGCCAACCGAGCAGACAGCAGGCAAAGCTCACCCTCCAGGTCAGGGTGCACACAGGTCTAATCCCTGTGCTGTTTGCATCCCCGTGTTTGAAAGATTAGGAGTTAAGTGCCCAGAGCACAGGAAGCCACTAATGGAGACAGAAGCTTTTAAGGAAACACATGGAGGGAATGGAATTAACAACAGACAACACACCACACATTTTCTTAAGTAAATGAGAAACGGTCTCTGTAAGGTTTTAATGCTCAGTTTTCACAAACACAAATTTCTACCCAATTTTACAACATACAATAAAATGTTCTGGTCTTTAGAGTGTGCGTTATTCAACTCTTCCTCGGATTCTTTTCCAATCTTAAAATCACCACGAGTTTCTACTAAGTAATACTCTACTGTATTTACATTTGAATTGCATGTCTTAAGAACAAACGGAAATCCATGATATTTTGGTTAACTCAGTGTATTTATAAAATGAAAAGCTCTATCAAAATACTTTTCACTGGAAAAATAAATAGAACAGACAATGGATCTACCAAAGTTCATATTCGCTTTGGCAGATGTCAGTGTGGGACAGTTCACGACAGCACAATTTGCCCTTATTCCCCCAGAGCTGACCAGCTTCCAAGCTAACTGTTAAATTATTTTACTGAGATTTTATCTTGTTGGTATCTGGCTCATTCCACATCATCTTCAGCCAAGCTCTGAGCACTTACAATTCTCTGAAAGAAAAAGAAAATAAATTTTGAGAAGTGTCTTAATTTTAACTTAAATTGTTCTTCATATTCAAGGAAACAATTCTTGCTAAATAAAATTCCCCCATTTTGACATAGATCCCATACTTCATATTACTATCTCAGAAGACAAAGATCAGCTGGGCGTGGTGACACATACCTCAAACCTCAGCACTAGAGACGCTAGCATAGGAGAGGGGGTCAGATTGGTAGTGGTGGTGGTGAGATCAGCTGGGCATGGTGACACATACCTCAAACCTCAGCACTAGAGACGCTGAGCATAGGAGACGGGGTCAGATTGGTAGTGGTGGTGGTGAGGGAGGGGTATGACCATACAAAGTTTAGTTCCATATGAAAATTCAAACACATGACACAATGCTGCTCATCTATGAGAGCCCTTACAAAGTGGTCTATGCTTCATAATTTCCCTTTCCAGCCGGCAACCATCACAAAGGGAATACTGCATGCCAAAATTAACATCCAGCAAAATCTGTGTGTAATTTACATGCTTTGTTCTTAACAAAGCTTCCCTGTACTGGAAGCTCAGGTACCAGTGGTGGTTTGTATATGCTTGGCCCAGGGAGTGGCACTATTAGGAGGTGTGGCCTTGTGGAGTAAGGGTGTCACTGACTGTGTGGGCTTTAAGACCCTCATGCTAGCTGCCTGGAAGCCAGCCCATGGCTGCCTGGATCCTTCCATGCTCCCATCTTGATACTAATAACTGAACCTATAAGCTAGGCCAAATTAAATATTAAGGGTTGCCTTGGCCATGGTGTCTGTTCACAGCAGTGAAACCCTAAGACAGTACCACTCTCCAACTGGATCAGTTTCTGAACAACTCCCAGCTCTTGATTGCACATGGCTGGTTCTCTTTCTGATTCTGTCACACAGCCAGGTGACTCCTAGTCACATATAGACACAGCAGGCAAATAATCTGTTCTTATTCATTCCTGGGATTTTGATTATAGCAACACAGTACAGGCAGAGTCAGCTATCCCTTTAACAGCACATAGCATCAATTGAGGCATGAACAGAACTGAACCATTTTAATCTAACTTTGAAAGATTTAGCTCGGGCTGGAGATGGCTCAGAGGTTAAAGTACTGATTGTTCTTCCAGAGGTTCTGAGTTCAACTCCCAGCAACCACATGGTGGCTCACAACCATCTGTAAGAAGATCTGGTGCCCTCTTCTGGCATGCAAGCATATATGCAGGCAAAACACCCTGTATATAATAAATAAATCTAAGAAAAAAAAAAAGATTTAGTTCAAGTTCAAGTTCTTGTTTTTCTAAGTCTTCCTCAAATCTCTGGGGGGAATTTAATTTTTCCCCAGGCCTCTTACATTCTAGCTGAGTATAACGGAGCTAGGAACGTGGCTCAGTGGTAAAGCCTTTGCCTAACACAAGGAAGACAGAATACCATGAGTGAAAAAACTAACAAATTACTTAAGTTTTATGAGAACTTACTTGCTAATTCTTAACTATATATCATGCAGTAGCCCTTCTGAGATTCATTTGGACTCCTCAGAAAGAATTCACTGTAGTGAATGTCTAGTCAATTTGTACCTTATGTTTTGAGACAAGAACTCATTAAGCAGTCCTGGCTTAGTGACCCACCCTCCTCTCTCTGCCCCTGCAGTGATGGGATTACAGGCATGGGCTATATACTCAACTACATTCATCATTTGAAACATGCACCTTGAACTTTCAAGTAGAAATATGGTGATACAGTCAAACAGCACAAAATTCAAAGCCCACAGCAGGAAAAAGTGGCAGACAACACCAAGCCTGACAGAGGATAGTCCAGGCTATGCAGTCTTGACTTCTGTATCCCCTGCCAGGCCACCTAAGCAGCTGAGCAGGCCAAATTTGGGGACTCAAACGTAAAGGTCTTCTAGTTGACAAGAGCACCTACACTTCTGACTCACATCTGACAAGCACTAACCTTAGGCTAGTACAGGACTGGCATATCCAACATTCCATGCTCGGCAAACCTGCCCCTAAGCATGGAGTTCTTAATAAACTCGTGTGTCACTCTGAAGCACTTCGCCTCCTTACCTGACTAATGGTTGGAAGCTTGGTCAGGAGCATCTGGAACACTGGTGGTGGAAGAGTCTGCTGTAACACCTGCAGCAGCTGCTGAGGCTGTCCACACACAGCAATGGCATTTGTCAGGTGGTCCACACCCTTCTCGTAGTCACCTGCCAGACACACACAACTGCATGTTATCTGAAGCCATCAAGATTTTGTCACCAAATAATTGGTCCTAGTCCAAATCACTAGAAAGTAAAAACTTGGTACAGAATTTCCTTGCACCCATGGCAATGAGCACACTTCAACTGACAGCTGTGCAAAGACAGGCACCAGCATCCACAGCTTTCACAGCCTGGAAAGCTTGGTCAGAAATAGCCAAATCTCTGCTGTCACTGTGGGAATTACGTCTAATCCCATTATACAAATCAGACACCACCTGACTGTCATCTGGTTTTGGGCAGCCCTTACTGTGACATACATGCCTAGCTCCTTTTCTGGGGTACCAAGGAGATAGGATGGCCACAGAAGAACCAACCCGCTGAGGGCCAGGAACTGATGCAGAAGACACCAGGTCTCTGCTGAACCTGCACTGGCAACAGTCATCTTTTCTGCTGAACCAACAGTGCTGATGAACTGGTTCTGAGAACACACAATGCCTGGCTGGCCCTTGGCATTCCTGAAAATGGAATGCTTGGAAAAGCTTCCTGATGGCATCTATTTCCAGCACTTAACACTTTCTGATTAGTTCTTCTCAATTGTTCTTAATCTAGGAAAAGCATGGGAATTAAAAGTTTTGCTAGTTGTTTGAATATAAGAACTACCTCCAACTCTTGATGAAATCAACTGAACAAACTCAATGAGAAACTTTCTCTTCGGAAAGAAGCATAAAAATAAATAAGGAGGTGGGAGGGTGGGGGTGGGGGGGTGCGTCAGTGAGGTGGCTCAGCAAGTCAAGGTGGATGGATACCTTACTTCAATCCCCAGACTCACATAAAGGTGGAAGAGAAACATTTGCAAGACTTCCCTCTAACCTCCACTTAGCAATTCACACGTACAATTTTTAAAGTTTATGTGCTTTGATGTTTTGCCTGTGTTCATGTCTGTGTAAGGATGCTGAATGCCCTATAACTAAAGTTACAGACAGCTGAGAGCCACCAGGTGGCTGCTGGGAATTGACCCTGTGTCCTTCTCCCAAGAGCAGCCAGTGCTCTAACCATTGTACCACCTTTCCAGCCCACAAAATTTATTTATTTTTTTTTTAAAGATTTATTTATTGATTATAAGCTGTCTTCAGACACTCCAGAAGAGGGCGCCAGATCTCATTACAGATGGTTGTGAGCCACCATGTGGTTGCTGGGATTTGAACTCTGGACCTTCGGAAGAGCAGTCGGGTGCTCTTACCCACTGAGCCATCTCTCCAGCCCCCAAAATTTATTTTTAAAAGGGTAAAGTTGACCATAAACTTTCCTCATAAAACAAACAGAACACAAATAAATACACATTATACATGAAGTTCAACTCCATCTGAATCTGAGGGAAAAAAACCCAAGAACAACACAATGCCAATTTTTGTTTTGTTTCTCCAAACAGGGTTTCTCTATGTAGCCCTAGCTGGCCTCGAACTCAGAAAGCCACCTGCTTCTCCCTCAAGTGCTGGGCTTAAAGGTATGTGCTACCACTGTCCATAGACACAATTCCAATTTTATTAATGATAGCAACAACTTCAAAACTATTGTATGAAACAAAATGCTGCCCAATTCTAGAAAAGTAAAACCAAACAAAATCACCTTTCAATACAAGTAAATGAGGCCAAAGTACTTATCTAAAATCTGGATCACATAACTGATCTGATCTGAAGAGCCAGCCGGGCGTGGTGGCGCACGCCTTGAATCCCAGCACTTGGGAGGCAGAGGCAGGCGGATTTCTGAGTTTGAGGCCAGCCTGGTCTACAGAGTAAGTTCCAGGCCAGCCAGGGCTACACAGAGAAACCTTGTCTTGAAAAAAACAAACAAACAAACAAACAAACAACCCAAAAAACAAAAAAAAAAATCTGAAGAGCTAGCGGTACCTGGTGTGGTGGTGAATACTGGTTGTCACCTTGGTTACATTTGAAAGTAACTGAACACCCGAGCAGCTGAGTCATCAATGAGGTATTTTTCTTGTTTGGACTTGTTTAGGTCAGAGCCCCCCAAGTTCAGGCCTTACCTTCTGGAGGCCACCCAGAACAAAAAAGAGAGTTGTGCTTTTCTGCTTGCATGCCCTCACTCTCACTGACAAGCTCATCTATCCCAAGCCACCCCTTTGATGGTGTTAAAACATACTTTCAGTGCTGACGGAAAACGGAAAGTGTCAAAGCTCTCTAGGAGCAGTTAGGAGATAGCCACTGTTGGGACTAGTCAGACACCAATAAGCTACTGTAATAAATCCTTCAGATACACAAACGTTCTATGAATTCATTCTATGAATCTTGCTAATATACTGTGACTCTGATTAGGCAAATCAACTTTGTTTTTAGGCTTATTAGCCACTCCTTCCTACAACCTTGGAATAACCTGGACTAGGTGAGTGTTGGCAGGTTCAGCCATATTCGCTGTTACTATTTATTCTGCACTATGGAGACACCCAAACACCCTGAATGACTTGAGAGTCATCTCTGCAAAAATGAAGTTCTCTTCCGAGTTCACTCAAATGTTACCTATCCTCCACATCCTATGTCAGAACAAGTGACTCTAAAAGTCACTTCAATCACAGAGCCTGGCAACAGCAACCCAGTCTGTCTTTCTGGAGCCAGCCTCAGTGTGAAGTACCCAGAGCCACCTGAGTGTTTGTTGTCCTGAAATGACCATTACCTTGTGCTAGTAACTCTTCACCAAGCTGGATCTCCTCAAGGAAGAACTTCTGAACTGCTTCAGCATCTTTTAAATCAGGTAACTGGAAATGAAACATACAGAAACTAAGCTGAGGAGGATACAGCAACCTACAGAAAACCACTAAAAATGAGTTCGTTCTAGGAGCAAAACTCCTAAATCAAGAAAACCTAAAGAAAGCTAAAGCGGACAAATATCTGCAGTTTATACATCTATACAAGCCTTTATATTACCTATACATCTCTATCATCTATACAATGCTATTTTGTTGCCATTATAAACTATTAAACTATCATCCATTCACTCTTTTAACAATATTTCACACAGATGCAAAACTTATTGGTGGTGCTTGGGGCTGACCCCTTGCATACTAGAAAAGCACTCTACCACTAAGCTAGATCACCAGTCCTCTTCTTGCCGGGATCTTATAGGCTGGCCTGGGTATGGCTTAGAGGTACAAAGTTTGCCCAGCACACACAAACCCCCTTTCTACCTCTAAAATTCTAAATAATACACTTCCTGTCAGACTCACAAGTACAGAAATCCTAAGTTGTCTCCTCATCACATCCCACATGGTGGAAAGGCAGTCTGGACACACTGGAAAAACCAAGTGATCCCAGCTTCAGTTCACTAGAACCACACGTATCCCGCCAGCTATGCTTATCACTCAGCTGGCTCAAAATATCAAAAAAGTGTAGCATTTATCAATAGCATTTGCCTGCCTGAGTGTGCTTCTAAAAGAACTATTAGTGATCCAATACTT
Organism: Mus caroli; assembly: GCF_978045245.1. NCBI lineage: Eukaryota > Metazoa > Chordata > Mammalia > Rodentia > Muridae > Mus > Mus caroli. The sequence goes on along the minus strand of NW_028227265.1, from coordinate 2,364,310 downwards.
CATCTATAAACCCAGAGTGTCAGCAAGAGGGAAAGTTGAATATTTTTAATCAAGTAGATAAAAACCTACAGTCATTAAAAATTGTAAACTCGGGACCTATGAAAAGAAAAAATGAAAATTTATATTCTACAAATTTGTTTTTTTTTTAAATGTCAGAACCTGATATAATTCTGGTCCATAGGTGTAAAAACCTTAAAGATCTGTGGGACTAACACACGTGGTTCTTTTGCTACTGTGCTGCCCAGGCTGCCTCTGGCAGAGCTTCTCAAACTAGGATTAAAGGTTACTGTCGGAAGGAAGAAAGGAAAATCCAATCAAATGCTGTATTTTTTAAAACCATTTTTAAGTAGCTGAGAACTTTAACTCTTCTGTCCATCTCTGGAGACTCATCTTGCTGCTTATCCAGTTAACATATTTGCTCTTACCACCACCAAAGGAAAACACAGGAGGCCTGGAGAGCATGCAATCTACACGCAAAAACACAAGACTATTTTCATTACCTTGGAAAGCCCAGCTCTCTCCTTAGCAAGCTTCTGTTTCTTTCTTCCTACAAGAAAAATAAATTAAAAACGTGGCTATCATCATAAGGATCAAGACATCTAATTGCTGCAACCGTCATTAATTCTACAAAACATTCCTGCCTCCAGAATCCCTGCCTCTCTGGTGACTGAACTGGTGTTTCTAGGTAGGATCTTTCTCTTTTCTTCTGCATCCCCAGGTCCAACAATTCAGAAGACAGAGACTGTCCCAACAGCTGTGCAGCAGCAGAACAAAGCCCCCTTTCTAAATAAAATAATTAAGCCACTATTACCGAAATATACAGATTCCAGCATTACTATTAAAAAAAACAAAAAACAAAAACTATCCCTTCTTAAAGCCAAATGGTTCTGTAAAGGTAAGACATTTGATTGACAAGCTCTGTGACACACTCAGGCTGGCTTACAACAGCACTGAGGTTCCTACAGCTTCAGCTCCCAAGTGCAGGGATTACAGGCAGGCTACTAGTCCCAGCAGTATTTACACATTTGACCAAAAGAGAAGGGCAAGAGGCTGAGCCCCAGAATGCTTCCCGAAATTGTTAACTATGGGCTGGTTAGTTTATAAGAATGGCTTCGGTGCTCTGTAACAGTGTGCCCTAAGAAAGAGTTGTTAGCTTATCGGGATCACTGCCAGGTTTATATCCAGAGCCTTACACTTACCAGAATTTCGAGAAAATTATAAAAGGCAATGAACTTAATTTCCACAACCATCTACCCAATGCAGGGCATGGGCGTAGAAGATAAAGATAAGATCCTTAGCCGGGCGTGGTGGCACACGCCTTTAATCCCAGCACTTGGTAGGCAGAGGCAGGTGAATTTCTGAGTTCGAGGCCAGCCTGGTCTACAGAGTGAGTTTCAGGACAGCCAGGGCTACACAGAGAAACCCTGTCTTGAAAAACCAAAAAAAAAAAAAAAAAAAAAAAAAGATAAGATCCTCGATGTGTTTCATTTTTAGCAGGATGACTAGCGTTCTGCCTTCAGTTTCATAAGACTACCTCTGTAATAAAGTCACAAATGGTAAACAGGCTGAAAGAGTCACACATCCAATTAGCAAAGTTAGCTATGTGTTGATATAAGCCTGAGACACTTGTAAATCTACCAAGATTAAACAGCTATACCCATTAAACAAAAAACAAAACCAAACTGTACGCCAGGTGAATGCCTTTAATCTCAGCACACGAGAGAGAGGCAAGGGGAATCTCTGAGTTCAAGAACAGCCAGGATTAGAGATCGTGTCTCAAAACAAAAGCATGCAAAGCCTAAGTTCAGAACCACTCCAAATCCAAGCAAGCCATTATTTAAAACAAATCACATATTTAGTAATCCCTAAGTGAAGTATCCTTCACAATGTGCAATATAAATGAGGCCCACCTAAGGTGGGCACAGTATTTAGAAACCTCAGATCAAGCCTGAACACCAATGGAGGTGGGGTGGGGGTAATGAAGTCAGTCTGAATTAAGACATCTAACCTAATTTCAAATCCTAAATTTAAGTCCCTTTTCATTAAAAACAAAACGGCTTAGAACACCATCCTTTCATTGCAGATGTACATGTACATCAAATAAATTCATATTATTCAAATTCTTAAGAATCACCCAACTACATAGTTTAGAGACTTGTGAATTTACTGCTACTTGGTAGCAAAAATTTGCCAAAACAAGGACTTCTGAAGTGTGGCTTCCCTCTGCCTTCTTATCACTGCTGCAGTTAGTAAGTCACTGAAATCAACTGGTTCTGACTAAAGGCAAGAGGAGAAAACAAGCAGTCTAGCACAGAAAGCCATAAGGAGGAGCAGAGGTGGAAGACCTAGGCTGCAGAAGGCCATGGTTTCAATCACAGGAAGGGCAAAAGTTAATACTGGAAAGATGATTTTGAAAAGAACACCCTTGCAAGGCATTATTGCCACGCCTTTAATCCTACCATTTGGGAGGCAGAAGCAGGTTTATCTCTGGGTTCCAGGCTAGACAGGTCTGCAGAGTGAGCCTGCCTAAAAAGTTTGTTTTGGAAACAGGGTTTCTCTGCGTAGCCCTGGCTGTCCTGGAACTCACTTTGTAGACCAGACTGGCCTCGAACTCAGAAATCCACCTGCCTCTGAGATTAAAGGCGTGCTCCAACACGCCCGGCTTCAAAAGTTTTAAACCACCATAATTTTCCTGAAACAACTTATGATTTCTTCAACCAAAACCACTTTCTCAAGATTTCCACCAAGGCTTTCCAAAGGAATCAATCAGCCTGCTTAGCTGTCTCCCAATGTGTAGGCCCACAGCCCCAAGACACTGAGTAGACTAGTGGACCCAAAAGTCACGCTTCACAGCCCGCATTTATGGAGCCTTCCTTAGGTCAAGTACTTATCCCACCTAACCAACAAGCAGCAGCTTGTACCACCGTACTTTACAGTTAAGGAGATTTTTAGTGAATGCTGCTGGTCAGTACGCAATCTGGTCCCCAAAACGCAGTCTATAAATCCAAGCTGCATTCTTCACATTACTTTACCTAGCCATCGGACAAAAACACACTCTCCAAATTTCCCCACGTGAAGAAAACGATGAGGCTACTTGGGGCCCACGGGCTCAAAAAGTCCTCGAAGTCCTATAATGAGTAGTAATGGATGTACGTCTAATTCATTAGTCTCCGACCATATATAACTACGAAAAATTCAAAATCTCATTTACAAATACGAGAGAGTGGAGTTACTGGCTGACCGCCCCCCCCCCAAGAAAGCGAAACAAAAAAAAAAAGGCCAGATTATTCCAACAAATGTGCTTTCAGACTATATACTGAAAAATGAAGAGTCTCTGTAAATTCATGGGCGGATCACATGTCCATGACTTCCCAAGGCGTGCCAAAATTTCCCACCGGTAAAACTCTCTGAAGATGTCGCAGGTATGAAATAAGACTGAGCCACGTGAGGAGCGCAGCCCTTTGGACTCCCCCGCACTTTGTCTAGCATTCACTCATATCTTGGAAGCACCAGAGCAAAGCCGCCAAGAGGGTTTAAGAATGCAAGGACGATACCCCACTGTGCTAGTGCTGGGGCAGCACCGTCGACGGGTTTGCTGAATAGAGCACCACCGCCTTCGGGGTAGGCACCCGTCTGAAAAGCTAGCAATGAGAGGAGGCACCAAGAGTTCGAAGCCGACCTACCAATTGCAGCAGTCCCCTGTCGTAAACACACATAAAGAATGATTGTTTTCAACGGTGACTGTTGTAGGGAAAGGCTCGTGCCTGTTATCACAGCACTAGGTTGAAGCGGGGGGCTGGGGAGGTGGTGGTGGTGCTGGCTGCCACGAGGTCGAGGCTAGCGTGGGTTACAGCCTGAGTTACACAGGAGGACCCTGTATTCAACACAAGTTGAGTGGAGGGAACGGAGCTGGGCGAGGTGGAACCCTGAGACTGGAGGATTACCACCTTAACCTGAGCTAAAGACCCGTCTCCCACCCCCCACCCCCCACCCCCCAGAATTACAGAGCGGGGGAAAGGCAAAAAAGTGCTACCCCTCCCCCGAATCAGCATGCATTCCACCGCCAGCAAGATGGAGCCAGGTCGCCTCCAAGATGGAGGCCCGCGGGCACAGGCGGGACCCTGGCCGCAAGAGCGCGACACCGGGGAGCACTCGGGGGCGCGCGGGGCCCACTCACGTTCTCGAAGCCTGTTCTTGAAGTTGGGGTCACTCCGCCTTTTGCGGTCGAAGTAGATGCAGTACCCGATGAAGAGGGCACCGCACACGCCCGCGGCGATGGCGCTGTTCCGGCCCACCATCTTCGCTCGACTGGGGCGTACGCCGGGCCGCGGCAGCCCGCCTGGCAGCGGTTAGCTCCGACCGATCGGAGCACGCCGGCCGCTCGCAGCCGCCTGCCTCCAGTCCAGACGGAAAAGGCCGAGCGCAAGGACTTCCGGCGCGCGAGGACCCCGGGGGAACGTCCGCGGCGGGTTGTCCGCGGCCGTGCCTGCGCGGGAGCGCCTGGTGCGCACGCGTAGATGGATCCAGTCTGCGCGGCGGAGGCGCCAAGCTGGGGGCGGGGCGTGCACTGCGGAGGGGTTTGTGCGTCATCCGTGACCAGTGGGTCCCGGGCAGCACGGGTTTGTGGCATGCTGAGTCAGAAGCCTCTAATCCACTGTCCTTGCTAATGAAAGACGAAGGTGGGAGCCGGATGAGAACAGCCTCTCATCTCACTGTGTCCTTCAGGAAGCCTGTGACTTGAAGTGCATGCGTTTGCTTTTTAGGTTTTTGAGATGGGCTCTCCCCTTGTAGCATAGTAGGGTCTGGAACTTGCTGTGTAGTCTGCCCTGGCCTGGAACCTGCAATCCTTTTGCCTCATCCTCTGAGCAGTGGTATTAAAGGAAGACCTGAGCCGCCTGATCTGGCAGTATTTGCTTTGTAAATTGTGTTGTGACTGAGATTAGACACAGTGATTGACTTCAAATAATTTTATGATGTAGCCCTGGTGCAGAGAAGAAAAATGGGGTAGTTCGTTCAAAAAATTTTAACCTGAAAGGAATGCAGAAGGGCAAAAAAAAAAAAAAAAAAAAGGAAAAAGAAAAAAAAAGTCTGTGGGTGGCCCTGATTTGTGCCGTCGTTAAACTGCAATCTTGTCGTTCTCTCCCTCCCCCACAACTCCCATCAAGATTCCCAACCAGGGCCTAGCAAACACAGAAGTGGATGCTCACAGTCAGCTATTGGATGGATCACAGGGCCCCCAATTGAGGAGCTAGAGAAAGTACCCCAGGAGCTAAAGGAAACTGCAACCCTATAGGTGGAACAACACTATGAACTAACCAGTACCCCGGAATTCTTAACTCTAGTTGCATATGTATCAAAAGATGGCCTAGTAGGCCATCACTGGAAAGAGAGGCCCATTGGTCTTGCAAACTTTATATGCCCCAGTACAGGGGAACGCCATGGCCAAAAAGTGGGGGTGGGTGGGTGGGAGGGTATGGGGGACTTTTGGGATAGCATTGGAAATGTAAATGAGGAAAATACCTAATTAAAAAAAAAAAAAGATTCTCAACCAGCTCATTACTAATGCTCGAACCCACCCACCACGCTCTTGAAGCTGGCTTTTGAAGGAAAGGCAGTCTGGTACAGCAACTGCTCCCTTCACTGAGGAAACATCGAAACCTGGAGCAGTGACAAGCTATGCTGCAGTCTCTGAGAACTGGATACAGTGATAAGAGGTACCCGATGCAAGGCTTCCCTGCACCTCTCATTGTAAGAATGCTTTTTTTTTTTCTTTATGCATATGAGTGCTCTATCTGCATGTACACCTTCGTACCAGAAAAGAGCATTAGATAGCATTACAGATGGTCGTGAGCCACCGTGTGGTGGCTGGGAATTGAACTCAGGACCTCTGGAAGAATAGCCAGTGCTCTTAACTTCTGAGCCATCTCTCTAGCCCCTTTAAGGATTTTTTGAAGCTATGTTAAGGGAGAAAAAAGTTTACAAGAAAAAAAATGTTTCATACTCATGACTAATCAGTACTTAGCCAGTACTTTTATAACAAAGTCAACTTCTATCCACTCTTGACCACTTATATACATAGTCTTGTGGCTATTAAGTATTTAATCGGATATAACGAAAGTTAATTTTTCATGTACCAAGAAATTACACTAAGCATCTTTAGAAAATTTCCTACAAAATACATTTTTTTAATGATTTACACAATCATAGTAGCACACACATTCTAAAGTAGGAATTTCAACAGTTACACAGTAACGAATTCCAAAGTATCTAGGGCCAGTGAGATGGCTCAGTAAGTCCATGCTTTGGAAGGAAAAAACTCCAGAGTTTTCTGACCTCCACATTCACATCATATACATATTAAATAGTTACATCTATGCATGTATATAACCTGCTCACTCACAGGAGCCGTAAATTGTACATAGATTATATATGCACACACAATCTAATGTTACGTCTTTATATAGTTTATGCAAAAATGCTCCCAGAGTGATCAGGTAAAATTGCTGAAATTTAACTGAAATGGTTCTAAATACTATAAGGGAAACCAACCATAAATTATCCAGTCTTGGATACAGGAAATAGAGCTTTCTCTGCTGTAAAAGCTACACACTTTTATTTTTATTTAATATTTATTTAATGTGAGTACACTGTAGCTGTCTTCAGACACACAGCATAAGAGTGGATCGGACCCCATTACAGATGGTTGTGAGGCACCATGTGGTTGCTGGGAATTGAACTCAGGACCTCTGGAAGAACAGTCAGTGATCTTAACCACTGAGTCATCTCTCCAGCCCCACACTTTTATTTTTTACTTGTATATATGTGTGTGTAGGTTATGTTCGTGAAAAAGTGCACGAAGTCTGTGGAGACTAGAGGAGTTGGACCTAGGAGCTCAAGTTACAGTTGTGAACTGCTTGACGTGGGTGCTAGGAATTGAACTTAGGTACTCTGAAGAGCAGTGCGTGCTCTTAACCAAGAAAACAACTCTCCAGCCTCTAGAGCTAGGGGGTTTTTTTTGTTTGTTTTTTGTTTTAAGATTTATTTATGTATGTATAAGTACACTGTAGCTGTATCCAGACATTCCAGAAGAGAGCATCAGCCAGGCATGGTGGTACACGCCTTTAATCCCAGCACTTGGGAGGCAGAGGCAGGTGGATTTCTGAGTTCAAGGCCAGCCAAGGCTATACAGAGAAACCCTGTCTCAAACAAACAAACAACAACAACAACAACAAAAAACCAGAAGAGGGCATCAGATCTCATTATGGATGGTTGCGAGCTACCATGTGGTTGCTGGGATTTGAACTCAGGACCTTTGGAAGAACAGTCAGTATTCTTAACTTTTGAGCCATCTTTCCAGCCCCTAGAGCTATGTTTTAAAGACCTCATTAGGTTTTCTACATGGCATTTCCCAAAGACAGAACTTTTACAACTAAATGAGTGAAAACTTATCCTACCCTCTTGCCTACTGGACTGTGCCTGCCTGAATCAGCCTTGGCTTCCTGCTTCCCCCACTTCATCCTGGATCCAGCCTCAGTTTGGTAAGATGTGTCTGGAACTTAGAGAATGCAGCACCATGTTGTCATGTCATTCAACTTTAAAGATTGCAATTTAATTAACATCATTTATTAGATGCTGTCTTTAAACTTTCTGGGACAGCTGTTTCATTCTGAGTGATACTAATTTAAGCATCACATTTTCCTGGGAGAGTATTTTTCTTATGAGTGCCCCCCCTCCCCACCTTATAGCCAAGGACATCACTGACCACTGTAGTCACTGGCAACGAATTAGAAGATAGTCACTCTTATCGTATCAGTCTTATTGGTTAGCAATTATTAGATACAAGGGATAAGAAATGTAGATCTGCCGGGTGTGGTGGTACACGCCTTTAATCCCAGCACTCGGGAGGCAGAGACAGGTGGATTTCTGAGTTCGAGGCCAGCCTGGTCTACAAAGTGAGTTCCAGGATCAGCCAGGGCTACACAGAGAAACCCTGTCTCGAAAAACCAAAAAAAAAAAAAAAAAAAAAGTAGATCTACACTACAATTGCAAGAGAAAGAAAAATGAGAAGTGAAGAATGTGTGTGTTTTACACAGCTCACAAGTCTTTCTTAGGGCCGTGACTGTACCTGGAATCAGTGTTCTCACAGTGGCCATCTGAACACTTGTCCTAAACTGAGTATTAATGTTTATTATTTCTCTTTAAATACATTTCTAAGAACAAGGCTTCAAAGACGCCTTACATGTAGCATGAATTTAAAAACTAAAACAAAAAACAGACACCGTGGATGCCTCCACATTTTCTACATAATCCATAAAAAACCCCAGACACTCATTGCAAGGTTTCACCACAGAAAGGAGGCAACGTCAGTTATTACTGCTGTTTTCTTGGTTTCTTCATTTGTACTTTTTTCTTTTGTCCTTTCTTTTTCTTTTTCATGAGAACTGCCTTTTCTCCAATAAATGCATTCTTGGAATGGAATTTTCCTTCTTTGGAAGTAAAATTAAGTCTTTGCTTAGGTTTAATGACATCCTTCTTCAAGCTTGGATTTGAATTCTGTTGTTTTAGTTTCTCTTTATTAACAGAACGCATGACTCTCAGTTTTCTTCCCATTAGCTCAGAATTATTTAACTTCAAAGCAAGATGAACAGCATCTGTGTTCTGCAATAAGGAGAAACATTAATTTCCACCAGAAACTGATATGCAATGAAACTAGTAAGGTCAGAATTCAGTGGTCTATGTCAGTCTTCAAGCTTATACACACAAGTCCTTCTAGTCTATGCCCTAGAGGTCAGATCCCCAGGTTTGGTCAGCCTTGCTTGAACCCCTTGTTGCTCATGTTCCACTCACGGCTACAGGTGACGCTCAAGCTGCTTCACTAAATGCTCACAATCACGACCACAGGTTCACTGTTCATCATATGATGTCTCTTTAAAACAGTAATCAGCTCAAAACACAACTTTCTGTAAAATTCCTGTTGTAAGCAGAAGGCAGGAAAGTCTTCTACAGTCACTGAGATGTGGGACTAGAGACTAGAGGGTTCTACTTGAGTCCAAAATCCTATTCTATTCCAACACAGAACCATTAATACTATTTTCAATAAGGAGATATTGAAAGAACTCTACAAGGGTCTCAAAGAGGCAAGTAACATCTAGACACAGTAACAAATAAGATCAGTGTAACAGAGCAACACAAACCTCACACATGTAAGAGTGTTAAAAGCTCCCTGGCAATACTTATCAAGAGTCAAAGACCCTGGGTGCTGGACGATGTCTCACTCAGTAGTTAAGAGTACATTCGGTTCTTATGGAGAATTGGAGTTCCAGGCACCTACCTCCAGCTCAGGGAGGAATCCCACAACTCTGGCAGGTGCATGGACATTCACATGCATGTATCCACACAGACCATATGCATCCATGTTAAAAATAATAAAAATGAATCTAAGTGCCATTAAGTAGTATGCTATGTTCTTTACTGCTTAAGTCTGTTAGGGAACACTGAGTGAACACTCAGGTGTCTGCTCCATCTCTCAGAAGGTAAAATTCCAAAGTTTTAGTTCCTCTCATACCCAACACCTAAGCTATGACTTAGTACTGTCAGCATGTACAAACAAGGAGCTATAGCCACAGCAATGTGTGGCTATGGATTTAGCTTCCCTAAGTCAGAAATCGGGGATTTAAATGACAGCATCACCACAAAGATGGCACAGCAGTGACAACCTCGCCCCAGCATTTCAAAGAGCGTCCCCGCACAAGTCTCCCATACCTCAAAGAGCACATAGCCAAATCCTCTGCCAACTCCTGTAAGTGGGTTTCTCACGATCCTCACTGCCACAATGCTTCCACAGTCCAGAAAGTGTTCCTCCAAAGCAGACTCTTCAATTTCTACAAACAAATCCAAGTACAACCGAGGTGAACATGAGGACTCACCTTCAGCTGGAGCAGTTTGATAATGCTGAGATAAGCAAAGCCCCATGCACACAATAGTACAATAGGCTGCTTTTTTTTTTTTTTCCTTTACATCCCCCAATCAGGGTTTATGTGTAGCCCTGGCTATACTAGAACTCACTCTGTAGACCAGGCTGGCCTCCAACTCAGATTTGCCTGCCTCTGCCTCCCAAGTGCTGAGATTAAAGGCATGCGGCACCACCCTCCATCTTACAACATGCCTCTTAAAACTAGTCATAAGCTAATCATTAGACTATTTGTTTTGTTTGTGTGGGTTCTGGTGCTAAGGGCACGGAACTTAAAACCTCACAAATACCAGAGAGGAGCTCTGCTACTAAGCAACAACCCCCAGCTCTTTCTACATTTTTCTCTGAGGCAGCTAAAGTTGTAACAATAGTTATATTTTGATTTGTTTAAACCAACTTACTGTAAGGAAGATTCCCCACAAATACTGATCTCTTGTCCCTCTGAAATAAGAATAAAAACCAGTCAGTATATTAAAAACAGAAACTCTCCTACAACGCTACCCTGCCCTCTGCATTCCTCCCCTGCCAGTAGCCATCCACCTCCAGACTTGATCATACACCTGCCCAAGTCTGTTTCTTGTCTTCCCTCTGCACAGTAAGAGAGCAGAGGAGACTTATTCATGGTGGCACTCAGGGCGGTTCTTAGGGAAGGCCTGCTACTGGAAAGTTTTGCCTGTGAGGAGCTAATCAGCAAACACTTGAGGCTCTAAGGCAGGGGTTCTCAACCTGTTGGTAGTGGGGGGAATCAAATGACCATGTCACAGGGTTTGCCAGAGAACATTGGAAAACAGATATTTACCATTCATAACAGTAGAAAAATTACAGTTATGAAGTAGCAAGGAAAATAACTAACGCTGGGGGTCACCACAACATGATGAACTGTATTAAAGGGTCGCAGTATTAGGAAGTCCGAGAGTCACTGAGACTTGGTCTAAGGGCCACGTGGTCTCCATAGCAACTTCTTATCCTGCTGTAAGAACTGCTTAAGAAACATGTGGTTGTGTGCAGCTAACTTTATTGACAGACAGGTGGCAGGTAGCCTACTGACCCTCTGTGGTAGGGTCTGCTCCGACTGCTGTTCTCTTTCAACTGAGTAACTCTGACACTTAGAGAAGCACACATCTGCAGACTGAGCCCACAATCCTTTGTTGTCTGAAGACACAGCTGTCATGTGCAATCTGGTCACACTGCTGCAGCACTGAAACTATGATCTGCTCCTGGACAAAGTCCAGACTGCATAAAGTGAGGCAAAGCTGGCTTTACGTTTGCCTGCTAACCTAGCAACAGCATGCTGTGCCCTCGTACACCATTACCGTACCAAGCTCTTGATATTCCCCAAGGAAGTCAGGTTTCTGTCCTCAGTGCATAGACCTCACAGATACTACCTGGGAAAATATCTTCCTGTCCAGATAAACCTTTCAAGACTCAGAAAATTTGTTCTCCTGGAAACCATCCTTGTTCTTTCTTGTTGGCCTGTCCCCAGGTGCCCCATTCCTGAATGGGTGAAGCATCCCGTGCTCACGACAGCATTGACCTGCATTTGCTATGACAGCATTGACCATAAAACAGAGCCACAGGCTGAACGTTTGCACATCCCCTCCCAAGTACAGAGGGTCTTCAGTACTGTGCTCCTTACCTCTAACAAATGACAACTTTTCGTTACTAAACAGGCTCTCATTGTATAGCCCACTGTCCCAAAACGTGTGATTCTCCTATCTCTGTTTCCCCAGCACTGACACGGGTATACACTACCACCAAAACTTGAGTAACAACTTTCCTGACTTCAGTCTATGAAAAGAAAGTGCTAGAGGCTGGAGAGATGGCTCAGAGGTTGAGTACTGACTATTTTTCCAGAGGTTCTTAGTTCAATATGGTGGCTCATAACCATCTATAATGAGATCTGTAGTAACATATATAATAATCTTCTGGCCTGTAAGCATAAGAGGCGCTAGACCTGACAATTTCTTACTTTCTGCAACATCATGGGGAAGGGAATCATCAACTAGAAAGCGACCTGTTTATGATGGAGCCAACACTGCGGCCTTAGAACAAAGGCTCGCGCACACTTGCTCGCTCTCGCCCTCTCTCTCTCTCTCTCTCTCTCTCTCTCTTTCTCTCTCTCTCTCATATCCTTGGTTCCTTTCCACAGGCTCTTGCTAAGATCTTTTTGTTGTTGGCCTGTTTTCTTTGGGAAATTGTCTCACAAGTCATCCAGGTGGGCCTGTAATTCCAGCTGCTTCTTCTGTCTCACCCTCCTGATGCATGGATTACAGGCATGACCTACCATATCTGGCTGTCTTATTAACATCTTTAAACAAATAACATTCTACTTACAGAGGCCGTTTCAGATGCCAGATCAACTCGAATACGAAATCCTTCTGCAATCTGGGCCCCATTTCTAGTTATAAAGACAAGAGGACATAGCTATTGAAAATGGGCACTTAGCCATGGAAACATTTGCTGTAATGAAGCCAAATAATGAACCCATCTCTACAGGTCAGAGGCCAGCGACGTGCTCCACCCCAAACACGATTACCTTTGCAGAGCTTTTGCAGCAGCGCTCTCATCCTTGAACACTACATATGCATTGATGCTTTTCTGGTCAGGATGAAATTTACGTCTACAGAAAAAACATAAGGGGGCTGGTGAGATGGCTCAGCGGTTAAGAGCTCCGACTGCTCTTCCAAAGGTCCTGAGTTCAAATCCCAGCAACCATACGGTGGCTCACAACCATCCGTAATGAAATCTGATGCCCTTTTCTAGAGTGTCTGAACACAGCTACAGTGTACTTACATATAAATAATAAATAAATAAATAAATAAATAAATAAATATTAAAAAAATTATTTAAAAAAAAGAAAAAAATAAGAAAAAAAAAAAGGATCATGTAAAAGCTCTCAGTGGTTAAGAGCACTGACTGCTCTTCCAGAGTACTGAGTTCAATTCCCGTATTATACCCACATAGTAGCTCACATCTGTCTGTAACTCTTGTTCCAGGAGATCCAACATCCTTACACAGTTAGGTATATCTGTAGTCAAAACACCAATGTCGGGGGCTGGAGAGATGACTCAGATGTTAAGAGCATAGGCCATTCTCCCAGAGGTCCTGAGTTCAACTCCCAACAATTCCATGATGGCTAAAACCATCTATAATGGGATCTGATACCCTCTTCTGACACACAGGAGTACATGCAGATAGAGCACTTATATACATAAAATCAATAAATAAATCTTTAAAAAGAAAAAAAAACACCAATGTACATAAAATAAAAATAAATTTTAAAACAAGGAAATATCTTTTTTAAAAAGTTGCTAACCTCAAACTCAAGGGAAAAAAAACACTTGTACTGTTTTCTACAATCAATGTAAGACAGGACTTGCAGAGTGGAAGTTCCACAGTTGCATAAAGATCCAGTAATTTGAAAAAGAACACAGACATATAAAGACAGCAAAAAGAATAGGAAGCCCACACACTCTCTGGCATCATCACTGTGAGGGCGTGGTAAGAGCAGACTCCCACATATGCCAACCCAGAACAATAGAAGGATTCGAAACGTCATCCTGGCTCCAGCTCTGCACCCAGCAGAATCCTTTCACTGCAAGATCCATATATAAAAAGTGCATCCACAAACAGCTCAGCACACAGGAGCCTAGGCTCTGGCAGCCATTACCCACCCAGGAGCCCATCCTTCCTTCTGATGGCCAGCTCCACCTCTACTTCCTTGTGGACAGCCTTCTCACAATGCAGCCTCACCTACTCTTACAAATTACACTCTTATTTGTCCATTTTCCTCCTATCTCTGTCAAATCATTTGACCTCCATTACTTCTCACAGCCTGGACTTTGCTGGTCTACCATTTTGTGTATATTTTTAAGAGTTGCTGGCTGTGAAAAAGCAGTTTGGCATGCACCTTTGTCTTCTGTGCCTTGTAAACTGACTACTGGATCCAAAAGTTTGATCTGATTCAGACATGGCCCCTTTGTCAGAACCACAGTTATGTTCCTTCTCAGCAAGGCACACTTGTGTATGAGTGTGTTTACACATAAATACAGGTGTGTGTACAGGCCAGGGACCAATCTCATCTCTCATCCCTCAAGTGCTGTCTACTATTTCTGTGTATATTTTTAAGACACTTGTGTGATTGTAGGTACGGGTGGCATGCACACGCATGTGTAGGGAGAGGACAACTCGTGGGAATTAATCCTGTCCTTCCACGACTGGGGTTCCAGGGATTGATCCAAGGTAATCTTGCTTGGCAGCAGACAATTTTCTTTGCAGGGCCATCCTGCAGGTACTACCTACATTTTTGAGATGGGGGTTTCTTATTGGCCTGGGTCTCACCATAGGCTAGACTGGCTGGCTACTAGGTACCAGGGCTCTAGGTACTACAATTATGGCAAGCACTATGTCAGCTTTTTGTTTGTTTGGTTGGTTTTTGAGACAGGGTTTCTCTGTATAGTCCTGGCTGTCCTGAAACTCACTCTGCAGACCATGCTGGCCTGGAACTCAGAAATCTGCCTGACTCTGCCTCCAAAGTGCTGGGAGTAAAGGCGTGGGCTGCCACTGTCCAGCGCCAGCTTTTTTTTAAAAAAAACAAGGCTTCCAGGGAATCAAGCTTAGGTCCTCAAGACAACCACTTAACTGACTGAGCCCTCTCCTCCACAGGCTAGCTTTTCACCTCTAGTGATTATGGACAATGCTGCTGCCCAAGGGCAATGCAATATGGATGTGATTCAGCAGAAAATAGTAATATTAAAGATAAATAGACTAGGGACTGGAGAGATGGCTCACTGGTTAAGGGCAGTTGTTCCCCTCGAAGAAGGCCTGGGTCACTTCCCAGCACCCTCAGAGCAGTTCACAACCATCTGTTAATTCCAGTTCCAGGGATGTGACATCCTTTTCTGGCCTCCTCAAACACCAAACACACACATGGTGAACATATACATGCAGATAAAACCATATACATGAAAAATAAAAATAAATCATAAAGAAGACAGCAGAATGGACTTAGTAGTGTTCACTGGTCCTTGGCTAAAGATGTTAACCTGCTGCTGAAGTAATAAAAAGGCCAACACACAAATGAGCACCACTACAAAGTGAACAAGTAAAGAGTGCCAGGCGTGGCATGCGGCATGCTGCAGCACACTACACTAACATCCTTTCCTTTTATGTTGAAAAACAAATCAAAACAAAACTTTTCAAGCCAGGTGTGGTGGTGAACACCTTTAATCCCAGCACTGGGAAGCAGAGGCAGGTGGATCTCTGTGAGCTGGAGGCCAGCCTGGGTATAAAGTAAGTTTCAGGATAGCCAGGGCTACACAGAGAAAACCCTGTCACAAAAGACTGAAAAAACACTGTTTTCATACAATATATTCTGATTCGTTTTCCCTCCCTTATCTTCTCCCACATCCTTCTCTCTCTTTAGAAAACAGGCAAATAAGAAAACAATCACAAGAGAAAAAAAGCTTGAGAAATTGCACACATACACACATACCCATAAAAACACAAAATCAGGAACTATAACATATAAACAAAAGACCAACATGGTAAAAAAAATGCCCAAACAACAATATGAGACAAAGAGGAAAAAAAAAAAAGCCTTCAAAATTACAAAGTGTGTGTTTTGTGTTGGCCATCTACTCCTGGGCAGAGGGCCTTTTATACCCAGTGAGACTCCATCGGAGAAAACTAATTTTTCCTGTGTGAGCAGCTGACACTTGTAGACAGCTTCTGGGTTAGGGATGGGGCTCATGTTCACTTCCACAATCAGCACTGAGTCTGTATAGCTTGGACCTGCACATGCTGCCACAGTCTCTGTGACTTACTCTGTACAATCTGGCTGTTTTCTATTGAGAAGAAAGCTGTGATTTACTAGATGAGGAATGCTGCCAAGCACTGAGCCAGACATTAACCTCACACCTAACATGGATTCTGATTTATGAATGAAAAAACTGAGGTTTGAAGACATGTGTGATAGTGATCAAAAGGTAACAAGCTAGCCAAGGATAGAAACTCAGTCTGGCAGACTCCAGCACCTAATTCTCTCTCCACAACGTGCAGCTGTTGACAAACCCACAGCTGTCAACATCCCAAGAACATGGGAACAGAATGTGGCTCTGTTTCTCTGTCTGCAAAGATCTTTGTCACGTGAACACCAGTGGCAAGCAGGTGGGTCTGCCTCACTGCAGAGCTGGCCTTGCATCAGCCTCAATGCGTCATCATGAACCACTAATGACAGTGCTCTCCTTCCCCTACAACACAGAAGCCAGAAAGAGCATCTCTCCTGTCTCTCAGCTAATCTACAGCATCAAAACTTTGGCAGAAGCCATCAGAGCAGGAGTCTTGGAGGAAAGCAGCCTGGACACTAAGGCCAGGCTCCAAGAACTCCAGAGAGAGACGATAACAGCATGGGTGAATCTCAGCCAGAACCCTAGAGGTACTGATGCTGGAGGAGGGAGCATGCACAGGGTATTCTCTGATCTGAGCTATCACCCATGGGAAGATGGAGAGTGGGCAGGAGCCCCAGAGCACAACTATGGTAACAACAGACTGGAGTAGAGTGCCCAAGCCCCACCTGGATTCTCCTCCAGATGAAGAGGAAAGTGAAGATGCTGTGGAGGACAGTCAGCCTGTCACTTAGGGCAGAGACAAGACTCCAGGGCTAGAAGAAAAGGAAAGGGGAACCTCTTGTCAGCAAGCTGGTATGGAACTTTAAGACCCATTAAAGACAAAAAGGCCGAGCCTAGTCTACAAGATGGCTCGATGAGTGAAAATGCCTGCAAACATGAATGACAACCTGAGTCTGATCCTTTAATACTCACAAGGTGGTAGAGAAACAACTCCCACAAGCACACTGTAGCACACGCAGGCCCACACTCATGCATACAAACATTAAAGCAGGGTGGGGGTGGGAGGCCTAGCTGCCACATCGAGGAAGAGCTGACCATAGATCTTGACAGATCCTGAGCCTGCCGGCTCTGAGTCTAGGCCAGGACAACAAAGTGCCTTGTGCTTGTATTCCTACTATACTACAGGCTCACCAACAGCTGGAGAACTTGACATTGGATCCCCAATAAATTGTGGGATTCCATGTTTTTGATTCTGACACCAAAGCAGGGACTGGCCACATGGCTCAGTGTTTAAGAGCATTGGCTGATCTTTTAGAGGACTTGGATTCAATTCCCAACACTCCTACAGTAGCTCACAGCTGTGAATCCAATTTCATGATGTCTGGCACTGTCACAGACATGCATGTGGGCAAAACGCTAAAGAACATAAAATAAAAATAAATAAATCCAAAAAAAAAAAAAGGCATCCAAAGCTTTTGTATGCAGAATATGTAGTTTTCCCTAACCTGCTGTCTGTCTGTCTCTCTCCTCCCTTCACACCCCCCTCAGAAACAAGAAAAAGATAGAACAGGTGAAGCTTTTACAAATACTTGACCAAACATCCAAACATGCAAATACCCAGTAAGCACATAATCAATGTCGGCCATTTTAAAGTATGAGAACCACACAGAGCTTGTGGAAAAGCCTTTAGAAGGCTAGCATAAAATGACTGGCAGCGGGGCTGGAGAGATGGCTCAGTGGGTAAGAGCACCCGACTGCTCTTCCAAAGGTCTGGAGTTCAAATCCCAGCAACCACATGGTGGCTCACAACCATCCGTAACAAGATCTGACTCCCTCTTCTGGAGTGTCTGAAGACAGCTACAGTGTACTTACATATAAATAAATAAATCTTAAAAAAAAAAAAAGGAAAAAAAAAAAAAGACTGGCAGCATCCAGTGCTGGTGAGAACGTGAACATGTGCTGTTCTCACCTACTAAAGGAAGGGGTGCTGGGTGGCTATTTTTTAGGAAACATACCTACTATAAGGTGCAGCAATTCTACCTCAGGGACTTTTCCAGACATAAACTAGGTGCAGATGTTTATGCATGAAAGGTAAAAACTGAAACCCCCTGAATATCAAGAGCTAGTGAACAACTAAGCTTTGCTAACTCCATACAAAGCAACAGTGTCGACAAAGATCAGGATACTGGTGCACACAGGATAGGTCTCAGAATCATGCTGAGCAAAGTCAGAGGCAGTGTGTGCTTAGCATGAAGCAGGCCTCATATCCCATCCCAGAATCAAGAATGCAAGACACGGGAAGGGTGGGGACACAGCAGCACATGTTCCTCAGAGGAACAAAGCAGGTGAATGGCTCCCTAAGGACAGAGGAGGAGGGGCAACTGCAAGGGCACAGCAGGAGACTGGGCTAAAGGGGACACTCAGGATGCAGACTATGGTAATGTCTGCACCAGGGCACACACAGCCCATCCTAAAGGTGGCCAGAGGCAGTGGTGTCCTGTATACACCCAGCACTCAGGAAACAAAGCAGAAAATCAGGTGGAGTTCCACAGAACTTGCTACATAACAAGACTGTCTAAAAAAATCTAAAGGTTGGCTGGGCAGGGTAGTGTACACCTTCAATCTCAGCACTTGCAAGGTACAGATAGGCAGATCTCTGTGTATTCCAGACCAGCCAGCTAGTAGGGCTACATAAGACCATGTCTCAAAAAGAAAAAAAAAAAAAAAAAAAAGAGTGGGGGATGGGACTGGGTGTAGTCACCTGGTATATACAAAAGTCCTGAGTTCAATCCCCAAAATAGCAAAAGAGAAGAGACAACTAAAGTTGCACATCTCAATTGTGCAATTTTACTTAAGGTAAATTACACTTTTAAGCACTTTTAATTACTTAAGGTAATTACACAATAAAACACCTAAAGTTTCCATGGCGAGATTCCACATGCAAACACACACACACACACACAAGAGGAAAAGATTAATAGGGAAACAAACATTTCTATCTTCCATCACAAATATCTAACTTCTTCCCTGTCAAGCAAATAAAAACCAAGCAACTCAATAGCCAAAAACAATCTAGAGCAAAGTAACAGGCCTGCTGCAGGGGTGGATGCTCATTCAACTTGAGCCACAAAGACCACTGTCACCTGCCAGGCTGCTCTTGTTTATAAATAACAACTTTTATAAAATGAAGCCTGCACTATAACCAGGTGAACAGTCCTGTGAGACAGCAGCCATTGTAAGTGCAAAGTACTTCCCAGTGCTCTTCATGACCATAAGACACCTGCAGGTATAGTTAAATAAATGGGGCAGACCTTACAGAACTCTAGGATGGTCTAAAATAAAGAGAAAGGAATCTTATTATGAGCTTACTTTATTGCAGCCAACTTCTTGGTTAGTGTCCCCTCTGCTGGCATCTTTTAAGAAGAAAAAGAAACATTAAAACTTTGAATTTGAGATATTTTTCCAAGTTGGTTAGCATTTTCATTCTTCCCCTTTTTCAGTACTGGAGACTGACCGCAGGGCTCCAAGAATGCCAACGTGGTCTATCTCTGCCACACTCCCAGACACACACGTTACATTTTAGGAGCCAGAACATTCTAAGCACATGTAAGTCATGTAACTCAAAACACTGTAGGGCAATCAAATCAGAAGCCGCTATCACCGTGCCTGTGAAGAGGACTCTGAGCCACCTATAATCCTAGAATCCCCGCACTTGAAACAGGAGGATGAGGAAATGGAAAGTCACCCTCAGCTGTAAGTGAGCTTGAGTTCAAGGCTACAGGAAGCCCTACCACAAAACAGAAATGGGGAGGGGGGCATGAGAATTAAGATACAAGGAATTCCACAGACAACATCACACTCAACAGCCTCTCTAACAACAAAGGCACAAGTACAGACAAGAGGCTCAGGCTACAGGATGATTCATGACAATGAAGAGTCATGAGAACAGTTTTTGGTTTTTTTTTTAAAGATTTATTTTATTAATATATGTAAGTACACTGTAGCTGTCTTTAGACACTCCAGAAGAGGGAGTCAGATCTTGTTGCGGATGGTTGTGAGCCACCATGTGGTTGCTGGGATTTGAACTCTGGACCTTCAGAAGAGCAGTCGGGTGCTCTTACCCACTGAGCCATCTCACCAGCCTGAGAACAGTTTTATAAAGTAAATGTGTGTGGGGGAGCATCATTTATAAACCTAAAATGTCTAAACTGGTAATAAGGAAACATTTCCTTTGCATCTAAGAGATTATATCCCAGTGGGTCCTAAAATTAGTGGTGTCTTTGTTTGTTTTAGACAGGACCTTTGCAGCCCAGGCTAGACATGGCCTCAGCATATAGCTGAGGACAATCTTGACCTCGGACCTATGGAACACACCCCAGGAGAACCAAGGGCACGCTGTACTACCAGCAAAGAAAAGCTAAAGTGACAAAGCAGCAGCTGTGGGAAGAGCCACACAGCCAACAAAACACATGGCTTCAGTTCAGGGTAGTAAGTGCTGTGCTGCACGATGAGGCTTAAGCACACAGAGGGCCACACACACCTGGAACCATGGTATGGTCAGCTCTTCTAACAAGAGATAATAAAATGGCTGGAGAGATGACTCAGCAGTAAAGACAACTGCTTTTCTAGAAGACCCACCCAGGCTTCTTTCCCACAGCTGACTGTTAACTCCAATCGATTCCAGGGGATCTGATGCCCTCTTCTGACCTCCAGGAGCACTCTACGCACATCCAGGCAAACCATCCAACCATACACATAAAAATTAAATCTTAAAGAGATTCGCAATAAAAACAAAACTTTTTAAAAGAAGCCATGAATAAATATAGGCTAAGGAGAAAGGAAAGAAGTGACTTAATTGGGTAAGGCCTCTATGTGAAAAGCGAGCAGAGCAAGTAACAGGCCAGGTGCACCAAGGAGTTAACAGCGGAATGCCACATCCTACAGGCATCCTGCACCTAGGGTGTGTGCCAAGACGCCCCAGTTAGTTCAGGTAAGAGCTTCACATTGGGAAGTGGAGCTCAGAGGAGCAGGTAAGTTGGTGGTAATGGTGGGGAACAAGCATGCTGACAGAAATAATTAGAACTGTCAAGATCTCAGAAAATGTCTACTTTTAAATAATCAGTCTGTTTTTCCATGGGACAATTTTGTTCAGGGAGAGCCTGCAGGAGTTAGTGGGTAATTCCAGGGAGGCACAAGGCAGCAGCAACAACAGAGCCATCCAGCCCACGCCTCTACAGTGTGGAGACTGAGAAACTACAAACCCTAGGCAAGCATCCAACTGCTGATCTATGCTCTCAGCCCTGAGAAGCCCTAAGAGAATCATGAAAGCAAGAGCAATCAAACAAGGTAAGCCCTTCCTGTGCATGCTGAAATACTGCACATTACACTGAAAAGAATTTTGAAAAACACACTGCTGGGCGTGATGGCGCACACCTTTGGTTCTAGCACCCAGGAAGCAGAAGCAGAAGCAGAAGCAGAAGCAGAAGCAGAAGCAGAAGCAATGGATTTCTGTGAATTCTAGACCAACCTGGTCTATTAAGTGAGTTCCAGGACAGCTGGGGCTACATAGTGAGATTCTGTCTCAAAACAAACAAGAACAGAAACATACACGTTCCTGGTATTTCATTCTCTGAACATTTAAATTAGCATAACTGCTTGAGAGTGGAATCAGATCCTAAGCACTCCTGCAGTGCCCAAGCACACACTGCTGCAGTCCCACTCCTCTCTGCCCACAGCACTAGTCAGGCTGCCTGCGGCATGGTGAGAAACAGTCCCCTGCCTACTCTGACAGCAGAGACAGTCACCCACCTGCCCATCAAATCCCATGGCCAGCCTTGGTGATAGATGTCACTGTACTGTGTGAACTCATGCAGTTATCTATGCCATGACATTATGCAGTTTTCAGTGGGAGAAGACACTTACCACAGAACGAAATCGTACGGATTCTACTTGTCCATACTCTTTAAAAAATGACTTCAGCTTCTAAAATAAACAATATACACGTGCATGTTAGCCAATACCCTGAACATCTGTGTCACAAAAGAAATGATGTGCTGGGCGTGGTGGCGCACGCCTTTAATCCCAGCACTTGGGAGGCAGAGGCAGGCGGATTTCTGAGTTCGAGGCCAGCCTGGTCTACAAAGTGACTTCCAGGACAGCCAGGGCTACGCAATGAAACCCTGTCTCAAAAAACAAAACAAACAAACAAAAACAAACAAAAAAAGGAAATGATGTGAATTTATTTTAAGACCATTCCAGAATCAAGTGTGAGTAGTATCCCAGCACTAGAAACACAAAGTGGAGTCAAGAAGATGAGGTGTTCACATCCAGTGTCTAAAAACCAAAGAACATGTCAGAAAAACACATGACTTCAGTTGGACAGACGAAAAGATTTTACAGAAACTTGGTTAGAAGAAAAATACTATTCAGGTTCACATTATCATCCATGCATGGCCTGTATGATAGCTGTATGTTTCAATGTTTATAACTTATTTGACACTTAAATGAAGGTTAGTTAGACTTGTATTTTGCACATAATCTCTGATCTTTTCACACTGGCTTAAATCACAGTGCCTTTTAAGGATACTGTTCCACAGAGAAAATCTCCAGCTCTTTGACTCTGACTACCCTTGTGTGGGGAATCCTTGTTAGTCATTTTGGGACAAATTCTTGGACTATCTCAAGATGTGAAGAACATACATGTATTTATAGGTACAACAGTAATTTGTACAACTAATTCTAATTTAAAAGCCATTTACTGTAAGAATATTTTTTACAGAACAACATAACATCACACTTCTCTCCTCTGAGCTCTTATTACTTAGCTAGCCTGGGGTACATGAGATTCATAGGGAGATGACACAAAACTGACCAAAAACACCTGGGCATAGTTTCTAATCCTAGCTCTTAGGAGGTAGAGGAAGAAGAATTACCATGAGTTAAAGACCAGAGTAAACACTCAGCAGCTAAGAGCACTTTTCACTTTTCAATAGGACCTGAGTTTGGTTCTCAGAATAGGGGTAGAAGAGTGGTGAGTAGGACAAGGACAGAGGCTGATGACTTTTGGCCTTTAACCCTCTCTTACTGTTTTGAGGGCCAGAAGCTGATGGCTTCTGGCAATTTAACTCTCTCTTGCTATTCTGGGGCCAAAAGCTAATGATTTTTGGCAATTTCACAGAGAAAGGGAAAAAAGTAAGTAAGTAAGAAAGAAAGAAAGAAAGAAAGAAAGAAAGAAAGAAAGAAAGAAAGAAAGAAAGAAAGTTAGTTGTGTGCATGCATGTGTGCATGCGCGCGCACACACACACACACACACACACACACCACTCAGGCCAGGCCTGACCACCTGCTTCATCAATTTCACAAGTGTATATGCATACTTATACACATACACATATACCTACATACGTATGTTCATACAAACAGACATATATACATTTATACTGGTGGATGGAACAGAGCCCAAACAGTCACACTTTATTTTTTTCTCTCAGTCTTTTTATACCTTCTTAGACAAAAGTTCCTTATAAAATGCCACACAAAAGCAGAGTTACAGAAGGATGTCAATAGTAAGTAAATTCAAAGCAGTGGTTCATTCTATAAGCTCACTGTAAGTTCAAAGCAACAGTTTCACGTGGCCTTACTTTATCATAGTGTACACTTGGGGCTTCATCTTTTGGACCTGACCTGGAATGTTTTTCCTTGATCATAGTTTTTTTCTAAAAAAAGAGCCTATTTCTCTTCTAAGTGTAATTTATGAAAGCTCATTGTACTCCTTATTATGCAGCCTTTACTTGCTATTCTATGAGGAGGGGACACATTCTATTCTTTTGTTTGTTTGTTTGTGTATTTGAGACAGGGGTTCTCTGCGCAGTCCTGGCTGTCCTGGAACTCACTCTGTAGACCAGGCTGGTCTTGAACTCAGAAATCCACCTGCCTCTGCCTCCCAAGTGCTAGGATTACAGGCGTGCGCCACCACTGCCCGGACAACACACTCTATTCTTGATTCTAACTTTATTATATCTTTTTGGTAAAACAACTAAAACTCTCTCCCCTTAAACTTTCTTCCTAAAATTATTTGAATCAGATCAGGAATTCCATAGTCATTAGTTCATCTAAACAGCATTAATTCATGAAAGTTCATTTTCATGTTGATCTGCAGAAAATGTGCCCAGTAGGGTGGCTACCACTCAGGAAGTAGTCACACGAGGCTATAAGCAGTGCAGGTCTCCTGGCGTCCATTCACACCAAGTGAGATAAATGAGAAGTGTGGCAATGAAAAGCATGAGAAAGGACATCAGTCGAAAGAAGCAACCCTGGGACTAAGTCTCTGGGGCCCTGCCTCACCAGAGCTCACTCACTACAGCCAAGCAAGTGGATGGCTGTCTCCAGGGAGCTCACTTGCCCATTGCCGGTCTTCTTGCATGGTATCCACCATCGGCACCCAAATGATGGCTCACAATCATCCATCCATTACTTCACTTCCAGAGGATCTGATGCCTTCTGACCTCCACAGGCATCAGGTATTTATGCAGTGCACATACATGTGGAGAAAATATTCACCCACATAAAACAATTCTAAAAAGTAGGTTTATTTAATTAAAGGGTAGTACATGATATCTTTACAAATGAAAGACTAGGGAATAAAACTCACTGTGTTTTCTAAGAATAAAAATATAAACCCATTCTTCCAAAGATGAACAGGATTTGAGCCTGAGGTTTGCATAGACTACCAACTACACCCACATAGAAGGCAAAACTCATTCTTCCACACAGCAAATATATTCTTTGAACCTTTGCTGTGTTAGGCATCCTCTCATGTGTGCAAGACAGAACAGTAAAGGAAGGAGGGAAGGAGGGAGAGAGGGAGGTAGGGAGGGAGGGATGGACATAAAGAGAAGGAGAGAGAGTTATATTGGTTAACATTCTAGTGGCATTAACAGGAAGAAAGCTGAAGAGGGGGAAAAAAAAAAAACAGACATAGGCCACTACTATTTTAAACATGACTTTCACAAGCCTAAATTTGGGCTAAGAGCCAAGCAATACACACACACACACACACAAACACACACACACACACACACACACACGCACACACCAGAACCCATCTATGGTGTGCTGACTAGGAAGCACAAAGATGCTACAGCAATGAGTTAGTTATCAACTATGAGCTCATTAAACGTAACCTTAGTCAACAGCTTCTCTAGGTTTATTCTACCCCCTTCCACTCACCTTCTTATTACACGTGACAGGCAAATTGCCAACAAACACAGTCCTCTCGTTTTTTAACCGCTCCTCTTCGGGGTTGACTGAGATTTTTGTTCTTTGGCCCCCATCCTTAGCAAGGCTGAGGTCAACGTCCAGTGCTTCTCCATCTGCCACTTTACCCCGAGACTGAGACTTTCTTCGTCTTCCCTGCCCTTGGTCCTGATGAAGCTCTTCTTCTAGATCAGCACTTGCTAGAGCACTTTCCCTAGTTTTTAAGGAACAACCAAAGAAAGGAGGAGTCAAAAACAAAACAAACAAACAAACCAGCATGTGACAAAGTCAGTCCTGCCTCCTCACTGCAGACACCTTCTGCTGGCTTCTGCTGTGCGCTACCTTTAGAAAACAAAGTCTATATCAAAGAGTTTAAGGAATATTTTCTGACATACTAAAGCCAGGCGGCGGTGGCGGCAGCAGCAGAGGGCACAGGAGTTCTAAAGGAAAGCCACATAAGCTCTTCATGTCTACTTTACACTCTGTGGGTGCCCATTATTGTCATTCTCTGCCCTAGGCCCTGGACACTCAACACTCTCTAAGACCTACAGAGGTTTCTATGCCCACCAAACAGTCTGAAAACAGAATCTGTCGATTGAGAAAACATGGGTCCTTACTTAGGAGAGTTCTATCTAGTTGAAGGACTGCTAACTAAAGTAAATGAAGGGTCCACCGAGCATGGCAAATATGGCTATGACTGGCCTTGCCCCACCCCTTGCTAAAAAACATTAGATTACATTCCTAAAGCTAACCACTAAGGTTAGCGTTATTCCCTTATTTGGCCACTTCCTTCTAATAAGGTCCAGCAATCAAAAGCCCCCTTTGGTTGCCCTAATTAACAAGCCCAATAAAAATTAAACACCTAACCCTAACACAGGGTTTCTTCCCCTTTTACCTTTATAAACTGCCACTTGCCTATGAGCCACTTGTGTCTCCTCTTTATCTAGAGGCAGTCCTTTGTGGTCACTGCCATTCCCTATTCCCTACCCCCTAGAGCCAAACATCCCTCTCTCTCCCCCT
Organism: Mus caroli; assembly: GCF_978045245.1. Lineage (NCBI taxonomy): Eukaryota > Metazoa > Chordata > Mammalia > Rodentia > Muridae > Mus > Mus caroli. Next base: position 2,338,216 of record NW_028227265.1, on the reverse strand, counting down.
CTGCCTTGTTGCCTTCCCCTTCTCCCTCATCCTCTATTTCCTATCTTTGTCTCTTATCTCACCCCCCCCCCATATCCTTTGTACTAGGAATTGGGTCTTGAGGTGTCTTGTGTTGACACTGTCCCTTCAGAAGCTCTGAGATGGTGAATACAAACAGATGGTTCTGGTGCACGGGGACACTCAAGTCTGACGCCACACTGACAAGAGAACTAGACAGGGGTCTTAAGGTGAGAGAAAAGGGGGCTGCAGGAGCCATGCAATGACTCACTGGGTTCCCACTGTGCTTCTTAAAGCCTTTCAGCAGTGCACTACAGAGGCAGGCAGTGATCACGTGACAACAGCTAGCGTGGCAATGGCTAGGATACCTGAAAAGAACCATGAAGACCAAGAAAGGCTTCCTTTTTTTTTTTTTTTTTTTTTGGTTTTTTTGGTTTTTCGAGACAGGGTTTCTCTGGGTAGCCCTGGGTGTCCTGGAACTCACTTTGTAAACCAGGCTGGTCTTGAACTCAGAAATCTGTCTGCCTCTGCCTCCCAAGTGTTGGGATTAAAGGCATGCGCCACCACCGCCCGGCCAAGAAAGGCTTCTTAAAGAAGGTAGCAGTGTGTGTCGCAGTCTTAAATAAATACCACTATTGCTCCTCCACCAAGAGCCCAAGTACAATGATCTGTTCATTTCAACATCTAACGTAGCTGGCAAGGAAAAAGGGAATGGTGGAGCCCAGCTGAGAGCGACCAGTTACACAAAAGCATTTCCTTTGGGAGACAGGAAACCACAAGACTGACTACCTACAAAAATCACTTGGGCACTGGAAGCCAACCTGGACCACACGGACAGGCTGTACTTCAAAAATTAATTTGAATCCAGAGACATAGCTCAGCAAGGCACTCAGCCTAGCATGTATCTTTCTTTGTTCAATGTCCAGCACCATAGAAGGAAGGGAAGAAAGGGGGGAGGGAGGGAGAGAGGGAGGAAAGAAGAGGGAAGGCAAGGGAGGAAGGAGGGAGAAAAAAGGGCGGAGAGGAAGGAGGGCAGGCAGGTACACACACAGACCCAAGTCAATCATGCAATGGAGAAGATAGGAAATGAACAAGATGTATAAATATGAACAGGAAAGATAGTCATGACAACACACAAAAAAAGCAGGCCAGAACAAGGATGGAGATGGAAAAGAAGGCAGACTAACAGAATTAAAGAATAGTGACTGGACTTGAGAAGGTAAGGCAGGAGGATCTTAAGTTCAGACTGGCATAGAGTGCTACGCACACTCCAGTGAAGTTTGCTTGGCAGGCCGAGAGGCCTGGAAGCACTCACAAGGCAAAGAGTTTCACAGAAACTCACCTCCCGGAGTTTTGGCGTTCTCATTAACCTGTATACTCATACCCTATTCCCGAGTTAGTCTGGTGTATGGATCCACGTGCTCTCTTTTAGTATTATTTTATTATATGTGCCTTTTAAGATTGAATTCTGATATAGTTAAGTCTCCCACCAGTGTTCAAGGTTCCAGAAGTCAACCAGCTTGGAATCTGGTAGAAATGCAGTAAGGAAGTTACCTTTCAGTAACTAATTAAACATTACAAAAGACAGAGCCAGCAGCTCAGGGCTGGTCTACAGAGTGTTTACCATGAAAGAGCCAGGGAATCCCACTGAGATAGAAATCTTCAGTACAGGCTACATTGCATATTAGAAGCAAGCTGGTGAATTCTTCTGACAAATGGAGATTCTCCACGGATACTTAAAAGTTACTAGAAATCATCAGGGCCCAGGAAATAGGGGGGTTGTGGTATTGCAGCATTCATGAGAATGTCTGCTAAAGTAGAACCCCTGGTGGTGAGCTTAACAATAGACTAGTTTTACACCAGGCTCCCTTCTTAGTGGCAGCGGCCTGGTCCCTGCCTTCTTTTGATGTATACATTCCTTTTGTATTATCACTGTAACTTGGTGGATTGTATCTCATCTGGTTTCTTGCTATTCTGCTGTATAAAAAGTTTGATGCTCGACCTGACAAAATACATTCAGATTCTACACAACCTCCTGTGTGCATCTGTCATTTGCCAACTCCTGCACATTTGCCCATCTGCACCCAGAGACCCGTCCACGCAGACAAAGGGACCCAGAGGGTCACGGCAATAGAGAAATACAGTTAGACTGTCTTTTCATTAAAAAAGAAAGAAAAAAAAGATGACAGCTTCAGGACTGAGCAGCTGAGTAGCTGTGTGTGAAGAGGTGAGAGCACAGGGTAACTCCTCCAGCACGGGCTTAGGCAGTTATCTGGACGTGAAGTACCATAACGCAGTTTGAAGCATTTTATTTTGCTTTTTGGGTTTTGATTTAAGGAAGGTGTCATGCAACCTAGGCTGGCTTCAAACTCACTATATATAGTGTAGGATAACTCTGAGTGTCCGATCCAAGAACCGCCACCTTCCAAGTGCTGGGACTGCAGGTATGTGTTACCATGCACAGTTTAACAAGGAACACTCCACCAAGTGAGGCACATCTCTAGCCTCGTGGAGCACTATCTTAAGGTAAACAAGGAATGTATAGGTGCAGATACAGCCAATCAAAAAGACGGAACAGGTCTAATGCTCAGGGCCGACACACAGCAGTGCCCATGAAGAACAGCTGCGAGATGATTGACAAGAACTCTGAGAAGAAGCCGTTTCCTAAGAGCAAGCTCAGGAAAGGTGTTCATCTTAATTCAGAGACAAAACAGAGAAGTAAGGGAACAGAAAGCTTGGAATGTAAAGCTTCGAGAAAGCAGTCACCGAGTGGAAGCAGAGCGCAGTCCTCAGAGGGTGTGAGGGTGGTGGGGAACTAGTGCAGTGGCTCAGCAGGCAAAGGCACCTGTCCTGCAGCCAGACAGCGAATGGACTCCTAGGAGCTGGTCCTTCCACAGGCCGCCTTGACGGGAATGCACTGACACACATGCAGGCAACAAATATAATAACTACTGAAGGTTTTTCTGAAAGAGGAGAGTGTAAAAATGGGAAAAGAAAATAGGCTTGAAGCAGCGAGAAGGAATTGAGAGCCGAAGGGTTTGTGGAAGCTGAAGTACAGCTTAGGTTGCAGAGTGAGTTTAAGGCCCACCTGGGATGCAAGGAGTCTCCAAGAAAGAATGAGGAACACTCAATAGAAAAGTAGTGTATCTGTTTGGATACTAACTCATATATTCTGTAAAAGGAATTTTAAGTTAGTGAGGGAAATTTGGTTCCTATGAAAACCAAATTCACATTTTAAAGACACACTAACTCAGAAATTCCAACTCAGAAAACAGAGGTTAAAGTCCTAACAAGGCTGGCTCAGAATCAAGACGCAGTGATGGACGCAAAGACCTAAAAAGCTGATCTACCAGTATCTGTTCGCTTAGGATAAATGGCTTTCTTGTATTTTTTAACCCTGTATGAGACTTTGTATAATGTATTTTTTTAAATTTCAGAATATGCAGTGAAAAAAATTAAGATGAACATTAAAAAAAAAAACTGCCTGAGGTATTTAATATAGCAAAAAGGAGATTTGTACCAACCTGTTTGCCAGTCTCTTGTCTGCATCGGAGAGTTTCTTCACTTTCACTTTTCTCGCAGGCTCTCGCAAAACTGGATTTTTGGTATGGGACACACTCTCTTCTTCTTCATCATCATCATCAAGTTTTCTTTTTTTAGATGTTTCCTTTCAAAAGTTTGAAGTCATATTTAAAACCTCAAACTTAAAAAAAAAATCCTGACCCTAAAGCTGTGTGTTGTGGCTTATATCTGTAATTCCAGCATTCAGGATATAGAGGCAGGAGGAACTGTGCCAGGCCAGCCAGAGCTACATAGCAAAGTCCCTCCGTCTCCAAGTCCCTGAGCAGTACTCCGATGCCTTTCTACATGGATACTTCTTCACGGGTTACGGAGAGAAGCAGAATATTCTTGCAGCACCAGCTATTCAGTGGAAAGGTGAGGCAGGAATATAGAATCTGGGTTACCGTGTATGCTAAGCGTGGGCAACTAGTGAGACCCTGTCTCAAAATAAAAAGTCAAGTCGGACTCTGTAATCTCAGCACTCAAGGCTGGAGAAGGATCAGGAGTTTAGTTCATCCTCGGATACATAGCAGAAATTTGAGGCTTACACGGTCTACAGGTGACCCTGCCAATCAAATCGGCTGAGGGTGAAGCGCTAGCCCCGCTCAAGGGACCAGACAGACACTGCTGTCAGGAGAGTGACCCTCTACATCTCTCTCTACCGGGATACTCAGGGTGCAGCCCGGCGACTCACCTGGGGCACAGGCACAAATACAGGGGGAGCCGATGGCTCCGCGGTGCTGAAGAGAGCGGCCAGCCGCCCCGTCCCGCCTCCAGGAGGCCGCGGGCTGCCCCGCAGGCTGTCGGCGACTTGTCCCACCAGGTAGTCGCTGGACGCACTGCTCACGCCGTCTCCAGGGCTCTGTCTGCAAACACAAGCACACTCTTCAGCCACGCCGCGCCACTCACCACCAACCCATCCACACCAACGCCCGCCGCCACTCACCTCCGCTTCGAGCCCTTCCTTCTCTTGCGTTCCTCCCCTCCCAGAGCCATGCTGAAAACTGAGCTTCCGGGACGGAAGTCCTGGGTCCGCGCTTCTGAGATCCGACTAGTCATGCGTTCCCGCTGGTTCCGGGTTCCGGCAGCCTCCCGGTTCCGACTACTTCCGTTCTAAGGCTGAGCTCTTCCGCTCAGGACCACGCCTCCTCTCCCCATTCAGTCCGCGGCTGCGCAGGAGCCGTGCTAGGCTTAATACTAAGGGATTTGCAGTCCCCAGGAGTCTCAGGGAAACCTACGCTGAGGGCGTGCAGCAAGTATGACGAGTAGCTGAGGCCTAACGTTAACGAGGGTCAGCTAAAACCTGACATGGTGGCTCAGGCCTTTAATCCCAGAATTTGGGGCTCGAAGTAGCCGGATTACCTCGATTTCCAGGACAGGCTAAACCCACAGGGCTCCAGCATAGCTGCCTTGTCTCAAACAAAACAACCCCCCCCCCCCCCAGGCTTAGGGAAGGCTGACGGCCGCAGCTCATTAAGGAAGGCGGTTTCCAAGAAATGGGGCTACGGGGATGTGTCTTAGCAGTCTGGGAAGGGTCTGTACAACTTTCCCGAAGTTTGACGTTTCAAAGTCGACAGAAAACAAGTATTTGGGACCACAACTTTAACTGGTCCCATCCTTGTACTATTCCGTCTTCAAAGCCGCCCTGTTTTTTTTTTTTTTTAATATTTATTTATTATTATACATAAGTACACTGTAGCTGTCTTCAGACATACCAGAAGAGGGCGTCAGATCTCATTATGGATGGTTGTGAGCCACCATGTGGTTGCTGGGATTTGAACTCAAGAACTGAAGAATAGTCAGTGCTCTTATCCACTGAGCCATCTCACCAGCCCCCTCCCCACCTCCCGTCATTCTTTAAGTAAATTCATACTTAGATTTAAAAAAAAAAAAAATAGTGGCTCATATTTGTAATCCCTGTTCTCTAGGGCCTAGGTAGAGCTTGGCCATGATTTTGAGGCTATTCTGGGATATGCGGTCGTAGCCTCTTTTGCCTGCGGGAAGTCTAGCATGTTGGGGTCTCCCCAGTTACCAAGATAGAGGACACCCAAGTGAGCTTGCAGGCCAGATTTAAAGCACATTAGGGAATGCTGGGGTAGGTGACCTCTATGTTAATATGTTGGGTCTATCTCTAGGGATACTGACATCCCATTACTGGGATGTGGGGGCTGGAAACTTGCTAGGGAGGTCTGGGAACTGTTACTGAGGAAGTCTGGAAACTGCTGCTGACCCATTGTGCTTGCTTCAGGCCAGGTGGCTGGGACATCCCATTACCTGGGTGTGAAGGCTGGAGCCTGGGCTTTTTTCTGTTAGTAATTGACTTGTCTGGACTTGCCCAGTTTTTAGGCCTGATCTCCTAAACTCCCTATTTGAACTCTGTCATGGAGTCAGCCTAGGCTTCTCATTCCTCCCTTTCAATAATGGGCCATCTCTAACCCCTGAGAGGTTTCCGAGGTCCCTGCACTAGCAGCTCCAGCCAGCCCTATGTCAAGGAGAGAACCTAGTAACACAGCAAAAATGGCCACATTTTTAACTTGATTGCTTGGAGGTGCTAGCTGGTTGAAGACATAAAAATCCTCAGTCGTATTTACAACCAGACCATAAAGGCATGGAGTGAGTCTCCAGGTACAAGCCCTCCAATCATTCTCTGGGGCAGCCTGTAGCCTGCATCAGTAGGTAACCCCTACAGTATGGTTGCAGAGATGGAAATAGGCACTTCAACGAAGTGAAGATTAGCTAAGACTTGAGACCAAAGAAGCTTTGCAAAGCTATGCAAACCACCACCCTCATCATAATCCCTGTAAACATTATGTGTCCTCCCATGTGGGAAGCCACAAACGCCATTACAAGATGGCGCTGGTTTTAGTAAGCTGACGCCCATGATTGTGGGTAAACAACCAATGTGCGCATGTGCAGTAGAGTTTTTTGCCAAGTCACTGCCTGGCCCGAGGCATATTAATGAGGTAATGGTAGCATAACCAATCAGGTATGGACATGTCACTCCTAGGCCTATATAAGCAGCGCCATTTCTGTGGCTCGGGGTCTTTCACCTACGCAGTCCATGCTCTCCCAATAAACGTGTTACAAAAAGATCCTGTTGTGGCGTCTTGCTTGCTGGCGAGTGGGCATCCACACTCCATTGGTCTTGCCTCAGCAAAAAACCTTGTGAGTCTGTCTTAGCAAAACTCTACAGGAGTCTGAATCAGCTGACATGCCCAGAAACTTTTTTTTGGGGGGGAGGGGGGTTTCGAGACAGGGTTTCTCTGTGTAGCCCTGGCTGTCCTGGGACTCACTCTGTAGACCAGGCTGGTCTTGGGAAAATCGAGTTTCCTGGAAAGTTGACAAGGACCACAACAGTTGTTTTTTTGGTTTTTTTTTTTTTTTTTTTTTTTTTTAAAGGGAAGGAGAGGGGAAGGGAAGGGAAGGAAGGGAAGGAAAAGGCAAAAGGAGAGGAGAAAGAAGAGGGAAAGGTGTAAGAGTTTTTACAACAAAGGGATGGGAGGGAATGCCACAATCACAGCACACACACAACAGACCTCTCTGGTGGGGTGGGGGCAAAAAAGTTGCCTCTGAGCTGGGATGTTAGAGAGAGAGAGAGAGAGAGAGAGAGAGAGAGAGAGAGAGAGAGAGAGAGAGGATGAATGAATCAGGCCACAATAGTGTGGGCTTTATAGCGAGGTACAGAACATGCACGCATGCGCGTAGTGGTGGAACCATGTTGCTTTAGTGGCACGTGTCACCTCGGCCCTTAGTGGCAGGTATTGCATTGGCTTTAATGTTGACTTCAGAGTCACACTGGTTTTAGCGTGTAACGTTGGCTTTAGTGAAATGTGTCACCTGGGTCTTTAATGATGACTACTGAAGGTAGAGTGGGGGATGGGAAGCACTGTTTCTGGAATGGAGATGGGTTTTGGTTGACTAAAGGAGGAGAAAAGAAAGGGGGGAAGGAGTGAGGATGGAAGGAGGAAAAAGAGAAGAAAGGGAGGGAGGGGATATGTCGAAGAGCACAAGAACAGTTTTCTCCTGTGAGTGTATGTGTGCATCTGTGTGTGTGTGTGTGTGTGTGTGTGTGTGTGTGCATCTGTGTGTGTGTGTGTGTGCATCTGTGTGTGTGTGTGGTTTTGTAAAGCCCAACCAACTCCATTTTTGAGAAGAACCTCCTGACCAGGGGCTAAACTCCAGTTCCAGGAAGAAAACCACAAAGTCCACTTGAGCAAGCATCCTATGGCAATTCCCCCAACCCCATCTACAGCCAGTCAGACTACAACAGCAGGGTCAAGGTACACATAGATAACCTAAGACATCCTGAAGAGAATAGATAACCTAGCCATCCTGTTTGTCAGGTGGTTTTGCCCCTGTGTTCAGTTCCTACAGATTACACCAGAAATGCAGTTTTGAAAATATTAACTTGCTGACCCGTATGGAAATTCCCCAAGCTTGCTGTAACCACAATACATAACCCGCACCCCTAGACTTGAGGCTCTTACCTCTGACCCCCTGCAACTGGGAGAGGAGAGTCCTTGCTCTTGAGCTCATAATAAAGACCTTTGTATGTTTGCATTGGAATTGGCTCCTTGGGGGTCTTTGGGGTCCCTGCAACTTGGGCATGACAGCTTCTGTCTTTCATTCATTCTTGTGTTGTTTGTCTTGGTTTTGTTGTTTTTGTTTGTATTTGTTGGTTTGTGGGAAAGGGTGGAACTTGTATCTGTAGCTAGTTTGGAACTCAAAATGTAGCAGACTAACACTGAACTCAAAGATCCACCAGCCTCTGCCTCCTGAGAGCAATATTTCTCAACATTATTTTATCTATATTTTTCATAAAGACTTTTTCCACAAGAAGAGCATTCTGGTGAATGTATTCAAGGAGATGCTAACGTTAAGTAGACTGTAGTGTTCTTCCTTCAGTGAATATTTGTGAGCTAGCTTTCAATGACCTTCACAGTCCAATCAAAAGAGACAAATAAATGAAAAGTTAAATAACCTGAATTATGCAGCTCATACTTGCCGTTAGCCATTAACTGAGTGCCATTAAAGAATGACTACATGACGCTGGCAAGATGGCTCAGCAGGTAAAGCCACTTGCCACTTTCTTTTAAAACCGTGTGTGTGTGTGTGTGTGTGTGCTTCTTTTATGTGCATTGGTGTTTTGCCTGCATGTGTATCTATGTGAAGGCAATGTGTCAGAACTTTCGGAGCTGGAGTTACAGACAATGGCTGAGCTGCCCTGTGGGTGCTGGGAATTGAACCCAGGCCCTCTGAAAGGGCAGCCAGTACCCTTAACCACTGAGCCATCTTCACACCTCCAGTGTGATTTTTCTTTTTAGAAAAGATTTATTTATTATTTATATGAGTACACTGCAGCTGTCTTGTTTGTTTGTTTGTTTGTTTGTTTTTGTTTTTTGAGACAGGGTTTCTCCGTGTAGCCCTGGAACTCACTCTGTAGACTAGGTTAGGCTGGCCTGGAGCTCAGAAATCTGCCTGCCTCTGCCTCCCAAGTGCTGGGATTAAAGCCATGCACCACCACTGCCCAGGCATGCAAAAAACTCATGTCCTCCTTTTAATTTATCTTTTTCATTCAGCTGGCTTGATAATTCACACTCATTATTCTCAACCAGAAATCTTAATCATTTTGACCTCAAGTTCTTTGAGCTAATGGTTTTCCCAAATGGCTCCCAAGCCTCATATTGATTTAGGAAGGCGTGACTGCCACCTAGTGGTAATATATGAAAAAGCAAGCTATACAATAAAGAAAAGGATTCCCCTTTCATAAAATGACTCAGTCCACGTATATTTTCTTTTTAATTTATTTTTATTCTCATGTTCATTGGTGTTTTAGCTACATGCATGTCTGAGGGTGTCAGATCTTGTTACTGACAGTTGTGAGCTGTCATGTGGGTACTAGGACTTGAACCCCTGTCTTTTGGAAGATTAGCCAGTACTCTTAACCACTGAGCCATCTTTCCACTTCCAATCCACACATATTTTAAAAATAGCATTATATGCCATCCCAGACATGCTGGTACATGCCTGTAATCCCAGTGCTCAGGAGGATCACTGCAAGTTCAAAGGTGGCCTGGGTTGCATAGGGAGACCACATGCGCGCACACACACACTATTTGTGTATTGTTCTACCCTACTAAAAGATGGACTTAAAAAAAAAAAGCACTAGCTCCTTGTCCACATAGCTTACATATCACTGTGAATGCAGCAGCACAGACTGGGCATGGCCAGCAGACTGAACTGGGTAATGAGAGGAAGAAGGGAAGGAGAGTGAAGGAGAAAAAGAAGAGAAACAGGGCAGAAGAGAAGCTGAGGAGTCATAGCCACATGGCTGTTATATAGGCAAGAGAAGCTGGGGGAAGGGCAACAAAGCTCAGGGGCTGGAGAAGTGTGGGACAGGGACTGGGAATGCCAGCAGGATGGCCCTGTAACAGGGATTTGCAATGCTCTGTGTTAAATAGGTACCTCAGTCAGCCACTTGTCCTGAGTTTCTTTGAGACCTAACAACACATACATGAAGCCTCTCTGCAGAACAAAGGGGCATAATCGCTCCTGTGTTTCTGCCATTTCCTTTTCACTTAGCTAATTAGAATGATCCTCTGATTAAACGCTGTATTAGCCCGATACTATAGAGCTTTGTTCAGTAACAGGCAGTGGCATTACAAAGCACAAAATAGTTTGTTTATACAATGGGGCTAAACGTGTCTTCACTGTTATAAGAACTCTGACTTTCTGATTCAAAACAAGGGAACTCTAATAAATCCCTCTTATCCTTTCACAAGAATGAGGACAAAACTTATGTACAGTAAGAAAGTATAAATAAATTTTAGAAATGAGTAAGCTCATGCCTCGTCTTGGATAATGAATGGAGCCCCATCGGGGCAGATTAGCACAGCTTCCACCTCAGGGGCATGCAGACAGCAGCCCAAGACCCAAGAGGTGCTGGGATTACAGGTGTTTGTACCATCAAGACCAGCTGAATATCATCTTTAGAGACTCGGCATCTATTAGGAGATTGTTTCAAGATCTCTAATGTTTCTACAGTATTTTTTAAATATGTATTTATGTATATGAGTGTTTTGCCTGTATGCATGCATGCAAACCAGGTAACCAGGTACATTCCAGATATCTAAGAAGATCAGAAGGTGCCAGAGTCTGTGGAATTGGAGTTAAGTGGATGGCTGTAAATTACCATGTGGGAACTAAACCTGGATCCTGAGAACTGGCCCTGGGTCTTCTAAAAGAGCAATGACTGCTCTCTAGTCCCCTTTGTTGCTTTTTTACTTTTTAAGAATTTTTACATTTTTATTTTTATCTTATGTATATGAGTGTTTTGTTTGCGAGGACCTAAAAACAGTGCCTGTGTACCTGGTACCTTCTGAGGCCCGAAGATGGTACCAGTTCTCTGGAACTGGAGTTACAGATAGTTGTAAGCTGTAAGCTTTTTACTGAGAACTGAGCACAGGTCTTCTGCAAGAGCAGCCAGTGCTGTTAACTTCTGAAGCATCTCTCCAGTTCCAAGGTTTATTTTAATTGTGTGTATGTGTGTACACGGATACAGGTGACTGTGGAAGCCAGAGGAGGCTCTGGATCACCTGGAACTGGAGCTAACAGGCAGCCTCAGAGCCATCTCTTCAGCCCATCTCTATTTTTTTAAACAGCTAGTTTTATACTGGCATATGCCTATAAGCCCTGCATTCAGGTTACGGTAAGGTAGGAAGATCACAAATGTACCTTTAGGAGGTTGACAGGATTGTGAGCTCAAATTCAAGGCCAGCCTGAGATACAGATTCATGCCCTGACCAAACCAAACAGAAGCTAATTTCATGGAGAACTTTCAATTCTTTCAACCTGGTAAATTGATTCTAATTAGGAAATAAACTCTTGAACAGCTCATGTCTGGCAGCTTAGCAATAGTTTTTTTCAGAAGTTTAATCAAAGAGGTGTCACTTTGTCATGCAAAAAACACAGGAACTTGGGACTCTGAACAGATGTTTTCTCTGTCTCCCTCTCCTCTCACAACATTCTCTCCCTCTCTAACAAGTTATTATAAACATCATAATTATTAAACAGTTAATGTGGGTCTGCAATTTTACAGAGGAACAAACAAAAGTTCCAAAGACAAAGCTAATCGCCTGAAGAATCATCGAGTAAGCGGCAGCGCTTAGCTTCAAACCCCTGTCTGACCTCAGAGCTCTGTGATCTGCTACACTTTCCTGGCTGCCAGGAGTTACCCCAAAAGCGGTAACTAACACACCTTGATGTCAACGACGATCATTCTTAGTGATATATGTACCTGCTGGTTTCAGCCATTCTGCACTCACTGAAATGCAGTCTGACATCGACAACCGAACCACGACTGCAATTTGAACATGGGAGACTCGCTCATACAGTTCTCCCCCTGCCACGTGGGACTGAAAACCCAAGAGACCATCACAACTGCTGGCGTTCTGTTCGCTCTTAGGAGACTTCTGGCACAGCTCTGGCTTTCTGAGATGTTCTGCCAAGGACAGAAAGATACAATCTGAGTATTTTTAGACTCTCCATACAACTTGAGGCCCTCCCAAAAGTCATAAAATAACTATAATATTTATTATAGAGCATTTGAGATTTTATCTGATATGATCAGATAATGGCAGCAATAATAAAAATGGCAAGGCTAACATTTATCGTCACAGAGTTCATGTGCACTGTAATAGAAAGTACTTGCTTCTGCAATCCAAGTTCAACTTCTCAAGTCCAAGTTGAGCGTGAGTCAGACTCTTACTTCGTACGCACAGGGAATTCTCCAGTGCTACAAACAAAATGGAGCAATAGCTATCTTCAGACGACAGAACATGGCAAAATTTATTTATGTTCACTTTTGCTTCTCTCCCACTGTCTAAACTTTATTACAGTAAATACGTAATTACATAGCATTTTTAGTCTGTAAGTGTTCACAGATAATTTGGCTTCATCTTTGGGGTGATTTTTTTTTTTTTCTTTTTTTTGGCTCAAAGTCTTCTGAAAGGAAACATACAGAGTTTGTACCTGACTAGAAAAACATGTTTTCCATGGACCATTTGATCATGAAAGAAACTCGTGTTATGGAAATAATACACCCGGGTTCCTAAAATGACTTGATTGGCATCTATTTCCTTCCCCTGCTGTCTCAAGCAGTGCCCTAGGTCCTGCTGACCTTCCCTTCTTTCAAAGGTACTTTACTTCCTAACATTTACCACACTTAGAATTCTGGAGTTGTGAGGACATGAATTTGGAAGTGGTCCACACCCAGCTTCAAGAATCTGCCTGGGGACTGGAGAGATGGCTCAGTGTTTAAGAGCAAGGACTGTTCTTCCAGAGGTCCTAAGATCAATTCCCGCCAACCGCGTGGTGGCTCACAACCGTTTGTAATAGGATCTGATGCCCCCTTCTGGTGTGTCTGAAGACAGCTACAGTGTACTCATACATAAAATAAATAAACAATCCTTAAAAAAAAAAAGAAAAAGAAAAAGGCCAGGCAGTGGTGTCGCACACCTTTAATCCCAGCACTTGGGAGGCAGAGACAGGCGGATTTCTGAGTTCAAGGCCAGCCTGATCTACACAATGAGTTCCAGAACAGCCAGGGCTACACAGAGAAACCCTGTCTGGAAAAACAAAAAACAAAACAAAACAAAAAAAGACTGTACAGAGAAACCCTGTTTTGAAAAAACAAACAAAACAAAACAACAACAACAACAAAGAATCTGCCTGGGATACAGTGAGAGGAATAAGGAGAGAGCCCAAGTAGGAAGACTAGGAAAGAACCAACTGTGGAGTCATTTAAAAAAAGGGGGGGGGGATCTTTAAAGTATCACTGCCGCTCATTTGGATACACTTACTCTCCCAGTGTATCTTATTAAAAAGACACACTTAAAGAGAGTGCTTTCTGTTATTTGCTATTTTTATTCTCTCTTTTTAAATTTAGTTATCTATTTATTGAGTATATAGCTTTCTGACTGCATATAGGCCTGCAAGCCAGAAGAGGGCACCACATTTCACTATAGATGGTTATGAGCCACCATGTGCTTGCTGGGAATTGAACGCAGAAACTTTGGAAGAGCAGCCAGTGCTCTTAACCTCTGAGCCATTTCTCTCTCTCTCTCTCTCCCTCTCCCTCTCTCCCTCTCTCTCTCTCTCCCTCTCTCCCCTCCTCTCTCTCTCTCCCTCTGTGTGTGTGTGTGTGTATGTATGTGTGTGTGTATCAGAGGACAACTTATGGGAGTCAGTGCTCTCTGGCCACCATGTTGATCCACTGCATTGCCCTTACCTACTAAGCCAACTCAAGGGCCCAAGCACTTGCTTTTAAAACAGTTTGACCAAACAGTTCCAAAGTTTTTTATTTTTTCCCCCCCTTGGAACTATTTCAGCGAAACAACAATAAAGAAAAAATTTCCTTTTTCTTGTTTGTCATTGTTTTTGTGTATGCACATGTATATGTGAATTTGGTGTATATGTGTATGGTGTATGAAACTTAATTTTGTTTAAAACTACCTTACAAAGTAGACTTTACTCCCCATAACTTAAAATGTATGTGTGTATAAGACTGATTTTGTGTGCGTGGTTTAATTATTTTGACTGTAGGATTCTCTTTCATTTAAAATTAAATGCACATCTTTACTCCCAGCACTTGAGAAGCAGAGGCAGGTGTATCTTGTGAGTTCAAGGCCAGCCTGGTCTGCACAGTGAGACCCTGTCTCAAAAATAAAAACAAAATTGAATTAACTTAATTCATCAGGTCTTTAAATCATGATTTATTATGCAACACTGTTCAACCCACTACTTGCTGGAATCCCTTTAGGCTCCTCGAGCTAGGAATTTCCTGATTGACACCAACTCGGATCCTAAAAGTGCAATAAGCAAGAATATGAGACCAGGAAGCCATGAAGCCATGAAGCCATGAAGCCATGAAGCCATGAAGCCATGAAGCCATGAAGCCATGAAGCCATGAAGCCATGAAGCCATGAAGCCATGATGCCATGAAGCCATGAAGCCATGAAGCCATGGCAGTCAGTTAGGACATTCTCTCTCTCTCTCTCTCTCAATCTCTCTCTCTCTCTCTTTCTCTCTCTCTCTCTCTCTCTCTCTCTCTCTCTCTCTCTCTCTCTCTCTTTCTCTCTTTGTAGACCAGGCTGGCCTTGAACTCAGAAATCTGCCTGCCTTTGCCTCCCGAGTGCTGGGATTAAAGGTATGTGCCACCACGCCCGACTCAGTTAGGACATTCTTAATTTGCAGATATTGAAGCTGCATATTAATTGTATTTTTGGTGTGTTTGTTTGCTTGCTTGCTTGGATTTTTGAGACGGGGTTTCTCTGTAAAGCCCTGGTTATCCTGGTGCTCTGTAGACCAGGCTGTTCTTGAACTCAGAGATCCACCTGCCTCTACCTCTCCAGTGCTGGGATTAAAGGTGTGTGTTGTTGCTGCCACCACCCAGCTAATTACATTCTTGAAAGACATTTGATTAAAACCTCCTTCCCATGTTAAGGTGAACATGTGACAGGAGTGCTCATTGTATGTATCAATGACAAATTAGGTTTTAGATTACTGGCTCAAAACCTAACAAGGCTACATAGACAACCCCTCAAAGAAATGAATGCATAATAAATAAATAAGTAAAAAACAAAATGAACATTGATCCAATATTTTTTAAAAAGTAGGAAAGGGACTGTAGGGATGGTAAAAAGCAGAACAAAGATTTATTCTACATGGCTACAAAGGGAACCACAGAGAATCTCTCAGGCCTCTCACCTTCTCCTTTTCCTCTATGCCCCACTTACTAATAAGAAGGCACTGGTGAAAGAGATGAAGATATTTGATTATCAGTAATAAATAATACTTTAAAAATAATTTTAAGGGCTGGAGTGATGGCTCAGTGGTTAAGAGCACTGACTGCCGGCTCTTCCGGAGGTCCTGAGTTCCTAGCTCACAACCATCTGTAATGAGATCTGATGCCCTCTTCTGGTGTGTCTGAAGACAGTTACAGTGTACTTATATACATAAAATAAATGAATAAATCTTTAAAAAAATTTTTTGAGTGTTTTACAACTTCTTGTCAGAGAAGTTTGGAAGAAGTCCTGAGCCAGGCAGGGATACTCTGTAACTCAAGCCAGGAGGGTAAAGGAGACATGACAATTGCAAGGGCTTGCTGGATACCAGATAAATTATAACTGTTGACTTATGGACCCACCCACCCACCATTACTTCTCCTGCTCTGACAGGAGGTCAAGGCGCTATGGATAGACAATGACCTTGAATAGACAATGACTTGAATTAATGGCCCATCTCAATCTGCTTCTGCATTTCACTTCCCCCTTTTTTTTTTCATCCAAGTCTGAGACACTAGAATTACATGTCATGCAAATCATTTATTTATGTATTTGTATTAATGTAGTTAATGAGCCAGCGTGGGTTAAAGGGAGTCATAATACAATTCAAGGAGTTCCAGGGCATGAGATAGAAAACAAATCTCAGGGATATCTCCCTAGGGTTTATAGATAAAGAAGGTCATGGACAGACAGATACACAAGCAATGACTCACACACACACACACACACACACACACACCAAAACAAAACTAATCAACTCATCAAACTCACCAACAGCCCACCTGAGAAAATAACTTGCTCAGGTCTCAGGACAATAGCGGACACCCAAGAACTCACGATAGACCAAGCTTGATGCAAACCACATGAGGCTTTATTCGGGGAAAGCCAGAGCTCTGGGGAGGACTCATATCCCACACAGGGGTAGAGGAGTCGACCTTGAGGGGAAAGAGGACCCAGCTTTTATAGGCCCTCAGGGGGGAAAGGACAAGGTGGTGGGGGGGGGGAGTAGGGGATTTCCAGATCTAAACAATGTCTATTCTAAAATGATTGATTCCTCAAGAAATGGGTATGGGAGGGAAACAAGGAAAGAGTCTAATGAAGGTGTAGCACTCCGGATTGGCCCCGACTATGGTTGCTGGGGAGATTTCCCGACTCTTTCCCAGCAACCAATATCACAAACACCTGGCAGTGAGGTGTAGCAATGGGCACACACCTGGTCAGAACATTGGCAGACACACAGGTTCGAGGAGCAGCCAGAGCATTGTGCACCTCTATTTTTCTAAATCAGTGAAGCTAGTTCTACTAACAATGAAATCTATTTTGCCAATTTCAGGGCTTCTGTGACCTTTTACATTCTGTCAAGATCTTTCAAAACCAGGCTGAACAAGCCGTGGGGAGCAAGCCAGTAAGCAGTAATACTCACGGCCTCTGTATCAGCTCCCGCTTCCAGGTCCCTGTTCTGTTTTAAGTTCCTGTCCTGACTTTAAAGCTGAACAGCGACCATGAAGAATAAGCCCAACAAACCCTTTATTCTCCAACTTGCTTTTGGTCATGATGTTTTGTCGTGGCAATGGTAACCCTAAAGAAGACAGACAGAAAACGCTAGAAAGTTCTCCAACGAACAACGCTGGGCTCCTGTTTCCCGGATACTCTTCCACCCTGGCTGACATGACCAAGGTAATTAAGGCAGGAGACGCAGGTGAGCGCCACTGTATTCTTCCTTCCACAAGGTGGCGTACCACGCCTACTATGCACATTTTCATTCCCTCGGGACAAATGCACAAAGACCTTTCACCAGGAGAGGTCGCAGAAACACTACCCGTTTTTCTCCACCTGTTGAGGGGGACTGTCTTTATCTACACAGCACAGAGCTGTGGTCAGGATGGAGGAAGGTGATCATTTTAATTCACTATTCGTGAATTAGAAGTTGGCATGTGACCCTATTCTATCAGTGTTATATTAAAGGTTTTAGCTAATTCTCCCTGAAGAAATAGCATTAAGAATAGATAAGGTATATCATTTTTATCTGCAGACTGTATGATAACACTTCTGCAAAACACAAGACCATCAAAACAGTGAAAAAGCTACTATTAACATTAAGAAAAAGTTGCAAGTGGATTGACCAATAATTAGTATATATGAATAAACAATTTTTAAAAGCAAAAACATATTTTAATGAATATTGAACAAACGACTATGTATTTTTTTATTTTCAACTTTATTTTAATTCTGTGTGTGTGTGTGTGTGTGTATACACAAGTGCCATGTGGTCCCGTACTTAAAGCATACCCATACACAGGACTCTGTCCTTCCTAGGCATGGCTCTAACATGAGGTGCGCACTGGGCCATTTGACTTTCATGTGGAGAAGTTGTTTTAAGTTAACAGTGTTGGGCTGGCAAGATGGCTCAACGGGTAAGAGCACTGACTGCTCTTCCAAAGGTCCTGAGTTCAAATTCCAGCAACCACATGGTGGCTCACAACCATCTCAATGGGGTCTGATGCCCTTTTCTGGTGCTCTGAAGACAGCTACAGTGTACTTATTTATAGTAATATATATATAATTATATTTAATATAGCAATAAATAAGTGAGCAGAGACTGAGCGAGCGCAGTTGACCGGAGTGAGCAGAGGTTCTAAATTCAATTCCCCATAACCACATGAAGGCTCACAATCATCTGTACAGCCACAGTGTACTCATATACATTAAAAAAAAAATAAGTAGAGCACTGACTGCTCTTCCAAAGGACCTGAGTTCAAGTCCCAGCAATCACATGGTGGCTCACAACCAACTGTAATGAGATCTGATGCCCTCTTCTGGGGTGACTGAAGACAGCTACAGTGTACTTACATAAATAAATAAATGAATAAATAAATCTTAAAAAATAAGTAAATAAAATTAACAGTGTTATAGCAGCTGGCAGCAGCTGGAATCACAAACTTCAACATGGTTTCTGATAGCAGGCTGGATCATGAACATCAAGAGTCTGAGGTACAGACCATGGACATCAACATAGCCTGAGGCGTCAGTGTGGATCTCAGACATCCGCCTTGCCTTTGGCAGCAGCACTGACCACGAAAGTCTTTCAAAGAGACTTAGTACAGAAAATGAACATGCTTCATCTTGATTATCTCATTGTTCAGAGTCAGGGTGATCGCGCAGTTGGGCAGAGTGTCAGGGGCAGGACCTCCGAGAGAGAGCTCTAGGCTGCTTGCTGTACACCACTCCGCCCTCGGCACTGTCAACCCAGGCATAGGCTTGCAGTCAGAGGGCGCAGCGCTGTGGCCGCTCTCCTCCCGGCACAGGGCCAGCAACAAGAGTAGGGGCAGCAGCAGAGGCTCCACTATGCTTTGGTCCTGTAGTGGTACTGGCTTCGCAGGCAACCGAACCAGGTAAGCCAGCAGTGGCCTGTCTCCAGCAGCCCGAGAAGTGGCCCGACTCGTCAACTACACGCTCCTTTTTGAGAAAATTTTAGTCAAGCCTTAGAGATATAAGTTGAGAATTACAAAAGTGGTCTGTGTGGCTAATGCTAAGGTGCTGAGTCTCTTTGAGACCCTCAGCCATGCTCCCCAGCGAGTTTCTCAGCGACCTCCAACTCTGCTTCATACCGTCTATACTGAAATCATCTGTATCAAAATCACCAGTCTGGCTCCATAAGGGCGGCTGTAGACAGCAGTTCCGAGTTGAGCCTGTACCAGGCACCACTGATAGAGAGCGGCGTTAGAGCCATATCTATCACAGTGTCTTTATCTGTCAGGTTTCTTAAAATGTTATTTTGTTAATAGACAAAGTTTATTAAATATTAATTTACCCCTGTCTCCTGTATTCATCCCCCCCCCCCCCCCCGGCCACACCTCACTGAAAGCACTCCGTTTGTCTCTGCAAAAGGTTTTTGCACAGGAAAATCTACTAAAAGATGTTTCCATGATGCTGACTGACAGGGCAAGAAGAGTGGGCAGGCAGCCAGGAGTGCCAACTAGTCTGTGCTGTGGCCGCTTCTTGAGAAATCACAGCTAGGACCCAGCAGAGGAAGGGAATAGCAGTACCACTGGGGGTCCCTCTACTGCTCCTGACCAGGATGTCCAGGGTTGACGTTCCTGTACCTGTGGACTACTCACTCTGCGGACCCGGATAAAGCATGCTGAGGAATGGGTCAGACAGCATGCTGAGAGAAAGAGGACCCAGAACCACAGGAAGCCTAGGTCTTCCTGCACAGCTGTGTAGTCTGCTCAGCTGTGTCTCGCAACACCTGCCAGTCAGCCAGGACTGGGCTACCCACACTCAGCTTGATCTCTCTGCCTATCCTCCTGGTCTGTTGCTCTTGTTCCAGTAGCTGCTGGCTGTAAATAAGATGTGGCACAAAAATCACTCTCCCAGATTGGAGATACGTGTGTGTAGCCAATGCTTGGATGAAGTTTGTTCTGCCTCCACAGTGGCTTTGCCAAGATTTTTGCAGGTTACACATTTTTTACGATTTATTTATTTTTTTTTTTATGAGTACACTATCACTGTCTTCAGACACACCAGAAGGCATCAGATCCCATTACAGGTGGTTGTGAGCCACCATGTGGTTGCTGGGAACTGAACTCAGGACCTCTGAAAGAGCAGTAAGTGCTCTTAACTGCTGAGCCAGCCCCTCTTGGAAACTTCTGATACCATGGAAGTTAGTCCCTTGCCTCTGAAGTGCCTGGTGTCTACAGCTGGGGAGCAACCAAGGACAATAGAAAAAAGGCTTTACTGTTTGGGGGAGTCTCTTGGACAACTCCAAAGAGGCTTTCCCACACCTGGGGTGGGGTTTTTGTTAGATAGTCTTTGGCTCTCAGAAAGGGTGTTGTTAGCACAAATGAGGAAATTTCATTTAAACTACATACATGGCCAGGCAGTGGTGGCGCACGCCTTTAATCCCAGCACTTGGGAGGCAGAAGCAGGTGGATTTCTGAGTTTGAGGCCAACCTGGTCTACAGAGTGAGTTCTGGGACAGCCAGGGCTACACAGAGAAACCCTGTCTCAAAAATGCAAACAACAACAACAACAACCACCCATATCCATATAGGGACTTATGTGCATTGTAGGGTTTTGTTTGTTTTAGGTAGAGAGCTGAGAGTATGATTCCTTATAACTTTCCCTTACGTTATTGAACCCTCCCCTCTTCTGTAATTTGTCTCCCTCATCCCTCCTTAATTGGACATCTATGCTTCCCATCCCCCTCTTTAAATCACGTGTACCCTTCTTAGTCCCCTCTAACTGCTCTCCACCATGATTCCCTTCATTTTCTTGTTTCTGTAGGTACTCCAGGGTATATATTTGTTTTTTTTTTGTTTTTGTTTTTCGAGACAGGGTTTCTCTGTGTAGCCCTGGCTGTCCTGGAACCCACTCTGTAGACCAGGCTGGCCTCCAACTCAGAAATCCACCTGCCTCTGCCTCCCGAGTGCTGGGATTAAAGGCGTGAGCCACCACCGCCAGGTCAATACTTGGTTTTCTGAATCAGGGTTTCCTCACTCGATATGTTTGTTTGTTTTGTTTTTCTAGTTCCATCCATTTACTTGCAAAGTTCATGACTGCATTTGTCTTTACAGCTCAGTCGGTGGTATTTTGCAAAGCACACACCACCTTTTCAGTGTATTGTCAACTGAAGGACTTTGAAGTTGTTTCCATTTCTTAGCTATTGTGACTGATAATCTGCCAGTGAAATGAGCCAATTCAAACCAGATTAGATTATATTAAAGGCAGGTTTATTGGGAAGCCACTCTTGGGCAGGTTCACTGTCCCCAAGGAAGGAGGCCAGGGAAGTAGCCATGAGGAGAAGGGGCGGGGATGAGGTGGGGGTGGGGGGGGGGGAGAAAAGGGCTCAGGCAGAAGAGAAGAGAGTGAGAGCGACAGACCAACAGACCGAGGTATCTGGATTATATTGGGAAGGACAGCTAAAGTTCAAGGTTGGGGCAGGGTGTGCCAGATAGGGACCAAGGGGTGCTGAGAGAACCTGTGGGCCAGGTCTGTTTTGATATGTAAAGTATGCATCTCTCAGTTCCTTGTCCTGGTGACTAGATCAGGAAAGAGCATAGCTGAGTGTGGCTCTATTTTCTGCTTCTTCCCTTGGGATGTCCAGGTCCGATGCACACTGGGCGGGAAAAGATGGGTCAGCAGGATCCCGGTCCACCAGTGAATGCCCAGGGGAGGTCTCCTCCGAAGATTTCAGTGTTGCAGCTCTTTTAGAGGACATTTACTGATAAAGCTTTCTTAGATAGTATTCAAAACAGCGGCACACAAACTTTGTTCCCGGTGAATTAAGGGAACTTTATATATGAACTTTGGAGACTGGGAAGGGGTTCTTCTTAGTGTTAAATTTCATTGGCTGAGGTTTATGAGGATAGCTCATTTGCATGGAGAGGAGGAAGTTGAACCTGTAATTTTGCCAAAGATTTCGTGGTGTTCCTTAGGTAGAGGGTTGGGGGTCAGGCTGCCAGATCAGGCAGAGAAGAGGAAACCCCGTTAAGCAAAGGGAGTCCTTCATTTTGCACTGAGTTCAGGAAAGCTGTCCGGACATGGTAGACTAGAACCTTAGTAGCGAGGGGCAACGGCTTAGCAAGTGTCTGTGGAGCAGGATGTGGAGTGCTTTGGGCATAGGCTGAGAGATGGTATAGCTGGGTCATATGGAACACTTATTTTAAACCTTTTGAGGGTTCTCCACACCGATTTCCAGAACAGCTGGACGGTTTCGCAATCCCGCCGTGCATGAGGCTTTGGCTTTCCAGGTAAACTCTACAGCCACGGTTGATGCCACGGTTTTATTGATATCTGCCATTTTGACTGGAGGGAGATGAACCTTCAGAGTTACTTCTGTCAGCACCTAGTTGTTAGTAGCAACGAACATTTAAAGCTGTTTCTTAGCCACTCTTCCTCCTCTTCCTTCTCCTTCTCCCCCTCCTCCTCGTCCTCCAACCTCCCCCTCCCCCCTCCCCCTCCCCCTCCCCCTCCCCCTCCCCCTCCTCCTCCCCCTCCCCCTCCCCCTCCTCCTCCTTCTTCTTCTTCTTCTTCTTCTTCTTCTTCTTCTTCTTCTTCTTCTTCTTCTTCTTCTTCTTCTCTCTCTCTCTCCCTCTCTCTCTCTTTTTGGTTTTTCGAGACAGGGTTTCTTTGTATAGCCCTGGCTGTCCTGGCATTCACTTTGTAGACCAGGCTGGCCTCCAACTCAGAAATCCGCCTGCCTCTGCCTCGAGTGCTGGGATTAAAGGCATGCGCCACCACACTTGGCCCCAAGCCCATTTTTTTTAATGGGTCATTTTTTGTTTGTATAACTTTTGTTGTCTTTTTTTTTTTTTTTTAATTCATTAGATGTTCTAACATTCTCCCACATTCCGTGGGCTTCCTTATCTGGCAAATTGTTAAGCTGTGCAGTCGCTTTTTAGTTTTATGAATTTCCAACAACCAATTGCTGGCCCCAATTCCTGGGCAAATGGTGTCCTATTCAAAAAGTCATTTCCTATATCTATATCCTATAGGATACTATCTACACTTTCTTTCTTCTACACAGTTTTAGGTTTGACATTGGAGTCTTTGGTCCATTTGGAGTTAGGTTTTGTGCAAGGTAATTGATACAGGTCTAATTTTATTCTTCCATGTGTGGACATCCGGTTCCCCTAGTACCGTTTGTTAAAGATGCTGTCTGAAGTGTTAACTTAAGGGTTCTTTGGAAAGTCAGTTGTGTTGGATGGTGTTTCATTGGAGCAAACACATGAAGGCATGTTTTCCTGAAGTGGACACAGCGAAAGGATGTTTTGGTAAAGCAGACATGTGAAGGAATGTTTTGCTGAAGCAGACACAGGTGAAAGGATGTTCTGCTAAAGCAAGCATGTAAAAGGGTGCATGATGGAGGAATCTTTGCTAACAACATGCATGTATTGGTCTGCCTTACATTGCATATTTGAGCTCCATTTATCAGGACTCCATAGAAAGAAATGCACTAAAAAACTTCTGGTGATATGCTGCAATTTCTTGCCTCTTTTGTGGATTCAACTGATTGGCAGAGTGTTGTCAGCTGAGACAGATTCACATGCTGAGGCAAGACCCAGGGAGGAGGACACATGATGCTTGGAGAAAGTATAATTAGGACTCCACAGGCTGTGAGAGGTACTTGCTTGTAGAGCTAGCAGTGCAATATTTCTTGGTCTCGAGTCTTTGCTGATCTTTGCTTCATTGAGAGAGGCACGGCGAAGAACTTCTTCCGGTGTCTCTGCTGGTCTGCATCCCTCCTGATGACTCCCGCCAAGTCAGCTGAGGCCTGGCTGTCTCTGCCACTACTGTTGATTCATGCTTGCTGTCCAAACTCTACCAAACTGGACTGCTGGTATATTTGTGGAGTGGATCGAGCTGCCGCTGCTGACCTGTGAACTGAACTGCTGATTTCCTGACAGCGCAGATGGGATTTGCTCCAAAGAACCATTTCTATGAACAGGTCCACTCCCCCCATATCCTTTTTTTTCTACTACCTCTGGTGAGGGGTGGGCTAGAAGGGAGGTTAAAGTGTTTAAGAACCATCATTAAAAGTAGGCTTTAGAAAAATTAAAGTTACTGCTGTCTTTCATCCAGTGTTATGTTTTTGATGCCCTTATCAAATATCACTTGGCTGTAATATAATCACATGTACTCATGTTTGGTCTTCAGTTTTGTTTAATTGGTCTATGTGTCTATTTTTGTGCCAGTGTCATATTGGTTTGTTTTTTTGTTTGTTTGTTTTGTTTCGTTTTGTTTTTTGAGACAGGGTTTCTCTGTATAGTCCTGGCTGTCCTGGAACTCACTCTGTAGACCAGGCTGGTCTCAAACTCAGAAATCTGCCAGCCTCTGCTTCCCAAGTGCTGGGATTAAAGGCATGCTCCACCACCCGGCTGCCATATTGTTTTGATTACTATGGCTTTGTAATATGCTTTGAGGATGGAACAGCAATTCTTCTAACATTGCTCTTTCCACTCAAGATTGTTGGGGCTTCTTGTGTGTGTGTGTGTGTCTTAGTCAGGATTTCTATTCCTGCACAAACATCATGACCAAGAAGCAAGTTGGGGAGGAAAGGGTTTATTCGGCTTACACTTCCACATTGCTGTTCATCACCAAGGAGGTCAGGACTGGCACTCAAACAGGTCAGGTGCAGGAGCTGACGCAGAGGCCATGTATGTTCTTTACTGGCTTGCTCCCCCTGGCTTGCTCAGCCTGCTCTCTTATAGAACCCAAGACTACCAGCCCAGAGATGGTCCCACCCACAGGGGCCTTTCCCCTTGATCACTAATTGAGAAAATGCCTTACAGTTGGATCTCATGGAGGCATTTCCTCAACTGAAGCTCCTTTCTCTGTGATAACTCCAGCTGTGTCAAGTTGACACAAAACAAGCCAGTGATGGGGATTTTGATTGCGGTTGCATTGGATTTGCAAATAGCTTTTGGTGGACTGGTCAACTTCATAATATTAGTTCTACCAACTCATGGACTTGGGTTGTTGTTAGCATTCTGTCTAAGCTCCACCCCACAGTTACCTGGTAATAGCCAGGTAGGCCTGACCCACTATAAAAGGGGCCACTTGCCCCCTCCTCCTTTCTTGCTCCTCTTTTGCTCTCTCCCTGCTTCCCTTTCCCCTCTCTCTCCACATGATCATGGCCAGCCTCTACTCCTCTACTTCTGTTCCCTCTCCCTCTCCCTCTCCCTCTCCCTCTCCCTCTCCCTCTCCCTCTCCCTCTCCCTCTCCCTCTCCCTCTCTCCCTATTACCCTGTTGACTCCCCTCCCCATGTCCTGAATAAACTATTCTATACTATACCATCGTGTGGCTGGTCCCTCAGGGGGAAGGGATGCCTTAGCCAGCAGAGGCACCTCCTTTCCCCATACCTCACTACACCTCCATAGAACATATCCCCCCTCTTTATCTTTTTATAAACACAACAGTTGTCTTTTAATTTTCTAGTGTCTTCTCATCTCTTCCTACCATAAAGTTCTCTTCCTACCATAAAGTTCCTGCTTGCTTACCTTTATTCCTATATATTTTATTTTCTAACAGGCTATTAGAATATATTATTTTTAGAAACTGTGAGAAGAAATAAAAAAACCTGAGATACTTCCAGGAAAAAAATTCTTTGGAAAAGACAGACACGTGTACAATAACAGAAGGAAGATGGATACAGAGACTGAGGTTTGTTGTGTGGAACAGCGGGAAATTCAGTGTCCTAGTGAGTTCAGTGACAGCAGGGACCACAGCTCTAGGCATTACGTTTGCTTCCTTCCCTGCTCTCTCTGCCTTGGCGTTTCCACTCTTCAACCCTGCCTGGCAGGACATATGGTGTTATCCATCACATGACTGTTAATGTCTTTTAAAGAGGAGCAATGAGGGGCTGGAGAGATGGCTCAGTAGTTAAGAGCCCCAACTGCTCTTCCGAAGGTCCTGAGTTCAAATCCCCGCAACCACATGGTGGCTCACAACCATCTGTAATGAGATCTGATGCCCTCTTCTGGTGCATCTGAAGACAGCTACAGTGTACTTAGATATAATAATAAATAAATCTTTAAAAAATAAATAAAGAGGAGCAATGAGGGTCAGGAGAGAAGCAAGGTGAGCAAGGTGCATGGATTCAATTTCTTCACTCTATGTTAGGCCTAACCTTAGGACATTGTTTACTGAGCACTGTCCTTGTGCTGTCTGGTTTTGTGTCAATTTGACACCATCAGAAAGAAGGGAGCCTCAATTGAGAAAATGCCTCCATAAGATCAGGCTGTAGGCAAATCTGTGGGGAATTTCCTTAACTAGTGACATATGTGGGAGGGGCCAGCCCATTGTTTGTGGGGTCACCCCTGGGCTACTGGTCCTGGGTTCTACAAGAAAGTAAGCCACGTGGAGCAATGTAAGCCAGTAAGCAGCCTCTCTCCATGGTCTCTGTATCAGCTCCTGCCCCCAGATTCCTGCCCTGCTTGAGTTCCTGACCCCATTCCTTTTGATGAAGAACTGTTATATGGAACTGTAAGTGAAATAAACCCTTTTCTCCCCAAGTAGCTTTTGGTCATGTGTTTCATCACAGCATCAGCGAACCTAACTAAGACAGTCCTACTGTTAACAAAACTATACTCAAGTCCTGAGGAGGCACAAGTCACCAAGGGCACTCCAGTCTCTAACTAAGCTAAAAGCATTAGTCCCAGCGACTGTGGCTGCTCTCCAGATGGGGAGTGGAGAGGGAAGCGGAGTTAGAGATTCCCTGTAGGCAGACAGATAGAGAGAGGGGTCATGACTAGGTAATAAAGATGGCAAGCTTCCAAGATGGCTGCCTCCCCCCCCCCCACCTCCCCCCAGACTGGTGTCTGGCAGCTTAAAACAAAGGTCTGGCAGGTTTTTCTCCCACCAGTAGGGCCCACCTGCTCATGGACCAACCAGAGGTGTCCAAGGCAGAATCGGGAGTTGTTTTACACCACGCTGTGGGCCAATCAGCCCTCCTTTGTTCAAACTCACTTGCCCCGATTTAAGAGAAGATCTTTGAAAGACTTCAAAACAACAACAACAACCCAAACCACCACCAACAAAGATACAGTCCTGGAGAAGAGATAGGAGCTTGGTGCTCCTGAGCCGTCCTCCCTTTTGCAGAGGGTCTTTCTGTTTTTGTGCCTGCTTTGTGTGTGTGTGTGTGTGTGTGTGTGTGTGTGTGTTCTTAGCCCCAGTTAAACCCTCTCTTCACCATCTAATCCTGTTTGCCCTGTTCGGTATTTTCCCCTTGGTAAATGTCACACTGTTATTCCCTGTCTTTTGATTCTCTTATTGGCTAGATCCAGAAATGCTCACACGTGACAGCTCATGGATGACTTGTCTAGGAGCACAGGATGGGGGGGGGCATGAAAACTGGCCACAAAGAAATAGAGAGACCTAGCTCAAGCACTGGAAGTAGCAAAGGGGTGAGAACATGAAATATGTTTTGAGCACCCAAGTTACAGGATTACTGGGGGGAGGGATGTAAGTATTGGGCCATCTGAATAATTCACCCTGTCCCTTCTGTCACCCGTTCTGATACTTTTAATGACATCTTGTAATTTTATAAGGCAAAAATGCATGATGCTAAATGAGGAGGAAATAAAAAGGTAGATTTGTAGTCTGCCGCCAAGACACCAGCGGGATGTAATGAGCATCCGTGTCAGCATCCTTTGGTACAGAGAGCATGGTCTGCGGCTGGTGAGTTCCTTTCTGATACAGATTGTGGGAGCATCCCCAATCTGAAGACCCACTAATGCAGAAATAAAAATATAGGGACATCCTCTGACTCTCTTTAGAAACAGCCTGGCCAGTGGTTGATGGTGCCTTAGATGAAGACAGCAGGAGGTTCACTTGCCCAGAGAAGGTCAAAGACCTCCTGTGATAAGGAAAAAAATCCAGTGCAATGACCTGCAGAGAACAGCTGGGAGCCAGAGAGTTAAAGGCAACATGATATACCTGGACGTGTAATAGGAGGATGGCAGGAAAAATGATCCCCTTAAAGAGAGATGCACTTATAGACCTCAGGGTCTCTCACTTGATGTAGCTGCTCCCGCACCTGCTAAGCCTATCTCACTCAGAGAGCATTCATTTTCTATTATTCTTTTTTTTCTTCTCTCCTCCTCCTCCTCCTCCTCTCCTCCTCCTCCTCCTCCTCCTCCTCCTCCTCCTCCTTCTTCTTCTTCTTCCTCCTCCTCTCCTCCTCCTTCTTCTTCTTCTTCTCCTCCTCCTCCTCCTCCTTCTTCTTCTTCTCCTTCTCCTCCCCCTCCTCCTCCTCCTCCTCCTTCTTCTTCTTCAATTCAATTACTTACTTTTATATATGTGAGTACACTGTCACTCTCTTCAAACACACCAGAAGAGGGCATCAGATCCCATTACAGATGGTTGTGAGCCACCACGTGGTTGCTGGGAATTGAACTCAGGACCTCTGGAAGAGAAGCCAGTGGTCTTAACTACTGAGTCATCTCTCCAGCCCTTCTATTACTCTTTCTGCGTGTCCCTTTGATCCCAGGAAACACCCAAGACCACTGTCTCAGCACTTCTAACATTGTTCTAACTAAGTTTGTAGAAATGAAGAAACTGTAAAGACATATTCTCGGTTGACCACGGAGCCAGCGAACCCTGGTGAATTGGAATTTCCTCAGGCATTGCATGCTAGCTGAAGGAAAAGGCTAGAGCCTGGTGCCAGGCTGAGGGGACCGTGTCTCTTGAATGGTATCACACAGTTCTCACAACTTGTCAGACTGCTTTGTAAGAGAGACTGGAGCCATAAATGATGGGCCAGTGGGTGATGAATGAGATAACACCATGGCTGGGACTCCTTAGCTGAACACACCTGTTACCCTCTATTTACCCTGAACTCTCATCTCGAGACCTAGCTAAGA
The DNA here is from genome assembly GCF_978045245.1 of Mus caroli. NCBI lineage: Eukaryota > Metazoa > Chordata > Mammalia > Rodentia > Muridae > Mus > Mus caroli. The sequence goes on along the minus strand of NW_028227265.1, from coordinate 2,309,450 downwards.
GACTTACCAGCCACTGAACCTCTTTGTTCTTATCGGTGTGGCCATGTTAAATACTTCTCCTTTTCCTGCTGCTTTTATAGGCTGTTGTACTGGACGGTTTTATGTGTCAACTTGACACAAGATGGAGTCATCAGAGAAGAAGAGATCCAGCTGTAAGGCATTTTCTTAATTAGTGATCAATGGAGGAGGGCTCATGGTGGGTGGTACCATCCCTGGCCTGGTGGTCCTAGGTTCTATAAGAAAGCAGGCTGAACAGGCCATGGGAAGCAAGCCAGTAAGCAGCATCCCTCCATGGCCTCTGCACCAGCTCCTGCTTCCAGATTCTTGCCCTGCTTGAGTTCCTATTCTGACTTCCTTTGGTGATGAACAGTCATGTGGAAGTGTAAGCCGAATAAACCCCCTTCTCCCCAACTTGCTTTTTGGTCATGGTGTTTTGTTGCAGCAATAGAAACCCTAAGGCACCCCTGGTTGTTATGACAGCAACACATCTGTTAGCTTTCAAGAATGAGTTATTTATTGTTACTGTTGCTGTTGGCTGCTTGAGCTTGTAGCCAGCATCTTGGAGGTGTCCATGAAACTAGCTGCCTTGCTGTCTTTGCATCCTGGCCTGTGCAATGCCCAGAAGGGCACTCACCATCAATCATGGATGTGGCCACTCCATGGCTTCCACGCTGGCATGACTTCTGATGGCATTCTGACTCTGGTGCCTCTGTACTCACTCTTACCTCCTGTCTCTACCACTGCTTTGTTACAAGTTAACCGAGGAAAGAAAAGATAACCCGGAGCTGGTGAGATGGCTCAGTGGGTAAGAGCAACCGACTGCTCTTCCGAAGGTCCAGAGTTCAAATCCCAGCAACCACATGGTGGCTCACAACCATCCGTAACGAGATCTGGCGCCCTCTTCTGGAGTGTCTGAAGACAGCTACAGTGTACTTACATATAATAAATAAATAAATCTTTAAAAAAAAAAAAAAAAAAAAAGAAAAGATAACCCAAGGCAAGCCTCTTATTAAGTCTGCACCACCAACAGAGCAGCTTAGAAAAGTCTACCTCAGTAGGCACACCTAGAAAGCTGACCATCAAACGGTTATAGCCAGAGAGAAGCTGTAACAAAAACAGCAAACCTCTCAAATGTGTTAATGCCTTTGTTTGCACTAATGGGGGGCATTCTGACCTGGTGCTGATACTGGCATAGAGAAGCTGGAATACCCGCAGTAGCTCTCCATGAGTGTCAATGTCTGTTTGTTCTTATCATGGCGTTGCCCCCTCTGCACTAATCTGTTGCTGGGAAACCGGGTGAGGTGCTCTCCTCGTTCTACATGGAAATTGGTTGCAAGGTCACCTAGCGTTAACAAGGATTTAAAAAAAAAAGTCTTAGACAAATAAATTGAAATAGCCCCAATTGCTTTGCTTGTATTTAAATAGTTAGAAATAGTTAGAAATGGTTTGCAGGAGTCACTCACTGTAGTTTTGTCTTTTTTTAAATACCAAGAAGCATATTGTTAATTTTATATCTCAACTAATTATGCTACAGGACAGATTGCATACTAATTAAATTAAGAAGCATCAGTACTATCTAGGAGGGTGGCCCTAGCTAAGACTCCTAGCAATGGGGGGATATGGAACCTGAAATGGTCACCTCCTGGAACCAGGCAAGGCTTCCAATGGAGGAAGGGGGACACCAACCCAGACACATAACCATTGACCTACAACTTTTCCTGCCTACAAGATGTGCAAAGATAAAGTTGAAACAGAAAGTGAGGGGAATGGCCAATCAATGACTTTGAGACCCACGCCATACAAGAGAGCCCACCACTGACGCTATTCGTAATATTCTGCTATACTTGCACACAGGTGGCTAGAATAACTACCATCTGAGAGAGGCTTCACCCAGCAGTTGATGGAAACAGATGCAGAGACCCTCAGCCAAATATTAGGCAGAACTTGGGGAATCTTGTGGAAGAGTCGGGGGAAGGATCGAAGGAGCCAGAGAGGTCAAGGACACTACAAGAAAACTTACAGAATCAACTAACCTGGGCCCAGAGGGGTTCACTGTGATGGAACTACCAACTAGAGAGCACACATGAGACAGACCTAGGCCCCTTACACATATGTAACAGATGTACAGCTTCGTCTTCATGTTAGACTCTTTGCAGCAGGAACCAGGGCTGTCTCTGACTCTGCTGTCTGGCTTTGGATCACTTTTTCTTAACTGGGCTGCCCTGTCTAGTCTCAATAGAAGAAGATGCATCTAGTCCTACTGCAAATTGATATGCTAAGGGGAGTTGATATCCATGGGAGGCCTCCCCTTTTCTGAGGAGAAAGGGAAGGAGGAAGGTAAGAGAGAGGGACTGGGAAAAGAGGAGGGAGGGGAAGCTGTAATGGAGATTCAAAGTAAACTCATTAATGAAAGAAAGAAACTTCAGTACTTAAGGCCTAGAACATCATGAATGTTGTTACTAAAGATTGATATCTTTTGTAATAATTTACATAAGCAGAGTATACATATATGCATGTAATATATGTTTTATATACACATAACATATAAAGACCATATATATGTATGTATGTGGTATACACATGCCTTCACTTGGTATACACACCAATACCTTCATTTGTAACCGCATTAAAACCAAGATTAATATTATTGTATCACTTAGAAACATACTAAGTGGATCTAATTACAAACATATTTAAGAAATATAATGTGAGAGAACTCTTCAGTTGCATGCCTGCTGATTGTCAGAGGCACTGGAGATGAGCATCATCCAGCACTGTCAAAGTCTTCATGAACATAATCTTAGATGACGAGCCCGTCCACGTCCTCCTAGGAGTGAGCCGAAAGCACCTGGATGCTGCCCTGAGACTTTGTGATGTGTTTTTCTTCCTTTTTTTTTTTTTTTTTTTTTTTTGAGACAGTGTTTCTCTCTATAGCACTGGCTGTCCTGGAACTCACTTTGTAGACCAGGCTGGCCTTGAACTCACAAATTCACCTGCCTCTGCCTCCCGAGTGCTGGGATTAAAGGCATGTGCCACCACCACGCAGCTCCTCTTTCTTTTAGTTAATAAAATCATTTACTTAATTCCTTGATACTTTGAAAAAGACTCTGTGGCTAATTTTGAATTTTAGTTGTAGTTAGTTAAAAGTTCTTTACAATGCTATATATTGTTTTTTTTTATTTAAATAGATCAAACTTTATGAACAGATTTAAATATTTGTCCATCAAAATGAGCTTTATAATTATTATGTAAATGAGTTTTATAATTACTAAATAATTTAGTAGGAATAATCTAAATAGGCATAATTCCTTAAGCAGATTATTTTAAATGACTAAAGCATTGACCAGATATCCAAAACACTATGACTAGTAAGAAAATCTTATAAAATTAAAATGTAACCGCAGGTTTTAAAAGTCCATTTAGTAGGTGGGAGGGGATAGGGAGTTTGTGGAGGGGAACTGGGAAGGGGGATAACATTTGAAATGTAAATAAATAAAATAACCAATAAAAATGTCCATTTAGTGAAAGGATAAAACAAAGTTTTTGTTGTTTTAAGTTGTTTTCCCTCTTATTTTGGAGATTATAATTGCATTATTTATACCTTTCCATTTTTCCCTTGAAGACTCATGCTCTTTTTCAAATTCATGCTCTTTTTAAATTAATTACCGTTATGTAGTATATATGTATATATATATATACATATATATACATAAATATCACCCCCTCTGTTGTATAATGTTATTTGTATGTATGTTTCCAGGGATGACAGCAATCATGTTGGTGAGACTTTATAGTCGTAGGTTCTGACATCGCTAGGAGACACAAACAATCTCACTGCAAACTTTCCTGTTTTTCTGACTCTTTTTTGTTTGTTTGAGTTTTTTGAGACAGGGTTTCTCTGTATAGCCCTGGCTATCCTGGAACTCACTCTGTAGACCAGGCTGGCCTTGAACTCAGAAATCTGCCTGCCTCTGCCTCCCAGTGCTGGGATTAAAGGCGTGTGCCACCACCGCCCAGCACAATAATGAATTTTTAAGATGAGAGAACTAGTATGGGCACAACTTGTTTAAAAAAAGTTTTGTCCTTGGCATAAATCCAGAAGGTGTTCCAACCGGTAAGAAGGACACATGCTCCACTATGTTCATAGCAGCCTTATTTATAATAGCCAGAAGCTGGAAAGAACCCAGATGCCCCTCAACAGAGGAATGGATACAGAAAATGTGGTACATTTACACAATGGAGTACTACTCAGCTATTAAAAAGAATGAATTTATGAAATTCCTAGGCAAATGGATGAACCTGGAGGGCATCATTCTGAGTGAGGTGACCCAATCACAAAAGAACTCACATGATATGTACTCACTGATAAGTGGATATTAGCCCAGAAACTTAGAATACCCAAGACATAAGATACAATTTGGAGCCAGGCGTGGTGGCACACGCCTTTAATCCCAGCACTTGGGAGGCAGAGGCAGGCAGATTTCTGAGTTTGAGGCCAGCCTGGTCTACAAAGTGAGCTCCAGGACAGCCAGGGCTATACAGAGAAACCCTGTCTCGAAAAAACAAAAACAAAACAAAACAAAACAAAAAAAAATACAATTTGAAAACACATGAAACTCAAAAAGAACGAAGATCAAAGTGTGGACACTTTGCCCTTTCTTAGAATTGGGAACAAAACACCCATGGAAGGAGTTACAGAGACAAAGTTTGGAGCTGAGACGAAAGGATAGACCATCTAGAGACTGCCATACCCAGGGATCCATCCCATAATCAGCCTCCAAACGCTGACACCATTGCATACATTAGCAAGATTTTGCTGAAAGGACCCTGATATAGCTGTCTCTTGTGAGGCTATGCTGAGGCCTAGCAAACACATAAGTGGATGCTCACAGTCAGCTATTGGATGGATCACAGGGCCCCCAATGGAGGAGCTAGAGAAAGTACCCAAGGAAGTAAAGGGATCTGCAACCCTATAGGTGGAACAACAATATGAACTAACCAATCCCCCGGAGCTCGTGTCTCTAGCTGCATATGAATCAGAAGATGGTCTAGTCGGCCATCAGGCAAAAGAGAGGCCCATTGGTCTTGCAAACTTTATATGCCTCAGTACAGGGGAACACCAGGGCCACGAAGTGGGAGGGGGTGTGTAGTGGGGGTATGGGGGACTTTTGGGATAGCATTGGAAATGCTAATGGAGAAAATGCCTAATAAAAAAAATTAGCTTCATAGACAGAAAAAAGAAATTTTTGACATAGCAACAGATGAAAACAACCAAAACCATATAAAAACAATTATCATAGACACCCATGACACAATTATATGACATTAAGTATACCCAGTTTAGAAAAAGAAAAGGTAAAAAGTATATCCCTCCATCTCTGAAATGTGAGAAGGCTTAGAGTAAGGTTAAAGATCAAAAGATGCAATTTGTCTCATAGACACCATCTCCTCTGTCTGTCTCTGTCTTTGTCTCTCTCTCTGGCTATACAGCTGAGGGGAAGTAGTTTGTTTGTTTGTTTTTCCCATTGTGTCTCAGGTGGCTTTCTAGGAGGTAAGAGACTGGCTTAGGAGGTATGGGAAATCAGGCTTTATGATGCTGTTTCCTAGGTAAGCCATGTGCTGTGACATTATGACCCAGGAGCAGAATATAGATGAGTCTAGAAAATATCTATTTCTGGTGTTGATGGCACTCAGACATTAGTGGGTCTCTGTTCAGAAAAGAAGAAGCAAAGGAACACAGACGCCATGTTTAACAAGGTGGACCAGCCAAATGACGACAGGGAGACTCACGAACAAGATGAGTAAATTCCTAGGAGCACAGACATAGCTTCATATGGTCATCTTTGACAGCCTGAGGACTTTCCCGGAGCATTAGGGGTCCTGACTCAGACCAAACTGAGATTTTGGGCTTTAGGCCAAGAGATTTCAGTATTAGTTTTTTTAGTAAAGAAATAAAGTTATGGGGCTGGAGAGATGGCTCAGTGATTAAGAGCACTGACTGCTCTTCCAGAGGTTCTGGGTTCAATTCCTAGCAACCACATGATGGCTCACAACCATCTGTAATGGGATTCAATGCCCTTTACTTATGTGTCTTAAGACAGCCACAGTGTACTCATATGCATAAAATAAGTAAATGTTCTTTTAAAAAGTTTTTAAAAAGAAAGAAAGGTGCTTTCATGTAAGCACAGTAGTGAAGGGGGAAAGAAAACTCCTTTTTTTTTTTTTGGTTTTTCGAGACAGGGTTTCTCTGTATAGCCCTGGCTGTCCTGGAACTCACTTTGTAGACCAGGCTGGCCTCGAACTCAGAAATCCACCTGCCTCTGCCTCCCGAGTGCTGGGATTAAAGGCGTGCACCACCACGCCCGGCTGAAAGAAAACTCCTTAAGAAAAACTGTAAGATACACAGGAATAAGCAAGGACAGGGAAAGATGAGGTAGTGACAGATTTTTTTTTTTTAAAGATTTATTTATTTATTATTATATGTAAGTACACTGTAGCTGTCTTCAGATGCACCAGAAGAGGGCGTCAGATCTCATTACGGATGGTTGTGAGCCACCATGTGGTTGCTGGGATTTGAACTCTGGACCTTTGGAAGAGCAATTGGGTGCTCTTACCCACTGAGCCATCTCGCCAGCCCGTGACAGATTTTATAATGTATCTTTTGATATGCTCTAAAACAAACTTTAGAGTATTTATTTTAACTCACATGTAGTTTTTAGAACTCTCTATTATTGTGAATTATTGATTTTATTTTATTTTGTTAGATAATCTGCCTGTTTGTGATTTTTTTTTTTTAATGTTGTATGTCCTGGGGCTTTGTTAAGCAGGAAGGATGAATCAGTTTGGTGATAGCGCATTTTCGCTGTTGAGGGAAGTTGCCAGACAGTGAAGCCAGTTGTTTTTATTTAGAACCCATGTTCTCCCCAATACTTACACGTTGAAAGCCATTTCACAGCAAGGCAGGCTGGAGTAGCAGGAGGCAGCTAATCTCCACACATGTCCTCCTTTTTGGAAACCTGTTCCTGATTTTTTTCCCCCCTTTTTCTGAAAAGTTGCCTGTCTGCACACGTGTGTTTGAGGTCGCGTTTTTTGTGCTGTTTTGGGGATCGCTTTTTCTCATTTTCAGTTCATCTCGCAGAGGCTCTCAGGGTTATTCTGTATGTTTGTGGAAAAGAGGGCACTCAAGATACTAGCTGGGCAGTGATGACACATACCTTTAATCCCTAATCCCAGCACTCGGGAGGCAGAGGCAGGTGGATTTCTGAGTTCAAAGCCAGCCTGGTCTACAGAGTGAGTTCCAGGACAGCCAGGGCTCTACAGAGAAACCCTGTCTCAAAAAACAAAAACAAAAACAAAAAAAGATTATATAAAAACAATCCATATGTAGTTTTTTTTTCTTCAAAAATTATATTTTCAGAGTTCAGGAACTCAGTGTTCTGCATGGCTCTAATTAAAAAAAAAAAAAAAAGTGAATGTGGAAACCAATGGAAAGCAATGGAAAAGTCAAGCATCCTGGGGACATATTTAAAACTTTTAATTCTAATGAATTACATTTTATGTAAAATATGCATAAGATGCATCAACTACTAGATTTTAATTTTTAAAGTGTTTTGTATAAATTCAAGTATCCGGGGAGGGGGACTATTGTGTTTGAAGCAGTCTTGCTGATTTTGGAGGCATCTAAAGTATATCAAATTTCATTTCTGAAGTAAGAAACCTTACATAACACCCTAACTGGGCAACTTTATCTCTGTTCTGCTCACTCATTCTTGCAACTATCCTTTCTGATTTGGGGAGAAACGCTTGCTCTAAGGCAGAGATTGTCAACCTCTGGTCGCAACCCCATGACTCTTTCACAGGGGTATATGTCAGACAACTTGCATATCAGGCATTTACAGTATAATTCATAACAGCAGCGAAATTATAGTTATGAAGAAGCAATGAAAATAATTTTATGGTTGAGGGTCACCACAGCATGGGGAACTGTGTTAAAGGACTGCAAAGCATTAGGAAGGTTGAGAACTACCGCTCTAAAGTGCTAATTATGCTATAGAACCTCAAACTTGCAAACTGTCAGCTTTATCTTCATTACAGCCCTTAGTGGGCTATTATTTTATCATGGCTGCTTCTTACTCATTAGAAGAACAGTAGATTTTTATGGTCATGAGTGCATTTTTGCAAGATAATTCCTCCGACCACAGATAATATGTGTAACACTTAGTTATCCAGCTAACAGATCATACCAAACCTAATGGCTTAAAACACTTGAAGCATTTCACCTCAGTTCTAAGGCTGCTTAGTCTAGGAGTTTAGGTGGGTGGCTTTGGCTTAGTCTTTCACGAGGTGGAATTCAAACTTTAACAATCACAGTGCAGTCTCTTACCTGGGTTGCTAAAATCCCTTCTCAGGGTGATATGGAAGCAGCGTGTACCCCCTTTCCTAAGGGCTCAGTGACAAATGGGAGCACTAGTCCACCAAAGTTCAGTATGGGGAACCAATGACTTTATTGGGCTTTCTTACAGAGTATAGACGAGGACTTACTAAGGAGTACGGGTAATCAGCATACTTGGGCTATACTGGATACTAAGTGGACTGAACATTGAGTCATGGTAACCTCCTTACCCCCAAAGCATCAAGTCAATGGGTAGTGGTGGACAGGTATGGGGAGAAAACCATATAGGTTGATGTGGCCTAAACTCATTCAGTGGGGTAGATAATTTTCTCCTCAGGAATATAATGTGCATCTTGCCCTGTGAGAGAACATTTTGGGGGCAGATCCCTATTAGAACACTCCCTACAGACTCCAATTTCAGAATTCTGACTGAGGCTATACACAGTAAAAGCTATTATGAAGGAGATAGAAAAGCAGGAGCCTGTAAAGTTACCTGAAGGTAGAAAATAGCAAATAATAAAGGCTGTCTGGGGGATCAATATGAAATTACAGAAACCATCCCTGGGCTGGAAAGGGTAGGTATATAGGAGTAAGAGTATACCTCTTTGGGGGGGGGTATAGGGGACTTTCGGGATAGCATTTTAAATGTAAATGAAGTAAATATCTAATAAAAAAATGGAGGAAAAAAATGCTTCTTCCTTCATGGCAGAGAACAAGTAGCATTAAGGCACGGCTCCAGAGAAAGAGGGCACACAGTCTGCATGGTGAGAACTAGTATGGGGAGGTGCAGCTGCCTGAGAAGCACAGCTGCATGAGAAGCACAGCTACCTGAGAGGCACAGCTGCATGAGAGGCACAGCTGTGTGAGAGGTGCAGCTGCATGAGAGGCACAGCTGTGAGAGGTGCAGCTGCATTAGAGGAACAGCTGCATGAGAAGCACAGCTGCGTGAGAGGTGCAGCTGCATGAGAGGCACAGCTGTGTGAGAGGTGCAGCTGCATTAGAGAAACAGCTGCATGAGAAGCACAGCTGCGTGAGAGGTGCAGCTGCATGAGAGGCACAGCTTCATGAGAGGTGCAGTTGCACTGAGAGGCACAGCTGCATGAGAGGTGCATTGCATGAGAAGCACAGCTGCATGAGAGGCACAGTTGTAATGAGGCACTGCTGCATGAGAGGTGCAGCTACAATGAGAGGTGGAGCTGCATGAGAGGTTCAGAAGGAGCCTGGTGTCTTGGGAATGTGAGAAGCCAGCACCCTTCCCTCTTCTATTTGTATACTTCTGAAAATTACTCTCTAATAACTGGTTTATATCTAATACTTCATCAATGATCACTTAAGCCTCCTAAGAATAACTGAACAGATGCACCACTTCCGAGCTGAGCTAGCTGAGGTACACAAGACGATTGTCAGTCTACAGGTACCAGAAAGGATTCGACAAGGCGTGATAGATTGTGCCTTTAATCACCTTGTTATCCATACCTTTACTCAACCAATGTTAGAAGCTGGAATATGAATTATTCCCCTGGTGAAAAGGAACAGTGTAATGTATTCCTGACCACCTTTTATGTTCCTGTGGGTCATGCCATCATGCAAAGGTGGGTCCCACATAAAGGTTAGCTAGCTACACAGGCCAGTTATCAGTCAATAACTGTCAGCGGGCGCTGTCTGCACGGAAGCTGCCACAGGGTGTAAAAGCCATGGAAACGATCAAACTGTTATTCTAAAACACGGAAAAGGCAGTCAGTAGATTAGAAGAAACACCAAGGATCAGGATAGGCCAGGTACTGAACGATACCAACTGAGGAGAATAGAATAACCCAGAGCAGTGGTTCTCAACCTTCCTAACGCTGCAACCCTTAAATACAGTTCCTTATGTGTAGTGACCCCCAGCCATAGAATTATTTTATTGCCACTTCATAACTGAAGTTTTGCTATGGTTGTGAATTGTAATGTAAATATATGTTTTTCTGAAGTTTTTGGGTGACCCCTGTGAAAGGGTCCTTCAACCCCCGAAGAGGTTGCAACCTACAGATCTAAACTTGAGACAGAGGGATTATGTGATCAGGCCATCTCTCATTATTGTCAGGGCCTCCGTTAAGTACTTAGAGTTGCAGGGAATTCACCTAAAATAATACTACTAGAAATGATGATAAATAAAAATATTTTTTGAGACAGGGTTTCTCTCTATTCTGGCTGTCCTGAAACTGGTTCTGTAGACCAGGCTGGCCTGGACCTCCTGTCTCTGCCTCACAAATGCTGGGATTAAAGGCATGCGCCAACCACTGCCTGGCTTTAAAAATACTTTTAAAGAAGTGACACAGTTCAAGAGTGTATAAAATATTTGGGTCAAAAATGTAAAATGTTGAGGACATCTTGGACAGAATAAACTCATGTGAAATGAAAATTAATTCAGTTGCAAAATCAGCTTTTATTTCAAACAGCTAAATGCTACAGGTTTGTCTGTCATTCGGTAAGCTGATGATAAGATTTGGTCAAAGAGACGAATACATTTCAAGAATTAACAACAAAACTGCCCCCCCCTTCCCCCGCCAAGGATTACAGTGACCTTGTGCCAAGGCCTTCCCACAGTCATGATGTTGGGGTGTCTTGTTTTTTTTCCCAGTCCCATCCTCTGCATCCTCAGGAGGCCAGCGGCACAGACTCGCCCCTCGCACCCTCCTGCAACTTTTAATGGCTCTGAGATTCGTTGAAGCCCTGATCCGTGGCTGGCGCAACAGTGACAGCTCAACCCATAGCACCTCAGCATTTGGGTTTAGTAGAATCAAAGGCTGTGTCCTTGATTCGCATGTCCCCAAAGTAGAACAGAGCTGGGCTGAAATTGCTGAGCCACAGCTCCTCCAGCCCCCTTGGTCTCCCAGCGATCTCTGATAGATCACCTTTCCTTGCTATTCCAAATGGCCTGCCTGGTCGTCTTGGTAGCAGACCTCTCCTCGCTTGATGCATTTTCAGAAGCCAGAGCTCTGAACTAAGCACGATGCCATAGACTCTTGAACTCCTACAGAACTACCCAGGCAGGCAGTCCGGCTTCCGACAACCTTGAGTCCAACAATGGGCATCTCCGGGAACCGCCCACCTCAATAGAGTACCAATCAGTGAGCAGACTTCCACTCTAGAGAACCAATTAGTCAGCAAGACCATCTCACTGAGGAGCCAATGAATTGGCAAGAGTTGCCAGGTGTTGTCACACGAGGCAAAGAAAAGGCTTTTAATTAAGAATAGTTCAGCATCCTTAATCATCAGGGAAATGCAAATCAAAACAACCCTGAGATTCCATCTCACACCAGTCAGAATGGCTAAGATCAAAAATTCAGGTGACAGCAGTTGCTGGGGAGGATGTGAAGAAAGAGGAACACTCCTCCATTATTGGTGGGATTGCAAGCTTGTACAACCACTCTGGAAATCAGTCTGGCGGTTCCTCAGAAAATTGGACATAGCACTACCAGAGGATCCAGCAATACCTCTCCTGGGCATATACCCAGAAGATGTTCCAACTGGTAAGAAGGACACATGCTCCACTATGTTCATAGCAGCCTTACTTATAATAGCCAGATGCTGGAAAGAATCCAGGTGTCCATCAACAGAGGAATGGATACAGAAAATGTGGTACATTTACACAATGGAGTACTACTCAGCTATTAAAAAGAATGAATTTAGCCGGGCGTGGTGGCGCACGCCTTTAATCCCAGCACTCGGGAGGCAGAGGCAGGCGGATTTCTGAGTTCGAGGCCAGCCTGGTCTACAAAGTGAGTTCCAGGACAGCCAGAGCTATACAGAGAAACCCTGTCTTGAAAAACCAAAAAAAAAAAAAAAAAAAAAAGAATGAATTTATGAAATTCCTAGGCAAATGGATGGACCTGGAGGGCATCATCCTGAGTGAGGTGACCCAATCACAAAAGAACTCACATGATATGTACTCACTGATAAGTGGATATTAGCCCAGAAACTTAGAATACCCAAGATATAAGATACAATTTGCAAAACACATGAAACTCAAGAAGAACAAAGATCAAAGTGTGGATACTTTGCCCCTTCTTAGAATTGGGAACAAAACACCCATGGAAGGAGTTACAGAGACAAAGTTTGGAGCTGAGACGAAAGGATGGACCATCTAGAGACTGTCATACCTAGGGATCCATCCCATAATCAGCCTCCAAACACTGACACCATTGCATACATTAGCAAGATTTTGCTGAAAGGACCCTGATATAGCTGTCAGGCTATGTGAGGCTATGTCGGGCCTAGCAAACACAGAAGTGGATGCTCACAGTCAGCTATTGGATGGATCACAGGGCCCCCAATGGAGGAGCTAGAGAAAGTACCCAAGGAGCTAAAGGGGTCTGCAACCCTATAGGTGGAACAAAAATATAAACTAAGCAGTATTCCCCAGAGCTCATGTCTCTAGCTGCATATGTATCAGAAGATGGCCTAGTCGGCCATCATTGCAAAGAGAGGCCCATTGGTCTTGCAAAATATGCCTCAGTACAGGGGAACGCCAGGGCCAAGAAGTGGGAGTGGGTAGGTAGGGGAGTGGAGGGAGGGTATGGGGGACTTTTGGTGAAATGTAAATGAGGAAAATACTTAATTAAAAAAAAAACAAAAAACAAATCCAACAAGCCCCAGAGTTAGAACTGAAATTACTTTTAGGTATTCTAGATAGGTGTACTGGCTAGTTTTGTGTCAAATTGACACAGCTGGAGTTATCACAGAGAAAGGAGCTTCAGTTGAGGAAATGCCTCCATGAGATCCAACTGTAAGGCATTTCTCAATTAGTGATCAAGGGGGAAAGGCCCCTTGTGGGTGGGACCATCTCTCGGCTGGTAGTCTTGGTTCTATAAGAGAGCAGGCTGAGCAAGCCAGGGAAAGCAAGCCAGTAAAGAACATCCCTCCATGGCCTCTGCATCAGCTCCTGCTTTCTGACCTGTTTGAGTTCCAGTCCTGACTTCCTTGGTGATGAACAGCAGTATGGAAGTATAAGCCGAATAAACCCTTTCCTCCTCAACTTGCTTCTTGGTCATGATGTTTGGGCAGAAATAGAAACCCTGACTAAGATAATAGGTTACAGTGGAAAATGGTAACATCACCATTTCCAACCTCTAAGTGTCACTTGGGAACAAAAGTTCTCAGGAAGGACTTGCAACATCTTAGGATCCTGTCTCAAGGCTGAATAACTGGTTAGAATTCCAATGAACGTGGAGAGGTTAGACTGTTGCAGGTCCAGAACCTAATGATGGATTATCCCGGGCGTCTTTAGACTTTTTAATAGTGATTTCTTGCCTTCCTCTGTTCCCGCCCTTACAGTTTTGGGACCATTGTGTAATGGAATGTGGAATGTGCAGAGCACTGGTTTTGCAACCAACAGAAAAGCTAACTGGTATCAGCATCACAGATCTATTACACGTTTCCATTTTTGCTTTCAACCTACCACCTACCGAACATTTTCATCGTTACCTGAGAGATGCCTTGATTTATGACTCTCTTTGTTCTATTAGTGTATAAAGTTCACCAAATTTCATTTGCACACAGAATTTGGGGTAGTCTATGTCTGTGTTCCCAGGCCACAGTCACTCTTGTTTGGCTTCAGAATAAACTCTCTGTATCCACTTGGGGTGAGAGTTTTCAGTTTTGTGTTGACAGACAACTTGAGGGTTTTTATTTGTTCTTCTTGTTTGTTGTTTTGTTTATTTCTTAGATGGGGTCTGGCTCCGTAGCGTTTTCTGGAATCGCATTGGGTGGGTAAGGCTAGTCCTAGATGTGTGGCAATCCTCCTGCTTGAACCTTTGGAGTGCTGAGATTAAAGACCAGAGCTAAGAGCCTAGTTTAAGATCTTCATGTTAATGAACCAGGGTAGCAGAGGTTCAGCATATTTGCTTGCTGTTTCTTCTGAATCTTGGAAGCAAAACCAGATTAAAATGAATCCAGATTCCCAATATTGCCCAAGTGATCAGTGTGATAGATAACACCTTTTGTCTTAGTCAGGGTTTCTGTTGCTTTGATGAAACAGCAGGACCCAAAAGCAAGTTGGGGAAGGAAGGGCTTGTATTGTGGATGGACCTGGCGCTGTTCTTGTGAAGCAAGCCCCTAATGAATAAAGGAACCAATCACTGGGAGAGTAAGCGGGACTTCCGGGTTGGAGAGGAGAAGAGAGGAAGCCGGAGAGAGGTCCTTTTGGATAGGGATAACATGAAGACAAGATGTTTCAATCCGGTTTCAGTGGTGAATCCATCAGGATTTGCCACCGAAAGATTTAGATTTAAAAAAGGCTTACGAATTAGGATTTTAGTTGTTTCGTCCACTGATTGAGTTATCGTTGTTTCCGAACTAAGTTTGTGTTGTGTTTTTCTTCATGCGGTGGCTCATCTGGGTTCAAGAGATAAAGGGTTTTTTTTTTTTTTTTTTTTTTTTTGGTTTTTCGAGACAGGGTTTCTCTGTGTAGCCCTGACTGTCATGGAACTCACTTTGTAGACCAGGCTGGCCTCGAACTCGGAGATCTGCCTGCCTCTGCCTCCCAAGTGCTGGGGAGATTAAAGGCGTGTTTGCCTGAGGTGCACCACAAAGGTCCTGGAGGTTTTGAAGCATAGGACTGGTGTGGTAGTGACCCACCAGTTGGAACTTTGCACGCTGGGTGGAGCTGTTTCAGGAGATCCGGACCAGAGAGTCTCCATGAGATAAAAACAGGTCGGCTATCACTCACCAGTGAATGGCAGGCTAGACTGCCGAAGCAGAGGCACAAGCGCAGGAACATGCTGGTTCAATTTTTTTTTTTTTTAAATATTTTCTGAAACAGGCTTGTACTTTCATATTGTTGTTATCAAAGGAAGTCAGGACAGGAACTCAGACAGACCAGGGACCTGGAGCTGGATCTTATATAGAGGCCATGGAGGGGTGCTGTTTACTGACTAGCTCCCATGGCTAGATCCAAATGTTTTCTTCTAGAACCCAGTACCACTAACCAAGGCATGGTCCTACCTGCAGTGGGCTGGGCCTCCCCGTCAATCGATAGTTAAGAAAATGCCTTCCAGGGTTATCTACAGCTCAATTTCCCTTTTCTGCCTGCTGATCAGGATGTAGAACTCTCAGCTCCTCTTCCAGCACCATGTCTGCCAGCATGCTACCATGCTTCCCTCCGTGATGATAATGCACTAAAACTCTGAAACTGTAAGCCAGCCCCAATGAAATGTTTTCCTTTATAAGAGTTGCCTTGGTCATGGTGCCTCTTCACAGCAATAAAACCCAAACTAAGAAACCGACCATTTTAATCCTGGTTACACTTCCCTAGTGGGTGCTGAAGACCATGTAAAGAGCCAAAATTAATTTTTGTTTTTGAACTGTTAAGGCCAGTTGAGGATCCAGTTCTCAGTGGCCACTTGGGCTTTAAGGGGAACCTCTGTCTCCTCTAGTCTTTCTTTTACCAGTCTCTGTATGTGAGGATAAGTTAAAGGCTTTGCTTCCGTTTTATGTTACAGATGCTACCTCATTTGCACAGCGTGTTCCAAGGACTATTAAGTTTTATTGTAGACTATTGCATCAACTCTCTCCTTTCAACATCGTCTCTTTGGTTAGCCTGGAAGAAATTAGCAGGATCTATATCCCCAAACCTCTAACATTGGTTAGGATGACCTCTTAGAGGAGGCAATGAGAAGCTAGGAGTTAGAGAGATCCCCTGATGGGCAGACACATAAGGAGAGGGGCCACTGCTAGACAATAAAGTGAACTTCCAAGATGGCTGCTTCTCACTCTCCTGGCCTGAAACAAAAGCTTTGCAGCTTAAAACAGAGGCCCAGTGGGCGTTTTCTCCAGCCAGTAGGGCTCCCTGCCTGTGGTCCTGTCTGACAAGGTCAAGGTCACACCCGGGATGTGTTTATTCCAAACTTATGGCCCTATCAGTTTCCCTGTCTTTGTTCAAACTGGCCAATGCTAAACTGGTTGAGGAAGACCCTACCTCAAAGGCTCTGAGAACTCCCAGTTCTCAAGGAGAGACTGGGTTTCAGCTTCTCCGGTTCCCCCACTGTTTTGCAGAGGTCTTTCTCTCTGTGCCTCACCCCTAATAAAAGCCCCATTTTACCCATTTACCATTTTCATTTTACCGATTGATTCTGTCTGCTGTAGGACTGATTCTGTCTCCTGCCTTTTTCTCTGTCTGACTCAACATTTTTCCTGCCTTTTAATTCTTTAACTGGAAGAGAGAACCCAGCTACAACCCCATACAGTGACAAATCAGTGGATTTATATTAAGTTATTAATCAACTCTTGGTAGCAGTTATAAGTAATGGCTACTAGAGCTTTACAAAAACAACTTAAAACTATCATAGACATAGGCTCAAAAAATTGAATCTCCTTTGGTTGTTTAAATTTTGTTCATGTTATGTTGATAACTTTCCCTAGAACAGACAATTGTCCCACTATTGTATCTAAAACTTATCTTTTTTCCCCCAAATTCACGTCTATCATAGAATTCCCAATAACCCCCAAGAACAAGTCATAATTGAACAAGATCATTTATTACTGAAGAACTAAACACACAGAAAGGGGAGAACAAGGTACTAACTCTTTAGGAGCCAAGGCAACTTTTACTTTAAAATATAAACATTGTTTCTCTAAGTTTCTCTTCTTTGAAACTGTCTTAGCTAGGGTTTTATTGCTGTGAAGAAACACCATTTATTTGGGGCTGGCTTACGGATTCAGAGTTTCAGTCCACTATCATCAAGTTGTGAATATGGCAGCACCCAGGTTGGAGTTGCTGAGAGTTCCACTTCTTGATCGGAAGGCAAACAGAAGACTGCTTCCAGGAAGCTAGGATGAAGGTCTTAAAGCCCACACCCACATTGACACACCTACTCTAACAGGGTCACACTTACTAATAATGCCACTCCAAGGATATTCAAACCTTCACAGCAACCTATAAAAAGAAAAGTCACAAGAAAGAAAAAGGTTTTAGCAAATCTCATGGCTTTCTCTAAACTTCCTTGAGGACTTAGCCAAGGTCTGGGTCCAGGTCCCTCATAACTCAGTCTAACTGGGCTTTCTCCAGAGTCCAATAGAGCTGAAAAAGTGGTGCTACAATGTCTCGCATTAGCATTATAGAAGCAACATGGTAACAGAAGAGTTACTTTTGTTTTCCTTCTGAATTTCAGCTGCATCTCTCTTTTATTCTCTCTCCAAATGTCCTCTTAGTACATTATCATCCTGTCTCCCAGTACAGTTCTTAGACAAGTCCATGCCTGGATTCCTGTTAATATGACTTAGCAGAGGCATGAAGGATATGCTTGAAAAACAACTTAACAGTGCTCTTAAATATGTGTGCACAAATTCACTGGAACCATTTCTGTAGTATTAGGCTGTCACAGTCATTACTGCCAGGACAACAATAGCCTTAACTCAGTGCATCCAAACTACTGTGTGTAGGGTTTCTGTGACCACCATGGCCAGGAGAGTAATGATCCTCTAAGGAGCTGATGTTGGTTCAAACTTTGGGAGTCTGACCCTGGATAGTTTATTTTGGGCATTTTTAAGGCACAAAAATTTTGATTAAAACTTTCCTGGTGACAATCAACTCAATCCCATGTGCACAATAAAACACAAAGTAAGCTTAATGGAGATCAGACCTGACTACATCGAAACTCGTTGTAAAGTACATGTTGCACCTTCCCATAAAGAAGGTGTACTGGCTGGTTCTGTGTGTCAACTTGACACAAGCTGGAGTTATCACAGAGAAAGGAGCCTCCCTTGAGGAAATGCCTCCATGAGATCCAGCTATAAGGCTTTTTCACAAAGCAGGGAGGGCTCAGCCCATTGTGGGTGGAGCCATCCCTGGTCTGGTAGTCCAGGAAAAGAAAGCAAGCTGAGCAAGCCAGGGGAAGCAAGCCAGTAAGCAGCACCCCTCCATGGCCTCTGCATCAGTTTCTACCTCCAGGTTCCTGCCCTGTGTGAGTTCCTGTCCTGACTTTCTATGGTGATGCAGCAATGTGGAAAGTGTAAGCTGAATAAATCCTTTCCTCCCGAACCTCCGTGGTCATGTTTTGTGTGGGATTACAAACCTTGTCCTAGATTGAACTCAGATGTGACTACATTGAAACTCATTGTAAAGTGCACATGGCACCTTCCATAAAGAAGGGCTCTATAGATTGACCTAGCAAACCAAGCTTACAAGAAGGGTCTGGGGGAGGATCCAGTGTA
The DNA here is from genome assembly GCF_978045245.1 of Mus caroli. Classification (NCBI taxonomy): domain Eukaryota; kingdom Metazoa; phylum Chordata; class Mammalia; order Rodentia; family Muridae; genus Mus; species Mus caroli. Next base: position 2,290,867 of record NW_028227265.1, on the reverse strand, counting down.
GTCTCCTACCACATATGGTGCAAAGTTCACCAGCATATTAATCACATCTGCTTCCAGCCTTCTGGGTGGATAACAGGTTACGCCTCCCTTCCTTTGAAGGAACAACCCTGTGGGTTAATATTCCAGGTTCTCTAGGGCTTCTCTGTGAGCGCCAGGACCTTTCTCTGTGCCTCCCACACTACAGCAACTGTACATTCCTACTTTTCAAAATTAGCACTTTAAAATGCTGTTTGATAATTAGCTGGCTCCACCTTTCTGATTGGTTTTTAGGATTAAACCTGAATATGCAGTTGTTTATAGGAATAGCCACTCTACCTGTCCACTGCTTCCCTGTGGTCCTATGGTGCCAGGCTGGCCCTGAGCTTAGAGAGCCACCTGCTTCTGCCTGCCAAGTGAGGGGATTAAAGGTGTGCATCACCACATCCATCTCTTTGTATGTGGTTTCAAAAGAACCACCTAGAATATAGTGGTGCAAGCTCTGGCTACCCCTAAGGCATACCCACCATTTCTTTGTCTGTGATCACATCTATTGATTCTTCTTCTACAAGGCAAAAAAGGAGGAACTGTGGCAAACCATTATGATAAAAAGATCTTTTATGTTAGGGGATGAAGTTTTGTTGGACCTCAAGGCTAGAGTTAACACATCTTGGTATCACTTAACTGCACTACAATCCTGTTGTGTATGCAGTCTGCTTGTTTAACCTCCTCAGAAGAGAAAAATGTAACCATCAACCTTGCTTGCATTGGATTTCCTGCATAATCAACTTTTATAATTTAAGCCATTGCATAGCTGTAATCTTAAGTTATATACTTTTCAATACCTCTGATGATAACCATTTTCTGTAACAGAAAATAGGCTGAAAGCAGTATCTATAAAACACATATAAGTGTTAAAGGCAATATGTGGATATCTCTTGGTAAACCATGTTAGTATTACTGTTACTGGGTTATTTGGGGCGGTTGTTTGGAGCTAACTCTGAGATAACCAGCCCATGCCTGGATTCCTGTTACTATAACTCAGTCGGTGGTGTAACCCCTAGTTTCTCTCATTCCTTCCCATTTGAGGCTTTCTGTGATGTTTAATGAGAGAGAGAGAGAGAGAGAGAGAGAGAGAGAGAGAGAGGCAGACACACACAGGGACAGATGGGAAGAGATTCGCCAGACAGCCCGCAGGCAGGCATAGATTCAGATTCATACAACAGACAGACAGGGATAACAGAAGACACAGAGAGAGGAGAACTCAAGTTTGGACTCTCTCCAGGTTAAATAAACATCCAGGGGAAGTGCTTTGTTTTCTGTTGTCGTCAATGCTACACCTCGGCATTATCAATGACACTGATCTTCATCATGAATGCTTTCAAACTAACTCACTAATCTTACCCTAAACTCATCTATCTACCCCTTTGCCAACTCTAATCCTTACTCAGGTTTTAAACGTAGCCCTGAAATTAATCCTAACTCTAACCCTAATCCATGTCCTAATTCTAATCACAACCCCAAATTAAACCTATACCTACTCCTAAACTAAAATTTTAAACCCGGCCATAATGCTAACCCTAATCCTAACACTAAAACCAAATCTTAGACAAACCCTAACCCCAGTCCTAACCTAATCCTGACCAAAGGCAATCCTTATCTATAAACCTAAATCAAACCTTCACTATGGTGGTTTCAATAGGAATGGCCCCCGTTGACTCACGTGTTTGAATACTTAGCCAGTAGGGAATTGTACTATAAGGAGGTGTGGCCTTGTTAGAGGAATTGTGTCACAGTGGGGATGGGCTTTGAGGTCTTATATGCTCAAGCTACACCCAGTGTGTCTCAGTTCTCCTTCCTGCTGCCTGTGGATCAAGATGCAAAATTCTCAGTTCCTTTTCCAGCTCCTTGCCTGCCTACATGCTGCTATGCTCCCACCATGACAATAATGAACATTTAGTTCACTATTGAACTAACCTCTGAACTGTAAACCAGCCTCAATTGAATGTTGTCCTTTGTAAGAGTTGTCACGGTCATGGTGTCTCTTTACAACCATAAAACCCTAAGTAAGACAGAAAAGTTGGTTCTAGGGAGAGGAGTATTGCTGTGATAGTCCTAACCAAGCTTTTGTTTGGAGGAATGTAGACTTTGGGACACTGGATTAGAAAATCAGTTGAACACTATAAGTGGTCTTAATGGGTCCTCCTAGTAGGAACATGGAAGACTGTTATGCTGAGGGTGATTTGAACTATGAACTATAGGGGTCTGGCTCAAGAGCTTTCAGATGAGAAGGATGTTAGTATGTGGCCTAGAGACTGTCTTTGTGATATTTGGCAAAGAATATGTTTTGTTTTTGTTTTGCTTTTTGCCTTTATCCAACAAGTCTTCCTGAGGCTAAACTGAAGAGTTTTGGATTAATTCCATTGGCAGGGGAAATCTCCAAACAGCCTAGTATTGACTCTGTCATGTGGTTATTAGTGTTCACTCTTACAAAGATCTACAATTAAAGCGTCATGGCTGGAGAGATGGTTCGACGGTTAAAAGCACTGACTGCCCTTCCAGAGGTCCTGAGTTCAATCCCCAGCAACCACAAACATGGCTCACAAACATCTGTAATGGGGTCCAATGCATTCTTTTGGTGTGTATCTGAAAACAGTTACAGTGTACTCATATAAATAAAAATAGATAAATCTTTTTTTTTTGAAGGCCAAAACAGCTAGTTGTTTACAAGAAAAGAAAAGGAGCAGGGTGAGCAAGAAAGATTACAAAATGAACAATTTGAAGAGAAAATGGCACCCGTAAGTGGATGGAGCTAAGCCCCATGTTCAAGGAAATAAACTGACTAAAGAAAAGCCTGATGTTAAGTGAAAAAAAGGGAGTGGTGACCTCAGGGCAGGACTCCACCCAGCTAAGCGTCCAACTTGTGAAAAGGAATTAAAGAAAAGTGAAAAGGAATTAAGGAAAAGTTTAGGGCCAGGTGTGGTAGTGCACACCTTTAATCCCAGCACTTGAAAGGCAGGTGCTGGCAGATCTTTGAGTTTGAGGCCAGTCTGGACTCAAAGAGAACAAGTTTGAGGACATCCAAGCTTAGGCAACGAAGGAAACCATTAATAACAGAAAGCTGGTGAAGATGTAATCAAACAAGAGAGCCATGTTCCAGCCCCAGCAAGCAGCAGAGCTTGGCAGCCTCAGCCACAGGGTTCTGGCTTTAGAGGCAAAAATAGAAGATAGAGTTTTGGAATCTCCTTCTCTGACCAGAGAAAGCTGCTGAGGCAGGGATGTCCCTGCTTGTAGGTCCAGAGAGGCCATAGTGTGAGGCTGTGAAGGTGAAGACTGGCTTGCCTTGGAGACTTCAAAATGTTGGAGATGCCAGACCTTCGAGATACCTGCCCATGACAAAGAAACGTGTTGAGGTCAACAAAGTTGAAAGGAGTTGGAGATCTGAACATCATTTTGACATCAGACTTGGGAGATGCAGGATTTGGAGTTTGCCCAGCTGGTTTTCAGTCTTGCTTTGGTCCAGTATTTCCTCATTCTTCTCCCTTTTGGGATGGCATCGTATATCCCCTGACACTGTAATGTTGGAAGCACGTGATCTGGTTTTTCCACTTTGGTTTTACAGGGGATTATAGTTAAAAGAGTTCATGATTCTCATAAGAGAATTTGAATATTTAAGTGAGTTTGAGACTCTGAGAGACTATGGGGACTTTTGAAGTTGGACTGAATGCATTTCTGTATTGTGTAGTACGGCTACAAGCCTATGGGGACCAGGGAGTGGAATGTGGTGGTCTGAATAGGAATGGCTTCCATAGACTTGTGTGTTTGAGTGCTTGGCCTATAGGTGGTGACACTGTTGGGAGGCCTTGTTGGAATAGGTATGACCTTGTTGGTGGAAGTATGTCACTATAGGGGTGGGCTTTGAGGTCTCCTAAGCTCAATCTACATCCAGTGTGACACAAAGGTTACTGATGCTTGCAGATCAAGATGTAGAACTCTGGGCTACTCCAGCACCATGCCTGCTTGTACACTGCCATGCCTCTGGCCCCGATATTAATGGACTAAACCTCTGATATTGTAAGCCAGCCCCAATAATGCTTTCCTTGATAAGACTTGCCATGGTCATGGTGCTGCTTCGCAGCAATAAAACCCTAAGACACCCACATTAACTATAATCTGACACCAACTTTTCTCATATCCATAAAACGAATTCAAAGACTAATACTGACTCTTACAGAAGATAAAACCCTAACCCTACTCAATTCTAACACCAACACTAACATTAATACTAGCCTTAATCCTAAACCTAACTCTAAACATAACATTATTACTGACCACATGCCATAACTTAACTCTAACAGAAGTTCTAACCCCAACTCCATTCTTAACCCTAACTCTAAGTATAATCCTAAAACTAACTTGTCTTAGTTAGGGTTTGTATTACTGTGAAGAGACATCATGACCATAGTAACTCTTACAAAGGACAATGTTTAAGAGAGAACTGAGACAAGCTTGCTCCATTAAGGACACACCTGCCCCCCCCAAAAGCCACACCTACTAGCCACTCCCTATGAGCCTATGGGAGCCTTTTCATTAAATCCACTGTAGTGAGAATTTTGGCCTCTTTGAAAAACACAGAACTATTATAAGAACGTGTTTCTGTCTTCATCTCAGGTGTGGGATGTGGGGTTGCTTCAGACTGTCCCCAGCAAGTGACTGTGATTTGTCTCGTGCTCTAGCCTCTGTTAGAGGTTTTGCCAGCTGCACAGAGTTTCTACAGGTATGTGATGTTTGGAATTCTGGGGACTTTTCAGAAGCTATATAAATACCAGGGCCCTGAGAGCACGGTGCTATTGTTGATTGGTTGCAGTTTGTGAAGTAGTCATGAAGAAGAAACAGGAAGAAATTTAATACCCTGATGGCAAAGATCAAACTTTCCTCAAGTTTGGAGGTCAACATGCCTAATCTGCCGGATGTAGTCTGACAACACTCCTTTCCCCTCTGACCTTTTGTGATGGCTTGTATATGCTTAACCTAGGGAGTGGCACTATTAGAAAGTGTGGCCCTCTTGGAATAGGTGTGGCCTTCTTGGAGTAGTTGTGTCACTGTGGGCATGGGCTTTAAGACCCTCATCCTAGCTGCCTGGAAGCCAGTCTGCTAGCAGCCTTCAGATGAAGATGTAGGACTCTCAGCTCCTCCTGCACTATGCCTGCCTGGATGCTGCCATGCTCCCACTTTGATAACAGTGGATTGAACCTCTGAACCTATAAGTCAGCCCCAGTGAAATATTATCCTTATAAGAGTTGCCTTGGTCTGTTCACAGCAGTAAAACCCTAACTAAGACACCTTTTATTCTCTCCTATTTAGTTCAGGGGGAGAAGAGTACAATAAAGAAGAACCCACAAAGCGGCAAGAGACAAGCAACCAACCCCATAGCTCTAACCCTGGAACAAGTCTTAATCCTATCCAAGGTCTGACCCAAACATTAACATTGACCATATCCCTAACTCTAATCCTAGCCCTGGTTCTAAACTTACTCCTAGCTACAACCAAAAATCCTAGTCATAACTTTACTTATACTCTAGCTTTAACCCTAATACAGGCCCAGTACTAAATTAACCCTTCCCCTACCTCTAATCCTAAACCTACCATACCCCTTGCCCTTATAAATAACCCTAATCATAGCCTTAGCCCTACCATTAAATCTAGCCTTAAACCTAATTCTAGACACAACTCCAACCCTGAGGGACAGTGGACTATGCCAGGAAACTTGGTAAGATTGAGCAGTTTGGAAGCCCTGGGAACCTCTGAGAGGATGGTAGGAACTTCACCTGCTCTGGACCAGGCCCCTGTCACATGACAACACTCCTTACATAGGAACTTGACCTATGGTCACAAAGATCAGAACAGAGTTCTCCATGCTAATGATGTATCTAGGTGCCCTGAGGGTTTAGCCAATAAATGTCCCTTCCCAGACATTCCTTCCTGCAAAAGGTACTCAATCTCTGGTCCACCTGAAGGAGGTGGTATTCATCCATTTTCCATGATAAACATGGACTGTCTCTTTCATCCTGGAGAAAGCCTTCATCTACAGAGCCTTGATGCTCAAGCCTCACAAAGAAGTCCCCTCTGGTCTCCTGAACTCACCACCACTAAGCTAAGCCAGAGTTCCCCATTCCCTGGGCTCTGAGCTTGCCCTCAGCTTGGGGGCCTCCTTAGTTCTCGACTTCTTCGCAACTCCGGGCAGTGTCTGGATGTCCAGGAGTCTGAGAACCCTGGTCCCTGGACTTGACACAGGCCTATGGACTCCAACTTCTCTGTGTGGTTTCCAGAGGTGGCTTCCTTATGCCTGGGAGTAAGGGAAATCCAATTTCGGCCTCCCATATCTTATGCTGCATCTTCCCATCCATTGAGCTGTGTGTCTCAGTGCTTTGCTTGATCCCAGCACCTGACCACAGTGTGGGGTAAATGCAGTCTGGTACTTCATGTTCCAACCACCCCAGAGGTGTTCCCACACCCCAGCGGAAAGGCGAGACACTGATCCACACAACCCTACTCCCCAAACCTATCCCTAATACGAATCATAACTCTACGAGCTGGATCATCCTTAGCTGTAACCTAGCACTAGCTATAAACCCTTTCCATAACTAGTCACAGTCTATGCCATAACTCACCACCTAGTCAGAGCTTTAAACTTTAGCTCTAATCCAACCCCTCTAATGATCTAATGTGACCCTTTAATACAGTTCCTCATGCTGTGATGACCCCAACGACAAAATTATTTTCACTGCTACTTCATAACTATAATTTTGCTGTTATGAATCATAATATAGATATCTGATAATGCAGATTATGATATGCAACCTCTGTGAAAGGGGTGTTCAACCTCCTAGATTAAGAGCCTCTGTCGTAGACAAAAGCCTAACTCTAATCCTGTCCAAGTCTAAGTCTTACCTTCTAATCTAACATTGCTCCAGACCTAACCCCAAAGCTAGCATTAAATCCAACACTGGCCCTAACCCCAATATTAAACCTAATCCTAGCCATTACATACACCTTGGCACCACCCTAATATTAACTCTGGCTCTTCTAGTTAAGGTCACTATTGCTCTGATGGAACACCATGACTAAAAGCAATTTAGGGAGGAAAGGGTTTATTTGGCTTATACTTTCATATCACTGTTCAACACCAAAGGAAATCAGGACAGGAACTCAAGCAGGGCAGGAACTTGGGGGCAAGAGCTGATGCAGAGGCCATGGAGGGATGCTGCTTACTGGCTTGCTTCCCCTGGCTTGCTCAGCCTAGAGTGCAGGACCACCAGCCTAGGGCCACCACCCACCGTGACCTGGGCCCTCTCCCACTGATCATTAATTGAGAAAATGCCTTACAGCTGGATCTTATGGAGGCATTTTCTCAACGGAGATTCCTTCCTCTTGGTTACTCTGACTTGGTCAAGTTGACACACAAAACCAGCTAGTACACTAACCTTGTCCTTAACACTAAAACTACCTGTAACTAGCACTAGCCTTAATGCTATCTCAAGCTCAAGACTTAACCGTAACTCTAAACCATATCATAAACCTACCCGAAATGAAAACCTAGTACTAACCTTAATCCCATCCCTAAACCTAGTACTAATATAGAAGAACAAATGTTCTAGCACTATGTCTAAGCTGAGCCTCAGCAGTAACTGTAAGCTACTAACCCTACCACTAACCCCAAACCCATCCAGAGGACAGACCTTAAACTCAACCCAGACCTAATTCTAATACTAGTGCTAATGTGAATCCTATTCCTAAAGCTAGCTCTAACTCTGATATAGTCTTAGAATGATCTCTATCTCAATCTAACTCTGACTTTACTGCTAACTCTAACCCTAAGCCCAACTTTAGGGCTAACTACAACGTATAATCTTAGCCCTAAACCTACTCATAGCCTAACTTCTGCCTCTAATCCTAGATATACCCTTAACCCTAGATATACCCTTAACATTAACTTAAGCCCCTAATCTTTTTTTTTTTTTTTTTGGAGACAGGGTTTCTCTGTGTAGCCCTGGCTGTCCTGGAACTCACTTTGTAGACTAGGCTGGCCTTGAACTCAGAAATCCACCTGCCTCTGCCTCCCAAGTGCTGGGATTAAAGGCGTGTGCCACCACTGCCCGGCTAAGCCCCTAATCTAGCAAAAGGCCTAGGGTAACACTAACCCAACACTAGCCTTAAGCTAGCCCTAACCCTAATTTTAAACCTAATTCAGCCCCTGTCCCTTAACATGGTTCTTATGGTAGCCTAAACCCTAACTATATCACAAGCCCTAAAGTAACCACATCTTTACTTCTACTCCTAAAAATAATTCTTGCCCTGAAGATTAATCTATGGACAATCCTAACCCTATACTTAAAAGTAACACTAAACAAAATTTAGCCCTAAAACTAAACCTAGACCATCCCATAATCCTAACCCTGGACCGATCCTAACCCCAACTAAAACCCTAACCTAACCTAGCTCTAAAACTAACCCTGACCCTAAACCTAACATCATTCCTAACCTTAACCTAAACACTAACCTAACTAACTTGACTTAAACCCTAAACCTAATTCAAACCCTGCCCTCAAGTCTAGCCTATGCCACAACACTGACACAGGCCTTGAACTTCAACTTAACCCTAGCCCAAGCTCTACCCCTAGCCTGAAACTTAAAATTAACCCTTGACCTGACTCTAAACCACCGGCTCTCAGCCTTTCACAGGATCCACCCAAGACCATCAGAAACATACAGATACTTAATTACCATTTATAACAGTAGCAAAATTGCAGTTATGAAGTAGTAACGGAAAGAACTTTATGGTTGGGGCTCACCACAGCATGAGGAACTGTATTAAAGAGTCACAGCACTAGGCTGGTTGCAAGTCTAAACCTATCTGTAGTCCCAGACCTAACCACAGCACTGACCCAAACTTTAACCATAGACAGACATGGAACTCCAGCCCCACCCATAAACTTAACCTTAATCTTAGCTCTGTTCCTAATCCTAGCCCCAGAACCAACCCTAAATCAAACTGCAACTCTAACCCTAACCCTAGCACTACCCCTACCCCAACCCATGCATTTACAACACTCTCCAAGCCAGAATCCTAACTCTCTCCCTAAAACTGCTGCTACCCACAGCTCTAAACCTTACCCTAGCCTGACAGACAGGTTTGTGCCATTTAGTTTTTAAAAAATGACATGTGCTCCCTTCCCTTTCCGTTCCCCCCCCACCCCCGCTCCCAAATCCACATAAATCTCTCTATTATTCTCTCGGTGAAACATGAGATTTACAGCCGTAGCATTTATGCAATTTGAAACTACCTTGATTTCTGTGTATAACTGGTACGACCTGCTTCACCAGTGTGGAGCGAAGATTGATTCAGAACGCCTTTACCCTTCAAGTCGGAACTGGCTCCAGTTTCCACTTGCCAGATTTCTAGGGGCCCCCTTTCTTGTCTTGGCCTCTCCTCCTCCTATCAAAGAGCCGAAGTGCTTGGCAGCATTAACTGAGCTGGAAGAAGCCGGTCCTCCTCCTCCTGTTGTTTCTGTTTTGTTTTGTTTGAGATAGGGCTACATATAGCCCAGGCTGGCCCCCAACTCTACATAGCCAATGACAGCATCTCATCACCCTGATATTTCTGACAAGAGTGAGAACAAACACAGGCCAAGTCGGATCTGCTCCCGTGTCCTGTGGTGTTGAATAGGCACTGAACGCTACCGATGGGTCCCGGTTTCCCGCCCAGCCTTGCCCCGCCCCGCCCCGCCCCGCCCCGCCCCGCCCCGCCCCGCCCTGCCCAATCCTGCCTTGGGTTGTTCCAGAGGCCAGGTTGAAGCCTTCAGTGCTTCTTCCCTGGAACGACAACCTGGTCAGCAAGGAAATAAAGACACGTTCATATATTCGTATGTGTTTGGTTTAGGAGTGCTTTCTTTTCCTTATTTAATTTTGGTTTTTCAAGACAGGCTTTCTCTGTGTAGCCCTGGCTGCCCTGGAACTCACTCTGCATCAGGCTGGCCTTGAACTCAGAGCTCCACCTGCCTTTGACTGCAGAGTGTTGGGTGTAAAGGAGTGTGCCAAGCCAGGCACAACTTCTTTTTAATCGGGGGGGGGGGGGGGAATGACATGTGTCCCAAATAACTGAGGCCTTTCATTTCTGTAAACTACAAGAACGGTGCAGAGGAGATGGCTCAGTGGTTAAGAGCACAGCTGCTTTTATAGAGGACTCAGATTTAGCTTTCAACACTTACAAGAAGGGTTACAACTGCCTATAGCTCCAGTTCTAGGGCACCCAACAACCTCTCCTGGCCTCTTTAGACACCAAGCAGACACTCATACATACAGATAAAATTAAAATAATGATAAATAAAATCTTTTAAAAATTAGTTAAAGGAAACATTTAGACACGTAGAAAACATTTTAGATGAAGAAGAAGAAGAAGAAGAAGAAGAAGAAGAAGAAGAAGAAGAAGAAGAAGAAGAAGAAGAAGAAGAAGAAGAAAGAGGAGGAGGAGGAGGAAGAAGAGGAGGAAAGGGATCATTTCCTTCTATGTAGAATTTAGCAGCTACAATCTCCCTACCTGATTTGAGCCTCTATAAATCCAGGGCTTTCCAGTTTGACTAGGATATGAGAATGCTTAATAAATATTCACTGGATGGATGGATGGGCTTACCAACTCCCATGTGCTAATCTAGGGGGATATCAGTGTACAAGAGTTCAAGGAGGTTAACACATACTGATTTACTAATTCTATGAAGATCTCACCACTGATGATGGTGTACGTGCCTGTATCCAGGCATCCAGATGGACGGACATCTTTCTTCAGTTTAGGAAAGAGCCCCTTCTCTTCATTTTGAAGGCTCGAAGAAACCTCAGACATCAAAATAGTATAAGAGAGTGATATAAAGACATCCGGGAACTCACCATAAAATTTAAGGATAAAATGGAAATGGGGTGATGGGAGCTATCTATGAGCCACTCCCTCAACTTCCTTCCCTCCGAGGGTAGCTATCAGGACATCATACAGATATGCATGGTTCTAGAGTAATCAATCACACACCTGATCTTGTCAACGCCCCTCAAGTTACCAGGATTACCACCTGCCTGACTAAAGAGCCAGGCTCCTCTCAGGACTGAAAGCCGAGGGCTTGAGCTGAGTGGCTGTGATGAGTAAAACTGACAGATCATATTAATTTTAAGCTTCAGACATTTTGGAGCGTGGCCATCACGGTGTGCATGTAGAAGAACCCTGTAGATAGGATGATGCATGAAAAAGCCGAGCGGGTACACATAGAAAATCGGAAAGGCATAAGAGAAACAGACCCGGGGGTTAGAGTGGTAAAAGGTGGAAGAGAAAGAGCCTGAATTCTTCTCTTCATTTCCAAAGCGTACCCACTTCCCCACTCTGGCCCACTGAGGCCTGCCTCGTTTTTCTGCTTTTGATGTGTGAAAGTTCACTGTGTTCCTTCCTTGTATGTTTATTTTTTTTCCTTTTTATTTCTGTTCATATACTTTGAAATTGTGTCTCCAAAGGTAGCCTAGGCAGGGCTTCCACTTGATCTTTCTGCTTTAGCCTCACCCAGACTGGGTTGTGGATGTGTGAACTCTCCATGATTTACACTTGAACCTGAATTAGTTTGTACTCTGTGTTGAATTAGTCGTTGTGCTACATCAGCTAAAGCATCATTTAGATCAGTGGCTCTCACCCCTCCTAATACTGTGACTCTTTAATACAGTTCCTCACACTGTGGTGACCCCAGCCATACAGTCATTGCATTGTGCCCAGAATGTTCCTGGCCTTGATATCTAGGTGACCTTGAGCTCCCCAATTCTGTCCCCTCCATTCGGGAATACTGATTGATTATGCTTAAATATCATCATGATGGTTCCCTTTCCTGGCCTCCCTACCTAAACAGGATAAGGCTGTGTGTAGTGCGAAAGGAAGGGAAGAATAAAAGGTTCAAAAAGATAAGATGCAAAAGGAAAAGGATTACTTCATTCAAATATGGAGGTACAGACTCAGAGCCTCAACTGCTCAAAAGACAGAGGCATGGGAATCATTTCAACTCAGAAGCTTGGGAGTCAGCTAGGACAACACAGTGACACTGAGAACCTGTCTTAAAAATAAATATAATTGAATACATAAACAAGCACCCAACAGCCACCATGCTCCTATCCTGTCTCTCCTTGGCATACATGTTTCACGTATATAGTATGTAGATGCCAATACACACAGAGAGAACTTGTTTGTTTATTTCTTTATATTTATTTATTTATTTTTAAAAGATTTTATTTATTGTATGTATATGAATACACTGTAGTTGTCTTCAGATGCACCAGAAGAGGGCATCGGATCCCATTACAGATGGTTATGAGCCACCATGTGGTTGCTGGGAATTGAACTCACGACCTCAGGAAGAAGAGCCAGTGCTCTTAACCACTGAGCCATCTCTCCAGCCCGGACCTGTTTATTTACTCCCTGTTAGAACCGAGCCCCTTGAGGGGCTTGGCCTTGTCTATTTTCTTCTGTGCAGTGTCAGTCCTTCCTAGAACAATGGAAGCCACTCAGTAAGTATTTGTAAACATAGTGAAGGAAACAGGCTGTCTGGAGGAGAGAGGTCTGGTGTTGCCCAGATGCAGCCAGTCCCTGAGCGTCTCTTAAACCCTTCTCTTTGTCTCTTGCCAGCTGAGTGAGACTCAGTGTCCTTGCCTCTTGGAGAGTGGGACTAGTCCTCACAGGCTGTGAGAAATATCTGGAGGTGTTCTGTGGAATCCTGTTTAAATAGCTTAGCTAAGTAGCTCTATGTGGGAGAAACACCCAGGGAGAATCATCAGCATTACTGTAGAGGCAGGCATCAGGCAGGTGTTGGGCAAAGCCAGCTCAGGGTTATGGGGAAGGCAATCCTTTGCAGGAAGGTGCAGAGGGGCGGGCGCTGTTTGAGGAAGATACTGGGTGATCGTCCAGGGCAACTGCTTCTCTGAAAACCTTGTTCTTTACAATAAGATCTTTCTGTGGATCAAAACAGAAACAGTGCATACTGACTTCTTCCTACACCATGAAAAAAAATTTTTTTTTTCTTTTTGTTTAGCAAGACAGGGTCTCTGTGTAACAGCCTTGGCTGTCCTGAAACCTGCTTTGTAGATGAGGCTGGCCTCTGCCTCCAGAGTGTCAGGCCTAAAGGCATGTACCATCATGCCTGACTGGAAATCTTCTTAAATATTTTGACTATGATTTCTCAACTTTGCCCAGGTTGTCTACATAAATACAGGCCTGGTCCCTATGCTCCAAAGGCAGTGTCCTCAGGGCTAGGCACGTATAAACATCTGCTGAGGAATCCAGTTCCCTGAAAGTTAATTTTGTATTATTTCCATATCAGTTTGTTTGTTTATTTTGTAGTGCTAGAAATGGAGTCTACAGCTTCTTGCATGCTAGCAAGCACTAGACACTGAGATAAGAGATGTATCCCAGTTTGTTTGTCTTTTTTTTTAGATCGAGACAATGTCTAATTATGTATCCTTGGCTGGCCTGGAAGTCACAGACACCTCCCTGCCTCTGTCTCCCAAAATGCTAGGATTAATGGCACATTCTATCACACCTGACTCTCTGTGTATTTTATATGGTGCATAGTAGATCAAATGTACTCTTACCAATTATCATTCCTTTGGGGGCTATTATATACTCTGTTACTGAGGGGTCTCTACAGGAACAGAACGGATAGAATGAATTTTTCTCTATTTATAAAGGAGGTTTATTAGAATGGCTTTTAGGCTGTGGTCCAATTAGTGTAAAAATAGCTGTCAATCAGTAGAAGGTCCAAGAGTCTAGTAGTTCTGCCCATGAGATAGTTGTCTCAGCTAGTCTTTAGTACACAGGAATCTCAAAGATTTTAATGCCAGTGAAGGAATGAACTTGCCAGCAAGAGCAAGCAGGCAGAGAGAGCATGTTTCTTCCTCTATGTCCTTTATGTAGGCTGGCAGCAGAAGGTGTGGCCCAGATTAAAGGCGTATCCTTGAACCACAAGGTTCCAGATCAAAAGTTGGTCTTTCCACTTCAAGTGATTTAATTAAGGAAAAACCCGGCCTGGAGAAATGTCTCAGGGGTTAAGAGCACTGACTGCTCTTCCTAAGGTCCCGAGTTCAATTCCCAGCAGCCACGTATGGCTCACAACCATCTGTACAGCTGAAGTGTACTTATTTGGTTTTTGTTTGTTTGTTTGTTTGTTTGTTTTTGAGACAGGGTTTCTCTGTATAGCCCTGGCTGTCCTGGAACTCACTCTATAGACCAGGCTGGCCTCGAACTCAGAAATCCACCTGCCTCTGCCTCCCAAGTGCTGGGATTAAAGGCGTGCGCCACCACGCCCGGCTTGCAGTGTACTTATATACATAAAATAAATAAATCTTAAAAAAAAATCCCTTATAGGTGTACCCAGCCACGTGGGTTTTAGTTCCAGATGTAGCCAAGTTGACAACCAACAATAACAATCACGTACACCTTTTGGAAAATTCTAGATTTTTCTAACCTAAGCCTTACATTGAGCCTTACATTGATCTTTGTTGAAATGACCTCTCTCTTTTTTTTAAAAAAAGATTTATTTATTTATTATATGTAAGTACACTGTAGCTGTCTTCAGACACACCAGAAGAGGGAGTCAGATCTTGTTATGGATGGTTGTGAGCCACCATGTGGTTGCTGGGCCACCATGTGGTTGCTGGGATTTGAACTCTGGACCTTCGGAAGAGCAGTCGGGTGCTCTTACCTGCTTAGCCATCTCACCAGCCCCCGAAATGACCTCTTTATTCCTATCTTTAGGTTATCTGGGGCTTGGTTTGGTGTTGTTTCTAGGTGTTTTTGTTTATTTGGTTTGCTCTTTGTGACAAAGTCTCAGTATGTGTCCCAGACTGGCCAGGAATCCATGTCCTTCTGCCTTAGCTTCCCCAGCTCTGAGATTTCAGGCAAATGTCACCACAGCTGACTTATTCTGTTTATCTGTGTCTGTCTCTTTGACCCATGTTCCTGTCACCTCACCCTTTAGTCTTTGCAGAATGGCCGTGACATCAACTTGGGAAGTCTGTTTCCTAGACTCATTACCCGCAGACTCTTTCAGTAATTCCTTTGTCTAGTGAACATGTGTTGAGGATTCAAGATGGGCTGAGTGCTATTGCGGCAGGATGATTCAGCAAGCCAACGTTTTAGGAAGAACTTGGATGAGACTCAAGCAGTGGAAAGGGATGGCAGCTTTAACTATTTGGGTCCAACACTTCCGAGGGACATCCTCACGAGGAGTTGTAGAACGGGTCTAATATCTTGTGGAAGAGCACACTAGGGAATGGAAAGAGCATGCGCAGAGGCCCTAGAGAGCATGCGCAAAGGCCCTAGAGAGCATGTGCAGAGGCCCTAGAGAGCATGCGCAGAGGCCCTAGAGAGCATGTGCAGAGGCCCTAGAGCGCAAGTATAATAAGGAAAAAAGAAGGCGTAGAGTGAGGGTCAAAGGTCAGACATCAGGGTTAAGTGACACACTTAGAGCCTCGGGGCTACTTCAGAAACTCTGACTTATGTATGAACAAAGAGTGTCGTTTAAAAACAAACAAACAAAAAAAGGAGCAACATTAATTTGAGGGTTATGAGTTTGATAATGTATGCCTTCCAATGCAGGGGGAAAAAAAACCAAGTAATACATTGGCAAAGTAGATACATACTTAGAAAAATATTTACCTATATTTAGAGGAAAAACAAGAAATAAAAGCACATCTTATTATATTAACCCATTTTATAAGAGTAAATTATTATCATCTCGTGTGGGGGAGTGATTTACCTAAATAGCTAAATTAATTAGGCCATCTGCTGCATTCATTCAGTGGGGTTTGTGTCAAGTCCAAGTGGCTGTCCCCGAGGCCTGGGCACCAGGTGGCACTTGATTGAGCATCGGAGATCTTTTCAGAGCGATCTAAGGTGTCTCCTATGGGAGTACCACTCAATGCTTCCTTTTATCTCTCTCAGCAAGAGACGCGTCTGTTCTCCGTCAACCAGCGCACAACCTCTGTCAAGTCTGTTTCCTGGGTATTGCATATTGTATATTGTGATTTTTTTCCCCCTAAGACTTTGTTATTGTTCCTTTGTTTGGTTGGTTCTTTTTGGATGAGGAAATTGTTTGTTTTTAGATGAGAAAGTCAGAGACAGCATACACTGGGCTGTCCCAACTACCCCGAGATCATGGTGTAAATAACAACAGTTGCACAAATCCCAAGACTGATCGCATGCGACCGATTGTTCTTTCTACCCTCACCACCTTACTGAAAGAGAAACAGGAAATTCTAAATTTCCACACTGAATGACATGCTCTGACCCAAACCAAGCCCCACTCATTTTTCTAATGTTTCCCCAAGAAATATAAGAGCTACAACCACACTGACCTGAAGCAAGTATGGTCCTTAAGAACCAGAAACCGGGAAAAATGCAAACTCAGCAGCATGCCTTTGGTTTTTCTCAGTGTGCTCTGCAGTCTGGCACACTTTATTGTTGAAGTATTGTTGCTGTTTATGGTAAACATGCATCCTAAGGGTAACAAAAACATAGAAAGTCAACTATTCACAATGCCCACGTGACTTCTGTTGAGTCACTGTGGGGACAAGGTCACCAGGTACCTCCTCTACCGCCAGTCTATCACTTGGTAACTTTTATTTGATTGTTAATTTTTTTTTCCCTTTCCCTTTTCTGTCTTGCTCTGGCCCCTGCTCGCTCAGGTGTTTGTGAGCCACCATGTGGTTGCTGGGATTTGAACTCGTGACCTCCGAAAGAGCAGTCCGTGCTCTTAACCACTGAGCCATCTCAACAGTCCTGATTGCTAATTTTTTAGACAGGTTTTCACTATGTACTTAACTCCTGGCTAGTCTGGAACTTGCTATGTAGACCACACTGACTTGCTGAAATCCATCTGCCTCTGTCCTGAGTGCTGGGATTAAAAGTGCTTTTGTTTTTTTCTTTTCTTTTGAACAGCAGGGTTTCATAAACCCCAAGCTCATATGTAGCTGAGGATGGCCTTGAACTCCTCATCTTCCTGCTTCGCCCCTGCCAAGTGCTGCCTTTGTTTGTTCTGAGATTCTTGCTATCCAGTACAGATTGGTTTCCAACTGTGGATCCCTCTGCTTCAGCTTTCTAAGTATTAGCACTGGGTATGGGGCCAATCATATAAAGCAGGCTTTAAGTGCACTCAGAGAGTGGTTGGTTACTCCCATAATAAATATGCCATTATTTTTCTCATAGCTATATCTTCCTAGGCAAGTGGTTATTGTAGCTCAATGATTCACGTCTGGGTAACACTAGTGGTTTTCTCTCCTAGCCCTGTGCATGGAACCTTCAAGGCCCATGGAAGCTAATCCACGGGATTGAAGCCTCCAGATCAATATCTAAACCAGTACTAATTTCTCCACGTCCTGTAACTCAGATATGTGATATTTTCAACAACAGGGCCTTTTGTTGTTAGTAGTTATTAACTGATTTTTTTTTTTTTTTTTTTTTTTTGGAAACAGGGTCTCACTATGTAACCCTAGTTGGCTTTGAACTCAGAGATCTGCCTACCTTTGCTTCCTCAGTGCTAGGGATAAATGTGTATACCACCACACCTGGCAGAAATAGAGTCTTATAATCTGGAGGGTAGCTAAGAGCAATCACAAAGTCCTGTAGTGTTTGGAAGCGGGTACCTGGGGTCCCATTGACCAACAATTCAAAAAGAAGTCACCTATTCCTGGCACTGGGCTTTTTATTTGATAGCCGATGGTGTTTGGGAAAGAGGTAGTATCCCTTTATTATACAGTAACTCCACTAACACTCCTTTTATATTAATATATATAGTAGGAAGCCTCTATATGACATTTTCAAAGGTTTTTGATGTTAGCGATCTTTAACCCTTTCTGTTCCATTAACCCTGTTTTCCTCTTCTTCTAATCACCCACATTCCAACCTCTGAAATCCACTTCCACAGCCCATTTCCGGTTTCCTGTCTTCTTTGGGTACTCCAACTTAAAGACACCTGCTAAAGATTCAAAGCTATCATTGTTGTAAGAGAGAGAGAGAGAGAGAGAGAGAGAGAGAGAGAGAGAGAGAGAGAGAGAGAACATGAAGTATTTGCCTCTCCAGGTCTGAGTTATATCACTCAAAATGGTTTGCAATTCCACCCCTTATTTTCAAAGGTCATTCATTTCATTTTTTCTTTACAACTATTGTTTTTAACATTTCCTTGTATCCCCTTGCAGTCTCAAATGCCCCACCCACGCCAGGAAGCTCGGTCTTTCTTTCTTTCTTTCTTTCTTTCTTTCTTTCTTTCTTTCTTTCTTTCTTTCTTTCTTCCTTCCTTCCTTCCTTCCTTCCTTCCTTCCTTCCTTCCTTCCTTCCTTCCTTCCTTCCTTCCTTCCTTTCTTTCTTTCTTTCTTTCTTTCTTTCTTTCTTTCTTTCTTTCTTTCTTTCTTTCTCTCTTTCTCAAAGATTTTATTTAAGTATATGGGTACACTGTAATGTCTTCAGACACACCAGAAGAGGGCATCAGATCTCATTACAGATGGTTGTGCTGGGAATTGAACGCAGGACCTCTGGAAGAGCAGCCAGTGCTCTTAACCTCTGAGCCATCTCTCCAGCCCACCAAGAAGCGCTTTATCAACATACAAACTTCTCTCCTTTTCTCCAGAGCTCAGGAAACTTTTCCCTATGTTTTTTTTTTTTTTGTTGTTGTTGTTGTTGTTGTTTTTTGTTAGGCAGACACTTTAGATCCTGTTAGGACAGGGCTTACACCTCATCTGTTTTCATTTAGTTCCTGACTATCACAGAATCACAGACCTTGTGACTCTGAGCTGAACACAATAGTCAGGATTCTGGATATGGTGGTTCTAATTATGTTTGGCCCATAAGGAGTGGTACTGTTGGGAAGTGTGGCCTTGTTAGAGGAACTGTGTCACTGTGGGGGTGAGCTTTGAGACCCCACTTCTAGCCACATGGGGGCCAGACTTCTCCAGTTTGCCTTTGGAATAAGATGTAGAACTTTCAGCTCTTCCCGCACCATGTCTGCCTGCACACTGCCATGCTCCTGCCTTGATGATAATGGACTGAACTTCTGACTCTGTAAGCCAGCCCCAATTAAATGTTGTCCTTATAAGAGTTGCCTTGGTCATTGTGTCTGTTCACAGCAATGGAAACCCTAACTAAGCACTGGACAACTGGCATCCAAGGAGAATGAATTTAAACTTGATGAAGGTTCTTTCTCACTATGAGCTCATAATTTTTCTTGAGAATCAAAACTTCACCTCTCAGATGTCCAAGGCTATGTCATTCCAGTCACAGCACAGCCCCATTGTTCACTTAGTTCACTTCCTTCTGTGGGTCCTATTCTCTTCCTTTTCAGAGTACAAGTTTTCCAAAGGATCCTGAACTAGATTTTGCAATTGTTATAAATTTGTCGGATGGATTTCTCCCCTTGTTCCTTAAGGCTTCAGCAATCTGCATATAACAATTGAAAAATGGCTTTCAAAGTGCCTTCAGCTCCCGTTTAAAGCAGTAACATCATTTACAGTAGAAGGTGAGGATGGCTTATCTCTGCTCTTTAAAATAACTCATCTTAACAGGAGCAACGTACTTGCCCTTTGACAGTCATACAAAATGTCTTGCTAATTATAACCCTTCACTTTATCAGACCAGCTTTACATTTGAAAAGAATGGACTGGATTTTTTTTTCAACCAAGCAGGTTAATAGATTTTATTATTTCCCTTTCTCCTTGCCATTCATAATTAAGCTAAAAAAAAGATAATAATTTCACTTTCTCCTTGCCATTCATAATTAAGCTAAAAAAGATAATAATTTCACTTTCTCCTTGCCATTCATTATTAAGCTAAGAAAGAAGTAGTCAAGATTTGCCTGTGATCCCAGTGTGGCAAGACGATGAGTCCAAGGCCATCCTCAACTGCACAGCAAGTTCAGTCTATCTTGGGGCGCAAGAGACCCTGTCTCAAAGACACGAAACAAAACAAAAATGAGTAACAGCACTAAAAGAATACAGTCGAGTACCAGTCAAACCCAACTCTCGAGAAAGCTTTGCTGAGCCCGTAAATTAGAAGGAGGCACGGGACACTAACACTCGGAAGCAGGATTGTGAGATGAATGCCAGTGCTCCTGGTAACACATTCCATTAAGATTTTGAGATTACTTGATTTTGAGCCTGAGTATAAAGGAACGTGTTTCTTCTTCTTTTATTAAATTCTGAAGGATGAAAGGAGAGAAAGAATAGCTTTCAGAGGATGGAGATGAGACAGGGGGGAGCCAACCGATTACAGACAGCCTGTTTGGAGTAACTGCTGAGGGCTGGAGAGATGACTCAGTGGTTAAAGGAACTGCTGGGCTAAGTAAGGCTCAGCTCAGTTGGTGAAACATTTGCCTAGCATGCAGAAAGCCTTGTGTTCCACCCCTAACACCACACAAAACTGTGTGTGATAGTGCATACGGCATGCACTTGGAAGATTGAGTCAGGAACACCAAAAGTTCAAGGTCCTTCTCAGGCTCCAAAGAGAGTTTGAGGCTAGCCTGGGCTACTTAAGACCCTATCTCAAATCAGAAAAATAAAAGGAACTGCTAGGAAATGTCCAAATGTCTTCCTTATTGCCTACTCTGTTCTGTCAGTCTGTCTTCCTTCTCATATTTAAACTCCAAGTTCTGAGGGGAGATTTACGAGTTGTTTGGAAATATATTAAGTCAGACAACACCAGATGACAAATAGCAAATTAATTCAGAGCTAAAGATACAGAATCTTTTTTTATTAGAGGAGCAGGGTGGGGAAGAGGAATCGAGGGCGAGGGTCATTAAAGTTATTTTGTGGATTAGGCCAACCCAGGAGTTGCCTGAGCTCTTAGGAGAAATTATTTTAATGCTTTTATTAATTCTCCAGTTCGTCTTATTGGTTCCATGGGCATCAAAGATATTTTCTCTGCAGCAAATATTTGCACGGGAGTGCTATGTCAACAGCGAGAGGCTCTGGAGTCCAACAAATAGTCAGATGCGTCTTGGGACTTGTAAAAGCTCTTAAGGCAGGGCCTGCCACACCCTGGAGAAGGCCCTTTGTAGCTCTCCAAATAAGCCTCATGGGTGCTTTCTGCTGTGAAAATACAGGACACAGGACGAGGGATGTGGCTCAGAGGCAGAGCACTCCCTTAGCAATGGTGAGGAAGCCTGGATTCCACTGGTGAAAAGGGGAGAGGGATATTTTGGGGGACATGATAGAGATAACTTCAGGTCATAATAGATATGGGCCATAGGTAATTAACCAGAGCTAAAGCTGAGTTCTGGCTGTTGTTACTAGAATGTTACCACCTCTCTACTGTAGAAACCTCTGAGGTCTTATGTCTTCATCCTAGCTTAGTCCCTTATGAGGATTCCTGAGACTCTGGGATCAAGTACAAACTAGATCTACTAAACTTGAACCAGGGCAAGGAAACTAGATATAAAGAGTATATCACATGCAGTGATGTGAAATCTGGGATCAGGGAAGTATTCATCGACACATCAATCCAGTCTTCCCTCAGACAGAGCCAGAAGTGCTGGCTAGGCCTTTGCTCCAACCCCACGAGACTGACAAGCAAACCTGCATTGTTCTTGTTAGAGAAAGAATCGCTGAGCTCTTGGGACTGTTTATGCCCACTTTCATTGCTGTCTGTCTCCCCAAGAGCTTTGTGAGGAGTTAGTTAGCCTCTGAAGTCAGAATCTGAGCTTCCTATACTGCAGGTCTAAGCCCTAACAGTATTTGGAGTGTGGGTGTGGTTGTGGGTGCACTACACGTGCATTCATATGGAGCCTGGGACTCATGTCTGGAATCCTTTTCAATTGCTCTCCACCTTATTTTCTGAAACAAGTTCTCTCATTAAACCTGACCAGTGAGTCCAGTGATCCTCCTGCATCTACCTCTGCAGAACCAGAACTGCAGATTCACGACGTCATGCTCAGCTATGATGTGGGTGCTGGGGATCAAATTCATATCCCTGTCTCAAATGGCAAGGACTTTAACAACTAAGCCATCTTTCCCAGGCATGGATATTTTAAAGTCCATTAAAGATTTGGATTCTAGTGCTTCCGGACTTACTGACATCAATGTAACTGACATCACCACGGGGCTTAAGTAAGTTCATATAAATATGTGTATATACGAACATACATACACACACATATGAATACTTGGCACTATGTTTGTCTCATAGTGAGGATTAGATATATTTAACAATCATGCTTCAGTGTCTTAGAGTTTCTATTGCTGGGATAAAACATCATGACCAAAAGCCTCTTGGGGAGGAAAGGATTTTCTTCACTTATTCTTATATATCACAGACCATCATTGAAGGAAGTTGGGACAGGATCTTGAGCAGGGGAGGAACCTGGAGGCAGGAGCTGATGCAGAGGCCATGGAGGAATGCTGCTTCCTGGCTTGCTCCTCATGGCTTGCTCAGTCTGTTCTCTTACACCATTCAGGACAACTGGCTAGGGGTGGCACCATCCTCTGTGGCATGGATCTACCCACATCAATCACTGATCAGGAAAGCACATCACAGGCTTTCACACAGGCCAATCTGGTGAGGGCATTTTCTCAGGTGCCCTTCCAAAATGAGTAACCACACAGTCAACATCAATATTATTTGGGATAAAACTTGAAACTTCTTATAGTATATTTTATCACTCAATTAAGGACCACCTACCCAGGAGTGGCAACCACCCACAGTGGATTTGGCATCAATCATTAATAATAATAATAAACCACCTATAAATTTGTCGCTGGATGAAGGCATTTTCTCAGAGTTCCCCTTCCTGGATAACTCCAGCTTTTGTTAAATTGACAAAAATATGTCAGAGAAGCATGATGTAAAATAAGGACAAAGTCAACAGTCAACAGTACCAAATAATTATGCTACTGTCTTCTTACACATAAGAGACTTAAACAGGAAGAGAACATCCTAAATGCTACCTAAAAATAAAGATATAGGCATACAGCGACTGTGGCTTTTTCTTACTAGATTGAGCACATTTCACATGAATCATACTTTGATGATGGCCAGCATTCTCATTTAGAAGTTTGCTTTTTCAGCTGACTGGGATTGTCACGGGCACCCTGGTGACAGAAAGTGACAAGCTGTTCCTCATCTAAGGCATCCCAATTAACACTGAAAGAAAACCTGAGATTCTTTTCACATGCCCCTTCTGTGAATCTGACCATCTCAGCGTGCTTTGAGGAAACCCTGAGAAGACAGCCTGCTCTGCAGCTTGTTTTTAAAACAAGCCTCTTGCTCACCCAGGCTGGGAGGACTCTGTTTAAAGCATGTACACTGTGAATCACAGTTTCAAAGGAAAATGACAGATGCAGCTCTCAGCCAAGCAATTTGTAAGGCTGGATGGCTGACAGATCCAGGAAATAGCAGAAAAACAACCAAAACACGATACCAGAGCCAAGGGCCTTGATGTAGCCCAAAGTGACTGAAACTCAACAGAGCGGATAAGATGGAGTGTATGATGCCAAGGAACAGAACCCAGAGGTGGAACTGCTTTGATGAATCAAGTAACCTTGGATGACAAGTGACTCTGAGACTCTGAGAGGATTCAGGATGCACCTTGTGGCAGTTTGAATTGAGAAACATTCTCCATTGGCTTAGGTACTTGAACATTTAGTCCCCAGCTGATATCTGTCTCAGGATTTCTATTGTGTTGATGAATCATCATGGAAAAAAAAAGTAAGCATCTTGGGGGAGGAAAGGGTTTATTTCAGCTTATAGTTTCACATCACAGTCCATCACCAAAGAAAGGCAGGGTGGGGACTCAAAGCAGGAACCTGGAGGCAGGAGCTGATGCATGCACCGGCTGTGGAGGGGTGCTGCTCACTGGCTTGCTCACCATGGTGTGCTCAGCCTGCTTTCTTTTACACCCCAGGACCATCTGCGCAGGCATGGTACCACCCAAAATGAGCTGGGTCCTCTTACATCAATCATTAATTAAGAAGATGTCCTACAGACATGTGTAAACCCTGATCATAAGGAGGCATTTCCTCAGAGTTCCTTCCTGTACAACACAACTCTTTTTTTTTTTGGCCTTTAAAAGAGGAGGCTTTATTGTTAATTATTTATCTTAACAGTCTCAGAAAGAAGAACATATTAGCTCAGTCTAACATGATTTGCAGTTGGCAAAATCTAGTGAAGCAAGTGTTCTGATTGCTAAGGATTTAATTTGGGTGCTTTTAATACTTAGCCATCTAACACTTCTAACACAATCCAGAATAATGCATCATCCCCTCCTTTTCGCTTTAATACCACACCTACCTCCCTTCAATACAGAAATATCTTCATTAAATATGATTCCCAGAGGACAGGTTCCCTGGAGCATATAACCATGAGGCAGTGCACAAAAAGAAAACTGAAAATAAAACTCTGTATGATAATTAACTAATCTAAGGAAACAAACCCTTCCAATATATTAGGAAATAAATACAGTTACAAACTGGAGGCTCTGTGTGGAGGCTCTGGCAGTGTAACTGAGAACAGCCAGCTATTTACAAAAGACACAAGCAGGAAGGGCGCCCCTAGCCCAGCAAGAGCCTCCAAAGCCAAAAGTGATCTCTCTGCCACATACAAGAATCCATCTTCATCTTTTTCCTTCTCGTAAAGCTGTCCTCTAGTTAGGCTGGACTGTGGGACTGTCTTGTCCACAAACAGGAAGAAGACCTTCTCGGAGGGAAGCTGGATTCTTTCCCTGATGATCCACATGAACTGAGCCACGGTGATGTCGGATGGGACCAAGTACTTCCTTTTGCCAATGCCAACAATCTGAGAGCCAAAGACTTTTTCCACGATTACCGGAACCCGGTCGAGGTACTTCATTCTGATCTTCGCAGGATTCCACGCATCTGTGTTCCAGCTAGCAGTCCTTCTTAAACATTCACTTCATGGCGGAGGGAGCCGGCTCTTTGAGCCACGGGTTTCAGAGACGCGACCACAACAACCAAGGCAGAGGCAGCGGCGGCAGCAATGACTACTCCCCAACAACTCTTTTTTTTTTTTTTTTTTTTTTTTTTTTTGGTTATTTGAGACAGGGTTTCTCTGTAGCCCTGGCTGTCCTGGAACTCACTTTATAGACCAGGCTGGCCTCGAACTCAGAAATCCGCCTGCCTCTGCCTCCAAAGTGCTGGGATTAAAGGCGTGTGCCACCACGCCTGGCTCCCCAACAACTCTTGCTTGTGTCATATTGATATAAAAACTGTCCAACGGAGTGATGTTGCCCAGGTTGGTTGTGAGACTTTTAGAGGGTGTGGTTTTGCTGGAAGAAGTATTTCACTGGTGTCAGGTATTAAGCGTTTGCTGTCTTGTCCCATGTGATAGTTTGAATGAGAAGGACCCCCAGAGGCCCATAGATTTGGATATTTGGTCATCAGGGAGGGGCACTATTTGAAAGGATTGGGAGATGTGGCCTTGTTGGAGGAAGTGTGTCACTGGGATGGGGGTGGGGTGGCATGGGCAGGGGCTGGGCTTTGAGACTTCAAAAAGCCCATTCCAAGACCAGAGTGTCTTCCTTTGGATCAGGGTGTACTTGTCAGCTGTTGCTCCACTGTCTGCCCATTACGTTTCCTGCCATGATGATAATGGACCAAAACCCTGAAACTGTAAGCCAGCCCCAATGAAATGCTTCCTTTTATAAGAGATGCCATGGTCATAGTGTCTCTTCACAGTCACAGAACACTGACCAAGACACCCCACGTCCTCTTCATTCTGTTTTAAGGGTTAAGGATATGAGCTCTCAACTTCTTTCTCTGGCCACATGCTGCCATGGCTCTCTGCCAGGACGGACTCTCCTTTCTCTGGAACCACAAGTGAAGACAACAGCAGCAACAAAACTATTTCTTCCATAATCTACTTTGCTCAGGGCTGTTTATTACAGCAACAGAAAATTAGTTAATAAAGGACCGAAGAAGCAGGCACCAAAAACTCTTTGAAGACTACACAAAGGCTAATTTTTTTTAGTAACACAATCCTAGTAGGAGGAGGAGGAGGAGTTTAAGTCCCTGTGGTTCCTCTCATGCATTTCATGACCCCTTACTTTTCTTTTATAAAAAAAATTTAGACAAGGTTTCATAAGGCCCGGGATGGCCTTGAACTCACCGAGTAGGCAAATGTGACCTTCAACTCATGATTTTCCTGCCAACACATCTATAGTGCTAGAATTTCTTTCTTTCTTTTTTTTTTCTTTCTTTCTTTCTTTTTTTTTTTTTTTCCGAGACAGGGTTTCTCTGTATCATCCTGACTGTCCTGGAACTCACTCTGTAGACCAGGCTGGCCTCGAACTCAGAAATCTGCTGCCTCTGCCTCCCAAGTGCTGGGATTAAAGGTGTGTGCCACCATGCCCGGCTAGTGCTAGAATTTCAAGTGTCCACCATTCCTGCTTTGTGTGGTACCAGGGATTGAACCCAGAGCTTTGTGATGCCAGGCAAGTCCTCTACCAATGGAGCTGCATCTTCAGTCCTTATGATCTTTTTCTCATTGCTTGTATAGAAACAACTGGTGCTAACTGAGCTTCTTCCTTCCGGAGGTCTCTGGTCTTCCCATTGGAGTTATGCTCCTCACAGATCGGGGTTACATAAATCTGTTCTACCCACTGAGGTACACACAGCACCCATCAGATGCTCATTAAACGTCTGGTGTGTGAACAGATAAACAAACATGTGCACGCTTGAGCTTTGCCACAGGTTCTGTGGGCTTGCAGATTCGTTTACTCCTCATCACAATCCCATGAGGAAGGCGTTTATCACTGTGTCTGTCTTACACTTGAGCAAACCGGTGTGCCAACAAAGTGAATTCATTGGTCAAGGGTGTATGAATTGGTGTATATGGCGGAGCTCACAAACCCAAGCAATCTGGCTCCCAAGTCCACTTCTAATTCAGTTCTTTATAATAATTAGCCTTCAACATCGTATATGCCTTTGCAGGTTTTTTCTTAGTCATCTTGCCTTTAATTTCTTTTTCTTTCTTTTTTTTAAAAAGAGATTTATTTATTTATGTATTTATTTATTTATGTATTTATGTATTTATGTATTTATTTATTTATTATGAGTACACCTAATCTGTCTTCAGACACACCAGAAGAGGGCATCAGATCTCATTACAGATGGTTGTGAGCTACCATGTGGTTGATGGGATTTGAACTCAGGACCTCTGGAAGAGCAGTCAGTGCTCTTAACCACTGAGCCATCTCTCCAGCCCCCTTGCCTTTAATTTCTTATAGCAATTTTCTAATAGGTCAAAGTATTTTCTGCAGAAGCCTAAATGCAAAAGAAAGCCACGGTTTTATTTTATTTTGTCATTTATTTCTGCACAGGGTTCTAAGTAAACCAGGGTAGCCTGAGCCTATTGATCCTCCTGCCTCAGACTCCTGAATGCTAGGACTTCAGGAGCAAACAATCTTGCCTCATTTTATTTTTTCTCTCTTTATTCATTTAGTTTTTTTTTTAATAAATCATTTTAATCCTTTTATATTATTGTAAATACATGGTAGGCATGGGGTCACATACCTTTTTTTTTAATTTTTTTTATTAGGTATTTTCCTCAATTACATTTCCAATGCTATCCAAAAAGTCCCCAATACACTCCCCCCCCCCAGTCCCCTACCCACCCACTCCCACTTTTTGGCCCTGGCGTTCCCCTGTACTGGGGCATATAAAGTTGGCAAGTCCAATGGGCCTCTCTTTCCAGTGATGGCCTACTAGGCCATCTTTTGATACAAATGCAGCTAGAGTCAAGAGCTCTGGGGTACTGGTTAGTTCATAATAATGTTCCACCTATGGGGTTGCAGTTCCCTTTAGCTCCTTGGGTACTTTCTCTAGCTCCTATTCATTTAGTTTTAAACATAATTTTTTTCTTGCTTTTTTTTGTTGTTGTTGTTGATTTTCATAACAGGGTCTTATTATGTCCCTGGCTGTATTCTGGCTGTCCTGAAGCTCACTCTGTAGACCAGGCTGGCCTCAAATCCCCAGAGTGCTGAGACTAAAGGTGTGCACCACCACCACCCACCTAAACATCATAAGTTTTTAAATTTAGATTTATTTATTTTATGTTTAGTGTTTTGCCTGCATGTGAATCTGTGCATTCCCATGTGTGCCTGGTACCTGCATAAACCAGAAGAAGGTGTCAAATTTTCTGGAATTGGAGTTATAGGCAGTTGTGAGCCACCATGTGGGTGCTTGGACCTGAAGCTGGGTTCTCTTCAAGGGCAGCCAGTGCTCTTAACTGCTGCGTCATCTTTCCAGCCCCACCATGCTCCCTTTAAAATACCCACTAAGCAATCCACCCACAAAACTTTTGACTCAAAATTTGTCCTCCTGCCTACAAGAAATGCAGGGGCAAAAGTGGAGCAGAGACTGAGGGAATGGCCAACCAATAACTGGCCAAACTTAAGACCTATCCCATATCAGTTTTTAGGGACTATTTCCCAATGTCTGCACAGAATGGCAGAGTAACAGGGCTTTCCAAAGGTAGTCGGTAGTCTCCAACCCACAAGAGAACATATCTGATTGTGACCAGTCTCCTCCTGTGACACCCACTGATTTTCCAGCTTCTCTTTCTACCTATCTGTGTATCTACCTATGTATGTATGTATGAGTATCTATGTATCTATCTACATATGTATGTATGTAGTGTCTATGTATCTATCTACATATGTATGTATGTATATATGTATGTATGTAGTATCTATGTATCTATCTATGTATCTATTTATTTCCATCTCTCTCTTATGTTATTTTTTGAGACAGGATTTCTCTATATAACCCTGGGTGTCCTAGAATTCTCTCTGTAAACCAAGCTGGCCTCAAACTTAAGAGATCTTCCTGCCTCTGCCACCTGAGTGTTGGAATTAAAGGGCGTGGACTATCACATCTGGCCTGGATCTGATTTTTTTTTTAACATTAGAAATTGCACAAATTGGAGTCTATAGGATATTAAATAAAAAAAAAATTAAGAGGAAGCTGGGGGTGTTGTGGTGGGGGTATCTAGGAAGAGTTAAGGAAGAGGGGGAATATGATCAAAATACATTGAGTGAAATTCTCAAAGAATTAATATACTTTTAATTTAAACAAATTAAATACCTTACTTGCCAGCAAGATGGCCCAGGAAGGAAAGGTGATTGCCATCATGTCTAACAATTTGTATTTGATCTCTTGACACACGTAGTGGACAATGAGTGCCCACAAGTTGTCCTTTGATGTCCATGTGCAATGGCAAACACACACACACACACACACGCCCTCTATTCAAATATGTGCAAATGTATTATATATATACGCATATGAGTACGTACCATATATGCATATGTATATACAACAGGAAACACCTCCAAATATATATTATGTGTAACAATTTTCTCCAAAATAAAACCATGCACCCTAGAAGTAAGATCCTTAAGACACAGGGTTCTCTAAAGAAAGGTGGAACAGGGAAGTTTTGCCAAAAGCTTCAGTCAGGGAGTCTCTGAAAGTGATAAGATTTACTCAGCTCTCCACCCCGAAGCTTATATCAGCAGTGAGGACTGTTTAGACAAGCTGAGCTGCCTAAAAGAGTCTCAAGCCAGCCCAGCCACCTGAAAGGGACAAAGACCAGCTGAGCTGCCTGGGTGACTCGCAGACTAGAAAGAGTCTCAGACCAACTGAGCTACCTGGAAAGGACACTCTCTTCCCTGTTTAGCTGCCTGTAGACTGTGTGGAGTGCTATTCCACACAGTCATTTTTAGCATTCATGAACTGTCACCCATGCTGGGGTGGGTTTTGGTGATACAGCTGTCTCCGAGTCACTTCTGCTCCTGTAAGTAACCCCTCAATCACATTGCTGCAAGTGACCCTAAATGGAACTCTTGGTCCACATTTGGGTGAGTGGATGTTTGTTCACACTTCCAAGTATTAGTGTTACACAGCTATATACAACCTCAATAATAAGTCACAATCCACAAACTCCAAGCTGGCTGAAGTCAACCAGCAAAGTTCTAAAAGGAGACTCCCCCTCCTCCCCTCCCCGAAGCAGTACCATGATAATGGCACGTTTCATTTTTCAAAAGCGCTTATGGAAGTGAATCTATATTTAAGAGACATTATACTTTGAAGAGAGAGTACAGATTGAGAGCACTTAATACCACTCACAAAGGTCATGATTGTGAAAGACAAGAAATGTTGAATTCTACTCTATACAGGCTCATGTTCTATATAGGTCAAAACAAATTTAATTTACCACCCTGGGTATATTACTTTATATAATATAAGCTGTTTTCCTTTAATAGTCCCAGGTGAGAACACTGTCTGCCACCAGACACAGAATCTGAGAGGAGAGGCCCTTTCTGCCCTTTCTCTCCTCAAAGGAAAACATGTCTGTGTGTCCTCAGTACTTCTGAAGCAACGTGGAAGAATTTCCACTATAACAGCCAGTTCTTCAATTCCCCGGGCATAAACGCATGTCTCAGAATTAATTTCCATTGCATCATCACTCTTTCTCCCTGGAGTAAGCACGGACCCTACAGGCTAAGGATTCACCCCCACAAGATTACCCCTGAGTCAGACCCCAGTCTTCATCAGTGTGTTCTAACTGACTGGCTGCAAAGCAGGGGGTGCTATGCCCTTCCCTCATGGTTAACTCAGGAAAACACTTATCATTATTGGTTTTTGGGAAGGTATGTCAAAGGATCCAGAGAATGGCAAATGAGTAGATACACAGGATGAAGTTCAGCCAGGCTTAGTAAACCAAGATGAGCAGAGAACTTCCTTCAAGCGAGAAATAAATTCCTAATATTGACAGTTTTCAAACTTTGTCTTTAAGGTAAGAATTAAACCACATGACTCCATTATCAATTCTATTAAAATTCTCCAAAAGTTCCTACAGAGGGAGGAATAGACGTGAAGAGAAGAAAGAAACATAGTGCTTTCTGATGTTATGACTGCACACCTACAGAATTCAGAAAAATCTACAGGAAAATTATGAAAGTCAGGTTTGGATAAGCTGGTATGCACAAAATCAGTGCACAAGCTTCAGCCATTACTTAAATGCAAGAAAAACCTAATTTAAAAGCTGTAATTTTGAAGGCCAGGTATGGTAGCACACAACTTCAATCCCAGCACTTTGGAGGCAGATGCAGGTGGATCTCTGTGAGTTTCCCGTGTCTATCTATTGAGTTTCAATCCACCCAGGGCCATATATCAAGAAATACACTCTCTCCATGTGTGTGTGTGTGGTGTGTGGTATGTGTGTGTGGTGTGTGTGGTATGTGTGTATGGTGTGTGTGGTGTGTGTAGTGTGTGTGATGTGTGGTGTGTGTGTGGTTTGTGGTATCTGTGGTATGTGTGTGTAATGTGATGTGTGTATGTGTGTGTGTGTGTGTGTGTGTGTGTGTGAAAATGATACCGAGGTGTAGTGACACTTGTCTATAGTCCCAGACTTGAAAGACTGAAGCAGGAAAATTGCTGTGACTTCCAGGCAAATTTGGGTTATGTAGTAAGTTCCAGAGGACCTTGAAATATTTAGTAAAACTATGCCCCAGAACAAACAACAACCGTGACAAAAACCTGACAACAACAACAAACTTAGTAGGGGAGACTCTATGACCATAAAAGGGGTTTTCTCAGAAAAAAGTATGTCCATTGTGCTTCTTGTGTGAGCACCCAGGGAAGTTCCCCAAATGTGGGAAACTCAGCTGCAAAATATGTGGAGGCAGGGGTAAAATTTCTTCCCGTCCTTCCCTTCCCTTCCCTTCCCTTCCCTTCCCTTCCCTTCCCTTCCCTTCCCTTCCCTTCCCTTCCCTTCCCTTCCCTTCCCTTCCCTTCCCTTCCCTTCCCTTCCCTTCCCTTCCCTTCCCTTTCCTTTTCTTTCTTCTCTCCCTTCTTCTTTTCCTCCTCCTTCTTCCCCTCCTTCTCTTCCTCCTTCCTCTCCCCCCTCCTCCTCTCACTTCTCCTCCTCCTTCTTTAGAAAAAGAAGACATTTATAGTAGCTGCAGAAGTATAGAATAACAAGAAAGGAATACTCCAAAAATTATCAAGCTCTTCACAAAAGCATTTTAAAACTCTATAGATGGGGGAAAAGAATCAAACCCATGGATGGAAAACTTGATATATTAATGGTTTCTAAATTGGTCAGTGGGTTTAAATCAAAGTCTCAAAGGGTCTCCCTTTGTCCTTCCCTATTTAGATATTGACAAACTCACCCCCAGATTTATAGGAAGAAGATAGAAGAATGAAGATTCTAGTTGGTGTAGTGGAGCCTATAATCCCTGCACTAAGAGGCAGAGGCAGGAGCATCAGGTTTTAAGGTCATTATCATCTAGTTAGAGTTCAAAGCTAGCCTGGGCTACCTAAAATCCTGTCTTAAAAAAAACAAAAACCAAAAAGGAATGGTTAATCTAAAAATTCTGTATGAAGAGTGCTTGAAATGGGAAGTTATGTGACTTGACCAGGAGGATTTCAGTGGAATTGTGAAGACAGAAATCTAACCTAATGGAACATGAGTGAGTAAGAGGGGAATTGCCAGCCTCTGCTCCAATAAGATGTGAGGTGAGGATGCTTTCTGGATGGGAGATGTTTGGTTTTCCTCCTCAAGATAAAGAGATTTAGCACTTAGTGTTCTAACAGGAAATGACTGAACAGGAAGAAAAAGTACTGATAAAAAATTTGGTACCTAAGTATTTGAGATAAAAGCAGATAAGAAACATAGTTTGGGCTGTTGACAACAGAGTGTGGCTAAAACTTCATTTTTGAAACCATCAATGTCATTCTACGAAATAAGTGTTAATAATAATAATGGCTATGCTGAATTGGACATTTTTACTAAGCACATTCTGTAATCAGGTACTCTGTAGTTTATTTTATTATTGAGTCAACACCTAGATGTGTGTGTGTGTTTACAATTTCTACAAATGAGGAAATTGAAACTTTATGAGTTTAGTTAACCCAGTAGGTGCTAGTTCTGATTCAAATTGAGCCTTCCAGATGTCAAAGTACTCAGATTATGCAGCTTTGCACAGACTTCCTCTTAGCAACCTTCCTGCAGAGATTTCTTCATGCCGGGCTCCTCCTCACTCTGGCTGGCAGGAAATGGGAGGACTTACTTCATTACTTCCCACTTGGGATCACTACATTTTCTCCCATATTTAAAATCATTACCATTGTTGAGAAAAGTGCTATTTTCACACAGCAACCACTGCCTGGAAACAGAAAGTCCTTTGGGAATAAATCTGAACTATTCAGGACAAATCCTAACAAGCTGTGTTTAAGGTTATTTATATTTTCTCTATTTTTATTCATCTGGAGGTCACAAATAACTGTACGTATGTTCACGCTGCAATCTGCTTGGGAACGTGACATTCGTGGATTTGTACTGTTACGAATCCTTTTTAGTTTTCCAAGACCTTGGTACACAAAAATGTTGCCCCCATAGAGGAACATCTGTCTGTTCAGGGAAATTGCTGTAGAAAGCTGCATTCACTTCTATCTGGGTCATGAGGTCCTCTTGAGAGTAAGGGCTTTGTTGTCACAGAAAGTTGACAGGAAAAGCCTTCCTTCCATTTTTAACGTCATTGGAGGAGAATCAATTGCCGAACTGGAACAATTTGTTAACCCTTTCAGATCTTGCCATGTGAGAGACCCTCATAATGTGAAGGTATAAAGGTGCTTTCCAGACATCACTTCCGATGGGAAGATGTTATATTCATCTTTAAAATATTTTATTTGACCTCATCTGGTAATTTGAAGCAGAAAATGTGAAAATTAAAACTCTTGGACTTTTCCTATTAATTATTCTTTAAATTTTTTTCTTTTGATGGTTTATTTACTTTGTCATAAATGTCTGAGTGCCAGGCTGGTATGTCTGCATACTGTGTGTGCGTGGTGCCCACAGAGGACAAGAAGGATCTGAGTTTCAGAGGGCACTGTGCTCCAAGAAGGTGCTGGGATCGGAACCTAGCTCTCTGCAAGAGCAACAAGTTCTCCTAACCACTGGGCCAATCCTCTAAGTCCATAATTATTCTTTTAGCTTGCGTTTTTTAAAATTGGGTCTTATATAAACCAGACTAGCTTTGAACTTACTGTGTAGCTGAGATACCATTCACAGTCTGTTCCATTTGTAATTAAGAAGAGTGTAGTAAGAAGATATTACCACAATTATACAAAACAGTTTAACTTCATGACTTCTTTGACAATGTTATTCTAAAAAGAAATGTGTCTGTAACTGTGGACTTTCCCACCTAGGCATAATTTCTCCAAAATAAGGACTCCGAGACTTAGTTAAATTTATGAATAAATGCTTAGGCTATAAGCTTGGGTCAACTAGCTTATAACTTAATTATCCCCTTTATTCTAGTCTAAGTCCTGTCAAGTGGCTGGTTACCTGGTCCTCAAATTCATGAGACAGTCTTCCTCTGTGTCCAGGTGAATCTCGGCACGCCTCACTCAATCCCAGGACTCCTCTCTGCTGAATGTCCCGCCTTCTATTTCTTGCTTCAGCTCATTGGCCATAAACTTTTTTTTATTAACAGGTGTTTGCTTTTACACAGGGCAGAAGAGATTATCCCTACATGTGTCTACACAATATCATCTAGCTTGATCAGTTTTCTCAAGGGCTTATTCTGACCCATTAATTGTCAAACCATTCTCCCCCACTCCTGAGATAGGATCTCACTGTGTGGCCCTAGCTGTCCTAGAACTCAGTGTGTAAACGGTCTGGCCTTAAACTCACAAAGCTCCATCTGCCTCTGCCCCCTCAGTGCCGGGACGAGGGTGTGTGCCACCACCACAACCAGTGCCAGGACTGAGTGTGTGCCACCACCACAACCAGCTCACATGGTTTGGAAGTACCTCTCACACTTCTCTTGTAAAAATCCTTTTCTCTTCTGCCTCCCATCTTGTCACAGACACGGAAGCAGGAGCCTCTCAGCAAGTGGCTCTACTGCACTCCAGCTCAGGGTGCTTCCATTGTAAACAGCCATGGGTCCTGACGTGTCTGTGGCTCAGGTTTTGACAAGAACAGATCTTATCAGAGATAGATGAGCCTCATGAAAACTCATGAAGCTGGAGTTTGCTCGGTGCTTATTTGTACTGGATGTTCATGACCCCTGATAATCAGGTAATGAACTATCAGGACACGGACAAACTGTAAGCACAGAGAAGAAATAGGAAGCAGAACTTGATTTAAAAATCATGCAGATGTATGTATGTCTGTGCGTGCACATGCGTGCATGTGTCTATTTGTATGTGTGTGCATGTATGTGTGCATCAATGTGTATGTGTTCTTGCATGTGTGTGTTTGTGTGTGTGTTTTGAAAGGATGTCATCTGGAATTCACCTGGAAAGATAAAACTGGAAACGTAAACAGCTTAAAAATTCTTTAAATTTGTTGTGCTTAACTAACCAGTTAAACATTTTTGAGACAACCAATTTTGGTGCCACATGCCTTTAATCCCAGCACTCGGGAGGTAGAGACAGGTAGATCTCTGAGTTTGAAAGCCAGCTAAAACTGGTCTACATAGTGATTTCCAGAACAGTTAGGGCTGTTACACAGTGAAACCCTGTTTCAGAAAACAATAAAAAATAAATAAGCCCAAATGAACAAACAAACAAACAAACAAACAAACAAACCAACTAAACAAAAGAAACAGCCCTCCTACTTCAGCCTCTTTGTTGGTGGAGTTAGGTTTATGCTCGACAGGCCTAGAAAAATTTGTTGTTGTTGTTGTTAATTGAGAATCATATTTGCCCTGTTCACGCTCACTTTCCAGTCTTCCCATGTTTGCCCCCTAGCAATCCCCTTCCCCCAAAATATCCAAACCTATTTTGTCTGGTCCATATATTCACTGGAGCATGATCAAATTCCAAGTGGCCAGCCTCTCAAAGGAGAACCAGTCTTTCTCTGCCTGCCTCTGCTCCAGAAGCAATCAGCTGAGAAGCAGAACAAGAGACAGGGCCGGCTCTCATTCTCCTACCACACTGTTGGTGCCACTGTGCGACTGCCGCTGACTGGTGGGGCTGGTTCTCCTCCTCCTACAGATATTAACCTGGCTTCAGGTGGCTCCTCTACCATGGGCATCTTCATGGGCATCAGTGAAACACCTCTACAGACACCAACATGGCCTCGGGCCATATTAGGACCACCGACCTATTCATGATCCTCAGAAGCTGCACAGACCACGAACCTCAGCATAGTCTCAGATGGGTACACAGGCTATCCACATCAGCATGGTTTCCTAAGGCAGCAAAGCCTGAGGACAACACCGAGGCCTTGGAAAACTGCACAAACTGCAAACGTACACACGGATCTCAGACTTCACAGTGGTCTGAGGCAGCAGCACAGACCACTGACGCCAACATAGTCTCCGGTGGTATTTCGGAGCACGGTGGTTCTTTGAGGAGGTTCAGAAAGTCGACCATTCCTCATCTTGGGCCTCATTCATTGCCTAGAGCCAGAGAGATCCCGGCCACGCGGCAGGTTTTGAGACCGAGTCTGCAACTGCATAAGCTCCCGACTGTGGCAAATCATCCCGTTGACTGTTCTGGGCAATGACAGCGGCCCCCTCTCTCACCTGTCACCACCTTCACATTTTCAGTTCTGCATCTCCCTGCACAGACCCTGCTCCATTTTTCTATCTTTCCTACCTCTCCATCACGTATTTGTTTATTTGTTCGTTGTACTGGCTCTCCCCCACCCCAGGGCAGCGTTCAGGTGTCTTTAGGTTGGCTGGGGCCACCCTATCTAGGAATTTTAAATTAAAGAATAGTCTAGCCAGCAAACACAAATTGGGGCACAGCAAGAACATTTATGTGTGCTCTTCACACAAATATCTCCACTTAACACCCATTCTGTGGTCACTTTGTCTCCAACCACTTCCTCCCATGGTTTCTTTACTACTTCCTTTTATCCACCCCCCAACATTGTTACTTTCTAACTTTGCACAGGATTGCTGCTCCTCAGATTTCAGCCCTCCCTTACATCTGCGGAACCACAGTAGTAGGAGATGGCTGTGGAGGTCTGTGCTTTTTCATCAGCATCCCTGGTGACAGCATCAGGGCACACAGCTTGAGGAGGAGCCGGAGAAGTGCAGAGTATTTAAATTACAATGCAAGCACTGTATTATATGGTTGTGTTAGTTTTCTAGTGTTGTGTGGAGAAATGACCAAACACACTGTGGCTTTCGACAATACAGATTTCTTGTCACAATTTCTGTGGGTCATGACTCCATGCCCCACAAATATTTATCTACTCACAGTGACATGGTGGGCACTGGCTTCTCACCTGCTGTGAGCTGAAGCTGTCCTAGCTTTTCAGAGGTCACCCACAGTTCCTGCACCATGATCCCCTCCCATAGTCAGCTAAGAACATGGTGCTTCTGCAGTCTGCTATTTTGAGCCTTACATCGTGGAACACAGTCACAACGGTGAGACCCTGTCACATTTTGGGGGGTTACATTCTGTATTCATCAGGGTTCTCTAAAGGAACAGAACTGATAGAATGAATGTATGTATTAAAAGGGAGTTTACAAAACTGGTTTACAGAATAAGATCTGGGTAGTTGAACAAAGACTCTGTTATGAGGATAGGCCGAGAATCCCATAGTTATTCAACTCAGGAGGCTGGATATCTGGCAATGTATTCCTGGAGAGCTGCTGGTCTTCAATTCAGGTTGAAATCCTAAAGAAATAGGATTTAATACTGCTAGCAACATGATAAATGACCTTTTGAGGGAGAATGAGGAAAGCAGCAAACAGTATTTCCTTCTTCAATGTTTGTATGAGAGGCCACCTGAAGCTGTGGCCCAGATTTATGAATGGAGAGACAGCTCAGTGGTTAAGAGCACTGGCTGTTCTTCCAAAGGACCCAGGTTCAATTCCTAGCACCCACATGGCAGCTTACAACTGTCTGTAATTCCAGTTCCAGAGGATCTTACACCCTTACACAGACATGCATGCAGGAAGATCTCCAATGTAAATAAAATAAAAACAAATAACTATATATAAATATGTAAAAATCTCTGACAAGTTCCCAGCAGCTTGGGTTTTAGTTGATTTCAGATGTGGTCAAGTTGACAATCAAAATTAGCTGTCTTCTATCAATTGGAGTTAAGCCATAGGTTCTCTCTGTACTGGGTGAGAGGAAATATTATTTGGAAGTTCCTATCCCACCTTAATATAAGGCATATACTAACCCTCTATGCTATTTTTTTACTTCCCTGTCGATAACCCTGAGATATTACTTGCCATGTTCCACCTGTGCCACTCCTACTCCAATAAGTCAGCCGTGGTGGCTTCCTTCTTCCCCCATGTCCCTTTCTTCTCTCTACGTGGTCCCTGTCTGAGACCTTGAGCCCAGGAACCTTCCACCCCTTCTACCTGTCTTCTGCCCAGCTATAGGCTGTAGGTATCTTTATTAACCAATCATGGATAACTTGGGGAGCAAGGTTTACACAACAAAAGCTTGAATATGTGAAAATTTTCTCCTCTTGGAGCAACCAGAACTTGGGGTATGTGTACTGGCTATTTTTGTGTGTCAACTTGACACACGCTGGATCTATCATAGAGAAAGGAGCCTCCCTTGAGGAAATGCCTTCATGAGATCCAGCTGTAAGGTATTTTTCTCAATTAGTGATCAAGGGTCCATTGTGGGTGGTACCATCCTTGGGCTGATGGTTCTGGGTTCTATAAGAAAGCAAGCTGAGCAAGCCAGGGAAAGCATGCCAGTCAGCAGCATCCCTCCATGGCCGCTGCATCAGCCCCTATTTCCTGACCTGTTTGAGTTCCAACCTGACTTCCCTGGGTGGTGAACAGCAGTGTGGAAGCATAAGCAGAATAAACCCTTTCCTCCCCAACTTGCTTCTTGGTCATGATGTTTGTGCAGGAATAGAAACCCTGACTAAGACAGTACAGAATTTAGCATTTGAATACAAATAGCACCAGACCAACCTCCTGTAAATTACACAGGTCTGTCATTGGAATAGCTGTACCACACCTGATAAAGACACGAGGGCTTAGAGTAATTTTCTAAAAATGAAAATCCAAAGAGGACGAGGGGAAGAAATACAAGGAGCACATATTTGTTGCTTCCAAGGATTGGATAATATATTATTTTTTTTATTAGGTATTTTCCTCATTTACATTTCCAATGCTATCCCAAAAGTCCCCCATACCCTCCCCCCCATCCCCCTACCCACCCACTCCCACTTTTTGACCCTGGCGTTCCCCTGTACTGGGGCATATAAAGTTTGCAAGTCCAATGGGCCTCTCTTTCCAGTGATGGCTGACTAGGCCATCTTTTGATACATATGCAGTTAGAGTCAAGAGCTCCGGGGTACTGGTTAGTTCATAATGTTGTTCCACCTATAGAGTTGCAGATCCCTTTAGCTCCTTGGGTATTTTCTCTAGCTCCTCCATTGGGGGCCCTGTGATCCATCCAATAGCTGACTGTGAGTATCCACTTATGTGTTTGCTAGGCCCCGGAATAGTCTCACAAGAGACAACTATATCAGGGTCCTATTAGCAAAATCTTGCTAGTGTATGCAATGGTGTCAGCGTTTGGAGGCTGATTATGGGATGGATCCCTGGATATGGCAGTCTCTAGATGGTCCATCCTTTTGTCTCAGCTCCAAACTTTGTCTCTGTAACTCCTTCCATGGGTGATTTGTTCCCAATTCTAAGAAGGGGCAAAGTGTCCACACTTTGATCTTCATTCTTCTTGAGTTTCATGTGTTTTGCAAATTGTAACTTATATCTTGGGTATTCTAAGTTTCTGGGCTAATATCCACTTGTCAGTGAGTACATATCATTTGAGTTCTTTTGTGATTGGGTTACCTCACTCAGGATAATGCCCTCCAGGTCCAACCATTTGCCTAGGAATTTCATAAATTCATTCTTTTTAATATAATATATTCTTTTAACTCTACACAGCTTCTCACCTTAAAAAAAACTTTGTGTGTGTATGTGTGAGTGAGTGTGTGTATGTGTGTGTGTGTGTGTGTGTATGTGTGTGTAGGGGAGGTGGGGTTAGGGAACAGTTCTCTCTGTCTCTAATCTTTGGGTCCCATGGATAGAACTCAGATTGTCAGGCTTGGTGGCAAGCACATTTACCCACTGTTCCTTGATCTAAGCCAGAGACCTGTAAACATCTGTCGCAAATGACTGTGAAAATTTATGTTTCATAGACCATCTGCTCTTTCTTGAAATTGCTTATCTGGCAATATAGCACTCAATCAACGCCCTGACACACACACACACACACACACACACACACACACACACACACACATGCGAGCACATCTATGTCTTAGCTAACATTTATCTATAAACACTGACATTGGAATTGCATGTAAATTTCACATCTCAAATTTTTGTTGCTGTGACTTTTTCATAACCACTTAAAGGGGGCAAAACTGAAAACAGAGCCAAAATTCTTAGTACACAGGGCACACAAAGACAGATGGTGGGCCCGATTAAGACTTCAGGCCACAGCTGACCAGCCACACTCGCAGTGGACAGCTGCTGCACACACAGCTGGCATTTACTATTTTTAAAACAATAACAACTGGGCCTGGAGAAATGGCTTACCCATTAAGAACACTGGCTGTTCTTCCAGAGGCGCCAGGCTCAATTGCGAGCCCTCACAGGATAGCTCACAACCATATGTAATTCCAGTCCCAGGCCATCTGATACCCTCTTCTGCCCTCTGCAGATACTGCATGCACGTGGTGTACAGACATACATACTTGCACGACACCCAAACACATAGGAATAAAATGAAAAAAAAAAGTTAAATAAGACCTCAACTTAGGAGTCACAATGACATCTTTACAAAGCTGCTCTCTGAAGTGACGGTGACGTCATAGATTCACTAGGCAAAAAGATTTCCAAGTAACGAATGCAGTGGTGATCATAACAGAGACAGAGAGACAGAGACAGACAGACAGACAGAGACAGAGATGACAGAGATTGATTGCTTGGCTTGAATGCATTAACAGGAACCCAATGTTTTATATTCAGCTGTAACTGGACCTAAACTGGCTGGAGGCACCTTTGAAAATGAGTTACCAGATGCAACTTCTACCAGGTCTTCATGCTTGCACAGCAAACACTTTACCTACTGGAATCTCAGTGCTATAACATCCTTTGTGATTGAGGTTGGTTTGTGATCGAGGCCTCTGCTGTGAAGTAAACAGCCCTGACACTACAGTGGTCAACAAAACAGACTTGGTGTGGTCTCTTTTCTCAGGTGTCTTTTAGTTAGGGTTTTACTGTTTCGAAGACACACTATAGAATTCTTATAGGGGGAAACATTTAATTGGGGCTGGCTTGCAGGTTAAGAGGTTCAGTCCATTATCATCATGGAGGAAAGTATGGCAGCATCAAGGCAGACATGATGCTGAAGAAGGAGCTGAGAGTTCTACATTTTGTTCCAAAGGCAAACAGGAGAAGACTAGCTTCTAGGCAGCTAGGATGAGGGTCCATGCCCATAGTGACACACCTACTCCAACAAAGCCACACCTCCTAATAGTGCCACTCTCTGGGCCAAGCATATACAAACCATCACATCAGATTTTTGGAGAGACATGTAGCTAATCAATAGTTGCCCAGGTATTAAATGTTGCTAAGTTTTAAGGAAAAGAATAAAACTACAGGCTTTGAGAGGAACAGAGAGAATTTACTATTGGCAGGAGTAGATGCCTGAAGGATATGGGATCAGAAGCCAGGTAGAGGCTATGAAGAACATTTTGGAATTTGGAAACAGCAAGTTGCAAAGGCCTTGAAGCACGAGTCTACTCAGTCTGGCTAGGGATCAGCAGAAAGATTAAGCATACTGAGCGGAATGAACAGGGGAGCTGAGGCGAAGGGAGTTGGAAATTAAGTCTGGATCACCTGGGCCCTTGTAGAGCATATGAATATAGGGGTTCTGTTTCTGAATTGCAGGTATCTGAGAAGAAAATTGGCATTGCCTGGTGTCTTCATTATTTTCCTATGGCTTTGATACAACTCCATGACAAAAGGCAACTTACAAAAGAAAGCTTTCAATTGAGTTGTTAGTTCCCAAGATCTATATCTAGTCTATGACAGACAGCAGAGCCAAAGCGTGCTGGAAGGGATGGTTAAGACATTTGAAACCCATAAAAGGAGGCAGAAAACAGGTCGTTTGAAACCTCCAAGTTTGCCACCAGTGACACACTTCCGCCAACAAGATCACACCTCCCAATCCTTCCCAAACAATTCTACCAACTGAGGACCAAGTAGCTAAGCATATGAGTCTATGGGGACCATTCTTATCCAAACCAACACACATGGGGTGAAAATTAGCCAATGGGAAAGGAGGACTGGACTACAACAGGGAAATCTGTTATTATTTTTTTTTAAATAATGTATTCTTTTTTTTTTTTTAAAGATTTATTTATTGATTATACGTAAGTACACTGTAGCTGTCCTCAGACACTCCAGAAGAGGGAGTCAGATCTCTTTACAGATGGTTGTGAGCCACCATGTGGTTGCTGGGATTTGAACTCTGGACCTTCGGAAGAGCAGTCGGGTGCTCTTACCCACTGAGCCATCTCACCAGCCCGAAATCTGTTATTATTTTTGGCTTCAAAGATTTCCTGCTGTGGGTCCTGGATCTGCGCTTATGGTGTTCCTCCCGTGTATACCTTCATGGAAGTAAGCATGGGGTCTCTGATTGGGCACTGACGTCCCGAAGCTCGAGATCCGTGGTAGCAAGTTTTGAACTTAACAGGGTAGCTGACAGGAGTGCACCCATCTTAGTACATTTTGTTTTACATTTATTGTGTGTATTTGTGAACATGTGTAGAGGTCACAGGGCAATTTGTAGTCAAGTGTTGTCCTTCCATCCTGGTCAA
Source organism: Mus caroli (assembly GCF_978045245.1). NCBI lineage: Eukaryota > Metazoa > Chordata > Mammalia > Rodentia > Muridae > Mus > Mus caroli. Next base: position 2,247,981 of record NW_028227265.1, on the reverse strand, counting down.
CAGCTTGGCCTGCCTTTGCTATCTGCAAAGAATAAAGCTTCACACAGAGCCATTTCTCCATGCCATTGAGTTCTGGGAATTCTGCCTCCATTCAGGCTAACCACCAGGAGGTAAATGGATTTGACTTATGTTCTGGATGCTCCAGCAAAATGGCTTTAAATGGAGTTGAATTGCTGGGTCTTTTGTGTGCTTGTCTGTTTGCTTATAGACAAGATCCTATGTATCTGATTTTGGGTTCTCCAGAACCGAATAAAAAGCAGGCATAGTGGCACGTGCCTAGAGAGGCTGACCCAGGAGCCTCTCAAAGGGAGCTGAGTTTGGGCAGGGGAGAACTTGGATCGACTACAGTCAGTGTATATAGGACATGTGCTGTCAGCTCAGGCTGATGAGTCGGCTGTCATTTGAGGACACTAATGAAAGAGGAGATCAAAGTTCTGGATCTGAGATGATTTGGACCAAGGAACACTGACAGGGTCTTTCTCGTCCTATGCACTTCTGTCTTTCCTCATGCCTGTGTCTGATGATTTTGTTTGACACTTTGAAGATCATTATGTTAATACTCTTTTTTCCCCCCTTCTTGTTGGTTTTGCTTGCCTTTGCGTATCATTAATTATGGAAGTCACATGAACTCCTGTGCTCAGCGGAAAAACCATGCTTTTACAATTGAATTTAATGTTCCTTAATAATAGGGGGCTGTACTGAGCCTTTGGACAGTATTATGTGCCGTGTGCACGTGTGTGTGTGTTCATAAATGTGTGCAGGGAGCTAGAAGTCAATTTTGGGTGTCTTCCTCAACTCCAGCAAAATGTCTCTTAATGGAGTTGTGGTCATTTTCTGCCTGTCTGTTTTGCTTATAGATAGAGCCCTATGAAGCCCCATCTTGCCTTGAACTCAATATGTACTTCTAAGTGGGCACTTTACCTAATGAGTTAAACCTAGCACAACCTTGAACTTTTGATGCTTCTGACTCCACCTCTAGAGTTTTGAGATTACACGTGTTTACCACCATGCCCAGGTTTTTATGTTGCTGGGAACTGAACCCAGGGCTCCATTCCATGACTTTTTTTTTTTAACATTTATTTCTTGTTATTTATAATTTTGTGTATGAGTTTATGGGTGCATGTGTGATGTAGGTGGAGGCCAGAGAACAACTCGTGGAAATTGGTTCTTTCCTCCTACCATGTGGATAACTGGAATTGAACTCATGTTTCCAGATTCTGCAGCAATTGCCTTTAGTCCACTGGAGCCACCTTACATTTTAAATGGTCCATTTAGCCAGATTAGGTGGCTAGTGAGTTCCTGAGATGCGTCTGTCTCTGCCCTCCAGTGCTACAGTGTCTTTTATGGGGTGCTTGCACAGTAAGTACTTACTGAGTCTTCTCGTCATTCCTTTTGAAACACGGTCTCATGTAGATTGGGTTGATCTCAAACTCAATATGTAGCTGAGAACAATCTTTGCCTGCATGTTTATTTTTATATGTGTTGGTATTTTGCCTGCATTTTTCTGTGTGAGGGTGCCAGATATTCTGGAACTGGAGTTATAGACAGCAGTGATCAGCTGTGTGGGTGTTGGAAATTGAACCTAGATCCCCTGGAAGAACAGCCAGTGCTCTTAATTGATGAACCATCTTTCCAGCCCCCCTGACAGTTTTGAATGTTTCCCTTGTCTCCAATTCTTGAGTCCTGGGGATTATAAGTATGTGTCACTATGCCTGGTTTATATAGAGCTGTGGATCAAATCTAGGCAGGGCTTTGTACATTCTAGGCAAGCACTCTGACAGCTGAGCCCTAGGCCCAGTCCCATCTTTGCTCGTTATCCTTTGTATTATTGTGAAAGTTGAAACATGTCAGGATGATATCTGCTATCCATTCCTCCATATTCCATCACTCATATACCCCTCATCCAGTCATGAGGCATGAGCTGAGTCCACCTTGTGAAAGCAGTTTCTGCCTCAAAGAGTTCAATTCATTGGTGACTCTCTTCTTTGACAGCACACTGTGATCTTGGCTTCTAGTGGACCTGTACTCCAGAACTATGCTGTCCAATGTGGCCTCCACTGACCACAAGTAGCGACTGAGCTCTGGGGATTTGGCTGATTCAAACTGAGCTGTGCTTTGAATATCAGTCACACACAGGATCAAAATTACCTAGCCAAGAAATATGAACATGAAGACGTATTAAATTGTAAGTACAATGCAGCACTTGTGAGGATGAGTCAAGAGGATTACAAGTTTGAAGCAGAACTGGGGGGGGGGGGCACTTTAGTAAGTTTTTGGCCAGCCTGGACTATTAAGCAAGACCCTTTCTCATTGCTATACATTGGAATGTCACAATGTAGTATCGTTGGTTAAATACATTACATTGTTATCATTAATTTCATTTGTGGCCATTAGTTACTTATGATACATAAAATGTTAACTATTGTTACTTGTATACATAAAAATGTACAGTGTGTTTCACTGGGATGCAATTAGAAGGCCTGTTTTCTTCTGTGTCAGAGGGACTGAGTAGTTTCTTTGGTATCTGCATGGTTGCTATTCTGTAGCATGTGAGCATATTTCAGCTTCCATCCATTCATTTCTGAAATCTTTACTAGATTGGACTCCTCTTGAATGAGTGTGACAGATCTGAATGTCCTAATTCATGAGGGAAGACATATGGTGGTGTAAACATTTCTTGGATGTGTAATCAAAGAGTAAGCAGTGCATATGTGTGAAATGCTGGCGATAATAATCTTCACAGGATGGCTACATTTCAAAAACCTTTCACAAGTTTTTATTCTTTTATTCATGTATGTATATGCTTTTCACATGTTGTTGTTATTCTTTGTGTGTATTCATGCATGTGTGTATGCATGTGAAGGCCAGAGGACAGCCCTCAGTGTCCTCAGTTGATGGTCATATATGTATATGTGTGTATGTATATTATATATGCACTCTCCAAGTAGATCAGTGAGCCCCAGGGGTCCACCTGTCTCTTCTTCTCCACACTGAGGTTAGGCACTATGTTTACAAGTGATACCACCAAATCTGGCTTTTGTTTTTGTCCCTCTCAACCCCACCCTAGGTTTCTGGGGATTGAATGGAGCCATCTTCTCAGATCCTAACTCCTTCATTTTCAATTATTAACTTTCTCAGGGTGAGCTGTTTGGTACAATGATTTTCTGACACATATGGAGTGTGTGAGTGTAGCTGGATAAAATTGAAGTTATATTCTGTGCGGTCACATGTACCCACCCAAGCATAGGCACAAAGCCCAGATAAACCCTAATTAATTCTCAGAACTCTCTGGGGTATTTATAACCAATTGAATCAATTAGCTGTGAAACAGAAATACAGACAAAGGCCGTGATTATTTTTTTAACTAGAAACTGTAGACTTTAAGAAAGTAAACAAATTATAAGATATTTACACAACAACATTTGACCCCTGACTTTCATAATTTTGCTTCTCAAAGAGATCAGGTTTGCTTTAATGCTTACCTCAGACGAGAAGCTATTTGCTAAGCTGAATATTTTATTGACCTGAAGGAGGTCTGGCTATGATCCATCTTTATAGCTAGATGTTATTTGAGGAATATAGTGGCAGAAATAAATTAATTATTTGTCATAGAATTTTGTGAAGTTTTTCAAGACAGCAAAGGGTCTGGCATCTAAATAATTATGAAGCATTAATTTTTAATGAATTTTAATATAGAGATTCATTGCATATATATGTATGTAAAGAGTAGGGACTAATGATATATCTGAGTTGGTAGAATGCTTGGTCAGAATGCATAAAGCCCCAGATTATACCACCAGCATTTCCTAAACCAGGGACGGTGGCCCATGCTTGTAATCCAGCACTCTGGAGGTAGAGGAAGAGATTCATAAGTTCAGGATCATCTTTAAGTACATAATGAGTTAAAGGCCAGTCTGGGACCTGAGAAACTATATCTAAAAGAAAAAATAATACTCAATATGGCTGTTTTAGGATCTGAATGGTAAGCTATCTCAAGACTCCAAGGCTGTACCTAATTCATGAGAATTCAGTTCCATCTGTAGGTACTGAGGCTGCTCACCAGCAAAGCTATGAGGATGTCACAGAACTACACAGGTGAGCTATGGGAAAGCTAGTATATGATTAATATTCCACTTTAAGATGTTACCATGTGCCGGGCAGTGATGGCACATGCCTTTAATCCCAGTACTTGGGAGGCAGAGGCAGGCAGATTTCTGAGTTCAAGGCCAGTCTGGTCTACAAAGTGAGTTTCAGGACAGCCAGGGCTATACAGAGAAACCCTGTCTGGAAAAGACAAGACAAGACAAAACAACAAACAAAAAAGATGTTACCATGTTTCAGGACCTCAAGTTGATGGTGTATGGCTGTACTAGGGAGGGAGGAGGCATGCTTCTAAGAGAGAAGACATTTGATTGACATCTTTTTAGTTGCTTATCAAAGCTTGGGGCATCTTCAACTATGATGCACAAGATTAATGATCATATTTCTATTCAGCTAGCCAGATAAAGTCTTAATCTTTATTATTATTATTACTAACAGTACAGGGTCTCATGTAGTCCAGGCTGTTCTTTAACTTGCTATGTTTCTGCAAATTACTTGCTATGTGTTGGGGTTACAGATGTGAAGTTTTTATGGAGTGCTAGAGATCAAACTCAGGGGGTTGAACATATTAGACAAGCATTCTACTTACTATATTCCAGTCCTTGTCTAGTTATGTCTTCGGCTTCTTTGAGATATCTTTGCTTACTGCTCTCCAATCATTTGATGTCCTGCCCAGGCTTTGTTGGCATACTATATACCATGGCCACTAGACTCTGCTATGTTACAGGCTCTCACATACTAGCATATATATATATATATATATATATATATAATATGTCATATATAATGTGTCATATAACATAGCATATATAATATAGCATTAAGATTTTTTAATATACAATTTTGTTTGATCCTTACAATTTATGAGATGCATCTCACCAATTTCTTTCCTCAGCTGGCAAAGACAAGGCTGGGGAGAGAGGTAACATCATAGTTGAAAGTACTATTGTTCAAACTTAGAACTTAACCTAAATCAGTGCCTTTTTTTTTTTTTTTTTTGACAAAGCCCACTAGCAACTTTATACTCCTCCCATGTGTCAAAAACAGAAACACTACCTTTAATTACCCATAATTATTGTGGGTGCAAGTGTTGTTTTTATTTATATTTTATTTAATCTCTCTCTCTCTCTCTCTCTCTCTCTCTCTCTCTCTCTGTGTGTGTGAAGGTCAGTGGAAAACTGTTGGGGGCTGTTCTCTTTTCTCACCATGTAGGATCTGGGGTTAGAATTCAGGTAGTCTTGGTGGTCGGCACCTGGCAGGCTGAGCCATCTTGGTGGCCCATGGACACAAGTATTGCTAAGATCCCAAACAAGAAAACCTCAGCAGGACTCACTGACATAGTGCGACCAGGACGGTCACTGGTAGACAAGTTGAATGATATAGCCATGTAGAGATAATAAGAGTGTTTCCCATGGCTATGTGCACGCAAGAGTTCTCTTGTGGACTTTGGGAGGGTGAATTCTTGAGGGACCCCTGAAAGGAGGATACATTTGCTGGGACCAGTGATCATCGGATGGACTGAGAGCAGTCAGAAGGGAGAAAATGTGATGTTTCCTCTGACTTAGAGCCGCAAGGCCAAGGAGACTGTGCAGGAGTCTAAAAAGCCAAGGGACTTCTTTGTTTTGCTTATTATTTTTAAAAGAGAGGAGGGAGGGATGGAGAACCCTCAGCACCAGCTGTAGATGCTAAAATTCTGGGGACCACAGGAGTTTTAATAGGCTTAAAATATCATGCAAATTAACTGTCAAACTGAACTTACTGTATTGTGTGGGACAAACTCAGGTCAACAGCGACTCTCTTGAAGTTTGCCATTCTTTGAAATGGTTACCACAACGGTGGTAACATTTATTTAAGGATCACATTTTCTAAGTAAGTCAGAAAGCAGCATCAGTCACTTCTCTAGACTTTGTCCACTTTGTTATTAAACACCTTAGAGTTTGCTTATCACCCACTCCCTGTGGAGTTGGGGGTGTGTCAGTGCCTGAGTTTTTGAGGCAGCCTTAGCAGCGAGAGAATAGCCTATCTAGAACAGCCTTCCCTCTGATCGTTCGTACTGTGTTTTTTTCAGAGGCTTCTTAGATTGAGGAATTTTCAAGAAACAGATGTATTTGAACTGCGGTGTTAAGTCCTGCTTATTTAAACAAGTGGGTCACCAAGAAACTTTAAGGTAAATAGTGGCCTCAAGAGGAAGTACCAGGGCGTCCACGCGTCTCCAACCTCTCTCGGGAGCAGTCAATTAATCTCTGCTACAGAACAGCGCCGCCCGGCCTTGCACCGGAGCCAGGCACTTAGGATAGAAACCCTGCTTTGCCACGGGCAGAAAGAGACCTGACCTGGAGCTTCCTATCTTCGCTAGCGCGACTCGGTGGCTCTAAAGGCGTCTCCGAGCTTAAACTGCTTTCTCCCAGGAAGGGGATTAAAAGTCACAAAGAAAGGAAGAGGACCTCGCTGGAGCCCTCTGGGGGCGTGGGTGGGGCGTCCCGGAGTGGGCCTCCCATTGCAGCCTACGGCAAGTGGGCTGGAAGAGGACGCGCCCTACCCCGCGCTGGCCCGAGCACAGCGCCGCGGGCTGCGACGCGCTTTGCCGTGCGGTGAACCGAGCGGCCGGGCAGCGGCGGAGGCCTCGGGGCGCCCCGCCCTGCGCCTCCTCCTGCCGCCTGCGCGCGGTGCTGTGCGCCCAGCCCGTCGCTGCTCCTCCTCCCTGCCTCGCCGTCCCCTTCTCAGAGTCCCGACTGAGCGCGAGCGCCACACGGCCCCGGGCCGCCGCCGAGCGCGCCAAGACGCCGAGACGCCGAACAGGTGGCCGGAGGCTGCAGGCGCCCGGGCGGGGATAGGCGAGGCCAGGCTGGACATGGTAGCCGGGCAGCTCTGTGCGGCCGCCTGCTCGCGTCCCTAGCCGCCGGCGCGCCGGCGCAGCGGCCCCACCGCGCCCTGCGTACAGTCTCCCGGCCCAGCGCCGCTCCGGCCACGGACAGCGAGGGACGGCGGCATGAAAGTGACCGTGTGCTTCGGGAGGACCCGGGTGGTCGTGCCGTGCGGAGATGGCCGCATGAAAGTTTTCAGCCTCATCCAGCAGGCGGTGACCCGCTACCGGAAGGCCGTGGCCAAGGTGAGTGGCCTGGGGCGCGCGGCGGGGAGCGGACGGGGGAAAGGCGCGGGGATCAATATGGCGCTTCCTGGAGACGGAGGAGGGAGACCGGGAGGCGGGGAAAGGGAAAGTGCGGCAGCCGACGGCCTCGCCGGCGCCCCCGGCCCGGACCCGCGGCCGTAAAGTTCTCGGCGCGCTCCGGCTGGGCCGCGATCGCCACCCGCACGGTCCCTGGACACTGTCTGGGTCCTCCGGGCTTAGGAGTGGACGGCCGGGTGCCCAGAGCCCGCACGGGGCGAGGCAGAGTGCGGCACGCGGGAGGCGCGGCGCTGCCTGGCGGGGCGCCTTTGCCCGACCGTCCGCGGGCCCTGGCAATCCAGCTCCAGGCCTCTCCCGGAGCAGGCCTGTCCCGGAGGGCTGCCCACGGAACTTTGGGGAGTGTGGGAAGAGTTGAGCGATCTGGTACACGCGGGAGCCGCAGCCGGGCCGTGGACCTTCTATGTTCTTGCGGGATCTCCGAGTCGCGCGGGCAGCCGTGGTTGGGTCGGCCAGGCTCATGGGCTAAGGTGGGGGCGATAGAGTGGCTCCGGTGCTCGGCTCCTTAAAACACCTCAGCCTAGACTCGCTCCTGGAGTTAGAACTCCCTCTGGCTCTCTACCCCTACCTAGCTGGATGTGCGCCAGTGAGGAGCCCGAGGAGCCCGGGCTTCATGGGCCTGGGGTCGAAGTAGCCTCTATTTCTCTGTTTTCCTCATGGAGAACATTGTCTCCATTAAACCGCATTCCTCCATAATAGGTCAGAAGTGGAAGGGCGTTTTGTAGGTTGTTTTACCCTCTGTGTTTGACAACAGCCCACGCTGAAGTTTCGTTCTAGCACCTGAGGATATTTCCTTTGTATGAGAGTGGAATGTGTTCCCTTTGGTATTTCCCCGTCTGTTGTCTGTTCGGTGGCCTGCCTTCTGTGACTTCAGAACAAGCGAGAGGAGAAGGTGGCTTTGTCTGCCTATGTCGCTGAATGCTCGTGGGTCACCCTCCATTTTTCGCTGAAATTAAGAAAGGGCAAAGTGGTTACACCGTTGTTTTGTTTTGTTTTTAGTCTGTGTTGGAAAATATAACACAAGATTGCCCCTTTAAGGAGACTTTGGGGGATGGTTGGCAATCTGGTACAGGGATAGGAGATGCTGATTTCAACAGCTGTAAGTGTTCTTCCAGTTGGTCGAACTCATTGAAAAATCAAACAATGTTAGTGGAAATTGGGCACCTGTTTATCTTGTAAAGCTGACAAGAGGGGAAATCCTCTGTAACTTCACACTTAAGTGTTTTAAGCATCATTTCTGAGTGACAGTTGGTGATTTAATATTGTAAGGGAAAACCAGGTTGTCTTTGTACTCTGCAGACAAACACCATTAGTTGTGAAAGAAAAGAAAAATGGCAGTAACATATGTAGAATATAGAAGTGTGCCTACTTCCAGAGCAGAGAGCACGACCATGTTGACCTCTTGCTTTCCCGATTTTGTTTGTAAAACTAGCCATGTTTCTTTCATCTTGCACACCCTGGGCAATGGTCAAGTTGCCTGTTGGGAAATAGACAGGTAACTGTTTGACTGGCTGAATTATTAATTTTTCCATAGGAATGAAACATTTACTATTTCAAGTCATATTAAGTATTTATTGTGTTGTGGGTGTTGGGCATCCAAGGGATATGTAGGATTCTTTGTTCATAATAGGTTGTGAGAATCTGAGACAAGATTCTTGTGATCCCTCAGGTGGGGACAGCTGTGGTGTTTCTGTGGGGAGATGTTGTCCCCGGGATGTTGGAAGGATAGAGTTGAGGGCCCTTGCTGATAGGTGTGGACTATTCTTCACTATCAGCAGTGGCTGGCCACAGTAAAGGGGGAGGGGTGGTGAAAGGGTCCCAGAAAGAGTAGGAGGTCTGAGTGACTTATAGCTGTGAGAAGACCAGGTGGGGAAGGATGGAAGAGAGATTGTGACATTGGAGTAGTAGATAAGACAGTCAGAAATGATTTACTAGTTCCAAAAAACTCAGTTTAGGAGATGGTGTGTGTGTGTGTGTGTGTATAGTGTGTGTTTTTCTATGTGTGTGTGTTCAGAGGCCAGAGGTCGTTGCTAGGTGTCTTTCTCAGTTTTTCTGTGCTTTCAAAAGAAAGATTTGAGATGAAATATTACAAAATCTGGAATTCAAGGCCAGTCAGGGCTACATAAACCTCTCTCTGAAAAACATAGATTTTGCAGTATTTGGAGTTTAACTGTTGGATCACAAGACTTTTGACTCATAAGTGTACAAAGGTCTGGACTCATGACACATAGCTTTACTCCCTGAACTTGGAGGCAGAGGCAAGTGGATCTCTGTGAGTTCAAGGCCAACCTCATCTGCAGAGTGAGCTCCAGGTAACACAAAGCTACATAGTGAGAACCTGTCTAAAAAACAAACAAACAAACAAACAAATCACAAATAAGCCAAAACCCCAAACCAAAAAAAACGAGGGCTGACTCAGCCACTAAGAGCATTGGCTGCTCTTTCAGAAGACCTGGGTTGGATTCCCAGCCCCTACATCATTGCTTACAACCATCTGAAACTCCAGTCTCAGTGGAATCTAATGCCCTTCTGGTCTCAGCAAGCACTGTACGCATGTAGTGCACATATATGCACACAAAACATCCACACACATAAAATAAACAGTTGAACTTAAAAGTGTTTAAAGGCTTAAGGGGGCTACTTCATGTATCTGTTGTTTTTCCTCTTGGATAACCGGTTAGATAATGACTGACATTAATTTTTTACACTTATCCTGTCCTATATAAGATGACTAGGGAGCAAACACATTAACATTGTTAGTGTTGCAACTTCTTTTCTCCTATTTCTTCTGCTTAATAAAACAGGGTAGATCCTGTATAAAGAACTGGGTAGCCAGGTAATAGTAATATCTTGCTTAGGTTGCTAGGTGACACGAGACATGATGAGCTCCCACCTTATGGGGAAAATGTGGGCAGGCAAACCATGTTTAATCTATGAAAAACCCCATGAAGCAGAAGAAACAAAGAAGGAGAAGAGCTGGGCTTTAAAAATCAAAACAAACCAAACAAACAGAAAACACCCAGCCAAGCTTTCTGTGCACTAAGCACTTTGTGGTATGGTGGGGCTAATTTTCTGGTATTCTGTTTACGTTATTTGAGCTGTTTTCTCTGTAGGTTGAACGAATCAATTTCTGGCCAGCAAAATGCCATGCCTTAGCACTAGAAATATCTGTAAGGAGCCAATGTTTGATGGCTTACCCTTAGTCATATATAATGTATATATTTTTTCACTAGTGTGAAAACATTTTTGTAGTCATGGGATGAAATGGCTATCTGCCCTCCTTTTTAACCCACTATCATCAAGATTTAGTAGGTGGTTTAGTAGTGGTTTAGTAGATGCTGTGCTAGACATTGAGGACCAGGTTACATGGATGCTTCTACTGAGTGTGTCTGATTGGAGGACCATTTGTGTCTCTGTGTGGGTGCTCTGAGCCTTGTCATTTCTGGTGCAATCAGGACCTTAGTTTTAAGCGCGGGGTTTATTGAAGGGAAGCTCCGTACTAAATGTCAAGCTCTGGAACTTCACAGCAGGAGTCACCATTATGCAGTGGTGTGTATCATGTTGTCATTAGGTTTTGCACTGGGCTTGGTGGAAGGGGTGGCTAGCTGTGTTTAGGACCCTGCTTTCTAACTGAGTAGCTGAGTGACCGCAGAAAGCACCTGCCTTGCTGTGGGAGAGTTCTGGATCCTCAATTCTGTGGTGAAGTAAAAAGAGTGTGTGAACCTGGAGAGTGTATTCCCATCCTAAAAGTATGGAGGAAGGCATTGTGGGAACAGAAACATTGGGGTTTTGGAAGGCCTATGTTTGGATCAAGCTGTGGAAGACAGGAAATGCCTGGGAGAGATTCTGGGATGTCATATGGTTTGGTAACAGAAGAGACAGTCCAAATTGCTGATTGGATGAGTATGGCTTATTTGGAAAGAAAAGCTCCTGTAGTCAGGAGAAGGGGTTGAAGACAAGATGAGAGAGTGTGGGCTGCAAGCCCTTGGTTCACCTCTCTTCTCCTTATAGATCTGTCCTGGGGGAAAGTGTTGGGAACCTAGCTGTTTAACATCAGGCAAACTAACCTTACAGAGCCTCAGCTTCCTCATTTTCCCTGCAGGATTAAAAGGAGCATTGAGCAGTGGTGAATATGAGTTCTTCTGAATTAGATCTGCACTGTAGAAGCTGCTCAGTGAAGGTTGTATCACTGGTGCACTTTATCCAGGGAACACTCTTGACTTTTCTCCACCCCCTAGTTCCTGCTTGGCTTTTTCTTCTTTTGCTTAGACTGTAATTTAATTGAAGAATAGGTTGACTTAAAACCTGCTTATGCAATGGCGCAGTCAGAAGGGCAGATTGATTCATTGAGTGTAGTGGGCAGAGAATTCCAAAGCTGTTCTAAGTGTTTCAGATGGGCTGGCCCGGCCTCTGCTTCTCAAACCAGTCTCTTAAGAGTAACTTAGTAGCAATTTGTTGTTTAAAATACAGTTTAAAGAGGAGGGGATGTGGAAGGACATACCTATAATTCTGTTACCTAAGCACTGGGAGGGAGGGAGGGAGGGAGGGAGGGAGGGACAGGAGGATAGATCACAAGTTTCAGACCAGGTTGATCTGCATAGTGAATTCCAGGTTAGTCAGTGAGTGTCTCAAAGAAACAAAAATAAATAAATAAAACAACTTATGGACAGGAACTTGTAAAAAAAAACAAAGACAAAACAAAAAAACCCAAAACCTGCTTTCTTTGGAATATTACTAATTACTAAATTTACGAATCAGGGTTTTTATGAATACTTGGTGGTTGGTATGGAGTGTGTGTGTGTGTGTGTGTGTGTGTGTGTGTGTGTGAGGTGGAGAGGGAGGGGGAAGGGGAGGGGGGTGGGGTGGGGATAAATGCATGGCGACATCTTGCCACACAGTTGCAAACTTTTTAGACACTTGATGGAAGTTACATTGTGGCAGTGATTGAGAAAAGATACAGGCAAGAATTTTTTATAAACCCAAAAAACTAGTGAAGTATAAGGCTTTTACTTGCAACACTTTCTTTCAAAGAGGAAAAAGAAACTTAGTTAAAAGGCTGGTTTCAAAATTCAGCTCCAGATGCGCTCCTCTCTCAGAGGTAAGGGGCAGTGTCTGTGTAGTGATCTCTTGCTCTCCTGAGTCCTCTATACTCCTCTGACTTTCCTGTACTTTTCCAGCCTCCTCTCCCATCTTTCCTGCCTCCTCTGCCTAGAATGATCCCTCTCTCTTTGCAGGCTTCCATTGACCCTCAGCTCAGGCCAGCCCTGTCTGGTAGTGTGCTGTATGTACCTGGCTGTTTGAGGCTCTCTTTCCTTTGTGCTTCTCCTGAGGACTTCCTGCAGCTCTTGTACTTTGTAGAACTCAAAGATAGGCAGAGTGGGGCTGTGGTTCTCTCCCAGGTGAGATGGCTGATGCTAGTGCACTGCTTGCCACAGTCTCACTTGTTCAGCAGACGTCTATCATACAGCCACCATAAAGGGGGAAGAGAGTGCCGTTGAGAATAAAAACATCACACAAGTGCCACGCAGGAAGGACCCTTCTGAGAAGATACTGATTCCCACTTGCTAGTTAGAAGGGCCTACCAGCTTGTGTGTTTGTCGTGTAGCACAAATAGTGTATAATCAGAATTAAGGCTTAGAGAGCTTAGAGTGCCTGGAAGATTCTCTTTCATGTTAGCTATTTTCAAGGAGTTCAGTTTGTCTGTGAGACTGAGCAGAGCTTAGTCCTGGGGTTTGCACTGGGTCAGATTCAAGGCATGTGGCCAAAACAGTGTGGGAATCTGGCCCTGACTATACTTAGGCTCGGTCTAGTGCCTCCATTTCTTTCAGTGTGAATCCTTGGTGCTGGGCCAGAAGTGAGTGCAAGTGCTGAGGAATTGAGATTCACAGAATGAATCTGGCTGAGGAGGATCACTGCTTGGCTTATGGTGATTCTAATTCCTCATGGATGAGTTACTTGTTAGAGGTAATGTTTAAAGTCCCATATGGACCATTAACCTGAAGACAGATCCTCCACCTGTCCTGGGAGGCTCTTACTTTCCTGTGGAGTTGGTGATGGCAAATATTCAACAGATGACACACACGTTATACTCTCTCTCTCTCTCTCTCTCTCTCTCTCTCTCTCTCTCTCTCTCAGGGTTGGAAATGAGAGGAAATGGGGGGAAATTAGGGCAGTAGGTTCTTTCCATAGGTTATTTTCCACTGGGTGGAGTTGGCATTTTAGGCACACACAGTATCCTCCCTCCTGAGTAGCCATTAATTCTACATTCCTATCTGGAATAGGTCAATAGCAGTAGAACGTGTGGTCTGTATGCTAAATCGTTTTGGTGTCTTTTCTGTTTAACACAGAACATAGAAAATCAATTCATTTTGTTTGTTTGTTTGTTTATTTATTGTCCCTGTTTTACTGTATGGCTCTGGCTGCCTTGAAACACAGAGAGGTGCCCTACCTCTGCCTTCTAATTGCTGTCTTCTAAGTGGTGGGATTTAAAGGCTTGTGTCAGCAGGCCTGTCCTTAGATAATCAAATTCTAGTGAAAATAAATGTAATGTTTAGTTACTAAAGGAGGAAAGTGTCTGATTTTTTTCTATCCTCTCTTCTTATATTTCCTTTCAAACTTTGTTTTAGAAAGATTTTGTGGAGATGGGTTTCTTCCTTGGGGCTCTGCTTCCTTATGTCTGACCTTCCATCTTTTGGTGATTTATGCCATTAGGTGACGCTCAGGATGCAGCTAGTTCGTTTGCTCACCCATCCCACACAAGAACATCCCTGAGTTCAGTCTCCATTACTGCAGAGAACCAGGTTTGGGGAGGCACACCTGAAATCCTTTCGCTCTTGAGCTGGGGGCAGGCGAGTCAGACGTTCAGGGTCATCCTCTGAAACAGTGCAAGTTCCATATAGTAAGCTTGGGGCCTCTCTCAGCCAAATGGGGCCATGTCAAAGCAAACAAAAGCTAACACTCTTGCCTTTTCTCCATTCTCTGTCCATATAGGCACATATGGTTAGAACTTTAAGCTTCACGTCCACACGCCCTAAAATAGTGTTAAGTTCTTCTCTCAAGTTCTTTTATATGTAAATAAGAGAAGTGAAACATTTATATACAAATGTGGGCATAAATATTCATAGATGCATTATTCATAATGACACCAAATAGTTCCTGTGTTGACCAGCTGACAAATTCATGGGCTTAGGGCAAAGAGGATACAGAGTAACTGAGAATTGGTTCATTTCTTTATATAGATTTTAAATTATTTTTGTTGCTGCTATTGTTATCATTATTATTTGTTTTTCAAGACAGGGTTTCTTTGTGTAGCCCTGGCTGTCCTGAAACTAGCTGTGTAGACCAGGCTGGCCTCAAACACAGAGATTCTCCTGTTTCTGCCTCCTGATCGCTGGGATTAAAAGTGTGCCACCACTGCCCAGCTTATTTTTGTTACTTTTCAAAAGGTTAATATAGTTTATGTGTATGAGTATTTTGCCTGTACATATATGCATACACCACATGTGTGCCTGGTATTGGATTCCTCAGAATGGAGTTACAGAAGGTTGTGAACTGCAAAACGAGTTCTGAGAAATGGACCCAGGTCCTCTTCAAGAGCAGCGAGTACTCTTAACTACTGAGCTGTTTCTGCACAAAGATATATCTATATCTATATCTAATCTGTATCTATATCATCTATATCTATCTCTATCTCTATCTATCTGTCTATGTATGTATGAGTCTGTATGTGTGCAGGTACTAATGGGTGGCCAGAAAAGGGGGTTGGGTTGCTTGGAGCTGGAGTTACAGGTAATTGTGAAATGCCGTATATGGATTCTTGGGTCCTCTAAAAGAGCAGCCAATGATCTTAACCACTGAGCCATCTCTCTACCCCGTCATTCCTTTTATGAGTGATTAAATAGTCTAATTGTAGGTGGTTATAATGGTTGTTCAATTACAAATACACTAAGAATTATTCCTTTTTACTTGGTGAGAGAGAGAGAGAGAGAGAGAGAGAGAGAGTGTGTGTGTGTGTGTGTGTGCAGAGGTTGGTATAGACATTAGTATAGAGTGCCCTCAGTTGTACTCTATCAGGGTCCCTTGATGAACCTGAAGGCCACTGAATTGGCTATACCAGGCTGCTCTCAGGATCCTCAGGATTACAGCTGTGTTAGCAAGCCCTGCTTTCACATGGGTGTTAGACATGGACTGAGTGCCTCACGCTTCTGTGGCAAGCACTTAACTGTCTGCGCTATCTTTCTAACCCCAATTGTGTACTTTAAATGGGTGAATTTTATGGTTTACGATAATATCTCAATAAAGATGTTAAAAATAGATTACATAAGCCAGTATGAATAAGATTGCATTTTTAGCTATTTATAGTTCTGAAGCATGTCTTTGTGTGTCAGAGATAACCAAATACCCCTATTGAAAATGATTTTTAGAGATTTTTTTAAATACAATGTGATAAGTTAATTCTGTTTCTTCAAGTCTGTGTAGTGTATCCTGCTGTCTGTCCAGGAAGCTCTGCATCCCATGCACTTTGCTGCCACACCCCCTCCGAAGGCTTCCCAGGCCAGTGGTTAATGCATTGCATCAGCTCTTTCCCAGCTCCCCAACCCCCTTTACCGAATGGCAGATGGCATTTGACTGAGATGTCCCAAAGGTGCCTATTGGAAGAGCATTATGTGAGTTTGCTTTGGGCTCTCAGTAGCTCCCCCTTCCCTGCTCATCTCACTATGTGTGAAGGCTGGGCAGCTTCAGTTACAACCCCTAAGCTCCAGCAGCCTTTCTAGTCTGCAGGGCTGCTCCTGGGTTACTAGGGAAGTGTGACACGCATGGACTTTGCCAGGGAGCAGACAGGACACTGGATCTCATTCCACTAACCAGTGCTGTAAGAGTCTGTTGCCTCCCTTGGGACACATGCTAGTGGGAGTCAGGGTAAATGTGGTTTAAGGTGTCCTCAGAACTCACTGTTTTACGACGTGTGTTTTCAAAGGTGAGTCTTGTGTGCAGAGGTGACTTCCTCAGACTGCTTGCTTAGTGAGTTTTAATTTAATATTTGCTCCTACCTGGTGCTCATGGGCGCTGCATGTATCCATATACGGATACAACATTTTCTTGGTATATGTAACTATAAGTGGTTTTAGCAATGTCATAATGGTACTGATCCCCACTCTTTGTTCTACAGTCTGATATTGGGATGAGCTAAGTTTTGGGTTTGTATATTTTTCTCTGCTTGTAGTTGTTTTACATCTTTAGAATAGAAAACTAGAGTTTATTACAGGCACTGTGGTTCATAAAAGGCCCTTTTAAGATTGCCTGTACTAAAAATTAGTGTATAAGTAACAAAATAGCTCACTGTTCATCCTGCAAAACAAAATTTGCCAGCTTGCCAAAACGTGGAGGCTTTAACATATGAAAACCACAAAACAGAAAGTGTTCGTTTTGTGTAGGTGGCTGATATAAGAATAGGCTTTGTGTTTTACCTTTTTATGTTTAAAATAAATGGAAATTGGCAACCCCTGCATGCGTGCCTTTTAATTTTCATTTCCAAGTCCGATATCAAGCCTATTTTTTTAATGTAAGTTCTTTTCCAGGAAACATTTTCTTGCAGCACAAAGGCATTTCAGATGTATAATTTATAATTCTGAAACCCAGCGTGCAGCGTCATTGTGAGCGATGGCTAGCAGATTCCTGCTTGGCAGGTTATCCTTCAGCAAAGAGCGGTCTTCACTGCAGAGAGGAAAGCCGAGAGTACAGATTATGGTTTCCTGGCAGAGTGTCATGCAGGATGTGACTAACCACTAAGTCCACCAAAGATAGATGTAGAATTTGAAATCTTCACCACTTGGTTAAAGTTCCAGAAAAATTCAGTGAGAGCGTTAGCATGTGGTATGCTCGCCATAGTAACAGTTGGACCTGAAGATGGGCCTCTCCAGCACTCAAGTCTCTGAAGAACACACTTAATTATCATGGCATATCCTAAAAGGTTTTACTTTTTTTTTTTTTCCCAAGGAAACATGGAATGCTAATTAACCGCTGAGCATTCTGTGATGTTAGTTTTATTGTTCATGTTTTATGATTTACTGATGACAACCGAGATGTCTGCAAAAACACAGGTAGCTGGAACTGGCAAGTCTAGTGGGAGGTGCTTCCCTTGTTAAGCACATCGGGGTGACAAGTGACTGGGAATGGCGTTGTGTATTTAATGGTCCCTATCTTATTGGGTTGTTGCCAGGGAGCAAAGAGGATGATTGATTTCGTCATTTATATTTTGTTGCTAATGATGGGGTGATTGTGTGTTGGGCATCGAACCCAGTACCACACTAGGTGGGCGATTAGTGAGCCACATCCCAAACAGTTGATGTTACCAATAGCTGTTGCTCGGTCTTGCTAAGATGGTCACTGGTGAGCCAGGACCACTTGCGTGAGCTTCTGTTTCTTCTCCCCTTGATTAGAACTGTACTAGGTGTGGACAATTGGGTGTGTGTGATAAACAGCCTCGCTTATAAAACTATTCCAAGACACATTCATGTCTCAGCAGTCAATCGGAGGTTCCAGAGGTGTTCATCAAGAATGTACATTTATCAGTTTCCAGTTTTGGCTCTGTATGGCCCCCTCCTATCAGCAGTGAGCCTGTTTTCCGATCTTTGACAGGAATGCTGTCTTTCTTGGGCTTTCGTGAAGAAGTGATTTTGTATCATCTCCTTGATGCTTAGTCCTATTGTATCTCCTTCCTCCTCAAGTTTTGATTATTGACTGGACCCATTTCTAGTGGCTAGTTCATAAATCAACTCATTTTTACTTGATTTATTATAATCAAGTATTGTTTTTCAAGATGGTCTGCTAAAGAATCACTTTTTCT
The DNA here is from genome assembly GCF_978045245.1 of Mus caroli. Lineage (NCBI taxonomy): Eukaryota > Metazoa > Chordata > Mammalia > Rodentia > Muridae > Mus > Mus caroli. The sequence continues at coordinate 2,229,850 of NW_028227265.1, read as the reverse complement.
TCTAGAAGTTTTATGGAAATTCAAGTTTTGGTATATGAATCATTGGAAAAGGAGAAAAACCGTTCTAGACCCAACAGTGTACAGATTTCCCATAGCTACAACAGACAGGGGTGATTTTCCTGATCGCTGATCTTTCCTGGCGCTTGTTTTTGTTTTTTCTATGAAGCAGCTCTGTATAGGGCACAATGGTTTATACACTTGTGTGCCGTGCTTATGTGCTGTGGCTGAACACTGCTACAAAGTTTTACTTATTGCCCTGTGCTGGATTCTCCATGAATCCTTGCTATTTTCTACAGCAGTGGAAGCTGCCATGCTGCGATATTAAAGGAAGTTGATTAATATTTTGTGCAAGGTAGCTTTCTGTGGTAAAACACTGACCAACCAGAAACAACTTGGGGGGAAAGGGTTTATATTCAGTTTATAGGTTGCAGCCCTATAGTACTAATTTTATGGGCAGGGGGCGTTCTGTCCCACTCTAGCCGATACAGCTACCAAATAAAGGACATACAGACCTGGTATTTTTTAAATAATAAGCTCTTGGCTCTGCAGTGGGCAGGTTCTGAGATATTCTAACCTATATCCCAGCCATAGGCCTCCCCCCCCCCCCCCCCGTGTTACTTGCCAGCTGAGTTTTGCTCTGTTTGCTCTGCTCCGTGTGAGTCCTCAGGGTGATTTTCTCTTGGCCACGTGCTCATACTCCATCCTTACAATCCATCCTGCCTCATGGGGACCTCCTTCTTCCTCTACCTCAATCTCAAGTTCTGCCTTCCTCATTCTCCTGTGCAGTCACAGGCTCCAGCCTTTTATTATTCAGTCAGAGATTATTGGGGAGCATTCTTTACAGCACACAGGTCAGTACAATGTCCAGGCTGCAGCCTGATCTTGGAGCACAGAACTCAGCATCTCTATACAAAGCACACATGTCCAGTCCCAACACAGCCCCTCATCCCTGGAAGCACATTAGGAGGAGTTCACCTATAAAAGGTATACAAAACTTTCTTTACATGCTCAATCTTCAAGACACCAGAGAAGTCAGGAACATGGACAGGACAAGGTCAGGGTCCACTCAGGCCCGCCCTGGGCAGCTCCACGCCCTTGTGCCTGACGTCAGTGGGACGGGCAGGATCAGCAGTAGGGGTCTATCAGACTGAAGGTATCTCTGGCTCTGTGGCTCATTCAAGAGGCTGGAACTGAAGCAGAAACCCCAGAGGAGTATAGCTTAGGCTCCTTCATGGCTTGCTCAACTTGTTTTTCTTACATAATACAGGACCACCTGCCCGGGGCAGGCACCGCCCACACAGGGCTGGGCCCTCCCACATTAATCATTAATCAAGAAAGTGTCCCACAGACATGCCAACAAACCAATCTGATGCAAGCAGCTCCTAGTCCCAGGTGACTGTAGTTTATGTCAACTTGATAAAAACTAGTCATATACATTGATTTGTTATATTTGAATTATTTAGTTATTTTCCCAATGGGTTGCAGCGCTTTGTGGAGCAAGCAGAAACTTCGCTAGTCCAGTCTCCCTCTTCAGCTTCTTTAGGTATGGACTCTTATGTGATGTCATATTGGAGAACATCTTGCTGCTTCTGCCCACAACATAGGCTCTCCCTGGAACCTGTTCTGTCCCCAGTTCTGACTGCTCAGCCTCTGTTTTCCTGAGTGCATTGGCAGCAGTATGGTGGCCTGCTTTGGGAGACCTTCTCCTTTCTGGGCACCCAGAACATTCTAACTATACAGCCTGTGACAAAAAAAGTTTGTCTTTTACTGAGCTTATGCAGGGGTTCAATAACCACTGTGGAGAGTAAAGACCTCAGTGTTTAGAGGCAGGACCTTTGGGGAACTGACTTGGACTATAGGAAGCCCTCTGCATCAGGGTAGAGGCAAGAGTGGCTGGCTGGCTGGTTCTCTTTATTTGATACTTTAAAGATAGAGTCTAATAAAGTTCAGACTGGCCTCAGAGTGCCTGTGTAGTTGAGGGTGTCCTTGGATTTCTGGTCTCCCTGCCAGAATGTCCTCAATGCTTGAATTGCTACCACATTGGGCTGACACGGGTGCTGGGATTGGAGCCTTGCTCCCCGAGAGTGCTGTGCAGGCATCCTACCAACTGAGCTCCATTCCAAGTCTCTTGGAACATTTTGAAAGGCATCAAGTCTGTATCTTCACTTTAAAAATGATAGAAGTCGTAACTGAGTGTCATTTATTTGCAATATGCACAAGGCTTCTGAAGATCTACTGCATTCCTTAACTAATCAGTTCTGAGACGACTCTGGGGAATAGACGTCACCCGTGCTGTGAAGGAAATGGGAGACATTTTGTGACTCTTCTGATAAGCCTTTATTATATAACTCTATTGCCTATAAGCCCTTTTTACTCTTCTGTGAACCTCAAGGGGGTGACTTTTGAACAGCTCAATCAGCGTACAGGAACATAGGACATCTTTTGCTTGTGTAGTAGTAGTTTCAAGGGCTGAGAGATTGATGCAGCTTTTAATACTTAGTCCAGCTGACGGCACCCGTTGTCAATCACCTCTTGACTTCACCCAGGAATGGACCTATTTATCTTATGAGAAGTAGGGAGTGGTATCTTGAGGGTGTGGTGGGTTTTGGGCAGAGCAGGAGGTGTTTGGTTAGACTTACAAAATCATGGGCCCATGGCTTTATGTTCAACAGAATCATCTCTTCTCATCTATCCACTCTGGAGAGCGGTGCTAGCTCCTGCCTCTGAGGACCTTATAGGCCGTATTAATTAAAATAGTGCTTCTTTCTGTCTTCAAATGTATTTAGGAAGTTGCTAAGCAGCGATCAGATAATAAAGCCACTCAGCCAGTCACTGTATACGCTCTCCCTTTTAGCTTTTGTTTGTAAACATTGTTGCATAGAAAGTATATTGAAGTTTAAAGCTGTAGCTTTATTTTATTTTATTTTAAAGAGAGTCCTCCAGATGGATCTTATGTATTCCCAATCTTTGTGTGTGTGTGTGTGTGCACACAATGATGAACAGTGCTTTCAAACATATCCTAGGACCCTCACACTATTTGATAGACACAAAACAGTGGTGTGGGACATTCCTGTCCCAAGCATTTGGGAGGTAGAGGCAGGAGGATGACTACATGTGTAAGGGCAGCCTAATCTATAAAGTGAGTTCCAGGTCTGATGAGGCTGTAAATGAGACCTTGTCTCAAGAGAATGACATTTTTGAAAGACAACCTGTAGGGAAATAACTGGAGGAGTTTTAGACAGATTGTACAGATTGTAGCCCGTGTTCTTAAGAATGGTTTTGGTTCCTTTCCCCCACTAACGGGAAACTGCTTTCATGGATTCAGGGTGTTGATATAATCTTTGCTCTTGATGGAACAAAGCTCCTTAGGTCAGATGGAAAGTTATCACCCGAGTGCTGTACTGGGGCGTGATTAACTTGCTTGTCAGCCTGGGGAGTTGTTGAGAGAGGGCGTTTCATAGACACACTCATCATCCCATTTCTCAGGACCAGTTCGTTTCAAGGGTGTTTCAGAGAAGTGGATCAGACCCTGTAGAGAGACCAGGAAACAGCAATGATTGCTCTCATTGTCAGGAGTGGTGGTAATTGTGTTACATATTATGGTTGTAGGGCTTTCCTGTGTGTTTGCTCATCCCTCAGTGGGTTCTTGGTGATGAAATCCTGACATCCCTCGTGAGGAGTCTTGGACTTATGGACAAGCAGAGTTTGAAAGACTGCAAACTGATGAATGTTTGGCTCTCTGAAGAACAGTTCTCAGGTTGTGGAGCCTTCACTGTCTGAGTCTCTCCCTGCATAGGACACACACTATAGGTTGCTGCAGTTCTTCAGAACTACCCCGGAAGAGTATGTTCTTAAGCTTGCTCGAATGGCTTACAGGTTCAGGGAATGAATGCCTTTTTTCTGCTAAGGATCAGTTGGCTGTCAAAGCCCCTGGCTACTTAGCTATGTAATTTGGGAGAGCCAACGTCTCATTGCTTAGCAACGCAGCGTCTTGACCCTCTGTTCGGAGTCCGCATTTTACGTAGACTGGCAAGTGGTGCCAGGACACTTAGACTCAACCACTGCACTGCAGGAAGACCTGAAAGGGTTTTGAAGGCCACTGCCTGTGCTGTCTGAGTCAGGACTGGGAGCCAACAGTTCTGCAAGGCTGGTGTGAGTTCCTGTGTAACCGGGTTGACAGGCTGCAGATCTCTCATGTAATTGGATCTTTGGATGTGGGGTCCAAGCTGCCTTTTGCTGGGTGTTAGATTGTCCAGTGCACCAATGGGAAGTGTTAGCCAGGTGGCTCAAGGGCTGGTTTCTCAGTGGCAAGTGGCCCACCGTGCATTGTCCTATCTGACTTTCCAAGTCACTACATTTTTCTGCCTGATATTTTGCTGGTTTTTTATATGTGGAAACAGTCAATAGCATATGTATTAAATACTCTGATTTTAAGTATATTTACTTATTCAGTATGCCTTGTGTATGTGTGTTTGTGTGCATGGGCACGCACACACTCATACTCATATGTGTATGTTATATACTGGATACAGAACTGAACATTGTTTTAATTGAGATGTGGCATGTTTTGAACTTGCCCCTGTTTTGATCTAGGCAAGAGTTATAAAGTCTATGTCCTGGGTGTTTGAAGCTGACCAATATAAGTAGCCTGTTTACATATTTCATGAGCCAACAACCTGACAGTTTTCCCAGGCTACCTGCTAGGGAAAGATAATGATAATAATAGCTTAGCTTTATGTGGCATCTTTCTCTGAACGGTCGCTGTGAGGTAAGTGATCTATCTACAGTACCCTTAAAGTTCTTGCACAGCCCAGGGAAGTGGTGAATTCATCGTTCACTAGCGAGCAGTGGGCAGAGGATCACTTGGAACGCTGTGGACTGCTGAGGATTCCGCCACCGACCTCCCCTATCTTGATGTGCTTGTGTGAATGGCGGGCACTGACTGGGATGTTGGAGAGATGTCTGCTGCATAGCATCGGCCAGAGTCTCCTTTACATTTGTCTCCCAGCCTGGCATATCCTCCTCTGAGTTCCCTTTTGTTTGGCTTGTCCTGTTCCTTCCCTTCTGGCCACCCCTCTGGTGTGGGGGCCTCACCCTTACAGCCACCCTCATGAAGCAACTGTAGAGTTCTGCAGCTCTTTCTGCTGACAGTATGGGATGGTGTGCTGTATTGGCGGCATAGGAAGACATTTCATATATCATCAGGCTCTGAACTGCAGGGCTCATTAATGCAGGTGGTAATTAAGGAGTAGACCTCCATGTTTGAGGAGGAGTAATTAAGCCTGAAAGGCTAGCAAGGGGGTATGCTTCACACACAGCATGGAGTTGGTGGTATGCTACGTGTATACGTGTATACGCTGTTGTATTCCTGAAAGGAATGTTTGAGTTGAACTTGTTGCTTGAATCATTAATTCATCATCTTTTTATTTATTTATTTATTTATTTTTTGATGCTAGGAATTGAACCTAGGGCTTTTATGCAGACTACATATACTATTGTACTATAAGCAAGCTAGGTCTTCTCCTTCCCTCCCTCCCTCCCTCCCTCCCTCCCTCCCTCCCTCCCTCCCTCCCTCCCTCCCTCTTTCCTCCCTATCTCCCTCCTTCCCTTCCCCCTCTTCTTTTCAATAATTGCTAAAAGCCTGTGGACTGTAGTCTGTAACCTCCAGCCCCACTCCATATTGAAACACAGCCTCCTGGAGGGAGGAAGGGGACTCAGGAAGCTAAGGAAACAGCAAACTAGAAGAGTCAGAAAGTTGGAAGACCCACAAACCCTTATCAGTCTCTCCTACAGAAACAGTAAACAGTTGGTGGAGTTGAAGAGACACTTGAGTAGAGTTTGCCTACAAGCTATGCAAGGAGCTCCAGGGTGGTTGCTCTCCTGATCTGTCACCTAGGCTTCAATGGGTCATTTGGCGATGCAGCTGCTTTTCCGCCGCCCCGTGTTCTTTAAGTTACCCCCATAAACTCAGTGGTTCACCAACCTAGATTTGGTTGTAATCATTTCTTTGGTCTGTTGCCAGTGCTCTGTCTGTGGTGAATAAATGTTTGTTCATACCTCTCCAGAAAAGTCATACAATGGAAACTGTATGAGCAGGAAGAGCAGTAAGGAGTCCTTACGTATCAGCCATAGCATTTTTGGTGCCTGTGAGCTCTTGAGTTAGAGGAGGTATCATGTGGCCACTGGAACTCTAAGAATGAACCATGGTATGTGTGACTGTCCTGACCTACCTCCATAGGTAGCCTGTCTCATTTCTTTCCAAGGAGATCACAGCATTGCTTCTGTGTATTCACCTTTAAGCAGAGATCTGCACCAGCTGACCTCCATGTGTGCCTGTGGGTGTGCATGTGTGTATGTGTATGTTGTAGGGGCTCTGATGGTTGTGAGACACCATGTTATTACCAATCCATTTCCCACTGCTGACGGACTTGTTTGATAGTCACAGGCTTTCAAGTGTCTCTGAGGTAATCATTGACTCTGTTGTGTAACTCTGTGGGTTACAGAATTGTACTCAGTTTTTGTTTGACTCATAAATGTTAAAAAAAAAATCAAATTGAGATATTTAGAATTTCCTGGAATGTTTGTGTGCATGTGCATGTGTGTGCATGAGTGTGTACATGTGTGAGTGTGAGCATATGTATGTGCATGTGTGTATATGTGTGCGTGCATGTGTATATGTGTGTCTTCATGTGTGTACATAAGTGTGTACATGTGTGCACAAGTGTGTGCATGAGTGCACAAGTGTGTGTATGTGTGTCTTCATGTGTATCTGTGTGCATGTGTGAGTGTGTGCATGTGTGTCTGTGTGTCTTCATGTATGTGCATAAGTGTGTGCATGTTTGAGTGTGTGCATGAGTGTGCATATGTGAGAGTGTGTGTGTGTGTGTGTGTGTGTGTGTGTGTGTGTGTGAGGTTTGCAACAGAACTTTCCAACTTTTCATTGTTTTTTGTTAACTCTGTTATAACTCTTCACCTGCTTCATCCCTTCTCGGATGCCTGTGTTTTTTGCTTTGGCCACTGTGATGTAGGATTTCTGGCTGACTGTGATAGATAGCAGTGAGTAGGGTATTGGAATCAGGATGAGGACAGGATCCATAACTGAGGTTGGAGGCAGCATTGTCCAGATTTTCATCCTCTGGTTTTGAGTTGGTGCTCTGTGCCGTTGGCAGTGGAAAGATGCCAGCATCTTCTCCCTTGTTTATGGAGAATCATTACTATGCAAACTTCCTCAGGGACCTGACTGATTGGTAAATTAGTGCTGGCACAGAAGTGGAAGACAACACAGAAGTGGTGTTTCCTTTAAACAAATGCACTCTACAATTTGTTTTATTGGATTTTGTTATTTGAATGAGAATTCTATTCTGTTATGGTGTGGAAGTGGGTGGGTGCCCACACTGGATTTCAGGCCTCGGAGCTCATTGATGCTGCCTTTGAGAACACATGCATTTATAATAAAGTAATTTCCAGATTCCTTGGTAGCTATGTGGGATTGGACAAGCTTGGTTACAGCCCATAGCTGCACATTCCATCTTCAGCGTTATCAATTTAGCACTCTAGAGCCCAGGATTGTGCCAAAGGCACTGATGTGAGCAACCATACTTGATACTTTTGAAGAAAATATTATTATTAATTATTTTGTGTTTGCATGTGTGTGTACCATGTGTATGCACCATGTGTGTGCAGTAGCCTGAAGGAGTCAGGAGAAAGCATTGCATACTCCAGGACTGTAGTTATAGGTGGTTGTAAAGCCACCATGTGGATGCTAGGAATCAAACCTGGGTCCTCGGTAAAAACCAGCCAGTGCTCCGAACCACTGAGTCACCTCTTCAACCCATGTATTTCTTATAATAAAGCTAATATATATTGCATGAAATGAGGACATCCAGATAACTTTAGAGGACAATAAAGCATGAATACCCCTACCACTCAGGTAATTAAAAGTTTCAGAAACTGTATCTTTTCTGTCTCTTCTGTGTGCTTGTGTGTAGATACCTGAAGTTGGTGTGTTTGTGGCTATGTGCAGGATGCTAGGGTTAGAACCCCCAGCTCTGTGCTCGCTGAACACTCCCCTGTCCATTTATACTCCCAGCCCCACACATGATTATTAAAATAATTGATGGCACAGCGCCTGTGTAAGTCTTTCAGCTTACTCTCCTTAACATATTAGCATTTTGCCCATGTCCTTTAATATTTTTCATGAAAAAATTTAAAAGACTGTGTAACGTTTCACTGTGTAGATACAAAAAAAAATTACCTGTTATTGGAAATTTAGTTTATTTCCTATTTTTTACAATACACATGATATGCATGTATACTTGCCTGGTACATGTGTATATGTGTGCATGTGTGTCTTTGTTTAATTTGTGTCTGTGGGTCAGAGGACTATTTTCAGTTGTTTCTGCCCTCTGACCACACGTCCCTAGGGATGGAACGTAGTAACATTTTCAGGCTTGTGTGACAAGTGCTGCAACCTGCTGATCCATCTCATGGGTAAGGATGTTTTCACATTTTGTCCTCAGAGCTGGGCATGGTGGTACAAGCCTGTAATAGGAGTGGTTGGAATGCTGAGGTAGAGGGATTGTGGGTTTGAGGCCAGCCTGGGTGACATAGCAAGTTTCAGGCTACCTTGAATCACATATAGAGAACTTGTCTCAGGAAGCAAAACCAAGCTTAAACAAAACCAAAAATGTTCCCCTAGTACAGGTTATTTAAAGTCTCTGAGGTAGGATTACAAAGTAGGAACTTTCAGGGTCCCTGTCTGTCTTTATGGGTGGATATTAGCCTAGCTATATTGGTGCACACTAGCCTGCAAGGGTGACTGCATTCTGTCTCTGCTGGGGGCCCTACTGGGTGGGCAGGGATAGTTCTACCACTGCCAGGATGCAAAGTCCCACGTGATACCCTAGGCATCATTGATGCTGACTCCCTGAAGGTTGAATGAGAGGTAGCATGAGCCCTTACTCATCCAACGTTTGCTTCTGTACTTCCTGTCAGCTTCCTGTGGTCATCATCTGAAAATATTAAGTGGGAAAGTTCAGGGCTGAGAATGTGGCTCAGTCTATAGAGTGCTTCCTTGGCATGCATGAGGTCCTGGCTTCCTCCCCCACATCACATACCTGGTGTGGTTGTACACTCCTGTGTTCCTAGCACGAGGGATGTGGAGGCTGAAGAATCAGAAGTTTAAGGTCCTCCTCCTCGGTTACATAGGAGAGTTTGAGATCAGCCTTGGGTGTATGAGTGCCTGTCGCAGCAAAACCAAAGCCCAAAATCAACAACCTTTGATTGCTACCCTCATAAATAAACAACTCTTTAAGTTCTGAGTAGCATATTGTTTGAGGAAGCATGATGAAATCCTTCTGTATCCCTTCCCCAAGTGCTGGGCTGAAAGGCGGATGCTACCGTGCTGTGGTCTGATGGGAGTATTTAGATAAATTTAGAGCCTCCCTTTTTCTTGTTTCAAACGAATGATGCAGTGCAACTGTATGGATGTTCGATCTGTCTAGGATAGTGATACTGCTATGTTGCCTTTATTTGTATGTTTATATATATGTATATATATATACACATATATATACACACATATATGTATATATGTACATATATACGTATATATACATACACATGTATACATATACATATGTATGGAAGAATGTTTATATCAGAAAGTATCTTAAATCTAACTTTCTGGGATTTCACGGTTTTTTCAAGACCTGCAGTATTATATAGCAAGTGTTGGGAATGGGGCATGGACCTTGTGGAGATCACTCTCCTTGGGCTGGAAGTCATTCTTCATTTCTTCCTCATCCCCACATGTGGTAAGGTCTCTCTGGATATAGTTATTTTCATCTGTTATTTATAAAGTCCTTTGCCTGTCCACCTTGATGGTAGTAGTAGTAGCCATGAAACCATGCAAAGTGTGAGAGGACTTGGCAGTTAAACCCTTAGTAACCCACGTGTGACTTCACATTAAGGGCCCTTCTGCTGTCAATGTTTTAATGCACTGTGGGATTTTTCTTTCTTTGTGCTGTTCTAGAAGCATTGTGGCAACCTACAGAAGGGTGGTGGGTCCAAGATCTACGAAGACACATTAGTGGCAGCCCTCTTTGCATCAGGTGACCTAGAAGCTTGCCTCGGGACCCTGCATTAGCATTGTGTCTGTTGCTCTGAACTATTGAATTCTCCCACTCCCACATGGTCCCAGGGCAAGCTGGAGAGAAAGGTAAACTGTTAGGGTATGTATCTGATATGTAATTTCATTGATCTACCTCTGCCTATTGACAGCATTTCACTAATCGATAGTGTAACCACACGTGCTGGTAGAGAGGATGTGATATGCACAGTGGGGAGAAATGCCCGGAATACAATTTCCTTTCTAGAGGCTGGAGAATTGGCTCAGTGGTTGAGAACACTTGTTCTTGCAAAGGACCCAGGTTTGATTTTCAGTACCCACATGGAAGCTTACTGCTTCCTGGGGCACCAGGCATACATGTGGTGCACATATGTACATACAGGCAACACACTCATACATACAAAATAATAAAATTATGAAAAACGCTTCTTTTAAAAAAAGGTTTTTTGTTTTTCTTTCTAAAAATGGTGCACTCTATGACATGGCTTGTAAATGCATTCTCTTGACAATTACCTGAAGAGTATTGGCCTCACAATGCATAAGTAAGGGAGAATTTGGAAAACAATGGTTTTATGTTTCTGGGGTTACAGAGGCCCAGCTTTGTGGAACATGCAGGTTTTGGGGATTTGGAAAACTGCCCATTTTCAATATAATCAGATCATTCAGCTTGTGTGTTTTGTTAAAGATAGCCTTGCCACGTGCACCGAAGGATTGACAGCATTCCTAAGTGAAGCTGCAGCTACTGTCCCCCTTGAGAAGCCTTCCAGCTCCATCTAATGTGTGGTGTGTGCACTCCTCTGCAGCTACTTGATTCTGTAATTGTTTTCATAAATTAATTGGAACAAACTTCAATATCCACTTTGCTTCCAGCAGTCACAAGTCAAGGGGACATTTAGATGGTGATTAGACTTCTGGCACTCAGTCACTCATTTTCTTTTTCTTTTCAAATCCCCCTGTGTGTGTGAGTGTGTGTATGTGTGCATGATTGTGCATGAATGTGTGTATGTGTGAGTGTGTATGTGTAAGTGTGTGAACGATTATGCAAGTGTGTGAGTATAAATGTGTATGTGTGTGAATGTGAGTGTGTGTAGTGTATGTGTATGTATGTGTGAGAATGAATAAGTGTGAGTGTAAGTGTGTAGGTGTGTGACTAAGTGTGTGAGTGTGTGTATGTGTGGGTGTATGTGTGAGTATATGTGTGTATGTGTGTATGATTATGTGTATGAGTATATGAGTGTGTGTGAGCACATATATGTGTGAGTGTATGTGTGTGAGTATGTGTGTGAACGAGTGTCTAAGTGTGTGAGTGTGTGTATGTGAGTGTGTGTATGTGTGTGAGTGTGTGTGTAGATCAGAGGACAGTCAGTTTTCCCCTTGCACCTTGTTTCAGAGTGTGTTAATCACCACAGGCAGCCCCCAGATTTCTCTCGTCTTTACCTCCATCTCACACAGGAGTGTTCGTAGAGTTGCAGAGATAGCTGCTGCTTCCATGTTCTGCTGTAGGTTCTCCTCTCGTGGCAGCACTCTGCTCACTGGGCTAGATCCTCAGATGTAGCTCAAGTTTTCTGACTTTCACTCTCCCCCTTCCTCCTTGGAACTGAACCTGGAGCTCCTTCCCAGACAATGGCACTTAAACATCTCAAAGAGCACATGGAGACATAAGAGCAGGGGTACCTGCTATGAATATTACTCAGATAAAGAGACTAAGATAAGCTTTGCACCAGAGAACCAGAGGGCATCAGATCCCCTGGAGCTGAAATTATAGGCAGTTGTAAGCCATCCATCAAGGGTGCTGAGAACCCAGTGTGGGTCTTCTGTGAGAGCAGTAAGTGCTCTTAACCACTGAGCAATCTCTCCAGATCCAAAGAATGTGTCTTAATGGAACTAGTCTATTTGCACATGAACTGACAGAGAATTACTCAATACTACACTTCACAAATGAAATAAAATGTCAAACTTAAGAGTTAATTTATTGCCTCTGGAAAAGCCCAGGGCTGTGTTTGCTTAGGATTGACATTTTGACTTTAGAAGAATATCTTTAGTGAGCAAGAAAGCTAACAGCTATTTCTGTTTCACTGGTGGTTCTTTTTTTTTTTTTTTTTTCTTGAAACATTCTAAGATAGTTCTTGGTACACTCCCAGACCATTCAGGAGTGACTTCCCTTCACAGTTGCACAGAACCATCTATAAGAAACAGAACCATCTATAACCATCTATCCCAGTTGGCACAGGACCTTCCTCATGACAGCTAGTGTGCCCTGTGGAATCCTTTCCCGAGGACAGGAGAACCTGGCTGTTTCACTGTATGTTATACTTACATTCACAGGAAACCCTAGCTATCTATGTTTTATAGTGTATAATGCTTCCACAGGAGATCCTGGTATTATTGTGTCACAGTTTATCATTCATGCATTCACGGACTTCCTAGGCTCTGTTCCACTGTGTATCATGCATGTGTTCACAGGAGACCCTGGTTTTGTCTCACAGTACATCATGAATCCACAGGAAATGTTTTATTGTATATTATGTGTGCATTCACAGGAGTTCCTGGCTCTGTTTCACTGGATACCATGCGTGCTAAGCAAACACTTTACCAGCTGAGTAACACTCTCAGTCCAAGCATTAACTGTTAAAAACAAGCAAGCAAATGAGCAAACCACGCTGAGGGGCTGATGAATCTGTTTATTCTGTTCCATTTCTCCAAATGTGGAAACCACCAGAAGAAATCAATAAAGAGGGAACAGGGAATGACCAAAGAGCCGACAGGAAATGCCATACCCCCTACCAAGCCTTTCTGCTCTTATAAGGAGCATGGGCTCAGGTCGCAGGGGGTGGGGGCGGGAGGGAAATCCAATCGCTCCCTCCTGCAAGGATGCTCAGTCACCAGGGAGGGAACACCAACTGTGAGACCCAGAAGCCCCACTGTGACATCTGTCCTTGATTTGTGCATGCCTGTGGTGCTCTGGTGGGCCAGGTGGAGCCAGGCTCCAGTCCTTAAACTTTATTGGATACCTAACTTGAACTGAGAAGTATGGAATGTGAACCCGAGCACCTGTCCCAAGTTCACAGCAAGTACAAAATCAGTGCAAACACATTCTTCATCTATACGACACCCTGAGTTGTTTTGTGTCTACCATTGTATATAAAAAACAAAACAAAACATACCATCTTGTGATTTAGCCTAAACGCTGAATTTCGGCTTCTTCTCGTGCTTGCTGTTGTGAGTGGTGTTTCTAGCATTTCCATATTACAGTTGCATTGTGTCTTCCTTCTGGACTGATTATTGTTTTGTGTTGGTAGGGAAGTCTTGTTTCACACACAGAAACTGAACAGAGAAACAAACAGCGATTTGGAATTTCATCTCTCTTTTATTTAAGAAGTACAGCTTCTCTAAAAGCCCTTTTAAGAGACTAGGAGTATGTTGTCTGCCCGTTGGATAAGGCAGGCCCAAGACCAAAGCCTAAGTTTCTCCTTCCCAATGATTTTATTAATGACTCCCAGCAGACTTTTCACGGCAGAACCGGATTTCCTCCCATTGTGTGTCCTGGTGACCTCGGAGAAATAACTCTGTAGTGCAGGGTGCATGTGACACCTTTCTGATTAGAGGCTTTTAATAATGAGACGTTTATCCCTGAAAATACTGCCAACAAAATTTTATTACTAGGGTAAGGGAAGTGCTTAAGGCCCCTATTAAGTCAATTGTTACTTTGTATTCTCCATCGTTCTGAAGCTATTTTGAGAGTGTTTGCTCGGAATACCATAGCGGCCTGGCATAAACTAGAACTTGGGCTTACCTAGGAGCACTCTTAAAGCATTTTGCAAATAGTTTCGGTGACTCTAGTTTTGGAGAGCATTCATATTCTGGGACAGAATATAGAAAAGCACAATGGTTCTTGGAAATTAATATTTCAGGATTATAATTTTTTATGTATTTATTTATTTGGTCAGCAAGTTTCAGTAACTTTGAAATCATTGGTAGAAACGATGCAGTTGCTGTCATACTCAGTATAGTGAGTAGTGTCATGGGTGGTGGGGCTTACCCATGGGTGTACAGTGGCATCTGGGGATAGAAGGGGAAGAAACAGGGTGTCCTCGGAAAGACAGGGCGTCATTGTTGATTTCAGGTCCTACCCAGAAGTCTTTATTTATTTATTTATTTATTTATTTACTTTATTTTATTTTTTTCTTTATGAGTGTTTTTGCTTGTGTACTGGATGTGTGCTTGGTGCCCTTGGAGGCCAGAAGAGGACATTGGATCCCTGGAACTAGAATTACAGATAGTTATGAGCCACCATGTGGCTGCTGGGAATCGAACCTGAGTTTTCTGAAAGAGTGGCCAGTTCTCTAATCACCGAACCATTGCTCCAGCCTGGTATCCAGAAGTCTTAATACTATTGGTTGTCCGTTTGTTTGTTTGTTTGTTTGTTGTTCTTTGTTTTCTAAGGCAAGTCCTCACTCTCCCAGGGTTTCCTTGAAACTTTGTAGTCCAGGCTGGCCCTCTGTTTATTAGTTCTGGGATTCTAGGTATGTACCTGCACACAAGGAGACATGATCTATATTATCATTTATGTCAATGGAGTGATAGTCTCTTAGTTCATAAATTCACACAGTGTACTTTAGAGTTGAAAACTGGGGGTTTCTTCTAGATGTGTAGATGTTTTGGGTGCAGTGGAGTAATCTCCCCACAGCTTTGCTGAGGTGCTCTGATGCCGTGTGCTGCAGGCCTGCTTCTAAGGGGTGTGACATCTTCAATTAGGATGCGAGCTTGCAAGTTTGCAACGTCTGTAGATTTTCACTATCACTGATTTTTGCTATTTACCACTCAGCAGCACAGACCTCATATGTTCCCTGCATCCGTGATGTACAACTCTGAAGGGGAATACCCAGGCTGAAAGTAAGGCACCATAGCAATACTGTGACCCTGTACCACATGAGTTCATTGAAACAGCGATTGCTTTCTGCCTGTGCCAAGCCCAGTGTTTAAAATCCAACAAATCTAACTCTGACTTAGAATTTGCTAGGTCCCAAGGTTTAGAGTTCAGCTGACCTGCTTGGTCTGCCCACAAGGAACCAATATTCTTCCAAGTCCCTTCTCTCTCCCCATTTGAGACAGCACAGAACTTGAATATGGTAGGTGAAGCTGCACACAGTGGTGAAATTTAAAGAAGTTCAACTGTGGGTTCAATAATGAAAGACTTCAATGTCTTAAGAAAACAGTTGCTAGTGTGGTCCCAGAAAGTGGGACCAATTCATTATTTGACTACCTCATGTAATTCTTCTTGTTGAATATTGTGTGTGTATGGCATTTTACAGCCATATTCTGAACAGGCAAGTTTTCGTGTTCCGGCCAAGATGGGGTCATGGGTCATGGGCAACAGTGTTGGTTCTCCCTTTGTTCTTCTCAGAGCCTCAGGTTTTACCAGCATCTACTGCTCCTAAGGCAGAGAAACACTCAGGCTTGTGGATATGGCTGCACAACCATGAGTGAGCCTCCCTAGGCCACACAGTTGCAAGCTGTGGGCTCTCCATTTGTAAGGGAATACTAGAGAATAAAGCTTTAACCCAGCTGTGCACCCTGTTTGTTTGAGCTGAGCTCCTTTCTCTGCTCACATGATAGGGGGTGGTACAGTGCTCGTCTTGATTTTCCTACCCTAAGGAGGACCTATCTGTGGTTTGAGGAAGGTTAGAAGGACAGGGGACATTGTTATTCGGGCATAGGAAGCAGAGGAGTCCCTAACCCCAGTCTGGTAGAAGATTCTCCTGAACTGAGAATCAAGAATTTTGGCAGTTTGCTATGCTGAAACGTTTGCTGTGAAGGTTCCTGACATAAAAGTAATATTCCTTTATATGTTCAAAACAAAACAAAACAAAACAAAAGTGAGCCAGGCTTAAGCACTGTGTATATATGACCTTTGGTTCGACCTCATTCCTTTCAGCAGACTTCTGGGACCTCAGACCAGACAGTTAGCTTTGTTGATAGTGAAGATAATCCTATCTTGCTACTTCCCAGTGTTGGGCTTTTACCTTATCAGTTGCAGTCGGAGGTCCCTTAGCAACCACCCACTGATCTTACTGAGGTTCCTAGCAACTCTTTGAAGGTGGTAGCTTCAAATCCCACCACAATTCCACATGTGTCTATTGCAAAGATAGCCTGGATTTTCTGTTGGGGAGAAAAGCCATGCTCTTGGGTGGTTTGTCTTACCATCTTCTGAGTATCTTTCTTTCTCTTAATCCTGCTGCTTAAGTCTCTGTTAGAATATATTTATGAAAACCCAGTTGTGTGTTGTAGGGCCTTGTCCTGAAATTCTTTTCATTATCAAAGCCACAAATCCTGGTTTTAAGAGTTGCCATCTCTAAAACTAGAGGAACTCCCCGGAGCATTATGGGTGACAGTGTGGATCTGTTTCTTCTGTCTTCATCCTCCAAAGCACCGGTTAATTAACCAATGTTTAATGAATGTCTCCTGCTGTGTTCCTGGGTCTGGCAAAAGAGGATGTTCTAGAAGAATGTCCTTAGAACTCCCAGTCCAGGGTGAGTTGCCCACACACATGTCCACAGAGGTAGCCAGTGGGGCAGGAGATACATGCATGGTTCCACATAGAGACACACAAAGACTTTTTTTTCTTAGTAATAAAAAATCATTTTAGATTTATTTTATGTGTATGAGTGTTGTGCCCACTCGTGTGCATACGCACCATGGACATAGCAACAGATGATGGTGAGCCACCCTGTTGGTGCTGGGAACTGAACCTGGGTCCTCTAAGACCATTCATGTCTCCAGCCCTAGTAAGGCTTTCTTAATGCTTTAGGCTGATGGCAGATGTCAGAGGGTCCTTGAGGCAGATTTGGAGGAGTCTGTGTGAAAGGCTTCCAGTCCTGAGTACAGCTTGTGTTTCCTGGGTACAGTGGATTGCCCTAACGCTGGAAATGACACAAACAGCGGAGATGCCTGTAAGCTTTCCCCTTAATTGTGTGGGTGTGGTGTTTGGGTGAGGGTGTAAGCGGTTTCTAATTTTCTTTTCACACAGATGCTTCTCGAGCTTGAAGAGTCTTAGCTTGCAAGAGACAAAAGAAAAGCCATAGGTTCACGGTAGTGGAATTCTCCACACGGCAGTGTTTCTTAAAACGCATTTTCTCCCTCTGCCTGCTAAAGAAACGACTTGCTCCTGAGCACCAGGGAATTCTGGGATTTATCTTTCTGACAGGGTGTTCTGTAGAGCCTCCTTGGCTGTGTGCCCACTCTTGGGGTTCTCAGATCTATTGTTTAAATCCCAGCCAACCAGATTCATGGCTGTGGATGCTGTTGCTTTGCATCCCTAGACTTCTTGGATTCTTGCTTCTCCCCTGCCGTACACTCTTGCGGGCACTATACCTGCGTCTGGAACTTCTCTAAGCCCTGCAGGGGGTGGGGGGCACTGTGCTCATTGTCCTCAGTTCTTGTCACTGCAGCTTGGGCTTCTCTGGTCAGTGAGCAGCAGACTCTAAGGCTGGTACGGTCTCCCTTTCTTGTCCTTTTCTTTCTTTTAGGTTTTCCTTCCTGTTTTTGTAGTGTGTGTATGTGTGTGCATGTACTTGTGGAGGCCAGAGCTGATGTCATGTCTTTCTCAATTGCTCTTTTCTCCCATCCTCTTCTCTCCCCTCCCTTCCTCTCCTTTCTTTTGTTTTCTTTTCTTTTCAGATTGTCTTATTAGTTAGCCCTGGCTGTCCTGAAACTCACTATGTAGACCAGGTTAGCCTTGAACTCACAGAGATCTTCTTGCTTCTGCCTGACAAATGCTGGGATTAAATATATTTACCACCCCTGGCTTTAAACTTAGTTTTTTGTTTTTGTTTTTTGTTTGTTTGTTTGTTTGTTTTCTATTGCGCGCCGCTTTTGTTCCCCCTGGTAAGAACACACTCAGGGCAACCGGAATCTTCTGCGGCACAAGCTTTATTGCTTACCCCATCAGGAGCCAGTGGAGAAGAGAGCCAGAGAGAGAGAGAGATGGCGGAGCCCCCTCCCTTTTATGGAGGACTGTCCTCCGCCTCGGACGTGTCACTCCCTGATTGGCTGCAGCCCATCAGCCAGAGTTGTCGTCACGGGAAAGGCAGAGCACATGGGGTGGGAAACTACCCCAGCGCATGTGCAGATGGTTTGTTTACTACTTAGAACACAGGTGTCAGTGCCATCTTATAATGGCGAATGTGAGGACGGCTCCTTACATCTCCCCCTTTTCTTTTATTTAAGAGCAATAGGCCACCCATAATAATGAGAGTGGAGATAGAGGTCAAATCCCCAGTGTGTAAAATAGGGGCTTTACACAAAACCTCCTCCCAGGCTCATCACCCGAAGGGGTCTTGGTCTGCTCCCGTGTCGTTTTTCCTGGGGGAAGGACACTTGGACACTCAACCTTCTTGAAAGATGACATGTCTCCCTAGAATAGGCTCATATATGCCACAGAGCCCTTCTACTGCAGTGCTTAGCCGTGCAACTCTCTCGGGCTGCTGAAGCACACTCACTCTATCCCGTGCAATGAGACTAGCCTCGTGGGGTGCAAGAGCTGAGTGGCCAGCGACCTATTGCTTAAGCATAGATAACCATATATCAGGGGAAGCACCATGTTCTAGTGCTGCAAGCGCCTGGGAAATAACCACCATGTCTCTCCTAATTTGGGCCTTAAGCTTACAGACCAATCAGAGAAGCAACACTAATCCACAGCAAAGAACAGCTCCAAATAATTCCACCCCCACCCATTCTTTAAAGAAGGAAAATGTTGAAAAGATAGTCCTTAGGTCAGGGACAGGTCCAAGTGCGTGGGGCAAGTCTCAATTTTCAAAGGGTCTGTTCAAATTTAGCCGTCCAATTCTGTATCTCCCAACGCTGCTCTCCCTTTGTTGTTATCGCACTGGACATCACCAAGACGAGGGACATCAGTATTCCCTTGGTCAGTCTGGATTTTTCGGGTGAGTCTTTCTGGTATCCAAAATGGGTTGTCTTCATTCTGTGGAAAAACACAAACAGCTCCCCTGGATCTTATCAAAATAGGATCCGGGCCTTTCCATTTGTTATTTAAAACATCTTTCCATTTAACCATCTCTTTGGGCCTATCTGGCTCTGAACAATGACGTTCAGCCGCTGTATCTTTGTTAATTGTCCAGTGGCTTCACCTGTTCGGGAGAGCGCCTTCCAGGCCTTAATAGCCGTGGAGGAAATTTGGGCATAAGCTCCCCAGTGATAATTTGTTTGATCAGCGGTATAAGCTCCCTGACCCGTTAACAGGTCAAAGGTCCAATCTCTCTGCTCTGGAGTCAAAGCGGCAGCATTTGCTCGGGCCTGCGTTTGTGCAGCCTCTTGCCATAGAGCTCTCCATTCCATATATTTGCCCATATTGGGGAGAGCGGCTTTTGCAATCACTTGCCAGTCGGCAGGAGTTAGTGCCATGCCGGCAAGCCTGTACTCTACTGGAGCATGAACACGCCTACCCTCGACTCCTTCAAAGACCGGAAATGCCTGTTGCATCTTCCTTTGTTTCTCTCTTGAAATGAACGAGTCTGCGCACTGCCTCTCTGCGAAGGGCTGACGCACTACGCAGGGCGGGGGCTCCGCATAGGGTGGAGGTGCACTATGACCTTGAAGTTGACTGCCCTGAGGCCGAGCAGCAAGCTGGCCTTTGCCAGCCGCTTTTGGCTTTTTTCTTGACCTATAAGCTCGCATTTCTCTCTCATAACGAGCTGCTCCCTCCTCCAAGTCTGTTTTCTCAGAAGAGCTAATTTTTTTATCTGATTCACAGCTACTAAGAACTGGCTCTTTAAACTCATCTCTTTTCTCCTCTTTCCTTCTAATCTCTCCCCAGGTATTTTTCCCTGACATTAACTTTTCTTTTTTCCTTTGTTTTTTCTCCTCTTTCCTTCTAATCTCTCCCCAGGTATTCTTCCCTGACATTAACTTTTCCTCGGGTTCAAGACCCGTGGAAAGGCCTGTATACTTATTTGGCGCGCCATGCTTTCTCTTTTTTCCTGCTCTCTCTCCCCGCTTTACTTCTGATAGACTGTCTTGAATTTTGTCCAGAATTCTCCACCCTGCCTTAACCACTTGTTGACATGTGAAAAGAAATAAAAGGGCTTTTAACACTAGAGAAAGTTCAAGACCAGACATACCTTGTAAAGCTGTAACGGACGCGCATACGTTCCCCAGCTGAAGAGTTCTGAACCCACGCCGGATCCTTCTCAACAGTCTGTTTTGTGGGAACACTTCATTACCACAGTTCCCCAGCTGAAGAGTTCTGAATCCACACCGGATCCTTCTCAACAGTCTGTTTTCCGGGAACACTTCATTAACCGCTCCTTCCCCGTGATGTAGTAGCTCGCGGGTTTCAGCACCATTTATTGCGCGCCGCTTTTGTTCCCCCTGGTAAGAACACACTCAGGGCAACCGGAATCTTCTGCGGCACAAGCTTTATTGCTTACCCCATCAGGAGCCAGTGGAGAAGAGAGCCAGAGAGAGAGAGAGATGGCGGAGCCCCCTCCCTTTTATGGAGGACTGTCCTCCGCCTCGGACGTGTCACTCCCTGATTGGCTGCAGCCCATCAGCCAGAGTTGTCGTCACAGGAAAGGCAGAGCACATGGGGTGGGAAACTACCCCAGCGCATGTGCAGATGGTTTGTTTACTACTTAGAACACAGGTGTCAGTGCCATCTTATAATGGCGAATGTGAGGACGGCTCCTTACAGTTTTCTAGAGTTTCACTGAATCTGAAGCTCATTGATTTGGTTAGCTGGCCAGTGAGCCCCAGGAACCCCACAGTCCTAGCTCTCCCTTCCCCCAGGAGTGGAATTACAGACATGCTATCATGCCTTACTTTTTACATAGGCACTGGGTTTCTGAGCTCAGGTGCTCTGTGCTTGTGTGATGAGCACTTCAATGACTGAGTGATCTCCTCAGACCCTGCTTTCCAGTTTCTTTCTCTCCCCTGCACCATGTCTTCTTATAAGCTCTTATAACAGTTCTGTACTTGGCAACCTAGCCTGGGTCCTGTGAAGAGATTTGTTTTTGATGGTCCCGTTGGTTTAAAGCCACATAATTTAGAGTTGTAACATGCCCTTGACAAACTCTACGTTGCTCCTTCCTGGAGCAGATCTCTTAAGTCAGAGGGATTGCTGGCGAGCCCAAGGGCGGATATGTAGAGATGGGGGCTCAGGTGACCTGCACACTCAAAACTTGAACTCCGGGGAAGAATAAGATTCCAACAGGAAGCCATCATAGCACCAAAGCATCGTTCCACACGGAGCCTGTAGTAAGGGCGGGATTACTAGGACAGACAACAAGCTGCAGTCTCTCCTAGAACCTTTACATCTTGATTCCAAAGATCCCGTCTTTCCTGCTGGTAAAAGATGCTGAACCATGGGAGAACCCAAAGGGTTTCAGATTGCCAGCAGACATCACCGTACAGTATTAGTTATGGTATTCTCAAAGGCAGGATTTCCTTCTGTACAGG
Organism: Mus caroli; assembly: GCF_978045245.1. Taxonomy (NCBI): domain Eukaryota; kingdom Metazoa; phylum Chordata; class Mammalia; order Rodentia; family Muridae; genus Mus; species Mus caroli. The sequence goes on along the minus strand of NW_028227265.1, from coordinate 2,208,249 downwards.
CACCGATGCTTCTCTGCAACCTTAAGCTTTCCCCAGAAGCAGACTGCAGAGGAAACAGTACAGGAAAGCACTTCTGACAGGGAGCTGTCGATTCTCTTCTGAAACATTTTGTCACTTTTGAAGTCAGGCCCTTCCTGAGGACAGGAGAACAATACAGTCAAAATGAAGAAACCACAAAACTACTCTTCTAACCTGTGCTTCATACCCTGGTGTTTCTCATTTCATATAATGAAATATATATATATATATATATATATATATATATATATATAATTTAGAATTACTTAGAAGGTGATGTCCCCGACCTGGAGGGTACGCTCTGCAGGATTGCTTATAAAATGCATTTTTAAAAAGAAATTGATTTATAAATATTTCATTCATATATATATATATGTGTGTGTGTATCAGCATGTCTAATCATAACATCTATAAATTTGTTATAAATGAAAAAAAAATGCCACTATCACCCAACAGTCTAAGGATTCCTCTATCATTTGCACTTGCCGTTGAAGCACAGTTACCGAGAAGCAGCTTCTGCCTGTCTGCCATCTTCATCGAAAAGAGGCGGCTTCCAGGTGTTTCTGAAACGTGGAATCTGAAAGCAAAAGATGTGTACCGTCACATTACTTCATGCAAAGTCAGTACTCTGAGGTCTGGCACTAGTACTTGGCAGAATTGCTTAGTAGTGACCGATATGCACATGCAGCTACTTTTAATCCAATCCTCAAGAGAGATGCCTTGTCATTGTGTGGACCGTGTGTGTGTGTGTGTGTGTGTGTGTGTGTGTGTGTGTGTAGTTGGCTGTGTTTTTGACTGCTGTTTCTGGTTGCCTTTATATTTCCAGTTCTTTTGCATTGTGTCATATGCATTTATTTCTCATTAACCCAACTACCAGTGTATGCTGAGACATAATCCCGACTGGTTTTCATACAACATTCCTTTAAGTGCAGGCCGGAGCCGTTTCTTTTTTGTCTCAGTGGGTTTTCGATGGAAACAGCAATGTCTTTCACTGTACTCTGTGAGATATGCACTGCTCAAAAAAAGCCACAAGTGCCTATACCATGTCCTGTTTAAATGGTTTCCATTTAAATTTAGTTTTGTATTAACATTTGCTTCGTGTTAGCCACACCTGTGTACAATGTGACTCTAGGCAGTTGTAAGTTCTGTGGTGAAATGATACATTTTATCAGCCGTCATAGTGCTTAGGTTATGCTTCTCTAATAAGAAAAATTGAAGCCTAGTTCTTTCCCCCAGTCAAACAGGAATTGTTGACCAACTTTCTGTATCCATGTCATTTCCTCATTCCGGTTAGTTATAGGTGGTGACCCCTGAATTTTTTTTTTTTTTTTTTTACGATCGAGTTTGCTCTGTCGGAAAGTAGTGATGAGAAGGGCTGGTTGTGTTCAGTCTCATGGAGAGTAGCTGGCTTAAAGTAAAGCGCACATTTTATTTCACAGATGTGGGAGTTCTGATGTCTTTACTTCTGAACATTTAGCCAACCGATCAGGAATAGAATTAACTCTACATTATTCTAATATGAAAGCTCCTAATTGAAAGCGCGGAGCACTTATGGGGCACTTGGCCTCCATCAAATTGATGAGAACATTAAGAGCTCACGAGTGTTTGCCCAAAGGACTCAAATAAGCAGTTAGCAGAGGAATGAATTAACCACTAAAGGCTCCCCACAAAATGTTGACTGTACTGGCAGGTTTTACGTCAGCTTGACACAGCAAGAATCTTCCAAGAAGAGGGAAGCTCAGTCAACAAAATGCCTCCATAAGCTGGGGCTGCAGGCAAGCCTGTAGGACACTTTCTTAATTAATGACACCTGTGGGGAGTGCACGGCCCATTGGTGATGGTGCCACCTTGGGCTGGTGATCTTGGATGCTGTAAGAAAGCAGGCTGAGCAAGCTATGGGGAACAAGCCAGTAAGCAGCATTCCTCCATGGCCTCTGCATCAGCTCCTGCCTCCAGGTTCCTGCCTTGCTTGGGTTCCTGCCACATGTGTGTTCCTGTCCTGACTTCTTCAATGACGAACAGTGTTGTGGAAGTGAAAGCCCAATAAACCCTTTCCTCTCCAAGTTGTATTTGGTCATGGTGTTTCATCACAGCCACAGTGACCTAAACCTAGTATTCAAAGACTCAGAAATGACAATATTATCCTTTTAAATTGATAGAAGCAGAACATAAGCTGTTCATATTTTCAAAGTTTCAGCAAGCTGTTTTTTTCCCCCTTCCACACTACTGGCCATATTCTTGGTGGTTGCACATATCTATTGAAATGTAACTTAACAGTATTACAAAACGGGTAAAGATATGAGTATACATTTTCTTTCAGTCCTTTGGAATATTCTGCATCCCAAGGAAACTGCAATCGCGTGTCTCTTAGCTTGGTACCAACACGAGAGTGGAAGGATTTATTTTATTTTAATAATTGTAGTCTTTCGTAAATGGAAATCAGGGTAGGAACACAGGGTAGAATTATGGAAGCAGGAAGGGAAAAGAGGCATTGAAGGATCACTGCATACTGGTTTTTTCTTTATGGCTTTTATACACACCCATATATATCACCTATAAGGGCCACTTGCCCAGGAGTAGCAGCACCCAAACCAGTCGCCCCCCAGACTTTCCTACAGGTCAGTCTGATAAACACAATCCCTCAGCTGAGAATCCTTCTTCCCAGATGACCTTGGCAAAAATCTAATCAGCACAATAGGTAAGGATATTCAACCTAGCATTATTTAATTAAAGAAAAATCAGAATAACTTCAAAAGGCCAACGGAATGATCAAGTCAGTTTTAGTTTGCCCATCAGAAAAAAATAATGTGCAACCATTAAATGGGCACAAGAATTGTTTAGCAAGTCGAAAAAGGTTATGCTGGGGCAAGCAAGAAAAAGACCAAAGTCTCAAGAGCTCTGTGTGCAGAACAGTATGGGATGTTCATTGAGTGGGTGAACACTCAGACCATCTTTGCGAGGGGCCGAGAGCTTCTAGGTTTGTTTTCTTCTTACTCTGTTTGTGATTAGGCTCTTTATCAATGTGAAGGGAGCAGTTAAGAGTGAGAAACCTATGGTTGGATGGAAAGAGATGTTGGAGTGTCTGGTACACTGCTGGGTTCATGTGCTCTGTCTGTGGATCTAGCTGCCCTCCATGCCTGGGATTGAACAATAAGTAATTTTGGTGAAGTGACATATAAAGCCTGCCCAGTTGGTGCCCTTTGTTTGCAGAGGCATTTTCTGCAGCCTTACCTACCATTGAGAAAACAAGCTATGGAGGCATGTGGAAATAATCTTTTTTTCCTTAAGCATTTTAGAGAGAATCTTTAAGTCATCTAATTCTTTTGATTGTTTACACTTAATTTCAAAAAGCATTATACATTTTACATACTTTGTATATATTTTGCAACACTATATATACATTGTATTATTTGTATAGATACTGTATAGATCTGTATAGATATTGGCAGTAGTATTATTATCTGGTATTGTCAGTTGAGATCAGCATTTAAAGACCGTTTTACAAACAACCTATTGAGTCATGCTTTTAGGAAATGTACAACACTTTAAGTCTTTTTTCTGTAGTCTGGGTGTGCCAGATACATACAGTTCCCACTAATTGAGATCACATGTTTTTAGATGAATGCTGAAATTTGCACAAATGCTTACTCATGTGTTCGTGGTGGATCTTAGCTATGAAAAGGCTCCATGTACTCCCTGTGCTACTGGCCTTCCAGTTACATGTATTCTTTGTGCATTTTCTTTATTGGAGTAGAAGAAACTGAGATTTACTTTATAAAGAATATATTGCTGGTGTATACAATAGTGTCTGCATTTGGTGGCTGATTATGGGATGGGTCCCCGGGTGGGGCAGTCTCTGATATAGCTGTTGCTTGTGAGGCTATGCCAGTGCCTGGCAAACACAGAAGTGGATGCTCACAGTCAGCTATTGGATGGAACACAGGGCTTCCAATGGAGGAGCTAGAGAAAGTACCCAAGGAGCTGAAGGGGTCTGCAACCCTATAGGTGGAACAACAATATGAACTAACCAGTACCCCCAGAGCTTGTGTCTCTCTAGCTGCATATGTAGCAGAAGATGGCCTAGTTGGCCATCATTGGGAAGAGAGGCCCCTTGGTCCTGTAAACTTTATATGCCCCAGTACAGGGGAACACCAGAGCCAAGAAGTGGGAGTGGGTGGGTAGGGGAGCAGGGCAGGGGGAGGGTATAAGGAAATTTCGGGATAGCATTTGAAATGTAAATGAAGAAAATACCTAATAAAAAATTGGAAAGAAAAAAAAAGAATATATTTTGGTACATTTGGAAATTCTGGGTCCTTCCCTCTTGTAATGAGGCTGGTGTGTGAGTGGTCCCGGTACTTTTCCTTCAGCCTCTCAGTCAGCAAACATGCCAGGCATTACTGAGCTCCAGACACCTTGTGAGGTGCCAGTGTGGGGCACTAGCACTGATTCAGTTATTTCAGGCAGGATTCCTGAATGCCAGGTCTCCTTCTTCAGGGATCAACTCAGCTGTCTTGGAGGGTTAAATAGTCATGCTTTTTTCCTAGTATCTTTATTAATCCCATGTTGTGATGGTCACTAATAGGCTTCAAACTATAGTCCCTTCCCTGCCGAGACTTAGCATAACAAGAGAAGGCTAGCTGGGTGTCCCAAGAGCATGAATTTACCCAAGGGTTATAGGACACAGAGTAACTAACTTGGTTTCTGCCTGGTCAAAGAAGGCTTCGCAGAGGATTTGGGACTTGGTCTTGAGTATTGGGCAGCATTTGAGAAATAGGTTCTATGTCAGGACAAATTTGAATGGCCTTGATGGTGTAATGCAGAGTGAGTTTGGGAGCTATGGAAGACTTCCTTCCGTTCTTGGAGTGGGGCAGGAGGAGATGGACCTAGGGATGTTTGAAGAGATGGCGTTCTTAGTCTTTGGAAGATGGTCTGGAAAAGGGACAGAAATCCTAAAATAAAGGTTTGGTTATTCTTACAGTGGTGGAGATCGAACAAACAAATAATCTGCAGCCTTAGTTCAACTTAAGGCTTTTAAGTCCTCCAAATTCACAGATGGGTAAGCTTTTGAGAAACCACAGAGCACAACTCACACTGGAGACAGACCTGTCATTTAGTGGGAATTTGGCCTCATTTAAAAAAAAAAAAAAACAGATCCTTTTTTTTAAACAGTTGTTTCTTCTCTCTGTCTGTCTCTGTGTGTGTGTGTGTGTGTGCACACGCGCGCGCGCATATGTGTGTGCATAAACCTGTGGAGGTCAGAGCAAAGCCTACAGGAGTCTTCTCTCCTCCCACCTTTGTGAAGGTGGAGATCCTATTCCACAGACTTGGGGTGGGGCCTGAGAACACACCTCTCTCTGCTAAGTTTTAAGGTGAGGAACCTGTTTGGCTGGGGGTAGCAGGTTCTGCAGTGGGAATAGATTGTATACCTTGATGGTAGGAATAAATTCTGTATGACTACATTTTAGTGTCTTTTGAATATTGCAGTGAGAGCAGATGTTATTTTCTATGTTTACCAAAGTTCTAAAAACAAAATACTCTCCATTCTGCCCAGTGTTACAGATTCACAAGTGTTGACAGCATTTCCAAAGGACTTGGCAAGTTGCCAGTTTGAGTAGACCCTGAAAAATAAGCAGAGTTTGTTTTGTTTTGATAGTTACACTATACCGCCACCACCACTAACAACACAACAACAACAAAGATAAAAACAAACAACCTCCTCCAAACAACAACAGCAACAAGTATTTTGTGAATGATATGGAAAGTGAGTTAGTGTTTTTGTTTGTTTTGTTTTGTTTTGAGATAGTATTGAACCATTTAGTTTTTCTTAGCCTGGAGCTTGCTGTGTGGATCAGGCTGGCCTTGAACTCAAGGAGAGCTCTTTGCTTCTGCCTCTGCTGTTCTGCCATGGTTGTGCACGCCTAGCTGGTAACTTACGCTGCAAAGCATGTAACATTTTGATGCCATGTGACTCCGTATGCCTATAAGAGTAATCTTAGGCAAGGAACGAAATTGTCCTTTGGGAAAAACCTCAATCCTGATTATCTCTCTTCTAGAGAAATATCTAAAAATAGGCATTTTAAATAAGGGGGGGGGCATAGGAAAATTATTAATAAAGAGAACAGGCCAGATGAGGATTAAGTTAGTCTGATTTTAGTATCTTTTCTCACATGATGCCCATGATCCCTGCAATCTTTCTCATGTGATTCCCATATTCCCCACATCCTTTCACACTTGCTGCCTATGCTTTTAGAGACTTTCTGTCCAGTCAATTGCTTTATGTCAGCATTTTAAGATGATTGAAAAGCGGGTGGTGGTGGCTCACGCTTTTAATCCCAGCACTTGGGAGGCAGAGGCAGGTGGATTTCTGAGTTTGAGGCCAGCCTGGTCTACAGAGTGAGTTCCAGGACAGCCAGGGCTATACAGAGAAACCCTGTCTCGAAAAAAAAAACAAAAAACAAAAAAACAAACGAAAAATGGATGACCTTACTAAATTAATCAATATATACTTTTAAAATTATATTAGAGTTCTTAAGTATGTGCACTAGACTGTGTAGCTCATTTTCTACTCATATTTTAATGTAATGGAGTTTTAGAACATTTATTTTTTCCAAGTGTTATGATGTGATTTTTTTTGCTCAAATTTGTTACATTTGTTGCAGCTAGTTTACAGTGTTGCCAGCCCTTAATTGTTTGTCATCTACCCCTAACAGCAGCAAGAAACCCACACCTCCAAGTATATACTTACAGTGTGCATTTACACATGAGAAAGGTCTTTATAATATGTAAATATTCCCTCTAGTGTAGTTCTGATAGCACTTAAGTGCAGATGCTCGTGGAGATACACATAGATGTTTCCACCAACTCCTTTGAGAAACTCCTCACCTCTGGGTGTGGGTGCCTGTCCTAAGTTTGTTTCTGTTGCTATGATAAAACACTGACCAAAAAGCAACTTGGAGAGGAAAGGGTTGATTTGGCTTATAGGTTGTTCGTCACCAAGAAAAGCAGAGACCACGGAGGAAGGCTGCTTACTACTGGCTTTGTTTCTTTGTTTCTCAGCCTGCTTTCCCAGGACCACCTTCTTCGGTATGGTACCAACCACGGTGGTCTAGGCCCTATATCAATCATTAATACGCAAAATTTTGATGTCTCGTGTTTAATCATGACCACTGGGCTCCAACGAGCTCAGACAGATCATTTCTTCGGCTCTGACATCCATCTACAACACACCATTTGTCTTGAAGGCTAAGGCTGGCTCCACTCTTCACTTGCCACTGTCCTTGGTGGTTCCTCCAGGGTCCTGGTATGACCAATATTCTGGGGTCTCCACTGCAGCTGTGGCTGCACCTTCATCAATGGCTTCTCTTCAGGAACTCAGCTTTCTTCCATAACCATCAATCCTGCATCTTCCATGCCTCTGGAATTAGAACCACGTGGAAGAACCTAACAAATTGCCAAGTTCAGCCCCTAGCTTGTACTGCAGCCTTGGCTCCTTCTGGACCACAGCGTATCTGAGCTGACCCTGAGGAAACACTCCACAGAAGATTTCATCTTGGTGATGCTGGTCTCTTATTCATCACAGCTGATTCTTCAGCTCCAGCTGACCAGCACCTGTTGTTCCAGTAAAGCAAAGGTTTCACTTCCGCAGATTTTTTTCTTTTCCTATTTTGGTTTTTTGAGACAGGGTTTCTCTGTAGAGCCCTGACTGTCCTGGAACTCACTCTGTAGACCAGGCTGGCTTCAAACTCAGAAATCTGCCTTGCCTCTGCCTCCCAAGTGCTGGGATTAAAGGGCATGAGTCACCACTGCCCAGCCTCACTTCCACAGATTCTTAATCCAAAAATATCACATAACTGACTCTGATAGTCTTTGCTTCTTTTTGAAACAAGCTGGGCCTCCATCATCTGCATCTTTTTCAACATTGCTGCCTTCCAAGTTCCCATGACAGCCCATTCAGGTCTGAGGATTCAAAGGCCTTTCCTAGCCCAGAGTACCAAACTCCTCTTTCAAAACAGTTCAAGACATAAACAGACCACGTGGTCCAGTCCCCCACAGGAACGCCCCATGTACTTGAGTCTCTCACAGGAACACTCCATGTACTTGGGTCTCTCACAGAAATGCCCCATGTGCTTGGGTCTCTCACAGGAACACTCCATGTTTCTGGTACCAATTTCTGTCCTGGTTTGCTTTTCTGTGGCTCTGATAAAATACTGATCAAAAACAAGTTGGGGAAGGAAAAGATTTATTTTATTTTCTGATTTCCAGGTCTCTCGACATCATTGAGTGATGGAGTCAGGACAGGAAGGTGAGGCAGGAACTGAAACTGGGACCATGCAGGACTAGTACTTACTGGCTTTCTCAGCTTGCTGTTATTCACTGTGCCCAAGACTGGCACTGCCCATAGTGACTAGATCCATCTCTCCTAACCAATCACTAATCAATGAATGCTCCTACACCCACCTCTCCTAACCAACCAATGCCTTGCAGACATCCCAAGAAGATAGTGTGATGGAGATAGTTTCTCAGTTGAGGTTCCTTCTTCGCTAGTGTCTCTAGTTTGTGTCAGGTTGACTAAAAGCCAGCACAACACTGAGTCTTTGCAGCATATAGAGATTCAGAGCAGGCCGCCGTCTGGATAGAGTAGGCTCAGACTCAATGACACACACACTTGAGGGTCTTTTTGTATTTATATCCAATTTGTTGACACACTTCACTTCTGTGGGTCTATATAGAGTCTCCTTTATGCTACATGTTAAGAGTCCCTTATTGAAGGAGCTGTTATGTGTATTTGTACTGTGGAGTTGTTACAGAAGCCATTGATATTGATGAAACAGTCTATGTGTTCTGCTGGCTCGCAGGGGATGAAGTTGGACAGTCTTGCCTTCCAGATTGAACTCCTTGGTACTCTGCTCTGTAAAGCACCTCTGCTGTTGCTTTACCCCCAGCGTGAGATGATATTCCAGCGGTCACCATCTTTTATCAGCTCATCAGTATATTTTGGTGTGTTCTTATACAGCTCCAGGAAGCTGGGGCTGAGCACACAATGTTGAAAAACTCCATTGTTTCCACCTAAAAGGACAGGATGTTCATTGCTATCAGATTTTCTCGTGTACCAGCCCGGACTTGTGTGTCTTTGACTAAGCACCTATTGCTTCATAAGGAATGCTGGGGAATTAACAAGAAAGAGTCAGTGTGGAAAATGTTCCCTTCCTGACCTCAGAGCCTCACGCTGAAGAAAAGCCAGCAAGTGGCCTCAAGAAATGTGTGGGTTGGACGGACCCCTGTGGTTTTCCTTCATTTTTGTGTGTTCTGTTTCTGAACAGGTTTTGTTTTTTTTAAGATTTATTTTATTTTTATGCATATGATTGTTTTTCCTGCATGTATAGATGTGCATGCTTGGTGTTTGTGGAGCTCAGAAGAGGATGGTGGATTTCCTGGATCTAGAGATATATATGGTTGTGGACCACTGTGTGGGTGCTGGGAACTGAACCCACGCAATGCCAGAATGTCAAAAAGTATTTTTAAAAGACTTATTTTTAAAATTATATGTGTGTGCATATGTGTGTGTGCACATGTATGTGTGTGTTTGCATGGCATGTGTAAGTTTGTGTGTGTGTGTGCATGTGTGTGTGTGTAAATATGTACATGTGTGCATGTGAGAGCAAGTGCTCTTGGAGGCCAGAGGCATGGGGTCCTCTGGGACTGGAGTTAAAAGCAGTTGTGAGCTGCCTAATGTGGGTTCTGGGACCCACACACTCAACTGCTCTGCAGAAGCAATCTGTGCTATTAATTGCTATGCTATCTCTCCAACCTCAAAATTTACCTATCTATTTATTATTATTATTTTCGTTTTTAGAGACAGGGTTTCTCTGTATAGCTCTGGCTGTCCTGGAATTCACTCTGTAGACCAGGCTGGCCTCGAATTCAGAAATCCACCTGCCTCTGCCTCCCAAGTGCTGGGATTAAAGGTGTTTGCCACCACTGCCCAGCCTCAAAATTTATTTTTAAATAAAAGTAAAGCTATGTGTGTGCCTCTGTGTGACAGATTTGGTCAGGGAGTGCAGCCATTATGGCGGGTAGACATGAGCAGGGTGGCAGCTCTAGGAATGGTCCTCTGTATCCTTAGAACTCTACAAACACTGAGTGTTGTAGAGGTGCTGGGCTCAGCCGTGCCTTCAACCCATGCCCACAACTGTAGAGGGTGAGCATTTGTGGACCAGATATCCGTGTGAGGTGGAGGCAGGGTGGGCCAGTGAATCCCTGCAGTTTGGTAGAAGCCTGAAGTTGGGATCAAGACGCATGTTCAGGAGCTTGCTAGAGGAGGCTTGTCCTGGGAGCTGGCTGTTTACCTGTTTATACCCAAGGGAGGTGAAGCCCAGCCTCTTGTCCTGTCACTTTGCCCTGGGGTGGAGTCACACCTGATAGTGCTCTGTGGATGTGCAGGACTGCAGCCAGGGCCAGGATCAAGGGACCCAGCCATGTGTGTGGCTCTACCATCTAGTCTTTAGAGAATAAAAGCAGTCTAAACAAAGTCAGGCTCCCCTTTCCTTCTCTGCCCCTGACTTGCTGGACTGATGAAAACCTAGGAAACTTGAGGTAGCCTGAGAACTTTAAACATTGGTTCAGTAAGCAAACCACGTTAGAGATTAAATGTGTTGTTTTGCAAAGAAGAAAACTTTGTATGTATGTTTAAAAAAACAAATTCATACCTTTAATACAGAGATTGAAGTCTCATTGCATAACATTTTGTATTTTCTTTCCCCCCCTCGGTGCCTCGAATAGAATCTAGTCCTTTCAAACTCTATTACCAATGACCTGAATCTTGAAATCTCCTAAAATCTCTTATGAATTTGAGGGTCACACTAAATACAGTTATTTACTGTTTTTGTTTGGTTAGCCCTGACTGTCCTGGAACTCACTCTGCAGGCCTTACTGGCCGCAAACATAGAGATCTGCCTGCTGCTGCCTCCCAAGTGCTGGGATTAAAGGTGTGCACCACCATTGCCTGGCTTTTAGTAGTTTAAAGTCAAAAAATGTTTCCTTAATGTATCAAACATTCTGAGTGGCTATTATGTTCTTTCCATGGGTATCATGACATGATGTTTATATAATTATTCTTTTTTGAATATTTTATATAGTTATTCCTTTTTTAATATTTATTTTGTTTTTCTGGATAGTTAACACACAGTAGTTATTGATATGACATTTATGTTAATATCCAATTTTATCTATTGATTCTAAGAGTGGAATTACTGACTGGGAACAATCCACACTGCCATGGCATGCTGTGTGGCAGTCTCCTCACCTGTATAGGAGCACTGGTGAAGTCTCACGCCCCCTCAGATTTTATTTGCTAATAATATAACTATTTTGTTATAATGTTGCAATTTCTAGAAGTCCTTGTGGTGCTTCACCTCCCGGAGTTGTATAGTGAGAGATACATTGTTGCCTTCCCTGCAGCAGGAGGGGCTCGGAGGTGCCTGTTAGCTGAACCCCGAGGAGAGCTCCGTGCACCATCAAGAACCCTGTGCTCTGTATATTAATGACAAGTAATTTTGCAAGCAGCCTTTCATTAGCTCAATTACAAGGTTGAATTTAAAGAGATGTGGAGTCAGAGAGTCTTCCTGAGCTGCTGGAGGGTTCCAGAGCCCTCTGAGAGCTGGTCTGATAACCTAGGCCTCCTTCGAGAGCACGCCTTCCCTGGGAGCAGACTGGTTCTAAGCTGCAACATGAGCCACCTGCAGGGCTCACTAAGAAGTGTCCCTGTCTACCTACCTTCCTTCTTTTTACTTTTATCCCACACTCTTTGCACCCTAGAACCCATGCTCTGTAAAAAGAACACTGTCAGTGGGGAATGCCCAGTTGCCTGCTATCCCCTGCATCGGACTGAAGAGTTTCTTCAAGCTTTTAGGTTCCTAAACTTAAGTCAGATTCTTGTTTGGCCTCAGAAAAAAGATTTTAGGCAAGCCAGGGTGAAGTGGAGTTGGAGTTTATTAAAGGACATTTTTGAAAACGTATATACCATTTTGGTGGACTTCTGACACTACACCTCAAAGAACAGCTAAGGACCCTAAACAAGATCCTAGGGTGGTTGCTTTGCATTGTACAGGATCACAGCTGATAAGGTAAGACTCTACGTTAAAAGGAATTAGAAGGAGAAGTTAATATTTTTACTGTAAACAAAGATTTAGTCTTATATCTGAGATTTTTAAGGTGGTATAGGTTAAGGCCTTGAACATGGATGAGTATGATTAACAAAAATATTTACTTATTATTATAAATAAGTACACTGTTGCTGTCTTTAGACACACCAGAAGAGGGAATCAGATTTCATTATGGGTGGTTGTGAGCCACCATGTGTGTGGTTTCTGGGATTTGAACTCAGGACCTTTGGAAGAGTAGTCAGTGCTCTTACCCGCTGAGCCATTTGGCCAGCCCTGAGTGTAATTTTAACATAAAGCATCTCTATAAAAGGAATGTTATTTCTCTATGCATCCTTCACAGTGAGTGTTAATTGTGCCAGACAATTTGTTTACATTTATTTAATGTGTAGGAGCATTTTGCCTGCACACATGTATGTGCTCCATATGCGTAACTGGCAGATAAAGAGGCCAGAAGAAGGAATCAGATCTCTCAGAAACAAAATTAGCCGTGGTTGTGAGCTGCTGTGTTGGTGCTGGGAATCCAGCTGGAGTTCTGTGGACAAGCACCCAGTCGTCCGTCCTACTCCCAAGTCTGCTGAGCCATCTCTCCAGTCTCTGCTGTAACACTTGACTCTCTGGTCAGAGGCTTCAGTCAGGTTTTGTCTTTATATCATACCTTGTATTAATTTTAGAGCTCATGCCCAGCCCCCCAAAATCTTCGCATAAGAGGCACTGACCGTGTTCCTTTCAAGAAGCCCCTTGAAGGTTCTATGGCCTGTGCACACAGCAAACCTCCCTTTCCTGGGGTGTGCAGCTTGCACCAGACCTGCTTCTTGTATCTTTTGTGAGTCACACTGGCTGCTCCTGTCTTTCAGCTTCCTGCTTAAGCTTGGGCTGCTGGCTAGCTCCTTTACCTGCTAGCCTGCTAGGGCACCTTTAACTGCAAGACTTGGACCTCATAGCACACTAGTGGGCTCCAGCCACAGTCTTTCCCGATGTCCTAGATAGCTGCAGGGCTTGATCTTATGAGTATCTGAAGTTTATCTTAATTGTAAAAAGTCTTGTGGTGCTTGTGCGTTGTAACCTGTGTGCGTTGTCTTTTTGGCCATGAGCTCTTTGGGTGTAAAGCAGGTTTTACTCAACAGAGTCTCTGGGTAGGTGCTTTATTCTTGGGCGATCTGAACACCACCGAGTCTTCCAACCAAGCGTCTCTTTCCCAAACTCTTCACTCTTACCTCTGAACATTTTCTTAACATCTCTTGTCTTAAAGCCTCAGTTTTTTTTCTTTTAATTAAAATATTTAAGATATCGGAGCTGGTAAGAGTCTCAGCAGGGAACCGCCCTCATTAGAATGTGTACCTGTCTTGCGGTTTTGTGGTTTTTCCATTAACTTCTGCCCAGGAGTTTCTAATCTGCTTTGGGCTGAAAGCACTTGTAGGTAATTGGTTTCTGATTAGGAGTCGCCTCTGACACTTCCTATTGAAATGCTTTGCTGTCTGTGATATGAAGCAGATGGTCACATATGGTAGAACAGATGTCAGGGTGGAATCCCAGCCTTTAGAATCTGTTCTTGTACCTGGCAGTGTTCCCCTTGGCAAACACCCACTGAGGATCTGCTTGCCTCACTTTTTCCCATAGTTCATTTACCTCTCAACATGCATCACACACACCAAGCTATTTTGAGGGTAGCTTTGCACTATGGAAATGTTTACACACAAATGATTACAGGGCAGAAGGAAAGCTCTTGGGTACCTGTCACTCCGCTCCTATCAGCACCCTCATGTGGCCATTTAGTTGGATCTGTAACTTCTTCCTTATCTGTCCCATTTCCCATGGTCAATTCTCCCCCCCCCCAAAAAAAATCAATTACTGTGTATACGTCACGTGATACTAATGAGCATGTTGCAAAGTTTTAATAATTTAAGATTTTGTTGTTGAGAGAGGGTCTCACTGTTGTAGTCCAGCCTGGCCTCAGGTTCCTTCCTCGGCTTCCCAAGTGCTAGAATTACAGGTGTGTGCCACTATACCTGGCTACTTTACAGGATATATTGTATTTAGTGAGCTACATGATTTCGACAGATGGTGTGCCTTTAGACATTTCCAAGAAACCACAGGTTATTTATGTCCTGAAGGTCATGCAGACAGACACCTGTGGACAAAGAAGATCTTGATGGGTTTCTAGAGAATTCAAAACCTGAGATGTTTGGTGTTAGTTGACTAATGCCTCGAATAGCTCACACCTTCCCAACCTCATGCAGATGGCAATCCTTTGCTTTTAGAAAGACCACGTATGGGTAGCGTTAGGGTTGCTGTGCAAATTCCATATTCTCTATGTCCCATACTCTGGAATGGGTTGAGAACTGGAATCTAGTTCCTACTTATGGACCTGTAAGGGACAGTGAAACTCTCCTGAGATTTATCCTCCTATCTATCTATCTATCTATCTATCTATCTATCTATCTATCTAGGGAAGGGTGTGCCTCCCAGTCTGTTCTAAAACCCATATGTAGTTGAGTAGATTCTTGAATTCCAGACTCTCCTTCCCTCTGCCTCTAAGTTCTTGAGCTACAGACGTGTTCCTACCTTTTTGATTTTATTTTTGGACACAACTTCTCACCATCAGTAAAATCGTAACTGTAAGCTGCAACAGCCTGTAAGCCTTGGTGAGCGAGCCTGGTGCTTCTGTCACGGTGAGACCACACCACGTGCGCGCTACACGAATGAACTCCATGCTTATGTGTTCACATGTGCAAGCACTTTCTTCATACCTCTGCCAGAAGATTCTTGTCTTCTCAGGTTGCTTATGATGTTTCTTCTGGAGGTGGGCGAGTTCTTCTCCAGAGTTGTCAAAGGGCTCTGGTGCTATCTGTCTCTCTGTCTGTCTCTGTCTCTGTCTCTCTGTCTCTCTGTGTCTGCCTCTTATTTTGTTTTTGTAACAGGGTCTAACTGTCCAGCCTTGACTGACCTGGGACTTAACTACCAGGCTCTCTCAAACTCTAGAGATCTGCCTGTCTCTCTACACCTTTGTCTTCTCACGCTCACACGGCACACCCATCAGAGATATATTTCTTAAGTAAGAAGCCACAGTCATTTCCTTGGAGAGAAGTGTAGAATGATCTACAAAGCCACAGACAATAGGAGGAAGCTGTCGGTCTTGGCTCACACCAGCTAGCCCTTTAAGTAGCAGGGGAGTGTCACCCACCATTCCACAAGTCAGAGCATGCCACTCTGCCACTGGAACACTCTAAGGAGTTTTTTTAACTTGGGAGTGTTTCTAAAATGCCACAGTGATCATTCTTAGAGTAGAAAAATAGATAAAAATTGAAAGATAGCATAAACACCGATGAATGTTTAAAAATTCCCCTTCTGTATAAATTTTATTTAAATCAAGGATACATGTGAAATAGGAAATCTAACATTTTTTCTTTTTACTTTTAAAATTACGTGTATATGCTGGGCTGGAGGGATGACTGAGCATGTAAGAGCCTGCATTGCTCTTCCAGAGGACTGAAGTTCAGTTCCCAGTATCCGCATCACATGTCATGACCCCCCTGTAACTCCAGTTTCAATGGATACAAGTGTCCTGTTCTGGCGTCTGAGAGCACTCTGCTCATATGAATATATACATACCCATAATTAGACATAAACAATGATATAAGAATTGTATGTACAGTGACCTTGGGGACCAGGAGAGGATGTCAGACCTCTGGTAGTTGGAGTTACAGACAGTTGTGAGCCAACCAGTATGCGGGCTGGGACGCAAACTCAGGTTCTGTGCAAAAGCAGTTTGTGCTCTTGACTCCTTGGCCCCTCTCCAGTCCCTGAATGTGTAGTTCTCTAGTTCGGAAAATACTACATTTGAGTTAGGGTTCTTTTTGTTTTTTGTTTTGTCTTGTTTTGTTTCTTTAATCTACAAGGAGGGATTCCTTGTGACCCTCGTCTTTCCTGATGAACATTATACAAAAAACAATGACAGATCTTCTTCAACAGATCCAATAATTTAACTGTTTCTCTCGTTCATGTCGTTTGTTGTTATTGCTTGATGGAATATTCTCCCCAAACTTAGTAGCTTATAAAGAAACCCAAACTTCCTTGACTCAGTTTTTATGGTCAGGTCACTGGATGTACTATTGGATCTTTATGGGTAGCCAGGTCTTGGGAGGCTGTGGCCCTCTTATGGCTTCAGTAGGGAGGGCTAAGGGTCCATGTGAGGTTCCCTCATGGGCTGGGTGGCAGCTCTCTGCCCTTCTTCATGTGTTGCTGGGGACTTGAAGGAGAGCCAGTTGGTAGCTCTTAGGAGCCAGTTTGGAGGTAACAGTGCATCACTTCTGTGGTAGTCTGCTCATTAGGAGTGAGCCAGGAAGGGGGTTGTTTAGCCGTGTGGACACCAGGAGACAGGATGATATGAGGGCCTATTTATATTAACTTTACTTCTATAGCATGGTCTGTAGAAACCCAGAGTTACATCAGGCTTGTAGCAATGTGTATATCGGATGACGGTGTGAGATTTTGCTTAGTTAAATTATATTCGCAGAAATGAATAAAGAGAGCAGGAGTGAGCTTTACCTCGGGTTCCATCCCTAGAGTGCGCGTGCGGGGTGAGAATGAATGAGTCTCGTTCCAAGGGAAATAAAATTTATTTTTATTCATGAGTTATAAGCGGATTATTTACAGTGGAGAGAAGGCAGAAATCTCAGCAGTATACACACAGCTTTTTATTATATTAAAAATCAGGCCTGAGACTATTTTCTGTTTTATTTCATATATGAAATGCATTAACTCCTGAATTGCTCTCCTGGGTGCCTTTATTCAGTAACCTTTAATATTAGTTTTTGTCTCAGCACATTATGCTGGCTGAAGTCTTTGTGTTTAATTTGATTTTTTTTTTTTTTTTTGCTCGGAATACTTTTGCCTTCATCTTAGATGGGCTATGGAATTGGCAGCTCTAACTAATGTTCTTCATTACCCAATATCTCAAGAAACAGGCTGTGCAGAACAGGCTGGCCTGCTGCTGGGATCAGCCCCCCCACCCCACTCCCCTACCCCCTCCCACTCTTCTTTGGGCTCCGAAGAACCAGGAATATAGACAGGCATCACTTACTTGACCTGTCTCTTTGCCTTCTTCACTTGCTGTAAATTGGAATCTGTGATTGTCAGGTACAAACCTCAAAAGAACCATGGAAGGTCACAGCTTCTAGGCAGTCTTTTCTCCCTTTGCTGAGACACCAAAGTCACTTCTGAAAATATTAAATTGGACACTGGTGGTTCCTAGGCAGCAAAAGAAAATACAGATTGCTTTATTCATTATAGTACGGTTACTTTTTGTGTGCCAGCCCTGCAGTTAGGGCTCAGGAGGGACTTGTCTGCCTTTGACATTTGAGGTGTCTACATTCCATGGTTACATTTGGGATCCTGTGTCACAGAGGAAGATTTCAAAGAAAAGCGTTGAAGCATGGCATTTTTCTCTGAGCATGGTACAGACATAATACAGTCATGTCATTAACGTCTTGGAGTCTGGTAGCCCAATGAGCAAAGCAGTACCATGACAGATCTGTGGCAGTGGCAATGGTGCTGTTTATTGACATCCTCTGGTTGATGGAAGGAGGGAAGGGTCATAGCACCAACCTGGGATGGCAGCCATTTCTCTTTCCTCCTGCTTCTAAAGGTCTTGGGAGATGCAGGATTAACTTGGGTGGGGGAGGGGGCAGCACTCTAGTTTCCATGAGGTTGTCTATCATTCATGATAGGGTGTAACTTTGTGGTGATGTAGCTGTTTTGGGGTTCTCTGTACACCTGTAAGCAACCCTTTATGCATACTCTGTAATAAAGCTGATAAGCTTCTTAGTTCAGTGATTTGGACTCGAGCCTTATTTTGTCATTGATTGCTTATCTGGGGGTTACGTAGACATTTGTTCATGTCTCCTCAGGAAAACTATAAAGTCACTGGCTTTTAGATAGTCAGATGTGGCACCTTGTGAGGTCACAGTTGGCACCAATTTGCTTGTTCCTGAGGCTCCTACAGTTTGCCAGCTTTTCCAAGGGTTTCCCAGCTAGTGTTGTGTTTTTCCATTTGCCATACCCACATGTCTGTTCTTGTGTCTTGGAGTTTGACTTCAGCTACATTGCCAATTCGAACCTAGCCTAAGATACTCGAGACCCTGCCTCAAAAATAGCAAAGGGGGTCCTCCGTGTGGATAGATAAGGAACGATTCATCCTGGTGTTTAGCTCAGCAGAGGCCTGAGTGTGGTAATGTCACAAGTCACCAAATGCCGTAGGATTTTACTAGAAGGTCACACCATCGCCTTTACTGCTATAGTCCCTGGATCTAGAACCGGATGCAACACCAGACAGAGCCCAAGTCTGCATTAGTGACTGAAAGAAGCCACCACTCACTGTGGTTCTTGGCTGAAATGATGAAGCTCATGAGCCTGGTTTTGTCAGTAGAGGGAGAGGGAGGAGCAAGAGACCTTGATGCAGGGGAATTGTTGTGCTATGGTCAGGCGTGGCTGCTCGCTGAGGAGTGAGAAGGCAGGCAAGGGCACAGAAGAAACCTAGGAAGGACTTGTAAGATATGGAGGGCTGGGGTGGTGTAGGCTGTGGGCATTAAGAGCTGAGCTCACCTATCTACCTAATCCTACATTTTCTACATTTTTCATGATCCAGACAGGGTAAAAGAATGGTTAAAGCCACAACCCTCAGTCTAGTCCAGTGCTTTGTGCTCCATGGATGACTGGTAATAGATTTCATTTAGCAAACTGTCCCGTGGCCATGCCCCGCTGCATGGGAGAGTGAGTCCCAGGTTTTTCTCTCCTTAATAAGACAGCCATGACTAGAGTGGTTAGGACAGGATGCTAAGTCAGCCGCTTACAGCATTCGCCACAGAGCTGTCTTGTTCTTGTAGCTTCTGCTTACTTAGTCACCGGGTTGTGAACTGGTTGTAACATCTTCTCAAGTGGTTCTCCAGTCACGTTGGTTCATGAAGCCTTTGATTAAGCAGATTTTCATGAGTAAGCCTTTATGGCGAGCAAGTGATAATTGCACTTCTGGATGCACTAGCCTGGGACACTCAGGGGCCAAGAGTTTCCTGATAAGACACCAGGGACAGAAAAAGGCTTATGTTCAAGTTCAAACTGGTGACCTGATAAGTTTATTGGCCTTATTACAGTGCGTGGGTGGGTGAAGCGTTACCTATAGGTGTGTAGGGTACCCCAGAGCAGCTACATTACCACAAAGTTCTACCCATCATGAATGACAAAGAACAACTAGAGTATGATTTATTTATTTTTTGGTTGAGGTGTGCCTAAGGTAGGAATTATTACTCTAAAGATTGATTTTACATCTCTCCCTCCTCCCTCCTTCTGTCCCTCTCTCCCTTTTCCCTTCTCTGTGTTTACACGCACTATATGCATGTGTCAGAGGGTGTTGTTGGAAGGTCTCTTCAACGAACCCAGAGCTCACCAATTGGTTAGACTGGCCAACAAACCCTAGGAATCCTCCTGTCTCAGCTCGCACAGTGCAGGAATTACAGGAGTGTCTCATTCCACCCCACTTTTCACATGGGTGCTGGGGTTCTGAACTCAGGTTCTCACGCTTGCATGACAAGCCCTCACCAACAAAGCTCTCTCCAGCCCCTCAGATAGCACTTGTGATGGTGCATGTTGGCTGGGCTCCCAAGAGGATCTGAAACCAATTAGCAGACTACCTTTGGACATGCTTGTGAGGGACTTTCTAGAGGGGGTTAGCTGAGGTTACCACATGAAGCAGCACCACATGATGACCTGGGAGTCCAGTACTGAATAAAATGTCAGTGAGCAGATCACCAGCATCTATTGCTCTTTCCTTCCTCACTGCAGATGCAGTGTGACCAGCTGCCTCACGCTGCTGCCATTTTACCTTCCCTTCCCTGCCCAGTTGGACTGCACTCTCCAACTGTGAGCCAAAATAAACCATTCCTTCCTTGAGCTGCCTTTGTCAGGCATCTGTCACAGTACCATGGCAATGCAGAATGCAGTTGTCTTGGGTGTGCTGATGTTTTCCAGTTGTTCTCTTAAGAGTGATAGGTTGACCCTAGCAGCTAGTGTAAAACTATTGCTCAGCCTTCAGAAAATGAAGGCTGACCTCAGAAAGCAGTGGTGTGTTTTACTGGGAGGTTTATGAATGTACGTTCAGAGTGTTTAAAAATCCTTAACGTTGAGTTTATGCACTGGGTTTGTCCTCCCTCCCTCCCTCCCCCCTCCCTATAATATGTGTGTGTGTGTGTGAGTGAGTGAGTGAGTGAAATTTTAACACAGAATTGCTTAGAAAAGTACCTTTAATAAACACACTTTGGCAGATCGTTAGAGGATAGATGGTGTTTATTGCCCAGCTGTACTCTGAGGTAGGATTTTGTATATATAACTTTAGTTCTTTTTGTTTCTATGATGTGGGTGGTATGAACCACAATTTGATAGAAGCCTGGTGTCTTGCACAATCTCTCAGAGCCTGTATGTGGAAGATGCAGGTTTGGGTGTCAAGACTGCCGTTGCTGTCTGGAGCAGGGAGAAGGAACCATCTGTGAGCCCATCCTCTGGCTGGGGACAGTGGGAGGGAGAACCTGGAGTTTTGCCCTGTTCTGAGAATCCCCTGTCTGCCCCATCCCCTGGAGATGCTGTCCTAGTCTACAGCAAGTTACTAGAGGTGTTATAAGCCACAGGCAATCACTTTTGGGTTGAAAATTGCAGAGCTTTATGAAATGGGAATAACATTTACTAACACCAAATTAATTATGACAAACTGACAAACACTTTTTTTTTTTAAAAACCAGATATTTCGTATATAGTGGGAAATAAAAATGAATAGACTTGAGACTTGAAAAGCAAATTTAGTCACCTTATTGGCACATCAAAGGAACAGCTCTGTGGCTTGATAAAATACTATAAGATTCTATTTTTTAGGTGTATGTGATAGTATGTTTCAGGGCTATAACCTGCTTTTTAAACTGAAGAAAAGTTTGAGGCCTTTTATTTCCCTCCCTCCCTCCCTCCCTCCCTCCCTCCCTCCCTCCCTCCCTCCCTCCCTCCCTCCCTCCCTCCTTTCCTCCTTCCTTTCTCCCTCCCTCCTTTCCTCATTCCTTTCTCCCTCCATGGACCTCAGGTCCTGGCCTGTGCCTTGGAAGCTCTTTTCTGGCGGTTTCTGCTCCCAGAATGAGTTGTCCAGGGTCTGAGCACATATTCTGACAGTGTGTAAACATGGCTATAGGTGTGCTAAAATTCAGTCTGCGTGTTTGGAAAAAAAAATTCTAAAAATGCAAGACTAGAGCTGTGGCTTACTTGGTTCAGTGCTTGCCCACACACTCAGTAAATCCTTGATTTGAGTCCCAGTGCCACATTACTTGGGTGTGGTGGTATATACTGTAATCCAGCACTTGAAGTTGGGGGCAGAAGTTCAGGCCAGCCTGGAATAGATCCTGTAGTATTCGCTGCCACCACCTCCCCCCACCCCCCCTTTCCCTCATACATGCACTCTCAAGGCTGTTTCTTCTAGATCAGGGCAAAGAGTCTCTTAGAAGTTGTATGGGAGACTATTATTTTTGGTACTCCAGTTTTCACATATAAAGAATGAGAATGCAGACAGGATAGATGAAGGGGATTTTACGTAGGAAAATTTGCAGGTTAGAAAATGTCACTCATTCACATTTGATAAGCCTTAAGCTGTATACATAGGGAGTTTGTCCATTTACTGAATCCCCTTGTGTGGTTGTTCCTCTGAGGATGGCTAGCCACATCAGCCTTGTTGGCTGACCGTGGCACTAACAGTCTGTAGGTCCATAGTGTGTGTTCATTCCTTACGTGTAGCTTTTCCAGTCAGATTTTCTCTTTTGTCCATTCTTTTTATTTTGAGGTGGTGCTAGCTTTTGAACCCAGGACCTCACTCACTCTAGGCAAACAAGCCTACTATATTACTGATCTACGTTCCCAGCCTCTGTTTTCTCATCTGTAAGATGGTAAGGTTGGCTGCTATGTTGTCAGTGTTAATTTTCAGCATTCAGTGTAGAAACCAGGTGTCTGGGAAGGTCCGAATTCCTCCTCTTATTCCAGCTTGTGGCATCTGTTGGTCAGCACTGTGCTCCAGGTTGAGTGATAGATGCTGTCGAAGATGGAAGTAAAGAGGCCAGTGTAGAGCTGGCTCTCTAACCCGAGACTCCTGAGAGTCTGCATGTGCTCCATCCTCAAGCCCACCGATGCTCCTCTGACTTTAGGGAACCAAGGTACCCTGAGCTGATGATCAGTGCTGTATACCTGTCCAAATTGCATGCCACACAGACGTGCGGCCAAGGATAGCTATGAATGTAGCCCGATAACAAAATTATAAAACTTAGTTAGAGCATAATGAGATACTTTGTGTTCTATTTTTATTGCTAGACTGACACTTGTTGATATTCACATGTCCCAACAATAGGCTGGACATAAGCCGGGCGTGGTGGCGCACGTCTTTAATCCCAGCACTCGGGAGGCAGAGGCAGGCGGATTTCTGAGTTCGAGGCCAGCCTGGTCTACAAAGTGAGTGCCAGGACAGCCAGGGCTACACAGAGAAACCCTGTCTCGAAAAACCAAAAAAAAAAAAAAAAAAAAAAAGGCTGGACATGTCAGGAAGAAGTTTTGTCAGTGTCCGCCTTACCAGATAGGGTACCCAAATTATCTTACTTTTATTTATGTTGCATTTCACATGTTGCTCCCCTCCCCCATCGTTTTGTTAAAATGGGTCCTGCTCCAGTTACTACTGTCTTATGAACCTTAAAATTCTTTGTGGTGCTTATTGCAAAATACAACATCCAAGCCAAGAATCTTGAGGGTTTAAAGAAGGGCATCACTGATAAGCTAGACACAATGCTCGATCATGCTGATCACGCTGAAGCTTGTAGCCGTAAAAACCTAGCATACAAACAGCCTCAGGGGTGGGTGTGGTGGTGCACACATCTTTGATCCTAGCACTTGGGAGACAGAGGCAAGTGGATCTCCATCAGTTCTAGGCCAGCCTGGTCTACACAGAGAGATCAGGCTAGCCAGAGCAATGTAGAGACCATGCCTATAATAAGCAAATAAATGATTCAGACTCAGGGCTCAGAGGGTAAGAGCATGTGTCCTACAAACATTCAGATCTCTATTTAGATAGAGACATGGTAGCTTGACTGCACCTTATTGCTCCTGTGAGATGAGATGGGAGGCAGGAGAATTTCTAGAAGCTCAAGGGCTGGCTTGCATGGCCTGTACAGTGCTGACCATCAAGGAGGAAGCAAGGACCAGTTGTCCTATGTTCTCCACTCCTGTCCCATGGTGTACACACACCAGACTGGGCAGAAAAAGTGTCTTTAGGGTAAACAAATACTCATTTAATCCCACATGGAAAATAAATAATCATGGATTGAATTAACTTTAATTTTTTTTGTATTTCTTTGAGACAGGAAATGTGTTGTCTTTTTGTTCCTCTTAATGTTGACTGGGCTCTGTTTGTATGCCATTTAAGAAATTAACTGATATCATTGTACGATTGTGCCCTGTTAGGAAGTTTTGTGTGGGTGGTGCCATTTGGTTGTTGTTATTTTTGTGGCAATAGTTAGTGTATGATATCTGCACTATACGTTCAAGAATGAAGTATTTTCACAGTCACTTTGCCGAACCTTAGAGATTTTCAGGTATTTCAACCCATCTATGAAAGTATACTCTTTAAACAGCACCCACCTCTGCATTCCTACCTTCCTCATGCGCTGCTGTAGCTTCCAGAAACTATCATGCTAATGTCTTCTGGAGGATGTGTGGATGGTGAACATTTCAGCTTACGTGGACCCTGCAAGTCTTGCCCTAACATAGGCGCCATTAGAGAACAAAGCTTGCTTGATGTCTTAACTATAAAATATAGCCTTGCTATGTTACTACTATTTCTAAGGGCCCCCAGTCCCCTTCCCTGAGAGGTGCAGGTTGTGAAGTCCTCACTGGCTACTTTTAGCAGCCACAGTTGCTGCATCCTGTCTGTCATCTGGGTTGGCCAGGCCCGGCTGTTTGCCGCTGGTCTCATGAGGGCAGTGTCTAGGGATCTCTTCGACAAGCAGAAACATGCTGTTACTCTGAGCAATTTTGCAGGCAGCTTTGAGTGCCTAGGAAGTCTGTCAGGGGTAGTGCAGCTAACATATGGTAGGAAAGGGTGCAGTGAGAGAACATAGCATACTCCTAACTGGGCAGAGCAGCTCATAGCAACTAGGGGCATGCCCGAGGCTTATATAGCTTCTGCGCTTCCCTTTTTCTTCCTCCAGCCTTGGCATCCATTCGAGGTAGCTGGTATACAAGTTGACTCCTCACGTTAACGAGAACCGTCACTTTAGCTTCTGATGCCCATTGCCAGTTGGCGCAGAGCGTAAAAATCTGTTGAAGCTTGTTAGGGTGCCTTTGTGGCTCTGAGAAAGTAGATTTCAGATTCTGGAGAGTCTGGCTGTTTGAGTTTGTGGTTCTGGGCTCTGGATGAACTGGCAGAGCTTTGCAGAACCTGAAATTTCACATAAAAGAGTTCAGCCCATTCTGAAGACACATGTGGGGTGTGCTCTGCTGAGAATGGATGGATGCTAAGGTTGAGACCCCCGAGGATGGTTCTGTGCTGTATCAAGCCTCGTTGTAGAACCAGCTAAGGTACTGAAACCAAAATAGGTCTTGCAAAGTTAGTGCAAGGGGAACTAACACTGGGCATGCTCTATGGTAGGTTCTTTAGGACATGGCTCACCTTCTGGTGAGAAGACAGGCAAATCTGATGGTGTAGATCTGCCCCTTTCTGTATATGTGGGGTCATTGCAAGCTAGATATCCCCAGACACTTTCTGGTTGGTACAAAAATATAATGGAATTTTAACGATGAGGTGATAGAGTTTTTTATTAAATATCTGCTGGTTCTAGAATAATCCTCATCCTTCAGCACACAGAGCCCATGCATGCATTTGTGAGCACATGTGTTTGTGTGTGTGTACACACGCAAATGTGTGTGTTTGTGTGTGTGTGTGTGTGTGTGTGTATGTAGGTTAAAGTCAACACCAAGTATCTTCCTCCATCTTTTTCTCCTAACCTTTTGAAGCAGGATCTCGCCGAATCTGGCATTTACTGACCGGCAAGGCTGACCAGCCAGTACATCTAAGAGTCCTCCTGTCTCTATATCCCCAGTTCCAGGGTCACAGGCATATGCCACCATGCCCAGTTCTTTACAGGGGTGTTGGGGCATCCAAACTCAGGTCTTCACACTTGTGAAACAGGGACATTACCCACTGAGCCATCTCCCCAGATGCAGCACACAACCTAGTAACTCAACCAGTTAACATATTTTCTTTGTTGCTTACAAACTGTCCTTGTAATAAAAAGAAGAAAAAAATCAATGTGGGCATGGCTTCGTTCCTTAAGTTCACAAGGGAGCTGAGGCATGGTGCCCAGGACTGTGTCACTCCAGTGCTTCAGTGAGGAGCCTGCAGCAGGAATGTGTGACCCACAGCTTCTGTTGCTCCTGGTTACTGTGTCCTTCTGATCAGTATAGATCACTGTAGACAGAGGGGCCTGCTCATTGTCTTTCTTTCCTTTGTTTGGAAAAGGTTTTCAGATAGTAAATTATTTTTGAAGTGGCAAGTGATGTGCTTGCTGCTTCCCTTCCTAGTGGTGAGTGGAATAGAAAATCCTGCTGCATCCCTGTGCCCTGTGGCTGCAGCATCCCTGTGCCCTATGCCTGCAGCATCCCTGTGCTCTGTGCCTGCAGCATCCCTGTGCTCTGTGCCTGCAGTATCCCTGTTCTTCCTTTCCTTTCCTTTCCTTTCCTTTCCTTTCCTTTCCTTTCCTTTCCTTTCCTTTCCTTTCCTTTCCTTCCCTTCCCTTCCCTTCCCTTCCCTTCCCTTCCCTTCCCTTCCCTTCCCTTCCCTTCCCTTCCCTTCCCTTCCCTTCCCTTCCCTTCCCTTCCCTTCCCTTCCCTTCCCTTCCCTTCCCTTCCCTTCCCTTCCCTTCCCTTCCCTTTTCTCTTCTTTTTAAAGATTTATTATATTTATATGAGTACACTGTACCTGTTTTTTTAAACATACCAGAAGAGGGCATCAGATCCTGTTACAGATGGTTGTGAGCCACTATATGGTTTCTGGGAATTGAACTCAGGACTTTTGGAAGACCAGTCAGTGCTCTTAACTGCTGAGCCATCTCTCTAGGCAGCATCCCTGTTCTTGTAGCATCCCTGTGTACTGTGCCTGCAGCACCCAGGTTTTTGGATGGAACTGTGGAGACAGCAGAGGTCAAAATATTTTGAAATCTAAAAAGACAATTCTTGTGCTAGGTGGCATGATGGGGATGTGTTGTGGTGTAAAACACCAACACAAAGTCCACAAGTTAGGAAGTTGGCTTTGTGTTGTTATGTTGTTGGGCTGTATGCTTTAAGATTAGTTTTTCTGTTTGTTTTTGTTACCTTATTGTGCTTTTATGGACTATAATTGTCTTGTGAGATTGTAAAAGCCAGAACATATGTATTGATGTGTTTTAGCCATCTTTAGGTAATTTCTTTGGGCTGTCATGATATCTGATAGCATATGGGATTTCATCCTGGAGTGTGATACCTGTTGAATATAAGCACAATGCAAAGTGGAACAGAGCTCTGAACTCTTGCGAATGTATGCATGCATGGTGTGCTGTGAAGTAGCCAGGTTCTCCTGCCCTGGGGAAAGAATTCCACAGGTCACATTGGCTGTCACCAGAAAAGTCCTGTGCAGGCTGGGTGTTCTGTTAGAGATGGTTCTGTTCTGTTTCTCACAGATGGTTCTGTTCAACTGCACAGGGAAGTCACTTCTGCATGGATCTGGGGTTGTGCTGAGAACTACCCAGAACTCTTAGAGTGTTTGGAGTACGTAAAACCCAGTGAAACAGGAATAGCTGTTCTCTTTCTTACTCACTAAAGATGATGTTCTTTTAAAATCAAATTGCCAGTCCAGTGTAACTACAGCCATGGGCTTTTTCCAGGAGCAGGAAGTTAATTCTAAGTCTGACATTTTATTTCATTTGTGAAGTGTGGTATTAATTCCCTAGTTTATTGGTCTGATTATCTGCAAATAGACTAGTTCCATTGAGACATAATCTTTTCATGTGCTGTAAACATTTTTTTCCTCCCCTTGCGGTGGTGGATGTAGCTGAGTGGAAGGAAGCATACTTTGAGCAGGCATGAGGTCACATTTCTAGCAATGCAGAAACCGGTGATGAACAGCCATGACCACAGCATTAGAGAGGCTGCAGGCAGGAGGACCAGAAGCACATGGTCACTTTCTACCGATTAGAGGTCAACTCCAGCCAGGGCAACATGAGACCCTTTTTGCTCCTGTGAATAAATGTTTTGCATTTTTTACTGCTGATTAAAGCTATTGGCATAATTTGTCTGCTCATGGCATGGTGATGTAGTGATATTTGTGTATGACGTGTTTCACACTTACATATTTTTAGACCCCTTTTTACTCAGTGTGGTTGATTAATTAGTAGGCTTAGTGGATTTTATTATTTTTTGAAGTATAGGTCTCCAAAGGAAAAAGGCACATGCCAGCCTTATTCCTGTACCAAATACAATTTCACTTGCTGAACTATTTTACTACCGGGGAGGAACATCATTTGTTATTCCTAAGATACACGAAGGCTGGTCAGAGGAACAACCTGAACAGAGTGACAGGATCATGCAGGAGGCCGGGGCAGTGGATAACTTGACTTGAGCACCTTCTCACAGTGATGTCCGTGACTGATCACAGGTCACGTCATTTTTGCCATAAGTCGCTATTGGATGGAGGCTGCTATCTTATGACTCAAAGGGGAAGGATCTTAGATGAAATGTCCTACAGTGGAGAGAGGGAACTGGTAGATTCCATCTCCAGTAGAAAGACAGAACATCAAGTGGAGGGATGGGGTTGCCATTCCACAGTCAAAAACTCTAACCCAGAATTGTTCCTGTCTGAAAGAACTGCAGGGACAACAACTCAGAGAAGAGCCTGCAGGAAAGGAGGTCCAGTGACAAGGCCTAAATTAGGATCCAGCTCTAGGGGAGGCCCCAAGGCCTGACACTATTACTGAGGCTATGGAGTGCTCACAAAAAAGGGACATATCATGAGTGCCTTCAGAAAGACCCAACAAAAGCTGAAAGTGTCAGATGCAGATACTTATACCCAACCAATGGACAGAACCTGGGGAAGGAACCCTGTGGTTGAATTAGGGAAAAGCTGAAAGAAGCTGAGGAGGAGGGTGATCCCATAGAAAGACCAGCAGTCTCAACTAACCTGGACCCCAGAGATCTTTCAGACTCTGAGCCACTAACCAGGTAGCATACACCAGTTATATGAGACTCCTGACACATATACAGCAGAGGTCTGCCTCGTCTGGCCTCAGTGAGAGATGATGCACCTAACCCTCAAGAGACTTGAGGCCCCAGGGAGTGGGGGGTCTGATGGGGTGGGGGTGGGGGTGGGGGATGGAGACATCTTCTTGGAGACAGGGAACAGGGGAGGTATGGGATGAGGAACAGTCAGAGGGTGGACCGGTAGAGGGATAAAGAGGGATAAAGACTGGACTGTTAAAAAAAGATTAAAGAATTAAAAAAAATGTAGCTAAAGTAAAGCAGTGTATTGAAATACAACATATGCAAACTCCTCGAGGAGGAGGAAGAGGAGGAGAGGGAGGAGGGAGAGGAGGAAGAGGAGGAAGAGGAGGAAGAACTTGCTTATTTGTGTCAAGAAGGCTGAATGATTAGAACCTTCTGGTCGGGAGAGTTTTAAGGTGTTGCTTGTCTAAGAGCCAAATTATCTTTAGCTGCCTTTAGTCTCTTTAACAGCCATTCCTTGAGCATGCCTATATCTGACCTAACATCCTTTTAACTATCAGATAAAACCTGTGAAATGTATTCTTAGTATTCTAGTTCCTATCAACTCCAAAGCTACAGATGCCCCCAGTCCTATCTGAGACTGATAGCAATTCCTTCACCTTGCTGTTATCCCAACAACACGGTTGGTTAAAAAAAAAAAAATTATTGGGGCTGGTGAGATGGCTCAGTGGGTGAGAGCGCCCGACTGCTCTTCCAAAGGTCCAGAGTTCAAATCTCAGCAACCACATGGTGGCTAACAACCATCCGTAACGAGATCTGGCGCCCTCTTCTGGAGTGTCTGAAGACAGCTACATATAATAAATAAATAAATCAAAAAAAAATTATTGTGATCTTTGGGGGTAACTAATAAAACTTGCTTCCGCGGTGATATGTGGGGCAGCATGAACCCATGTTCCTGGCCGGGGTCACTCCGATTGGCTCAGAGTAGGCACATCTACTTTCTTTAAGCCAGGAGCTACTTGTTATACAATTTTACGAGTTGGTTAAGGATTAACAAAAACACAGAAGAGAAAATATTTGTGTTCATTCCAGTGTAGTGAGGCCCACAGCCTTCAGGTTTGTCTCAGAGCTTTGTCTTGCCTGCCTCCTCCTCTTCCTGATTCTGCTCAGAGTGTCAGGAACTGTGGCTGGCCCCACCCGACTCCTTGAGGCTCTGTGAACCTCCTCTGTTGTGTGACCCTTGTGTTCCCAATTCCTAAATGTGTCTTGTGCTGCTTGGCTGTCTGTCTTAGACGATTTGATGTCTGTGACAGAAATACTGAGAATAGATATTATTTATAAACATCAGGCTTTTGCTTTTCTCTCTTCCGAAGGCTGGAAGAGTAAAGCCCCCAGGCTCTAGTTTGGGGAAGGGTGTGTTGTGTCTCTGTCTCCAAGACACTTGTTGTATCCGCAGGCTGACTGAAAGAGGACCAGCAAGTTTAGCTAGTTCCCTTTGGCCTCTTTACAAGACACTCACCTACTCTTAAAAGACCCTCCTTTGAGAGCCATTTATTTCAGCGATGTAACCACCAGTAAGGTATTCGTGCTTTTCTAAGCAACACTAATGAATTGCACATCCAAGAAGAGACATTAAAGTCGACGGGAGCTAGCTAGGAAGGGGAATGGCATCAATGGAGCAGTATAACAGCATGAGAGGCCAAAAGAGGGTGGGATGTGACCCAAGTGCATTGTATACAAGTGTGAAAATGTCATTACGAAGCTTGTCTTAGTGAGCATGACCAAAACAACTTACAGGAGGAAGGGTTTATTTTGGGCTTATACTTCCAGGGTTAGAGTCTATGCTGGCAGAGAAGAAGTAGCAGGTGGCAGGTAGGTGGCAGGTGGCTGGATCAGCAGCTGTAAGGTCATATCTTCAACCACAAACAAGAAGTAGAGAGAACTGACTAGATTGGCTTAAGTCAACTCAAAGCCTACCCCCAATGACATACTTCCTCAGGCGAGCCACATTTCTTCATCTTTCCCATACTGTATCCCCAAATGGGGGCCAAGTATTTACACGCCTGAGACTTAAGGGGCCTCTTATTCGTACCAGCTCCAAACCCATTATTATGAATACTTAATATATGCTAATAAAAAACAAATAATAAAAAAAGGGTGGCGGTGGGAAACGCTCTCTCTCTTTTAATGTTGTTGCTTTGGGGATTACATTTCAGCCAGACTCTTAGACAGCGCACAGATGTTCAAACCACAGCCTTGTGGTTGTGCTTGCTGCGGGAGTGGTGTGACTTTGCTTTGTGGCCCTGTGTGAAACGACATCGCTCCCAGCCCATGGAAGGGCAAACCTTGAAGGTAGACTCCCCTAAGTGCCTGGGAAAGCTTTTAGCTTTGGGCTGTTGTTAGCTTAGACCTAGGCAAGTCTGCTTGCCTGACCACATAATCAACGTTGGCGTCTGTTGAAAAGCAAAAGACAATTCATGTTTGAGGAGTCTTTGACTTTGTGGACTTATAGCTCAACCACACAAACAAACACTCCGTGGAAGGAATTCTTGGCACCGTGTCCTATGCGTCTTGCCCTTTCTCGGCTCTCATTGTGTTTCTCTAAGCCCCAGCCTTCATGCTTCTGTGATTAGATCTTGATGTTCTAGCTGGGATTTGGAACATATACACCAGCATCAGGGAAACATGAGATCGGCTGCTGTCAAACTTTTCAAATGACTGAAGTAACTCATTTCCAAAAATTTAAAATAACTCTTCAAATTCCTGCCATATTAAAAAAAAAAAAAAAAAAAAAAAAAGCCTTGACTTGAAGAAGCAATTCCCAAGGCAGTCTGTGTCTTGTTTGTATCGAGGCTTGCTCTGTTAGTGAAGAGTGGAGTCCCTTCTAAGTTGAGTTGAACCAAACCCACTGTACAAGTGAATGGGGCTTGGGAAAGGAGGCTCTACCCTTCAGAGACCCCCATTTCTCCATCCATTCATCTACCTACCCCTGAAACATTTCTAGAGCATGAGTTCTTAGTTCAGCAGGTAGAAGGCCCTGTTTGCTCACCTGGCACACTAGATCACAGCTTGTCTGTCTTGCAGATTAATTTTTTTGTTTCTGTTTCGCAATTGTAGTGCCGTTTGTCATTCCATGTCCCGTGGTCACTATGTATGTACTAATTAGAAACAGACATTTTACTTTGATCATTTCTTCACCTGTGGGTGAGGGAGCATTCTTGGACCTGACTCAGTCTATCAGCTCCCCCTGTGCACAGCCTGGAGGGGCAGGAACCATGCTGTGCAGGGCTCTTGAGGCCATAGTGAACAAGCAGGAGTGGGAGGCAGCCTTGGTAGAACTTAGAGGTTGGGGAGGCCTCTGGTTTCCCTAAGGGTGTGACTGGCCTGCTTGAACACTTTTACCGGACAGCAGAGGACTGGTTAACTTCAAGTGGTGCTTACTTAAGGGTAGCTCTTGTCTTTCACTGTGATCGGGCAGGCTATTGCCTTGTTCTGGGGCCTTAACAGCAGGGATCTAGTGCTGAGAGGTTAAGACCTTGAGATGCTCTTATTTCCTCAAGTACTTACTAAACCGAGCCTTGCCTTCAGGCCTTATACCACGCATTTGAATTAAAACAATGCTGAGTCCATTTAACACCTTATCTTTTAGAAGGTTAGAGGGTACTGCTTGAGATGATAATATATCTGCAGATATTTGCAATTTCAAATTATGTAGGCGTGATGGTGATGTCTGACTAATCATGAGCCAAGCAGAGTCCATCTGGGCTTTGGAAATGCCTCGCCCCAGGGTAGGGGGTGGGTGGGTGGGTCAGAGGTTGCTGGTTGGCTACCATCCCAGTGGGCTGATGGGAGGTTGGGGGTGGGGTGGCATTTGGAGGCAGCTCCCTGTTGAATCCTCTGTTTTCCCCATGGAGGATACATCCTTCCACCCGAGGATCGCTCAAAAGTTTAACTGAGAAGTTAAAACCATGAGATCCTAAGTCTGGTTATGATTAAAATAAAATGCCTGAACAAATCCCAGAATGTTTACGTATTGACCTCCAGGTAATGCTGTGCACACTGACGGTCGGGCGGGGGGAAAAATGCAAATCTCCTGGAATTTTTCTTTGTTAGTTGGATTAATGGGTGGAAAGACGGTTTGATGGATAAATTTGTAATGCAGCAATTATACCAGAGTTCAGAGAATAGGGCGTAAATAAACATTAGGTGGCTGCATGTTTCCCGTAGAGTGCTTTGACTCTCTTTCTTTGTGCTGAGATTTGTTTTCTGATACCAGAAGGCTTTTCAGTGTCCAGAATACTTCTCACTAGTGAGTAAATTGATAGCATTCGGGCACAGCCTGTGACAGGACTGTTGAAGCAAAGTCGATGTTCTTTGTCTTTGTGTGGAATGCAGGTTTTTGGTGTGGAAAATGTCCTGTTTTGTAGTTTGAAAACATTAGCTTTATGTTTGTTTTTCTTGTGAGCGATAGGTCAGTAGTGTCAGGGGCCCTGGAGAGATGATGGGGCCTTCTGCCCCCCTGGTTGTCTAAAATAAACCAACAAAAAACAAATTAAAAGAAGAAAAAGTCACATTAAGGGCATGACCTTTAACCTACTTTGCAGTGAGTTTATATTTATGTGTTTGAGTTGGCAGATTTTAGCATATGGGATAGGTCATACCTTCAGCAAAAGTTTTTTTTTTTTCCCCTCTTGTTTCCAATCATAAGCAAAAGAAAGGCAAATATTTCATGGATGGTGAAAACATTTAAATGTCTGTGTTCTATTTTCTCTGACTGGTATTTATATTTCTGTATTTTATCATTTATTTTTATTGTATGCGTATAGGTGTTTTTCATGAATGCATGCTTGTGTACCATAGTGCAGAACCTATGGAAGCCAGAAAAGGGGTTCATATCCTCTGGCTCTGGAGTTATAGTTGTGAGCCATCAGGTACATGCTGGGAACTGAACCCAGGTCCTCTGCCAGAGCAGCCAGTAAGTACTCTTAACCACTGAGCTATTTCTTCATCCTGTTCATATTTTTTTCAAAGGAGAAAAAGAAAAAAAAAATTTTCTTTGAAAGAGAAGGTGGAGAAAGCCTACATACACAACTACTCTAAGCCCCCAGTGGATGCCTAAGACCAGACAGTCCCCAGCACCATGAGCACAGTAGGCCCATTGTGACCGTCAGTCTGCTCTATACCACACGTTCAGCTAGTCTCAGGTAAAAAACAATTGAAAAACATTGCTTTATATTATACATCAACATTTCCCAAACCACACAGTGTTTACTTAGCATTGGTTTGTGTAAGGGACAGTAAGTAACCTAGAGGTGATTTAAGGCATATGGGGGCCCTGCATAGGTTCTGGGCAGACATTATTATTTTGTGGAAGAACTTAGAACACCTGCAGATTTTGTTATCTAGGAGCCTGGAACCTCACTCTCTATTCTTGGGAATACTGAAGGATGGCTTTACCATCCGGCCTACCTACAAAAAGAGTTGATTTATAATTTAGTCACAGGATGAGATTAACAGCCATAAGTAAAAACAAGGTGAATTATTATAGCAGTGTAGCTTTATGAATGTAGACTTTTAATGTTTTGAAAGACAGATGCTGTAAAGATACCAAACTCTGTATATAAAGCAGAGAAGAAACCTGGGGGCGGGGGGGGGGGGCGGGGAATGGGCCCTATCTCATGACGTGGAGGGCAATTCTGTAATCATTCTTTTAATAATAATGTTAATATTTCTCTATCGTTTTGTTGAAAATCCCATGGCACCTCCACAGCCACACTGTGCTGTGGTTTTCCTATAGGACACACAAGCAGCTTGTCACAGGAGGTGTGTGAGTCATGTTTTATTAGATGTTAGCCAACTGTCCTGAAAAAGGAGAGTTATTCCACATTTGTGTGCACCGACTTGTCTCCCATTAGCTTTATCAGGTAAACAGAAATAAAACTGGTTTGTGTTTCTCAGCCTTAGCAGGACTTTCACCATTTTTTTTATGTTTATATTCATTTTTATGGAATTTTCCATTTATCTGTTTATCCCTCTTTTCTTAAAAAAATATTTTACTTCATTTTTATCTTATTATGTGTCTCCCAAGTGCTGTGATTAAAGACATCCGACACCATGTCCGGTACCCTTCCTCTTTTTCTTGTAACTGTATTATTTTTCTCTTAGAAATAGAGATTTAGAAAAGTTTTCATAGACCTTTTCTCTTACAGATAGAAATCTAGTTGCATTAAAATCCTAGACAATTGGTAGAAAAGGAAATGTTATTCATACTCCTCTCCCGCTCGCAATTCAATCTTAAAATGGAAGAATCTTTTGAAAAGTGACAGCGTTGAACTTTTAGAGCTGATGGTCGCCATGGTGATCCTGGGATCCTGGGCAGGTTCAGTTGCAGCGTGGATTCAGGGAACCGGTGGGCAGTTATCCTGCACTTGATCCGGACTGGTGTTTTTGGACTTTGGTTTAAAGCCTAGGGCAGAGGGGCTAGAGTTTTGGTTTCATCTTGGAGCTTCTTGGCTGTCAGCTGGTAGAGGTGTGGCCAGGACCTTTTGTGTTCTGTAGACACTTGCTGTTCCCTTGTCCACCTTTGGTTCAGAGCCCCTCACTTCAGTCTCTTCTGTTTCTTGTATTGGGTAAGCAAAAGGGAGAGATCCAAGAAGTGTGTGGGAGGCTGGTCCTGTATGAACTGAAGTCCCCGCTGTGCCTGGTGCTGACAGTTCAGGGGGTGGCACCAAGTTCTCTCCTGGCCCGCTGCCTCTGTCTTGTGGCCTTCAGCTCTTCAGCTCTCAGTGTGGGCACTGGCAGCAGCTGCGGGCCTGTCAGAGCTGGTTATCCATTTATCAGAGTCTTAGAGGAGGATGTGGATTTTATGTGCGTTTTAAAAAAGACAGAACCCAGGTGGCCAAGAGAGCTTTCAAAAAGTAAGAGAGACATACAGGCCAGCTCTGTCTTAAGCCCTCCACTGTGCATGCTCCTTCCGAGTGCAAGTGAGAAGGTTGAGACAGATACTGCAGGCGTCACCGCACTACTGCTAAGGCTCTTGGTGGTTGCCTTGCGGTATGTCCTTTTCTTGGTGTACTGGCTGGTTTTGTGTGTCAACTTGACACAAGCTGGAGTTATCATAGAGAAAGGAGCCTCCCTTGAGGAAATGCCTCCATGAGATCCAGCTGTAAGGCATTTTCTCAATTAGTGATCAAAGGTTGGAGAGCCCATTGTGGGTGGGACCATCCCTGGACTGGTAGTCTTGGGTTCTATAAGAGAGCAGGCTGAGCAAGCCAGGGGAAGAAAGCCAGTAAGGAACATCCCTCCATGGCCTCTGCATCAGCTCCTGCTTGCTGACCTGCTTGAGTTCCAGTGCTAATTTCCTTTGGTGATAATCAGCCATGTGGAAGTGTAAGCTGAATAAACCCTTTCCTTCCCAACTTGCTTCTTGGTCATGATGTTTGTGTGGGAATAGAAACCCTGACTAAGACACTTGCATGTTTCGGCAACAGTCATGGGAAGTGTCTTCTCTCATGTTCAGACTTCAAGATGTGAAACATCCTCTGCCTTAGTTTTCCAAGGAAAGGTTCGTTGCTGAGTTTCACTTCACAAATAGCGTCGGCCACACAACGTTCTTTCTCTTCTCGTGGTTGTCACTTATGAATTCTGAGACTGTGGACCTCAGGGTCCCATTTGTGGTCTCTTTGGAGCCAGTAAACTTATCTGTCTTTCTCTCTTGCAAATATTTGCCACTTCACTGCCCAATTTTGCTTTCCCTCTGGTTTCAGTTAAAAATAAAGATTTGGGCAGAAGTATGTGGTGTGCTGAGAATCCTGGGAGGAGGCTGTAGGTCTTGTCACCCAAACGGTTCATTTGTCTTCGAGCTTCAGCTGGTGTGGTGTGAGATCCCACCCAGAGGCTTTGCAGTCTCTTTCAGCTCAGTGATTTTAATGGCAGATTAATGTTTTATATCCTTTCGTAGGCCTGTGCTGGCTAGTTTTATGTCATTCTGACACAAGCTACAGTATCTGCAAAGAGGGAACAGCAGTAGAGAAAATACCCCTATGAGGTTGGCCTGTGGGCAAGCCCGAAACACATTTTCTTAATTAGTAATTGATGTGGGAGGACCCAGCCCATGGTGGTAGGTGGTCGTGGGGTGTACAAGAAAGCAGTCTGAGCAAGTCAGTAAGGAGCAGGGCAGTAAGTAGCATTCTCTCATGACTTCTTGAGTTCCTGTCATGACTTACTGGATGATGGACCTATAAAGATGGAATAAGTCCTTTCCAGTTGCCTTTGGCAATGGTGTTTTATCTCAGTAGAAGAAACCCTAAGACAGGTCCCAAATGTGTGTAGCAGAGGTAGCTAGCTGTAGAGTGTCATGCTGCTTCCCAGAGGTCATGGAACAAAGAACTATAAATATCTAAGTGCTGTGTATCTGCTTCACCTTGCCTGAGTCACTGCTAGAGCAAGAAGCTTATCTGTGGCTGCTGTCTGGGTCTGGACCTAGGGTCAAAGATGGGCATTAAGGTCTGTGATCAAACTTTTGCACAAGAACAGCTCTACATGAGGCTTGGTTGAAGTTTATGGGGAAACCCGAGGATCTCGCACCAACATATACTGTACTTTTTGATTTTTGTTTTTAATTGAAATTCAAACCCGCTTAGTAGGAGAGTTTATAAGAGATGATGGGGAATGATTTTGCAATTTGAATTTCATCTGAATTAAAATGACCCTGCCAAAATTAGAGCAAAGGAATGTCTCAGAGGATAGTGAGCTAGTTCAGCAGGTAGAGACCGTTGTTGTGTGACTATATGAATTTGTTCCTGTCGCCCAGGTTAAGGTGGAGGGAGAGGACTGCTCCCACAGAGCTTGTGTCTTTGCCTCCACAGAAACAGCATGTCACACACACATACACACACACACACACACACACACCCATTCATATAGACATACATGATGATAATAAAATTCAGTACATTATTTTTTAAAAAGATCCCAGAGCATAGTGTTCTCCAGCTGATTGTAGCCGTGATCCAGTGTCCTGCACACATTTGGGGGAGAGCCTATGGGAATTTATAGTCACAGAATCCTTGAGTTTGGGGAACTTATGCTAATAGAGGTGTTTAAGCAGATCCACTTCCCTGTCCTCTTGTTTTGCTTTTGGCAACTTCTCTTTAATTGAGACTTATTAAAATAAACATGTCGTTAAAACTCAAAGCCAAATTTATTAAAAAGTGGCTTTGAGGACAAAGTTGATTAGGCCTCAGCTATCATTCTTGTAGCAAATGAACAAAAGAGATTTCTTGGTGGTAATGGAAATAGTTGTGGCTTTGTGTCTGTGTTCATCAAGACTGGTGAACCTTCACGGTAGTTCGTCAGTCCGCATCTGAAAGACCAGGGGTTTTCTGCACGGTCAGGCTTTGCCTTTCTTCAAAATTCAGGTTCTCTGTCCTGACCTGGAAACCACTGAAGAAATGGTCCCGTGTTCTGCAGATTTGCAGCTGTGTGATATATAGTGTACAGTTAACACTTCTTGTCAGTCTACAAACTCAGTGTCTTACCTTCCACAAGCAAGTTGTTATTTTTAGGGAAAGGAATTTTGTCTATGTACAGCCTGTCTTTGTGTCTTTGCACCTTACCCTTACTGGTGATTTGTTCCTTTTACCTCTTGCTGGAGTTGATTTGATAAAAATTAAGATACCTATCAGGCCTGTTCTGAACTTATGCAATGAGTCAAGACATGTCCTCTGCTACTTGGAGAGCTGATGTTAAATAGTAGTAGATTTTTTTTCTGAAGCGAACTTAGAAGTCAAGCCATCTGAGCTTGGAGCTTTGAGTGTGGGAAAGTTTCAGATTATGAATGTACACTTAAAAACGTCTGGGATGATCCTGATTTTGCATATTATCTTAATTATGGTAATTTGTATTTTCATAGGAATTGCTCCACCTAATCTAAGTTGTCAAGTTTATCTGAATATATCTGCTTGTGGTATTTCATTCTTAGCCTTTAGCAACCACATGATGGGTGCTAATGCTATTATTTTATTATTAGAATCATATTTGTGTGTGTGTGTGTGCGCGCGCTTGGGTACATGAATGTGTGCATGTGTGTATGGCAGTCAGAAGGTCAGCTTGTGTATGGTCAGACAGTCATTCATTGGGCACTGTCTCTTGTATTCTTTCTGGGCTCTGCCCCACAGCTACCTGGCAAGAGCCAGGTGTGCCTGACTCACTATAAAAGGAGTTCCTTGCTACCTCCCCTCCCCTCCCCTCCCCTCCCCTCCCCTCCCCTCCCCTCCCCTCCCCTCCCCTCCCCTCCCCTCCCCTCCCCTCCCCTCCCCTCCCCTCCCCTCCCCTCCCCTCCCCTCCCCTCTGCTTCTCTCTTCTCTTCTTTTTCTTGCTCCCCTCCTTTATTCCCCCTCCCCACTCTCTCTTCATGTGTTCATGGCTGGTCTCTACCCCTCTCCTTCTCCCTTCCCCTCCCCCCTCTCTGCCTTTCTCTGTCTCCATTACTCCCTTAACTCCCCTCCCCATGCCCTAAATAAACTCTATTCTATATTATACCCTCCTGTGGCCTGAACCTCAGGGATAAGGGATGCCTTAGCATAGCCCTGCAGACACACCTCCTTACACCACACCATACTGTGCCTCCACCAAATATATCCCTTTTCTTTTCTTTTCTTTTCTTTTCTTTTCTTTTCTTTTCTTTTCTTTTCTTTGTAAAACACAACATTGTCTACCTTCTCTTAAAAATTAGAAAAAACATTTTTGAGAGAAGATCTCTCACTGACCTGGAATTTACCAGAATGCCAAGCTGGCTGGTTGTTGAGCCATGTACATTCTTCTCCTGTCTCTGCTTTAATCCAGAGCTGGGATTACACCACACGCCTGTGCTACCATCAAGCCTGGCTTTTTACATGAGTCTAGTGATGAAAACTCATGGCTTCCCACATGCAGGGCAAGCACTTTCTGACTTAGGTGACTTCTCAGCTTGTTATGCTAAGTGTTTCCTTTTCCTTGATTGGTTCTGCTGGTTTTCCACACGTGCTGGGTCTGCTTGACATTGCATGATTGTCTATTTTCTATGTAGTTACTTTGCAGTTTGACTTTGTTAGCATTCTTTCTAAGCTCCACCTCACAGTTACCTGGCAATAGCCAGGTAGGCCTGACCCACTATAAAAGGGGTTGCTTGCCCCCTCCTTTCTCTCTTGCCTCTTCTCTCTCACTCTTGCTCTCCCCCTCCCCTTCCCATTCCCACCCCCACCCCTCCCTGCCCCAATGCTCATGGCCGACCTCTATTCTTCTCTACTTCTCTCACTCTGCCTTTCTCTGCCTCTACTACCCTCTTAACTCCCCACCCCATGCCCTGAATAAACTCTATTCTATATTATAACGTCATGTGGCTGTTCCCTCATGGGTAAGGGATGCCTTGGCATGGACCCACTGAGACATCCCCTTCCCCCATATCTTTCTATATTCCCATAGAACATATCCCCTTATCTCTCTTTATCCTTTTATGAACACATCAATCAGACTTTATTATTTTCTCCCTTTTCTTTCCTACATCATTTTTCTTTAAGTGCCTCAGGCACACTTAGGGTAATTGTTTTTCCACGTCTTCCAGGTCCCGCTGTCAGCATTTAGAGCTGTGGGTTCCTCGTCAGGTTTTAGCTGCAATCCATAAATTGCAGCAGGTTACAATTTTATTATCATGTAGTTCAAGTTCAGAATAGTTCTAATCTCTCTTGAGTTCTTTTACCCGCCAGGTACTGAGGACTAATTTCCAAATTTTCCGATAGGAAACACCTCGGGAGATTTTCCTGAGGTTTGCATTATTGACTCATAGCTTTATTCTGTGGAGAGAACGTTTTGGATGCACTTGGAGCCCCCTTTTGCCTCTGATTCTAGTCAGAAAAGGCACTGGACTAGGCACAGAACCCAGTCTCTGGCCAGGAGCCAAGGAGGCTTGCTGTTTTAGGAGTCTGTGTTTTAGGTGCTTGGGGTGGGGGCTGGAGTGATGGGGAGGGAACGGACGCAGAGCTGTCTGGAACTTCCTCCCCAGCCTGGCCAACTCTGAAAAGCCATAAAGCAAGTCAACAGAGAGGCGTTTATAGCCGGTGGAAGGAGGAAACTTACCTGGTTTCTTCCTCAAGTTGTAAATTCACTCATAAGGTTTGGGCTGCTCAAAAAAAATGATGGAAGCCTGGTTTAACTTGCCAGAAGTCTAGTCTGTGTGTGTGCACGTAGATTCTGGGTGGCAGCTTCATTGGTGTCACAAAATACCATTTTATTCTCACGTTTTCTCATGGGAATTGTTTTAGTCTGGGTTCTTTAGAGGAACAGAACTGACAGAATGAGTCTATAGTATATATTATATTTGTGTCAAAAGGGGTTTTACTAGAGTGGCTTCTTGGGCTGTGGTCTGACTGGTCCAACAATGGCTGCCTCCAAACAGAAAGGCCAAGAATCTGGTAGTTGGTCTACCCATGAGGATGGATGTCTCAGCTGGTCTTCAGTCTGAGTGAAGAAGTTGGCTCTAATATAAGCAAAGGAACGCCTCACCAGCAGGATAGATGAACTTACCAGCAAGAGTGAGGGCAAAATGCTTCCATCCTTTCCTGTCTTTGTAAGTGGGTTGCCAGCAGAAGGTAGCCCAGACTTAGGGTGGGTCTTCTCATCTCAAATGATTAAATCAATTTGCTGTGTGTAACTTCTTTAATGAGTTTTTAGTTCAGTGCAGGCCTCTGGGGGAAAGAATTCAGATTTGTTATTGTATTAGGCCCTTCTGTCTTACAACTCAGATTATGTTGGAAGGCTTAGCTTCCAACTTCCATGTAAAATACTTCAGATCTTCACAGCCTTTGTCTTTCTTGGGGTTTCATGTCTTCAGAGAAGTCGACTGATTGGAGAACTTTAAGGATTTCTCTGTAAGGATAGTTTCCTGGCATAAAACTCATGATGTGCTAAAAACACAACCTATTATTTAAATAGTTTATATCCTTAGTGAGCATATGGATCTTTTTATTTCTGCTTCTAGGGGACGAGCAGGGAAAGTTCAGGAATGTGGTGGCAGCATCTAATATTGAGTTAAAGGAGGCAGACACTCGAGGCCCTTAGTGCAAGCACTGCATAGTGGATGCCGTTTGCTTTCATGCCTCATCAGTTAGGACTGGATATAGCACCACAGAGTTTGCTGTGTTTCTGCAACCCGGATGTTCCCTGTGTAGGATAGCTGGCCGCTAGTGAGTTCATCTTTCTATTTTGATGAAGTTTAAAAATGATACTATACGTCAGAATTGTGCATCTCACTGTGAGTTTATGTGTTTTTGTGTGTGTGTGTGTGTGTGTGTGTGTGTGTGTGTGTGTGTGCATGTCATGGCACATGGATGGAGTTCAGAAGTTGTCATCATGCTTATGCAACAACTGTCCTTATTCAGTGAATCACCTGGTCTGCCTTGACGCACTCACTATGTTTGGTTGACTGCCATGTTTCAAAGTGTTTTCTAAATGTATAACCCAGGCTGACCCCAAACTCCTGATCCTCCTGCCTCTACTTCCTTCAGCAAATCCTATAGGCATGTGCTACCACAACTAGCTTGAAGTGTTTTCTAAAAGGCTATTTTATCAACTGTAAGTTCTTTCCCTCCCTCCCTCTCCTCTGCTCTCTGCTGAGGATGGAGTCAGACCACATGCCAGCCCAGGGGGAGAATCTGAGAGCATCCCACATTTGATTCTCAAACTAGAGGATATGTGAACAGCGCTGGCAGGACTTTCTTCTGGCATCAGCTATAGGACTTGGAGTAGAGAGAGGTGAGGCAAGGACAGAAAGAAAAACCTTAAGGACTTCAAAGTGCTCATAAGTCTTCTGCATATAAACTTGGATCAATTTTTTTTTTTTTCCAAACGAGCCCATCAGCCTGTGGACTTATGTTCAGACTTGCATTAGTTCAGTGAATTTCAGCCATTTCCAAAGTCCAAGGAGGTCTCTCTGTGCTTGCACATGTGCTTAGTATAAAAGGAATGACCCACTTGGGTCTGGCCAGGTATGACCTGCCTACAGAGAGGGTGTTAGAAAGGCATGGCTTTCACATGGCTTTGTCACACAGCTCCTCTCTTGCCTGCTCCAGTGTTTCCTGAGGTGCCTGTAGGCATGCGTGCTCTTGGGCCAAGGCGCTTCTTCTTGTGACAGACTACACTACATACATAAAGCAGTGTGGGGAAGTGTGTGTGTGTGTGTGTGTGTGTGTGTGTGTATATATATACTCACGCATGCACACACACAATTAATTACATGTTTGTGAGCAATGTGAAGGTCTACTCTTGGATGCTCTTTCTCAGGTTGTCCATTTTGGTTTTTTGAGATGGGATTTCATATGGAAATAACCAAGTAGGTTAGGGTGGCTGCTGGCAAGCTCTAAGGATCCACCTGTCCCCAGCTCTCCCAAGGCAGGATGGCAAGTGGGTGCTGCTATCCTTGGCCTTATATAAGTCCTGGGGATTGAAGTCAGACTCCCAAACTTGCAAGGCAGAGCACCTTATTGACTGAGCTACCTCCCTGGCTCAAGTTGGCCAGAGTTTTGTGGGCCAAAGGGCAAGCATGTTAGTGATTTTGCACCAACCCTTTACTAGCCAGGTAGAGCCA
Organism: Mus caroli; assembly: GCF_978045245.1. Classification (NCBI taxonomy): domain Eukaryota; kingdom Metazoa; phylum Chordata; class Mammalia; order Rodentia; family Muridae; genus Mus; species Mus caroli. Next base: position 2,165,142 of record NW_028227265.1, on the reverse strand, counting down.
TGGCTGAGGGTTATTTTATTGCCCAAACCCACTCAGTTTGTTACTGACAGAGCAGATGCTAAACAGGGAGGTCCACAGACCTTGAGGCCCCTGAGACCCTACAGCTACAGAAGCCTTGGAAGTTTGTTCTCAGAGAGGGAAATGTAAGGCCGTGATGCCAGTGCAGTGAACTGTGAGATGCAAGCCTGAGTTTTCAATGTCATTACCTATGCTTGCTCTAACTTGGGTCAAAAAATAGCCACAGCTGAGAGCTTTAGGAAATGGCATGGCTTCTGTGGATGGCTGAAACATATTTTAGGCAGAAATCATGATCCACACATTGATTATCCACAGAGAACTTTAGAGCTGGAAGGACTCAAACTTATTATTATCTTCAGAAATTGATTCTTAAATACTGCCTTTCCCTGTTATGTGGGAGTGTGAGCTCCCCACCCAACCCCCCACGTGTTGACCCAAGACAGCAGAATTAGTCACATCAGGAGTCAGGTAAATGCTATTTAAGGAGCTGTGGAGACACTGCTTGCTCGCACAGTAACTTTTGTTTCTTACTCATGGGAGATCTGTCATCCCGTTGACCCTATCTGGATACTTCCCTTAGTGTGTCTCTGTTGGCCTAGCAGGTAACTACTGGTTAACTAACTGGTCACTACTGGTTAAGCTGATAGTTCTGGGGATTCCTCAGCTAAGAAAGCAACTTGGGGAGGAAGGGGTTTATATGGTTTATGTTTCAGTATCAACTGTTGATCCCTGAAGGAAATCAGGACAGGAACTCAAACAGAGCAGGAACCTGCAAGCAAGAGCTGATAGAGAGGCCATGCTGGAGTTCTACTTATTGGCTTGCTCCTCATGGCTTGTTCAGCCTGCTTTCTTTTAGAACCCAGGACCAACAGCCCAGGGGTGACCCCACCCACAAAGGCTCCCCCTATCAATCATTAATTAAGAAAGCATCCTGCAAGTTTAGCTACAGCCTTACAGAGGCATCTTCTCCACTGAGGCTTGTCCTCTGAGATGACTCCAGCTTGTGTCAAGTTGACACAGAACTCTCCAAGCAGCATGTGTGGGATTGCTCATCGGAAGCAGACCATTAACAGTACTCCTTTCTATCTTTTGTCTTGAAATTACACATAATAAATGTGCAAATTCATGTGGTGTGCCTAAGATTCAGATTCCTGCTTTATGAAAACGGACCCAGTTGATTAGTAAACATTTTGCTAACGTTTCTGTGATTTGTTTTTTTTTTTTTTTTTTTTTTTTTCTTTTTGGGTGTGTGCACTCTGTTTACTGTAGTGATGATCAGATTGTTTGAATATTTGATGGGGATCAGGGACAGGATACCCAATTACATATAATTTAATACTTTACTGGGAAGTTTAGAAAGCCATTGGAAGACTTAGAATTCTTTTTTCCTGACAAATTTAGAAATGAATGAGCATTTAAAAGGAGCAACAGTCAACAAAATCAGGATGGAGCTGAGTGGTAGCAATTCTTGTCAGGCTGCTGGAGTCTGGGCTCCACTTCAGTACTGCAAAGAAAACAGACTTCTCCAGTAAGGTGAGGTGTCAGAGGAGTGGAAGGAAACAGACAGGAGAATGGGGGATGGGCAAGCTGCTCAAAGTTAACGTGAGTTGGAAAGTCATGTGTGTGTGTGTGTGTGTGTGTGTGTAAGGTTGACCTTTATCGCTGTCCACTTTACCTTTGTCACTGCTAGTTGTGTGCTTGAACACATGTATGCTCAACATGAGTGTGTGGCAACCAGGGGAGTTGGCAGCAGGAGTCAGCTCTTTCCTGTCACCCTGCACCCTCTCACCAGCCTTCAGATTCTGAGTCAGGGTTTCTCACTGAGCCTGGTCATCTCAGCTGGTGTCCAGATACCCATCCCCCCCCCCCCAATGATTTCCTGTTTCTGCTTTCTAGTGCCTGTTTACATATGCCCAGTGCTTATGTAGGCTCCAGGGATCCGAACTCAGTTCCTTACGCTTGCATTGCAAACACTTTACACATGGAGGTATTGTCTGAGTGCCCCCCCCCAAAAAAAAACCAAAACCATGGTGATTGCAGAGAGAAAAACCATAGCTCATGATGTAATTTCCCACTACAACGCATTAATTTTTTTTAACCTTAAAATATTTACCTAGGAAAACTTAAATAGTATTACTAGCTTTATAAAAGCTTAACATTGTTTAATTATTTTCTCCTGAATACTTCAGTCATTCACACTTCAGGTTAAAGTCTTTGAATGCAGTCATGACGTTTTGGCTTTCTTTTTTTCTGCAGAGTGGGACGCATCTGCTTATGCTCAGAGAGCGCCATCTGCTGGTGGCTTGGGTTTGGACACTAGTGAGAGAACTGTCTCCAAAGTAAAGTTGGAGCAGGAACTTACTTAGCCAAGGGGTTGCTGCAGCCTGAGCACAGCCCCAGGCTTTCTCCTGCCTCACCTAGAAAGGAAGTAGCTGCTTAGGGCTGGGGAGCTGTCGCTGCAGCCGGAAGGCGGTAACCAAACCTGCAGCCCCAGGCTTGTCTGTCTCTCTATAGTCAATACTCCAGTTTATTTTAAAGCATAGCGTATCAGGGTGATACAAGATTTACGAAGTGGTTGGATTTTCATTTTTTTCTACCTGGGAACTAGCTGTGAAAATGGAAATCTAAACATTTTCTGATGAAAGGAAGCTGAGATTAATTACTGTGTTCTGATTAATATCTAATAACATTTTGATTTTTTTTTTTTAGGACATAACTTGAAATCACAAGCAAACCAAATTGAAAGATGCTTGTGAAGTTAAGACAGGCACTGCCTGGAAAATCTGGAGAGCTCGTAACAGAAACCAGAGGGGTTATGTGCCTATAAGGTACAGGTAGCAAGAATGATATGAAGTTTTTAAGCATGTATTGTTATACCAGGCGCTGTCTGTCTGTCTGTCTCTGTCTGTCTCTGTCTCTCTGTGTCTGTTTGTCTGTCTCTCTCTCTGTATGAGTTTGTGTCTGGGTGTGCACACATGTACATGAGCTGTTCCTCTGGTGCCAATAATCCCTGTCTTTTGAGACAGCGTATCTTATTTAGCCAGGGAATTGCTGATTTTCTAGGCCAGTGAGTTCTGAAGCTGCTCCTGTTTGTTTCCTAGCAATGGGTTTGTAGGCATTGTCCACCATGTGTCACCATGCTTTCTCTGTTTTCCTAGGATATGTCTAAGTTAGGTCTTCCTGTGTGTGTGTGTGTGAAGCACTTTACCTAGTAACAATATCAGACACTTTGAAGCATTAATCTTTGGCTGCCATGATTCATAATGAGTGACTTAAGTCATGGCTTAGACATCAGATTCTGGGCCCAACGTTCTTCTTTTTATCCATTTGGTTTTTTGAGGTAAGGGTCTTGTTATGTAGTCCTGATTACTCTGACACTCTCTCTGCAGCCACGCCAGCCTCAGACCTACAGCAGATCTGTCTCAGTCTCCTGTGTGCTAAAGGCTATGAGTGTGTGTCACTGTGCCTGTGTCCAGCTGTCCTTCTTGAGGTACTTTTTGTGCTCTAGGTGAGACTTCTGTGAGGATGTATCACACTGTATCACATGTGTTGTCTTTATAAACTCCTAGGCCTTTATGTAACTTTTTGGTTAGGTTTAACACAGTAATTTCGTCTTGATTGTGGCAAATTTATTTCATTTCTCTGTGCCGGTCCCTTGCAGAGCACTAGGTGTAAATTGTGATGTCTTTTCTGTGTTGGTGACAGACTTGGAAAACTGCAATGTAGAAGGGCGAGATGCTCACTCTTCTGTTGAGTTTTAATGTATATTTACAATATGTTGAGTTAATGTATATTTATAATAATATTATACACACATATGCTTGATTGCAGATATTGGACAATTGTCTGATCTCTGTCATACAGGGTCATACTGATTGTATCGCCTACCATATGTCTGATTTTTCCCTATACTAGCGGCTCCATTTGCTAGTTAATCATAACTGGTGAAATCAGCTTGGCACCAGTGCCTTCCAGACAGGTTTGCTTAGCACTTCTGTCTGTGAACAGCGATCTCCTGGCTGCTTCATAAGATGTGAAATGTGACCTCCTGGGTGGCAGACCTCAGGCGCCTCTGGGAAGTGCTCTCAGCTGCCTCCCTGGCTCCTTTTCCCACCCAGCTCAGAGTGTTTACCTTAGACCTGCACCTGGTGCTGTGTGGCTGGGGCAAGAGAGTCAGTCACCTGCCAGGACTCTGTATTCATGTGGAGCCAGCTTCCTTCTGCCTTCGCTTCACGTGGTTCACTTCTTGCTCCTCTCTTTCCACAGTTGTTAGACTCTTTTCCAGGGAAGAATGGGGCATAACTAAAGAAGTAGCAATATTTGTGATTATGGTTCTTTTCCTCCCTTTAGAATAAGTTTGCAGTCCTCAACTCTTTTTGAGACAGGGTTTCTCTGTGTAGCCCTGGCTGTCCTGGAACTCACTCTGTAGACCAGGTAGGCCTGGAACTCAGAGATCTGCCTGCCTCTGCCTCCCAAGTGCTGGGATTAAAGGCGTGCGTTACCACTGCCTGGCAGACCTCAACTCTTGACTTAGTTTCTTCTGTGGCCACAGGTCTTTGTAAATCATGTTATGCTGCCTAAAACTAGAGCCAAGTTAATTTAATTTTTGCCCTGAGGTCATGCTGCTCTATGTAGGTTTTTTTTGGGGGTGGGGGTGGGGGTGTTGATTTAGAATAAATGAGTCATTTTCAAGATACCTAACCTTTATTACCAAGCCAACAAAATCTCCCTCTCCCTCCTTGTCTATTTCCACTCTTTGAGACATGATTGAGACATGATCTCTTGCTGAACCCAGAGCTGGCTGGTTGAGCTTCAGGGATAGAAGCTTCAGTGCTGGGTCATAGATACACCCTGCAGCACTTGTGGTAGGTCCTCATGCTTGTGCAGCCAGGATATTACCACCAGACTACTGCCTCAGACTTGATTTCCTTTCTGGTGTAAAGCATTGCACGTTTGTACTCAAGGTCTTCTCCTTACCTGAATAGTGTTCTGTTTTATCATAACATGTGACTTTTGGGAGGGGTGGTTCTTAAAGATAAGCTTTTCTTGAAATTGCAATGGGTTTAGCCTTGCTAGATAATTCTGAACCATTTTCATGATGTCAGTGGGATTGTAACTTGCTTTAGAGTATTTCGCATTCCTTCTTTCTTCTCTTTTCGTTTTTCTCACCCCTTCCTCCCTCTCTTCTTCCGACCTTGTGTCATATAGTCTCCTTACACATGCCAGGTTGACCTGAAACTCATGATTTTCCTGCCTCAGCCTCCCAAGTGCTGGTATTACATTTGTATACCACTATGCTTGTCTTTCTTTCTTTCTTGTTTTTTTTTTTTTTTTAAAGATATACTTATTATATGTAAGTACACTGTTGCTCTCTTCAGACACTCCAGAAGAGGGAGTCAGATCTCGTTACATATGGTTGCGAGCCACCATGTGGTTGCTGGGATTTGAACTCAGGACCTTTGGAAGGGCTGTCGGTGCTCTTAACTACTGAGCCATCTCTCCAGCTCACTATGCCTGTCTTAAGAATTCTTTGTCTAGTACAAGGTAGCATTATTTCAAGGAATTTTAAGAAAGACTTACTTTCGTATGTGTCTGGGTGTGTGCCTGTGTGTGTGTACCTATGTGCATGTGTGTGTGTGCATGCCTGTGTGCATGTATGTGTGCATGCCTGTGCATGTGGCTATGTATTCTTGGAGGCAAGAAGTAGTGTCATGTGTTTTCTGTCATTCTTTGCCTTTTCCCTTTGAGGCAGGGTCTCTCCCTCGTCCCAGGGTCTCTCCCTCATCCCAGGGTTTCTCCCTCATCCCAGGGTCTCTCCCTCATCCCAGTCTCTCCCTCACTCCAGGGTCTCTCCCTGATCCTGTTTTCTCAGCTCAATTGCAAGCTAGCAAGCCTCAGGGGTCATGATCCTTCTATCACTGTCCACACCTCTCTGTGCCTCCTCCACAAGCTGAGGTCACAGGTTGCAGAGATGCCTAGCTTGTTAATGGGTGCTGGGGTCTTAACTCTAGTCGTCTTAGATACTGGAGAAAGTACTCTTAACTACTGGGCCATCTTTTCAGCCTCCAGAGGTTTTCTTTTCCCCATCCACCCACCCACCCACCCATCCATCCATCTATCCACCCATCCTTCCAAAAAAATCAGCACTAAATAAGAAGGTCCATAATGCACACTGGACTTATGAAGGAGTTTGTTTGTTTGTTTTGTTTGTTTCAGGTTTATTTATTTATTTTATGTATATAAGTACACTGCCACTGTCTTCAGACACACCAGAAGAGGGCATCGGATCCCATTACAGATGGTTATGAGTCACTATGTGGTTGCTGGGAATTGAACTCAGGACCTCTGGAACAGTTGGTGCTCTTAACCTCTGAGCCATCTCTCTAGCCCAGGACAGTTTATTTCTAATGTGCTTTGTGCCCCAAGATGAATATTTGGTGCCAACTCTATTCTTTGAATGTTCAAACGAAGGAAAGACAAGTTTTTGCAGGAATGCTAGGTGACTATGGTCAGGCCTGTACGAGAAGAAACCTCAGGCTTCTCATAGAAGCAAACATACACTATATCCTTCAGGCTCACCCACGAGTGGTTTTCCATTCTGGGTTACCAGTGCACGAGCTCTGATGCTTCGTTCACAAGTGTCGTGTGCTGATTTTTATGTTAATTGAGTCACTGGTGCACACCTGTTACACCGCTGGGACTCGAGAGCTGAATCTTGACGTTCATGAGTTCAGGGTGCAAGTCTTAATCAGACTGCTTAAGAGATCTTGGCTGAGGGGCGGAGGTTGAAGGGTAGTTGGAGGTGGCAGGGGATGGCCTGTTTGCTGTCACATGAATGTTCTCGAGGGTGGCTTCTGGCTGGTGGTTTCCTCTGGAACTCACTGGCACATATTTGTGGCCTCCTCAGTCGTCAATCAAGTTTTGTTTCCTTGTCTCGTCTTGTTGACCGGCTGGTTATTTTAGTCTTCTGATAAACAGGAAGAGCTACTACAGACTACTCAGGGAGTGTTTAAGGAGCTATTAAACTCAAGGAGCTTTTAAACACGCTGAGGGGTGGGGGTTTTAACTGGAAAGAACTCCTTTAGGAGGAATCCATTAAAATATTCAAACACTCCTTATAGTTTTTGAACTTAAAAAATTGTGGTTTGGGATTTCTCCTATGCTCTCCCCCCTATACCTGTAAGTTTTGGGTATGTTGTGGTTCTTGCTGCATACCAGGTGGGCACCTCCTTATTACAGTTGTTTAACACAAAGCAGCTCTGGCAGTGTTCACAGGTTGGATCCTGAGCAGTGGGCTCTCCGCTTTATTCTTGTCTGATGGGGTTTGCCATCATCTCTCTGGAAGAGAGGATGCCGTGAGTTTGGAAGTGTTGGTGCTCAGGTCCAGGCCATGTGGAGGTCCTGTTTACACACTGGGAGTGTTCTGAGCCCTCACATTTCCTAAGATCCCCCTGTTGGAATGAAATAATGGTTCCTTAGAAAGCATTCTTGCTTTGTCTTCAGCATCTTGGGGTTCTGGGGGGGGGTCCTCTTATCTGTGTGGTGGTGTTTGGTTTCTGTAACGGGGTGTCGTTTTTGAAATCTTTATTCACTTGTTGCTTTTAAGTCCCAGACAACTGGAACTGGTTGTACCCGTGTATTCTAAAGTGTTTCCTTCAGACTGGGTGACAGGGTTTCGTTTTTATTCTTCGTTGGTGCTGGGGACAGAACTCAGGGCCTGACTGATTCATGCTGTGTACACACTCAACCATGGAACTACACCAGGTCTGTTCCTAATTGGCTAGTGGTGTGTGCCCACAAAATGCTGTGTTATCTCTGCCTGTGGCTGAGGTTCAGTGAGTCCTCAGGAAGTGGGTGGGTCAGCAGGAGCTGTCATGCAGGGATTCCTCAATACCTCTGATGGTTTTCACCTTAAGAGTCTGGGGGGGGGGGGCTGGAAGAGCTAGAATCTTGGTTTTTGGAAAGCTTCCTAGGTGGTAGCTCCACAGAGCTCAGAACCCTGTTGTAACTATTTATGTTTATGTGTATGTCAGACAGAGGATGTTGTAGACACAATGTGTATGTCAGACAGAGGATGTTGTAGACACAATAGTGTGTGGTTACTTTTTGTGAACTTGATACAATTAGAGTCTCCTGAGAGGAGGGAACAGTAATAGAAGAATTGCCTCCATCTGCTTGACCTGTAGAGAGTCTGTGTGCTCATCCAGACATCATTGTCACTTTCTGGATATGTCACGGAGCCACTGTTGTATCTCCGCGTTTGCAGACTGCCCACCCCCACTCTGACTGTCCCTATAAGCTCCAGCTCGGATTCTGTCCCCACGAAGCCCCCACTCTCATCTCTGCCCCTGCAATGCTGGCTCTCACCACTGTTTACTTCTGTGGCTGAACCTCCCAAACCTGTTTTGCTCCAGTGTCCCTCCCTCATCTGATAATGTTGTAGTTTCCAGTGTTGTCATTTGAGGAAGTCTGTTTCCTAATTATCAGCTGTGTAATTACATCCTTTGGAGTTCCTACACAGCTAATTTGTTTCTTTGTTTCCAAGCAGGGTTTTATAAGGAACTTTAAGTGTGCTCGGGAATGTGACTTGGGGAGGCTGGTCTGGTTTCTAAAGCTGGTGGGGTAGGTGATAACCCAGTATTTGGGTCTGTCATTCTGCTCTGTAAGTATGTTTTTAAAAACTTTTTTTTTTTAAAAATCGTAATTAAAATATAATTTCAGAATCCATTCCCCCTTCTGTTTCCTTTCTGTAATCCTCCCCATATTCCCCTTTGCTCACTCTCCAATTCGTAGGTTCCATTTTCTTTAATTTTGTAACAAAGATATTCCTAAATATGTCACTGTAAGCTGTTCAGAAAAGGTATATGGGGTTAGCCCTTATTAAAGAATTCCCTTATTTCAGAATAAGTGTTAATAATAGGTCAAAACCAGCCACTGAAAGGGCATTTCCCTTGCACTTTCCCTGGACTTAGGCACCATCATTGAAGAGGGCACAGAATGATTTTAAGGACCAGTGTTTTGTGTGTGTGTGTGTGTATGGGGGAGGGAAGGAGGGAGGGAGGGAGAGACAGATAGAGAGAAAGAGACAGAGAAAGGGAGGGAAGGAGGCAGAGAGAGAAGGAAGGAGGAAGAGAGAGAGACAGAGACAAAGGGAGGGAAGGAGGAAAGGAGAGGAAGAGGGAGGGAGACAGGGAGGGAGGGAGGGAGGGAGAGAGAGAGAGAGAGAGAGAGAGAGAGAGAGAGAGGAAGGATAAGAGCTAGCGACTGCCATATCCAGGGATCCATCCCATAATCAGCTTCCAAACGCTGACACCATTGCATACACTAGCAAGATTTTGCTGAAAGGACCCAGATATAGCTGTCTCTTGTGAGACTATGCCGGGGCCTAGCAAACACAGAAGTGGATGCTCACAGTCAGCTATTGGATGGATCACAGGGCTCCCAATGGAGAAGCTAGAGAAAGTACCCAAGGAGCTAAAGGGATCTGCAACCCTATAGTTGGAACAACATGATGAACTAACCAGTACCCCGGAGCTCTTGTCTCTAGCTGCATATGTATCGAAAGATGGCCTAGTCGGCCATCACTGGAAAGAGAGGCCCATTGGACTTGCAAACTTTATATGCCCCAATACAGGGGAATGCCAGGGCCAAAAGAATGGGAATGGGTGGGTAGGGAAGTGGGGGGGGGTATGGGAGACTTTTGGGATAGCATTGGAAATGTAATTGAGGAAAATACGTAATTAAAAAAAAAAAGAAAAAAAAAGAAAAAAAAAGAGCTAGATATTGGGTCATCAGCATCTTCTGGATGGGACAGGGCCAATGTGCTTATCACGGCACAGCAGCTGTGGTTGCCTGCAAAGGACCCAAACAGAATCAAGCCAGCCAGTTTTCCAGCACGGAGTGGGCAGGGGTTTCCTTAGCCTATACCACTAACAGAGGAGTCATGGACACTTTCCTTAGGGATATGACTCCTGGTAGGTCAACTTGTGGGAGGCTCCATGCCCAGGAGTATATATATGGACAGCATAAAATGAGTAAGATTGGGTAGTTAAAAAAAATTAAAAGTAAAAGGAGGACAGGAAATTGGGGGGCATGGTGGGAAGGCATGGGTGGATCTGGGAGGAGTTGAGAGGGTGATAAACATGAGCGAAAGACATGATGTGACGTTATTCAAGAATTAATAAAATATATCCAAAAGTCCATTATTTCTGGCTGAGAATAAAGGCAGGGCTGTCTCTGGGAAGGTGGGGGGCTTATCTGGTGTCCAGCATCCCCACTGAGTTAAAGAGTGCTATCTAAATATTTGTCAGGGTAATAAATGACAAATAAATGGTAATAAATGTGTTTCCAGCAGGAGGTTTCTGCCATCTCATCTGTGGTGGACTGACTGGGATAGATAAACGTGGATTGCTGACCAGTGCCAGGGAGAAACAGATCTATGCCAGGAAGTGGAGTGTGGGAAAGAACAGCACAGTGGGAGGAGTGAGCCTGCCTTTCCAGGAGGTGCAAACAAGCACAAACATAGTGGGAGACAGGAGAGCCCAGCACCTTGGTCTGCAGGGACAGACTGAGACAGGCATGTGGAGGTCTTGCCTGTGAGCCTCTACTACTCTGCCCTGACTGTTGTGTTCCTTGTCAGTAGATGGCAGAGCCACAGGAAGGGACACCCCTGTCTTGGCATTCCTTTGAAGATACCATCACAGATCTCTCCCTTGACTGAGGATTAGAGTCCTCTGGGAGGAGAGGGAACTCCATTTCTGGCAACAGCGGCCCTAGGTAACTCCTAGCCTGGGCTGGCCACCCTCTCATGGCTGTTTGGAGTTAGACGCAGAACACCAGTGTCTAGGGCCCTGCCTTGGTCCCCACTGGTATTGTGACCATGTGGTGCTGTCGGACCTCGACCCAGAGCCCTCCCAGGGTGGGCTGGGCTGAGTTTGAGTGGAAGAGCCATAAGCTACAGCTGACTCAGTGCTTGCCCAGGCTTACAAGGAGGAAAGCAGAGGTAGGTATCGGACCTTCCGCATACTTGGTGTCTGTACAGGTTACTCCCCTCAGTTGAGAAGTATTTCTTTGGATTCAGTTCTGTTTAGGATATCCAGGTGTACGGGATTACCACGTGTGTTTGTGACTGGGTAATCTGAGAAAGGATTTTATTGCTGTTGTTGTTTTTAAAATATTTTCTGTTATTTAGGAACAAGCCAAGAGGTGGGTTGGGATTAAGTGGGAGAAGGAAGCTGTTTCCAGGTTGCTCTGTTTGATCCGGAGCTCGCGGGGGCCCGTGAGAGTGGGTTGTATTTCAGTGGGCATGCTCTTTCAGGTCAGAGTCTCCTTTAGACCGAGTTGGTTCTCCTCTTGGCTGCCTGCGGGGTGAACACACAGTGTAGATTTTCTTTTCTCAGCTGATGACTATCTTTAAGGCTCTCCCAGGGTGGTTATTTGGATTCTCTTTTTGCTGTGTATGAGAGAAATAGTTATTTGAGGTCCCTGACCTGATTTTGAGTCGATGGATTTTTTTTTTTTTCTTTCTGCAGTTTGGCTCCAATCCTGTTGGAATCATAGCCTATAACTTGGTGCAAAGTATTCTTTCCGTACACTCCAGGAAGTGAAAGATATTATCTGATAGGTGATAGTGGTGGTGGTGGTATGTGTGTGTGTGTGCATATGTGTGTATGGGTGTATATTTGTATGTGTGTGTCTGTGTATATGTGTGTTAGTATGTGTGAGTGTGTCTTTGTATGTGTGAATATATGTGTGTGTGTATGTGTGTGTGTGTGTGTGTGTGTATACCTGCATGTCTGTATGTAGGTCAGAGATCAACCTCACATGTTGTTTCTTGGACTCTGTCCATCTCTTCTTAGACACTTTCTCATTGAACCTGGAATCATCAAGTGTGCTAAGCTGACTGGTCAGTGAGTCCTAGGTATCTCCAGTGTCTGCTGACCCTGGAATTACATGACACCATGCCTAGACTCTTTCAGAAGCCATGGCTTTAGGAGAGCAAAGTCAGGTCTTTAAGCTAGCGCCAAACAAGCTCTTCCCTAGACAAGACGCTGTCTTCATTATCCTTCTCCAATTTTAAAAAGACCCTTCTCTTGGGTAAGGGTTTGCTCTTGGTTCAGTTTCTCCTTTTCATGTTTGCTACTTTGGCCACTTTCTTAGTTCTTCAGGAAAAGGTGGCAATGTGTCCCGGAGGGAATAACTTACATTTCCAGATCGGTAGCATTCTCTGGCTCTGCCATTTCTTTGGTTATGTTTGGTGTTTCATCTCGGATACAAAATGAAGATGAAGACCTACCTTGTAAGTCTGCAAGAGTAGCGCAGAGGTATGCTCAACTCTAGGCTTACCCACCTGTGGTCCTTCACCAGATGAACTCAGAGCTTGAGAGAGATGGGGTGTACCACCTGCTGCCAGCCTTCTGGGAGCTGTTGGTGGCAGAGCTGTGGATGGAGCCTTTGAGGCTGGAGCCTTTGAGGCTGGAAGCTGGCTGTCTTGCAGTCTGCCTTGGCTGGGATGTGTTACACATCTAGTGTCTCACATGTTCCTTCCTTTGTCTCACTTCAGGTGGCAGTACTGGCTTTTCCCACTTCCTAACAATCCCTGGGACTGCAGGCATGGTGCCAGGGAATCCTGGCTCCCCGATAAACTAATCTGTGGGTGTGAGCAAAAGTGTCCAAACTGTAGTCGGGTCTTCTCACCACAGGGGAACTGTCGGTCTGGATTCTTTCATCCTTATGTTTTATCATCTGGACTATAAGACAGAGTAATCCGTGGGGATTCTTTAGCCAGGCTGGAAAGCTGGAGGATGAAGGATGAATAGCAACCTTGTTTATGTAGTTTCCTGGGGGCTGTTTGTTAAGTTTTCCAAGAAGCACTTGTTTGAAGTCTTTCCTTTATCTATATATATCTATCTATCTGTCTGTCTGTCTGTCTGTCTATCTATATCTATATCTATATCTATATCTATATCTATATCTATATCTATATCATCTATATCCCTCTCTCTATATATAAATATATATATCTATATATCTATATACCTATATATAGATACATATATAGATTATATACATATACATACAGAACATATATATACACACATGTATGTATATACGTGTATGTATATATATCATATATCATTCATATAATATAACATTTATATATATATATAACATATATCAAACATTCATTCATATCTATCTATCTACTTGCCTATCTATCTATCTATCTATCTATCTATCTATATCACAGTGTTTGTTCTTTGTTCTGCATTTTTAGAAAGCTCATAAAAAGTCCCTTTGGGTACCTTACCGATGAGAAAAGCAGACTACTGCAGGAGTACAAGGAAACCAGCTATTCAGTACAAGTCAGTGTCTAGATAAGAACCCGAGGGCTGAAACCCGTGTCACAGAAGACGTTTTAAACCAGAAATGAGAATGTAGATACAAGTAGGGTAGTTTAGAATTCGGATATGGAGGCATTCTGGCAAGGAACATGTATGCTCTAGGAGGTGGAAGGCAGGTTAGGGGCAGGGTGTTATGTGCTCTATGCCTGTGACTGTTATGGGAGCCAAGTGAGATGAGGTGTCAGGTATTCAGTGATGACAGTACTGAGTACTCAGTAGTCGAGTGCTCAGTACTGAGCAAGACTGAGAAGCAACGGGAAAGGAAGAGATGCATTCACTGGTGGTTTAATGTAGGGGGACTCATTCCCTACATGATGGGGAGCACTTCCAGCTCATAGGGAGTCTAGGGGTTACTTCCCCTGAACAGATAGTATTCTGGGCAACCCCCCCCCTTTTTTTTAATAAAAAAGAATCTCTTGTAGATCAAGCTGGCCTGGAACCCCCAAGAAGGCAAGGATGACCTTGAATCTGCTCTTCTTGCCTTCCCTTTCTGAGTTCTGGGGTTATCGGCACAGTCCACCACACCTGGTTTATGTGTGCCGCGAGTGGAATGCAGTCTTCATGCATGCTAGGCAAGCCATCTACCAACCAAGCCACGATCTCCAGTCCTGGGAAAAAAAGCTTGAGTTGCTGGTCAGTGTTCCATGGATTGGATGGGCTCAGCTCGTTTCAGATAACTGCATGTTTAGGTGGAGTTTGGTTTCAGCCGCATATATCTCCCCATATTCTTTTTTGGTTTTTCGAGACAGGGTTTCTCTGTATATCGCTGGCTGTCCTGGAACTCACTTTGTAGACCAGGCTGGCCTCGAACTCAGAAATCTGCCTGCCTCTGCCTCCTGAGTGCTGGGATTAAAGGCGTGCGCCACCACACCCGGCATCTCCCCATATTCTTAGCTATCAGATCTGTAGAAAGTTTTAATTTTAAGCCTTTAAAAAGATTTATTTAAATGATACCAAATCCCTCTCCGCCTCCAGTTGCATAGCAGGTTGAAGGTTGAGCTCCGTGGGTAGATTAATTGCTGTGCACGTGTAATGCCTTCTATTTCATCCTAAGCATCGATTAAAAATTTCCATCCCGGCTCCCCTCTCACGTGCCTGACAGTTTTACACCCTGGAATACTGATTAGGCTGGCTTCCTGTGTTCTCATGAACTCGGTCACTGCGTTTGTGTGAAGTTACTCTGGTTTCCAGTGTGTTATGGGACAGTCCAAGAATAGTTGGGGATTAGCCATATCTGCTGACAGCTGTCCAGGCTGAGCAGTGGGAGGTGTGGTGGGATGTACCATGTGATGATGATGTCCATAGGGCACATCCCAGCTCACACTCTGGGCTCTGTCTCTGCAGAGAAGTCTTTCCTGAGATTCCAGCTCCAGCACCTCCACCCTCCTCTGGCCTGTGGCCACCTGTGCCCCAGGCTATGCTGCCCCCTCTTTTAGTCAGTCAGCATGGAGGACCATGACTTTCTTAGACTTCTTTGCTCAGGAACCTCAGCTCTTCCTTGTCTTATAAACAATTCTCTGTGTTAACTTTCTTGGTTTAAAGACTTGGGACAATTTATATTTTCCTAGATGTATGTTGTGCAGTTGGTGTTTCCTTAGTATGGGGATATATAGGGGGTATATATATATATATATATATATATATGCATGTGCATGAGTATTCATGTAGCTAGGGGTATGTGTGCACATGTTTGTGTATGTGTGTGAGTATGTATGTGTGAATGTGTGTATGTATGCTTGTGCATGGGTGTTCGTATAGCTAGGGGTGTGTGTATGTAAGTATATATTTGTGTGAGTATATATGTGTGTATGTACATGTGTGTATAAGTCTCTGAGTGTGTGTGTGTGCATGTGAGTATGTATGTGTGTGTGAGTGCATGTGTAAGTCTCTGAGTGTGTGTGTGTGCATGTGAGTATGTATGTGTGTGTGAGTGCATGTGTAAGTCTCTGAGTGTGTGTGTGCATGTGTGTGTATGAGTATGTATGTGTATGTGTGAGTATGTGTGTGTGCATGTGTGTATTTGTATCTATGTGTGAGTGTATATGTGTGTGTATGTGCATGTGAGTGCATGTGTGCGAGTATGTGTGTATATGTGAGTGTGTGTGTATGTATGTGTGAGTGTAAGTATATGTGAATGTGTGTGTATGTATGTGTGAGCGTTTGTGTGTGCACACATATGTGTGTGTGTGTAGGATAAAGTACAACTTTAGGTGGCATATCAGGGCACTGTCCACTTCTGTTGAGGCAGAGACTCATGACCTGGAGCTCACCAATTAGATTTGATTGTTTGGCCATCTGGTCAGTGAGCATGAGGGATCCTCCTCTTCCTGCTTCTCAGGCACTGGTATTACAAGTACAAGCACTTCACCTGGCAGGTTTCCATTGTTCTGAGGATTGGACTCAGGTTCTCTTGCTTGCAAGGCAAGCACTTTACCAACTGAGCTGTCCTCCAGCTTGAACAGGCTATTTTAAAATAATTGCCAATGTCATGACACTTCATTTATGAATATTTCATGATTTATTCCCTAAGAAGACCATTTCCTTCAATATTCACAAGACTGTTATTACAATTAGGAAAATTAACAACTTCTAACAGTTATTTGGTACATAATTTACAGTAACATTTTTCAAGTAGTTCCCCAAATGTCTTTTATGATGACTTTAAACATTTTTGCATGTATTAGGTATGATGGAGCAGGCCTGTAATCCCAGCCATCTGTTCAAGGAAGGCCTGCTTGGACTATAGAGAGCAGATTGATGGCCAGTTTTGAAGCTGAGTGAGACAGTGCCTCAGTGCCTCAGTATTAAAAGCTGGGGATGTGTCTCAGTCAGTGGTAGAGTACTTGCATAGCATGTGGAAGGGCCTGGGTTCATTCCCCAGTACTATACCCTTAAAAAAACAAAACAAAACAAAAAAAAACCAGTGGTAATGTGAATGGCAATTGGAGCCTTATGCAGATAGGTAGGAGCTCTGGTATTGAGCCATATTCCTAGCCTGACTTTCTTTTTCTTTTTAAAAACTCTAACAAGGATCCAGCTAAGAATATCATCATAGTTTTTATTCCTTTTGATCTTGAACCCTGTTATTTTAAAATGACAGACAACATTTTTCCTTATAAAAATTCGAGCCACTAATTCATCCATTGCCTAGCTTCTTAGCTATTGACAGGGAATGGCAGTTGCCTTCCTCCTATGTGACAAGCACAAACCATATGTTTTGAACGGAGTGCCATTAGATGCTTCTTCAGTATGACATTTCTCACGTACGCTGCTTCTCATGTACATGTCAGCAGGCATTCCCTTCAAACATGAATGTGCTCTTACTTAACATTGCTCAGGTCACGACTATTTGATATGACAAGTTTCTTTAACTGTCCTTTTCACGGGACTTTGTCTTTAGCGTCCTATGTTATGCTTAGGTTAGGCAAAGTGGGTTCTCTCTGTTTCTCTGACTCCATCACCATCTCTGTCTCTGTCTCTGTTTCTGTCTCTCTCTCTCTCTCTAGATTTCATTCACTTTTATTTTATGAGTATGGGTGTTTTGCCTGAGTGTGTGAATTTTAATCATGTCCAGTATATCCAGGGGCCAGAAGAGGGCGTTGGATCCCGTGGGACTGGAGTTACAGACACTTGTAAGCCTCCTTGTGGGTGCTAGGAACTGAAGTTGGGTTCTCTGGAATAACAGAGAACAGTTTGTGTTTTTACCTGAACCACCTCTCCCTTAGTCCTTGGCCTTTTCTCTTTTTGAAGATCGCTTCAGTTGTGTTTCTATAAAGCCTCATACATTTTGTCTTTGTCTGGTTGCTCACTGGGTTCTCCATCCATCAAAGCTGCCTGTTGGGAAGGTTGTGAACTGATTGGGTTGGAACGTTCCTGCTGCCACCAGAAGAATGGAGAAGAAAGCTGTGTCAAGAGCTCCTTCTTGGTGTGGAATGACAGAGGAACCAAAGACTTCCACACCTGTTCTAATGGAAATGACGAGAGAAGAAGAGGGCAATGGCAGCCCAGTGCCCTGGGAGACACTGCCTGGTTCTAAAGGAACAAGACATGCAGGGTTATTCGTGAACTTGAACTTTACCTTTCCCACAATGCCTCTTTCCTTTTTGATCAGCGAGATGAGTAATGGCATCCACTCTCCTGTGGGGCAACAGATTTGTGGGGCAACAGATTTGTGGGTTGCTGGGCGGTGTTGAGACATTGGTGTGGGTGTGGCTTGGGGTTGAGAAGGGCATTAGTCACTCCCAAAAAGGGATGCAGGTCATTTCATTGTTGGATGTCAGCTGTGACCTCTGAACATCCACATCCCCCACTCCTGTTGAGAAGGCAACAGAAATGTGTTTACTCTTCAGTTCCCACAGCAAACTGACAGCTAGCTCCGTAAGTTCAAGGTAAAGGTGTGTATTTCTGAAGTGGAAATGTGATTAAGGCAAAGCCACGGAGGTTGTGGCTGCTGCCTTGGAAGACCACTGTTTCATTAGACAGCTGCCACAGTTTAGATCACGAGTTTAAAATGTCTGTTTTGGCTTACAAACATTGGAGAGACAGTTACAGTACTACCAAAAATGAAGAATACTTCCTTCGACTGGTCCTACCAGCTTTCAAAACTGATATGTTTTCTCTTAGTATAGTTATTA
Organism: Mus caroli; assembly: GCF_978045245.1. Taxonomy (NCBI): domain Eukaryota; kingdom Metazoa; phylum Chordata; class Mammalia; order Rodentia; family Muridae; genus Mus; species Mus caroli. Next base: position 2,147,087 of record NW_028227265.1, on the reverse strand, counting down.
GCAACAGTGGCTTCCTTATCTTAGGGATGTAATTACCTTGTGGCTGATTGGTTCAATGCATGCTTAGTATTAAGTGATTGTCTTATCACTTAAGGAAAATTCATCTATCTATCATCTATCCATCCATCCATCCATCCATCCATCCATCCATCCATCCACCCACCCACCCTTCCAGGAATGGCAGTGAGTGCAAGCTGCCTTCTCTAACAACCCATTCTTTTGGAACCCACCACCATATTTCTATATAAATTGCATTTATTATTTCTTGATGAGTTTTTTTTTTTTTTAATTATAGTTTCTCACTATTTAGTTGACTGATCCTGTCCATTGCTCAGTGTGTACTTCCTTTCTCTCCATCCCAGAAAACCAGTCTTGGATCTCTGTCATGGTTTGTGTGTGTCCCTCTCATATACATGTACTTATTAATAGACTGTCTTCCACCAAACTTAGTTATGGTTTTGGTTAGGTTAAAAGCCCAGTGTTCTTCACAGTGCAATGCTGCTTGAGCTGAGTCTTATGGCCCTCTCTGCTCGTTTGTGCCATCCCCGAGGACTTCTGTGCTCTGACACCTAACTCTGCCCCACTGCTGCTGGAAGGCAGTGTCTCAGTGAATTTGCATGCTATTTCCACATCATCCTGAGACAAATCGCTTCGAGATCCTGGCATCTTCATTCTATGTGGGTCATGCTGTAAGTCTGTTCTCCAACAGCTTTCTGGGGCCTTGCCACCATTCAGCGTCAGCTTCTAGTGATCTCTGTGGGTCAGAGGATTCTTTTCCTTCACACTGGATGTCTGCTTCATAAGCCATGATACTCTTGCTCACAGACTAGTCCTTGTTTTGTCGGAACACATCTTCCAAGACTTTTCCAGAGAAAGGGACAGTGAAGGTTACATTTCTTTAAAAAAAACAAAAACAAAACCAAAACAACTACAAAAATCATTTTCTGTCTTTCAGTTTTACAAGTAGACAAGGCGCGGCTTCTACGATAGAGTGTTTTTTAGGCATCTTGAAGCCACTGGAATAGGCTAGTTTGCTTCCTGCTGATGCTTTTTTGTGTTTCCTTTTTAATTTTTAAAAGTTGGTGCATTTTGGGCTAGTGATGTGTTTCTTTGGATTGAAACACCTGCCACCAAGCTTGACTATCTTAAGTTCAGTTGCTGGAACCCACATGGTGGGAAAGGAACAAAGTATTCTACAGGTTACCCTGTAACAGCCGCACATCACACATGTGCTCACGTGTGTGCACATGAATACACACACACATACACACACACACACACACACACACAGCTCTAGACTTACAAGAATATCAAGCATGCCACCATACACAGGCTCCCCCTTTTCTCATCTTTCTACCTCTACCTCAGGAGTGCTGGGATTACAGGCATGTACCACCATTGCCAGTTTTTATGTGCTGCTGGAAATGGAACCTAGGGCCTCATGTTTACTAGCAGGTAGTCTTCCAACTGAGCCTCAGGCTATACCCAGTCTACTAACAGTGGGTTGTTGTGAGATGTTGGATGTATTCCAACTGTATTTTGTCATATCGTTACCTAATATTTTGGTGGGGATTCCTGTATTTTGACACATTGCATGTTATGGTGTGGCCCGAGGCTCCTGCTTTCTCTGCAGGTCTGACAGGAGCAGGTGGCATTTATAGTAGACCAGGCAAGTATGTCGTAGACAGCACAGTATATGGGGTGTACTCTTGTTAGTTACTCTTCAAGTCTAATGTGTAGTCTGAAAGGATTCCTGTGCCACGGTCTGTTGTGGCTCTGGCCTCCATTGCTGGCCTCTCTCTATAGTAGGGGTGGATGCTCATTAGTGGGAGTTTCAGGCCCCGGTCATGCCTGTTTGGTCTTTAATTCCCATCTTGATATTTTATTACCCCATTTTTTTCAGTTAAAGTATTACTCGAAGTTAGAGCAAGGATGTGTTTGTTGTATGTAGAGCTGTATGCTGGCCTTGGAGTGTACCTCAGAGGCAATGTAGAGTATCTTACTCACTGCCGGTGCTGCATAGAAGGGAAGCAAGCCACAGTAACAGCAGCGAGAGTGATGTGTGAGATACAGTAAAACCCCGGGTCTCAGCTTTGACAGCCATGACTGTCACAACAGTAGATATATCAGAGAGTTTAAAAAGATAATTTTAACAAAAGAGAAAACTTAGGGAGGAAGAAAGTAGAGAATGGTAAGTAAGTGAAAAGTTAGAATATTTAAAACTGGAGAAAGTAGGGTAGGTAGAAAGTAAAATAGGAGATTAAGTATTAGGAGTGGGGGAGAGTTTGAATTCCCAGGGTTCAGGAAATGTATGTAGGAAGACTGCAAGTTCAAATCCAGCCTTGTTGACATAGTTATTTCAAATCCAGCCTTGTCTACATAGTTCCAGACAAGCCAGGGATACACAGAGTGGTACCCTGATTAACAAAATAAAACAATCACCAGTGCCCTTCCTGGTCTTAATGCTGTGCGGGGAGGTCATTCCAGACGCCCTTCTGACCTCTTTTTTTTTTTTTTTTTTTTTTTTTTTTAAAATGAGGAGAGAGTCATTCATGTGTTCATTCTCTCTCCTGAAAGTCCCTTCACGGAGCTCATAAAAGCCTGATACATATAAGAATCTGACTGTTGAATCAGGGCCCTTCCCGAGGTAGAGTCAACAAGTCTCATGTTCAGAAAGCCTTGGTCAGCTCATGAGAAGATGGGAAAAAAATTATGGGATATTTCAGAGAAGAGACAGTGATTGGCAGTGTGAGATTTTGCCGGCAGATAAGAAGGATTGAAAAGAGGACCGATTGCATGTAGCGATGCAGAAACTTTTGGTGACCGGAGAGCAGTCATGGGAGGAAACCTGGCTGCAGCAGGACTATAGGAGATGAGCCCAAGGCAACAAGCATGTGGAATAATTTAAAACAACGTTTCTGTGCGTACACATAGGTGTGTGCGTGTTCTTGTGCCTGTGCATGAACCATGCATGATTTGGACAGCCCCAGAGATTATCCTGAGGAATGCTATCGGATGATTTGAGATTGGGTCTTTCATTGGCATGGAGTTCACTATCTAGGATAGATTGGCTGATTGCCTTTGGAACCCCAGGGATCCTTTGGTCTTCTGGTTGTCTGTGCTGGGATTATAAGCGTGTACCACCGCACATGGTGTGTTATGTTGTTGTTGTTTGCTTGTCCATGTTTGGCTTTTTAAACACATTCTATATGTACCGCACTGTTGCATTTACCCCATAACTATGTAAACTATTCTGACAACTCTATGATGTCTTAGGTATTTTTAAGATATTCTTAAGTTTTGGATGGATGATTTTGGAGCTGATGTAGGAGGAGGTAGGTGTGTGAAGAGTGAGTTCAGTGAGCTGTTTTGAAGGGCCATCTGCTTGTGCATGTAGACAGGATATAGAAGTGGAAGTTGTCATTTAAGCTGGTTAGTTCATGTTAGTGCTTGCAGGGTGTGGGTGAGTGGCGGAGGGCAGAATGCACTTGTCCTGACTGGCCAGGAGGTGATGGCTGAGGGTCTCCTTTTCCTTATCCACCACAGGACATTAGATGCTAAATTTCCTTAACACAGTTAATATACCATTTGATTTAAAGACCAGGATCTTGGAAGGTGGTTTGTTTTGGGACTTTGGCTGCCAAACAGAGGTTGAAACAACAAATTCTGAAACACTCAAAGTGGCGGTCTTAAAAGCACCATGCCGGTGACATTGAGATTAGGAGATTGTGTGGATCAGTTAAGCTACATAGTTGAAGAGTGTGCTTGTAGATATGTGTCTGTTTGAATCTCTGTGTCTGTTTGTGTATGTGTCTGTCTGTCTGTATGTAAGTATGTATGTGTGTATGTATATGTAGTGTCGTGTACATGTCTATTGTCTGTCTGTTATGGTGTGTGTGTATTTATTTTGGTATACATGTTGGCTAGTTTTATGTCAACTTGACATAAGCTATAGTAATTTGGGAAAAGGCTGAGAAAATGCTTTCCTATGATTTGCCTGTGGGCAAAGTCTATAAAGCATTTTCTTGACCAGTGATTCATATGAGTAGGCCTAGCTCACTGGGGGGAGTCCACCTCTGGACTGGTCCTAAATGGTGTAAGAAAGTAGGCTGAACAAGCCATGAAAAGCAAGCCAGTAGCCAATAAATAGCACTCTCCCTCACATCTTTCAATTTAGTTCTGGCCTCTGGGCTCCTGTGCCCTAAAACACATAAATGAAATAAGTCCTTTCTCTTCAAGTTGTTTTTTTTTTTGGTCATGATAGTTGGTTGTATTACTAGAAACCCTAACTAAAATAGCATATAGTGTGTGTGTGTGTGTGTGTGTATGTGTGTGATGTCTGTGTGTTGTTTGTGTGTGCTATGTGTGTATATGTCTGTGTATATGCTTGTATATATCTGGTATATGTGGCATGTTTTTGTGTGTAGTTTGTATCTCTGTGTGTGATATGTTTTCAACCTAGATGAATGGTTCCCTTTACAGAGGTCCCAGTAGCTGAGGTGCTTTTCATGGCCCTGCTTATATCATTATATAATATTATAATATTAGTAAGGTCTGAGCTGCTTGTCCTTCTGGCTAGACAGTGTCAAGAATAGTGATTCTCCATCTCTGTAACACATGTTGTGCATTAGGGGATCTGCGGCATGCCTGTGTTAGAGATGAGTTTGGGCAGTATCCAGAGAATGTTGACCTTTGCCACTGTTAATGTTTTATAAAAAGAAAGAGAGAACCGGGAATATGTTTGGTAGAGGTGAGGTATGGTGCAGGGGAGGGGATGCCTCTGCGGGCCCATGCTGAGGCATTCCTTCCCCTGAGGTACCAGGCATATGACGTATATAGTATGGAATAGATCTTATTTAGGGTGTGGGGAGTGGAGTTGAAGGGGTAGAGACAGAGAAAGGCAGAGAGAGTGGGGGAGGGTAGCGGGAGTAGAGGCCAGCCATGTACACATGGGGGGTGAGATAGGGAGAGAAGGGACAAAGAGGGAAGAGGATAAGAGAGTAAGAGAGTGAAGAGGGGGCAAACAGCCTCTTTTATATTGAGTTAGGCATCCCTGGCTGTTGCCAGGTAACTGTGGGACAGAGCCTAGAAGGAATGCTAACAGCCACCTTGCAACATCTTGCCTCATAGATCTGGTGGAATCTGCTTTTGCTAACACACTCATCCTTTGTCTTCAAGAAAAGATTGTATCAAACATCCTTTCTTAGGAAAGAACAGAGCATCAATACGACTTTTGGGGTAGGAATTCTGTGTTTTAGGAAATCAGTGTAACTTTGGTGTAGCAATTCTGTGTTTTTGGGAAATCTTTGATCAACTTTTTTTTTTATTTCTATATGAGTACACATATCAGAGTTTTATTGAGTTCAAGAGCAGCTGTGCCCTTCTCAAATTACTTGAAAACAAGATGTGTGAGTGTGTTTAAATACGCCAATAAGGAATATTTAAAAGTTTTAAGTGTTATCCTCTCTTTTCTCCCCCAATTCCACCTTGGAGCAAAAGGGTCTGCATCACACATTTTTTGATGGATTGCTTTAAGTAGTGTATTACACACATATGTATGTCTGCTGGGTTTGACTTTTTTGTTGTTGTTGTTGTTGTTGTTTTGTTTTCAAGACAGGGTTTCTCTGTGTAACCCTAGCTGTCCTGGAACTCACTCTGTAGACCAGGTTGGCCTTGAACTTAGAAATCCGCCTGCCTCTGCCTCCCAAGTGCTGGGAGTAAAGGTATGCGCCATCACTGCCCGGCGGGTTTGACTTTTTTAAACAAAGGCTCACACCTCAGCCTTTTTGGTTCATGTGCCAACTTGTCAACATCTCCTTCTGTCCAGGCCTGTTTGAGAGGAGCACGTAACTCTCCAGGGTGTGCAGCATGCTGTCTGCAGATTAGCACATGTGAGATTTCAGATGCAGAATGTGTGCTGCTTATGTATTTGTTTTCTATAGGTTGTTCTGCGGGGATTCTTGCATGGCTTGTATATCAGATAAGGAAAAGTCTGATCTACTTGAGAGGAATCAGTGTCTTTTGAGGGCAGGAGTTTTCCTGTCACCATAATGGATGGTATGGAGCCAAGGGGAAGTATATATGAATGACCTATTCATAGAGGAAGAGGAAGACTGACTCTGCCATGAGTTGAACTTTGTGTGGTGTTTTAATTAGCTGTAATATTATTGACGTTCCCTTTCATGGGTCAGGAAGTTATTAGGTTTAAATCACTGAATTCCCTTTCAGTGACACTGATGTATCTGATGTTTGTGTTTGTCTTTTGCTCAGGATCCAAACTACTGGATACAGGTGCATCGCTTGGAGCATGGAGATGGAGGGATTCTAGACCTGGATGACATCCTCTGTGACGTTGCTGATGACAAAGACAGAGTGAGTTCATGGCTGGGGCAGTCCTCTCCAGTGGCAGTTTCCCTGGATGAGGGGGGAGGGTGGCACGAAGCCCTTCCCTTCTGTGCTAGAATCACAGATGACAACTCACCCGGGTGACCGCTCTCTCCCCGTTGCCCTGATGTCAGGCTGTGATGCTTTTCCTGATACTGGGGTTTCATACTTCAGCTTTCGAATTTCTAAACGGAAACATTTACAGTGTAAACACCACCAAGGAGTCTTTGCCAAACAACCCTTTCCCTCGACAGCATTTCCAGTCCATCCTTATGAAGTTCCCGTTTCCGATCTTGTTGGATACATGGGATCTTTTAGCTATGGTTCCATTGCTGGCTCAGAGATGGTCTGGTGTAATGACTGGGTCGTGCTGAGCCACTGACTTGCTCCAAGATGAGTGTGCATGCCCCGGGCACTTCTGTCTGTGATGTATGTGCGTTCTCGAGAAGCTGCCTCTCCTGCTACCTTTGGTCTGTGGCTTCTCACTACCACCTTAAAGTCAACCTAGTACATTCATGTCACAACCGTAGCAGCCCAAGCCAGTTTATGCATGCTCTCCCACCTGCTTGGGAGGAATGGGAGGAGAGTGTCTCCTAGCATGATAAAGAGTGTGGCTGGGTGGTTGGCCCCCACATATAGACGCCAGCAGATTGTTTATTGCAGTGAGGCAATGAGAGGGGCTGGGCGTAAAGAGCTCTGTGCCCACACTTTGTGCTGTGTTTGAGTTGAACTGGAATTGCACAAGGACTTACAGCCTCAGACTCAGTTGTATTACCACAGGTGTGTGGAGGCAGCTGAAGATGGCCCTGTGTCCTCATCACACTCCAGGGTTCACACAGGGCATTAAACCAGCCAGGCCACTCAAAGAGGCTAGAGGACAATGAGGTTGTTAGGACATTCACCATGAGCGCTGCCCTGCTCACTCTTCTCCTTGCTGTTTCTGGGCTGAGCTGGTGAGCATAGCTGCTGACTCTTGCTCAAACCCATGCTTGGGATATAGTTGATATCATGCCTGCTCAGAATTGGACAGAAACCGTGCGTATTTTCTTGAAATCTAAAGAAAAGCAAGAATCTCAGGCACAAATGTTGAGGACTTCAAGGGGACTGACTTGCCAGTACCTGTTACTGTGGGGTTTGTCTTTTGTGGCTACCATGAGTCAGGAGCATACTGTGTCAAAAAATGCAAATCTTTTAGGCCTGTTTGTGACTTGATGATGGTTTCCTTGGGGGCCATTTCCCTCATTTGGGGTTCTCATGTAGCAGTGGTCACTCTCAAGTGGTTTCCTGAGAGTAGTGAAGCTGCTCTCAGTTTGTAGGTTTTATAGGGTTGGGGAGCCGGCTTCAGATACCACCAAGCCTGCTAGACAAATTCAACCTCACAATTCTGTTTCTCTAGAACTACTTCTGGTAACACAATCTGTATTTGTCAGGGTTCTCTAAATTGTGTGTGTGTGTGTGTGTGTGTGTGTGTGGCGAGGGGTGGTGTGGTGTGAAGGGGGATATTAGCATGCCTTACACAATACAGTTCAGAGAGCTGAACAGTGTCTTTCTGACACTGGAGAGGCCGAGAATCCAGTAGTTGCTCAGTTCACTGTGTGAGATGTCTCAGCACTTCCAGTTTGGCACTGAAGGTCTGGAGGATTCCTGGAGAGTTGCTTGTCTTAAGTCTGCATTAGGAACCTGAAGAGGTTGACTTTAATGCTGTAGCAAAAGGGCAGGTGAGCTTGCCAGCAAGAGTGAGGTGAGGACATGACACCCAGAGCACAGCTTCCTTTTTCCATGCCCTTTTATGTAAGCTGTCACTAAAAGGTGCTGCCCACATTTAAACGGAGTCTTCCTGTTTCAAGTGGCTTTCATTTTAGTTGATCCAGTCAGGTTGGAAATCTAGATGAGGCATCAAAAGTCTATTCCTTGTTTGATGGATGCATATAGCTATACTTAAAATATATTTAATATTTATATTTTAAGTAGTTGGCAAAGCCCCTGAGAAATGTTGAGTTTTTAGCGTCCCGTAACTTAAATTTGGTAACACAGATTCACAACCCTTAACCACTGATATTATTTCAATTGATGTTACATTGCATGGTAAAGAAACAAGAGGACAGGAAAAAAAAAATCTACTCAGTTCATGTGTATTTATGCACACACACTTTTTGAATTTTTAAAACAAAGTGCATAGGTGAGAAACACGTTGGTTGCGTTCCTCAGTTCCGCCACTGGTCATATGGACTTGGCTGGTATTTACGACTGCTTTGCTTTATTATCCATCATGTATTTCCTCCACTGTCAGCCTGCACCTCAGCAGGTCCCGGTTCTTTTCTTGGGAAGTTGACTCATATTTTCATTTCTGAATGGTCTGTGCCCTTGGTCAACCTGTCTAAATTAGATTGTTGTAGTTTCCTATTGACTTTAATCACAGGACATGGTTTGCACCAAGAGATGACCTAAAGGATCTCCTATACTCCAGACATACATACAGACAGACAGACGCACACACACACACACACACACACACACACAAATCTCCATTGTAGAGAAACAATCCAATTTCCTCCTAGTAATCTGGATTAACCACCCCTCCTTACACTGTTATTTCTTTCTTAGCTTCTTGGTTTAAGGGTATCAGAAGCCCAAAGTGACAAGGAAGAAGTCTGAACTTCTAGTTCAATGGTATGTTTATTGTGTCTCCTGGAAGAAAGACACCCCCCTCCACCCCCATCCCCATACACTAAAACAAAAGTTTTAGACATCAGAGCACAAAAAGTCACTGGAACAAGCAGTCTTTAAAGTGGCTCAGGATGGGTGGTAGCAAGTAGACCATTCCTATTTCTGATTCCTGGACTGTGAGTCCCTGTTGTAGGACAAGCAGTGCCATATATTGGCCACTGATTCAAAGCATATAGCATCTTTTGGAAAACTCTGTTCCAGCCCTCCAGGCTATTGACGTCTAATTGGTGCTGTAACTGTGACTTTAAACATCCATTCCACCTTCTGTCATGTCGTCTGCTTCAGGATAGCAAGACCAATGAGTTTCATTACCATGCGACACTGCCACACTCTTTGGCTATGACACGAGTTTCTTGGCCAGAAGCAATACTGCATGGAATACCATTACAGTAGACAATGCGCCTTATGTAACGCCACACATGGTAGTTTTGGCAGAAGCACTATGTGTGGGCAAGGCAAATCCATAACCAGAACACGTATCTGTCCCTTCAGTGATGGAAGTGGTCTCAGTGTAGTCAACCTCACACCAAGTGGCTAGCTGATCACCCCTCGTGAATGGTGCCGAATGGGGAACTCAGTTTTGGTCTCTGCTGCTGGCAGCTCTGGCACTCAGCAGGAGTTCTAGCCAGGTCAGACTTGTTGGGTAGAAGTTCATGCTGCTGAGCTTATGCATTCTCTCCGTCTCTGCCCTCGTGGCTGCTTTGTTTGTGGTTCCATTGGGCAACAGCAGGAATGATTGTGGAAACAGGTTGAGTGCCTACGGAATAGTTGATCCTATCTGTTTATTGAATTTCTCTACTGAAGTCACCTTCTGATGAACACTCATTCACACAGGGCACTCATTCACATGGGAGATGTATTTTTGCACCTTTGGTCCTCTTCCCCAAATGTCCTTTTCACCAGCCAGGTTCTTTTCACATTGCCTGACCGTCTGCCAGGCAATCAGCTACAGGCCATGAGTCAGCATTTAATTACATATCTTGCAAAATGTGTGACCATATCCACTCCCTGGCATTCTGCTCACTGTGAAGATTCTCTTCACAAGAGTCATTTCAGGGTCATCCCAGAAAGAGGCTGTAGTTCCCTGCTGCTGTCTACATCTTCATTGTGTCTGCATAATATTAGCAACTGTTGGTAAGCCAGACCCTATTTTTCTTTGTTGTTTTTTTTTTTAATTTTTTTTATTAGGTATTTTCCTCAATTACATTTCCAATGCTATCCAAAAAGTCTCCAATACACCCCCCCCCCCCCCCCAGTCCCCTACCCACCCACTCCCACTTTTTGGCCCTGGCATTCCCCTGTACTGGGGCATATAAAGTTGGCAAGTCCAATGGGCCTCTCTTTCCAGTGATGGCCGACTAGGCCATCTTTTGATACAAATGCAGCTAGAGTCAAGAGCTCTGGGGTACTGGTTAGTTCATAATAATGTTCCACCTATGGGGTTGCAGTTCCCTTTAGCTCCTTGGGTACTTTCTCTAGCTCCTCCATTGGGGGCCCTGTGATCCATCCAATAGCTGACTGTGAGCATCCACTTCTGTGATTGCTAGGCCCCGGCATTGTCTCACAAGAGACAGCTATATCTGGGTCCTTTCAGCAAAATCTTGCTAGTGTATGCAATGGTGTCAGCGTTTGGAAGCTGATTATGGGATGGAGGGACCCTATTTTTCTTTTCTTCAGCCAACCAATCATTGGGCATACCATACTCCATGAGGGTATAGGTACATGCTTGGAACATTGTAGCAGAAATAGAAACTACAGGCATATGGACAACTTTTCTTTCTTTGTACCCTTAGAACCATTTTTGGGCATGGTCACACCCACATACCAATTAATTTGATGAATTGCTGCTTTGCAGATTTATCTTGATGACTTGGCAGATCAAATCACACCTAACTCATGATGGCAGTTCAGGTTGCGTTGTAACTTGGTGGCTCACTGTCAAACATTCAGTTTCCATTGAGGACCAATAGCAGGCCAAGAGTTGCCTCTCAAAGGGAGAATACTTGACTACATACAGATTGTGGTAGAACCTTGTTATAAAATCCCAAGGGTTTTCTACTGTGATTCACCCAGAAGGTCTTGCCACTGATTTCAAACAGCATCCCTATCTGCTACGGTCACCTCAAGTACCATTGGATCTACAGGATCATAAGGCCCAAATGGTGGAGCATCCTGTACAGTGGCCTGGACTTGTTGGTACTCAGGTACTCAAAGCCAGTGGTTTCTGAGTCACCTGGTATATGGGCTGGAGGAATACACCCAAATGAGGAATTTGCTACTTTTAGAATCCAAACAGGCCCACTGAACTAGCTCGACTTTCTTGGTGGTGGGAGAATCCAGGTACTTATCCTTCACATTAGGAATATCTCTGTATGCCCTACATGCCTGTACTCCTAGAATTTTCACTAAGGTTACAAGCCCTTGGATTTTGGTTAGACTTATTTCTTCCCCTCTGATACACAATTGCACTACCAACAAGTCCAAAGCGGTTACTGCCTTCTGCTCACTGAATCTGCTCAGCATAATGTCATTAATATAGTGGACCAGTATGATATTTTGTGGAAGAAACAGAAGATCAAGATTCCTTCAAACTGGAACTGAACAGATGGCTCAGTGGTTAAGAGCCCTGGCTTTCCTTCTAGAGGATCTGGAGTCAATTATCAGCACCCACATAGCAACTCACAATCATCTGTAACTCCAGTTCCAGGGGTTGGGGTGAATCCAGTGCCCTCTTTTTGTGCTCACACATACATTCAAGAAAACACTCATACACATAAAGTAAAAAATAAAATTCAACAACAACAATGACAAAGCCCTTTAAACTAAATGAAGACTTAGGGCAGGAGAGTTAATAAACCCTCAAGGTAAAATTGTTAAAGGTATCCTGCTGGCAAGGTAAATTGCTTCTGGTGATGCCTTTTAACAGAGCCCGAGTTCCAGGAGATATGCTCAGGTAAGTTCACCATACCTGGCTCTGCTGCTGCAGTTGAAGTCACCACTTGGTTAAATTTTTGACAGTCAGTTGTCATTCCCTATGATCCATTTGTAGAAGGTAAACCCTGGTTCTTGCTCCTGGCCCCATGCTCCCAGAAATAAAACTCAAACTCAAAATATATTTACAAATATCTTGACCATATAGCTAAGCTCTTCTCTGACTAGCTCACAACTTAAAATATCCCATTTATTTTAGCCTACATTCTGCCATGTGGCTGGTTACCTGTGCTCAGGTACCATACCTTTGCTCTTTTCACATCTTTTCAGCAAGTTCCCTGCCTTCTCTCTCCCAGAATTCTTTCTCTTTCCCGGTGTCCCACCTCTACTTCCTGCTTAAGCTGTAGGCCATAGGCTTTTTAATTGACAGGTGATGCATTCGTACAATACAGAAAATATTCTTTCTATATCTATCTGTCTTCTGCACAGGCCAGATAGAGTTTATGGGAGACACAATGGGGTCCTCTACCCCTGTATCATTCAACTTGATATTGTCATTAATTTCTGCAGTTCCAAGGTTGTGATATTGTTTTGCTTCACTATTTTCTCTGGTAGAGGCAACTCCAGTGGCTTCCATTTGACCTTCCCACAGGTCAGGCCACCAGTGTGAGAATTCTGTAAACTTCTAAGTGTGACTATCCCAGTTTTTTACCCTAGAACTGGGGAATAACCACAGGGTGAGTTTGGGACCCACTGAACCTACTGGAAATTTTACCTCAGTCAGAGCTCCACTGATCACCTGATCTCCACAAACCTCTACTTTCAGTAAGCCTTTCGATATTTCCTAGAATCTGTGCCAGTTTTAGAATTAATGTCCAATAGTTCCAGGGAGTCTGATTATCTCTTTTCCCACAAGGTACAGTTACACTAATGAAAGGCCATACATTCCTTCAAAGAAACAAAGAAGGAAGGGCAGAGGCTAACGTCAAAACCCTTTGATTTCTTAACAAGGTCTTTCCTTAAGGGGCTCTGCCTTTCCTTCGTTAAAGGGGTTCTGGGTCTGTTAACTGGCACAAGTTTGGAAACTGGTTGATGAGCTATGCTATCTGGCATAGCCTTTATTTGATCGGCTTTAGAGTTATAACTGAGAATGGAGGGGATTAGAGGTGATCATATTTGCATTTGAGAACTAGATCCATCTGTGGGTGTCAAGAATGAGTGGCAAAGTCTGAACTGGTTGGCAGCATGTTTTCCCAGGAGACAAGAGGCTGATAGAGGCTGGAGAATGAAGATGGCGGGTGGGGATGTTCTCAAGATTGGAGTGACTCCAAGTAGCCAGATGCCAGTGTGCGGCAGGAAGTACCACAGCCTAAGCCTTCTAACGTGGTGAGGTGTTAGATGATGAGAACCCAAGTACAGGTCTGTCTGTGACACAGAGGCAAACCCATTGAAATCAACTATAAAACAAGTCTTATATTTTTCCGATGCCTTAAAAATTTATTTTGAAATTTAATTTATTTCAATTGATTTTATGCCTTTGAGTGTGTTGCCTGCATGTATGTGTGTTCACCACACATGTTTCTGGTGCCTGGAGAAGCAAGAGGAGGGCATCGGATGCCCTGGAGTGTGTAAAGAAGGCTGTGAGTCTCGTGTGGGTGCTGGTAACCAAACCCAGGTCCTCTACAGTGCTCTTAATTTCTGAACCATTTCTCTCTATTCTCAGTATGCTTTAATATTAGCAGAACTAATAATAGTTACTGGAAAAAGTTAGAATGTTTCGCACAATGTTTTCCTGAGAGCTGGATGTAAGATAGACTGGGGTGGGGTGGGGTGGGGTGGGGGGTGGGGTGGTCTTTGAACTATCAACCTTAATATATTTTTTCCTTGTTAATTCTACTTTTTCTTCATTCCAGAAAGCATTAGGCATATCTAAAGAGAGCCTAGGATAGCAACATCTTTTGTGTTTTCAGCTTTTGTATGACTTAGTATGGGGTGAAAGGATGATTAAAAAGCTTTCTCAGGGATAATTGTGGAAGCGCTGTCAAGTGCTACCTAGTTAGGCAAGAAGAAGGGAGACAGCTACTCTTGCAGCCTTATTAGTCATTGCAAACTTACGACTGTGCTCCTGTTGTGTTCCTGGGGGTATCTCGGTATTAGTGGTGCCTGGAGCCACATGGTCTGCCTTTAAGTACGCAGTGTTTATTCCCCTCCCCCATGGCTTTGCAATATGAACCTCATTTTCCTACCTGTAAGTGGGGATAATGATTAAGCCTAACAACTGGTTTTAGATTGTGGTTAGTCCTGGGAAAGGTTAATTGCAAGCACCCTTGGCAATTGGTCACCAACACCACTACCGGTATGGTTACTGCTTTAACACCCCATCCCAAAGGCTTAGCAGCAAACATTAACCAGTGTGTTCTGGCCATTTGTTTTATGTAGGTGGCTAGTTTGCTTAATTTTACTTTTCTATCAGTTACACGAGGACTGGGCTGGGCAATGGAACTCATCTGTAATTGCTGGACAAAATGTATAGGCGTCTGCATCTTTAGATTGTATCCGTTCCCAATATAATGTCAATGTATGTATTCTTTTGAAAGAGAAAGGGAGCTGAGAGTTCAAGTTGATATTTTTATTATTTGAAACCCCCAAATCGTGCTGTTAAATGCTGTTAACTTTTCCTGCTTTCCCCAGACAGACAGACAGACAGACAGACAGGGATGTAGTTGTTAGTTTCTTCTTCATGCACGTTTTCTGGAAACAGATTGAAACACTAAAGCAGATCCTGCTATTAGCCCATGTGTCGAGGTCAGAGGATGGCTTGCAGGTGTTGGTTCTCTCTACCATGTGGATCCCAGGGATTGAACTCAGCTCAATGGCAAATGCCTTTACCTGCCAAGCCATCTTTTGCACTTCAAATGCACTGTCCTTCAATCATCGTCCTAGTCTTGAATATATCCTAAAGCCTTGGTCTTAAAATTAATTAATAATAAGCATATTTGTATGCTTTGTCACTTCTAACCAAATGGGAGCAGGTGAGTGCACAACTTGGTACATCTGCAGAGGTCAGGGGACAACCTCTGGTCAGTGCTCACCTTCTGCCCTGTTTGAGACAGTACTCACCTTGGCACACACCACTCCAGCTGGTTTGTAAGCTTCAGGGGAGATTCCAATTCTGGCTCCCATCTCACTTGCCAACCCGCCTTTATGTGTTTTCTAGAGATTTGAACTTAGATCCTCACACTTGCATAGCAAGCATTTTGTCCACTGAGCCATCTCCCCTAAAGCCTTGAGTTTTATAGTTTTTTTTTTCTTTTTAAAAAAATGATTTATTTAATTTTATTTTATGTGCATTGGTGTTTTGCCTGTATGTGTATGTCTATGTGAAGGTGTCAGATCCCCTGGAACTGAAGTTACAAGCTGCTAAGTAGGTGCTGGGAATTGAACCTGGGTCCTCTGGAAGATCAGCCAGTGCTCTTTAATCACTGAGCCATTTCTCCAGCCTCTGTAGTTCTTCCTTTCCTTTCCTTTCCTTTCCTTTCCTTTCCTTTCCTTTCCTTTCCTTTCCTTTCCTTCTCTCTCTCTCTCTCTCTTTTTGTTCGCTTGCTTTCTCTCTCTCTCTTTCTTTCTTTCTTTCTTTTAACTTTTAGACTTATTTTATGTGACAGTTTTTCCTCTTGTGTATGTGTCTTAGTCAGGGTTTCTATTCCTGCACAAACATCATGACCAAGAAGCAAGTTGGAGAGGAAAGGGTTTATTTGGCTTACACTTCCATGCTGCTGTTCATCACCAAAGGAAGTCAGGACTGGAACTCAGACAGGTCAGGGAGCAGGAGCTGATACAGAGGCCATGGAGGGATGTTCTTTACTGGCTTGCCTCCTCTGGCTTGCTCAGCCTACTCTCTTATAGAACCCAAGACTACCAGCCCAGAGATGACACCACCCACAAGGGGCCTTTCTCCCTTGATCACTAATTGAGAAAATGCCTTACAGTTGGATCTCATGGAGGCACTTCCTCAACTGAAGCTCCTTTCTCTGTGATAACTCCAGCTGTGTCAAGTTGACACAAAAATAGCCAGTACAATTGACCCCTTGTCAACTTGACACACAAACACATCACTAGTAAGCCTCAACTCTTACATTCTTATTCATCCCCAAGATCTAAATAACTTTAAAAGTCCCACAGTCTTTACATATTCTTAAATTTTCAATCTCTTTAAAATATCCATCTCTTAAAATCCAAAGTCTCTTCACAATTAAAAGTCTCTTAACTGTGGGCTCCACTAAAACAGTGTCTTCCTTCAAGAGGGAAAATATCAGGGCACAGTCACAATCAAAAGCAAAAGTCAATCTCCAACCGTCCAATGTCTGGGATCCAACTCACGATCTTCTGGGCTCCTCCAAGGGCTTGGGTCACTTCTCCAGCCATGCCCTTTGTAGCACACGCGTCATCCTCTAGGCTCCAGATACCTGTACTCCACTGCTACTGCTGCTCTTGGTGGTCATCTCATGGTACTGGCATCTCCAAAACACTGCATGACCCCTTCAGTCCTGGGCCTTCAATTGCAACTGAGGCTGCACCTTCACCAATGGCCTTCCATGGCCTCTCACAGTGCCGAGCCTCAGCTGCTCTGCGTGACCCCTTCATGCCTTCAAAACCAGAACCACCTGGGTGACCCTTACACATTACCAAGTCCCGCTGCAGAAGGAGTACAACCTTGCCTATCTCTGGAACACAGCCTCTTTGTGCTTTCAGAAAACACTTCCCAGAAGATGTCACCTCAACGATGCTGGTCTCTTCTTAATCACTGCTAATTTCTTAGCTCCAGCTAACCAGCATCAATAGTCCCAGTAATGCAAAGTTTTTGCTTTAGTAGTTCTGGTATCTTGTTAATCACAGCTGATTCTTCAGCCCCAGCTAACCAGAACTACAAAATCTTCACAATAAAAACAGCAATGGCCCTGAAGAGAGTCTTTAATTTTCCCTCTGAAATTTCACAAACTAGGCCTCCTTCTTCTGCACTGTTCTCAGCATTATCTTCCAAGCTCCTACACAACATCTGACAGAGCTCTTAACAACGAATGGATCTTCAAGCCCAAAGTTCCAAAGTCCTTCCACAGTCCTCCCCAAAACATGGTCAGGTTGTTTTAGTCAGGGTTTCTATTCCTGTACAAACATCATGACCAAGAAGCAAGTTGGGGAGGAAAGGGTTTATTCGGCTTACACTTCCACACTTCCATACTGCTGTTCATCACCAAAGGAAGTCAGGACTGGAACTCAAGCAGGTCACAAAGCAGGAGCTGATGCAGAGGCCATGGAGGGATGTTCTTTACTGGCTTGCCTCCTCTGGCTTGCTCAGCCTACTCTCTTATAGAACCCAAGACTACCAGCCCAGAGATGACACCACCCACAAGGGGCCTTTCTCCCTTGATCACTAATTGAGAAAATGCCTTACAGTTGGATCTCATGGAGGCACTTCCTCAACTGAAGCTCCTTTCTCTGTGATAACTCCAGCTGTGTCAAGTTGACACAAAAATAGCCAGTACAGTATGTAAGTGCGCTATGTGCATGTCTGGTGTTCAAGGAGGGCAGAAGAGGGTGTCAGATTCCTTGAAACTGCAGTGAGTCATCACATGGGCTTTAGGAACTAAACTCAGTTCTTCTGTAACAGCAACAAGAGCTCTTAACTACTGAACCATCTCTCCAGCTCTCAAGTTTTACACACACACACACACACACACACACACGGTATAATGAGCATTTTGGTTATATTGTAAATCTTTAGAGAATTTGTTACTTTATAAAAACTTATGTCTCCATTTTCTCCTTATTTACCCCCTTCTTCTTCTCCTCCTGGATACCCTTAGAATGGACCTCAGATCTGGCATGACTAGGCAAGAGCTCTCCTACAGAGCATCTCCTCAAGCCGTCCTATCTCCCTTGTATGACCACTTTGGAGAGTACGTATGTAAAGAGAGCTCCTCTTCCCTTTCCAGGTCTGAGGAAGGATGTCCTAGAGCCAGAGTGCCTGATAACTATGCATTCTTAATTCTGTATTTCCTTTTGTGCTATGTATACACTTGAGCATCTGAGTGTCCACTTCTCACTCACTGGAGGAGGAGAATGGTCTCAGAGCGTAAATCCAGCAGTCCCTGAAGAGGCTCTTCAGTGAGGTGGCAGCTGAGCTGGAACCCTGCTACTGCCTTGCTGAAGAATGATCTAGAGACTTCCTTGACTCTGATGGGTTTACTCATGCGTAGCCACTGACAGGGTGTGTTACTACACCCAGTTTTAGTCTTGACCAACTACCAAGCCTGTTTAACTGGTGAAGGGTGTTTTAATTTGGTGCTTTGGGGCCTGTCCCTGGGTGATCTGAGATCCACATTGCCCTGTGGAGTCTCGGTCAGCTTACAGGGAGGACTGATTCTGTGTGGATGAGCCGGAGCTTTCCCTGGGTTTCAGGCTGTTGTTCCTTTCCCAGAACCCAGGAGATTGTAGACTGGATGTTTGGGTTTTGAGAACATCGAGGAACCATTTTGTTCCATAGATAGGTTTGCAGTCTGGGATATCTTGGCCCTTTTTTTCCCCTCCTTTCTGATGGCTAGAAATGGCAGACCAAGCCAGGCAGAAATATACAGAGAGGTATTTCTCCTTTTCTGGTGCCTCCAGGAAGGATTCAGTGAAGGCCCTGCGGCTGTCAAGGTCTTTGAACCTCAAAAGAGCTACTTCAAGAGTCAGCAAAAGGCAGGTTGGTACAGAGCTTTCTGTCTCCTTTAAAACTTCCCTGAGAACTGAAAAACCTTCCTCTTCTCTGTGTTTATTTCTTAATATTCTTTGGGGAAAAGCTTCCTAATTAATTTGAACACCTCCCTTCAAAGTCTTCCTGATGTTTGCTGTGCTCCTAGGTTCTGTGTGGATGTGTGCTATTTGTGTGTCTAATTATTTCTTATACAAGTGTCGAGGTTGTATCTCACAAGTAACCTTGTTGCCAGAAGACTCCAGACTCTCATGTGTAATCCCCTTGGCGGGACTTCAGTGGTTACATTTATGTTACCAAAACATTCTCTACAAGGATTAGGTAACCTTTACATGCAATGCAACACTGGAATAAAGTCTGTCAGTGCGCTCACTTTCATAGAGAGTAGTTTCACAGAAGCACAGTATCATAGCGTTACAGTTTACTCTTTCTGCTTTTAAAGTGCCGATCGAAAATGATAGCAAGTAGGTGTGGCTATGCTTTCTTGACAGTTTATTTTACTATTTGTATGCTGAATATATGGACTTAGGCTGTTCAAGTAGTATGGGCTTGCTCTGCATCTGGTGGTGAAGTTTCTCTGGCACAGCCCCTGATTCCTTGCTGGGTGGTGCCTTCTGTTTTGGGGATCAGCGTCTCAGCAGCTGCCAAGCCAGTGTTGTGTGTGTTCTGCTCAGTCTTGAGGATTTTCAGTTTCTCCTTCCCGCCTTTTTCCCTTACTGCCACAGAGGCCACCGGTATGCTGGAAGCAAGTCAGAAACAATCTCATGTAACTCAGACTGACCTCAGACTATCTGTGAGGATGACCTTCAACTTCTAATCCTCCTGCCTATACCTCCCAAGTTCCGAGACTATGGGTGTGGTTTATATAGCTTCTTGCATGCCAGACAGGCACTCTACGAACTGAGCTACAACCTCAGCCTTCTAATTATTTGATAAGCGAATTATTTATATAAAATGTTTATAAATATCTTATAAACAAATAATTGTATAAATTTCAGCAGAAATCACAAGAACACACATTTTTTTAGTTAAGTATTTTTAGCAGCTCTGATTTATTTCTCCTGATAATATTTTGTTTCGATCCATGTAATTTGATGACCCCTAAACCCTGTGGTTTATTTATTTAAAGAATTAAACCTTCTACCTAGAGTACATGGAATGTAACAGGAAATAAGGAGATCAAGGCCCAGCCTTGAAGTATCACTGATAATTCTACTGGATGAGGCTTTCCCTCTGGAGAAGCAGGAGGTGAAACTGCTGAACTCCGAGTGTGCAGGCCTGTGGGGCTGGCATTTGACACCTGGGAGTTTCGGTCTCAGTAGATGAATGCACAGAAAGGAGTCCTTAGTTGCTTTGTGGCAGGGTGTCAACCTCCCATCCTGTCAGAATCCAGTTTGCTAATTGAACTGTGCTGTGCACGCTTAACGCCCTGCCCTTCCTCATCCCATGGTAATGGTGACATTGTCTTGCTCTTATAAAATACTCTCGTAAATGATTAAGTTTTCTGAGCTGTTAGCAAGATGGTGTTAATGTTCATCTTAAATATGAGATGTGACTCTTGGGAGGTTGCATGAGGACACTGGTACCTGGGAGACACTCACCTATGTGAAGATGTGATAGTAAGTTGCATTGACAGAAAAGACAGGCAGGTTCCTTTTCTCTTAAGCATGACGTACCCTCTGCGTAGAGAATGGTTTTTCTCCTCCAAGCCAGCACATGGCTTATAGAAATGGAACTGTTTTGTATATATTTGTATACATTGTATATAATGGTACACATTGCTAGGGAAAGGAGGTATAGTTAGAAGACTGCAAATTTCCTCAGATTTGTCAAGGAAGTTGAGATCATGTATTAAATGTGAAAGAGCTTCTGGTGGAGTCAGGCTGTAACCCCAGCTTTTTGCTAAGTGCCCAAGTCAGCTGCAGAATGAGACCCTTGTATCCACCCAGCAGAAGGAGACCTTGCCAACTTGAAAACCCGATGAGAGACTAAAAGTCAACGGGGGTAGTTTGCTGGGTGAACAGGTTTATCTTGTAGGATGTATGATCAACAGTCTCAGCAAAATCTGAAAATTATTTTTTCTCGTGGGCATTTATTTTATGTGTATGAGTGTTTGGCTTGCTTGTACATATGCATTTTATTTATTTTTGGTGCCTTTGGAGATCAGAAGAGGACACTTGATCCTCTGGAACTAGAGTTTAGGATGGTTGTGAGCCACCATGTGGGAACTGGGAACTGGGAACTGAATCCATACTTTCATACTCTTTTGTCCCAACACAAAGGAGTCTTGGGTCTTGTACCTAAACAATTGCTATTCTCCATAAGTGTTCACAGAATACAAGAAGGCAGCACACCCAAGTGTGCAGTTATGATTGTCCTTGTCAATAAAAGTGCTATGCAATAGAATTACAGTCAGTTGGATTTAGCTTTGTATCCCATTGTTGTATTTTTAAAATAGATTTCTTTCTTTCTTGTGTTAGTCTCTCTCTCTCTCTCTCTCTCTCTCTCTATATATATATATATATATATATATATATATATATATATATATATATAGTCTGTGCACCCTGCATGTGCAGTCCCCTCAGAAGCAAGAAGGAGGGTATCAGAAATTGGAACCGGAGTTACAGATGATTATTAACTGCTGTGTGGGTGCTGGGAACTGCAGCCTGTTCCTTTAAAAGAGCAGCCAGTGCTTAGGAGCTGAGCCATCTCTCCAACTCCTACAGATGTATTTTTAAATGAGTCTTTTTCTCCACTGTGGATGCTGCCACTTGTAGTTGATGAAACACACAGATAAATAGATGTGCCAAGTACTGTACTGTTTGTCACGGAACACTAGAACTTGTGTATATTCTCACTAAATGTACTGTCAGGAAGCTACTTGCTAGGAATGTACGCAAGTGTGCGTCCTTGTTTTCTAAGGTGGTAATTCTATCTACCTTTTTCATTTGTGAAAGAAATAATGACTTAGAACTCACAACAACAACAACAACAACAACAAAATAGACCATCTAAGTGCGGCTTTTCTTCACTGACAGAATTACTTCCTGGTCCTGGAAGAACAAGTGGCACTGGCAGATGGTGTGTCTCTGGCCTGCAGGAGAAATGTATTCCCAATGAGTCTTTCTGTACCCCCCTTTTTTTGTATAAATATTAAGATGATATGAATCTTAATTTCTCCTTAGTCATGTGTTGTACTTGGAGGTTTTTGCTTCCTTAGCAACCTCAGTTACTGTGGTTTCTACATTTGTATGTAACTTATTCAAGGGTGACATCTAATTTTTTAAATATTTAATTTTAGCTTCCCCATAAGCAATTAGGTAAAAATATACATTTATCAACAGTACCCAGAATAGTTTAAGCCACAAACTCCAAACAAATCTGAAATATTTGCTTCCTTCTGATTACTTTATGGCAGGAACTCTTTGCTTTAATAACTAAACTACTTGTTGAGAGATTTCCAGTGTTTAATCATCATGGGGGTGACCTAGTTCTAGGTAGGAGTTGGGGTCATATAAAGCAGTGAATGACTGAATTGGGGTATAAAACATCATACAGACTTGAAGGAAAAGAACCAGTAGTGTAACTTCATTTGTTTGAACTCTGATTTCCTGGCTTAGCATTCACAAAACCCTGGATTTAGTCCTTAGCGTCACATAATCTGGGAGTGATGGTGTAGGCCTGTAATTAGTGGGCTTGAGGGGGTGGACACAGGATCAGCAATTGAAGGTCACCAGCAAGGTCCTCCGATATCTGCTACTAGAGAGTGAGTTTGAGGCCAGTGTGGGATACGTGGTGCCTTGATCTCAGTGCTAACTCCTTATCATCTCACCTCAAGCCAATAACATGCAGTTCTTGACACGGCTGTTCAGCCCAGTTGTATGGTCAGTGGCTCTTCCCTAGATAACCCCCTGGAAGGGAACCGGTCAATATTGCCAAAATATTAGTAAACATTGCAGCTGGGAGGGAGCTACCTAGGGATTCAAAGACTCTACTTTTATGCAGCCCTCCAGAATAACATCATAAAAGCTAAAAAGTTTCACGGTCACAGTGATAGTTTTAAACCCTATGTCAGATGCCTTTCTTTTCCCCTCCCAGTGGAAGGGGCTCCAGGCCAAATGGGCTTGCTCTGCATCCCAGCTGTGCCAGCACTGAAGCTCCTTTGGTACAAGTCTCTTGTTCCTTGCTGGGTGATGTCTTCTGTTTCGGGGGATCAGAGTCTCAGTATCCGCCAAGCCAGTGCTGCGTGTGTGTTCTTATACCGTATTACTTTTATGAACAGGTGGGATTTGTGGCTAAATTCTAACTGGCCTAACTGCAGAAATGAAAAAAAATACTTAGAGACATCCATATTTATTTTAAATTTAACCGAAGTAGTGATTGACCCAGTCATCAGTTTTGACTCACCGGGGGCTCACCTCTGACAGAATAGCTTCTGATATTGTCTTCATTTTTCAGAGGTTGTAGGCTCAGCAATCATGAAGCCCCCATAAAGATCACTTTGTGGCTCAACATTTTGTAGTCTTTGATTTGCCAGGTGCTCCCCGATTAGAGGATGCTAGGTGGAGCCTGGTGGCAGGATGGGACTGAGCGTTGACTTTTCTGCTCTGATGGCTACTGGCCAGCATCATCTAGCAATGGAAGTACCCTTTCTTTCCAATTCTTATCCGTTTTCTTTTTATGCTTCCTGGCAGCTTCCCTTAGCCTTTGGAGAATCAACACCACTATTGGAAGATCGGACACTATTCTGTTTCTCTCCTAGCCTCTCCCTCCAAGTCCTTTTGCTAAGCAAACCAGATGTAGACTGACCTGTATCCCATCCTTGGGGGCTGAGTCCCACCTGCCAGGACCCTCTTCCATCTGACTTTGGATTTGGATGGCTCAGCTTCCATCCTTTGACTCGCCTTTTACTCCAGGATGGCCCATCCATAGTCCACTCGCCTTAGGCTTTCTGTGTGGGGAATTACATTTTCTCTGGTGGATCTTTACTGTACTAGTGTATATTTAGGTGATATTCAGCATTGAGCAAATTAGACCAGAAGGTGACTTTGAGAAACATTCTCTGAGTCATATTGTCATATGACTCATCTGCTGGGCTTTAATGGACACCTGCATGTGTTTTCATGTCTTTTGTACCAAAGGATATAAAAATCTAAAAAGTCTTCTCAAAAAAGTGGATTTGGGTAGGGTTTTTTTTTTGTTTGTTGTTGTTTTGATCTCCAGGAAAGTTAAATGAAGGTTGAAAAAAAAATGAGTAGCAGTGATGTGCTAATTAGCAAAATCTCGTGGTTTGGGAGCAGCTAGTATAAAAAGTTATCAGTTAATTTAAGGACAGAAAGTTTGTTTTTTATTTCAACAAAGAATCTTTTATCACCAAATGAATTTCAGACTCCCACAAGCATCTTTGAGTTCCCGCTTCTCTCTCTCTCTCTCTCTCTTTTCACCCTGAAACTTAGGGAAGTATGAAACGCATCTTTGAAAATGTTTATTTTTATTTTTATTATTTTTTAATGTTGCATTTATTTGTGTTCGTGCCAAGGCTCTGCCGGACCTGGGCACTGTGAGTCAAAGCATGCACCCGGACATGATTCCATGTGGAGTCATGTAATATAGTCACTCTAATATAAGAAAGGGGACAGCTTGCCCTTCCCACACGCCAGGTGCAGTTTCGAATGTTTTGTAAAGGTTGCTGCTCACGGCTTGTCCCCCTTGAGCTGACACACACATGCTTTTGCTTGGCGTTTGTGGAAGCTTGATTCAGCATCTGTCCCCTGGCCTGGGCTTGCTAACAAGGCATCTTCAAGGTTCCTGTCCTGTGGTCCTGACTTGATTATAACGGAGTCCTCTTAGCTCACAGCATGCACATAATTAATGAAAAGGACATTGAGTTCTGCAGGCACATGTAGGTCCCTATTACCAGATGTTTAATTATTGTTGTCAGGGAGTATTTGAAGTACCTGGCTAGCTCTGGAAGCAGAGCTGGAAGGGAAAGCCAACCCTGTTGGGTCTTGACAGATTGGTCCTTTCATATACAAGGATTTAAGAGTCAGTAGACAGAGCTAGAGTCTTCCTTGCACCAGATTTGTGGAAGGAGAAGATATTACACTTCAACTGCCACCCTTTGAAGCCCATGGTTGCTTCCATTACATTTGTCCTGTGTCATTGAGCCACCATTTAATTAGTATGAAAACTTGAACATTGATAATTAGATCTTCAGAAACAACACTTAAATTCTCTGCAGACAGTATATCTATCATGTATTATCATGTAATACTTCCTGGAATTTAGGTTAGTCATCTCAAGAAAATATTGAATGGATTGTGTTGCAGATGGAGGTATACTTTACCATAAAGGTATAAATTAGATATTAAGTAGGAAAGCATCCAAGAGCCCCATATAGAGAGCAGGAAATGTGTTTTATATTCAGTCTGTTAACATTGGGTTTCTTTATGACTCATTAGAAGTCTAAAATTATCCTTGGCTACATATCAACTGCAAGGCTAGCCTGGGATACAGGGGGACAAAGAGGACTTTGTTATGATCAACTCAGGGTCACTGGAGGGGTCCTCACAGCTATCTGTCCATGTCTTGTTAGCAAGCTCAGACCAGGAACAGATATGCATCAAACGTACAAAAACCAAACACAATGCTTTGTGGCATACAAATTAGAGATTGAAAAAAAATTACATTTTGCCTGCATGAGAAGTCTGTTTCTAGGCTATTCCTCTCAAATATTTGATTGATTTACCATCAGAGATTATAAATAGGAAACCCATATATAATGAGCACAGGGCATCTCTGTGGTTGTAAAGCCACACCTCTCCTGGACCTTAATTTTCTTCGTCCTGGTCATTTTCGCTTTGTTTTAAAAACAAGATTGCACTATGTAGCTTAGACTGTCTCGGTACAGGTGGCAGTCCTCCTGCTTCACGGTCCCAGGGCTGCAATTAGAGGTGTGGGCTGTGATGCTTGCCTGGTTCACCCTGTCTGAGGCTTGTGGTTATGCTTCAGTTCTTAGAAACCAAATTTCTTCTTAGATTATAGATGGCCATACTGCCCCCTAGTGTTTTCTCTGTGCCCTACTCACAAGGATTTGGATTACAGAGCACATATATCTACTGAGATTTTGTTCTTGCCCTTGCATGAAAATGCAGCATCCTTAGAGCACAGTGCAGACAGGGAGAGTGTCTTTGTTTTTAGGGCTGCTGTTCCCTATGCACCCTCAAAATGGGTTCTGATTTTTTTTTTTTTTTTTTTTTTTTGAGACCAGCACTCCTGTTTTGTCCATATTCCACTTTCTCTGTCCCATGTCAGGTCCCACTTTCTGTTTGCCTGGGAGAAACACAAGCTAGGATACTACCAGTTTGCATTTTATAAATAAACCATACAAAGAGATCAATGGGAACTTAAAAGATACAAAGATACATAAAAACATATACTTTGAAAGAGCCAGGCAGGCAGCCCTAAAAGATACATTGTAATACTGTATTTGTGTTGTATACAGTTAAGGCTCCATTTAAAAAAAAAAATAAGAATGGTGGTTGTATACATGGAGCTAAGTTATTTTTCCTCTGAATGGACCCATTTTTAAATTGTCACCATAAAATGGTTAAGGTTGAATGAATATTTTAAAGCACATGAAATCTGGTCATAAGGGAAGTGAGTTTTTTTAATTAAAAGTGGTTTTTTTAAAATATATATTACATGTTTGAGTAGCCAATACAGCCAACCCTGTAATGTATAAATTTTGCATCTGTGAATTCAACCCCAAGTCAGAAATATTCTGGAAAAGTAAATAAAAAAATGAAAACAAACCCTAAAAATTGCATTTTTTAAAAGTATACAGATCTTCCTGTCTCTTTGTTCTTCCTTAAACAATGTAACATGGCAGCTGTACCCATCACATTTCAATGGTTCTGTTAGGTATTATGTAATGTAGACAGGATATAATGGATGCAGGAGGAGTCGATGCTTGCCTGGCATGACTCCCAGCACCACCAATACAGTGCATGGCAAGGTTTGTGTGGATAAATTCTGTGAAAGTTTGCACCATCTTGACACCAGCAATTTGAGCAGCTACCTAGGTGGTGGTACCTGTGGGATCCTGGGATTACTCCCCCATAGATGCTGAAGACTGACTGCATTGATAAAGTTTTTACTATGCTCAACAGAGGGTCAGTGGAGTTTTGGGTTCAGAAGAAGTGTTTGTCACGTAACAGGAAAGAAGCAAAGGCATTAAATGCTTAATTCACTTTTTTTTCCCCAGCAGGGGTACATAAGGGGAAACTGTAAGCAGATATGAATAGTCAGGGTCAGATTATAATTTTGGAAGGAAAAGCTAAGGGTCAGAATGTTCTGAGGATCTGACCTGGGGCTGTCTCTGTCCCTAAGGGGAATTGTATGGCCATCTCAGACCTGAGGGGAAATTTGGTTTCTAAAGTAGGCAGGGTGTGGAAATGTGTGCTGTGTGCCTGTGTGGCAGCTCAGTGCCTTCATGTTAACTAGCAGCTTGGTGGTCGAGTCCAAAGTTTTGAGTCTGATAAGTGAATAGATTCAGTGGTATCAAGGAAGTAGTCGAATAGGAAGTAGACAGATGTGGTTGGGTCTGGCCTGAACTTCACTAATATTAGCACCATAGGCATTCTGCTGATCCGTGAAGCTATCTTGTCAATCATTTAAACAGCTATGCGTTGCTGTAGATTCCTGGGTGCTTTCCCATGGAAAGGTAGGGAGCTTCTTGCATCCTGAATGGCAAAGTTTGGGTCATTTAGCTTAGCTGTGTGTCCACCTCTCAGGACACATGTGAACGCCAATCATTCCTATCACTCGGTGTTGCTTCGAGGGGAGACTCTGTTACTTTACTTATATTAATTGTCTTTAATTCTCTTTCGTTTGAAGATCCTTTTCAGGAAGTGAACAGTAGCGTTCTCTGATAGTTCTTTGAACTGTTCTTTTTTTTTTTTTCCTTCACAATTTTTCCGGCCCCAGGTGTGTTTTTCTTCACCTCATCTCATTAAAACCATGCCGTCATACCTGTATTTCCTATAAGGCTGTCAGTTTCACATTAAGCCACTTAATAAAGACAAGATGCGGACTGTGAAGTGGAAACGTCTTGTTTCTTTGGAAAGTCAGTTATGCCAAATGATGTTTTGCTGGGGCACACAGGTGAAAGGATGTTTTGCTATAGCAGACACGTGAAAGAATGTGCGATGTGCGATGTTAGCCGGGTGTGGTGGCGCACGCCTTTAATCCCAGCACTCAGGAGGCAGAGGCAGGTGGATTTCTGAGTTCGCGACCAGCCTGGTCTACAAAGTGAGTTCCAGGACAGCCAGGGCTACACAGAGAAACCCTGTCTCGAAAAACAAAACAAAAAACAAAAAAACAAAAACAAAAAAAGAATGTGTGATGTTTAAAAAGAATATAAATATGACCCCACAGTCAGTGGGAGCTCAAACATTGGTTTGCTTTGCTCTGTCTGGCTTACCAGCATTGCTGACATGCATGTATTGGTTTATCTCGCATTGCATTGCTGAGCTCTGCCTATGGTAACTTCACAGAGTAAAACACTCACCAAAGAACTTCTTGTGAGGTTCCTGTGGCTTCTTGATATTTCCATGGACTTGGGCCAGTTGTCAAACCTTGTGGTTTCTTCTGGATTGAACTGCCCTTGCTGGTTCGTGTGTGGTGTCTGCCAAGTGGACTGGTCTGCAGCTGCTGATTCATGTTTGGTGTTTGCTAGTGGCCTGGGCTAAGAACAGCAAAGACTGAAATCTCTCCCAAAGAACTATTTCTAAACAGGTCTGCTTCCCTGTATCCTAATAACCTTTCTCTTCTACTACCTCTGATGGGTGGTGGGCTAGAGTGGAGGTTGAACCCTTATTAAAGTTGGTTGAAAAAAATATATGCCTACAGATTGTCTTGTGGGCTCATGCCTTCTGTTACTGGGGCTCAGCGTATGAGCATCCCTCCATGACTAGTGTTCATGCCTGCGCACCATGCACTGCACTGTCTCTTCCTGGAATCTTATTTTTGCCCTGAAGTTTCATCTGATAGTCATCAGGGTCAGAGGTGGCAAAATCTGCTTTTTGACCAAATGTTGTGGACACACTGTGGCTTTCTCCGGGTCCTGTGGGTCAGCCTAGCCTCTGTGCATTTCCATAGCCCACTCTCAGTACCTTCCTCTTTCTTTAAAGAATGTCAGCTCTTGATCATGGCTAGGCCATTGATGCTATGCTGTTTCCAGAGTTCATTGTAGAAACTGCTAGTTCCTAAGGAGGGGTTTTGTCTAAACAAAGGAAGGAGTTCAGTCCGTTCTGGTGATTACTAATCTCTGGGGGAATTGAGGAAGTCATTATTGGGTATTGGGGTGGAAGCTACTGGGACTCATCTGTTGTTGGATCTTATGAAATGCAGTCTTTCTTTTTCAGCAGGTCTGCCCCCACACTTGGAACATTTTTCCCTCATTATCCTCTCTCAGAACTCTGAGTTCTGCCACTCTGGCAAGTCTTTAGCCGTCACATCTGCACCTCACCAGCACCATTTTCTTTAGCTGACAACTTTTAAACAGTTTCCTGACAAGTCTGCTTGCGAATTTGTAGAAGCTCCTCTGTTTGATTGAGGAGTTTGACTAATCACTGTACACGGCTGTACTTAGGCCTGGACTGACTGATTCCCCTTCCTCAGAATATGTCTGTTCATTTGATGCTGTTTGGGAGCCTGTGAGCACACACAGGTGCATCTTCTCCTTGCTCCGTTTGAGTGAGGCCATCGCACAGCTTCTGTGAGCAGTGTGGGAAGTGTAGGTTATCGTGGGGGTGTCTGCTGGAAATTTCTCTGCCTTGGTTTTGCCTGTTCCTTCAAGGATACTGACCAGGCCTAAATCTGTTTCAATTGCACAACTGCACTGAGAGGTGGGAAACCGGCAAGGGAAGGTTGGGAAGAACATCAGGGATAATGGGTTTTCTGAGGAAAACCCGAGATGCCTGCATGAGGGAGGCGGCCAGTTAGTGGCTTTGCCCTGTGCTTCTCCATACAGAATGTGAAGGACCTAAGGAAATGAACATGGTACATCTTCACCAAAAGCTGGGCCTCTCCTCAGTACGCACTGTTAGACCTATGCACAGCCAGCCTTGGGTGAGGCCCCCAGTACTTGCTCAGTGTGACTTAATGCTGAGATCCACTCTCCTGGGAATGGGGTGGCTCTGCACAGCACAGTGGTTGCTTCATGGTGTCTCAGGTCCTAGGTGAGAGCTTTGTGTTAGCCTTGGAACTGCACAGGTGTCCCAGTTCTACTTCAGGAGAACGAAACGGCACTTTGGTTTTGCAGAGCCGCCGTGTGCTGAGAAGGACTTGGGAGTCGTCTGTGCTAGGGGGCTTGACTGGCATCTTGAAGACTGTTGTCACATTGGGTTGGCTGAGGAGAACTTCCAGGTCCCTTGAGGACTAGGCTGGTAGTCCCAGTGGTTACTGAGGATGGGGAGCATCACTGTGGTGGCTCTCTGGACATCTTCAGCTCCTGCTCTGTCTGTATTTATTTTGGGTAACGGTTGGACCTCCTGCCTCATTTTCCCAAGTGCTACGGTTACAACCTTATACCACCATGCCCAGATTCTCTTTATGTCCTCCCTGTGTGTAGCCACTTTTGGCTCAGTAGGTAATGCCTTGGATGGCAGAGAAACAGCTGGCTTGATTCCCTTTTAGGAAGGAGACTCAAGGGACAATGGGTGCTCAGTATTAAGGGAAAGATGCTGGGAATAAGGTTCCTTCTTTCCTCAGACCAAAAGAAAGAATATGTGGGAAGTGTTATTGCATTGATTTTTGCCACTTGCCTAATTCTGTGGAAGGGAGATGAGCAGGTCTCCTTGCAGTCTCTGGATACCATGTTTCCCTGTACATGCGTGGACATAGAACTTTTCCCACACCCACTGGATGGTGATGGCAGCTGCTTAGCCACTCCAGTGCACCCACTGCCAAAGTGTGGTCAGGATATGCTTGGCTTTTGCCTCCTCCCTTTGTGTGTGTGTGTCCGTCTGTTTGTCCGTCTCTCTCTGTGTCCATCTGTCTGTCTGTCTACACACACACACACTTTTCCTCCTTCTGACCTAAGTGATGGTAGTATACCGAGCTGGCTAGCAAGAGAGTTTCCAAAACTAAACTCTTAAGTCTCAGAGTTTGCTAGGCCTTCTCTAATCATCAAGACAAGTACAAAAACAGTGACCTTTCTGGTTCTCCCCCTGTGTGCTGTGGAGTGCTGCAGTGCCCTGCCCCGGACCTCTGGTGATCGATATGCTTGGGACTATTAGCTTTGTGGTTGAGTTGCAAATCTGGGTAAATATTTGTACAAAGCCAAGCCTGCCCTGGCTGCCTGCATAGCTGTCTGTTGGCAGCTGTAAGTCCTTTGAAGTCCTGAAATCTGCTGAACTTGGACCCTCTGTCTCAGCCTTTGTAGCTCTGTGGCCATATTTAAAGCTGATGATGTTGCTTTCCTGTTTTTGGAGGACTTGTCAGTGGCTGTAAGTTTACCCTGGCTACTGTCCAAGGAGCAGCAGGAATTCTGACCTAGCTAGGAAGTATTAAATGATAGGCCATCTGAAACAGCTGGGTGTCTGTTAAAGTGTCACCTGGGGAGATACACTATTTTCATATTTTTGTATATTATTTGGATTGTGTAATGTCACAGGACTTTTATCAAAGACACCTAGCAGCATCCCCAACATACACTATAGCTCTTGGCACTGGGAGTAACACGGATTACATCAATATTAAAAAATAAGCTATCAGACATTCATGAAGGTTGTTGGATTTTCTCTCAAGAATGTCTTTGAAGCTGACTTAAAATTGCCACATCTGTTATGATGACTGCGTGTGTGCTTGAAGATAATAAAGCATGAACCTTCAGTCTGTTTAAGTCAGGCGTAGTCCTCATACCTGTGCACAGACTCGTGGTGACCCTGGGATAAGGAGAGTTTTTCTGTTGATAAACATGTATTTTTGAGTATCTTATGTGAGAATTGCATATTGTGTTTCTCTCCGGAATTGATGCAGATCTGCATACATCCTGACCCTGGAGGAACCCCCTCGACTCTGCTCCTTGACATCATTCTTTGTAATTTTAATTTAGGCTACCGAGGCAGCAGCTATATTCCACCACAGTATCTGCTGTGTACACAGGACAAAGTTGGATTTCCAAGTGTGTTGTTCTTTCTTTCCTTTGTGGAGTGCTTGCCACAACTCACTCATCCCAGGATTTCTCTCCAGTAGTTCTTGTCAACCATTAATAGTCACTAGAAGGCAGCAAGCAAAGCCCTCACTTCTTTCACGGCAGCTGGAAATCACAAAGTAATTAGGGCTACAAGGAGCTTTTGAGACTATGAGCTCTGGCAGCGGTTTGATTTTGTGTCAGG
The DNA here is from genome assembly GCF_978045245.1 of Mus caroli. NCBI lineage: Eukaryota > Metazoa > Chordata > Mammalia > Rodentia > Muridae > Mus > Mus caroli. Next base: position 2,114,885 of record NW_028227265.1, on the reverse strand, counting down.
TAAAGATCTGCTCCTGCGCACTCAAAGGAAAAAAACATCTTTCAAAGTTTCCATTTTCATGGCCTTTCCTGTTTTATGTGGCAGACTGCAGAATTACTCCAAGTCTGGGGAATATTTGTAAGATTGCTGAGTTTGCTAAAGCTTTGCCTGCCAGACTCTCACCGTCGCTTTCCTTATGTGCTTTACATATTTCCTGTCAGTAGATGCCCCACTGATACCTACAGTGCATCGTCTGGATGTGAGGTGTAGCCTTGATAAAAGACAAGCCGTCACTCTAAAGGGATGCAGCTTCCAGCTTGCTACTTATTATGTCGGGAGTCCTAGGCCATGCAGGTTTATTCTAGGAAGGGATGAATAATGGATCGTTCTTCAGTGTGATTCTTACACGCAGAAGAAAAAAAAGTTTAAGTTCTTCTTGTGAAATTGTTATTGCTGGTGAAGGCGAAGAAGTAGTAGTGGTAGTTGGCATCGGTGGTGTAGCTCAGCAGAGAGAGAGAGAGAGAGAGAGAGAGAGAGAGAGAGAGAAAGAGAAAGCGAGAGAGAGAAGTTTGTACTCATAGAAAGAGATCAACTTTAGTTCTACTGGCAGAAGAGAAAGGACAAAAGTGTTATTTATAAAGTTTTTTTTTTTTCTAAAACAAAAGTATATGTTAAGTACCCAGGGGCAGGTGGTGTGGATCAATGGTCTGAGAGGACCGAGAGGGGTGTGAGAACTGAAGAGGGACCAGATCTATACCAGAAGCGGTAGTTAAGAAGCCAGTGAGCACTCCTATGTTTAGACATCAAGCAAGTGCTCACAGGTGAAAAAAATTGTTGGACCGAACAGAGTCCTCACATGGCTGACTTCCATGATGATAATGGCACGTGGTGGTGGTGTGCTGTCTCCCTGCTGGACTGCCACTGTGTTCTTTGAAGTGTGGAGTGGTACCAGGGACTGCTGGGGTGAGTTAGGGTACTCTGTGGTGTTGCTGTCGTTAGGAATGTTAAAGTACGCTGCAGGGCAGAACAGTGAGTGAGTGCCTAGGGGGCCAGAGGAAAATTTAGGATTTATATTTCAGGTGCAGTCGGGGAATTATTTAGAGCTTAAGGGTAAGATGTCATTAATGAAACACAGTGCCTTGTTAAGTCTTTCACGGGAGAGCAGTCCATTTCTCGTGTACCCGGACTTCATTACAGCCATCAAAAATGTTTAGCTAATTGTGCTCCCTCCTCAGTAACAGTCCATGAGCAAAGATGAAAAGGTATTGATGAGTGTTACCTAGGGAACAAGCGTTACTTGCTTTTTGTGGTTTTAGGTCTTCTAAGTGTTCACAGACAGTTTCCATTTCTCAGCAGCCTCATTCACAGGGAGGGTTGTCATTCTTTCTGCTGTAGGGACATGTCCTGCTTACACCAGTGACTGGTGCTTCTGGTGGCTCTGAGTTCTCAGGACTAAAGGGGTTTTCTTAACTTTTTTGGTTTAATGTTGTTCTGCGCCCCCTCCCCCAAGAGAATGTTGCAAAATGCAAAGCAGGGGAGGAATCTGAACACAAGCCTGCAACTTTGTTACTCTCTTGAAACTTTGTTTCTGTGCTCTAGCTTTGGCAATAGCATTGATATAGAAGCTAGGTGCCTTGAGTTCTGTGTTGGTTTTGAGACAGGGTCTTACTGTGTAGCTCTGGATGACTCAGAGATCCTCCTGCCTCTGTCTCTCCAGTGGCTCTTTCCTTGCCTCGCCTAGCCTTGCCTCGCCTCGCCCTGCCTCGCCTCCTCTCTTTTCCTTTCCTTTCCCTTCCTGATCTTACCATGAATCCCGGGCTGGCCTAGATCATATGATCTTCGGCCTGGGATGAGAAGGCTGTGCCATCAAGTCAAGGCTTGTCCTTGCTTTTTCTTTAAACCCTGCTCTCTGTTTCTCAGGTCATGGCAAGTGCTTCCCCTTTGGTGTTTAGCTCAGTGCCTCAGCACCACAAGGAAACATGATTGACAAGCTTCATTCTGCCACGTCAAATGCATGGCCCACCCTCACTTCACTTGGCCTGTTAATTTCTCACGAATTCTGTGTTTCCATTGGCTGCACCAAAAGGATCCCTCTCCCCTGTCAGAGACAACTAAGGGAATGTAAAGACTTAGTTAGCATAGCTATTGTCCTACTTCTTAAAGACAACACAGAAGCCAGGGTAGCTCTCTTGCTGTTTTGTAGACCCCTGGAATAAGCTGATTTCAAGAATGCTGGGGTTCTGTGTGTTCTGGTGGTGGTCTCAGGCTCTTTAGCATGCCTGGATCCATGACAGTGACACCCTCTCCCTCCCCCGCTTTAAAAGCTCTGTCACATCATGTTGCCTTACACTGGCTATACTGTGGCATCAAAGATTAAGCCTACACATGTCACTGTGGCCAGAGAGCTGACAGAGTGCAGAGATGGCCCCTGGGAATTAGCTGTTTCTTGAATGAAGCAGCTTGAAGATATTAAAGCTGGAACAGTCCTACGGAGCTGAGTAAAGATTGTATGTGTCCTCTGGGGCAATGTAGGTTTTCTAGTTGCAGGTAGAGGTGTTTCCCGGGCTACAGTCACAGGAACTAGGATGTGTAGCTAGCAGATGCAACTCCAAAGCCAAAGGGGAGGAGAAATGAGTGTAAAGTTTAGGTATTGTCTCTTCACTTTGGCTTCAGAATCCAGTAGCTGGTCGTGTGTGTGTGTGTGTGTGTGTGTGTGTGCGTGCGCGTGCGTGCGCGCGCGCACGCATATACATACATAAAATGAAGATCTCAAGAAATGTGTTTGTGTGTTCCCTGTAGTCTTTCACCATGGTACACATTACACTTCTTGCTGGTGTATATGAAGAATTTTATCTTAGATTTGTGTTACTCTGCATCCTTTGACACCAAAAAAAAAAAAAACTTAAAGACACTGTCATTAAATGTCAAAGTACAACCTGGCAGAGTTAGAGAAAGCCTCGGTGCCTATTCTCCATTTATTTTATACTTTCACAACTGATAGCCCAGAGGCTTAGGGTATCACCCTGCTGTCACCTTAGTAGGGGAATGCCCCACGGCCCAGTAAGCTCAGCTCCAGAATGTAGCCTCCTGCATCGACCTGCCTCTCACTCGACCCATTGCTTCCTAGCATGTGAGGGATGAGAATGTCCCCCTGTACATGTTTTTTGTGAGCTCTCTTTGTTGCCGTGTGTGAGGAGATATCAGGCTGATACCCTGATGATGTTCACCATGAATACCACACAGGTTAATAATGGTGGCACACTGTTAGGGCATATAGAGGAAGGCTAGGACCATGCCACTTGCCATTGCAAGTGCAACATTCTACCAAAGGAATGGAAGGCGTTTGCAGTTGTAGGATGGGAAGAGATGGTTTGAATGGAAAGGAACATTAGTCTTCCTTTAGATAAGGCATGAAGAAAGAGCTTAAGGAAGGTGTTCGGGGTAGTGGGCCAGCTAGCATCCAGTATCCAGTGAATGCTTGGTGGCTTGGGACTTAGCATAGTTCAAGGCTTAGTGAGGCTTTCTGTGCCTTTGATGATTGTGGTGGACTGTAGACATAGTGCATCTCAAATAATGGCAGGCAGGGATACATGTGGCTCCCGAGGGATGTCAGGACTGAGTAGCTCGAGGTATAGGGTCTGCTTTGGAAGAGGCTAATGGAGTTTGTCCTTTGATTAGGTAGCATCCTAGCCAAGTCCATTCAGGGTCCATGCAGGTTTCTGATAGGGGCATTTTGAAGCCAAGGGGCAGGTGTTTGTATCTTAGAGTAATAAGGTCTGTGTTTTGATAGCAGAATTTGGCTCACTGCAGACCACTGAGCATCTAAAATGCCAGTGAAGAAGGCAGGAAGGAGAGGAGGATGACTGTGTTAGCTATAGAGAGGGGGAAGAGCAGACACAAAGACCCCAGGGGTAACAGCACTCAGGACTTGGCCACTACAGCAAGCTCAAGTGTTGGGGTAGACATGGCTACCATGGCAGGCTTGTTGGTAATGTTGGAGGTGGGTGAGGTGTAGGAGAGCTAGCTGATGTCTCAGGGGTTCTCCTTCCTAGATGCAATGCAACCTTGGGAGATCCCAGGATCCTGACACACATAACACATGACTCCTTGATCTGGCTTAAAGTAAAAGCTTAAAGATTCAGCCAAGTGCAGATGCCTCTGCTCTCTGCCCTCCCTCACCCACTGTCAATCATCTCCAAGATTTCTCCTCTAAGATGCTGCCTTTAAACTTTGTTCTCTAAAGTTTCATCTGGGTCTCAGATGGATAGACAGCTGTAGGAAGGGCTTGGTTAATTTTGACTCATCATTAGCTTTCCCGCATGAGTACCAACATAAGCAAAGTATTGGAGTTCCTTTAAGGATAGAGCATATTCCTGATGAGGAGGCCACCTCATAGAAGAACACAAGGAACCGAAAGCACCCGTCTATCTCCATCAGACAGAATTAACCATAAGTGTGTGCATGATGCAGAGATGGTGAGTGTATAGGAAAACTGCACGGAATGAAGGGGTAGTCTTAGCGAAAGTGTCTTTACGATTTTCGCATATAATTTGGGGTGCCTTGCTTGAGCACAAGATGCACTCAGCTTCTCCTTATAGTCAGGAAACTGTTTTATGTTTATTAAATATATCACATTCCCTTCTTTTTCTTTTAATTAAAACCAGTGCTGTATTAAACGTATCTCACAATTCCCTAACTAGCAAAGGAAATGGTGCGTTATATAGAGTGACAGATGTTTGTCAAATTGTCCTTTATACGAATGCCATTTTCTTGATCTTTTTTTCTTTGAGGCATGGTTTGTCTATACTAGCCATCCCACTGCCTCAGTCACCCGAATGGTAGATTTACAGGCGTGGACCACCATGTCTGGCCTCAGATACCCCTTTAAAGGTCCGTATTATGTTAAGTTCTATCTTCCCAGAGCACAGAGGCCTTGCAGAAGATCTTTGAGGATCCTTGTGCTCAGCCTGTGTAGCACTTTGCCTGTAGTCTCTGCATCTTGAAATGAACAGGTTTGCTCAGTTCCCTGGGATCCTCAACACCTGCTGGCACCTGCTTGCTTGTGTGTGATTTCTATACAAGAGGATTGTTAGAATGTACGTCTGCTCCTTAAAGAGAATTGTGAGAGTGTTTGTGGAGGGAATATCACAGCCTGTTGTCTTTTGTTTATATATGTGGTATGTGATGCCCATTGGAGGCAAACCATGTGCCTGATGCATTATTATCTATGTCCTTAAAATCCCCCATAGGAGCCGCTCCTTTTTGAGTGGTCAGGGTGAGGGAAGCTTGAATCTGGTTTTCACTGCCTCAGGTGTGGTCCTGCATGGATGTCCCTTTTCTACTCTGTTAGGAACAAGGTTTCTAGTGTGTGTGTTTTCCTGTGTTTTGTTAAAGGAGTGGCACTCATAAAACACACCCATTCCGGAGGCATGCTTCTGGCAGAATCTTCATCTATCTTCAGGCCTGGCCATTTTTAGTTCCAGAGAAAAGAATTCCAGAGCAGAGAGAATCTGAGATATTATGCTAATGGTGTTCCGATCCTAGGTGTGGTTATAAACAGTCTTCAAAATGACTCAAGTCATACTGCATCTTTCCTGCTGCTCAGAACTGTGAAAGAAACCTTTATAAAGCATGTACGTGGTAACAAGGGAAGGGATGCCTTTGGATGGTTCATAACTGATTTCTGAATCAAAGAAAAACATGCTCAGAGCTTAGCTTCGCACACGATTTTGTGGCTGTTGCCTGGAGGGAAGTGGCTGGGCAGTTTTGTGGTTTACCTGGAGATGGAAGTCCTTTGTCTTGCTGTTGGGGCATTTCCTTCATGATCCAGAAGAGGTCGCTGTATGCCTGTAGTTGAAGGCTATTGCTGGATGATAAGTGACCCACGTCTGCATACTTTCGGGACGAAGCTGGTCTGTTTTGTGAAGATAGATTTTATTTTAAGATGTTGTTATAGAGGTTTCTGTAAGTGTTCAAACAGCATTGTGAGGCGTCTCTGGAGAACCCAGGTTCCCGCTGCCTGCCTGTTCTGACTAAAAGAGACTGCTTCTAAAGCCCCTTGATACCTACCCTACTTGGTTCCTCTCCTACAGACTTGATTTGACTTTTACGAAGGAAATCTTGCCAGTGTGAACGTATGGGTTACTTTTGATTTTTGATGCGTAACCTCCAAAAGCAACTCAGGCTTGTTAAGTTTTATTTATTTCAGAAAATTTAGGCATTTCTTTACATGCTCTGAATCCTGGAGAAATGGCTGCTGTACCACCTCCTCTTTTTGCAGACAGGCTCTCACTGTTTTTCCCACCTTGGCCTGAGATGTGCTGTGTTGGAGCCCAGGCTGACCTTGAACTCGTGATCTTCCCACTCAGCCTCTCAAGCGTTGCTACTGGAAGTTTGTGCCACTGTTGTGTGAATATGGCTGCATTTTAGAGCACACATCCTAGCTAGAGGGTCCACTCTCTCCCTGCCCACCCGCACTGTGTCTTAGAAGCATCACTCTGTCCTCATCACCTTAACAAATGTTACGTTCTGTAGACCTGCCTTGCTAGTGTTCTCTTTTCTTAAAGCTGCAATTAATTTGTGTATATGTTTTTACACGCGTGCGCTTGCTGATTTTACTCTGGTTTTTTCTTACGTAGAGGTTTTGAAAGTGAGTAGACAGGTCTGTAGTGACATGCCAGCAGATTTGTTTTATACCAATCGGATAACAGGGTACTACTGAGTCTTTAGAGGTGATCTCTTCATCATTTCCCCCCATTCTGTTTATCCTTTTCTCCTGGTCCTCCCCCCTTTCCGCTCTGCTTTGAGTTACCACTAGAGGGCAGCACAACAACACATCATTCTGCGAGAGCCTCCTTGTTTCTCAGTTGGCAGGTGTGAGGGACACTTTTGAGAACAAAGCACATTATTACTGAACACCTAAAACCCAGTGGCAAAGCAGCACAGTGAATTCAAACATACGATATGGAAAATTCCCAGCATTCCTGTGGCAGGGCTCTGGGGTAAGGCTTCACACACAGGGCCACTTGCAATCAAGAATGACACGTGTGGGTGGAGCGAGCTGTAATGCTAGTGGGTACTGTCATTGTACAACTTCAAAATGCGTGTCAGGCCTTTGATAGTGATGGTTTTTTTTTTCTTCATTTTAAAATCCACCCTTTGACTTGTTTCAAGATGTCAAGATAGGAAGAGTTAGCCAAGAAAAAAGCCTGTGCATAGCTGGCTTCATCTTTGCCTTAGAAAAGAATGAGAAAGGAATTCAAATAAAAGACGTGTCGATTAATTTATCGGTCTCGTGAGAAGCCGTGTTCACGGAGCCCTGTCCAGCAGGGTTGTTTTACTTACCGTTCTCTGGAGACAAAGCAGTCACAAAATGAGGCCACTTACTATGTAAGCCATTGTAGCTCTCTGCAAAAGCACATGGGCACACTTTTAAGGTTATTTTGTATCAGTGGTATGGACCCTGCTTTGCCCACACCCTTGGTTTTCAGTACCATTATTCCCTCCTTACTTCCACTATTGCTACATTTAGGGTTTTGAATGCTTAGCTTAGTAAGCAGTTGTCTCTATGTTGGTTTCTATGTTGGATGACAATAGAATTACTTTGTCCTTCCTGATTTTCACATATGACCGACTTTCCCCCGACTGCTGTGGGCTCCTGTCTTGCACCTGTGTCCTGGGTTCTCCGCCACAGCACTGGGATCGCACCTGGTCCTGCTTCTACTTGTAGATCCTCCAGCATGCAGGCGAGTTAACACAGACAAAGCCCATTATGAGGCAAACCATTTATTCTACTAATTGGTTGGCAATATTCATTTTAATGGGACCTGGCACTTTAACTTCAGCTGTGCTGACTGACTGACTGAGAGGCGATGCGGGCCTGTTTGACCTTCAGTTTTCAGGCTCCTCCATGTCCAGTGGCTGCCCCGGTTAACTTATACTCATGGACTCTCACCATTGACCCTGACAGACTGGGTGATGATATTTGGAAGACACTGTTGTGGTGGAGTGCTCTGCTGGGAGTTAGCGTGACGCTGGGAGGTGGTGTTTGTGAGAGGCTTGCACAGGGTGGAAAGGAGAAGATGAATGAAGTAGAGGTGTGTGGGGGAGAGGAATAAGAGAATCCTTTTGTTCACTATAGGCTTACTCTTTACTAGAGCTCATCCTAACCGATTAAAAAGGCTCTTGATTCTCGTGAAGGCGTGTTGCGGCTTCTTTTAGTCTGTGAGGCGCTGAGTGTCTGTGGGGATGCAGACAGGTCTCCAGGTGATGAGTTGTTTCTGTCTACAGCCATGCCCTGCTCAGGAAAGAACACGTTTGCCTAGAACGAGCCCGTGCTTATCACTAAACAGTCATTTGTGGACCTTGCGACTACCCTCAGGAGTTTCCACTCCTGTGGGACCTGCACAGTCTTAATTTATTATTACAGGAGTTCATGGTGATGGAGAGAAACTAGAAAAAAATATGTAAAGTGTTAAGTAAGTAGAATGCCCTGAGCCACACCCATGGAGGGAAGAGACCATGTTTTGTTTGTTTGTTTGTTTTTTACTTTGCTTTGTTTTGTTTTGCATTTGTTTGGCTTTTGCTTCTCCATCCATCTACAATCTTCTGCACCCACATGAGCGTTTTAAGCACACCGACCTGCAGATAGCTTCTTGCTATATAGTGCTATTCTCTGGTGTGTCTCAGATGTGTTTCTGTATCAGTGAATATAGACCAATTCTTCTTAACAGTCTTAGTAATTAGTGAATAAGTACAGACCTCATTACTTGGTAATTTGTGGGTCATTTCTTAAAACCCCTGCTCTCCTGTTTCTGTTGCTGCTTTCAGGTTGTTCCCAGGTCTTTTCCATGTCATCCCATGATTTGGAGCCACTGTTGTCCCTTACCAGTCCCTTGTTGATAAACAGAGGCCCCAGGCTTTGGCTACTAATTGAGACCCGAGACAGGGAGGGACTGCTTGCTATTCGAGATTTTTAAATCCTGAACTTTAAGTTCGATACCTCATCTTCTTTGTCATTTAGGCTGTGTGTATATGTGTGTTTGTGCATATTTGTGTGTACACGTGTGTGTATGTGTGTGTATGTGTATATTTGTGTGTATGTATGTGTGTTATATGTGTGTGTATGTGTGTATATGTGTGTTTGATGTATGTATGTGTGTGTACATGTGTTTGTTCATGTGTGTGTATGTGTTTGTTCATGTGTGTGTATGTGTGTGTTCATGTGTGTGTGTGTGTATGTGTTTGTTCATGTGTGTGTATGTGTGTGTTCATGTGTGTGTGTGTGTATGTGTTTGTGTGTTGTTTGGCTGTTTTGAGCTGGTGACATGACAAAATTTGATACATTCATTGTATAGTTCCTTCCCCTTTTCTTCCTTGGCTTCTGGAACCCTGTTTGTGACACTGACTCAATGTAAACAAAACCAGTGCATTGTAAAATCCCAGAGAGTGGGCTGGGGGTGGGACCCAGTTGGTGGCCCCAGGTTCCATCCCCAGCACCATGTAACTGAGCAGGGTAGCATCTACCTGCAACCTCAGCACTCAGCAGGTACGGAAAGGAGGATCAGGTCTTCCTCTCTATTCATAGGGATTTATAGGGCAGCCTGCTCTACATGAGCTACTGTCTCAACAAAGGAGGAGCAAAATCATAATGAAAATTATAACCTATTTACATTTAAATTAGTGGGGGGGAGTTGGTAGTCCTTTAATTAAATTATAGCTGCTAGTTTTATTTTGCAGAACTCTAAGCAAGGGACAATTTCTATGGTTGGAACTTTTTATTTATTTTTAAGGTTTATGTTTTATGTGTATGAGTGTTTATCTGCATGTATGCATGTGTACCTGTGTGCATGCCTGATGTTCTTGGAGGCCAGAGGAGGGTATCAGGTCCTCTGGAACTCTGGGGTTAGGGTGATTGTGAGTAGCCATGCAAGCCCAAGTCCTCTGTAAGATCAGGAAGTGCTCTTAACTGCTAAGCCATCTTTTGATGGGTATTTTCAAAAATCCACTTTTCAAATTATTATTATTATTATTTTTTTTTTTTAAACGGACCATCTCTGATTTGTCTCCAAAGGCAGCAGAAGTTCTGGGTCTTGTCTGCTTGTGAAAGACAGAAAAGGCAAAGCTGGGAATGTTGCCTCCGGTTCAGTGTCACGCTGTTCCTGAGTTCTCCTCCACCTCTGTTTGTTCTGTGGTGTGTGCTTTGCTGAAGGGATGTGCTGCCCGTTTAGCCTAGGGATTGGGATGCAGGGAGTCTTTGGAGGGTGTGTTGCCAGGAGACAGACCAGTGAGCGTCAGCCGAGAGCCTAGCTGATGAGTTTCTTTTCTTGACTGACAGCATCGTGAATTTTTAAGTCTCCCGTGCTGATGCTTAAATGTAATTGCCTGATTGTTTCATACCAAATCCCAGCTCCCGCTCTGTGAATTCAGAGCAAGAACATTCATTGTCTGTGCTCTTGCAGTTGGTCTGCTGTGCCGGGTCTGAGGCAGGCAGTGGAACAGAGAGTGGGGCCTGTCCCTTTGCTGTCCATAGCTATGTGGCAGCAGCCATTGTTCTTTCCAAGGGCAAGGTGGGCTTGAGCTTGGTGTTGCTGGATGCCCACTGAGTTATCTTGCTTCCTACCCTGATCATCTGTCACTTACTGTTCTTGCCCTGCGTGATGGTGTTTTTGTGCACAGTGTAGAGGGAGAGTAGAGTGCTGGGTCACCGTTCAAGGACATCAGAGTGTGGTGAATTCAGAGAGCTGATCACAGCATTTGCCATAGCAGTGGTGAGTTGTGTATCTGTGACCGGAAGTCTAAACTCTCCACTCTTGCAACTGCACCATGTTCCTGCTTTGCACTGGACAGCCTTAAAAGAGATGAGTTCAGTCCGGGGTGTCCAGAGTGGACATAGCTGTTGGCTCAGCCATTTGAGGTTGGGAACCAGCATGTGAATGCCTGCCAGGCCACCAGCAGGGTGTTTTCGGGGCATCTTGATGGTGGCTTATAGTTCCATGTCTTTGGGACATGGTGCAGTAGTAGAGGGAGAAGGAACCTGGTTTCTTAGGATGAGCAGGGCAGTTCCATACAGAGGAAGCTCAGATCTTCAGAGTACTCCATGTTTTTAATCTCTAAGCTCTTGGGGTCACATTGCATATCTGGAATCCCAGGTCTCCTTTTCATCTCAAGTTCAGCTGAGCACAGTAAAGGACAGGCCAATGCATTCTGGGTTTTTTTGTTTGGTTTTGTGTTTATTTATTTATTTATTTTGGTTTTGTTTTTACTGCTGCTGCTGAGACGGGATTTTGAATTGACCAGACTGGCCTTGAACTTTGCTGCGTAGCTGAGGGTGATCTGGAGCATCCTCTCCTGAGTGCAGTGCTGGGTCTTCAGATGTGCCCTACCACATCCAGTTTATGCGATATTCATGATGGTCCCTAGGACCTTTGCGTGCTAGCTGAGCATTCTGCCATTGGCACTTAGTCCCCAGCATTCCTCCTGGATGCTATTGTATTACACACTGAGTATTCAACTAAACATGTGCAGATGCTGAGACATTCTATGTTGAAACATACTCTGCCCATATGGTTTTGTGAGTGAATATATGTGCTGCTGACCTCAAGACAATAGCAGATCACCCCCCACCCCCAATAATGGTAAACTCTCTTATTACAAGCCGAGGGTCTTGGTTGTGCATGTGGCGTGTGTGTGTGTGTGTGTGTGTGTGTGTGTATGTGTGTGTGTGTGTGTGTGTGTATTCCTGGGGATTGAACCCAAGATCATGTGCTCAATAGGTAAGTGTTCTAACAACAAGCCACCCCACACCCTCTCCTCTGGTTTCAAACAGGTCATAAAAAGAGAATTTAGACAACTAGTTGAATGTTTTATCTCTAGCAGTTCAACTGGTGAGCTCGCTCTCTCTCTCTCTCTCTCTCTCTCTCTCTAGTGCTCCCCTGCAATGTACTCATGAAACATTAGTTTCAGCTGGTCCATGTGCACTCCCCTGTAGCTGATGTCATCTCTGAGGCACATAGATCTTTCTAGGACTTTGTGTTCACCGAGCAGCAGAGGCATGTGCAGTTCTGTGCCTAGTGACCTTTGCCTGTGTGTGCCTTATGTGCATAGCTATGTAAGTTAGGGGGAAATCCCCCATGGTGATTTTGGATTGCCACTTCTACCTATGTGCATGAAAGACTTACTCTCTGTTTTTTTCTGGCCGGGGCTGTAAAGAGATTGTTTTAGTGTCGCCTTTGCCTCCTCAGGTGAGGATGAGTGACTTGTGGTTGAAATTTATTTTAACAGGTTGTGTCAAACTGTTAAGAGATATTGAAAATGTTTAATATGAGAGTCAGAGGCAATAAATCACAAATGCCCGTCGAAACAGATGTCCAAGACACATGGTGGATGGAGCCAGTGTCTGCACAGAGACTTGGCGTCCCTCCCCAGTCAGGCCCTTCATCCTCACCTCGTAACTCCACAGTAATAGACGGTTGGGAGAGCGGGTGGTGAAGGAGGGATTTAACACCACTGCCCCCTTTGGGGGAGGGTTTAAAAACCTGTTCTTTTAGTAAATTTGTGGGCCGTTTGGTTTTTCATGGTGATTTAAAAAAAATTATATTTGAAGGACATAGGCAGCGAATTTTCAAGTCCCAGAACATTAACAGATGTCTTGTGACTTGTGTCTGCAATATAGTTTTTATTCTTTTCCTTCTCTCTTTTGTGGGGTGGGGGAAAGGGCCTCTGTTTTCTAATTTTTAAATCTTACTTATTGAAATTGTATGGCCTTAGAATGAAGGGACAGCCCCAGCTCTGTCACTGGGGTTAACAGCACTGGGGACATCAGCACTGTCTATCAAAGGCATTTGCTTTTTGACCTTGATCTGTCTGTGACCATTCTTTCCACTATAGATCCCCACTCCTGACACCCCCCCCCCCTGTGTGTGTGTGTGTGTGTGTGTGTGTGTGTGTGTATGCGTGTGTGTGCACTTCACATACATGTGGGGGCCAGACAGTGTTGTCAAATGTTTCCCATTATTCCCCTACCTTATGTTTTTTGAGGCAGTCTGGCTATCAAGATCATAGATTATCCTTTCTCAGTGCTGTAGTTACCAGGGTACACTGCTGATCCCCATTTTATGTAGGTTGTAGGGATTTGAACTTGTGCAGCAAACATTTTACCACTTGAGAGATCTCCCTAATACCCTGCCTTGTTTTCTTTTTGAGCACTATCTGGCTTTTAGGGAGAGCTTACGAACTCTTGATCTACTTTATGCCAGCTATTTTGTGACTGACACATGAATAAGCATATTGGAGATTTTCCTATTGCTGCATAAATAAATCCCCTTGTCAATGTCTGGTGCCTGGGCTTGTGCACCCTGTGTTTAGGGTGCAGGTGAGTGTGTGCTTCAATGTACTCCAGCCTCTTCACGGGTCACCATTCAGTCAGAGTCCTGCGCGTCATCATGCTGCTTCCCAGGATAGCTGAGGAAGTTTCAGAGGCTATAGAGCATAGTTGTGGCACAGCAAGTGAACTGATGATGGGCTGTGCTTTAACTCAGAAGGCTGACCTCTTGACCTGGCTGGGCTGGCCAGCATGGTGCCAAAGCTTCTCATGGTTTACTAAGACAGAGAAGGAATCTCATACCCATATCTACTCAGGTCCCTCACATCCTCCTAGAGTTTGTGACTTCTTTGCAGACAGGGCTTGGGTATGATCTGTTAGTTTGCAGATCTATCACAGCAAGCCTTTGGGAACTGGGTAGCGTCAGCAAAAGACGCCTACATTCGGTGGTGTGTAGCTTTTGCTACCCCGCTTTAATCTCCAGGCAGACCGTGATCCTACCTCCACCCAGGTTCCCTCCAATCTACAGATGAAACACATACACATTAACTTATTTTCAACCTGTCTTATTGACTCAATTGCTGGGCACTTCTAATCTCCCATGGCTAGAGTGCATTTCCCAGTACTCTTAGCTTAGCACCCCTCAATCTGCCCTCAGCTTCGGTTGCTCAGTCACCTTTAGTCCCAGCTCAACACCTTAAGTCTGCCCTCAGCTTAGTTATGTTCTAACCACCTGCCTGGAGAAGCAGTCTATGGCCACTCTATCTGAGACCTCACATGGCTGGTCACCTTTCTTCCCTCCGAAGCATGGCGAAAATCTCCCTTCCTCCCCTGCACCTCATAGCCTGCCTCTGGGGATCCAGAAGTCCCATATGTTTCCTTTGGCCCAACAATTGGTCCCTGGCATCTTTATTGATGGATCATGAACCAACTGGGGAACAGGACCTTAGCATCAGAACCACCTTCTGTATTCTTTTGGTTTTGATGGCTGGAAGTCCAAGATGAAGGTAATGCAAACCCAGTGTCATCTTTAGGGTTTGTCTTGCTGCAAGGAAACGCCACAGCCAAAAAGCAAGTTCAGGAGAAAAGGTTTATTCAGTTTACACTTCCACCAGCTTATTCATCACCAGAAGAACTCAGGACAGAAACTCAAACAAGGCAGGAACCTGGGGGAAAGGAGCTGATGTAGAGGCCATAAAAAGGTGCTGCTTACTCGCTTGCTTCTCATGGCTTGCTCAGCCTGCTTTCTTATAGAACCTAGGGCCGCCAGCCCAGGGATGGCATTGCCCACAGTGGGCTGCCCTTCTTCACATTGATCATTGACTGCGAAAATGCCTTATATCTGGATCTCATAGAAGCGTGACTTCTTCCTCTCTAATGTCTCTAGCTTGTGACACAAAGCTAGCCCGTATACCCAGTGTGTACAAAAGGCCACAGGGAAAGATGTTCCTTATGTTCACAGGTAGCCCAGGTATTCATGGTTTGCAAGTGTTTCTATCTACATCATAACTACAGTGCATTAATTTTCACACCTTCCGTCTCTGCCACATTCCTTTTCATATAAAGTCGGACATGCTACATTAGGTGTGCTCTAAATGCCTCACTGGAGCTTAGTAACATTTGAAGATCCCATATCCACATAAGCTCAACATTTGGATATGCTATGGCTGAAGACTTCATGCCTTTTCTGTGGTATGATTAAACCCAATACACGCATTTCATATTAGTATAATTTAGACCAGTGCTTGCTTCAGAGCGTAGAGCATCCACAGCATGGTTGATGGGGTCTTGGAATGGGCTTGGTGTGGCTCACAATGCCCTGAACTTCTCTTGTCCTTTTGGGTGTTTGCAGTTTCACATTTGGGGCACTGGTTTGGCAAATTTGTCCTGAAATTACTATGCACAGAGTGTATTAGCTTGAAGGTCATGTTCTACTCACACCACATGTCAAACATTCAGCATTTCATCCATTAAATGCACATGCTATTCACAGCCGATGGACACATGCCTGTGCATGTTTTTAATGTGTCATGGTGTACCTGGCCAAAGTGTGGAGGCGTGGGTCACAATTACATAGTTCATTTTCTTTTCCCTCTCCACAAAGATAGGGAAATTAAAAGGATTGAAGTTTATAAAGTCCCCTGCAGGGTTCTCCACATAGACAAGACGGAAGGGGTTTCAGAAGGACAGTCATTGCTCCTTCTGTGCCATGTAGTGGGCACATCTGAGTGACTGTTGGAGAGAGGCACAGTTTACCCTTGGTGCCTGTTCCTTTCTGCTGTCAGCATTGTCAGCTTGCTTCACAGAATACAATTCCAGGGCTCCAAATCTCTCCTCCATGCTTAGAAGAGAGGCTGTGGTGGTTTGATGAGAATGGCCCCACGGGCTTCCCTATTTGGATACTTAGTCTCCAGCTAATGGAAATGTTTGAGAAAGGATTAGGAGGTGTGGCCTTGTTGGAGGAGGTGTGTGAATAGGGATATAAAGCCCACACTATTCCCAGGTAGCTCTCCCTGCCTCCTTGTGGATTACTGAGATGAGAGCTCACAGCTACTGCTCTAGTGCCATGCCTGCCTACAGCCCTGCTCCCCTACCATGATAGTCATGTGGGCTCACCCTCTAAAGCTGTAAGCCCCTTTCCTTTATAAGTTGCCTTGGTCATGGAGCCTTACAGTAGCAATAGAGGCTAAGACAAAACAGGAAAGCTCCTTTCTGAAGCTCAGGAGCTTGTCTTGGCAATTAAGGAAAGAAGTGCAAAGTGCCCCTTGCCAATGGTGTGCCTTTCAAAGCTTCTGTTCTCTACTGAGAGTATGAACCACAAATAGGTGGTGGTCTTAGGTTTATGAGACCTACTTAGTTTAGGTTCTTACACCAGATAGTAAGAACCACTAGGGACTAGAATCAGCATTCTCACTGACTCCTAAGTAATAGGCAGTGGTGCTCATAGTATCTCAGTGGCTGAGCATAGCCGGGCTGAGTACCTTATGGAAGGTCACCTTTCATAGCACTCTAGGTTGTTACTGGGGCTGAGGCTTAGAGCTGGCACCATCTGTGTTAGCATCTGGTCACACCCCCTCTTGAGCTCCTCATAGCTGCTGCCCCCAGTAGTATAGCTGGGTTAAGTTTGGGATATTGCTTCAGGATACGCTTATAAGAACTAGGCTATCAAAAGCCAGTAAGAGAATTCCAGGTCACCACAATATTGCTGACAAACCAGTGTAAGCTGTGTGTAAATAATAGTGTGTGAAGAGTCCAGCCTGCAAACTGAACTCCATGCCATCAGGGCAGCAGATAGGTATGTATTGGTCCCCGATGAGAACAGGGTCCACGCATAACCAGCACAAACACTCACATGTACCCAGCAATACACAACCATCCTCCCAAGGAGCAAAGGAAATGTCAGGAAGGAACCCACTGCATACCAAGAAATAAAACCCACTTGCCCATGCTTGTTACAGACACCTGTTGCTGGGCAGTGCTCTGGAGGCAGAGGCAAGTGAATCTCTGTGAGTTTGAGGCCAGCCTGCTCTACAAAGCAAATTCCAGGTCAGCCAGGGCTACACAGAGAAACGATGTCTCAACTGTTTCCCCACTCCCCCACCCCTCGGTGGGGGCTGGAGAGATGGCTCAGCTGTTAAGAGCATTGGCTGCTCTTCCAGAGGTCCTGAGTTCAATTCTCAGTAAGCACATGGTGGCTCACAACCATCTGTAATGGGATCCGATGCCCTCTTCTGGTGTGTCTGAAGACAGCGAGAGTGTACTCATATACATAAAGTAAAAAAATAAATCTTAAATACCTCCTGCCCCCAAACCAACAACCACATACCAACCAACCAGACACACCTGTCAACGAGGCCCCTTTTCTAGTGTTTTTCGTAGATTTTGCACAAAAGTCCTCTTGTTCTCCCTTAAGCTTCTTGTTTTTATGAAAGAAACTAAAATCTACCAGCTGCCACTCAGTCTACATGTTCATTCAGCCTAATTTATTCAGATTTTTTTTTTATGTCACCCAATAGGCATGGTTGTATTTGGTATTTTGATTAGAAATAAAATTCTTTTTGGTCCCTGAATTGACTTTCCCTTCAGCCATAGAAGAGGAAAGAAAAAAACCTTAGGGCAAGTGAGTCCTCACAACCCCCCATGTCGGGTTTGAGAGCTCAGTTCTGTTGCAGAATTTCTTTCATGAACTTCAGAGATGGGAGCACATAATGTCCTTGCAAATGCTAGATTTACATACCTCACAGTCTCTTCTCCACTAATTCATGAAATCCGGAGGCTTGGAGTTTTAATTTAGACCGGTACCAACCTGCAAATCTCAAATCAGTATTTATATGAAAATATGAGAGTTGTGTCAGAAAACAGTTCATTTCTTAGATGAATGATGATCTTTTCTGGGAATGTTTTCCAAATGAAGTCCTATAAATACATTTCTTTTTGTGTGTTCTAAGTCCATGGGGAAATACTCACTCTGTAGTAAGGGCTGTCTCCTCAAACTAGGAACACTCCTCCTACGTGAACCTCCCAAGTGCTGAGATTTACAGATTTGAGCCAAACGTCGTCTGCTTAGGAATGAAAAAATACACTGGCCGCCTTTAGGAGTACCTGCTTTTTGCAGTGGAATTTAAGAAATTTGCAAGAATTCGAGTGATTTACATAGCTGTTGTTCATGCAGTGGTTGAGAAACCTTCAACTTGAATGAAATGTTATATAACTTGGACGTCATGGTTTAAATACTTACTTTCCCAACATGCATTATGAATGAAAATAAATCAGCTACACAATGTTGATGTTGATGCTGTTCTGTGGACTTAAGGACGTAAGGAATAATCTGATGCTTATTTAGCAGGTTGTCAACTCTTTGTTTATAATATGCCTACATTCATGTTCACTAGCGTAGTCTGTTATGAGAACATGACAACAATATAGCATATACATTCCTTTCATGCCAACACAGGTAAGTTTTTTATACAGTGCCTGGGCCTAGGTCCAAGGAATTCTAATAGCTGCTTGGAAGGAAGGGGTTAAAGTAGGAGTAAATAGCGGAAATATCAGGGAAGGTTTTCAGAACTCTTTAGTGGGGAGTTAAATTGCATCCTCTGGTGCTGTTTATGTCCTGGCCGTCTCCTGTTTCTTCAACAGTATGTTACTCACAAGGCAGAGCCCTACAACGTAGGATCCTCCGATCTTGCTCACACTTTGGGACTTCTAAAGCTCCTGGCAATGGTAAAATGAAAATTTAAAGATAAAGGTTGAAAAGGAACCCAACACATTTAGGCCCTTCATTCAGCTCAGTAAACTCCAGTGCCGGTAAACACCACAGGTGCCAGGGTCATGCTTGCAGTTGGTAAGAGCTGCAGGAACTTCTGGAAGAGGATAGAGTTGAACTAGATTATAAACGATGTTTAAGAGTGCTTGGTAAACTAGAACATTCTTGAGTACCCTGGCTGATGAGTTATGGGAGAGTTGACATGGGCCTGGAGTATCATGAAGGATCCCAGGGAATTACTAGCAGGGGCAACTGGAAAGGAGACTGGAGCTACTTTGTGAGGAGTAACATTGTTCCTGAGCATTGTGGAGTAGACTATGCAGCCAACTGTGGATGGAGGAGTGTTCCATGTTATTAGCAAATGCCTCCTCCGCCATATAGCAGTGTTCAATATGACTGGTTAGAAACATTTTTGAAACATCTTTGAAACATCTTGAAACGTTCTATTCAGAGAGATGGCATAGCCCAAAGGAAGGTTGAAGTTTTGCATGTCACTTGTCTGTTTGCTGAATTTGGATGTTTTGTTCATTCAGGTTTGTCCTTTGTTTACATCCATTTTCTTCTGAAATGGGTTTATAGGTGTTTGCCCCAGTGTATAGCAACACCCTAGCCACTTTCTACTTTTTTTGACTGTGAGTGTGTCACTGTTAAAGGACGAAATCTTATCTGCTGGCTTCATTGTTGCAGTCTTGAGAGTGGAGAAGAGCTATCTTAAGTGCATTGGCAAAGGAATATATTTTAATTTTTATAGAAGTCACTGATTTTCAACCAAGAGTAAAAGCATTCTGGAAGTTGTCTAATGTCTCAAGGGTCATTCTGTTGAAGACTATTATACTGCGGCCGCCGCCGCCACCTACTCCTCCTGCTCCTCCTCCTCCTCCTCCTTTTTATACTTAAATACAGGGTGTAAAGTTCTTAAGTGTTTCAAAATAAACATTTTTTAAGGTAGGAACTGGTGAGGTGGTCCAACAGTTAAGAGCACTGGATGCTTTTCCAGAGGACAGGGGTTCTATTACCAGCAGATAACAATCATCTTTGATTCCAGTTCTAAGATCAGATACCTTCTTCTTGCTTCCAAACTCACTGGGTGTGCATGTGTTACACAAACATGCGTGTAGGCAAACACCCATACATCCAAAAATAATAAAAAATAAGAAAAAGAATATTTAAAAAAGATTAGGAAGCTTGAGTTTTGTTTTTATCCATTCATTTGCTTATTTAGCTCTGGGACTGCAGCATAGGACAAGACAATTTTGATGGTTCCTGGCTTGTCATTGTGTAAATTTTGCACATGAATGTGGTTGAGAATCAGTATTTCTACAAAAGTGATGGTTAGTAATTTTAAATGTTTTCCTTTTAAAATATCAAAGCAGAAGGTAGGTGGTGCCTTAGTCTAAAATATTTGCCATACAAGCATGACAACCTCTGATCAGAATCCCAGCACCCTAGAAAAGCCAGGTACAGTGGTCCATACCAGAGACAGAAAGATGTCAGCTGACTGATATCTTTAATATCGCTAAAACTAAAGTGTAGAGTGAGGGAGGTGCCCAGCACTGAGCTCTGGTCTCTTCCCCCTTTCCACCTGAAAACATCTTCATACCAAAAAAAAAAAAAAAAAAAAAAAAAAAAAAAAGCAAGTCTCAGCTTGAAGACTTGCTCTGTTAAGAAATGAGAATGGTTTTGAATAACAATTAGAAGCATACAGTCTTGACCTTTCCAGGCTGTCTGTGTCCCTGGAGTTCAGTCCTTTATTTGAAAGTAGACTGTAGTCTTGACCAGTGGGAACTGCCGAGGGACTCTCTGACCTGCCAACCTTCTCTGCTCTGCTTTTATTTGGCAAATTACTAAGATATTTACAGACACACGAAATACACTTAAAACAAAACAAAACAAAACAACAAAACCCTGTGCTTTGGAAGCCAACCAAAATTTATCAACCAGCATTAATAATGCTTTAAATATAAGCTGGCAGCCTAGAATGTGATCTGAAGGCATAAGTGCTGGGGGGGGGGTAATTAAGTGTAACTTGTTAATTAGCTCTTTTTACTACTCCTAATCAGGTTTTACTTCAGAATACATACTCCTCTCACCCCCACCAATCTTACCCTGATTTCTTCTTAAGTTTTTATACCCCCTTTTCACTTCCTCTAACTGCTTATTGTTAGGGAACTTACTGCAGCTCCCAAATCTGTGATTTCCAGAGCTTCCACTCCTATGGATTCTCCTTCAAACATAGGTAATTTCCGAGGTCCCTGGGCCTTCGGAGAGAGTGGATCTTCCTTTCCAGGGCTAGGAGGCAAATGGCTTCTCTCTGTTGGCTGAAAAGAACACGATTATGGTGCAGGAATGTTTTTCGAGTTTCTTTCCCGAGCTTGGCTGTGTGATTGGAAGCGCACCTGGTGTGTGCACACAATCATGTGTGAATGTGTGTTCCATACATGTCCAGCATAGCAATGTGCTCTGAAAGCCTGCTGGGTAGTTTTATAACGTGAACAGTCCACTCATGGGGCAGTCTGGGGACCAGTACTCTTGACATTACTATTCCCCAGCTTATGGTGCAATAATTTAAAAAAAAAAGCACATTTAAAGTAATTAAGCTTTCAGAAAAAGATGCAAATGGGTTGTGTACATTTGCCCTGTTTCCTTCTGGAGGCCCAGACACATAGAAACTGATCCTGAGAGAATACTACACAGAAATTTGGTTTAAAACCTTTTCTTGCCGGGCGTGGTGGCGCACGCCTTTAATCCCAGCACTCGGGAGGCAGAGGCAGGCGGATTTCTGAGTTCGAGGCCAGCCTGGTCTACAAAGTGAGTTCTAACACAGCCAGGGCTACACAGGGAAACCCTGTCTCGAAACCTTTTCTTATTCTACAGGACATGAGTGTTTGCTCCCTTGGCTCTGCTTACCTTTGAATTTTCTTTTTCTTTTTATAAGAAGCAGAAGGAATAGAAAGCCACGTATTTCCTAAGCCTCCCAGTGCCATGTGCTGCTACATATAAAACCAAATCATTACAGTGTATTGTACATGTCAGAATGGATGGCAGTCAAGTAAAACTTAACGTCTTGACATTGTGCTACTGGTCTGTAGATGTGCATATTACTTGTCTGTAGGTGTACATGTCACTAGCATGTATATCTACATGTCACTCATATGTAGGTATGCATGTCACTGGTATGTAGGTGTACAATTCACTAGTATGTAGGTGTACATGTTACTGGTATGTAGATGTATATGTCACTGGTATGTAGGTGTACATGCCACTAGTATGTAGGTGAATGTGTCACTGGTACTAGGTGTACATGTCACTAGTATGTAGATGTATGTATCACTAGAGCATAGGTGTTTGTGTGTGTCATGTCACTAGTGTGTAGGTGTACATGTCACTGGTACGTAGGTGTACGTGTTAGTCAGGAGACAAGTGTGTGCTTTCTTGGTTCATTCCTCATGTTACTGTCCTTTTTAAAGACCAGCAAAATTACGTTTATATTAACGCTTTGAAATACCTTGCAATGCTCAAGCAGCCATAGCTTGCTTTAAATGAGGGAGAGGGTGTTATTTGTGTGTTATATATCAAGTAGAAACATTTATTAATATTTGTGCTGCGAGGAGCCTCGGCTGATTGAAACCTGTGTGGGTATAAGCTTTGTGTAGTGGCTCGGAGAGTCATATCTATTAACTCAAAAGATTAATTTTAATGGGGATTAACTATTACTGCTTACTTGATGGGCTATTGGAGTGCTTTATCACCTCTCTTTCAGATGTTGGCCAGAGACAATTGCTCACTTACTGCAGACTCAGATCACCTACGGTCTTACCTGCCTTTCTCCTGATACTCAGGGTTCAGTGTTGGGAAGGTTAGCAGAACAACTCTCCCAGCCAGGGCCAGTGCTCACACAGGCCCATGTGAAGAATTGCCTCCTTCTCTGCCTCAGCTAACTTCCCTCTGCCTCTAGACCCTTGTACCTTCCTGCTGTGTTTCCAGATGAGGTAATTAATTATCCATTTCTCAGACGTCCCCAGAATTGCTCAGGACTGTTGAGGCTGGTGACAGTGTAGGCATTCACCATTGTCTTCACAAAACTGTCATTGTAACAGATTTATAACCATCCTTTATAGATTTGTAATGAAACAGTGAGCCAGGGATTAGAAGCCAATTCTGCTTAACCATTAGTGTGTTGTGGTTTTTTTTTTTTAAATGGTTGTCCTCATCTTAATGGATAATTACTTTTTAACTAGGAAAAGGTGTATATATTTAAAGATTCAGGGAATATACTTGGGAGAATGATTTGTTGAAAAATTTTTTATTATCATTTTCAATTTCGTTTGCATTTTAAATAGTTTAAGAAGGCTTGGGTACAAGTTTAGAAAACCATAGCTAGGTTTATGCATGGTTGTGTCTATGTATGGTACATTTGAGTTATTTCATTTTCAATATATCAGGTTTACACACATATATTTATATTTTATCTTTAAAATATTACAATATATATATTTATATATATAATAAAATCATGTGCACGTGTGTTAGAATGTATGAGGTTGGTCCAAGTTGTAGATCTACCCCGACCCAGAGGAGTTTTTCTATAGTTTTATTCTAATGAGTCTTAGCAGCAGGAAATGATTCTATTAACAGTTGGCTGTATTAACTTTTCTGTTGGCATCTGTGATTGAACTCCAGAACTAGGGAGCCCCGCAGCACCTCCTCTAGTTGCTGCTCTGAGCCCCCTTCTCCTTCCTTGCCCACCTTAGTGCAGATGCTGAGCACACTTGTGTGGATTTAGGATCCCATGTCCGCCCTCCACTTGCATTAGGGTAACATCCCTGTGGAGGCTCTGCTTTCTTGTA
Organism: Mus caroli; assembly: GCF_978045245.1. Taxonomy (NCBI): domain Eukaryota; kingdom Metazoa; phylum Chordata; class Mammalia; order Rodentia; family Muridae; genus Mus; species Mus caroli. The sequence continues at coordinate 2,091,472 of NW_028227265.1, read as the reverse complement.
AAATAGTTTGCATTTCCAGAGGTCTTGCATCCTGGTTTGCTTCGTGCTTTTTATTTCAAAGCCTACAGTTGCTTAACAGAATTAATCCATTTGTTAACCAAGGTTGTGCAGTGTCTCCCTTCCCAGTGCAGAGTAATGATGGAACCATTTATCTGCGTGTGTTTATGTTTTATAAATAACCAGTGGACACAGAGAGCCTCTGGAAGCTGTAATTAATGTTACCAGCCACCGCAGATTCTCACTTAACGCAGGCATCAGAGCATTAACGAGTGAAGATAATAAACCTGCCACCACTCTGTCCGATTTTAGGTGTCTGATTCTCCTCTGTGCTTGTGACTGAGCTTGGCAAGTTTCGAGAGGAAAGGGCCCACTGCAGCTTCTCTTAAGTTGTTTGGGGGCTAGCATGCTTTAACAAGGTCTTCTACAAAAGACCTTTTGTCTTAACAAAATGAAAGAAAGCTAACCACCTTGTCATTGTGTGGAGCTAGTTTAGTTTCTAAAAAGTTATTAAAAGTTGAGGGTTTCCTTTCTCAACATAAATGTGCACACAGACACATTGTTTCCAAGGCAGTTAGATTTCTCAATATAAACAGGCTTAGTGCGTCTTCAACAGTGAAAGCTCTGGGTATTTTCAACGAGAACGGGTACTATACTTTGCTGATCTTGGAATGAACCCTCATATGCAGCATCCAACAGCTTCATTTTGTTTAAAACTAATAAAAATGGAACTCAAATAAAATGTCAGTAACATTATTAAAGAAAAACAAAACAAAACAACAAATGAACCCTTGTGGCTTGCCTGGTTTACCCTAGGAAAACTATGAAAGTTCTTTAGTGAGTACAGCTCTCAGTAATCCTGCCGGGTCACCGGAGTATTCTTTGTGACATCCTCTGTACCCACACCTCTGTTACTTCAGTGGCCAGCACAGCCTTCCTGTCACATTCAGGTAGATAGACTATCCTGCCAGCCATCCTTGAGGCCTAGATGTCTGTTCATACATTCTGCACATTGAGTCAGCTTTTTGGTGAGATTGCTGTTCCCTGATGCCTGACTGGTTTTCAATGAGTATTGTTCTAGTGTTTGTTTGTTTTAAAGATTTATTTATATGTATATGAGTACACTTTAGCTGTACAGATGGTTGTGAGCCTTCATGTGGTTGCTGGGATTTGAACTCAGGACCTTCGGAAGAGCCATCTCACCAGCTCTTGTTTGTTTGGTTCTTATCATTATCTTTTAGTTGGTATATAAAACAGTGGGTTTCATTATGATCATATTATACATATGGTAGATTGTTTGTATTCATCCTTCTTAATTTCCCTTATCCTTTCCACCCTGACTCTATTGCCGCTCAATAGTCTCCCTTTGCTTTCACGTCTTGTGCATGCACATATCTGAATTCAGATCTAGATACTTAGATGAGAGAAAGCTTGATGCTTTGTGAGCCCTCTTGGGACCTTCTCCTGTTTCTCATTGTTATTGAGCAGCTATAGTATAGTAGCCAGTTCTCTATCAGTGGAGTATTTCAAGGCAAGGATGACCATAGTCACAAATGTGGCTTCTAAGAGCACCTAATTGTTCTCACAGTCCTGGATGGTAAGCTAAAGACCTGGAGTTTGTCAGTGGCATATGGCTTTCCTGTGGCAGCTCCCATGGAATTATATAATAGTATTTCCCATTGTAGCCAACAGAATGTAAGTAAACGCAGGGGTAAAATGGCCAGACACTGGACTCGATATTGGAAAATCTGTCCTAAATAGGGTTTCGGTGAAGGATGTTTCGTATAAAATCCTGCACTTAGAACAATGATCCGAATGCCTCTGCAGTTATAGGATTCATCACGTAGGTGAATTTCCATTATGTAGAAACTCCATTACTCCTAATAAAAGTTATATCTCTGCAGAAGGTCGGCTTTCCCAGAGTAATTTCATGTCACTTAAGTTTCTCCCTCTTATTGCCGATCACTTTTGTAATTCATGGTACATTTTGAAAACTCCGTACAAGGTTCAGAACTTTGCTGTTTTTTCCTGTTCCCTCACTAACACTTCAGCATCCAGGAACCTGGCTTGGTCTCAGAGCAGGTTTTACCGTTCAGAGTCTGGCCAGTGTCCAGACAGGTGTCATCTGTCTCATGTGGCCTGAGTTTTCTGCTTGTTAAAACCCATCCTCAAACTGTGTCATGTTCCTGTTTTTAGGACCTTCAGATTAACCATACAGAGCTCTTAGAACTCACCCTTATTCACTGGGCATTTAGCTGGCTAAGTGATGGGAGAATCTTGTTTTAATATCTGAATCTTAATTAATAATAGATTATTAAGATTACTTGACCAGAAATAATTATGGAGTTGGAAACATGCCTAGAATTCAAAATCTTTCTCGAATGGTTAGTGTTTAGAAAAAAATTGTCTATCATGTTAGAAAGAAAAAGTGTCTGTCATCTTAGAAGAAATGCCAGCTTGAACCAAAATTAATCTCTCAATGCTTAGCTTATTTGTAAGGTGTGTATGGATTGCATCATATTGTAGATATTTGAAATGTTATAGGTCTCATGATGTGGCCATTGTATGATTGTCTAACTGACTGAGACAAAGATTCTAGTCATTGTTCTTCATGGGGAACACACAGGCCAGGATTCTCAAGAATCAAGGCTGCTACCCGATGAGGCCACCACTTTTTTAATGATGGAAAAAGGAATGATTTTCATTTATTCCTAGTTTTTATATTATCTCTTACTTGTGGGAATTGGTTTTTTCTACCATCCAGGTCCTGGGGAATCAAACGTAGGTAACTGAGCTTGGTAGCAAGCATCCTTACCTGCTGAGACGTCAGACCAGTGTCTATGTGTACATTTCAGATTTTACCATGTTTTATTTGTGTGGAGTTAAAAGGAGCCAGAAGTGGGCTCTGGTGGCTGCTGCAGTTAGTGTCAGGTGAGTTATACCCCATATCTGTTAGCATGTAGAGCTTCAGTAGCCACCTCAAGATGTGCAAACACCCAAGACTGTGAGGGGTATTTTCTCAGGACCTGATGCTCAATTTTTTTCAGGCCCAATAGGGAATGATGGATAGTATATTTTGTTCTAAACTTAATAAGCATTCAAAATATTGACCACCAAGCTGAAGTGACAAGTGTGTATAGGTGGACCACGTGTTTCTTGCTCTTAATTCTGATGCTGGGAGCGTGGAGCAGAGTGAAGGAGTACATTCAATGCTAACTGTCCTAGATTCCTGGAATCCGTTTTCCTGGCTGGCCAACCTCTGGCCCTTCCACAGACTCCAAAATTCTCTCTTGGAGTCACAAGTGGTGAAAGGCGGCCCCCAGTCAGAATTTGCATAAGTCACAGAATATGCCTTCCCTTATCCATCCACTTTGTATTTCTGTCACTTCCCCTCCCACCAGACAAGAAGTTACTCAATTATTCAACTCTCATAGCTGGCACACATTAAGAATGCCTGCTGTTTGCACAGCACCCATTGCTTGGGACTCATCTTGGGATCTTTGTCATCTTTTCATCTCTGATATGTCTAAAAAACATGGCAGTTCTTAGCATATTTGTACCCTAGAGGGCTGTTTGCAAAAGTGCTCACATGTGTTGTAAATGTATGAAATGAGGAGACCTGGTACTAACTTTCTAGGAGCCTAGATGGGGCCCCAAAGGCTAAGAATGAATGATGCTGAAATGGAGTTTTCAGCTTTGCTTCTCATCGTGAAGACAATACATCTACCTCTAAATCTGGGCAAAGCTAGGTTAGGGCCTGCTGGGCAAGGGCTCACTCTAACTTTTGTGGACCTGTAACCTAGCAGTCTCTGAGAAGAACAAATCAGGCAGAAGGAACCCTGAACCACACTGTAGGCAGGGCATGCTGGGAGATGTGAGCCAGGCCAGATGAGGATGTCCTGCCTGCGTCCTGTTGTGAATTTCTTGTGAGGGCACTGTGACACCTTCCCTGCCTCTAGTGCATTCCTTTATATACTCATGGCTATGGCTGATTCTGTGAGGTCTGTACTTTTTTGCCACCTCGTTCTCACAGAAATATGTCCCCTGTGAATAGAATGAGGAAACCAAGCCATTTGCTAAGAGAAAACATAGAAGAAACTCTAGTGTTTTGAATTTCTTGTTTCTCAAAGCCTCTGCAATCATTGTGGGCCTCCTCCAGGCTTTGGTTATATAGCAGCTGGCCTAAAGTTAGAAAGTTCTGTGTGCACCAGGTTCCATAGCTTCAGGCTTCTTAATGTCCACATAGGTCAGTACAAACTCTCAAGTGGGTTGGAATCAACTTTATTGAATTGTTCAAATGAAGAGTCCATGGGGTTTCTTGATTAAAAAGTCTCCCAGATTCCTGAGGACAAAGGGTGGGCTTATACTGAGTCTTGAGCTATTCAGGGAATGGGAGCCCAGGAAACCCAGAGATAGAGGCAGGACTAGGGGATTGGAGCCACTCTGCCATTCTCGAGCGAGCCACTGCTTTGATAGCATATGCCCACCTTACGCTGAGTGGTCATTACTGTCAGTTTTGCATGGTCCTCAGACAAGGTGTCCAATGGTCAGCCTTCTATGTCCAGTGTTCTGTTGGCCTCTGTTCAGTTAAAGTGAGCTATCCCACAGGGAAGCCTGGTTTCTCAGGTGTTTCCATGTCGTGTCCTGTGATGATCATGTTAGGTCCCTGGATTCTTCTCTCCTTTCAGCTATAAGATGGCCACAAGCCAACTTAGCATTAACCCCAGGGGTTTGTGGAATCTGCCTGTCTTCTCTGCCAAGGCTGGAACATTGCTGAGGTCAGAGATGAAGGTGTGCTGGTGGTGTGGTTTAATGGGTAGAGTGTCTGCCAGGCACACAGAATCCTCAGTACCACAGAAACTGAGCATTGTAGCACACGGCATAATCTCCATGCTCAGGAGGTAATCTGAGAATGTACCGTGAATTGAATGTTCTATTTACTTTCAGTTCTGAGAACCAGGGTATGCTATTCTAGGGTGGACAGTTTCTTGATATGCCTCAAGTTTAACTTTCATCTTATAACTGGTGCCAGGGCTATGGTTTGGTATTTTAGGTATTTAAAATTCCACTATTTGTACATGGCAAAATGTGTTTTCTTCGTTGCTGTTGGGAGTTTAACCAATGACCCAGGAATGGCAGGTACTCTACCCAGCACTGGGTTTCCCTATTATTTGTAATATGTAGTTTTCATAAATATATCATAGTATTCTTCTTTCCTGAGAATTGTCAAATCTCACCTACCTTTATCGGGAAACTTTAGTAATTCTTTTTGTTTATTTGAACCTATTGGATTTTCTCCTCTTCTTCAGTGACTTGAGAGGATATGAATGTGTGTTTTGGTATGTTTCATGCACCTTAGCTAAGGATTTCTCCTTAGTTCCTGAGAAGATAGTCATGAGTAGTAGACTTTACTCATGCTCATGTGTGTGTGTGTGTGTGTGTGTGTGTGTGTGTGTATCTGAAAACCAGGAGTCAACATCAGGTGTATTGTTCCCCCGGTGCTGTTTGTCTTAGCTTTAGAGGCAAGGCCTCTTACTGGCTTGGAGCTCACTGATAAGGTCAGCTGACTGGCCAGTGAACCACATCAAGTTTATATTGTGGGTTCCAGGCATCATCCCTAGGCCCCCTCCCCCGTTCTTGGTCTGAAGCCATTTTACTGACTTAACAGCCCTGTGTACTTGGAGAATGTGAAGTTTCAAGGAACAATGGTTTCTGAGTTCTTGGGTTGTGGTCTGCTATGGTCTTAATGGAGGAGGGTGGAGGGGTTGAAAGGAGAGCACTGCTTATGAACTGTGCTGAACAGATAGTTATTGAGATCCAGCGGGAAAAATTACAATCAGCCTTACTCCCCCGCCCCTTTTCTCTCCCTCTGCCTCTGCAAGAGCAAATTTCCAAGCTTCAGTTGTGTAACGGGGACTCTGTCTGAACTGGGTGTTTCCAAGTTCTTGGCCTTTTATTCGAGAAGGGGAAATCAAAGCCCACAAGATTTCATAGAGAACTTTATTTGAAGCAAAACAATAGAAGAAAAATCAGATTACAGCACAAAAGAGCGAGGTACTCAAGGCCCACTGCAATTATTATTGGGGTTTCCTTTTATGAGGCTCTGGAGAGAGCTTGGTTGCTAAGGGGTGTAGCATGAGCAGTTCTCTGTTTTGATTGATAGATTTGGATTATGTAAGCCATAGCCCACTCTGCATGTTCCAATCCCACAATGCATCTGGTTTTAATCATATGCTTGCCCAATTATGCACTGGCATAAAATGGTTCATAGGGGATTTGCTTTAAAAATTCACTTGAGGATGCAGCCTTGCCTTACTGTGCAGCTGGATCAGCTTCCTGCTCTGGTACTAGACATAGGGAGAGTGGGACTGAACAGGATCTAAGTTTGCTGGCTGTTAATAGGAGGGGATGCTTATGCCGTTATTGAGAGGGGGTCCTAGGTTGCTAACAAGTTCCTAGGTGCTTTGTTATTAAAGGACTTGGGCTGCCAAGTGTGTTATTAGAGTGAGTTTCATACGCAGCTAAGCAGAATGGAATCCCACTGGCTAAGCTATCCCCTGTGTTTTCCTGCCTCACCTTCCAGAACAATGTGCTTCCACAGTTCTGTAGATGGCTGTACCTGGCCAAGCTTCTGGGAAAACCAGCTAGAGGCAGAAGAGAGTCACCACTGCCTCCTCCCGACACTCCTGGGAGTGTATTTTCCCCTTTATTCTCTCCGTGTAGGTATCCCAGTTCAACACCATATCGTCTTACAGAAAATTAGAATCATTTCATCCAGAGACTGTGTTTTAAATGATGGCAATGTGACATTTGCATTTCAAGAACAGATATTTGTGCCAATAAAACAGTATAAATTACAAGTAACACACAGCATATACTAACATCGGCATGCTGTAGCAACTTATTATATCTAATACAGATATGAACAAAAACCTCTGGTGCATATAGCTCATTGATTGGACATTTGCCTACCATGCACCCAATCCTGGGTTTGTTTCTTAACATAAAGATGGCCTGGTGGTGCACGCCTCTAATCCTAGCAGTTGGGAGGTAGAGAAAGGAGGACCAGAAGTTTAAGGTCATCATCCTCAGCTACATCATGAGTTGGACTTAAGCCTGGACTTCATGAAATCCTGTCACACACACACACACACACACACACACATTCTGCAAGTTTGTTGTAGTAGAGGAAGCAGATACAGGTAGGGAGGAACATCTCTTAGGATTCTGGCTTTTTCAGGCTCCCATGGCCACCCTTGTCCCTGCAGACCCACCTCTCCCCAAATACCCTGGCTTTTCCTGTGCTCACCCAGGCTTGCTCCAACACTGATCACCTGACAGCTCTCTCAGCTCAGAGCCCCACTCTTGATCACTGTTAGGCTTTTCAAGACTGAGGGTTTTATTGTTGCTTTGATAAAGCAGACCCTTGAAATGCCTTTGCCTCTGGGGTTGTAAAATTTACCCACCCTCTGTTGAAACTACAGCTGGGAGCAATTTCTTATTTATATGCCCGAAGCTCATTAAATCCCCGCTCCGTTTAGCAGTCTCTCTCTCTCTCTCTCTCTCTCTCTCTCTCTCTCTCTCTCTCTCTCTTTATTCAAGATTTAGATAATACATTAAAAATTGGTAGTGCAACCCCCAACTGCTCGGTGAGATTGCGGCATTAAGGAACACAAGCCCTTCCCTTCCTTTCCTTCATCACCATCCCAAGTCTCAGAATTGCCTCAGACACCTGCGGTGCACACTGGTTGGTGATTTCTGTAGGGCTTGAGCACTCTGTGTGTTTGTAGCAGAAGGGAGTCCAGATAGAGCTATGTAGCTATGCAGGTATGTGTAACCATGCAGGTATGCTGTCTTGTACAGGAGCAAGCATTTGGGTTGTACAAGTTGCTGTCAAACTTGGGACATCCCCAAGGTTGTTTGTAGAAATGTCTTACCCAATCTGTGGCAATGCTATCATTATATTTAACTTGCCTTAAAGTTGAGAAAGTAATGTAGAAATTTTGGGCCTAAAGGAGTACTAGGTTTTCTTCTTGTAAATTGCCTTTTTAAATTAGTTTTTAAAATTATATGCATGTGTGTGTGTGTGTGTAGAGACTGGGGGACAACTTGTAGGAATCAGTTCTTTCCTTCCATTATGTGGGTTCTGGAATTTGAACTGGGGTCCTCTCAGGCTTGGAGGGAAGCACCTTTACCCACTGAGCCATTCTCTGATGATTTAATTACTTCCATAGGGAATAATGGATATGCAGCATGAGGGCAAAGCTGTGTGTGTGTGTGTGTGTGTGTGTGTGTGTGTGTGTGTGTATTTACTCATTGGTGGAAGTGGGTTGTTGAAACAGGGTTTTACTCAGGGTTTCTACTCCTGCACAAAGCATCATAACCAAGAAGCAAGTTGGGGAGGAAAGGGTTTATTCAGCTTACTCTTCCACATTGCTGTTCATCAACAAAGGAAGTCAGGACTGAAACTCATGCAGGTCAGGAAGCAGGAGCTGATTCAGAGGCCATGGAGGGATGTTACTTACTGGCTTTCTTCCCTTGGCTTGCTCAACTTGCTTTCTTTCTTTCTTTCTTTTTTTTTTTTTGGAGACAGGGTTTCCTCTGTGCAGCCCTGGCTGTCCTGGAACTCACTTTGTAGACCAGGCTGGCCTCGAACTTAGAAATTCGCCAGCCTCTGCCTCCCAAGTGCTGGGATTAAAGGCCACCATGCCCGCTCGGCCTCAGCTTGCTTTCTTATAGAACCCAGGACTACCAGCCCAGGGATGGCACCACCCACAATGGGCCCTCCCACCCTTGATCACTAATTGAGAAAATGCATTACAGCTGGATCTCATGGAGGCATTTCCTCAAGTGAGGCTCCTTTCTTTGTGACAACTCCAGCTTGTGTCAAGTTGACACACAAAATCAGCCAGTACACTCATGTTTCTTAGGATATTCTAGAGCTTACCTATGGAGCTGTTCAGCCTGGCCTTTAGCTCATTGCAATCCACTAACCTCAGTTTTCCAAGGGCAGGAGTCATAGTCACGAACTGCCATGCCTGGCTTTAAATTGAGTTTTTATCTCTATCAGTTCCTTGGCACTGGAGGTAAGAACAGAAAAGAGATTGGAAATTCTAATGTATAAACCGTTACAGAGGTTTTAAACCCTACATAATGAACTACTTATATTTGAATAGCTAAGTGTCGAGATGTTATGTCTTGTTAAATGGAAAATCTTAACTTCTTCTACTGCGGGATATATGAACTTTATTCTCTTTTTAAAAGAAAGTGATTCTGTTGTTTATATAGAGGAAAGCTAGGAAGGAGTGTCCACGGTTGGCAAAGAGAACCAGGGTAGATTTGAAGGCATGGTGAGTAGATTTGAAGGCCTGGAGTCCAGCTACATTGTTAGAACTGTGCCTTGAAAAGTGCTGTAAGAAAGAGGGCGTAGTCTAAAGACTTAAGAAGATCTGCTTATTATTAAGACATCCTTTGTTCTTAAGTCTTCAAAAGATTTGTTTTATAATCTGGATACTCAGTACATAGCCCATTAGTCAACATTTTGAAATGGTGATTTCTGACCTGATAAAAGTTTAATATTTTTAATACATTTAATTCTTTACTGTGCTATTTAAAGGTCTCTACCCCTCTTTCTTGTCTCCTTTTCCTATTAAAATGATTTATGCTTGGATTCATCTTATTTCCCCTAAGTTGCAATACAAAAACGCAGATAGAATTTTTACAAATTATAGCCTGACCCTGAATCTCTCATCCTAACACTACGTTTGCTGTTCTTGGAATCTTTGTTTTTCATTTTCAGTGCTGAGGATGAGACTCTCGGCCTTCTTTCTACATGCTGGTCATGATCTGTACCCCTGAGCTATGTCCTGAGCCTGTTGTTTTGATTTCTAAAACTAAATGAAAGTTTTTCTTTCTGAATAGCAGGGTCCCAGGCTCAGGTTAGGTATGTTTGACAAGCAGATTAGTTATAATATTAGCCACTTTTCTCATTACTGCGACAAAATGCCCGGACAAGAGCAACATGAAGAAGACGTCCGTAGCAGCTGGGCATGCTAAGTCTGCAGCCAGGAAGCAGAGGGGCTCCATGTTGCACCCCAGTTTACTTCCTCCTTATTTGATCCATAAGCCCAGCTCACTGGGTGATGCAACCTCATTTAGGATGGGCCTTTTTCACCTCAGGTGAACCTTTTTGGAAACATCTCTGTAGACACACTATGTGTACACACAGCCTTGTAGATCTTTCTATGGTGCTTCTCAGTCTATGCCGGTTGACAGTATCCATGAACTATCTGTTACTGTTCTGAAGTCCTTTACCGCCTGTCTGTTCACTTGAATTGTTCCTGCGTTTTTATACATCTTCTCCTTAATTTGGAGGGAGTAATTTGGAGGTCTCTTCCAGAGACCTTACAAGACAGGAAAGACTTCTCACAAAGATATCTCATGGAAATGTCAAAACAGGAGAAGTGTAGGGCTCACGTGTTAAACACCCACGCTTAATGTTTCTTGGTTTCTGTTGTAAGATTTATTTGTTTATTATTTTATGGATTTGTGTGTGTGCCTGAGTGTATGTGTGGGTACCATGTTTGCTGCAGGTGTCTGTGGAGCCCAGAAAAGGTTGGAACTGGCGTTACAGACAGTTGTGAGTCAGCTGGTGTGGGTGATGGGAATTGAATTCAGGTCCTCTGTGAGAGCAGCAAGTTTTCTTAATTCTGGAGCCATTTCTCTATCTCCCGTGTATTATAACATTTTTTACAATAGCAAATCTACGTGCCCAACAACAAAGGAGAGGCTAAGGAAAATGTGGGCATACAACAGATACTTCTCATCCATAAAGAAGAGCAAAGTTTTGCAGAAATATGTAAGCTGCTGGAGGTAACAGTATTAAGCCTAAGAAGTGATTGTCAGACAAAGGCCAGGCTGGTGAGGCAGCTCAGTGGGAAGGGTGCTTCTTGTGCAAGTTTGAAGACTGAGTCTCGATTTCAGTACTCACATTTAAAAATATCAGTCCAGGTGTGGGCATTCCTGTAAACCCTGTAGTGCCAGGCCCGAGACAGTACAGTTGGCTTGCTGGCTGCCAGCCTGACTCCAGGATCAGTAATGGGCACCATCTAAGAAGGACTAAGGGAGAAAGCGATAACTGAGCAAAGCACCCGGCTTTCTTCTCTGGCTTCCACAGGTCTAACCACTGTGTATGAACCACATGCACACAGAGTCCATATTTTTTTTCTGTGGACAAATAGCACATAGATTCCGTCACTTGAGGCCCCCAGATTTTATATTGATACACATAACTGTGTATGTACAGCTGCCATGGAAACCAGCAAAACTGTAGTGAAACAAAGGAGACTAATGGGACTTGGGGAGAAGATAGAAGAGTAAGGATGGGGGGAGCGTGATTAGTATACACTCTATACTGAATAAAAAGTGACTTTATAGAACCTATAATAAAATAAAACTTTATCCCCCCCCCCTTTTTCCCATTTTCTTAGTAAGCCTTCCAAAGGACTTTTGGGTAGAGTGATCCTGCCTGTACAACTCCTCTGGGGTCACTCCCTCCCCATTCTGGAGATTTCTTGGCTTCTTACAGAGTCCCAGGAAGGGAGCAGGGAAGAGCAGATACTGTAGACGTGCATGTAGCTGGATGGTTGACTTAAGACACAGGCTGAAGAGTTCATTTCATACCGAAGTGACTGTGTGCACTTTTATCGAGACTGTCTCGTAGTAGCAAATAGGAGTTAAAAACTAATTGCCATTAAATTGAGTGTGGATTGTAGGGCATTTCAAAGACAAATGGATATACCTATTCTGCGTCCTCCGAGTAGTGTGCTCCGACTGAACAGAAACTTTCCACTAACAGCATGTGCATTTTGTGCTCTGACTGCCCCGAGGGCTTACAAGTGACAGAGTAATAAACCTTTCCTTCGCTCTATCTGAGGTTCAAAGGAAGCCATTATTTGAGTTCTGGGGAGAGGCATAAGTCATAATTGTGAGCTCTAATAAATGTAAATCCATGAAAAATGTTTGTCTTTAAATTGCCAAGGAGCCTAGGCTTGTAAAACCACACAGCTGTCTTCCTCTCTGGAGCTCATGATGGGTAAGAATTACCCAGTCTTTTTAACAGGGAGATTTCTACACCTTCCACGAGTCTCTGGCCTCATGATATCTAGCTGGGGGGAGAGAGGGGACAGAATGGAGTCAGGAATAGCAGAAATGAGTTTGTACGTAAATGGGATTTCACCACTACATTTAAACAATACCCAGACAAGCGATGGCCAGGCAGTCCCTCAGTGGTTCTGAGCTAATACTTTGAAGTAGCGTGCTCTCTGTTCTGTTACTGTGATTCACTCACTGTTTTATATAGCTAGTATAACAGAGTCCTCAAGAAATGTTGGCTGGGTTTAAGTTGGCCTTCAAAGGGAACGTTGAGCATAAGCTCCACGGAATGTTTGTGTTTAATATGTTCAAGGCCCTAGTTCAATTCCAACACCCCCATAAAACAAACAAACCCTTTAAATAAACATGCATTTGTTTATGTTTGTGCGCACATGTAGATATAGACTCTGGTTTAGGTCTATTATTTGGCATGTTTAGGTCTATTATTCAGTGATCGCAGCTTATGATATGAACTTCTGTCATGTGACTCAAGTTCCCCTGTTCACCAATCCCCTCTGGTGGTCTGTCTTTTGTCACCCTGACTTTCCCCCTATCCCAGACTGCTTTTGCCTCCAGCTGACACTGATGATAATACCTGGAGTCTTCCTCTCAGCCCATCCGTCTAAAAAGCTTGTCACTTCCTCCCATTCTGTTCATGTTTGCATCTTAAGGGTCTGAACATAGTCTGGCTCTGGGTGCCACTCACAGTGGCTATGTCCTGGGTGATACTGCATGGAGGGGAAGCAAACACAGTGTCCCAGGATGCCGGGGGACGCTAATTACTGCTGACTCTATCTCTTTATGTTACCTTGTGTGGTCTCTTTCTTGCTTTCTTTTACTTATTCCTGCTCTCTCTGTGTGTGTGCATGAGACAGAGAGAGAGAGAGAGAGAGAGAGAGAGAGAGAGAGAGAGAGAGAGAGAGAGAGAGAGAGAGACCCACCTGCAAAAGAGAGTTGGTACATATATGCAGTGCATTGCTTTTGGATGTCAGAGGACAGCTTCCTGAAGTCAGTTCTTGTTTTCTGCCCTAGGGTCTCTCTGTCTCTGCTGTGCTCCACATTCCAGGCTTACCCAGGAACGAGCTCAGTTCTCTCTTTTCTGTGCATTAGTATGTATCATTGCGATTGACTGAGATTTTATATGAAAGGTCCATGTAGCTAGCTTAGAGCATGGCTGCTTCCAAGGCAGCAGCCTTTCCTGGGAGAACAGAGTTGGATGATGTTTGCTCTCATACTTTTAAAAGAAGCAGATGTTCTGTAAGAAGTTAACCAAACCTATACAACTACAGTCTTTGGACATGTCCATCTACCACATCTGCCTTTTAGGAACCATTTTATTTTGGATGCAATTCCCTTTGGCAAGCAAGGGAGGGTGTCTTCCTTGACTTAGCGATCAGATCATGAGCTGACTGAAGGAGAGTGGCACTCCTGAGTGCAGCTTCTCCTCTCGCAGACACAGAAGTGATACACTGTAGCTGTTGAGCTCAGTTCCCGGCCCCTCCTCCTCTTCTCACCTCCGATTTAAAACTAATGGGCAGAATCACACTGTGAATCACTGAAAATGCAATCATATATGGATCACCTCTATCACCCCTTTCAGATAAGTGTCAGTGTATTTCTCTGCCCTAACCCCCCCTTTTTTTCTTAACCGGGAAAACTGGAAATGAGGAAAACAAAAAGCCAGAGAGCAAACACCACATCCATTCCATAAAGCAAGTAGAAGAGAAGCTGCACTGTGCTCGTTGCGACTCTTAGTTTTTATTGAGTGATAGCCGGACTCCTGCTCTTCCTTTGCTTCAGTTTTCAATTAGATTTGCAGAGTGATTAGTGAGTAGCTCTCAGTTGTCAGAGTAGAAGTACCCCAGGCTAGCAAGACCCGTACTCTCTTTGTACTGGCTGATGGACTTGAGAATGGACTGAAGTCACCTTTCATGCAAGGTCTAATTGAACTCATGTTCATGTACACTCATGAGAATGGCATTTATGAAATAGTTCTGGCAGGTGGTGGATACCATCTCCAGAGAAACAGAAATAGGGCAGCCAGTAGACCTCTTTCTCTCCCCCTTCCTCTCCTCTTCTTCCTTGGTCTCTCCCTTCCCCTCCCCCTCTCCTTTCTTTCTCCTCTCTTTCCCCCACTGTTTCCCTTCCTGTCCTCTTTCTCCCTTTCCTTCTTTCTCTCTTCCCCTCTCCCTCCCTCTCCCTCCCTCCCTGTCTCTCCCCATCCCCTCTCCTTCCCCTCTTCTTCCTCTTCCCTCCCCCTCCCTTGCTTCTCTCTCCCCTTCTCCTCTCATCTTCCTCTTCTTCCTCTGTCTCTCTCTCCCCTCTTCTCTCCTCCTCTCCTTCCCCTCCTTCTCCCTTCTGTTCCTCTGTCTTTCTCCCTCTCCCCTTTCCTCCTTCTCCCTCCCCTCCTTCTCCCTCCCCTCCCCTGCCTCTTCTTTTTCCTCCCCTCCCCTGCTTATCCCTTCCCCTCTCTCCCTTTTCCTTCCCTCCCCCTTTCAGTCTCGATTGCACTAGGAATGTCAGTTTTTGCCTTCTAAGTGATTAAGATCTTAAATGTGTACCTCCTGTAAGACGGCTCCTGTGCCATCTTCAGATGATCATGTGTGTTTCCCTCCAATCTCCTTAATCTTGAAAATTCTATTGTGTATAGGAATTATGAATGAACACAGTGATTTTGAAGCATCTTCCTCAATTGTTCAACCTTCTTTTCTGAGACAGGGCTTCTCACTGAACCTAAGGCTCCCTGACTGACCAGCAGAGCTCAGGGGTTCTCCTGTCCCCTTCGAGCTTTGTGACCACCACTGTGCACTGCCACACTTGACTTTTTCATGGTGCTGGGGATATGAACTCAGCACTCTACCCATTCAGTCATTTCTCCAGTGGGAGAATTTTTAAAGTTAATCTTGATTTTTTTCTCTTTCCCCCATCATCAGTAGTGGGCATGTTCTGAGAACATCTCGGAAAAGAAACTTAACGCCCTTTTGTTTTGTTTTGTTTCTTTTTGTTTTATAGGTCAGATGGCTGTTAAGCTTGCCATAACAAATATACACAGCAAATTAATTTTCTCTGAGAGTCCAGATACCTAAGGTCAAGGTTCTGGCAGTGTTTGACTCTTCTGCAGTCTGTCTGTTTAACTTGTAGATGGCTACATCCTCCCTGGGTCTTTACATGATCTGCCCCATGGTAAACACCTATGACCACCTTCCCTCAAGAATACCTTAGTGCCATGTGAGTTACAAAACCTGCAAGACTGAACAGAAGCATTTGAATGATAGGAAGTGAATGTGTGTGCCCAGCAACCTGGGAAGTCACACCTACATGCATTTGAATGAGAGGAAGTGTATGTGCCCAGCACATTGGAAGTCACACTTACATGCCACAGTTGCCTTGTTCTTCCCATGTAGATAGTGCTGTGTGAGGCTTCCCAGAGCTCTGGGGGAAAATAGTGTTAGAAATAGAAAAAAGAAATCATGAGACAAATTTAGCATATTGTTTTTAAAAAGAAAAAATTATCATCTAGCCAGTTTAATTTCAGTTCCTAATAGACAAATGAAACAAACATTAGCAAGAATGTGTAAGCATCTGTAAGATAATTGAAAAAGACGCAATGCCGGAGAGTGGCAATCGTCACTCGAAAACCTGATTGCTCTCCTTGATGGCTTTATAGAATTACTTGATTAAAAAAAAAAGACTATCACGGGTAGATATAATAATTTTGAGATCCAAAATCTTGAAATCTAATACTCGAAATTAACTGAATTGTATAAAGCAGAGGTAAGCGTGTGATAAATTGTCCTGTATATATTATTACTGAAAGCAGGCCAAACTGAGGGGAATCCCAGGGTAACACGTTTATTTTCTTTAGTAGCCTTGAAAGATTACTGAGGCAGTGTGTTAATGAAATCTACAGACAAAGTATGAATGGAGTGCTCTCCTTTGTTTTGATAACCGAGCAATGGGATCAGGCATGCAAGTGTATACAACAGAAAAGTGAAAAGGGTTATTTTATGCTAACAGATTGACATTGTCTGGGGAAAAGTAAGATGATGCTAAGATCAGTGAAGGAAATAGCTGATAATCAGGAGATGTTTCCAGAAATGAAGATCTAACGACAGTTGATTATTTTTTGTGTATAGACGATGCACCCAATAAGCTTGTTCTCTAGTCTCTATAATGAAAAAAACATTAAGCAGTTGTTTTGGTAAATCATATATTTTGTCTGTCCAATATTGTTCACTTATCAGCCATAATGAGGCGGTATTAAGATTGAACAAAACATGAACTTCCTCAGCTGTGGACCTTTCAGTGAAAATGTGTCTCGAAAGAAAACATGGAAGAAAAAGGCACATTGTAGATAAGTCATTCTGACACTCTGGTTGCCCTATCTTCTGTGGACTGACCCCAGGTGCTTGGGAAGGTCTTTGGCCTCTAGAGTCTGGACAATAGCTTCAGCATGCATCCTTCATGTGAAGGATGTGCATACCTTTATAAGAAGGGTATTTCAGTTATGAAAGCTATCATGGCAGGACACCCTTTGAGGTAGAGTAGTTTATGAACTCAATAAGGTATGTTGCCTCTCTCCATAGCTTCATGTTCTTGTACTCCATGTAAGTTTTGCAGTATGAATGATACAAGAATTTGCTACACTGGATTATACATACCCAGGTGCTAGTAAGCAAAATATCTAGAAGTTATTGCATTATTGATGTAAGTTAAATTGTTAGAAATGAAAGAATTAAAATTAGACCCTATATTGTGTTGATTTTACTTTAAAAAGAAAATGTCAATTTGTAAAGAAAATATTGGGAGAAGTAAAATGATTTTGCTCATGGGAGGGAAAACAGCCCATTTTCCCATCGTTATTATTTTAAGTTGAAATCAATACTGAAATCATTTGTATTGTATGTGTTTACAAAGTAGATTTTTGTGTACTTTTGTATTTCATTTGTGTGAAGATCTCTCGGAGAAAATATTTTCTAATTATGTTCTTTTAATGTCTGTTTCTTAACTCTGTGTCAAAGTTGATGGATTGGGTTCAATTTTATCAATTTTGAAGGCCAACCTGATTAACTACTGTTGGCTAGATCATTTCAGACAACTAGGATAAAGAGTATTCAGAGGCGTAGAGTAGCAAGATTTACGGTTATTGTCTAAGTGGCAGTCTCACCTGTTTTCTCGAAGATGGAAAATCAGGGCCCAAAGACAAAGGAAGCTGGGCATCTCTGTTACTTCTGATAACAGCTTTGGTGTTGTTTGGAGACAGAGCAGCTTAGTGGTGGAGTGCTTTACTGGTTTATAACTAACGATTTGAACTCCGTGCCCTGGCAGGCTGTCAGCAACTTTCTTGTCATAGTTAGTTAGTTGTATGGGGATTTTGGTGCAGCATTAACTCTAATACTTGGGGTTAAATACATATGGTGATATATGATCCTAAGACTTCCAAATATTAGCAAGAACAGCATAAATATACTACAGTTTCTTTTTCTCTCGTCTGATAAGTCCAGTGCTTTGCAGTTGGGGGCGTGCATTTGTCACAGCCCAGTGCCAATGCCTGCCCTACTGTTGTCTCTCTTTAGTGTCCACCTCAAGGTCCAAGGTGGCTCCTCAGGTTCAGCCATAATGTTTATGAGCCTGAAAGCAGAGGGGAAGACTGGAAGTGCCACATAACAATTTAGCTGTTACCTTGTTTCTACTTAGAGCTGATGTGGAAACACCTGGTGAAAGCATTTCAGCCGTTACATTGTTTATACTTAGAACTGCCATGGGAACACCTGGTGAAAAGTGGTGCCCAATGTCCTGAGGCAGGACAGGGAGCCTAGTGGTGTGCATCCATTGGTCTTTTCAGAGTGGACCAGTATGAAGATGTAGTCTTTACAGTCAATCCATGTTACACACACACACACACACACACACACACACACACACACACACGGATATAACATAGGACAGAACATATTTATTTTTACAAATTTTTTTGAGTTAGTAAACCTAAGGTTAGGTTCTGTTGTGCTTCTAAGCTCAGCTCTATATTCTCTTCAGAGTCTTCAAGAAGAAATGCAAGCAGCTTCCTGGGAGTAGTTTGTGACTGTCCTCTTCCTCAGTCTTCAGTCCACCTAATAGTTGTCTGGAAAACAATGGGCAAAATTCCAGCTCTCTATTCTGTTAAGTGTCTAGTGGTTTCAGAGAATGGAAGAACATTCTAGTGATGGCATTGAAAACTCATTTTTTTCCCCAAATGTTATTTGGAACAGCAAAGGACAATATGTTTAATAACACAACTTTTAAGATGACTGAAGTGGCAATAAATTCACATAATGAAAATTCCAGCAAGTCTTTATACTCTACTGGGGAATTCCTTGGTTCTTGGTGTAAATTTTTAAACACTTGATAGCAGATTTCTATTCTTTTTGTTCCTTCGATTTCAGACTTAATGTGAAAATAGCTTGCTGTGATATAAAGAATTTGGTTTGTTAGCCAGTGAGCCAGCTCGTGCATGTCTGGCTTGGCAGACATTCTAAATAGCAGTTCTGGGCAGAGGAAGGGTGACTTGCAACATTGTTACTGTGACATCATGCTTCTTACTCAGAACCAGCCAGTCAGATCTTCTGTCTGCACCCGACTCTCTGCTCAACCATGTAGCAATTCCAGGTTTCCCAAAGTGGTTGGTATTCTCTTGGGGGGTGTGTGTGTGTGTGTGTGTGTGTGTATCTGTTTCTGTGTGAATCTGTGTGTATGGGTGTGTAAGTGGAATGTGGTGTGTGTGTGTGTGTGTGTGTGTGTTTATGTGTTTATGCATGTCCATGTGTGTTTGATGCTATGGGTCTCATAGAGGAACATGCACATACTGGGCAAGTGCTGTACACTGAGTTATATCATAATCTATAACTTTCTCTTGTATGAGTAGATCTCTTAATCTTACATTGATATGCTTCCTCCTCTACTAGCACCTTTCCCCACAAGTCATATTAATTCAGTCTGAAATGGTTTGCAAGTCAAAACCCATCAAATTAAGGGTGGAGGCTGTAGCTCCCTTGACAAAGTGCTTGCCAAGAAGGTACAAGGGGTTGAATCTCTAGCAGTGTGTACTAGATGTGGCAGTGCACACCTATAATCCCAGCATTGGAGAGGTGGAGTCAGAAAGACCACAACTTCAAGGTATCCATTTCTACATAGTGAGTTTGAGCCTAAGCTTAAGAGATGCGAGAGGCTCTGCCTAAAAGAAAAACAATCATTTATAGAAACATCTGGCTGGTATGTTATTTGAAGGCCATCTTTAGAACTATAGGGAATAGGTGCTTCTTCAGGCACTGGCTCATAGTGAGGAGCGGGCGGGGTGGGGTTCAGATGCCTCATGTGAGCTGGAAAGGGCATACTGTTTAGACAGAAAGCCTGCCTCCACAAGCTTCTGTTGTGACTGACCATATCCAGCCCACAGTACCCTTATATGGTAAACGACCTGATAGAACTTAAACTGTCTACTGTTAGGATTTCTCACTGAACCTGAAACTTAATTATTTCAGCTATTCTAGCTGGCCAGGACTACCATGGAATCCTCCAGCCTCTGCTTCCCCAGTGCTGAGGTCACAGGCACCAGCCATCATGTGTAACTTCTGTATGTGTGCTGCATAGCTGAGCCAAGGTCATTTGGCTCAAGAAAAGTGGCATAATTTAAGAATTCTGTAAAGAAATGAAAATCTACTTAGTATTGGGCATATTATTATGGCTTCTTTGTTTAAATAAAAAAAAAATCTATGGAATTGCCCATAATACAGAAGTGTTTACATGGAACCGCTGTGCTTTGGATACAGCTGAAATCCTTTTATTCTTCTTGAGATTAAAACAATTGAAGCTTTCTCACATGGATACATTGTTTGTTGAGCATATTTCTCCTCATATCCTCCTGCTCTCCCCCACTGCTCTATTTTGTCCCTTTAGGGCAGCATTGCTGCTACATTCATGCCGTGTGTGTGTGTGTGTGTGTGTGTGTGTGTGTGTGTATTATATACTATATTACATATCTACATAGTATATATATATATGACATCAAACACATACAAAATCTAGGAATATAATTATCTCCAGTAATAGAACAATAGTTCTTGTTTTTCAAACAAGAGGTTTTGTCCTCCCCACCCTACCCCCAACCCTGCCCTCAGATATGTGTGCCTCTGTGGTGTATGTGACTATGTGGCTACAACTTGCATGCCTGGAGGCCAAAGGTTGTCTTTGTGAGTCTTCCACTATCGTCCTCAAACTTATCCTTTTGAGACTAGGTTTCTCATCGAACCCAGAGTTTAATGATTCTTGTTGACTGACTGGCCAGTGAACTCGAGGCCCTCTGGAATCCTTCCTTCCAGGATGTGGGTCCCACACACATCTTTGCACATGTTTTTAACTGGGTGCTAGATTTCCAAACTCACGCCCTCATGCTGAGTAGTGGGTACTGTCTGTCTGAGTCCACTCTCCAGCTCACGTAATCTGTTTCTAAAACTTTTATTAGTACAACCTCCCCATCCACAGATAGCATGAAGCTCTGATTTAATACTTACGGACAGAACATACATTTTCCCTTGAGCCACATGGGAACTTTTTGGGAGGTTGTTTTCATTTAATTTTCCAGACAGGAGGAGAGGGACATGGTGTCCATCTGGGTACAGCTGTGGAGAGAGCAGCACTTTTCCCTCAGAGCAGGCGCCAGTGATTCTCCTTGCCTTGCTAGCTTGCTGCTCTGTGCTGCCCCCCCCCCCCCCCCCCCCCCGCGCAGTATCTGGCCCCGCTGATGCAGGCTCATATGCAAGGTCCCTTGGACAGAGATACCAACGTAAGAATGTTGTCAGTTTAAATGTTCTCCAGAGGATGAAGAGAACTCCACAGCAAGTAATTACATATATTTGGAAGGTGCCCTATACCACTGTGATTTCCAGCATCCACACACAAATCATCTGCTAAAACCTCTATACAGGTGTGTTAATGGGCACACTAACTTAGATGGACAGCCACAAAATCTGCTTCTGTTGGACTGACTCTATGACCTGCGTACTAATGTTTAACCAAAGTTTATTTTCAGCTGAAGGCCATTCCCAGTTTCCCCATAAGATCTGTGGCGAACCGCTCCTTCTTGCTTCATCATTAGTATTCCGAGCTCCGTCATCTGCAGTTCAAACTCTTTCCCTTGTTTTCGTTGGGGGAGATGATGGAACAGGTTGCTTAGAAACCCTTGGCCACACGCTCGCAGGGAATTATCAACCTCTTCTGCACATTTCCCTCCACACGCACAGAGAAAATTGGCTTTGGCTGCTGACAACAGTTAATTGATTGCAGGTTGTTTAAGTGGAAAGGCAAGGTTGAAAGTATATTTCCTTTCATATTTATGCATTAGATGTAGAGAAGCTATACGGAGACACTTTCCACAGGGACTGATCGTCTCATGGCAGCAACCAGGTCTGATGTTGTGCTTTGGTATGCCGAGCTTGACGCCGGTCAGCTCACGGGACTATCTCTGGTTTCTCCAGACTTTTTTTTTTTTTTTTTTTTTTTTTTGCCGTGATTTATTTGGTTCCCACAAATTCCCATAGCCAGTGGGGTTCTGGCTATTGCCATCAGTGGGTGACACGCTTGATTATCGACTGATGCAGGAAGAAAATGAAAACCTACAGCTGTCTGGCTATTGGTTTATCACTTGTATGGTCCAGAAACCTTTCTTCTTTGCCTCATGCTTTATTTATTCTTTTAAAAAAGATTTATTTAATTTTATGTATGTGAGTACACTGTAGCTGTCTTCACATATACCAGAAGAGGGCATTGGATCCCATACAGATGGTTGTGAGCCACCATGTGGTCGCTGGGAATTGAACTCACGACCTCTGGAAGAGCAGTCAGTGCTCTTAACCTCTGGGCCATCTCTCCAGCACCTCATGCTTTATTTTGAGTGAGGGTCTTCCTGCTTCAGCCTCAAAGAGCTGGGGCTTTACACTTGCCCCGTCAGGTTCTGTTTTTCCTTGCTGTTCTTATTAAGTAGTTCTTTTAAAATACTTTTTTTTTTTTTGGTCCCAAATTCTAATACAATGAATGCAATGTGTATCCATGGGTGAATTATGTGTACTTAAAGTTAATTTTTAAAGGTTCTTTGATTGGGCCATCAACAGTCTTTAAAGACAAAAATGAACAAGGATCACCCACTCCACAAAAGCTAATTCCAGTTCGTGGAGTGCTCCTGTGTACAGGACTAGATAACTGGCTCCATCCAGAGTTGTTGCTGTCTCTATCCAGGTTGAAAAAAAAAAAAAAAACCCAGCAAAATCTTCCCTAATGATGATTGATACTGTAAGGTTTTAACATCCACTGGGGACTTGATGTTGAAATCCCGGTTAGCTTGAAATAAGGTCATTTAAAAATTTATGCTTATTTTTCTCAATTTTGTGTTATGTTATATATCATCGTCTCATAAAATACAGTGTGCACTCACTCTGCTCTGAGACACATGTGAGTTATCAGAATTTTGTTTCAATTTATTTCGACAAGTTTATTATTGCAGTTTTTTTACATTTATTGTGTTTTTATTTTATGAGTATGAATGTCTTTATGGATATATGTGTACCATGTATATACAGTGATCTTTGGCCTCTGGGACTAGAGCTACAGATTGTGAGCTACTAAGTGGGTGCTGGAAACTTGGCCTGGGTCCTTAGCAAGAGCAGTAAATGCTGTAGCTGCTGAGCCATCTCTTCAGCCCCCCAAGCCCCTTTTAAAGGTGGGATCTCACATTGTAATCCAGATGGTCTTGAACTTGTGATTCTGCCGCTATGTTCTAAGTGCTGAGTGACACTTAACCTGGTTCAATACACATTGACTAAACTGTTTCTGCTTTGAACGTCTACCCAGGTTAGGAGTCCTGCAGAATCCTTTCTTTTTAGTGTCTGGAACTACAACTCTTTGAACAAGCCACCAATCCCCAAATACAGTCCATGAGCAGAATTCAAAAGGCCCTTTATTCTATTAGCATTTATTGTGATAGCCTGTGTGGATACATTATAGGGTAAGCAAATTAGTTAGTAGACGACAAATGCAAAGGTCACAATAACTCACTCACAGAAACCTTCTCTGTATTAATCCAATTCCCTGCACATTGTTGGAACACTGCAGTGTTGGTCACTTGAGTTAGAAACAGTGTTGGGGTTGACACTGCGAGTTCCTCCTAGGCCATGACTGTAATGTATTCTGAAATTCTTGACATGATGTACAGAGCCATCTTAAATCTCTGATATATTGGAATACCAGCAAGTTCTGCAATGCCCTCCCCAACTGTTAGGAAAGGGAGATACTAAGTGAGCTCTTTCAGAAGTAATTCATGAGGTCATTTGTGGTCTTCTGCCTCATTTTACCTGACAAATTTACTATCGTTCATTTAAAAGGGCTATTTTATTTTCAATTGTGTATGTGTGTGTTTATGTGGGGGTGCATATGTGTGGTGTGTGGTGTGTAATAGTGCAGGTGCTTGCAGAGGCTGAAGGCATCAGATTCCCTCACTTCCCCCCGAGCTGGAGTACAGGCAATTGTTGGCTGTCTGACATGAGTACTAGGGTGTGAACTTGGATCCTTTAAAGTACAAAACTGGCTCTTCCCTCTGAGCTATTTCCCTAGTCCTCATTATCAGTGATATTAAAAAGTTAATTATGTGTATGTATGCATGTGCACAGGTGTGCTCCACAGTTAATTGCATGCATGTGCATATGTGTACATGTATGTTCCACAGTTAATCATGTATGTATGTATGTATGTATGTGTGTACTTATGCACGTATGTGTTCCACAGCTACGTGTGTGTATGTATATATGTATATATACATGTGTGTTCCACAGTTAATTATATGTATATATGCATGTGCACATGTATGTTTCACAGTTAATTGCATGCATGCAGGTATGTGGACATGTGTTCCATAGTTAATCATGTGTATGCATGTATGTATACATGCACATGTGTGTTACACAGTTATGTGTGTATGTATATATGTATGTGTACATGCATGTTCCATAGTTAATTATATGTATACATGCATGTGCACATGTGTGTCCCACAGTTACATGTATGTATATACATGTGTGTTCTACATTTAATTATGTGTATGTATGTATGTATGTATACATATATATGTGCCACAGTGTATGTGTGGAAGTCAGAGGACAACTTGCAGAAGTCAGTTCCACCATGTGGGTTCTAGAGATTGAATTCATGTCATCATACCCGAAGGCAGGCCCCTTTACCTGCTGAGCCATCCCACTCCCCCATCATTTACTTTTAATAACATAACTAGTAGTTCCATTTGAGTAGTCTACTTTTTTGTAAAGGGGAAAAAAATCACCATTTATGGTAACATGTAAAAGCTGAGGCCAACCAAAAGTAGTAAGCAAGATACTTGTGCATCTGAGAGTAACTCCGCTTCCTCTGCTAATTGATCCAAACCTGCAGTGCTGTTTTCAAGCCAAAGAATCTCTCAGTTCTGTGAGTAAAACCATTCCCTCTTTTACATGGAACCTTCAGTGGTATTTTCAGGATAGGAGAAAAAATGTGGCAAGCATTTATAGTTAGTGGTTGTTTAGGAATTCATTGCTCCAAATACTCATATTTATCATAATTTGGTGGGAGTTTTTCCTTTGTAGACATTCTGTTGCTTGGATGACCTGAGAGCACATAACGGAGCAGCTGGAACCCTGGATTTGGATTTGCTTGCTTTCTTTTGCTAACCTCGACCGACTCCTACCTCATTTTTCCTAATAACTTAGAAGACAAATATTCTTAATTTCCAAATCGCTAACCTTGTCTAAGTGAAACACATCACATGACATCAAATACAAGACCCTACATTTAAACGGGGAAGTAATTTCACAAACCAGCATACTAAAAC
Organism: Mus caroli; assembly: GCF_978045245.1. NCBI lineage: Eukaryota > Metazoa > Chordata > Mammalia > Rodentia > Muridae > Mus > Mus caroli. The sequence continues at coordinate 2,066,418 of NW_028227265.1, read as the reverse complement.
CTGAATTGTTAGTTTAATCACAGTATGACCGGTTGTGCTCTTAATTGGATCAGTCCCTGCTTTCTTCCAAAGTTTACATTCCATCTGCTCCTTGGGTTTATTATTCTTTGGTGTGTCATTTTCTTTATTTGCCAGATATGTAAGATTTTTCTTTTGTGACTTGGAATTACTGCTAGTTTTGCAATCACATGCTGAAGGAGAAGCCTGCGACTGCTCATGTTTTATGGTAGATGATATACAAAGTTTAATCCTGATTCACTGGGTTGTAAAAATCCAAATAAATTACATATGAAAATGATTTAGAACAGTGCTTTCCCTCTACTGAGCTCAAAAGTTAAACATGATGTTATCTTCATTGTTACTAGTATTGTATCACTAATGGCATCACACACACACACACACACACACACATAGACACACATACACACATACCACACACACACACCTACACACACACCACATACACACACCACACATACACATATATACATCACATACATATATACACACACACACCCCACATACACACACATATTCATGTCACATACATGCACATACATACACATATTCACATATATACACATACCACATACACACCATACATATATATACATACACACACCATACACACAGACGCACACAGACACAGCTATTTTTCAATTTTTGAAATTATAATTTAATTATAGTGTTTCTTCATTTCCCCTTCCTTCCTCTAGCCCCCACCCCCACATGCCCCTATATATGTATATATGCATGCATGTCTTGGTGATTACATTTGCATACTTGCTATTGGTCCTTTCTCTCCTCTCCTCTCCCATCTAGAGAGTGCAGTGAACTTTTCTAGAGTTGCTGTCGGCTGACTGAGAGCATGTATACAATACATGCCTGTATGTCCTGTGCTGCCAAGCTTTCTGCTTCAGTTTCTCCGGTGGTATTGGGATTCCTTGGGCTTGAAATTCCTAAACTCTGTAAAGCTGGTCCAGAGCCAGAGAGAAGCGAGTCCTTTATACTTGCTACTGTGGGGTATGTGGAGCTTTTCAACTCTTGTTTGCTGGATAAAAAATGGAAGATCTAGTTGGGGGTGGTGGTGAAAACCTGTGTTAACCCAGGTCTTGAGAAGGAGGGAAGGAGATGGAGAAACCCAGACTAGTCTGGCCTACATCATAAAACCCATTTCAAACAAAACCAAACTAAACCTTATTTTTTGCTACCTTTCATGGAACTAAAGGATAAACATTTTAGAATTTAAGTTCCTGGTTTTATCCCCCCACCCCTTTATTCACACCCTACCTTTAGTACCAAGGAAATGACGTGGTTCTAAACACATGTCTCAGTTATTATGAGCACTTGCTCTTCGCACAGAGGACCCACGTGGTAGCTCACAACCACCCATAGCTCCAGTTCCAGGGCATCTGAGTTCTTCTTCTGACCCCCATGGGCACCTCATCCTGTTGGTGTGCATATATACACGTAGGCAAAGCACTTGTCTAAAATAAAAACAGACCACTCTAAAAGCAACACACAAGTCAGAATAACTTAAACCATGGATTCAGAACGTATGTGCTTTAGAGTATTTGAGCACTGACCAGGGGAGTAGACAGGTTTCTAGGAATTTAAGCTGAGAGTTTTTAACAAGATTACATGCATACTTTTTCCTCAGTTTTTCTGTTTTTTGCAAAAATTTCCTCTGAGACTGATTATTTTTATCTTTGCTTGAAGGAAGTGAGAGAAACATTCCTTGTTATTTTTGGAATTACCTATTCCTATTTTTAATCTTAGGAAGAAAATAGTCTGTAATAATGAGTCCAGTGTCTCTTCTCAATACTTGCAAAATGCTGCTTGGGAGGAGAGTCGGGTTACCTGGGTGGACGCTGGTTGCAAAGGTCTGTTTAAATCACTGTTCTTAGAACCGGTGCCTTGTTGTTTTTAACAATGAAAATGGTGTCTCTTTTTCTTAAGTAAATATGATTGGTTCTTTTCCTTCTGACTTTGCCCTACACCCATAGACAACAGTTTTGAGTGTGCTCAGGGTGGTAGGTGGTGCCTGCAGATTGGCCCCTTGGATACAAGGTACACAGTCACAGAAGACATTGCTGTTCCGTGTATGGAACCTACCTCTCTGGTTCTCCAGGGAACAGAAACAGTCCTAGCTAGGTCTCACCAAAATCACAGAGAAGAAGTACTTCACAGGAAGAACTCTAGGCATAAATTTGAATAAGTTAGTATCAGGTCTGTTTTCTAGCCATCCTGGTAACACAGTGGTCGACAGGCAGATATCCAACGCTGACTATTGGTGTCTGTTCTTACATCTTTATCTGCTTATTTCGATAACCACATCATTACCTGAGAGCCAGGTGTGGTGGCAAATGCCTTTACTGCCAGTTCTTGGGAGGCAAATGTCTGTGATCTCTAGGCCAGACTAATCTACGTAGCTATTTCGAAGCCAGCCAGAACTGTACACCACTGCTGTTCACATCTCTGCCCTTGTGTGGACTAATGGGCTTTAAGGAGTGCTCTTCAGATGAAGGTGGCATGGGAGGGTGGCAGGTCTGAGTGGTCCACCTGTTTGCAGTTAAGTTAAACCAGTGCAAGACTCTGCCCTGAGGGCACAGTTTCTCTCAAGGTTCTTATTTCACAAATGACTTGGTGAACAAGAGTGTGATTGTGAGTATATTGTGTAGGTATGTCTATTTGTGCAGACATGTGTATGTTTATGTGTGTACATGTGGATATTTGTGTAAATGTATATATTATGTTTATATTTATGTGTGTGCATGCGTCTATTTATGTGTGCATGTATATATTTATGTGTGTATGTGTGTACATATGTATATTTATGTGTGTGCATGTATATGTTATGTATGTGGATGTATATATGTGTGTGTGTGCATGTGTATTCTTATGTGTGTGGATGTATATTTATGTGTGTGGATGTATATTTATGTGTGCGGATGTATATATATGTGTGCATATGTATTTTTAATGTGTGTGCGTGTATATTGATGTGTGTGCATGTGTATATGTGTGTTCATGTGTATACTTATGTATGTGAATGTATATATTTATGTATGTGCACATGCATATATTTATGTGTGCATATATGCATGTATACTGCGTGCATGTATATGTTCATGTGTGTGTGTGCACCTTTTCATGGAATCCCATCTGCAAGACTGGTTCTTAGGCAGACCCATTAACCTCATGGTTTCTGCAAGGCTTCACTCTACAAGCAGCTACAAATTGCATTTCCTGTTATTTCCTCTGTGGCAATCATTCTTGAATCGTCAATACTGCTGCTCTTTATGCCCACATCTTTATGGAGGAAGTGGCTATAAATAGAGAGGTTAAATTGTGTTTAACATACATTTAAAAGAAATGCTGGAAGGATCTGGACAGTTTTAGACATGTTTGTTTACAGTTCTCAAAATAGAACATCTTGAAGTGATTCCGTATGAGCTTTTAAAGATGTATTTTTATCTTTATGTGTGTGCATGTATGCATATATATGAGTGGGTACATATACACTACCTGTGTGTGCATGCATGTGGAAGCCCAAAGTTAACCCGAGGTGCTGTCAATCTGTGGGCTCCATCCATCTCATTTTTCTGAGACAGTGTATCCAGTTTGGCCAGAAAATAGTTGTGAAGCTGATGGTGCTGTTCAAGGAGCTCCAGGGATCTGTTTGGCTTGTCTCCATCTTTCCAGTGCTGGGTTCTGGCATGCACTATCATGACTTTAAGGAGACATCATCTTTACTATATTTGTTTTTATCTATCTCTCTGTGTGTGTGTGTGTGTGTGTGTGTGTCTGTCTGTCTGTGAGTTCAGAGGACAACCGGAGGGAGTTGGTTTTTCCCTTCCACCACTTGGGTCCCGATTGAGCTAATTTGTCAGTCTCAGCAGCTCATGCCTCTATCCATTGAGCCCTCTGTCACACTAGCCTCATTTGTGGCTTTTGTACATAAATTCTGGAGACTGAGTTCAGGTCATTGTAGAAGTACTTTACTGATTAAGGTAACTTCCCAACCCTTTAAAGATCTTTTCTCATTATAAAAATCTATTGACCTGGGGCTCCAAGCAGAGGGGCTAGGTCCTGTGTCAGCTGGGTTCTGTGGGTGTCCCAGCTTGACGTGGGTTTTGGGGCAGGAGTCTATTGACCTTAGTAGCATCAGATCAGTTACCCGTTTTATTCGGCCTACTAAAAAAAAAAAAAAAAAAAAAAAAGGATGCTACCAACTATAAAAACAGAGTCAGACAGTCTGCTTCAGTTAATATATAGTATTCCATAAGGTGCTACTGTGGGGCTTTTATGTAATAGTTCCTGTTGTAAAAGCAAAAGGGCATGAGCTTTTGTGTGAATCATGGAATGACGTAACTTACAACTTGTGGGTAAAATCCGCTGCTTTGCTTGGCAATGGGCAAGTCAAGGTTTTGCTACACCTTTGCTCTCTTCACATTTCTGGTTGTGTGTCCTGCATTCTGTGGACTCGTGTTCTCCCTGCACATCACCTTTACGCCTGTGAGCATCTGTTTGCTTTGTGTGTCAGAGAAGACCGAGTCCTTCTTGTAGAATGTCTTGGGCATTACTATTGTGTACTTTTTGCGGTAGATTCAACTATACTCTAAGGATGCAGGACTTTCCTTTAGTCAGATTCGTTTGGTGACCTACCTAGATATGTCTCTAGGGACCTGGCTTCCCATCCCTTTCAGAGATACATGTGTGTTCTTCATGTTTGCAGATTAAAAAAATAGTTCAAGACTTTGAGAAGTAGATGACATCCTGCACTGCCTGGCAGTAGTGCTTCGTTCACAGCATTCCTTGCTCCGATCATAAGAAAGCGTGACTCGGCTGTCACCCTGTGAGTCACGAGGACCCATTCCTTGAACTGTCATTTACAGACACCCCAGGACCAGGAGAAGTGATAGATGATGTCAGATTATTCGTTGTCAGCTCATCAGACTCCATTTAGTCACCGGCAGTTCGAGACATTATCCTTCTGTTCTCGAATTTAATAAATGGGGCAAATTAGGAAAAGCCCTGTATCGCCATAATTTTACATTTATCGCTTACATTTATGATTTGGATCCCCTTGCCCACAGTAAAAAACTTCATTCCCCCAACCACCCACGCTCCTGCAGGCAACCTCAATTAAGCTCAGGGGGTTTCACACACAAGAAGATATGAAAGAAGAGAGGGAGTTTGGGAAGAAGTTTACATCAAGAAGGAAAAGAGGATAATGGTACAAATATAAAAATTCCATATATGTGTGTACATACATATGTATATGACAGAGAGACACATAGGCACGTGCGCACACTCACATACATACACACACACACACACACACACATGACATTGTCAAATAATAAATACAAGTAATGTTTAAAGAAAGGAACTATAAGAGCCATAGGCAATTAATGGCTTCTGAGAGTGGGAGAATTAGTCTTCTCTAGAGACATGTCCCCCTTAACCCCATGGTTACCCAACCCCAAGAGGTCAGCTCTAAACACATTCACAAACAAGCTCATGAAATGGCTACACACACACACACACACACACACACACACACACACACGTCTTCAATGAGGTCATGAATTTGTGGAACCACCAGAGGTTAGTTGGAGGAGGAGTTGAATTGATGAAAATACAGTGCTCAAGCATAAAATTGTTAAAACTTAAAGGGGAAAAATCCATCCCTTTAGTATTGCAAATTCTCTCCGTCTTTTCTATTTATTTGTTTGTTTGTTTGTTTGTTTGTTTTTGCGGGGTGGGGAGGCAGGGTTTCTTGTAGCTCAGTCAGGGCAGCCTTGTAGTGGATGTCCCACCATGCCTGGTTTTATTTGTTGTTGATCAAAACCCAGTGCTTTGTGCATGCTAGGCATGAACTCTGCCAACTGCCAGCACCCGCTCCTGGATCTTTCATTGTTTTTCATATTATTTTATTTCAGTTTTTGAGTGAGAGTCTTGCTGTTGCTGGGGCTGGCCTGGAAACCTCTCTTCTCTAGCTATGGTTTCCAGAGTTCCACTGGACCTCTGTGCTTTCACGGGGTCTTAAAGGCAAGGATGTTCAACATCCTTAATCATCAGGGAAATGCAAATCAAAACAACCCTGAGATTCCACCTCACACCAGTCAGAATGGCTAAGATCAAAAATTCAGGTGACAGCAGATGCTGGCGGGGATGTGGAGAAAGAGGAACACTCCTCCATTGTTGGTGGGATTGCAAGCTTGTACAACCACTCTGGAAATCAGTCTGGCGGTTCCTCAGAAAATTGGACATAGTACTACCGGAGGATCCAGCAATACCTCTTCTGGGCATATATCTAGAAGATGTCCCAACCGGTAAGAAGGACACATGCTCCACTATGTTCATAGCAGCCCTATTTATAATAGCCAGAAGCTGGAAAGAACCCAGATGTCCCTCAACAGAGGAATGGATACAGAAATTATGGTACATTTACACAATGGAGTACTACTCAGCTATTAAAAAGAATGAATTGATGAAATTCCTAGCCAAATGGATGGACCTGGAGGGCATCATCTTGAGTGAGGTAACACAATCACAAAGGAACTCACACAAAATGTATTCACTGATAAGTGGATATTAGCCCAAAACTTAGGATACCCAAGATATAAGATACAATTTGCTAAACGCATGAAACTCAAGAAGAATGAAGACCAAAATGTGGACACTGTGCCCCTTCTTAGAATTGGGAACAAAACACCCATGGAAGGAGTTACAGAGACAAAGTTTGGAGCTGTGATGAAAGGATGGACCATCTAGAGACTGCAGTATCCAGGGATCCATCCCATAATCAGCTTCTAAACGCTGACACCATTGCATACACTAGCAAGATTTTGCTGAAAGGACCCAAAGATAGCTGTCTCTTGTGAGACTATGCAGGGGCCTAGCAAACACAGGAGTGGATGCTCACAGTCAGCTATTGGATATATCACAGGGCTCCCAATGGAGAAGCTAGAGAAAGTACCCAAGGAGCTAAAGGGATCTGCAACCCTATAGTTGGAACAACATGATGAACTAACCAGTACCCTGGAGCTCTTGTCTCTAGCTGCATATGTATCGAAAGATGGCCTAGTCGGCCATCACTGGAAAGAGAGGCCCATTGGACTTGCAAACTTTATATGCCCCAATATAGGGGAATGCCAGGGCCAAAAGAATGGGAATGGGAGGGTAGGGAAGGGGGGGGCGGTATGGGGGACTTTTGTGATAGCATTGGAAATGTAATTGAGGAAAATATGTAATAAAAAAAAAAAGAATAGGGATGAAAAAAATTTGAAAAAAAAAAGAGAATTTTAATATGCCAATTGCCAACATGCCTTATCTGATTTTTCTAGGTTCACTGATGATCTTCACCCTAGCAGGGAATAGTAGGAACCATTATGATAACTGAATAAATGAAGGACTTAAGAAGCTCAGCTTCTAGGAGGCCGCATGATTGGTGGCTGTACTGGCTGGTTTTAGGTGTCAACTTGACACAGGCTGGAGTTATCACAGAGAAAGGAGCTTCAGTTGGGGAGATACCTCCACGAAATCCAGCTGTAAGGCATTTTCTCAATTCGTAATTAAGGGGGAAAGGCCCCTTGTGGGTGGGACCATCTCTGGGCTGGTAGTCTTGGGTTCTAAGAGAGCAGGCTGAGCAAGCCAGGGGAAGCAAGCCAGTAAGGAACATCCCTCCATGGCCTCTGCATCAGCTCCTGCTTCCTGATCTGCTTGAGTTCCAGTCCTGACTTCCTTTGGTGATGAACAGCAGTATGGAAATGTAAGCTGAACAAACCCTTCATCCCCAGACTGCTTCTTGGTCATGATGTTTGTGCAGGAATAGAAACCCTGAGTAAGACAGTGGCAGAGCTGTGATTTGTATCATATTTAACCACACTCTGGATGTTTCTTTCATCATTCACAACACAGCAATATCTGAAACAAAATAAAAGAATAAAAATGAAATATTAAAAAAAAAAAAAGGCAAGGATGGTGTCATCCAGGTGGATAAAGATGAAGCAGCCTGTTACTAAATGAGGATTAGATCTGACCTGCAAGTTGGGTTCGTTCCCAGGTGCACTGTGCATCAGAATCCCCTCTTGAAAATACAGATCACCCGAAACTTCAGCATGAAGAGCACTTGCTCCTCTGGTTCTGTATGCTTGCTTCTTTTCTCGCCATGCATTTGACTTGGCCAGATGCTCTTCAGAAGTGACCAGATGAACTGTCTTGATAGAATTAAACTTATTCTCCTAATGGGATATAATTGCACAATAAATTACCCTAGGTTTGCACAGCGATTAATACCCACAATGTTCCAACTTTTCAGACTGTTGTTTACTTGTTAGAGGAGATGTTATCATCATGAAGGGTATGTCTGAGCTTAATCTTCATAGGTCAGTAATTCAGGCAAGCTATTTGCCTCTCTTGGGCCTCAGTTTACCCTTCTCTAAAATAAAGATAGAAGGTACACGTACCTTATAAATTTGTTGTCAGAAATGAGTTACAGTGAATTAGTGTTTGGTGTCTTACATTAGATTGAATACTAGATGGTCGTATTCATGACTTGTAGACATAGACTGAGATAGTAAAATGTTTACGCATTCTCACAAAATAAGAACAACTCAACCATTTACTGCAGATACATGCAAGCGCTAGAACATTCACACAAAAGGGATTCAGATGTCTGGGGCCTGCTTTACCTAACTATCAATCTCAGATAACTTGATGATTCTCTGAAGGGCCCGGCTTTTGCTCAGGCACAGAGGGAGCAGGAACATCACCCACACAGGCTGGAAGCCTGCACCCAGGCTCTTAGTCTTTTCTGAGGATATGGAGCTTGGACCCTCTCTGCTTTTCCATAGTAAATTCTGAAAGTGGAATGAAGTGACTCAAGTAGCCAAACACAGCAGATAGATACATGAAAATAGCTTGTATCCCTTAGTGAGGAAGGAGGAGGCAGGGATTTTGACTTCAGTAACAATGTGTGCTGTATTGTTCTATGTTTAAAGAATTAGTGGGATTTGTTTGTATAGAAATTAAAAGGGCAAATATTGGGCTATACACACATTCATTCTCTCTCTCCCTCCCTCCCTCTCTCTCTCTCTCTCTCTCCTGTGAGTGTGTGTGTGTGTGTGTGTGTGTGTGTGTGTGTGAGAGAGAGAGAGAGAGAGAGAGAGAGAGAGAGAGAGAGAGAGAGAGAGTTTATTAGTTTATTTCCTGGATACTAGTCTGTATAAGGAACTGTTGGTGGAATATGACACTCTAGTACTATGGTTGTCAACCTCCCCACTGCTATAACCCTTTAATAAAGTTCTTCCTATTGTGGTGACCACCCTACCATAAAATTATTTTCATTGCTACTTCATAACTGTAATTTTGCTACTGTTATGAGTTGTAAATATCAGATATGCAGGATATCTGGTATGCTACCCCTTTGAAAGGGTCATTTGACCCGTGTAAAGGTCAGGACCCACAGGTTGAGAACTACTGCTCTAATGTTATCCATCTCCCCCCTTACTCCTTCAATATCAGGATATTGTTACATCACTGATACACCTTCGTTAATTTTGAAGTTATGGATTTTATGAATGGAGAAGAGATTATTTCCAAGATACAATGGTTCCTTTCCTCACATGATCAACATTTCCTGATGAATCTATTTCCTTATTAAATATAAACGGCATGTGCAACCTTTAGTCATTTCAGTATACCCTTATAACTTCATCAACTCATTCAAAAAGCATACACTTTAAATGCCAGTTGCCACGATGTTAAATAAAACCAAAACAGGATTATTTTTTCCTACATTAGTGATAGCATTACTTTTATAATCAGTGTATACCAAAGGATGACCCTCAAATTGGGTTGTGTGTGAACCCAGTTGATGGATGCTGTGCCATGGTTGGTGTAGCCCTGTGTGACTTGTGTGTGTGTGTGACTCGTGTGTGTGTGTGTGTGTGTGTGTGTATGTATGTATGTTGTGACATGGTTGGTGTAGCCCTGTGTGACTTGTGTGTGTGACTCGTGTGTGTGTGTATGTATGTATGTATGTATGTTGTGCCATGGTTGGTGTAGCCCTGTGTGACTTGTGTGTGTGTGTATGTATGTATGTATGTATTTATGTTGTGCCATGGTTGGTGTAGTTCTGTGTGACTGGTGTGTGTGTGTGTGTGTGTGTGTATGTGTGTATGTTGTGCCATGGTTGGTATAGCCCTGTGAGACTGGTGTGGGTGTGTGGATGTAGGACAACATTTTTTCCCACATTAATTAAAAGTTTCAATAGTTTAGGAAGATAATATCTCCTGGTGCTTTTGTGCTTCTTCCAGAAGACCATATTCTGTTTTTCTGAAGATAATTATTCTTTAGTTGACTTAAGAACATGGTTTTAATGTTGCTAGACGTAAAAAATAAAAACAAAATCTTATAAAATTTCTACCTTGAGAATTGGATAGTAAGTAGTTCAGAACTATGGGATATCTGTGTGCATTCCATGCCACTGATGCAGAGAAGAGCAATGAGGTCCTGCATCAGTCTGCATGAATGGGTTTCCATAAGGAGTTGAGTAAATAGGTCTAAATGTACCTTGCAAAAAAGATGCCTAGTGTCATAACTGTTTTAACTTTGCTTTGTAAGCTGTCAGTTTCTGTAGCAGATGATAACTCATAAAGAGGTGTATTTTTAGTTTATTTTCCAGTTCCTGACTGGTGGCCTTCTCTTCTTTGTGCCTATAGTGGGACAGAGACTGAAGGGCAAGAGACTCGAACCCCATAGCCATCTTCCAGAGACCCCCAGAATGTGTCCTTTGGGAAGGTTTTCTGTCTTCCAGTAGCAGCCTACTGAGGATCTTCTGGGACCTTTCAGACTCAGTGTACAGCACAGTCCACACCTGGCTTTACTAAGTGCAGTTTGGAGTACTAATGAGTGGGAATTGGAACGGATTGGAAGGAAACTTTATTGCAGCTTTAGTGAGATAAGATTCTCATCCTTTCTCCTCAGTAATTGTCATGGTGGCTACGGTAAGGTCAGTTAGGAGCAATTTAATTTCTGGAGAACAGAAAAGCATTGAGAGTGATGACAAAGGGATTGCAGTGAACTTCTGATTCCTCAGTTCCGTCATTCCACAGACTGCACCCCCACGAGACGGGAGTTAGGATGCAGTTTACATCAGATACTCTCACCAAGCAAAACAATGTTTCCCACCCCTCCTGACTTTTCTGGTTTGAAACTCAGCTCTTATGTTCTTACTTTCAGTGCCAGAGGCACCTATTTTACTGCCAGGAAAACTTTGCTTTGAATCCATTGCTGCAGGCACAGTTTGGTGGCAGAGTCTATGTGTGTCCTGTGTGTCCTGGGTTCATTCCCAGCACACAGCAACACGCATGAGAAAGAAACCAAACTTTACCGATGGGTGTTTACAGCAAATCCTCACCAAGTACATGCTCTGGGGAAGGATAGAGATTTGAAGTGTGAATCGTTATCCTTTCTTGATTCAGCTGTGCTAGTGCCAAACGCCTCGACTGTGACAGATCTGTGTGAGGTTCTAGTATGGACTTCCACTGGCCGTCTCATGAAATAGCCTCAGAGTCTGTCTAACATCACTGTGTCCACAGAGGACTTAAGTTACATAGAGGGCAGTTTCTGCTTTCTGTCTTCTTGCTGCTTTAATATCACCCATGTTATCTGGAGCCAGCCCTGGTTCTTGTAAAAATGAGATTCTTCGTTTGTGGATGGCAACTCCCAAGTATAGGAATTATTGTTAATTGCATAACCAACTAAATTGAATTCTGAAAATGGATAGTTGGAAATACTGAAAGTGCCTCCGGCGGCATGGTCCAGTCCTTTTTTCATAATTATGTCCTCGGTGTTGAACAAATTACTCATAAAACCTTTACACACACACACACTGGATGTTAATTTGATGTATGCAGATACTTGCTCATGAGAAATATCTGTGGCATTGTCTACATGGACTAAATTTTGAATCATAACTGAGGTCTGAGATGTACTACTGATGTGCACAGGTGTGCCTTTCAGAAAATCTAGGGAATGTTTCATAAAATACTCTTCTGGCCTCTTAATTCCTTGTCTGGAGTCAGAGTAACCTATGATGTTTTTATACCCAAGTCTTAAAATTCAGTTGTTTCTTCTTCCTTGGATGGCTAACAATTACCACTGTTTTGAACAACTCTGAAATCCTATGTGCAGGAAGCATAGTGTTCATTACTGGTGATAATGAAAACACATGGCCAGTGGCATGTGCGCAAGGAATAAAACAATCTATCTTTCTAGCAAAACATGTTATATGCCTGCTTTATGTAACTCGTACAATCGCAGCTCAGCTCTGGGGAATAACTTTGGGATTTGTGGTATTAGGACTGACCCCAGGGTGATTTCTGCCAGGCGCACACTCTTACCATCAGGGTTTACTCCGAGGCGAGGCCATTATCACCTAGGACAACATCTTCCTTGTTTGATTTTTGGCTGTAGGATGAGCTTCTGAAGTGTGTTATTCATTGGTGAAGTCACTCTTCATAGACTGAGTGAGGGCAGTTTCCAGTTCTTTCCAGGGAGCCTCCTTTTTGTTGCCTGCTGTGCCTGTGCACTCTGTTGGAGGGGTTTATTGAACCGTAGATTCTTGATCTACAGGTGAAGAAGGTGTGGTACCGACAGCCTTGTGTTCACACGAGAACTCTTGTTTTGTTAGCTTATTAAAACCCTGGAACCTTTGGGTTCTAATATCTCATGCACGCTCCTCCCCACCCCCATCACCCACCCCGTGTCTTTCTCCCCCAATTGTGACTTGTGTGTATCTCAGGGAGAATTCTTGTTTCAGTGTTCAGTTTTCTTTGAAGTGATCTTGTGAATGGCCTAGAGGCTTGCTGTTTAAAATAAATTGGGCTTTTAATAATACTATATATCTGGCTACTTCCCCTATGCTTATTTATAGCGTCTGGTGGTAAACGCAAAGGAATGTATTTAATGATTGTAAGAGGCCAGGATAGTCCACCAAGTGCTTGGGGTTTAGAAAATCATAACAACTTTGCATCGATGAACCAACAAAGCCGTTTAAATCCCAGATCAATGAAAAATACTACTTTGCCAATAAGACCAATTCAGTCAGAATGAGCTCCTGTAAGACTTGAGCACAATTAATTAAAATACAAGGCAGAGTATAGCAGCCACCTGTGTTAAAAAGACACACAGAAATACACAGGGGTTAGGAAGGTGGCGTGCTTTAGCAAAGGGTTCAAAAACAGTTAAAAGGAGATTGATTTAGAGGTAAGGTGGCTTTCATCACTGAGCGAATGTACCCTAGGCGGAAAAGAGAGGGGATGTACAGCCTGCGGAGGAACGGTGAGTGGCTCAGCACGGGGGCCCCCTGAGTCTGCTCCCAGAATGATGCACGCAACAGCGTTGTTAGGTAGAAATGCATACCATGTATTAACAGAATTAGTCATTGCCTCCAGTTAGGATGGTTTTAGTGTGTCTGGGTTGGAGGAAGGGAAGGAAGTTAGGATTAGAACTCAAGGACTCTTTGCTCTCTCTGGAACAGTTCACCTTTGCCCTCCTTCACAGAGGCTGCCGGAAAAGACAAAGACCTCGTTCTCCTGTTGCATATGACGCAACACTGGGTGACATCAGTCAGTCAGTAGGGACGACAAGGATCTCATCCGTTACTCTAAAAAGCAGAGCAATGATAACAATTTACTCTGTGGTTCTGGCCTGCCATGCCAGGAGGCCCATACAGTGGGACAAAAGTTCCACTGAGAACTCAGATTGGTTTTGGAATAAGACAAGTCGCACATAAGCCCCTGCAAAGCACTACTAGGATTCTTACTGGTATAACGAGGTGTGGGGGCTTGTCATCTTATATCAAAGCGACTCACCCTCCACCTGTGCAAGGGATAAAGAAGCTAAGCAACAGTTGCAGTTGTCACTTTCTGAAGAGGAGCGTGTGTGTCTGCATTCACAGCCAGAAACGCCCAAGTTGCCGTTATCTCTAACTGAAAAGTAGTCTTGAAGGCTGTAATAATAATTAATTATTATAATGCCACCTGCCAATACACCATGGCTTCAGGGCGGGTTATTCTCGTTGTTTTCTGGGTATAAACTATGTCTTGAATACTGTGCTGCTCTGCTGTTCAGTGAGGCTGCGAGGTGAATAAAGTGCAACCCTTGTTTGTTTAGCAGACTTAAATCTCACTTTTTCCACCAAGAAATGGAAGATAGACACATATCCTTGTATAACTGAGGTAAACACAGTTTAATAGTAGCAGTAGCCTGAGTGCTCTAAGAGAAGTACATCATGAGGCCTTGAAATGATGGGTAGAAAGATCCCTTACCTCCTGGGCATTTATGGAAGGAAATTGTACCAGGTTTTGTGAAGAGGGAATGGTTAATAAATCACTGGGTCCAGAAAGGTTTAGTTTAAAAGTCACCACAGTTTGCAAACTGTGTTCTTTCATAGATACGTAGGATGTTGAACTTTAAGGCCATGTTGAGCAGAGAAAGGGTTAGCGTAGGAGGCTGGTTAATACTCAGGGTTCACAGTCAAAGCAAACACGAATAAAAAACCTAAATGTTCCGGTTTCGTTCATTGGTATTTGCTGGAAGAGATTGAGGAAACGCAGCACCGTTACGTATATTAAGTCCTCATTGCTTGTAAGATTTTAGAAGTATCCAGGCATTCACGTTATAGTGCGTATCACAGAAGCAATCAACGTAGCTTCCTACAAAGGAAGCAATAAAGCTGCTACGGTGCCCCACTGGGCTCTTCCTGCCTTTAAACGACCCAGGAAGCTGATAAGCACCAGCACAGAACTCTGGAAGTCTCTATGATGTTCAGCTCTCCCATCTTGTAATGCATCTTTTTTTCCCTAGGGGGCGCTGTCTCTGCCCTTGTTTGTCCATGACACCATCTGTTTCATACTGCTACTGCAGGATTTTCCTAGTAAGGGTTCTGTCCGCACAGAGACGTGCCTGTCTTTCTCACCAACGCCCCGTGCAGGGTAATTTATTGGTCCATCTCAGATCACGTGCCTGACCTGGTTCTCATGCGTGGTGCCTAGAAGGGTCCTCATTGCTTCTAGGACTTTGTCCGTTCAGAGAAAATCGTCCTTGAAAGGTCTCCCACTAGCCACATACTGAATGCGCATCCACACAAAGTCGTAACCAGAAAAATCTTACGTTGGATCAACGGCAAATTCTCAGTGAGATCAGCTTCATAGGTGATAGGGTGAAGTCACTCGTATTGCGTCTACCAGGCCAACTCTACTCCTTAGGGTATCGTCACTAGGGAGTGTATGGATAGTTAGAAGTATCTTTCAGAAAATAGCAAGTAGCACTGTAGTGGAATGAGATAGCCTTTCGGGTTTGAAATAATAAAATATAAAAATATTAAGGACATGCAAAAATCGCGTAGAGTAATAATGTAAGATTAATGTGCATACAGGAAAGTCACAGTCTGCCTTCTTCTAACTTCAGATCATAATCTATCACTTCCATCTACTGTTAATCCAAAACACAGTATCTGGTGCAGAGATTTTTGTCCCCATGGCTGCTCTTGCTCAGCACCCCTACGACGAACATGTTCACCATACTGCATTTGCCCGAGTAGATGGGACTGTAGGTCCTGTCACTTACAGCCCAGTACATTTGATGTTGCACAAATTAAAATGACACCATTATAAACTGGAAACTATAGTTTCACTACCTACAAAATCCCATCTACCACCACCCTACCCTTCTTGAATTACCATTAAATTAAAGAAAAAAAAATCTGTGTGTGTGTGTGTGTGTGTGTGTGTGTGTGTGTGTATGTACACACGCATGTGTGTAGAGGTCAGAGAAGGAATTGTGGGAGTCAGGCATAGCTGAAAAGACTCAGTCTAAATTTGTCTACTTAATTTCACCCAGATCCTACTGGTATCATAATTTAAATATCCGCCTGCTTTTTAGACCTTTCTTCATGAATGAACACTGTTGGCTTCCTTTCTGACATGAGAGATTGTTGTGGTTTCAATAAAGAGTAACTGTTTCATCTATTAGTAGTTTTAACCTAGTTTCAAAGCCCAACTACTTAAACACCTTGTCCCAGTAATATGAAACTGGCTCAAGGTGATTGGCTGTTGTTCGGGCTCAATTGTAACTTCTTATATTGTTTATTTTGGATTAATCCACTTCTTTCTGTGACAATTTCCTTTAGAAATTCTACCCTCTATGTTATGGCAATTTTCTGCTCCTTTTCGTTTTCCTAAGAAAAAAAAAGCTTGCTTCTAAGTCTAGTAGTGGACAGTGACTTTTCCCACTGTTAAAAAAAAGGGGGGGGGGCAGCCGCTAAAATTAATACAAAGAATTCTGGAACTTTCCCACGTTGGTACTGAAAGTGCTTGTCAACACTTCATTACTGACATGGCATGCAAGTTAATGATGCCCCGAGTTTAAACCTCTTACATTCAATTAGAGAACCTATTAGCTTTGGAAGTAGTAAACAATAATTGACATTTGCTGAATTTTAAGTAGGAGCTGCGTGTTGTGTTTCATTTCAGGGTGGATCTACCGGTTTCTGCTAAGCTGTGAAAACGTGATATCTTGAGAATCAGTCTACCTTCCAGCATTTAACCTAAAGTCTCTTCCTGATTTTAATGTGTAATATTTCCTCCTTTTAATTGCAAACATGTTTTTCAAATATTTACACACATTTTTTAAGGTGCTAATTGGCACTAGAATAGCTGATGGATAGTAAACTGACATTAACTTAAAAGCACATCCACTATAAATTTTTGTATCCTTTTCTGGCATTGCTGGCATTTGTGTGTTAAGTGTCTACTAGTCTAATAGTGAAATACATAAAACAGCGGTTGGTAACTTTCGGACTTACCTCTCCAGAGCCCCAGGATGTGACACATCAACCTGCAGCAGAGTTTGCATGGTTATATGATGTCAGCAGAGTTTGGTCAAGCTTCTTTGGTTATGATGAAGGTCCAAGACCATGTTTCTTCGCCTGCTGTGATTACTTTGAGCCGTTTGAGTGAACAGAGCATACCTTTCTACCGAAGCCCCTGCCTGGCAGTTGCTGAATGCACACAGCTGATCTTCCATTTGCCCTCAGTGTCAACACTTGTCTCTAAGTTTTCTTATGATGTATCTTGCTGTTCCTAGCATCAGATCTGTACATGCCAGAGCCCTGAACATGCTGATCAGACCAACCACCCCTTGTGCACACCAGTTTATTCTCCTGCAAATACATTTGGGCTCCCCGAGAATTTGCCATTGATCTAACATTTTCTCCACGTACACCTTTGAGTGGCAGAGCATTCGGTATATTGCTACTAGGAGGCCTTTCAAGGCCTATTTTCTCTGAATGCACAACTGTTCCCAGGACAGTTTATTTGTGGCTCAGCACTGAGATCTGGAGGATCTGAAAGAGCCTCTTCATGGTTCTGACTCAAGCATGCTGTTTCCTGCCTGGGTTACACTCGCTGTGGTATGTGCCACAGCTCCGGAGGCAACATGGACTGAGTGCCGCTGGCCACTTCAGACTCCCCAGACATGGGCTGTGTTCACATCTCCTTCAAAGTCTGGCCTCAGAGTTCTTCATTTGAATGGGGCGCCACATTCTTTTTTGTGTTATTTGAGTGTTTGAAGTGGCTTAGAGTCCAGGTCAGCGTGGATACGGGTAAACATAATGCTAGCTATTTTCATGTCTTAGATGCTTCATCCTCTGTTTGTTATAGTCCTTTAAAACCAAAATCCTGCTATAAGCGGTAATTAAGCTATCTGATTCTTGAAGCTTCTACGGAGACTTAAATTATCGTTTTGTCTTTTGTTCAGCATTTCATTGGCTTTTGTGGCAGTATGAGTCTGAGATGTCACTGTCGGTGTTTCTTTATAACATGGCTACCAAAAGCATGGTTTTGAACATCCATGGTTATACAGTGTCTTATCTCTCTAGCCTTGCCCTCTTCTTTTCGGCTGTCAGTGGGTACAGACTTTGAAGCTGACCATAAGACTGAATTGACACTCATTTTCCTAACAGTTTTTTTAAACCTTTCCTACATAATATGTTGGCTAACCCCCATGTTGTCTTTTGTTAGGTCATGATTCCTTCTGCCCGTGGGGTCTGGTAGAGTCTGGCTCAGCATGGCAATCTCTGAGGAAAAGACAGGGTTGGCTCATGCCCTTAGTGTGGCTGCACCCATTGTCTATCCTGGGCCTCCCATGTCTGACTGTGAAGTTGACTAGAGAAGGATTTAAGGTAAAGGGAGGCTTTAACTGGGGAAGTAAGGAAACAAGGTAGTCTGTGAATCCAGTTGACCAACCCACCAAGTAGGCTACCACCTCAAAGGCAGGGAAGCTGGCCTCCCTGGAGAAGGTTCCCACCCTGGTTCCCCCTCCAGTCTGCTTATACAGTGATGGTCCATGAATATTTAATCCTGATCAACCAGTTATATGTAAACGATGTGTGGTGTAAACTATGCATGCAACAGTGCCCACTCTCTGTAGGGCTAACTCCTGCTTACTTCTGCTTACAGAGTGGGCAATTCTTCGCGATTCTCTGAGGCTCACCCTGTGTCCTTCAGTTGGCTGCTGGGGCAGGGTGGGGTAGAGGGCTTCTGTAACTTTAAGCTGCTACTGTCCCTCCTGTATTCTCAGGTGTGGTGGTTCAGAGGAGTGAAGCTGTTTGTGGAGGAAGCGGCACATTTCTTAAAGCCTGCCTCCTTGTACCCCACCCCTGTTCTTTGATGTTTTCCTTTAAACCATTTGTCCAAATGTAACCTGGCCAATTTCTCTTGGTCTGCCTCAAGTCTTTTAGGGGAGGGGAATCAGCCAAAAGGAAGGAGTGGCCATGATCTCAGGCTCTTTGATACCCACAGAACCTGTTAATCTTGCTATCCCTAGTCATTTAAAACAGGGGCTCTCAGTATATGGGTCACAACCCCTTGGGAATGCACCAAATGACAGTTTCACAGAGGTCTCCCATCTGACAGTGCTGATTGGGGCTGATGTCGTCGGGGTTCACCAAAGTGTGAACTGTATTAAAGGGTCGGTCACAGCATCAGGAAGGGCAAGAACCACTGGTTTAAGAGGCTGTGCATGCCAAGAGAGCTATGTGAGAGAACATCCCTGTAATGGCACATTGATGGTTTGTGTGCTAGCCCAGCTGGCTAAACTTTGTGGTCTGTGTCAGGGTAGTAGGATGCTATTATATCTTTCCTCCCTTAACATCTTGCTGACACTGATGTACCCAGAAACAGGTTAAGAAGGGGCAATGTAATGGATGACTTCATGGCCACCATGTGCAAAGGTGATTGGAGGAAGGAAGAGAGGCGGGGCTAAGGCAGTAGTAGCTCTTCCTATTGCTCTTCCTATTCCCAGGTTGTGAGGCAAAGTCTCTGCGGAACCAGGAACCTCAAGGCCTACTACAGGCTATTGTGGGGTGATGGTTTTGTGACCAGCTCTTACAGAGAAAAGTAGAAGGAAGGTTTGAAAACTCTTTCTAGGGCCACAGCTGGCTCTGGGGTAAGGAGTTGAGTATCTTTGCCTGCCTTGTAAAAGAAGAAGTCTGGTTTCTGTGACCCACCACTGGGGAGGCAGTAGAGCGGAGAGGGGTGGGGAATGAGGTCCATAGAGTTGTGTCTGAGGCTACCCTCAGGTCAAAATACTCAGTCTGCCAAAAGACATTGTCACTTTCTGAGCCTCCCTCCCACCCCCCAAATCTCCCTGTGTATGTGTGTGTGCGTGTGCGCGCGCGCGTGTGTGTGTGTGTGTGTGTGTGTGTGTGTGTGTGTGTGTGTGCGTGCGGGTGTGTGCGTGTGCGCGCGTGTGTGCGTGCGTGTGTGTGTGTGTGTGTGTGTGTGTGTGCATTGTTGGTACTTCTGATGACTGTATCTTCTGACTTCATGCCTTTCCTGGAAGTACCAAGCCATGGACTCAAAGCACATACATTTCCCACTTTCCTTGATGTGCATTTGTGCAGTTTTTATGACCTTGAAATTTTACTTCTGAGTCTTGGTACTCGAGCCTTGAGTTACATCGTTTATACAGAGTTTTCATTCACAGTTCCATCTGATCCAGGGTCACTGCCTTTTACTTGTACTTTGTAGTAGATAATCAATTTTAACACATTTATATAGCTGGAGCTCAGGAGACCTGGGTGAACATGAGATGACTTCCTTCATATTATGGCATTAAATTGGTACACAGAGGTGGAACTCTGTTCTAGAGTGCAGGGCATGTGAGTCCTTGTCTTTGATGCTGAAGGTGTGGGCTATCAAGATATGCTTTCCTAAAGAATAATAAGTGAAAAATGAGTAGATCATTTAAATAATGAAAAACATTCTGTTTTTGAAGTGAAACCTTTAATATCATACTCCTGCTGTTTTATTTTAAACTAATAGTTAAAAGAGCATAACAAAGTATTTTTTTTTCTCCCGAGTTGGAAGAAAATCCTAATTATCTCCAAATATGGAGTGACTGTAAAAATCACACAGGACCCAAGGGGAGACATTAGTTTTCTTTTTTCCTTTTCAACTTTTTCAAAACAGAGTATCACTGTGTAGTCCTGGCTGGCCTACAGCTTAGAATGTAGAGTCTCCAGGCCTAGAGCTTAAAGAACCCTACCTCTTCCTCCTGAGTGCTGAGATGAGAGGGTGTGTGGTACCACGCTAGCCCTATGACTGCTTTGTCCTTGCACTTCTGTGAACATAATTTCCTTGAGGTTTATGTTGTACTTTAAGGTTCCAGCCAACACACTCCCCTCTACCAAATACAAGGCTTGAGTTTCTCTGTGGGGTGTGGTTCAAGTACATTGAAGGTGGAACATATCTCCCAGTGATGTCATTTATCAGCACCACTGTGAGCAGGGTTTCTTCTCTTACCATGCTCACCCAACACACATTCCATGCTCACCCAACACACATTCCATGCTCACCCAACACACATTCCATGCTCACCCCACACACATTCCATGCTCACCCAACACACATTCCATGCTCATCTAACACACATTCCATGCCCACCCAACACACATTCCATGCTCACCCCAAATACATTCCATGCTCACCTAACACACATTCCATGCTCACCTAACACACATTCCATGCTCACCCAACACACATTCCATGCTCACCTAACACACATTACATGCCCACCCAATACACGTTACATGCCTACCCAACACACAAGACATTCAGCCATCTTTCCAAAGATCAACAAACAGACTGTGCCTAGCTGAAGTAAGGTCTGAGGACAACTGGACTTGGAGTACTGGTCTTCAAAAGCAGGCTACTTGTGAGAGCTGTCATTGGGTTTGAGGTATGATGGAGACAGTGTCAAAGACTTGTACAAGGTTTTTTTGTTCAAAGTATTTGCCAAAGTGAAGCCATTTCCAGGCGCCTCACGGGTGACCTTCATTCTGCTCCTGCTCTTGGAATTGGTAAGAACCATACTTCCCGGGGAAGATTGGGGTTTGGGGACCACTCTGTCCTGTAAAGTGTCATTGCTTTTGGATAGTGAATTTGTCATTCTTATTAATGGAGATTTGTGTAGGAAGTGTAGAACAAAGGGACTGACTATGACATATAGAAAACTAAGTTCAAGTGATTGGTAGATGCTGTTGGCTATAAACAAGGTCTTTAAATTGTTAGTTGAGCTCACTGATATAAACTAAAGAACTAAATAGGGAGGTTGTGTGCTTGCTGGGAATAAATTGAGTTGCCTGAAGAGGCTAGCTCCATTGTGTAGCTTACCTGCCTTCATCTGGCTACAGCACACACAAGGAAGCACAATTACAGGAAATCATAGAGGTATTTTATGTGAAGACTTGAAGATGCAGGCTAAGGTTTCGGCAGCTACTACAATCAATGGTCAAATGTTCTGGTTAATTAGAGTTTAAACATAGTCATTGCCCCAAGTCTGTCTTTCTAGGCTGAATGAGGCATTTCTTCTGTGATCACAGAGCAGCAGTATCTAACTTGGAATCTCCTCATGCTGTCTGAAGGACAGGAAAGTGCCCAGTAATTATTTGTCCCTTTGGGAATCTTTTCCAGGTGCTTATTGTCCCTCCCCCAGCTGTGGTTATTATTCTGTGCAATGTTAAGAACTCAGAATGGTCTTCGTACTGTGCTTAAAAGCATATGTCTCAGTGTAATATATCCCTGGATGAGTTCTTGGCAGTGACACCTGTGTTTCGTCGTGCTGTGATGATTTCCAGTCATAATTATTTAATACACGTGGTACATGTAATATTCGTAATCTTCCCAAAGGGAGGAACGATGTGGCATGATTCTGGCTGATTACTTGTGTTACATTTAAAATGTAAAAAAAAAATAATAATGTTGGATCTTGAAACTCCTGCTGTTCTATTTTTAAAAGCAAGTGTAAAGATAAAAAAAATAATAATGTTGGATCTTGAAACTCCTGCTGTTCTATTTTTAAAAGCAAGTGTAAAGATAAAGAGTTCAGGCAGAGCGTATAATCTGTTGTGTCCCCTGTCACTTGCTGTTAATTGCTGCTGTCCCTTTTTTTGACCTGTTAATAGGAGTAGGCTGATGATGACAGCCCACCCTTAAGCTCTGATGAACCATCCAGTCTTGACCCTTCTACTCTATGTATTTGTGTATAGTCTGAAAGTCCCATGAGGAATGTTTTTGTGTTCTTACCATCACATGTTGAATAACTAAATTTTATAAGATAATGTGCTAGGAGAGTAAGCTGAACATTTAAGAGCTTTTCTTGATTTCTCCTGTTTCCAACACCATACAATGGGTGAGCAAATCTTTGCTGTTTCAGCTGGTTTTAGCCGTATTTAGAGAGTGCTAACCACGTTTTATCTGGCTGTCATGGGTCTAGAGTGGTCCTAAATTCTAATGTGCTTGTTCATTGTGTTGAGCCTGAAGAATACATTAAATATCAAAAACAGTGGGAAAGATGAAAAAAAAAACCCAGCTTGGTAAATTCCATTGAAAATAAGAGCTATCTCTATTCCCAGAGGGTTCTGAAGTGTGCTGGTGAGATAGGTTCGGGTTATTGCTGTGATCCACACAGCTCTAATGTCTTTGCATAAAAGTATACTTAGAGCAAGTCACATTTAAATTTTAATATAAAATATCAATTTTGAACATCAAAATCTTTCATTACTTTTAATGATATCATCTATTATGCTGATATTTTGTTAGGTTCTTAGAGAACATATATTTATTATATTCTTGATTTCACTTGATGGTGAAATTTACTTTCATATTAAAAGCACATTTCTATGAATAATAAGAACTAAGAAGGAAAGGAGTGCACAGTAGAAGTATGCCCCTAGTACAATTCTCTAGTATTGATTATCTCATAGGTATGTTGCTCTTTGGTGAATTTTTGCCCCCTCTTCACACTCTCAGAGGTGTGTGTGTGTATGAATGTATATGTATATTTTATATACATCAGGTATGTATGATCAGGTATGATGTGAGTAATATGGATATAGCACTGTTTCATCAGTCTTATTTTACGTGTGCATGCTTACGGGCACACATACACAGAACGGGTGGCATCCAGACAGGGTCTCATAAAGCCCAGGTGGGACTTGAACTGCTGACCTTCCTGCCTCCACCTTCCACATGCTGTGGTTACTTATTGGTCTTATAATTAGTCTCCTGGTGTGTATTTGAGGCTATTGAGATTTTAAAATTAAAGCAACACACGTGACTTCCCTTTAGCATCTATGCTGGTAGATTTCTTACAGGGATGGTTGGATGAACCCTGAACTCTGCCATTGAGCTATATACTGTACATATCCCTTGGTTATGTTGTCCTCCTCACTGTGTGCCAACCTCTGTAGATGAGGCTTTGGGCAGTAACGGTGTTCGGCCTTTATGTGTTTTTCCCTAAGTTGGAATTGGGACAGCACTAGAAAAGTCTTCTCGTAGAGTGTCTTCATTCTGGTTGGCTCAGGTTTTCAGATAGGGGTGTTGGATTTGAGATCCGATCTTCACCTTGATTCTGGAACAAGTTAGCAGGCTACAAAGGCATTGGGGTGGGGTGTATTCAAGTTATCCTCACTTTGATTCAAGTTAAATCAAAAGCAGAAGAAGAGGAATCCATTGGTATGTTTTACCTGCTCATATTTTGAGATGGGCATATAGTCATTGCACATCCTGGTTTTTTTGTTTGTGAACTTATAAACAGATAAAGTCATTTGGGTTAGGGGAAACCCCAGGGAAGAAAATGCTCTCACCAGATTGTCCTGTGGGACATTTTCTTGATTAATGATTAATATGGGAGGTCCCAGTCCATTGTAGGCTGTGCCCACACCGGGTAGGTGGTCCTGGGTTATAAAGCAGAGTTAGCAAGCTATGAGGAACAAGCCAGTATACAGCACTCCTTCATGGCTTCTGCTTCAGTTCCTGCCTTTAGGTTCCTGCTTTGAGTTTCTGCCCTGAGCCCTCCCATTTTCCCCTTGATGGAATGTGAGGTGAGAGTTGTAATTTAAAATGAACCCATTCTTCCCCAAGTTGCTTTTGTTCATGATATTTCATCACAGCCATAGAAAAATAATCTAAGACAGTGCATGCGAGTTTCTATTCTGATCAAACTTGTGCTTAATGCAAATGGCGTCAAACTGCATCCTAGGTTACCAGCCGAAATTCTAGAACTATCTTTGCCCTTAGATCACATTGGCACCAACAGTCTGACATCAGAGTTACAGTCTAGAACATCTTTGCCCCCTCATGCCCTGAGCAGCATACTGAGCACATGAATTCCAGTGTGTTAAGAGGAGGATGCCATGGTTCATAGCAAACCCCACCTACACCTTTCCTTGTGTCTTGGCACTTTGCTTGGTTTGGGTGACTTGGAGTTGACACCAGTGTGAGACTAAAGGTTCTCAAAAAGTGTGATAGCCTGAATTAAGGAGCTGCATTGTGGCTGCCACTTTAAACAACAGGCCTTAAACGGGCTCCAGTGATATTTGTTCTTTGTCTGAAGTTTGCATAGCAGGTGCCTAAAGCTGTAGCCCCAACATTTCTGATTCAGTGGGTACGAATATTTGTGTTTCTAGCAAATTCCAAGTAGTACAGCAGCCACATCTGGGGAGCTTTTGGGGTATGGGGTTATAAGGTCAGGTGATATTTTGAGCCAGGAATATAAATACACACACACACACACACACACACACACACACACACACACACACATATGTAAGTCACCCCCCAAAGCAGTCAAGCATGAATTATCTGGATTGCTACAAGAATGAGGGTAAGAATGACCTGACTAATGTAAAGCTAGGATGATGTAGGCTTTGGAGGTTTTCAATAGCATACAAAGAATATTGGCTTAATTTTAATGGAAATGATTAAGTTATTTTTATAGGACACTAACACTACACATTGATTTCTAATGTATCCATGTCAGTTATCCTGGGATTACTATTTTCCATAATTAAAAAACTATTCCTTGGGAGCTTGAGTTAATTTATTCCTTGCTTTCTGTGAAAGATCTACAGAGACTGGCCTCCTCTTAATGGCATCGTCTCTACCAGATGTTTCAAACAACTGGACTTGTCAGCCACGGCCGTGAGTCAACAGTGATGGCTCTCATCTCCGAGAATTTCCTACACTCATGTAATTTCCTTGACTCATGTGAGATGGGCCCTGATATCAAATATATGGTGTTGACACACTTAATTTAGTACTCTTTCCACAGAGCTGTTAAATTGACTATTAATTGGCCTTCTGATAAAACTTGCGCTTAATGCAAATGATTTCAAGATGCATCTTAGGTTGCTAGCTGCTGCTTTGAAACCATCCGTGTCCTGAGATCCCATTAGTGCCGATGTGTATATCCACTTCTCTTTCCCTAAATGTAATTAGAGTTCTATTAAATATAATGATGAAGAGTCATGAGGCTGTGATTAAAAACTATATTTTTGAAAAGGTCTCTAACTCGAGACTTTGCAGCTTGTTTGTCTGCTGCAGGCAGACGTTTGTTCTCCAGACTTTGGAAGACAAAGAACAGCTGGTTTATAGTGTCCACTCTCCCACAGCCTTGGTCTTGCTCTGACAGTGCTCTGGCTGCTGATAAGCTGCTCATGGAAGATCAGCTTTCTCAGGACAACCTGGGTTACCTTGAGGTCTAAATCAGCAGGCATAGCAAATAGCTGGGAGACTTCTATTTTCTCCTGGTTTGGTGCCCCCCCCCCTTTTTATGTTTTCTTCCTAGCTGTCTCATTAGTCAGCTTACATGTTGAGAGGTGGGTAGGGCAGGTACACATGTATAGAGGACAGATGTCAACCTCATGTAGGGTGGGGCTATGCAAGCACTGTCCACCTTTTTATTTTTGAGACAATTTTTGAGACTTGTCTGGAGCTCATTCAGTAGGTGAGGCTGACTGCCCTGCAAGTACCATGTTGCCTCCTCCTCAGCATGTACTACCACACCTGTCTGTCTGCGTGTTTGTCTGTCTGTCTCTGTGTGTGTTTGTGTGTGTGTATGTGTGTGGCTGGCTGACTTTCTGTCTCTTTTTCTGACTCTCTCTCTCTCTCTCTCTCTCTCTCTCTCTCTCTCTCTCTCTCCCCACATGCACGTATGCCTGAGTCTGTGTGTCTGTGTGTTTGGCTGGCTGGCTATCTGTCTATCTCTGTGGTGTGTGTGTGTGTGTGTGTGTGTATGGGTCTGTCTGTCTGTCTGTGGGTTCTGGGCACTGAACTCATGATCTCATGCATGTAAAATGAGCTTTTCTGACTAAGCAACATTTTGTTAGGTACAAATGTTAGGATGTTTCTAGTTAATTCCAGATGATAGATGGAGCACTTGTTTTATCATCAGTGCTGTGTGAAAATGGTGAATTCTAAACAAAAACTGTGGAAAAAACCAACAAACCAAACAAACAACCCAGCCTATTCACAATGTATCACAAGAGTGTGTCATTCTCTGGCAGGAGATTGCCATCTCCCTTCTTAAAACTACATGAACACATGCTTCATTTTTAACATTTATCTACACACACTTTCTCGGTCTCTCACTCTCGTGCATGTACACATGTGCACTATGCAAATGCTCACGGAGGTCAGAGGTCACCTTGCTTCTCTTCTGGTACTATATGGCTCCAAGGGAGATCAGGTTGTCAGGGTAAGTAGCAGATCCTGCTGAGCCACCCAAACTAGTCCTGCTTCATTCTCTAAAGCTTCACAGTTCTCGGTAGTGACTATACATGGTTTTTTATAGGTTGAAAATGAAAAATTTAGTTCCCTCTAAGGAAGTCTCCTGGGAAAGCCAGCTATTCATAAGGGCAGACTGTGTGCCTAGCAGTAGCTGTCCAACAGAAAATGAACTCAGCAACATTCTTGGAAGTTTCTTGTCTGTCTCATAAAGATTGTGTCAGGCAGCCCCTCCCTCCTTTACATTTTATCTTGTTACTTTTTATTTCATATGTGTATGTGTGTGTGTGTGTGTTCTCTTCCTTTACCCTACAGGTCTTCCACATATATATTATAGCTTCCCACTGAGTGTTTTCATGGGATTTCCATCTGTAGGAACAAGTGGCTCTCTTTCTTGTGCCTGTTCATGGGCTCTTTTCCTTGTGTTTCCTTGGGGTGTGTTTTGTCCTGTTCATCATAAAATGCAGCACTTCCTGTGACATCCGAGGGAGAGCCCCAGGTGCAGGGAAAACACTGGTACAGGAAGATATTTTGAACCCTTACACTACAAGTGACCATAAATAACCACGTGTCCAGATTTGGTTTTGTACTGAAGATGCCTCTTACGGAGCTGCTCTTCATGTGCTTACAAGCATGTTTATCAAGAAATCTTTATTCTTTCGGAGCCATTTGGTTTTGTTGCTGTGGATAAGGCCTTCTATGCCTGTGCCATGACTTAAAAGTCACGGCGATATTTCCAGATTAGGAGAGCCATTGTATCCATTTTCTCAGTGTAAAGGGAGTAGACATTCAGCCTGCTTTCTCCCTTGGCTCCTCCATGCCCTGCTGGGGAAATGCTTATCTTGCCTTTGTGTGGGCCTGCCTGAAACCTGACTCTTGTGACTCCCATTACCTTCTTGACACTCCTGTTTAGCTCTTCCTGTCACTCTGCCTATAGCTTCCTTATGCTCCGCACAAGTCCACGTGACTCTCCATTCTCAACACAGTTTGCTCTCACATTACTTCACGTTGCTTTTTACTTGTGTTTGATGTACACTGCCACCTGTAGTAGACACCAGGCCAGTGACATTACAGGTCCAACTCCTCAGAGCATGGAAGAAAATGCCAAGCTACCTCTGAACAGCTAACCTGGCATTGAAGTTGAGTTTCCCAACAACCTGGCAACGTTACCACCAAATAGGGTTTGAACTGAGCCAGGGACTTAGTCACATACAGTCCTACTGTATCATAGTATAATGGATGCCAGAGTGCACCTTTGAGTGCTGTCCTAGGTACTGACAACTGTACTTTCCCCCCTTAAACCTAGGTTCTCTCAGTTGGGGGCTCCCCAGTAGTGTAGGCTGAGTAGCCATTGGCCACCAGGGATTTGCTTGTCTTTGTCTCCTTAGTTCTGACATTCCAAATGTGCTCCAGCACGCCTGGCTTGTCATACTTAGGTACTAGAAACGTAACTCAGGGCTTCAGGTTTGCATGGCAAGCTCTTTCCTGGTTGTGCCACCTCTTCAGCCCTAACCTTGTGAACAGCTCTGTAAAAGGTGATACAGCCTTGGCTGTGTGTTACTAAGTCCCTGGGTCACTTCAGAGCCTGCTTGGTGAGGAACACTACAAGTAAGATGCCACAGCTCTGCTATGTGGTACGCTGTTTGTCCCTCTGTCCTACAAAGGATTAGATTTCCATTTCTGGTGTGACTTTTCCTTTTGTGATTTGACACTTTCTTAAATGTATTTTACTGTCTGACACATTTGAGTGAGGTCAGTTCTGAAGCAGCAGCAATTTACCAACAGTGCCGTTTCCTGAGGGAAGAAGGTTCCGGGTTTAATGGCTTGTTTATATCAGACTTGCTCTTTTTTTTTTTTTTTTTTTTTTTTTTTAAGGTAAGCTCAATGCTAATTTTGAGATCAGGGTTGTGATGTTCAGTGAACACTTTATAACATTTTAAGCTGCTATTTCTTTTCCTTTTAAGGTCAATACTTGTTGGTTGGTTTTTGTTTTGCTTCTAAAGATTCTTGCTATGTAACAACTGGGCTTTGAAATCCCAGTAATTTTTGTGGTAGTACAGAATGCAGGCTTTCACCTGCAGGCACGAAGTTGGGATCTCTCAAGGGACAACATAGGAAAAACACATCCATCACCCCAGAGGAACCAAGTATTTATTATTGACCATGGCCTGGGGAGACAGATACACATTACCCTAAATGCCATGTTCCAATGTAGCAACCACTTCAGGGAGTTTTTATAGTAGTAGATGAACATATAAATTGTCATTTTTTAAAAAAAAAATACATGGTGAGAACATTAGCTAGACAAGACACAGCAAGATTTGGCAATCTCTACAATAGGCCCCAGACACTGTCTTTCTTCTCTTTAGGTTGGTTGGAGCTAGAGAATCTGTGTATTGCAAAGGATTTCCCTGATCACAAAAATGTTAGGTCATATACCCAGAGGTGGGCAATAAAGGTTTTTTAAGGGTGCTAAGGACAGTCCAGGATAATGTTTTATTTCACTTGAAAGTAATTTTTGGTGTGTATATTTATGCACATAGCATTCATATACATGTATGTCAGACCCTATTTGTGTGTTTGTGGTGACCATAGGAAGTCTTTGTGTATTTTCTTCTGTTATGTGCTGCCTTACTTATTTAAGACAGGTGAATAGAAGCTTGCTGTTTTGGTTTTGGGATTACAGATACATACAGTCACTCCTAGGTTTTTACATGGTTCCAGGGGACTTGAACTCATGTCTTCGTGCTTGCTCAGCAAACACTCTTACCCACACTGAGCCATCTCCCTAGTTGTGACATTCCAACCTCAAGCGTGTAGAGCGTTTCACGGAGCTTTAGTTCACCTTATGTAAACAAAATTCACGGTTTTATTTGGGAGATACCTTGAAAACATTTAAGGGCAAATAAAGGCCCTATCTAGAGGGTTCTATACATTTAGGCCTGCAACTTACTTGGCTAATATGTAAACATTTCTTTGAAAATAGTTTTGTATAAAGACCCACAGTCTCCATGTTGACAGTCTTCACGGCCAGGGTTAATTGTGCTGGAATCACTGAATTTTAGCTGGCAGAGTCTTCAGTCAGACTCCATGCTTAAGAGGCTCCTTTTTCTTCTTATACCTGTGAGAATTATGAAAATTTCCCCCAGCCCTCTATTCTTCCTCTTAATGTTTCTATAAGCTGATTGCTTAGTCACTGGTGTGTCCTTGGACGTCCCCCCTGCCTATCCCTTCTACTGGGAGACCAAACCCCGTGTGCAATTCCCACCTCTGTGTCACTACCCACACCACACATGCCAAATCCGTTAAATAAGTCCGGGCTCTGTATTTCCATAATTATACATTTTAATTGTCTTTTCACTCCACTGCTTTCCTATTAATCTGGGCTCTGGTGACTTCTTCATTATTGGAGTAGCGGGCTGTAAACGATTTTCCTCTTCTGGTCCTTTGTCTGCACCCCTTGAAACCCTCCATAGAAAAAATGCCTACAAGATGGTGTGTCTTTAAGGAAGCATTGGTCTTCGGGATATAGAGTCTATGGCTTAGCTCCCATCTCCAGGGCTGTTGCCATGCTCTGACCAGACTCTCAGGCCTAAAACTTCCTCTTGAATGAAGAGTAGCTTACTAGTGACCTGTGCACTTGTTGCTTGCAGGAAGCGACCCAAGCAATTTCTCATCACTAATACCAGACCCCAGTACTGAGCTCAGATTGGTAGAGAAAATGTTCAGGCCCACACAGCTGGTGGGTCACCTTTTTGCCCCTCACTCACTTCAGGGAAAGAAACTGTACCTTACCTGTCCCAGGATAACTTCTGGGATTTTTTCTTCTAGACATTAGGCAAGGTTGAGGTCTGTTATTCTCAGAATCAGTTTCCTTTAAAATGTAGCTTCTGAATATTTTTCCCCCCTTAGGTAAACTCACCAAGTTCTGTGATATTTACTCCTAAGGAGATTTGCATTGTGACAAAAGGCTGTAAGTGACTCGTGGGCTAGATGGAGTCCTTGTAAGCTATTGGTTTTTGTTTTTACCACATACATGGGATGTTATTATCTTTACTTTCTTACCCATTACATGTATGTGATGCTGTGTGCTATTGTTCTTCTGTTTTTACCCGCCACATACATGGGATGCTGGGATGCTATTGTTTTCATATATGTGTGGGAGGGAGGATTGGCACACAATTAGTATTTACAGTGTGTTTACCTTTTAAAGCACTGCTAAACGGGCTGTGCTAATGAAGAGTTGATTAACATTTTTTATTATTTGGTTGCTTTTAGAATACACCTGCCAGATGATTAAAATGAGCCTAATTTAATCAGCATGGTACTGTACACCAGAGATAATTTAAGCTAATGTCAAGGACATCTTCATCTATCCTGCAGAAGATGCTAAAACAATGAAGAGCAACAAACACTTCAGAAAATGTTTGAAGCTTCTTGGCTGTGCCCCAGTGGATATTTAAAACCCGCCCACCCCCTTCTCTTTCCTTTTGTATGCAAATTAATCTGATAGTCGTTTTGTAATGTAACATGGGGCTTAGATTTTTATAAAACAAATTGATTGACCTTGGGTCTTTTGCTAATATTGGCTCATGGTTGTCAGTGTGCGCACTGACCGCACTGACCGTTCAGTATGTGTCATCTCCAACTTTCAGTGAGGACTTTGAATAGAATGTTCTGGCGCCATGGGGAGGGGGGTGTTTGAGACTAGATCTATATGTAATGGCTTATCTGTACTTGACTATACTCCTGCTTCAGCCTCCTGAACACTAGTAGGACAGGCTTGCCACCCACTCCCCACGATTGGTGCCTTTGAACTTGAAAATAATCCAATTTTTCCTTTTCATCTTAGGTCGCCCGTTTTCGTTTTATCTGCCCATCTCTACATCTTAATAGAGTCGTGTGAATCTCCTTTATCCTTTGAAGCAGTTAAACTTCTCTTTATTTTCCGGTCATGCTTTTAGAGGGAGCTAAGTTGCCAGTGGGTGTCTTGTTCAAACAGTGAACTCTGCACTCCCAGGATTTACCGACTCCCAAGTGAGTTCCCCATAGACATGGCAGGTTGCCTTGGAAACAGGCTGGTTTCTGCACTGAAAGTGCTGTCTTGTATTAAGTGCAGAATGATGCTCTGCTGACCTCTATTGCTTCGTCCCAGGCCTGACACAGAGTTGAGGTTTTCTGTGACTTTGTTCTTGTGACTGACTTAACGACAGCTTTGTTCACCATTTTTTTTTTTTTTAAATTTAAAAAACAACTTGGTTAACCAGTCTCCAAAATGTGGAACTAAGTGATTTTTCACATTTCTAATTTGGGGCAGACAGTGTTTGAGCATTGCCCCCCCCCCTACCCCCCAAAATAAAAAACACCAAAGTTTTAGAGTGACTAAGACTAAACTGGCAGGAAATTTTTGTGACTTATCTCCTTTATATATGTTCCTGGATAGACTGTATACACTCTGAGTTTCCAGACATAGATGGAAGTCACTTATACTCTCAAAGACCTCTGATCCAGCACAGCCTGCCAAGTGTAGCCTCTAGCAAGAAGGGAAGTGCCCCTGGACAGTGAAACAGGCGGGCTTCTGGCTCAGGGATCTTCAGTAGCTTAAGAAGTAAAGGAATAAAGCAAGTCTTCCTAAGGATCATGGCTTTAGTCTTTATAATCTCTTGAAAGAGGGATAGTCACTTACAGGCAGAGGGAGACAGCTCGGGGAGTTCTTTCAGAGACCTCTACTGAGGGAAAGCTGGAGTAACCACTTTTATCAAGAAGAAAATTTCAGGCTGAGCTAGTGTGAAGCAGAGTGGAGTTTGTTAGGAAAATGATGTAATGTTTCTGAAATCTTTAAGAAAATGCTTTCATCCAGATTGAAACTGGAGTAACGAGAGCAGACTCAGACAGACTCAGGGGAAGGTCAATAAGCACTGTACATACATCTGGTCTTGACGGCTGTATTTTAAGGATAGCTTTGTATATGATTTTGTCCACCTTTGAAGTTACATTGTTCAAAGTATTAGAAAGGTTAAATAACAATGTTTTGCTAGACACTGAAGTGTAGAGAATTTCCTTTAGGGAATCAGATTATGAAGGTAAAGGGTACATTGTATTACACATGTTGCAAATGAGTAAAGAATGTAGGCTAAAGATACAGAGGTATAGGTAAGTCACAGAACTTCTTCCTACACTTAGGTAATAAGGAGAGAAGAAATGTTTTGACTGGAAGCATGGTCCATAGTCTTGTTCGTAGAGAAATATATGTTGTGAAGATTGAATTAAAAGTCACAAGTTTAGCCTTTTGTGTGGTTCCCTGGTTGTTCTGATACTCTTATTTGAGGTTTTTCTTAGTGGCAGGATTATTTCTGCCAGCAATTGTTTCCATTATACCTTGGACATCTGGTAAGAGACTCCTTTCTTTCCTTCATGTGTCTGGTGTTTACAACTGGACCCAGTGGTGTAAGAAATGGGGGTGTGGTTCTGCATGGGGTCATTCATCATCATGCTGGTTTCTAGAGTATGGTGTAAGAGATGGGAGTGTAGACTGCCTCACATCACTGCACTTCTGGGTTTCTGGATAGAGCATCCTGTTGTGTCATGGGCTTGTAAGTCAGATCCCAGACACAGGAGAAGATGCTGGCAGGACTGTGGCCTTTCTTTTCTTGTGATCCTTTAAAACAAAACCTTTTGTATTTGTTTGAGGACTCAAACCACACCAGCTGGGTTTTTCATTACTTTTGTATTTACAATGGATATATACACTACCATGATATAACCAAGTGATGACTACTAGTTATGTGCTTGGTGGGTCACCATTAGTTTCATCTTCCTACTGTGGAAGATCACTATAAGCTAGAGGCTTCTTGTGTGTGTGTGTGTGTGCGCGCGCTTATGTGTGCTTATGCTTACTCACATGCAGTTATAGATGGAGAGAGGTGACCTTAGTCTTCACAGGGTCAGCAGAGCCATAGCCTTCACAGGTGCTCGTGGGTCACTTCCTTCTTGCCCCTTCATGCTGTTAGCATTCATTGGCTCAAGGCTCTCATTCTTCATCTTAAGAGCAAGTGGTCAGCATCTCTATCCATTATCACAGAGCTCCAACTACAGTTGGAAGATCTTTTATAATTTCAATCTCCATTGATTAGATGAGGATTTTAACATCACCTGGGTTAGCTCTTGTGTTTTCTGGTCACTAACCTGAATCCTGTTCATAGAGTTTTATTGGTCATGGCAAGTAACACCCACTACTATGAGAGATGTGGACATGATAGTTTTGGTGTGAGTCCATTGTTCTGCTTATTGTAACTATCATCCTGTTTCCCACTTCCAATAAGAAGCAGTTGGAGATAAGCGGAGGCCCATAATGCACCAGCCACCCTTTAAAGAAGCCCAAGCTCCTCTTAAATGCAGTTCTGGATTCAGCCACTCCACTTTGGCCCACTCTATAATTTTACTCATCAGAGTAGTTTGCAGCCATGTGTGATGTATATTTACTAGGTTCTGGTAGGGAATGTGTTGCATTGAGTAAGGTGTATTTGCATGTAGCTTATCCCATAATTAACCAGATTCTTTTCCCCATCATACTTATCAGATGCAAGGAACAGAAGAGAGATTAGCTAGTAACTGGAGAGATGGCTCACTAGTTAGTTAGGAACAGCCACTGCAGGGTTGGAGAGATGATGCAGTAGTTACGAACAGGTATTGCTCTTGCAGAGGACCCCAGTTTAGCTCCTAATATCCATACCAGGATATTCATGGCCACTGCACATCCCGGAGATCTAACACCTTCTTCTGATGTCTCTATGCTTGTCCTCACCCCCACTCCAGACAAGCATAATTTAAAAAAAAAAAAAAAAACAAACAAACTTCAAAGTGAATCTTAAAGAATGATCTAGTTCATGGATAGTGAAGATTCCATCTGCTAAAACACATAGTTGAGTCATGTCTTAGAAACTTAAAACTACATTTCTTTTACTTTTTGAAGGGCGTGCAGGGATTTTGAATCTGTGATGTTTTTGTGGAGGTCTCGTTTTCTTTTGCTGTGTTTCTATATGTATTCTTGTGGAGTAGCTTTTCTAAAATTATAAATCCTTCCCAATTTAACACAAAATTACTTCATTTCTGCACCTGGCACTTAAATTTTGGTTTAAAAGAAAGCTGTAAAATTGTGTGTTATTGGCACATTGCAAATCACCAACTGTGATTCCGCCACTGTGATTCACATAGCATTTATTCACGACATAGTCCAGATTTCTTAATCTTGTGTTTTCTCAAAATGCTGGAGATAATTATTGAAACTAATATACATATATAGGCACTTCCATATTTGGCATTTGGAGACTTGTTTGTAATTTTCCATCTCCATTTTCACTCTGCAGAAAGGACTGGATTCTTGAGAAAATATCTCATGGTTAATAACAAACTTGAATTTTAATTATCTCCAATTAAACATCAAAATGTCAAAAACTGATAGCTTTAAAATGCATATTAAGCCATACAGCTTGTGTAGGATATGATATTTAAATCAATGTAGGAAATCCTATGTTCTGGTGAACAACTCAAAGTGGGTGTTGCTAGCTTATCAGGGCTACAATTGTAGCTTTGACTGTCCTTATACTGGAAATTGAAACTTTACAGATGAATGGCAGCAGAAAGACAGGAATCCCTTGCATGGAAAGTCATAAAGGCATCACCATGTACCAAACTGTGTCTGCTGCCTATTTTTATAAATAAAGTTTTGCTTAAACAGAGCCATACTCATCTCTTTATGTGTTCTTTATGCTGTTCTCTTGCTATCAGAGCAGAGTCACGGCAGGTGTGTGATCAGGAGTATAGCTCTGGAAGAATCTAGTTTCAGAAAGAGTACCCTGATCTTTGTTGTCAGGAGACTTCCGTGCTTCAGGTGAAGAGGGAGCTACCAGTCACGCCAGGAAGACAAGACTTAATTACAATGTGAAAACTTGGGAGTACACCTTCAAACACTTTCTTTGTATTTTTATTTAGCTCTCAAGGATGCTTTTCCCATTGTTTATTGCCACGTTGAGAGGCCCAAGGTCTCATCCTCCTTTGTACATGACATCCCACTGGATTAATCAGCTCATTGCTTCACAGCAGAGTTCCCTGCTTCCTGTTTCTCTGTGTGTCTCTGTGACAAGAGGATAGAAGCAGGCATTTGTTTATGATGGTAAACCTGCCTAGGCGATGGTAGAGCTGCCTAGGAAATGAGGAAATGCTGCTCATATTTTTGTGAAGGTACCCCTCTGTCTTTTAATAGCAGAGTGTGGACCTTGCAATACCTCAGTAGGACACGGTGGTTCCTTTTAGCCACAGCCCTGGTTCTTCCACACCTGGAAAGCTACTGAGTTGCTGGACACCTTGGTAGTTCTCAAAGAACTGTGCTGGTTCTGAGAAGAACCAGTGATATCTTTTGTAGTATTTTGTGACTATAACTGACAGTTGAAAACTTTCATTTGAGATAATTATAAATTTCATAAAAATTGGGAAATAGCTACCCAATGTTTCCAGATCCCTTTGTCAGTGCCTTAACTTCAGCATCATCTATAATCAGAGGCAATTATTGTCAATATAAACCCACCTTAATCTTGCATTTCAGCTGGTTTTCAAAGTTCTTTTAAATTTTGCCTTTAGACTTTTTGGGCCCTATATCCAGCAGAGCTTCCCATCACATGCACTTCTTGTTTTTCTGTGATTTCCTATTTATATGATTTTTGTCATTCTTTCCTGATTTTCTTGACTATCATACTCTGAATCAGAGTAATCTTTGTTTCACCAAACAAATGTCCTTCAATTTAGATTTACCTGATATTCCATGATTCGGTTAAAGTGACATGATAGGCAGGAACAACAGCCACACAAATGGCCTTCTGTCCTTCTCAGGGGTGGTGTTCTCATCACTGCTGATTTTATGTATGGAGAGCTGTGCCTGTCAACCCTCTCCACAGCAAAGGTAACTTACCCGTCTTCTTTTGGTTGAGACATATAATATGGGAAGCCTTTTGAGACAGGCAAACATATGGTGTCTCTTTTTATTCTCACCATTAATTTAGGCATCCATTGTTAGATTTTGTTTGTAAGAATTATTTCTATGGATTTCTTGATAACTATATTTCCAGTATCACTTATTCATTCATTGTTATTTATCTATTTATTTTTTTAGACTGGGTCTCATATAGCCCAGGCTGGCCCTCAACTTGCTCTTTAGCCAGGGATGAAGCATAGGGAGAGAGGCCTTTTGAGACAGGCAATTATTCTGCTTCTCTTTATCTTTCCATCCTGTAACATTGGCATGTATTGGTAGATTTCCTGTGACAATTATTTCTATGAATGTCCTTAACGATAACTTATATCGATACTGTTTCTTGTTTATATTTATCCATTCATTTATCTATTTATTTATTTGTGAGATAGAGACTCATATAGCCCAGACCAGTCTCCAGCTTGCTGTATAGTCAAGGGTGACCTAGAACTTCTGATTTTCCTGCCTTTACCTGCAAAGTACTGGGATGACAGGATTTTGCCACTATGTCTGGGAATGAAAGGAGGGGCACTGAGCATCCTAGGGAAGCCACCTACAAATGAGCCATGCCCCAGCCCCAGTCTTGACTTCATTATTTGGATATTACAGTAGAAGACACCTCTCAGCTTCCCACCATTGTTTATACCATCACAGATCCACAGATGTGTAATTTGCTTTGCAATATGATCCCCTGGTAGAATTATTTGTTTGGTCATAAGTTACCCCAGTTTTGGTTGTAGGGGACAGTGGGAATTTAGGTTGTATCTGCTTCCCTTTGATGTACATTTTTTTTTTTTTGTCTTTCGAATATTTCCTCACCCTCAGCACTGCTAGGCATTCTTTTTGTATGTATGTATGTATGTATGTATGTATGTATGTATGCATGCATGTATATATGTATATAGTCATTTATTTTTTATTGGATATTTTATGTGTTTTCAACCCTTTCTTTGTTTCCCCTCTACAAACCTCCTATTTCATCTTCCCAATTCCTTGCTTCTCTGAGGGTGCTTTACCACCCACAATCCACTCCTGCCTCCTAGCCCTGGCATTCCCCTATGCTGGGGCATTGAGTCTTCATAGGACAAAGGGCCTCTTCTCCAGTTGATGCCAGACAATGCCATCTTCTGCTACATATGTGGCTGGACCATGGGTCCCTCCATGTGTACTCTTTGGTTGGTGGTTTAGTCCCTGGGAGCTTGGGGTGGGGGTGGGGGATCTGGTTAGTGATATTGTTCTTCCCGTCGGGTTGCAAACCTCTTCAGCTCCTTCAGTCCTTTCTTTAACTCCTCCATTTTGGCCCCCATTGCTAGGCATACTCAATGTGTGTTTCACTGTTCTACTTTCAATCAGCTATTTTTCAAGATGCCTTGCCTTATTAGAGAATGACATTGGAATTCTAGATCTGGACATGAAGTGTGCTCATTGATTCTGAGATGTTATTGCTTCTCAATGCTGGGACCTCTTTGACTAGAGCAAGGAGATTTATCTGTAAACCACCATCTCTCTGTATGTCCAGCCACCTGTAGCTGCGTACCACCGTATGATCTTTCTAACTGGCTTCCCATCAGACCACAGTAAATGTAGGAATTTTCATGATCTCAGTGAGATTGTAGCATGATGGTTTTGTCATTTGTTGGTGTGAAAGAACCTACTTCATTGCCTGTCATGTACAAGCACAGCAATAAATTATGTATGGCACATTTTGTCATTATTGTAGAGTATATTATGTTCTATAGAAAAGTTTAATGTTTAACAGTATGCCTTGCTATGCCAACAATGGCCTAATACATCTAGTACTTGCTGTGTTATTGATTAATGGCCCACATCTAGTGGTTGGCCTATTCATCCAGGGTACTGTAGATATTCTCTAGGAACCTATGGTGGTGTTCTCAGTAATGAAGTAGTGTTGCTGGGGTTGACTTAACTCACGGGAGCCATGAGTTTCTGCTGAGCCCCAGTTCCAGTCTAACACCACAGAGCTTGTTCCAGCTTCTCCCTTTCGGCAACTGTTTCTGACAGTAAAAATATTGGCTTTCGCTATCCAAAATATTTTCACATTTTTGTTCATTCCTGATCTGTGTATCTGTGAGCAGAGTAGGGGTTGCTAGATTATACGCACACACAAAACAAACCGACTCCCTGGAACAGTGCATGTATGACCATTCTTTGTATTTAGCTTTATTTTAAACAGTAGAAACCGTGTCTTTTCACAGTGAACCTAGATGGTTTCTGCTTTATCCCAAATCAGTGTGGTCATGTATTTGTTTGCAGAATGGTTGGGATTACTTGCGTCATTGCTAAGTCCTCAAAGTCGCTGCCTTGTGTTGCTGTCCTGACGGATAACTAATTTCAGTTAGTTGTTTGTGTTTTAGCTAATGAATCACAGCTATGCCTCTGACCTGCAAAGCTATTCAAAAGTGTGTCCTTTCCCTCCTATTACCTTGTCTGCTCCCATCCTCCCTCCCCTCTTTATCAAACTCATGCCCGTAAGTGGCTCATTTCATTGGCCTTTCTTTAAGTTTTATACAGTAACGATGAGATAGGAGTATATTTTAAAATACCGTCTTCCTCATATGTGAAGAGCAGCATAAATGTGTGCATTCAAATATGGACACACACACACATACACACACACATACACACACACTTCTGAGGCAGGGGGATATAGCTCAGTTGGTAGAGCATCTACTTAGCATCTAGGAAGGGGACCTGGTTCAGTCCTCAGCATCACAGGATGTGGTAGATTAGTCTTGTAAACCAGGACTGAGGAACGGGAAGTGAAAGACATCCCTGGGCTCAACAAGTTATAGGCTAGCCTGGGTGATTTGAGACCCTTAGGGGCGGGACAACAAAAGAAGGCGAAGAAAACATGTATGGTCTACATGCATGTACATGGATCTCCTATGGACCGTCCTTATACTTAGATTATCTGTGTAAAAAAATGATTTAAACTAACTCCTACCCTAGCATTCTGGGATGTCACTGTGTCTTACTGTATTTTTACCTGTGAAATTTTAGATATGAAACTCACTTCCTAGAAATGTGTGACTGGAGTGTCAGGCCTCAGGGAAACAACGTTTCACTATGGTTGCGCTTCCTAAAAAGCTAGCAAACTTGGATACATCGCTGTCAGTATTTTCTCCTAGGTTTGTCTCAGCATGGTGGAGTATTTGGTAGTGATTTTGATGCCTTCATTCACAAGTGCCATTTTTTTTTTTCTGTTATTTCCAGCTGGTAGCAGTGTTTGATGAACAGGATCCCCACCATGGAGGAGATGGTACCAGCGCCAGCTCCACGGGAACCCAGAGTCCAGAGATATTCGGCAGTGAGCTGGGCACCAACAATGTTTCTGCTTTTCAGCCTTATCAAGCCACAAGTGAAATTGAGGTCACGCCTTCAGTTCTTCGGGCAAGTAAGTGAGAGTTTTCTGTATTCTGCACACTTCATCCTAATTCCCAGGTACCCTAGCTTTTTTATCTGTCTTTGCGCCTACAAATGGAATTCTTTGTGTTTATCGGACATTGGTTACAGTTTGAACCCGGGCCAGTATCTTTTACACAAGAACCCAGCAGTTATGAACCTGTTCATAGATGGGTTTAGTGTTGTCTATAGTAGAGGCTTTTGATTGCTCACTGAGGATTAATAAAGATAGATTGCAGGTATGCTACTCTGCACTTTCTTTATAAATAGAAATAACCAAAAGCTTCTCACAGTCCACCCCATTGTAGCCAAGACACACAGTGCATGTATTTCACAAGAACACTAGCAAAGAAGAGACTTGGCACCAAAGTTGTCTGCAGGGGTTTTGGGAGAGAGGGAATTCAAACCTCAAGGAATGTTAGGGACACAGTCTATGATGTATCATATGCCCCAGGGACTGTCAGTCTCAGGATATTTGTTTGAAGAATTCCATAACCAATTCTGGACGGTTTACTTAGAAAAGTGAAATATTTTTGCTATAAATAATACTTGTTTGTAAGATTTCAGAGCTGAGCTGCAGTTAACGGTAACAAGGTGTTGTTCAGGTTATTTATAACTTAGGTAAAGCATGGTGGTGACTTACACCTGTAATCCCGCTGTCCAGGGACTGAGGCAGGAACACTATGAGTTGTATCCATAAGGGATCCTGTCACACCACATTCCTTCTACAAAGAAATAAGTTTAAAGCTCATTTACTTATGTTTAGGCATTTCTGGTGGCAAATTCTTTTCTATTGTTGATTATATCTAAAATATAACCTGAGTGATTATTTAGAATGTGTATTTTATTTTTCTCGAGTGTACTCTGATTCCTTTCTTCCCCCTCACCGGAGAGGTCTGTCACATTTCAATAACTTGGTTCTACTTGTTTGTAAGCCGCATGCACCTCTTCCCTTGTTTGCTCCTTGCTTTTTATCTTATCCATGTAGTCAGCTAGAAGTTTAAAATACGCAGGCAACTTGAATCTGAGCCCAGTACTAAGCACCCAAGATTCAGAGAGTGAAAGGATAAAAGTCCTTATAATTCTCTCAGAGGCCCTGCATGAAGTAAAGGAGACCTCTACAGAAAATGAAATGAAATAAGACCAATGTCAAACTCTTTACTGTTCACTGACATCCTTGGTTCCCCACCAGATCTTGCTTCTTTCTTTTATTTAATTTTTTAAGACCATCTCAGGTGTTCTTTTTCACTCGGATGTTGTTTACAGTGCATCCAGTAATATGCATCCTAGGTTCTCTCTATTCTCCACTCCTACTCACCCTTCAGCCTCAGCAACCTCCTATAGTCATGTTGCTTGGGCTTTCCACTCCCTTTCCCTCTCCTCTCCCTTCCCTTCCTTCCCACTTCTTCCTCTTCCCCTCTCCTTCTCTAACTCACTGAATCCAATTCATGCTGGCTGCTGGAATGTTGACTAGTCTTGTGGACTTGATCTTGTGCAAGTAGTCATAGCTGCAGGGATTCAAGAGTGCGATGACCATGTCATGTCCAGAAGAAACAGGGCACAGTACTCCTGTCCATCTCCCAGCCCTTAAATTCCCATGTTATGTTTACTACCCTGATCTCTAGATCATGGCTGGGAATATCATGGTATGTCATGTTCCTAGTATACTTCAGGCCCCAGACTCTGTCACCAGCATGAACAAAATGTGCATATAAGGAAAACAAGTGAAAATCCTAATATAAAAATAGAGAAGATACCACATACACACATGTGCACAGAGATCAAAAGAGCCAAGACCGAGAAGCCCGGAGCCTCAAGGATACTGTCTTACCCTCAAATGCCAGTTTCTAGAAACTGAGAGTACCTGAAATGGCTCAGTGGGTAAAGAAGCATGCCACCGAGCCTGACCACCCGAATCCCATCCCCGAGACAGTGGAAAGAACATACTGACTCCTGCGAGTTGTACTCAGACCTCCACTCAGGTCCTGTGTCATGTGCACCCTTGTGTGATGACACACACACAGGTTCCTGTTCACAGCATTTTAAAAGAATTCCTAGATCTTAATGAGTGTAATGAACGAATCACACTGAATCATGAATAGGAGTCTAGCCCATGGCCCAAATAGACTGTGAAACTAAATATAGCAAGAGTTCAGACTGAAACCCATAGCAGGAAAGTCAAGATCCCCTGTGCTGTCCTGACAGTACTGCTGGTCACATTGGTCTCTGTCATCCTGCTGGCCAGGAGGAAGTAAGAGATACATACTTGCAGAGCTGAACTCTCTCCTCCAGGAAATGTTCGAGGATAGAAGAGGTTCAGATATCTCAGGGGTATTTGTTTGTTTGTTTTTCCATGCTGGTTTAGTTTTCTTAATGCTCAAGGATGTCTTAAATTTCCAGACAGCTGGAGTCCTGGCACCATAACTTTTTTTTTTTTTTTTTACAGAATTGAGTTTTTCATATCTGTGCTAGAAGTCAAAGAGAGATTCCAGGAAATGCTGTGTGCCCTGTTGATATCTCAGCTTTTGGAAACGGTGCTGTTGTAAAATGTTTGGCAAAGTATCGGATTGGTTACATTGTATCTTAGTAACTTTTAAATCTTTACATTGTTAACTATTTTAAAACTTTATTAAGTCTTAAAATTATTTTTTTTTCTGAATTTTTTTTTAACTTTTAAGGCATTACTAACTTGATAATTTTTAGAATTTAAAGGAAAAGTAAAATTTATTAAAAGATTATGCCAAGCCGTGCAGTGGTGGCGCACGCCTTTAATCCCAGCACTTAGGAGGCAGAGACAGGCGGATTTCTGAGTTTGAGGCCAGCCTGGTCTAAGAGTGAGTTCCAGGATAGCCAGGGCTACACAGAAAAACCCTGTCTCAAAAAAAAAAAAAAAAAAAAAAAGCCATAAAGTAAATTCCGACCTTTGCCCTTTTCCTAAGTTTTATTTTATTTTTTAACTCTTACTGTGTTTTCATGTGAATGCTGGGTGCATGTGGGTACATGTGTCATAGCACATATACAGAGGTCAGAAGACCATATGCTGAAGCTTATTTTTTCTGTCACCTTTATGTGAGTTTTGGGATTGAGTTCATATCTCCAGGCTCATGCAGTAAGTACCTTCAAGGCTTAGCTGTCTAGCTGTTCTGCCTTTCCCTTTTGATCTCGGATTTTTCCTTATCTAAGAATATAGAGATCTACTCAAAGATTTGTTCAAAGATAGAGAATACTAAGACTCTTTGGCTTAGCGATCTAGCCTTTGAACAGTTAGCTGACACTAACATGGTGTTTTTTTTTTTTGGGATCTGATTTAAATATATATTGAAACTACAGATTCTATCCTATTGTATTTGCTTTGAGCTGTTAAAACAGAGCAAGGCATACAAATGCTATTCCCGGAATTTCAAATAATTGCCTTCTCACTGAGTAAGCTCCATTCAGCATCCACAGCCCTGTTGTGGATGCAGTCTGATTATTACATGTTGACAAGGTCATATATCTATTAATTGGACTGGAGATG
Source organism: Mus caroli (assembly GCF_978045245.1). NCBI lineage: Eukaryota > Metazoa > Chordata > Mammalia > Rodentia > Muridae > Mus > Mus caroli. The sequence goes on along the minus strand of NW_028227265.1, from coordinate 2,022,308 downwards.
GGATACAAAATTGCTGTAATTATTGTAATTTTCTAGCTAATTGCAGGGTTGGTAGTGAATATTTTACTTCTGCATAATGAAAACCAGTGTTCCATCAGAAGTTGTTTTATAGGGTATCAGGCATTTTGTTTTATATCTTTGGTGATTTTTGCCCAACACGTATCGATCCATCCCAAATGCCACCACGTTCACAGGCTCAGGGTGAGCAGTTCTTAGCCTCCCTCCACTCTGGTTGCTGTGCCTCTGACATTCTTTGTTTATAAATCCAGTGTTCTCCTTCCAGGCCTATAGCAAAGGTTGGTGGGCTGACCCAATGGGAAGAGGATTCCAGTGCCTCATATCTTAACCCGTACCTGCTTAAGATACTCCCTGAGATGAGCATTTTAGAAAAGTAAACACCTATGGTTTATGGGGTAATTATTGTCGAGTGTGCTTACTGCTGTATTATGGGCTTATGTAATACACTTGCTCCAATACTAATACTTTACTGAAGCTAGTCTGGCCTCCCATGGTGGGAACCAAACTGACATTTTAAAAATAGTGGATTGTACATAGAGTGATTGCATTGTCGAGGTGTGGAGGAGAGGGGCGCTGTGTTAACAAAAGGCTGCTGGGAGCTTGCTATAGAGATCGCAAGAGCAGGTTGATGCCCGTTTCCTGATGAAATACAAACTGGGGGAGCAGGTGAAAATTGCCAAACCTAATGAGCGATTTGGCAGATGAGACAGGCTGTCAGGCGATGGCAGCTAGCTGCCTGCATCACATTGTTCCTTCCAAAGGATGGCGTTTAAATACCACAAGGAGGAAAAAAAAAAATATCTTTTCCTAGTGATAGTTTGGTATCACAAAGAAGTGTGCTTCATTTTTGAGGTTTCTGTTTCACAACCAGCAATCAACATATGGTGATTTAGATTGTAGAACATTTTCATATTTGCCTGGTCATGTGTCTCATCTATAAAAAAAATGAATAAAATACATTTAACACATTTCACAACCACGACATACTAGGCTTCAAAGCATACAGGTAAGGCGGAGGTGGCCAGTGCTTCACCGAATGGCAGCCTGTCATCTGTGATCAGCCCGTTGAAAGTCTTCTAAGTTATATTGCAGTCTTATCAGGGTACTGTGCTGTTGGTACCCAGGAAGTACTGAGAGATGTCTACATGGTGTTGCCACCTCCCCACTGAGGCTATGGACATTGTGTTGTTTGAAGGACATTTGAAGATCGCAGGCTTTTAAAACATGCAGTCCCATAGGAAAATCCCCATGTCGCTTTTCCTATGTTTATTGCTTGACAACAGGCTCAATGAGTTAAAACACTAGCAAATATGTGTTTAAGGCACAACTGTAGCTTAGGTCTTTAAATCTAAGAAAAGAATCATTTTTGGAAACGTACAGAGGCTGGCAGCACATACATGGCAAAAACATCTTTATTGGTTAATTGCCACATTTCCAGAAAACTTGATTTGAATGTAATTTTGCACTTCCTGGCTGGCATCAGTTTTTTCCAAGTCATTTATAGGTAAAATGAATATTAGGGTTTTGCTTTTATTTATGTCTGTGTGAAGTACCTTTGCTTGTTGCTTTAGTGGTCTTGTATACGCTTAGTATGTCCTCTTTCATGAAGCTACAGTCTAGTCACACACACACACACACACACACACACACACACACACACACAGCTACAGTCTAGTCACACACACACACACACACACACACACACACACACACGAACATCTTAACATATATAATGTAAAGATGCTTTGCACTGAGTGTGAGTAGTATATATAAAGATGTTTGCACTGTGTGTAATCAACAGTCCAATAGCCCAAGAAACATTGTAGACCATTCTGGTCCCCCTTAGGACAGACTGACTTGGTGGGATTCAGGTCACACGTGGTGTCTCCATGCCTTGACATGTATTCCTCAGATGAACCGTAGGTTTCTTCAGAAGTTGCTTTTGAAATTAGAGGCAGATCATGTGGAACTGGGCCCTTCTACAGAAAGTTCTCCCGCCTTCCACGTCTGCTGTACATTCACAGATTACCATTTATGCCTCAAAGATTTCTCCACTGCACAACCACTTTTCCATCACTCCTTCTGTGTAATGATTAAAGTGTTCTTGACCTTGAGGGCCTGGCTTGATCTCCTTTTTTATGGGACTCTATTCGATATGCCTGACTATGCTGTCTGTGAAACTGAGAAATGGTTGTTTATACCTGAAGATTTGTGATGTTAGTGTTGTCATGGCTATGTTAAAGAGGTATTATTTAAACCAGAGATAAGAAAGCCTTTTTCAAAGACAGTAAGAAGTGTGTTGTTACACACACACACACACACACACACACACACACACACACAGAGCTACGTGACGTATCCGAGTACACAATGTACAATTTTTGTTTCCATCTTTTGTTGCATCTAGTTCTCAATCCTTTATGACGTGTGTTGCTGCACACACATACAGCTACATGAAAGTGTTTCAGTATACACTGTATAATAGAGAACATACAAAGTATCTTTTTGTCTTCTGTTGCATCTGATGCTCAATCCTTTATTCCTTAATTCCTATCGTACACATACTGTGGATCACTCTGTCCCTTTGAAATCCTGCAGATAAAATCCTTTCTCTGCTGCACTTGACATAGACCTCTTGTTTGTTTTTTTTCTTGACGATATGTTTGCTTATTTATAGTTCTTTGAACAATATTTTTGAACCTCAGGAGTAGTTTCGTATCCTGCTTTATTTGATTCTGTTAGGCTCTTCTGGCAGCTGGAGACACCTCTTCTGTCTCAGAACCATTGAGTCAGTCCCAATCACTGGGTGAGCAAAAGCCTTTGATGTTGTAACCTCCTCCACTTCTAGATGTAACTAATGGCCTCTGTGGGATGACATTTTAAAGGATGTAAACATCCCTGAAAGTCAAAGTCATTTTGTTTTTAAATTTTTTTTCTATTGATTTTCAATTATTTATCAGTTTATTGCCTACCAAGAGAGTGAGATTTCTATCACTGACAAGCACTGAAGATAACCACTGTCTATAACTGATCAAATTATTTATTCTAGCTCATGGATTCAGTTCACAGCTATTTCATCTTGCTGCTCAGTCCTGTGGGTCTCACTGTGAATCATGGCAGGAGTTTGGTGAATGTTTTATAACTGCCAGGAAGTAAACTAGAAGAGAATAAGGGGTTAGGCTCTGATACTACCTTTCAAGGGCCCACTCCCTAATGAACTGGCTTCCTTCCTACAGTCTCTGCTTGTAGAAGGTTCTAACTCTTTCTAGCAGTGCTGGTTGAGCCTCAATTGCATCTCATGGTTTCTAGGGGATATTCTCATCCAGACTGCAGTTCCCACCGACAGATCATCATCTTTATGCTCCATTAAGAGTCTTAATTATGTATGATTACATGGTGACTGGTGAGCACAGAAGTGTGGGTGCATAGTAGGTTGCTCAGATGTGTTGCAGAAAACCTCTTTAGGAAGTAGGTGTTTTTATAATAGAGGTCTTTCAGCATTCTGCATTTGATGTGTTCTTTTAACATCTTCATCTTATATTTGAAAGGTGAACTAAATCTACAATTGCCTTTGCTACCCTCCCTGCTGTTTCTGCCTCTTGTTATAAGTGTAAACTGTCAGCCTCATTTGTTCTTAAATCCCATCATACTGTGAGTTCCTTCACCAGCCTCCTTCCTCCCATTCTCTCTGAAAGGTTTGGGATGTATCTGCATCCTACATACCATCTGTTCTAGGGCTCCACAGATGCATGTATCTGCACCGTACACAACATCTATTCTAGGGCTCCACAGCTGCATGTATCTGCACCCTGCATACCATTTATTCTAGGGCTCCACAGCTGCATGTATTTGCATCCTACACACAATCTGTTCTAGGGCTCCACAGCTGCGTGTATCTGCATTCTACACACCTGTGTGTTGTAGGGCTCCACAGCTGCATGTATCTGCACCCTACACACCTGTGTGTTGTAGGGCTCCACAGCTGCATGTATCTGCATCCTACACACCTGTGTGTTCTAGGAATCCACAGCTGCTTTCCTTTATTTCCTCAACCTTTTCTTTCGCTTTTCAAGACGTGTAGCCCTGGCCATCCTTGAACTCACTCTGTAGAATAGGCTGGCTTCAAATGCAGAGATTTGACTGCCCCTCCCTGCAGAGTGCTGGGATTAAAGGTATAAGCCACTACACCTGGTTTAAGTATGACGTGGCAAGCACAGCAGTCACAAAAGTTTCCACCTTGCAGTTGTACTGCTGTCCACTTGGTGTCTTTTTTTGCCTTTGTAGTGGTTGCCTATTAATAATTTGATATATACATGTATATCAATATCATAGTATTTAGATATATACACTGTGAATATACATCCATAAACGTGCTTATGTCTAAGTATATACACAAAGCTGATGATGAAGATATGTATGGAAAGATTTAACAAGTATCGAGGATAATGATTTTTTTAAAAGTTAATTCTCATGTTTAAAGATGGAAAATTACAACTGGATCAGTCAGGGCAGCTTGGACCAACAGTAATCTGGGAAACGCCGTGACCGAAGGGTGTCTCAGAGCTCTGCTAGGTTATGCAGCCCTATTATCACACTTAATTAAAATGTCATTGTGGGCCATGGTTGATCCATTGGCTGATTTGTTATTTAAATCAGCTGGAACAGTATTTATTTTAAATATAGAGTTTGCGATAATGAATTGGAAAAGGATATTATGTTGCTTGGCAGTGATGTTTCAGCCTGAAGATTTATGACTTAGAACAAGGAAGAGCAGCTGGTGATTAGGTAGATTAATAGTGCATGGATATCTAGTAAGGATTCTTATTAGCCAAATGGTTATGGTTCTGTTTTAACTGGAACAAGTGGGTTGTGAAAGGGAGACAGAAACAAAGTCCCCGCTGGATCAAAACTCAGGAGAAAAACACCATTCTGACTTCTGATCTGTGGGCAAGGCTAAGGAGGAGCTAGGTGGTAAGGAGCCAGGAGGTTGTTTTGGTCAGAGAAGTGTTCTCCTCTTTGCTCCTCTTTAAAGGGAGGTTTTGTTTTGTTTTGTTTTGTTTTTGTTTTGTCCTTCTCTCTTTTAAGCTCATAGCCCTATGTATAAGCTTCTTTCTTTTATGTGTGAGACAGGGTATCAATGTTGCTCATGCTGGCCTGAGGCTGATTTTGAATTGAATATCCTTCTGCCTCCACCTCCCAAATGCTAGGATTATAGGTACAGGCTACCATGCCTTTCTGTATGTTTTTGTCTATAGATGCGTACTTCTAATAAAGTTTAATTAGACATAGTAAGACGTTGTCTCAGTTACTGTTCTGTTGCTGTAAAGAGTCCCCATGACCAAGGCAACTGTCATAAAAGAAAACATTTATTTGGGTCCTGCCTTGATTACAGTTTTAGAGGGTTAGTCTGTGTTCATTATGGTGGGAAGCTGACTGGCCTTAGCTGAGAATTTTACATCTTTCTTTATCCACAGGCATCTGGGTAGGCAGGCAGGCAGATAGGAGAGAGGGTGCAAACAGACAGAGAGACAGACTGCGCCTGGTGTGGACTTTTGAAACCTCAAACCCACCCCCAGTGACACAACTTCTTCCACAAGGCCATAGCTCCTAATCCTTCTTAAACAGTTCCACTCTCTGGTGACTAAACATTCAAAAATAAGAGCCTATTGTGGCCATTCTCATTCAACTCACGGAAGACATTAACAGTAATTAGTAACAACAATTGCAATAATGTGATGTGTGATGGTTTGTATATGCTCGGCCCATATTAGTCACTATTAAGAGGTGTGGCCTTGTTGGAGTAGGTGTGGCCTTGTTGGAGTAGGTGTGGCTTATTAGAGTAGGTGTGACCTTGTTAGAGTAGGCGTGGCCTTATGGGTATGGGTTATAAGACCCTTATCCTAGCTGCCTGGAAGCTAGTATTCTGCTAGCAGCCTTCAGATGAAGATGTAAAACTCTCAGCTCCTGTGCCATGCCGGCCTGGATGCTGCCATGTTCTTGCCTTGATAATGGACCGAACCTCTGAACATGCCCCACTTAAATGCTGTCCTTGTAAGACTTGCCTTGGTCATAGTGTCTGTTCCTGGCAGTAAAACCCTAAGACACAATGTAACAATATATATGTGACCTGTATCCTTGTCCATATACCTTGTTGTTCTCTTCTAATCTTCTACATTGGTTATTTTTCTTCTTGTTCTGGGGGGGGGGAGAGTTGACAAAAGACAACTTAAGTAAGGAAGGGTTAATTTTTGGCTCACAGGACAAAGGATGCAGCCTATCAGGGTAGGCAAAGCATGAATGCCTTAGTGTGGGGCAACTGGTCCCATTATAGCCGCAGCCCGCAAGCAGAGTGCAAATGATCATAAGTGAGTCTGGTTCTCAAACTCTCAGACACCATTATTCCTCCCAGCCTGATGCATATTTACCCCTGGAAGGCTTCATTTCCTAAAGATATTGAGCTACTACTGGGGATTCAGTGTCCAAATATATGATCCTGGGTGTGTGTGTGTGTGTGTGTGTGTGTGTATATGTATCATATTCAAACCACAACAGTCCAAACACCCACAGATTGAGTGGGTGTTACTATATTCACAGTTTAACACAGCACTTCTGCTGCTATCCATTCATGTACCCAATCATAAATGGTGCTGGATATAATCCCCAGGTTCTCATGCATGCTCAATAAATGTTCCAGTATGATTACCCTACCCCTGCTACATGGACGAAGCCATTGTTCCCCCGATCGGTGCCTGCCTGTACACCAGTGAAGACTTGGACAGGGTACACAGCTGCTGTTGGTTTGGTCATTTTAAATATGTCAAGAAGGCAAACAGAGGCAGTGAGGGCTAACCACGGAGTGTTTCACTCACGCTTTGCTTGGTTTAGATGAGCTCCATGGAGCCCTGTTTTATGAAAAACAGAATTCTGACCATTGTTATATAATTCTGTTTGATTGGTAAAAAAGACTCTGGTTTAAATAAAAGTTTCTTCCATTTTTATCTTGTTTGCATCATTAGAAAAATTCCATGATAATTACTCACTTTTGTACTGTGTGAAATTTCAATTAGGAAAATCATGTACAGGCTGCGAATACTGAACACTGAACGGTGGGGCCAGTTCACCATCCTGGTTGGTCTGCGCTTCTTGGCTTTTACTTCCTTGTAGGTCCTGATAGTTCAGTAGCTGGGAATCCTCTCCACTGCTGGCCTTTGCCTCAGGGGCCATTCTTTATGTAGTTTAGCCTTTTCTACTTTTGATTTCTTGGGATAGAGAGGAGTTGGATACATGGGCATTTACTAGCTTTTAAAGAATGGATAAGTTTCTTGACTTCCATGCCTGTCTTTTGCAGCTAATTTTATGCCTATCTCTAGAGCATGCAGGTTTTGTTTTGTTTTGTTTTGTAGGTGTTTTGTGTGTGTGTGTGTGTAAGCACAGTGCCCCCCCCCACCCCCCACCCCCAAGAAGAGGAGGCATAAACCCTTGAGGACCGGAGTTCAAGATTAGTCTCAGCAACATAAGGAGATCATGACTCAAGAGGAGCAGAAAGAACACTACCTTTCTTGTTTGTGTGCCGACAGCTCCACAGTGCTGAAGTACGGATTCTTCCTCTTAGCTCACGAGACTAGCAGATTGGTGTCCTTGAACAGGGATTGTGAAAGTTCTCCAGGGCAGTAAGATCAACCACTGTTCATGTCTCTGGAGACATCGCCAGGGTCCCAGGCTATACTCAATCGGTCAGTAAAACTGACCAAGTTCCTTTAGTGTGGATTTATTATTGAACATGGAATATTTTCATAATAAGACCTTTTACTGGATGCCATTGTTAAATATTTAATTTTTTGTTTATTGTCTAAGACTTTGTATGAAAACTTCGTAAGTCGCTTTTTGAGGTATAACCTGGCCTGTGACACCCATAGTAGCAGATGACCTTGAACTTCTGATTCCCACAGCATCTGTCTCCCTAGTGCTTATAACCACATGGAAGCTGGGTATTAAAATCGGGGCTTTGAGCATGCTAGGTACCTTACCAGCTAAGCTGCACATGCATTTTCCTGCATCTGTGTCTTGAGTTAACTAGTGCTCCTGCAACAGCTCTGTTAATGTGGACAATTGAGACTTTAAATTAGGAAGTACCCTCACTGAAAGCCTGTCTCAGTGGTACTCTGTCCTGTCTTCTGACTCCGGTCACTCTGTGCATCAGCAAGGCATATACATTGCCAAATTTGAATCCAAATTCATGCTTCCAAGAAGTTTGATTTGCCTGTGGGCTTATGGTTGTGGCTGCTGTTCCTTACCAGCTGTGAAAAAGAAACAATACAAATAAGTGATCAAAACAAATGGAGTATGTCAGAAATGAAGGCATTTTCAAGCATTTCCTGTAAGGGGGGCTTGCAGGGTTCTTCCCCTGCATAAGTCGCAGGGTTTCTACCAGGCCTCTTTGCCTCTCATAAAGACAGGGGGAAAAAAATGCTGTGTTTGTTTTTAGTTGTTCTCCCAGGTTTGTCTGGGATTGGAGTTCTATACCCTTCAGCTTCCAAAAGTTTAAGTTTTATTTTATTTTTAATTTTTTAAAAAAAGATTTATTTATTTTATGTATATGAATACACTGTAGCTTTACAGATGGCTGTGAGCTATCAAGTGGTTGCTGGGAATTGAACTGAGGACCTCTGCTTGCTCCAGCCCGAAGATTTATTGATTATTTTATGTAAGTACACTGTAGCTGTCTTTAGACACACCAGAAGAGGACGCCAGATCTCATTATGGATGGTTTTGAGCCGCCATGTGGTTGCTGGGATTTGAACTCAGGTCCTTCGGAAGAGCAGTCAGTGCTCTTAACTGCTGAGCCATCTCTTCAACCCAAAGCTCAAATTTTATGTGTGTACTGCTTAACCTGTGTTACACTTTTGCTGTTTGTTTGTTTTAAGACAGATTTTATTGTATTCTATTCTAGCCTCCAACTCTGTAGTAAAGGTTGATGTTGAATTCCGACTCCTTCCTCTTACCTCAGTGCTGGGATTTCAGGTGTGCCATACACACCTGATTTATTTCAGTACTGGGGATTAAACCCAGGCCCTTTGTGTGTCCTGTTTTGGTAAAACTTAGTGCTAACGTGTATCTTAACTCTCTGTGCCCCCATTCATTGTACCCAGATTTTGAGTGTAAAGTTGGTACAGTTGGTTTCTACAGACCATTCCATTTTTGAGGTACCTGGATTAAGTTTAGCAAGTATCAGTGAGAGAGGACAGAGGAGGGGCTTGTTAATGGCAAATGGATGAATGGATGAATGGATGAATAAATGGCTGGTCATGAGATATTCATTGGGTAAAGTGGGTAAGGAACACAGTGTCCCAACAAGCACAACTTCAGCATCGGCACCCCTTGCCTTTGTCATGTCTGTTCTGCTTTGAGCATTGCTCCTAACATGCTAAGCCTACATACTCCTTAAATTGTAAGGTAAATGTGAACTGGGACTACAGAGATACGGACTGCATTCTGGGAAAGTGTCAGAGTTTTCTGATGATTGATCTTTCTGGGCGATTGATGCTACAGAATAGCAATAGGAGCATTTGCTTCCTCAGCTGCAGACTTTTTCCTGATGAGAAGGTGGAGGGGCCTCTTTTCCTTTGGTTGCTCATATTTTGTGATTTCACTGATATGTCAATAAAACATTTAACTTGGTTTTTTCCCCCCTCATTTAATTGAGTGGCTATGTGTTGGTCCGAAATGGGTTCCTTTGCTGGTGTGTTCTGCACGATTCTCATGATTAAGTTTTAAGGAGCTGAGCACTGTCGCTTTTCAATTGACTCTCTCTTTGCTCTTTTAGGAACGCAAACATGAAAGGAACGTGGTTTGTCAAAACATTGTCTAATCTTTGCAGATCTATTCCATTTGGGGCATGATAATTCATAACCACACTTTGCTTTAGAGAAGTTGTGAAATCTGAGGTTTCAAAGGGTTTTGAGTTTGGGGACATTTTTCCATCAAAGAAGAGTAGTGTTCTCTGGGTGCCCTGCCTCCTGTGCATTGTGGGATTGGTAATTGAAAGGCAATTGCTTGGAATACATTAATTCTAATTAACTTTTCAGCATGCACTTTTAAATCTACTACTTTCCTGGCATGTTAGAGTCAGTGCACATATTATTATATAACTGTCATTATTATTATTTCAAATAGGTCTTATACATCCCTGGTTGGCCTTAAACTTGCTGTGTAGCCACAGATGGCCTTGAACTCCCTCCCTCTCTTCAATTCTGAGGTAACAGGCCTGTACCACCCACTCAGTTTAAGTGGTGCTTGGGATCAAACCAAGGACTTGGGCATGTGAGGAGAGTGCTCTACCAACTGTGGCTCTTGCCCAGCCCTATCTTCTGCTAACTGTGATGCGTCATAGTTTACAGTCTTCTGTATGTGCAGCTGATGTGCTACAAACCCAGAAATGCTGTTAGCTGATGGACAGTTAGTTGCATTAGTCGTATTTTTCATTTGTTTGTTTGTTTATGATAAAATACTATGACTCTATAGTTAGGGCAAGGCATAGTAGCACTCAGCAATAGCAGGAAGCTAGAGAGCATATATCCATTCACATGTAGCAGGCAGAGAGAGAGAAAGAGAGAGAGAGGCGGAGAGACACACATAAGACATACACACAGACACACACACACATATACGTAGAGAGGAAGAGAGAAAGACAGAGAGACAGACCGACACACTCACATTCATACTTACAGACACACAGAGATAGAGAGACAAACATATACATACACAGACACACACACACACACTCACTCATATTCAGAGAAACAGAGATAAGAGAGACAGACACATTCACACACATATATACACAAAGAGAGACAGATACACACATGAGGGGAGAGAGAGGATGGAAGGAGAGAGAGAGAGAGAGAGAGAGACAGAGAGAGAGACACACATATACACAAACAGAAGGATAGACAGTCACACATACTCCGAGAGAAAGAGAGAGAAACAGAGAGAGGCAGACAAACTTACATATATATACACAGAGACAGACAGACAGATATACAAAGACAGACAGAAACACACAGCGCACATACATGCGCATGCAAGCGAGAGGGAGAGAAAGAGAAAGAATACAATCTGAAATGGTGCAATGTGATAAACCCTCAAAATGAGCCCTAGGTGACATGCTTTTTTCAGCAGTCCTGGACCATCTCCCCAAACACCTGAAGATCAAGGGTTCAAATACCCCCAACTACGGAGGACATTGCTCAATCAAACCACATTATATACTGATATCTGAAATAACAAGTCTTTTGTAAAATTAAAAAAGAAAAACTGCGAGAAAGGAAAACGTAAGTTAAGTTAAAAACTATGAAAAAGGGGCCAATTTTACCCGTATCAGATCAGATGTGGATCTTGACATCAGCCACACCTGCTCATAGGGATGGGAGAAAATCCAGTCCACATTTCATTATTTGCGTGCTTTGTCAGGCCCCTGTGGACCTGCATGGATTCTAGCCCCCATAACAGTCCTCTGGACTCTTAGGGTACACTTGTTTCCCTTTTAAAGCTACAGTCTCAGTATGCAGGCCAGGTTACCACTGGTTTTGTATCTATAGCTTGGACTGGCCTAAAATTTAGAATCCTTCTGCCTCTGTTTCTATTGGGTTTCCATTAAAAGTCTATGCCACCAAACCCAGCTCAGAGTTTTAATTAATTACAGTGTTGTTTAAATTTTCTTTAAGATGGCTTTGTGTGGCGTACAGATAAAGTATGGTGACCCTCCTCGTCTGTGTTTTGTAACCAGTAAGAGAGTTTAGAGAGCTGGATACAAAACAATCCAACAGAGACAGCGTGTCCAAATGAACCGAAGTTAATGTGCTCTGTTTCTAAGAACTCACTTTTCTCACAAGTTATCAGCTTGATCCGTGGCAGCTCTCAGCCTTCTGTTATTTTGGCTTTTATATGTGAGCAAGCATATATGAAAAAGGGAACACATACATATGAAAACAGACGCCCAGGTCAGGATTGCATACCAATCACAGGGAAACCCCGACTACAGGGTTGCATAATGATCACTAGGACACCCAGGTCAGGGTTGCACACTGATCAATGGGGCACCCAGGTCAGGGTTGCACACTGATCAGTGGATCACCTAGGTAACAAGGTTGCACACTGATCACTAGGACACCCAAACTACAGGGTTGCACACTGATCACTAGGACACTCAGACTACAGGGTTGCACACGGATGGATCATTGGGACACCCATGGATCATTGGGACACCCAGGTCAGAACTGCACACTGTTCACGGGTTCACCTAGGTAAAAAGGTTGTACACTCATCACTGGAACACCCAGGTCAGGGTTGCCCACCACTCTTGAGCTGTTAGCACCATTCTCACAATGCTGGTGGACTGCCACTGGGAAAGAATTGCAACATTTTTCCCTTGCTTTGTTTGGAATATATGATAGAAACAAAATTTTTCTTATTTTATCATTTATTGTTATTATTATTTATTATTATTATTATTATTATTTACATTCTACTGTTTGTTTCCTTAATTTACCAACCATCAAGAGGTGAATTATCGGAAAAACACTTTTGTCATATTTGACCGCAGCTACTAAATTGATGGCTTTGACTAAATTATTGGATAAGTTTCACCCAAGTTTCTAAATTATTGAAGTGTGTCTCTGAGAAAGTTGGTTGGGTTACAATAGTGAGCGTCTCATAGGACTGCAGTACCATTCAGTGTGGGTTGAGAGCTTCCCTTCCACATTTCTTATTCTAGAAAAGGCTCTCCTATCATAGAGATAAGACCTTAAATTACCTATGCAGTATATAGTGCTTCCAATATTCTTTTCTCAAGATTACCAGTCAAAGTTCAAGGACTATAAAGAAAGTGTCAAGTTGCCTAGAACATAGTACTGATTTCATCAGCAGAATTACAGACCAGCCTTCTGTGATTCTGCTCTAAAAGTCACAAGCTAAGAGGTTTGTGAGGTTGAATCCAGGTGCCCTCTGTGTTACAGAGAAAAAGACCAGGAGGCAAGGGAGGATAGCCATCTGTTTTTAAGGAGAACTGTACTGTTACTTTTTTAAGGAGAACTGTACTGTTACTTTTTTCGCTGCAACTGTGTGGAGCCACCTCACAAAAGCAACTTAAGGAAGGAGTGGTTCGTTCTGATTAGCTTGGCCAGTCCAGTCTATCACAGTAGGGTGTGTGTTCACAGGAGCTTGTCTCTGCAGTCAGGAAGCAGAGAGATGCATCCTGGTATCCACTGTCTTCTTTTCATTCAGTCCACGATGCTAGCTTAGAGGAAGGTCCCACTCACACTTAAGGTAGGTCTTTCTGCTTCAGTTAACTTAATCTAGAAGCTTGCTTGCAGACATGCCCAGAGGTTCGTCTCCAAGCTGATTAGAGAGCTTGTCAAGTAGATAATGAATTTAACCATTACAAAGGGCTTTCCTTTTGAATGAAGACCAAAGCCTGCATAGGGTCCTCTGTGTGCCCGGAGATGCCCAGAGGCTCCATCTAAACTACAGTCTCCTCACTCTATGTGATTCTACATGTGGTGATTGTCAGCTCATCCTTGCTATAGGGAAATAAGGAGGCATATTAGAAATCTGTACTAATGTAGATAAATTTCATAAAATCAGACAAGATTGATGACTGACCCTACTTAATTCAGAATAAAGGAAGGGAATCTAATTTTTCTATTTCTCCACACCCCGTTTGCTATGCTATGAAAATGGCATTATCTTTTTGAGTCATTTCCAATGAAATGATTTTCAATATTGTTGTCTTTGTGACATTTGAACAATTAGAATGCATTTCTTAAGCCTACTGGAAATGCCACAATGCTTTTTCTTGTTTTCGATATTTTTCCCCCGGTGGTTCTTTCTGCTTGTTGCCTAGGAAACCACTATTGGGTTGAATTCTTTTTGCTTGGTTGTCAGACTGCCAGAGTGATAGGTAAAGTTGTTTAGATTTAATGGTGTAAAACTGCTACTTAAATATTAGAAATATTTCATCAATATTAAAGCGCTTTATCTCTCCAATTAGAGAGCGGCCGACTCTGATGTACTCAGCATATTAAGCAGAGGACTGTTAACTGCTAGGATTGTGATTGGAACTTTATTTTGAAGCAGATTTATGATAACATTTGTATTAGCACAGTGGGTTACTGCTAAATATAGCACCTTGATAAAATCATATGTAAATGTTTGTTTATTTCTTTGGGGAGTCTAGATATGAGCTGTGATTTCCCAAAGTGTGAATATAAACATAAAATATGTCACAAAAATTCCATTAGATGTTTAGAAAATTTAGATTCTCCTCTGTTCCCTGTATTCTTTTCCTTCTTTAAAATTATATATATATATATATATATATTCCTTTTATTTTATGTGTGAGTATTTTTGCTTGCATGTATGGACACTGTGGACACACTTAGCACCCACAGAAGTCAGAAGAAGGCATCAGACACCCTGGTGTTCAAGCTGCAGATGACTATGAACTGCCACGTGGGTGCTGCGAGTTGAACTTGGGTCCTCTGCAAGAGCAACAAGTGCTCTTAACCACTGAGCCATCTCTGCCCGCCCTCTCCCTGAATTCCTTAAGGATTTCTTCTTCTTTAAAGTTTCAAAGTGAAGTTGAAAGAAACGGAGCCCCCTTTGATCGTGTCCTGTGTGGCGTGATAAGAGGTTAATACAATCGGGAGTATCAAACTATACATTATGCTTTCATAGTGCTAAGTTCGCTGGTCTACAGAATGACCAGAGTCTTAAATTCAGAGAGACGTGTCTCTGAACAGTGTAGCCATCACTATCCTCTCACAGCCTCTGAGCTTTGAACTAAGGCCAAAGGGACTTGAGTGAAATAAACCCTAACAGTGGCTTCTGCATGGGGCAGAATCTGATGACTTGCTGAGCTGTGATTTCCCAAAGTATGAATATAAACATAAAATATGTCACAGAAATTCCAATAGGTGTTAGAAAATTCTTGTGAAAACACAGAATATTAGATCCACTGTAAACCTTTGGCATTGGAATCTGTGTTCTTAGCTGGATTTCCAGGCCTGATCCGTCTTTCCTATTCTGTTATTATGGGATCTGCTGAAATGCATTTGCTATATGGCTGCCCTTTGGTGATGAGGACTCATTGTGCTAGGAATTTGTGAACAAGGTATGGGTTCAGGCCCTAGACTCAGGAGATTCTGATCCCACCCTTGTTGGGTGGGAGCCCATCTTTGTTCTGATGACTGAGACATGAATTCACCTCCACAGTCACTTGGACATTAACTCTAGTCAGGAGTTCTTATTTGTCTAACGCCAAACTTCCCTACCTCTAAAATGAGAAGAATAACTTTAGCTATTTTCTTAGTCTGGCTCTGAGGAATTCCTATTAGCGTGTGAAAGTTCGCTCACATTCTTAACCATAGTATCTAGCCAGTGTCAGTGTCCCTACCCCTGACTGCCTGCTATAGATGCAAAGGATGTATTAACACGTCCATTACTCCTCCCTTAAGGAGAAAAATGACCACATTAGATTACCAGTGAGCCCTTTCTACCCATTGAAGGTAATACACGTAGACATGCGGCCATATGTTTCAGGACCATGAAGCTTTGCTCACGGCATGGAGCAGCTGCCTGGTGCCAAACAAGCTTATTACCAAACAGCATGTACACAGTGCCACCGTGAGGAACTGATCCAAAAGTGGAGCATGCACGCCAGGATCACGGACAGCGTGTGTCCTGTTCTCCCCTTTGTAAACTGGTGCTTCCTTTCCTGTCGTCCCTTACGCCATTTACGCCGATCCCTTGGTGACATACAGTGCAGTGTTATTTTGTAATTCCTTTCTTCTCACTGAAATCTGTTTGCCCCCAGTAGCTAGTCGAGTGACTAGTGTATAGTGTGTCCTCAGGCTTCCTTAGCGGAGATTCATTTTTAAGACAAAAACTCCATCTGTGACCGAAATAAAGGGTAGAGATTTGGGCTGGAGTGTATTGCACTGCATTTGCCTAAACAGGTTTGAAGCCTAGAGTCCATCCCAGCGCCACAAAAATAAATTAACCCAGTCACAACAACAACAGAAAGAGACTGTGGATGCCACACACCGGAGATTTAAGTCAAGTCTGCCTCCATGAAGCAACTGATAAGCATGTGAGTGGAGTCATTCTAGAACCAGACGTCAATGGTGGCACCCGCTCCACCTTTTGATAGAAAATCCACTAGTGAATGTTGTGGATCATTAGTCCCGAGGCGAGGGGAGTTGTTACTTGTTCCTAGAGCACTGAAGGCCAGAGGTCAGAATCATAAAGGATAGGAAAGTAATGCCTCTCAAAAGTTAGCCTGACAGTTAGTGATGTCCGCAAGTCCTTAATAAGATAACAGAAGACAAATGGCCAAGTGGAGAGCGTGGGCCTCTCTGTTAGTCAATAGTCAATGGCAAGTTTTGAGAGACAAATTCCTTGTCAGATATAATTGAATGTTTTCAACTTTGATTACATAATCGTTGACCTGAAATGGTAAACTTGTGGGGATATGGGGGATTTGATTCAGAGAGTGTAAAATTCTTAGTGGAGTGTCGGCTTTAACCTGAGGTATGTGGTGCGCAGGCACTGCTGTAGGGGACTCGGCTGTGCATGAAGGGACAGCAATGAAAACTTAATAGGAAAGACAATAAGATGAAAAGACTCTGTTTCTGGGATTCCATCTATTATTGTAGTGTTTGCACTAGCAAGTCATTCCTTTTTTATCATCAGGGAGAGAGAGAGGAAAATAAAACCTATCCACCTTGGGCTACCAATAGGGGTCATTTTCTTCTTTGATAAAGAGATTGACCTTATAATCTAGACAGTGGGTATAAAAGGAGATAGCTGGAAGCCACATTTATTCACACATTTAATTTATAAGCCAGCAGCTTTGCAAACATTTCCAAGTACCATTTTCTGTGCCAGAGGAAGAATTCTAAGTGGACTATTTCATATGAGGACAACTTCTGTTCGGCCGTGGGAACCTCTTAGAGAAGGTGGACCTGGGAATACCTGTGACATCGGTGCCTTCCCTGGAAGTGTTCAGGTACATTTGGGCATGAGGTATAGAGCAGTGTTCAGATGTGTCCTAGAAAAAAACCACAACGCTCGCCTCAAAAGGATTGAAGAGATGGTTCATTAGGAAGCCAAATGTGAATGAATGACTGCCGCCCAAGAATACATATTCAGGTCACTCCAAATTCTGTGTTCCAACATGGTAACGCTTTCATGATGTTCTATAGTAACAGAACAAAGAAAGTTATAAATCAAGGCACTTTTCAAACACAGTGCTGGAAATCCAGGTGGGCAGGTTACAGCAAAGCGAGAGATCTCAGCAGGGGGCCTTAGATGCTGCTAGAGGACATTCTTAGTCTTTGCATTGGTGAAGCGAGTGGTCTGTTAACACATTTCACAGGACTTACTTAACAGTCACAAGGATGTTAGGTCACACACAGAGATGGTAGGATAGCTAGGATAGCCCAGGGTAATTTAGCTCTGGACTTGCAATAATCTAGCTCTCCACAGCCATCGATGTTCTGATCAGCCAGTCAGCCTTTGTATAGAAGGGTCAACATGGGAAGGAATTTTTTTTTTTTTTTTTCTGGGAACTTCAGATAATACATCCTAGAATGCATAGACGAGGATTTGTTTTAATGTTGCTGTGGATTGACCAGACCAAGAATGCTGGGCCTCGGCGTTTGATTGGTGGTTTAGAAATCAGGTATGCTTACCAATGGATAAAAAAAACCAACCTCTCAGAGGGTTATTGTAAATTAAGCAGAAAGCATCAGGCTTTCCTCATTCATATCTTTTTGAGCTTTGGGAGGATCTCCGTGCAGGGCCTGGTGGTGGAACTGCCAGTCTGGGTAGGGCTACGCCCTGGGCCATGACGAGTGTACGGAAAATTCTTCCCTGGCTCGGTTTGGTGCACGCCCATTGGAGGGTAGGTTTTGTAGCATGGCATATGTTAACAACTTGACTCTTCCTGCAGTGGGCTGTGTCCCTGGGAACTGTGTGGTGGCCCTGGAGATGGGAGGGAGAATTGGTTTCATGTAGAGTAATTGTGCCGTTTGTATAGCAAATTCTGTTAGAAACCTTGTGGCTCTATGCTATTCTTAGATTTGATTAAATACCTTGCCAGCTTAGGCAGGGCTTTTTGGAACAAGTTTATTCATCGCCTCAAGTGGTTAAATAATACATGAGTCGATGGAAGGACTGAGAGAAGCTGCATTTGATGCAGTAAGGAGGAGGAAGTCGAAGTTTAACTTAATGCTCGTGTCTCCCATTTAGCATTTGCTCCGGCACTTTATTAGATCTACCCTTTCTTCGCTTTATTTAAAAAGCACGTTACCTAGGAAAACAAATCAATATTTATAGCTCACTAGCACCACAGAGACTCTGGAATCTTGGGATGTTGGTGGATTGCTCCTTTAGCCCTTCTTCAAAGCAGTGGTGACATCAAACGGCCTGCACAGCTGTCCCGGGCCAGTACCACTGCACATCCCTCTGAGCTGCAGCCAGGAGCTTAATTATTAAAGATTCCCATCTTTGAATTTTCTTTTTAATGTCCTAGAGGCTAGACTTTGAACATCTATATATTAAATAAATCAGAAGTGCTGCTCGGTTGGAAAGTTTCATTATCGTATTTTTTTTAAACACTTCTGTTTTCCTAAAATTAGGGCTGAGGAATTTCAATAGATAAGAACCACCTACCTATATTATTGATAGTAATTGTAACGGGCATAGTGTACAGGAGATTATTAGTGATATTGTAGCAGGCTGCTGGTCCAGGGTCACTCTGTAAGTTGTACAAGTCATATGACGGTTAGAGTTTAGAATCACTTTGACAGATAGTTCCAATGAGTTGTTACCTAGATTGGGTTGGGCTGTGGGGATGTCTGTGGGGGAGGAAATTTTCTGGATTAAGAGAGTTCAGTAGGAGGACCCAGTCCTCGGTGTGGGTAGAAGCATCCATCAGGCAGGAAATGCAGTCTTCTGAGTGGAGATCGCGAGCTGAGCGCTTGTTCCCTGCTCCAGACTGGGTATGGTGTGATCCTCTGACTCTTGATTCTACCACCCTGACTCCCCCACAGTGGGGAACTGTGAACTAGAGTTGTGAGCCAAATACCTTCTCTCTGAAGTTGCTTCTGTCAGGGTATTCTGTCACAGCAATAGGAAATGAAAGATTACTGCATCATATTTTACTTCATCCCCCATGGCTAGGGTAATATGGTACTCTGTGAGTGACACTAAGTTCTGTTGCCATGAGGAGAGACAGCGAACCTCTCAAGCATAGGACTTAACCACAAGTCTAGATATTTATCATAATCACTTTCATTGAGACCTTGTCTGCTTGCTCAGAGACCACCCCCACCCCTAACCTCATTCACCTTGTAGCTAACTTTGAACCTGTGCTTAAAGCTTTTGGTATTTGCAAGCTGTAGTCCTTGCAATGTTGCAACGTATTTGTAGGTTCCTATGAATGTGTTTATGCTTTGACATATTGCTAGATGGTTATCAGCTCCTGTTAGGAAGAGGTTTGATGGAGGATCCTGGGGAGGGCAGTAGACATGTATGAGGTGACATGTTTGCTCCTCAGGGTACCAGTTCAGCTGTCAGGGTGGTCTCTGGTTTTACCAGTTAGGAATTAAGCCTTAGAAAGGAAACTCATTCCAGGCTAGTGATTCTTAGGCTCTGGCTCATGGGTCCTTATAAGTCACTGACACCATTTCATGGGGGCCAGAGGGTAGCACACTTCCAATATTATTAAGATCTATCCCCTGGGCTGAGTGGAGCATCAGCTACCATGAGTGAGACTGTGGTCTCAGTCCCCATCCCGAGGTCATAAGGAACCCTCATTGAATTGTTTACTTGCCTCACAAGCGGGTTGGGGCAGTCCGAAGGTAACACGCTGGCCACGACTCACGTGGCAGTATGTGCTTTGTTTGCCACTTAGACTCATTGAAAAAGAGCCCTGCTTGTTACTCGGTGAACCAGGGAAAGCCATTACTTCAATCTGACTCCAAGTACACAGATGGTAAGTGGTAGAATGAGAAGCATAAAACATCTCAGCTGGTAAAAAAAAAAAAAAAAACCCTGCTAGGTGATGGCTTGATCAGGAACCTTTTAGATTTCATTTAGTGTGTGGGTAGGGGTGTGTGTGCGGGCATGTGTACATGTGTGTGTGCGCACACAGGTCAGAGGTTGATGTTGGGTGTCATCGTGCTTATTGTTAGACAGATTCTCTGGCTGAACCTGAGCTCACCATTTCTGGCTAGGTTGGCTGGTCAGAGTGCCCAAGGGATCCATTCTCTCGGCTTTCTCAGCACTGGGGGACTCTTGCTTACACAGCAAATGTTTGACTCACCCACTATTCTCACAGGCCCTGTAACATTATTTTTACTTTTAAGAAGGGCAGAAGGTTCTTGGATGTTCAGAATTCGGTATCTGATGACAGAAGCCCATCAAACAAGCACAGCAATTGACAGTGTTTGTTGCCAAATATAAAATTCAACCTAACGGTGAAAAGCAAGTTTGGGAAACTCACACCCACTGTGAGCGTGACTGACAGCTTCCCAACCTGTAATGTGCTCCCGTTGACAGCTTCCCACCCCATAACTCATTCCCAATGAGATCAGTAGAGACGTTAACATATGTGATTTTTCTGATAGGAAAGAAAATGTGTCAACATTGGGAAGATTGGCCTAGCTCAATAGCTAATATTTTCCAGATGACTAAAGCTACAGAATTTTTTGTAAGTAGATAGTCCATTAAAAGTGTGAGATAGACAAGCAGATTTTAACGTAAGAGAAAAGTTCACACCCATGTTGCGCCTGACCTTTGAGAAACAGCTATTCCTCAAGTATGGAGAGGAATCTCCACAATTATCTCAGAAGGCAATTAAAATATGATCTGTCCTCCAGCTCCACAGTTATAATGCTGCTTTTCTTCATTTCCATTTTGCAGCAGTAGTGCCTGCAGAAGCAGATATGGGATATCCAGGTGTCTTCTATTGTATAAAACACAAAGCAGTGGCTGTCTTCTCTGTTATCATGTGCATTGCTTTTTGTAAAATCATTGTCATAAACTTAAATTGTTATGGAGCATGTAGTGGGTTTATTATTGTCACTTAAATTGAAAAAAATCAGTAAATATTCAGCATTTTTTTCATTTCACATATTAAATAGTAACCACCCTGGACCATGAGCTGCCCTAACTACAGCTGTTTGAGGGCTTACTCACTTTTTTGTTGCTACTGTTTTGTTACATTGTATAGTCCTGGTAGGGCCTTGAGCTCACTGTGGCCTCAAACTCACAGATCATCCGGCCTCCTGCCTCTGCCTCTCTGCCTCTCTGCCTCTCTGCCTCTCTGCCTCTCTGCCTCTCTGCCTCTCTGCCTCTCTGCCTCTCTGCCTCTCTTCTGCCTCTCTGCCTCTCTGCCTCTCTTCTGCCTCTCTGCCTCTCCTCTGCCTCTCTGCCTCTCCTCTGCCTCTCTGCCTCTCTGCCTCTCCTCTGCCTCTCTGCCTCTCCTCTGCCTCTCCTCTGCCTCTCCTCTGCCTCTCCTCTGCCTCTCTGCTTCTATGCCTCTGCATTAGGATTAATTGCATACATCACACCTGGCCCTTACTTTTTGGATGAGGTCAGATCCTGAGGTAAATGTTTTAAGAACCACACCAGACTCAGCCTGTTCATCTGTACTGTCCTTTATCACCAAACCACCCTTGTGTGTACCCAATAGGGCCCTTTTCTTCTCTGTTATCACATTTTTGGGATGTAAATGTGTGCTGTTACAATCTGCATTTATAATTAGATGTACTCTTTGTCTTTCCCTGAAGTGAAGAGGCCATCAGTTGAGTATGTAGCTTTAAGATTGTATGGTTCTGACTTGAAGACAACAACATTCCTCTCCTTAATAATTGATAGCAACATTTATAGTCCTAGGTAGAAATTCAATGCTTTTTCTGATACATTGCTGAATAACAACTTACTGATTTCTGTGATCACTGAGCCCTGGCTTAGCAGACTGGGCTGTCTTCTGGAACACCGATCTGTGACCACAGCTGGCTGTTCCCGTTGTCTTATTGAGTCCAGCTTATCTGTGAAATAAGTCACATGCTTCTCTGTTGTGAGTAGTACAGAACTCACATTAAAAAAAAAATAAAATTATTCAGACCCTCCAAGGGAAGTCATTGCTTCTAATACACTATTCCTAAACCTTTGTGTTTGGGTAAGATGCATAAAAAATGCCTTATAATTTTCATGCAGCTACAAAACCAAGAAAGAAAGAAAGAAAGAAAGAAAGAAAGAAAGAAAGAAAGAAAGAAAGAAAGAAAGACAGAAAACCAGTAAACTTCCAAGTGCACATGGCTATAGGGAGAGACAATCAGTTTCTGCTGGATCTGACAATGTGAGTGTGAATGCAGAGCCGCACTGGAGTCTTGTTTTTTCATGGTTATTGTGTATGTTTGTGGAGTGCAATATGCTAGTGTTCTGCATGTGTGATGTGCACTGATGTATGTGTACACATGCAGTGTAAATAGCATCCACATGTGTGATGTGCACTGATGTGTGTGTACACATGCAGTGTAAATAACATCTGCATCTTTTCCAGCATCCTTCACTTATCAGTGCTGGGGATGTCTGGGATCCCTTACTTTGGCTATTTTGAAATAAACAATAAATGATTCGTGGCTGCAGCTACCAGAGCACATTGCCTTTTCTGGTTGTCTTCATTCCTGTTTCCTCTTCCTCCTCCCCTTTCTGGCCTTCGAGAGGAGCTGCTTATTCAGCTTCTCCCTGGGGATGAGATGGTTTGCTTCTCTCCTCTGTGTCTGGATCACTTCAGTCACCATGATGTTGGAGTCACTTTCCATTTTAGGACAGTGGATGCCACTTTGGTGTTGTGATGACCCAGCTCTACGGCCCCTTAAAGCCTTTACAAGCTGGGTTTTGGGTTTTTTGGTTTGTTTTTTGGCCATAACATACATACACACATGTACTACTTGTGGGTCAGGGGAATGGAAGAGTATATAATGTAAGATTACAGCATAAGCTTAGGGTGTAAAAGTTGAATACATGGAAAAGCAAAGGCCTATAAAGTTGGTTGTGCTTTTACAGTCAGGTTAGACAAACAGGTGGAGTGCACAATAGGGGGACAGTCTTGAGCCTTAAGTGACCTCACTGTGTATTTTTAACTTTGGCTGTGAGGCCCAATAAAAGTTCTAATTCCTTAGACTCTAAGGTATAATTTCATAATAATGCATTGCCACAAAGATGTGAATTTCCTTCGTTTCAGGTTAATAGGTCAACATAACACTCATGCTTAGGCAGAAATGACAGTTCCAGGTAATGGGGTAATGGAATCATGTGTGTAATGTGTTCCTCCCACTGTGTTGATGCGGACAAACAAGTTCAGTGAAATTATGAAGTCTGAGTCTGCTGTGAGATGGAATATTACTTTCTATGGTCATTTTGTGGCAGGTAATGGGTACAGGTTTTAGCCTTTATGGCTGTGTCCCCTGGTAAAGACCTTTTGTGAGCCAGTGTGGTATTTATACTCACACACTGGAAGCTGGGGAGGGATATTGGTACTAAGACCTGATTAAGAAATGGAAAACCCAGAAATCCCAGCAACTACATTATCAGACATCATTATAACCCTTGGGGCTAGTCTAGTCCATTAATTTGGGGAATAATTTTGTTTCCTTCTGGTAAGGGACTTTCCTTATAATATTAGTATACATTGATCTTCATGATGTTATGCACCTGTCACCAAAGTGACTGTATAGTTCCTAATCATTGCTTTTATTTATATACTTATGGGGTCTTGTAGAGCCCAGGCCAGCCCCCAACTCCTTGTGGCCAAAGGTGATCTTGAACTGATTCTCCTGCCTCTGCTCCACAAGTGCTAGGATTACAGGCATGTGCTATTACTCTATCAATGGAGCTAATTTCCTAGCCTCTATTTAATTTTTTATTTCAAAATTTAAGTAATAGCAGCTGTCACAGGTAATTTATACACTTAAAAATCTGAATTACCTCCCCAACTTTCATGTATGTGTTCCTCCTATTAAATTGGTTGTGGCTACAACCAGTGTTAAACTAACAAGTGATTCTTTTTTGCTTGGGTAGGGTTGCCCAGCTTGTGGTACTATTATCAAGTTTTCATGGTGTAGATGCAAATGTTGTTTGTCATTTCCATGGTTGACTTGTTTGTGGGCTTTGATTGGGTTGAACGTGAGCTTACTGCTTCCTGTAACTGTTTTATTAGACATACTATCGGTTTTGTTTTGTTGTTGTTGTTGCTGTTGGTGTTGGTTGGTCTCTCGAGAAAAGGTCTCACCAGGTTGCCCTGGCTATCCTGAAACTCAGTATGTAGACTATGCTGGCCTCAAACTCAGAAATCCACCTGCTTCTCTCTCCCAAGTGCTGGGATTAAAGATATTTGCAGGCGTTTGTTGGAGTTACTTAAGGTAATGATTAGAAACTTGTATCATAGGTTTCTCCTCCGCTGTGGTTTGACATGGTCCAATGATAATGCCTGAATCTGTTGCAGATTCTATTACCACAGTTAACTATAGATAGATTCTAATCTGCATGAATATGCTATTAGGATAGTCTTCCATGGAGTGGGTTGTATGAACATATAGAGGAAGCTCCTATGTGCTCATGTGCACTCTCAAGATCACTCACTATACTCAGTTACTCTCTTTGTTGTTACAATAGCCTAATGGAAGCAAACTAAGGAAGTGATTATTTTGACTCACAAATGTGAGGGTACAGTTTACTATGTTGAGAAGTTGGGCAGCCGCAGTGAGAGGCAGCTGGTCACTTGGGCTTCACAGTCAGGAAGCAGTGCTGGTGCCCCGCCCACTTTCTCCAAGACTCCAGCTACACTGCCACCCACTGTTGGTGTGGGTTTTCCCTTTTCATTTAAACCTTTCTGGATACATCGTCATAGGCACACACAGAGATATCTCCTAGACGGATCATCTCTTCAGGTGTGTGTAAGATTTAAGATGGTTGTAAATCATCTTAAAAAGAAGCAGTAATTGTATGCTTTTCATTTTCCTGAACTACTTTATTAAAGAAAAGGGTTCTCTTCAGCATAATTCCTTAGTAGACTAAGCATTTTTCTAAATTCTACCTTACTAATTCTGTAGCTGCAGTTGCAGTTAAAAGTTAGATGAAATAATTTTGTTTTCTTTTTTTGTTAATTGTCCTACATAGCGTTCAGGATATTTTATCTAGGCATACTGGTAAATAAGAACAGTATAGGTGTTGCTCTCAGTTTGGTATTTATCATTTTATATATATATATATATATATATATATATATATATCATATATATATATATCATTATATATATTATATATATATAAGGCACTGGCTCTTATTTAGACCCTGTAGTCTCCTTATCAAGCAGGATGTTATTTCATCATCATTCCAGGAGCAGAGGACTAGAGGTAGAGGACAGCTGGCCTTCTTGACTAAGTCACCAGTGGCAAGGCCCAAATACCAGACCAGGCAGCTTTATTCAGAGCTAGACCCCTACTTCATCTCCCTCACCATCAGAACTTTTGAAGCCCCAGTAGAATCTGTCTCAGAGTGCCCATCCCTTGTATCTTTTTAAAAGTATTACTTGGGATAGCAAGACCTCTCAGCAGATAAAGGCTCTTGCCTCCAAGTCTAAAGATCTGAACTCAATCCTAGGATCCCACATGGTAGGAGACACTCAATTAGTGCAAGCTGTTTTCCAACCTCCACACGTATGCTGTGGCACAGACACACCCACATATATATGCAGACACGCAATAAATAAATGTGATTAAACTTTAAATTACAAAATTAAAAAAACATTAGTCTTCGGATCAAATGCATCTATCCCAACGTGGTTGTTCATTTCTGCTAAGTCCAATCTTCTCTTTGCGTGTGTAGATATGCCTCTTCATGTCCGCCGGAGCAGCGACCCAGCTTTAACTGGCCTTTCCACTTCTGTCAGTGATAACAACTTTTCCTCAGAGGAGCCCTCCAGGAAAAACCCCACCCGCTGGTCCACAACAGCTGGCTTTCTCAAGCAGAACACCGCTGGAAGTCCCAAAACCTGCGACAGGAAGGTAAACACCTCCACTCATTTCTGTAACCCTTGGCTTCTTATGTCCTTGGTGCCAGTCAAGTGTGGCCATGGGCTCCTTGGGCATATGCTGTGGCCCTGTGTGAGTGTTACTGATTTTCTCATCCGTGTGTAGAGACACTAATGTATAGCTTGTTTACATTTTTTTGATGAAATTAAGTGCTGTGCATTGAGTATGATTGTCTGATGGATCCGTGTTTTGAAATGATAATATATCTAGGATTAAAAAGGTAGCCCCACCCCTTTCTCATGCCTATGCCCCTCCCCTTTCGTCTTCCTCAGTTCCAGGGATGGGAGCCAAGGCCTTAACACTATAGGGAAGTCCTTTAACATTGATCTATAAAAACAGTTACTGAAGAAAAACTCAAACACAAAGCATTCCCTATAAAGTACCTTTCCTTTCTTTTTGTTTCTGGGTTTTTCCTCTTCTCTCTTCCTAGGTATTTCTTCTTCCTGCTTTCTGTATGACCTTCTGGAGATATTTTATGCACAAATGAGCAGAACCCTACATTGGTTGAGAAAATGTATCTAAAAACTGAGAACATCATAGGCCCAGAAGCATAAAAATACAATTTGTGTGTTTTAATCTGTTTCTTTCATCATTTAACCCATGTTTTCCTTTGTTCAGAGTGGAATTGTGCTGTCTGGTCATTGTGTAACTTGCTTTTTTTACCTCAGTTACTTAGCCCAGTAAATACATTT
The DNA here is from genome assembly GCF_978045245.1 of Mus caroli. NCBI lineage: Eukaryota > Metazoa > Chordata > Mammalia > Rodentia > Muridae > Mus > Mus caroli. The sequence continues at coordinate 1,995,435 of NW_028227265.1, read as the reverse complement.
TAGTCTATTAACCTTGTTTTCAGTGCCCTTTATCACCCAGTCCTATAGAACCCGCTTCCGTTCTGCCATGTCTCTAATCTCATAATGAACTTTAAGCCATGTTTTCATTTTTTCATGGGTATATCTCCAGAACAAGAGTCTGTGAATGTGTTTCACTGTAGCCAGTAATTTCACACAGCGTGGCATGAGGAACGTGAAGGTGTTAGCACACAGCACCAGTCACGGTAATACCAAAGTGGGCGTAGCTTGAGATTATTGTATTGCTTTGACTTACTCTTTGCATTTCTATAAAAGTTCCTAGTGAAGTTTCTTTTAATCGTGTTTTACATTCCAACGAACTCTGTCTTTATTAGTATTAGTTCAAGTGGAAATAAAAACCTTGGGGGATGGGTATATATATATATATATATATATATATGTATATATATATATATATATATATATATATATATATGAATGAAATAAGAAGAATTAGGCAAGTGGTATAGTTCTGAGGGAGGGCTGTTGCATGGCTTCAGTCCCCAGCACAATGACAATGTAATAATAAAAACCGACATGAGTCTTAAAGGGCAAATATAGAAGGAAATGTTGCTTTGGGTTGTTGGTACTTGTGGATTTAGCTGTTAGCCTTACTTTCAAAGACTCTCTAAGGAACCACATGAGCTTGTCTTATTGTTTAGGGCAGCTTGAGCCTGCAAGGACTTGAAGTAAACTGTCCAAAGAAGCAAAACACATCCCTGAATAGGCCTCCCATCATTTAATATTTGTCAGAATTCACTTCTATAAGTATTTACAAATTTATAAGCTAATGAAGTTTATAGTTAAAAAAAAATATTTAAGTTTCATCCAGTCACGGTTGGCAGGCTAGTTGTGTGAGTGTCACAGGGTTTCTGTTGGTAAATCAGTATCTTTGGCACTTGAGTTAGGTGTAGTGGCAGCAGACAGATCTGCTTTTCTCATATTTGAAACATGAAAGGCCTTAATACTTAGAATTATTGGGAAATTTCCCACCACTAGATTCAGACCGGCAGAATAATTTGTATGCAGACTCTTACTTGCTGAGACTCCAGGGAGCCATCATCCTCCTTCCCACTTCTGCGGCAGAGCACGGCATGCAAGGGGCATATTGAGACGCTTAGAATAATTAACCAAATGCACTTCTGCCTTTGTAGTAAATAATATGTATCTGTCATGGTGAAACACCTGGGAAACCAGAAGAATAGGATAATAATATAAAGTCTCCAGCATGGAGATGTCAACGGTGGGTAGCCACCCACCCCATGACAACCTTTTATCAGATCTCATAGCCAAGAGGCATTAGACTTGATTAGAATTTGGTTGGGGGTACCAGTGAATGAACAAACACACTCACACGTGTAAACACACACACACACACGTGTGCATACAAATGCATACACCCATGTGTGCACACACATACATGCATACACACACATGCACATACACACATGCATACAAGTGCCACATGCACACATACGTACATGTCCTCCGATGTCAGCTCTGCATACCTGCATATTCAGTATTTCCACATTTTTCTTCTACTACGAAGATTTTTCTTTTTGAATTTTATTAGGGAACATTTTTAAACAATGAAATATTCCACTGTACAGTGTGCTCTGATTTACGATCCCTTCTCGGACATTTATTTATCTATCTCTTCTCACATTGTAAATATCCATATTGGTACACAACCTTGAATATAATATTGTCTCTCTTAGAAATGGTGACATGTCCAACAAGCCTTTTCTCTACCACACAGAAGAATGCTCAGTGTTACACACGGCCACACTCCCCAAAGCAAAGATCTGGATCCATACTAACCCCTAGATGACATTGTGTCCTCACAGGGGATACAGAGAGATAGTGGGTAACATTGTGTTTCTCTTGTTTAACTTCTCAATTATTAATTTACTAATCTTGTCTAAATTATATACTGGGGACTGGCGAGATGACTCAGTGGTTAAGAGCACTAACTGCTCTTACAGAGGATCCAGGTTTGACTTCCGTCACCCACATGGTGGCTCTCAACTAGAGTCTGTTAAATTATAGTTGCAGTAGATTTAATGCCTTTTTCTGGCTCCATGGGCACAGATATATGGGTGGTACACAGAAATGTATGCAGGCTAAACACCAATGCACATAAAATAAAAATAATTTAAATTGTATGTCATTAGTACTATAAAAACATTTTCATATCTCAATCAATCATCTACCTACCTACCTACCTACCTACCTACCTACCTAAGTAGGAGGAGGAGGCACTTAGCAGAGCCTACTAGCAGGCAGTTGAGTGGGTAAGACTACACTGTCACAGTGTGGCGAGAAAGCAGAGGTCTCCCATGGTATATTGACACATCCATGAGTCATTTACCTCCTCCCTCAGAAATTAAACAGCAGTAGATTTAGCATGAAACTACGAGCTGGCAAATTTCCAAGAAAAACCCTTATCCAATTAGTGGAGGGGGAAGAGAGAGGTAATAAAAACACCTCACTCTGCTCTCTATAGCTTTTAAAGAATCTATTGATCTTTGAAGGAGGGAGAGAGAGAGGGAGAGAGACAGAGAGAGAGTAAGTTTTGAATGCTTCTTACCCTTTAGCTTTCTTATTTCTGCTTAGTGACTATGCTGGGTATTCTTTATTATTATTATTATTATTATTATTATTATTATTATTATTATATATTTTCTTTATTTATATTTCAAATGTTATCCCCTTTCCTGTTTTCCCCTCTAAGACCCCCTATCCCCTCCTCCCTCCCCCTGCTCACCAACCCATCCGCTCCCGCTTCCTGGCCCTGGCATTCCCCTACACTGGGGCATAGAGCCTTCACAGGACCAAGGGCCTCTCCTCCCACTGATGACTGACTAGGCCATCCTCTGCTACATATGCAGCTGGAGCCATGAGTCCCACCATCTGTACTCTTTGGTTGGTGGTTTAGTCAATGGGAGCTCTGGGGGTACTGGTTGGTTCAAACTGTTGTTCCTCCTATGGGACTGCAAATCCCTTCAGCTCTTTGGGTCTTTTTTCTAGCTCCTCCATTGGGGACTCTGTGCTCAGTCCAATGGCTTGCTGAGAACATCCACCTCTGTATTCGTCAGGCACTGTTAGAGTCAGGAGACAGTTATATTAGGCTTCTGTCAGCAAGTACTTGTTGGCATTCACAATAGTGTCTGGGTTGGGTGCCTGTATATGGGATGGATCCCCAGGTAGTCTCTGGAAGACTACCTGACACATTTAGCCACTTGGAAAGGAGATTTCTAACTTAGGCCTCTGCTACTTCTTTTTCTTTGAGAAATGGGGGCGGAGAGAGAGGGGTGGGGGAGAGAACACGAGAGAACAAGAATCATAGCAGAACAGAATCTGGAACATATATTTGCTTTTGTGACATTTAGCTTCTTTTCATACTTGGATAATACACTTAATCATTTTCAAATTCAAATCAATTAAAATTAACTTATTTTATTAGTTCAGCCTCTTTCCAATGAGAGATCCTGTGGACAGTGTCTGAGGACAGGACAAGGCAAACAAGGTTGACCTCTGGCCTCCACCCATGTGAACCTACATATATTCAAATCCATTCCTATACACAAGCATGAACACACATGCACTTGTACACACGTATATAGAGCATAATATCTTAGTACCCTTGAGCAGCTGGCTATGAAGAAGAATCTGACAAGTGAGCGCAGTTTAGCGGCAGGTGCTGTAGTAATCCCCAAACCACCTCCACCCACGCTCAAGACAACAGACCCAGATCTTAGTCTGCTCTTTGCAACATTTGTAGCATTTTTTTCCTGTTGAAGAGTTCTATACAGAAGTCCCCTCCAGATCTTAGTCTGCTGGTGCAACATTTGTAACGTTTTTGTTTGTTTGGTTTTTTTTTTTTTTTTTTTTTTTCCTGCTGAAACATTCTATACCTATGAGTTCCCCTCTGTTTTATCTATTAAAAGACTTTAAATTCAACTCCGTTCCATTAGGAGCTTTTGGTTAGTGATGGTTATAATCATCAGGACAGTAGCCTGACTGCAAGTACTGAGCTCACCTGGTCCTACCATCAGTCGTATTTCATTCGTCTCCCTGCTACATTTAGGATAGAACCGGCTCCCCTGCACTTTAAACCATACAATTTGTACTTAAAACTATGAAGTTTAAAGGTGATCTGGAATATGATACTTTATCACATGTCCAGTAAAAATTCAGATTGAAGCTGAGTCTTTCACGAATACCTCCAGAGCAACATAAGGTTCAAAGGAAAGTGAGTTAGCTACACCAGCTTTCTTAGAAGCTTAGACCATGAAATAATACCAGGTAGACAATACCAACTTTAAAATTCTCAGTCTTTATCCATTTCAAAGTATCTTGGTCTTATTTCATCTTTTAGAACCGGCTTTTGTGTTAAATTTGCTGATTTAACTTGTAAATTTTACAGTTTTATGTCACAGAGTTAGATCCAGGCATTAATAGCCCCGCCAACGAGCACCCTCGATGTGGCTCATCTTGGAGCATCCTTGATGCTATTATGTTGGCTGCCTTTGGAGAAGTGCACTCTTTCTTCCCTAGGTTTTAGCAACGTGGGAAGAAAAATGTTCTTCATGTATACTAGTCAGATTCACTTTACTATAACAAGGTAGATGAAGGAGTCAGTTTCTAAAGAAAATAAAACCACAAAGGTTTATTTGGGCTCATACTTCTGGGTGGGGTAGGTCTGAGCATGTGGGAAGGGCTGTGTCCCATGGCAGAATCCTGTAGTCGGTCACACCACTGACTCCATCAGTGAGGAGGCAGAGAGATGTGAGTGGGACTGATGTTTGGTCCCCTCACACGGCAGTGACCTCAAAGCTTCACATAAGACCCTCTTTCTAAACATCCAAGTACTTCTCACAGTGCCTCCTTCAGATTGAGCATTCTAATGGACATGTGTCTTGGGTGGGACTTAGCCCACATTAGCTTTATTTCAGAGCACTGTGTGGTGTTCCATGTTACGAGCTACAGCTCATAAGATTGCCTCTCAATTATTGGTACTATTGCTTTTTCTACTTTATTGATGAGAAGACAGAGATTTGGTGAGTTGAAATAACCGGCCTAATGGTTGAAGATGATGAAGTTGTAACATGAGTTCAGATTGTCCACTTTTAATTATGTTCTCAGGCCTAAGATAGATTTTATTTGATAGACTGCTTGTCTGGCATCATAAAGGGCCAGGTTCCACCCTAAGCAACACATACAACTGACACGTTGAGCCCACATCTGTAACTCCTGGGAGATGAAAGCAGGTAAATCAGGAATTCAAGGCCATCCTTGCCCTACACAGCAAGTTCAAAACCAGTCTGGGCTAGAGATGTGTCTCATGAATCTGTAAGTGAATTGACGAATAAAAGAGATAAATAAATAGATAAATAAATGTTGAAAAATAAATTCTATTCTTCTGAGATTATGAGTTTATCTCAGAGATAGAATGTATGCCTAGCTTTCTGAGGCCATGAATTTGAACCCCAGCATATAAACAAATAAAAATTCTGGCCTGTTAATGGTGTACCACCTTCCAATACACTCTGAGCTTTGATAAATGTCCAAATACCTTTTAAGTTAAATATTTCCAACTATAAATTATTTCATAATTTTTATAAACAACTTTATTTACTAAAACTAGAACAAGTCTTAAACCTCAGCATGTTTGCCATGGCCTAATATTTCTAGTCTTGGATCACAACGCTCTAACTTTGTGCTGGAGAGATAGCAGAAGACCCCAGGTTTCCAAAACAAAAGTAGCATGTTGTGTCTCTTTTCTCTGTTCTTAATATTATTTGTATTGCTTAATATTACATAAACTTTTAAAAAAACTTCAAAAAAGTTATATGCAGGGACAAAGAGTGGAGCAGAGACTGAAGGAAAGACCATCCAGAGACTGCCCCACCTAGGGATCCATCTCTTCTGCAGACACCAAAGCCAGATACTATTGCTGATGCCATGAAGTGCTTGCTGACAGGAACCTGATATAGCTGTCCCCTGAGAGGCTCTGCCAGAGCCTGACCAATACAGATGCAATTGCTCACAGACAGCCATTGGACTGAGCCCAGGGACCCTAATGGGGGAGTTAGGGGAAGGACTGAAGGAGCTGAAGAGGTTTGCAACCCCAAAAGAAAAACAACAGTATCAACCAACCAGACCACCCAGAGCTCCCAGGAACTAAACCATCAACCAAAGAGTACATGGAGGGACTCATGGCTCCAGTTGCATATGTTGGAGAGGATGGCCTTATCTGGCATCAGTGGTCCTGTGTAGGCTCGATGCCCCAAGATAGGGGAATACTAGGGTGGTAAGGTGGGAGTAGATGGATGGGGGAGCAGCCTTATAGAAACAGGAGGGAGGGGGATGAGATAGGGGGGTTGTATAGGGGAAACTGGGAAGGGTGATAACATTTGAAGTATAAATAAATAAAATAACTAATAAAAATAATTTTTAAAAAAGTTGCACTAGATCTTAGTACTATAAGTATCACCCACGTATCTGACTCAGGGGTGAGGTTAGCAGCCAGGAGAACAGTCTGCATATCCCAGAAGGCACCTGGTGTCACTTGAGCCTGCCCACATCTAAGCCATACCCTTATGCCCAATTATCTCTTAAAATGACATACTTTTAAAATTCTTCATCTGATTTTGTTGACAACTGATATATGGTTAGAGCTATTCTGTTCTAAGCCTACCTTTGAGACATGCTCACTGGTCTCAGATGGGCTGAACTGTATGGATGCAAGCCCACACTTTTATCTTTAATATTTCCTGAGATATTCAGATGACATCTTTGGCCTGTTTCCAATTCAGTCAAGGTAAAAATTGTGATAGTGGCAGGATTTCAACAGAGGGACTCCTCAAGATTTTCTGCAACCATTACTTCAGAGTCATAATTTCTTATTGTAACTTGGGGAGAGTGGTTTCTTTGCCTATCTGTTCCCTGCTCAGAGAACCCACCTTGTCTGCTAGAATTGGGGGATAGAGCGTCTTTGGCCTTTAGAGGCTCTGCCTTCATTTCTTCACACCTGCTTCCTGTAGAGAGGTGTAATTCTCAAATGCGCATCTCCAGAAACAGTCCTCTCATTTTATGAGCAGTGGTATGCAGAGTAAGATTATGACACGAAGAAGCATTTTTGGAAATGTGTCCATGGGTCTGGCTTACCTTTGGAGGCTGAAAGCTTTAGAAAATACCGAGGGGTTGACAGTATGGGGGCGTACACTACAATTCCCCCACCTGTTCTGTCATTCCATCTAGACCTTTTAACCTGAAATTTTTTAGGAGAGAAGTGTTAATACTTTGCTTTGGCAGATTGCAGGCATATGGCGCAACTACCTTGCTTTTGGAATGATTTCTTTAAATCTACGTCAGATGAAAAATGTGTCGGTAAATTCACCCGCAGACTTACCGGTGTATGTTTGGATGACTGTGCGGATGAAGTAAGGTGGATCTGGCACCTGCTGTTCACTTCCTCTGTCTGCTTCCTAGCATACTGCTTCCTTCCCTTGGCATTATGTGAAAGGTTTTTGAGGCAGCAGCATGCAATTTTATTTCCACTATTTGATTGGAGATAAAAACATCTAGAGTTGTGTGTTTATGAAAGAGACTTAAATGTGGGCAGATGCTTCTTGTCTTTAGAGTCAGAAGTACACAACACTGTAGAGTGTTTCCCGGTTGCTTTAGACTTTCATTGTTTTCAGAGTTAAGTGGTAGTAATCAAATAATGCTCTCTGCCTTATTGTGGCTCAAGAAGATGAGCTAGGGAGTCGGCGTGTGGCCCAGTGAAAGAGCACTTGTCTATCATAGGTTCTATGTGCAGCAAGACAGCTTCTCTCCCAACCCCCATCCCCACCCCTGAGAACTTGCCCACACACACACACACACACACACACACACACACACACTCCCAGACTTTCCTTGGAGTGTTCTACATTTAATCTGATATGAAGTACTTTGTTGTGATTTCTCCTTTTACAGTTAGTTGAAAGAGTTGACCTGGGCAGTTTATTGTCAGCTTGGCACAGGTTAGAATTGCCTGAAGGAAAAAGAGAGAGAGAGAGAGAGAGAGAGAGAGAGAGAGAGAGAGAGAGAGAGAGAGAGAGAGAGAGAATGAGAATGAATGAATCTTAATTGAGAAATGGCTGCCAATAAGCCTGTAGGAAAGTTTGTAGGTGTGTGTGTGTGTGTGTGTGTGTGTGTGTGTGTGTGTGTGTGTGTGTGAGATTAATGATTGATGTAGGTATGGTTCTGTTGGCTAGGCCACCCCTAGGGAGGTGGTCCTGGATGGCTTAAGAAAACAGGCTGAGGAAGGCACAAGGAACCAGCTAGTCAGCAGCTCTCCTCAGTGGTTTCTGCTTCAGTTCCTGCCTCTAGCTTCCTGCCCTCACTTCCCTCAGTGATGGGCTGTTATTTGGACGTGTAAGCTGAAATAAACCCTTTCCTCCCCATGTTGCTTTTGGTTCTGGTGTTTTAATCACAGCCTTAGGAACCTAATGAAGACGAGTGTGTGGTTAAACAGTAGTCCAGCTTTCTCTGGTATGACATATGCTTCTTGTCTAGTGCGGCCAATTCAGGGAAGTTAAGTGCCCATGTGGCTTTCTTTGAAGGACCTCAAAAATGAGACTATGAAAGCTTTTGTTATCACTGGCTGTCCTACATCTCTGTTTTGTAGTTATATCAGACGTCAGGAGAAAGCACTTTTGTAACTCAGCAGAAAAATGTAAATTCCCCTTTTGGGCTGTGCTTCTCACTGCCCTTGGCTTGTTTTCGGAGAGAAAGAAGAGCTTCCCACTGCTGTGTGGAAAGAGGTTCTTGTCATAGACACAGTTTTCCAGAAGAAACTTTACTGTGGATTGCTGAAGACTAGATAGTATGTCCAGGTGTCCAGCCATCTCTACATAAATGTAATTTCTCAGTAGGGCCTGCATAGTTGCTTTGCAACTATGTATAAAAACTTAGGAAGGGGGCTGGAGAGATGGCTCAGCGGTCAAGAGCATTGACTGCTCTTCCAGAGGTCTGGGCTCAATTCCCAGCAACCACATGTTGGCTCACAACCATCTGTAATGGGATCCAATGCCCTCTTCTGGTGTGTCTGAAGACAGCTACAGCGTACTCCTATACATAAAATAAATAAATAATTCTTTAAAAAGAAAACTTAGGGGTTGGGCTATAGGAATTGTTGGATACCATGTAAGCTAAGGGTGCAGTGGCAGATCCCCTGAGGGACTGCCTGTTGGCCCACATCTTGTTGAGCATGTCCTAGAACTTGTCTGGTTGGTTTCTTCCTTAAGATAGACAGAGAATAAATTGGGTGTTTGCTCTCCAGTCTCCCCTCCAGTGTCCAAATCATGTATGGCTGAGGGGTAGAACGCTGCCTAGCATGTTAAAGTCCAGAGTTGATCCCTGGCATTGAAAAACAAAAAGTGCATAAGAAAATTTCTGGGCATTTTGGGCTACTGAAGAAAATAAGGAATGATTGGGGAAGGTGCTCCAAACAGAAGAGCCTAAGAGTTTGGGTGTTTGTCACTGGATGTTCAGGTCTGCTCTCTGATTTGGTCTGCTGGTTCCTGAGACATCTAGGGATCTGGTACCTTTAGTTGTCTTCCTGAGTCTAGTTCTGCTGGGCCCTCTTTGTACAGGATCCATCCATGTTTCTAGCCGATGTTGATAAGTGTTCCTGAAGATGGTTTGCTTGTCTAAGAGGAACACAGTCACCAACCACTGACCAGAAAACTAAGTTAGAGGTAAGAAGGCTACACTTCAGCTCTCAGGGAACCTGTGAAAACTAAGTGAAATTTGTATTTGATTTCCACCCCCAAGTTGCCTCAATGTATGCAGTTCCCCACAGATACCCTCAAATCTGAGTGGCGGTAGCGATGGTGGTATCTAAAACACTAGCTCCAAACATTTTGCAAAAGGAATATTAAACCCATATTGTATTTGCCACAGGGTCCATTATTTTCCTTATTTCTAACTGTTTTAGTGAGGATCAATTTGTCTACACTGATAACAACTACTATAAGCTCTCTGCCCTTATTTACAAGGTAGCTGTTTAACCTTCTTATGATGGGTAAATCAGGATTATAGTTTCTGGTTAAATATCCTAAAAATAGCTTTCGTTGCTCTTGGGAATCATTTATGGAAGAAATGATAAACTGAGGTTGCTGGGATGGCTCAGCATGTAAAAGCTGACACAGTGAATATGGCTGTCCCTTGGACACAGAAGACAGAAAGAGGAAACTGATTCCTTCAAGTTGTCCCTTGTCTTCCATATGCATATGCCCTTGCCTGAATGAATAAATGTATTGGAGGAGGAGGAGGAGAAGGAGGAGGAAGAGAAGAGGAAGAAGAATAGAAGAGGAAGAGAAAAAGGAGGAGGAGGGAGAAGAGAGGGGAAGAAGAAGAGGAGGAGGAGAAGAGAGGAAGAGGAGAGGAGAGAAGGAAGAAGGGGAGGAGGAAGAAGAAGAGGAGGAAAAAGAAGTAGTAGTAGTAGTTGAAGTACAAAATTGAATTATTTTTAAGTCACAAGTTCTGGGTTGAAAACTGTGTGATTTTCAAAGTCTTAATGTCACATGGAAGCCCTTGGGATCATGTGATACACAGAAGGGGAATGTGAAGATTTTATGTGTTGAGTGTTTTGTATTTTACAATATTGTGAGACTTTGTGATTTTTCAAATATGTCAGGAGTTTCTGCACAGATACGGCCCAGATTGTAACTGGCCTTCCTGTGCTGATAAGAGGAGCGTCCCTCACCTCCATGGTCATGGTGAACAACCTGCGTGTTCATAGCATTGTGGGGAAGGTGGGCTGTTGGGTTTCTGAGACAAAGCTGCTGTCAGGAGTGGATGGTGCTGTGGAATTTCTTCTTGTTGAATTGTGGTTGGCTTCAGGGGAAGTATAGCAAAATACCCCTGCCTGCCTTCCCTGGAAGAGGTATATCCCACAAGCAGCTTGCCAGGGAGCTGAAAGTTAATATGCATTTCCCAGGCCAGGGACTTTTCACACCTGCTAATGCCCATAAAGCATTCATGACAGGAGAGTCCCTGATCACAGCAGCCACACCTGCTTCTCTGACAAGAGGTGCTGTCCTTCCTCCTGAAGACTAGCGACAGTTTGGAGCCACCTCTTCTGTGGAAATTTTATATTATAATGTTAAGAAAGGGATAGTGGGTCCTCATATTATTTTTCATATCTAATCTTTTAGATGAAGTCCTAACTTAACTGTAATAAATCATTGCTTGTCATTAGCAAACTCAGTGGTCATTACTGTTTTATGGTTTAATAAATCACTGTGATATCTGCACCGTCCACAGATTCATTCATTCATTCATTCATTCATCTCACTCTGCAGCCTAAACTGGCTGAGAACACGCTATCTAGGTACTCAGGATGGCCTCAGACCTACTGTGATCCCTCTGCCTGGGTCTTCCTTGTACCGGGATAACAGGTGTGTGCTCCCACACTCAGCATCATTTTATATAATGACAAAAATTCTCTAAATAAAAAAATTTTCTCTTGTTTGAGTATTTACTAGTGTATAGAATTTTTGTATTGCTTTGATCAGGGAGTGAAAAAATTTGAAGTGATATTTTCTAATTTATTATTAACGTTATGTGGGGGTTCCACAAAAATACGGAGCAAGAAGATTTGATAGCTTAGTTTTCCTCTCTTTTTAAGTTGGGTCATATAGGATTGAAAGTACTGCTTTATCTTTCCATTTATTGATTTATTGATTGAGCTTTGCTGTGTATACTCGCATGTCAGAAAGAGAGCAACAGGTGCCCTTATAGTAGTCTTGAGCCACCATGTGGTTCCTGAGAATTGAACTCAGGACCTCTTAACCACTGAGCCCACTCCAGCCCTGAAAATGATTGGAAGCTTTCACGTTGGTAGTTAGAATCTACAAATGAGTATATGTGATCTGGCATAGATAAGGTTTAAGACAGCCGTATTTTAAAATACCATCCCCAAATGTGTTGCAAATGAAAATAGAGTGTACTATACATACTTCAATGGGCAATCATGACCAACCACACTGTGTTGTGGTAGAGCAAAGCATTTCATATTTGATATTTCTCCATATGCTCTCCCCATAAACCCAGAATACACTTCCAGGACCATTCTCCTGTGTGTACTCAACCCCAACTTTAGGTAAAGTTATGTAGAACATGGCTAAGATGTTAGAGCCTGCGTGATGTTATTAATACAATGAAGAATATGTTTCACAGGGATTAAACTACATTTTAAGCCTTCCTTACACACCTGGTGATAATTTGCAGGTCTTTATACACACATTAATGCATGGATCCACCGTTGACTTGGTGAATTAGGGACACTTTTACTGTGGGAAGTGAATGTCTGTCTTACTTTCCTTACCTATTAGCTCCACAAAGTTCACTGTATACATGCATATTGCAGAATTTTTCAGACACAATAGAAAAGGGCAGATTTTTGGCTCTTTAGACATAATCTCCCATAACAGGATCATCTGTCAGTAGTGCTCTGTTGTATGAATTATGCCCTAATCGCGTTAAGTGGAGAATTGATCCACCATTTTTAGATGTAATTACAAGAAATCACATTTGCCATAGGCATTGTAAGCTGTAGGTATGACATGAGTGAGTATGTATGTCTTTTAGTAAAATCTGAAAACACAGTCCTGACGTCTGTGCTCAGGTTTGTCTTAAGACCCTTTGCACCACCCCTTTAGCAACTTTAAAACTTACAAGAGGGTTCTCTTCACGTTCCAAGATTCCCAAACCTTTTGAAACAAGGGACAAAACATACTCAAGGAAGGTGCCCACATTGGGGTGGGCCACTGTGCTGATTGCTGGGGGTTAAAGGTGAATGGTGACCATATCTAGGCTTCAGTGCCATGGTAGAGATAACAACTCTGAGAACTAAAGTTTGAGTTAAAAGCTAGAATACCACAGTAACAGAAAGCATGGCATACTGGGACCTGGGGGCTTCCCTAGAGAGAGAGTGGCAGTTGAGTGGCTTTGATTCCCCACAAATGGCAAGGTTTTTTTCAGTAGATATGACTTGGAAATTGGACTCTGGAAAAGCCAGTGGAAGTAGAAAGAGGTGTGATATGCAGCCAGCGTGGATGTTCTCCTGGCCAACATGGGCGTGGCATGATCCAGCACATACTGTAGAAAGATCTGCCTAGGCATAGCATAGGATATGTTGGAGAGGATGAGGCTGGAGCCAGTGTCTGTCTGGAAACCAGTGCAGTAATTGTGTGCATACAAGGTGTGACTTACAGTCAGAGTGGAGTCTTGACAGAGAAGGGTGGGTCAAGAAGAGTTACCAGCTGTGAGGACTGTAGAGGAAGAAGAGAGAAAAGTCAGATCAGAACCTTTCAGGGCCACGCCAGTGTAAGGGGTGTTTAGTTTAAGACATTTCTTCCTGATGCTTTCTTCCCCGTCCATGCCCACTCTTGGCCATCGCATAGGCTTTGTATTGCTCTAGTACCTCATTCATTCTGCCACCATGGCTTCGCAGCTTTCTAAAGTAGCAAACATGCTGTCTATGGTGGTCTCCGTTGGTTTCTCTGCAATGCCGTTCCAACTGAACTCTTTGTTCAGTGGTTTGTGTTCTAAGTAAGGAGGTATTAATAATTACCTCAGTGATCAGATGTGAGGGAGAGAACAGAGCTGGCCTGTAGCTGGCCACAGCTCTACCATTCTTGATACGGATGTCAAACCTAATCACTCTTCTCTTTTTAGGCCTCTGGTGTTTAGTCCCTGGTATGCTCACCCTTTCTGACTGACTTGAGTTTTCTGTTAGCATGTCTGTGGTGATTTTTTTCTTACCACTTCCCTGAGTTCATTCACCAGAGATGTATAGGCTTTTCCTTATAAAAGGTACTTCTCCTAATATTTATATATCCACCAAGGTTTGTTTGTTTGTTTGTCTTTGAAAATGTATAGGCTTTTTCTAGTAAAAGGTACTTTCTTCTAATATTTATTTTAGCCACCAAGGTTTTTTTTTTCTTTTTTGAAAAGCATGTTATTTATTTTAATTTTATGTGTCTGAGTGTATTATGTATGTATATGTTATATATATATATATATATATATATATATGCATGCACAAAGTATATGCCTGGTGCCTGTGGAGATTAGAGAGCCTGTGGGTCCCCTGGGACTGGCATTACAGGCAGTTGTTAGCAGTCATGTGGGTACAGAGAACTGAACCCAGAGCGTGTGCAAGAGGAGAAAATGCTGCTCACCACTGAGTCTAGCCCATTAGCCACCAAGTTTTAAGAGATGATTTCATTTTTATGAGTTAAATCTAATAAAAGTTTTCTGGACATGCACATCAAAATTTATGTTGATGAATGTAGGTTTATTTTCGTGAGTCATGCGGTGAGTTAAGTCCAGGACTATCTTATGCTTGCTGTAGGTTATGGTAGAATTCCACAAGAGAAGAAGAGAACTATGTCCTGGCCCACAGTTGCAAGGTCTATGGTATACAGGTCTCCTGCCCTATTGCTTTGTTTCAGTCTTGTGATATTTGTGGCTGATGTGTTTATAAAATTAAGGGTAGGGAAAAAAGAGCAATGAGCACAGTGCTTGCTGTACATGAGTGAGGGCCAGAATTTGCATCCCCAGAACCCATGTAAACAAAGAGATGGTTGTGACAACAGTCGTGCTTGTAACCCCAGCAAACACTGAGGAAGAAGGCAAAATGGCTAACTCTCAAGGGCTCACTGGCAAAGGTGAGCCAGAAATTTAGAGGGCCATGGGTTAGGGGGGAAAGGAGGGAGAGGGAGGGAGGGAGGGAGAGAGAAAGAGAGAGAGAGAGAGAGAGACAGAGACAGAGACAGAGACACAGAGAGAGACAGAGAGAGAGAGAGAGAGAGAGAGAGAGAGAGACAGAGACACACAGAGAGACACAGAGAGAGAGAGATTGTCTCAAAAGATATGAAGAAGACAACTAAAGTTGAACTCTGGCCTCTACACACATACCCACAGACACGTTTACTTGCAAATACATGGGTTTGTCCCTTGTATACACACACACACACACACACACACACACACACACACACATTGAATAAATAATAATAAATATTTAAATATTGCATAGTGTATTTACAGTTATTATAGAGACTATTATAATCCTTTTACCTTCTCACACAATCTGAGTAGAGCTGAGGGTATCAGTTTTAAAGTGTTCTTGTTGGAAATACTTTATATTTAGTTATTGATCTAAAAAAAAAAACTTCTTCTTTATTTCACCTTAGGCTTTCCCTTTCTTCTCAGAAAATTGAAATCAATTTTTGCAACTCAAAAGTTAAAACCTGTTGTTACAATGTAGTGTTTGAAAGAAGCATTCACTACCACATTGCATTTGGCACTGCTACGGTGAATTGAAAACCTAGCGAACAGATCCTCATGTAAAGACATTGCCTGTCATAACCATGTCAGAATGATCAATATTTGTCTATCATGTACCCAGTATTACGATAGGCTGGCATTTCCTTGATATTTAAGTTAATCTTGACAAGCTTGGGAAGTAAGTAACGGAAAAGACCAAAGAATCTTCAATCTTTTGCCCAAACCTTCAAGAATCTAAAAGAGAAGAAAATGTAGTTTTTTCTTGTTTTCACCATTTTGATAATTCATTGACAATAGTCATAATATTGGAAAAGAATAAAAGAAAAAATTTCTAGGTTGAATGAGAGCACGAAAAATGCAAGTCCTTGGCCTACTGTGTGCACTCCATGAAGCTTCCTCATGCTATCCTCTACTGTGTGTACTCCGTGTAGCTTCCTCTTGCTATCCCCTACTGTGTGCACTCTGTGCAGCTTCCTCTTGCTATCCCCCTACTGTGTGCACTGTGTGCAGCTTCCTCATGCTATCCCTACTGTGTGCACTTTGTGCAGCTTCCTCATGCTATCCCCCTACTGTGTGCACTTTGTGCAGCTTCCTCATGCTATCCCCCTACTGTGTGCACTTTGTGCAGCTTCCTCATGCTATCCCCATAAAATTTCTTCATTCTACTACTATTCTGTATAGACTTGGAAAAATATTTCAAATATGCAGACTAATTTTTCTTGACTTCAGAAAACCCAAGTAGGTCATTATTGTGTGAGGTCCATGTTTTTTACAAAGATACCTTTTTGTTTCATTTTTTAATAGAAAGATGAAAACTACAGAAGCCTTCCACGGGATCCCAGTAGCTGGTCCAACCAGTTCCAGCGAGACAACGCCCGCTCATCTCTGAGTGCCAGCCACCCAATGGTAGACCGGTGGCTGGAGAAGCAAGAACAGGTAAAGTAGCCTGTGTCCTTGCTGTGCATCATTGGCTGACAGCCAGCAGTTGGGAACATGTGGTACATGACATTTTTTTTTAATTGCAATATGTATAGAAAAAAATGGCAACCCAGGTCTCCAAAAGGTGATGATTTAATCACAGAAATACATCTTTGGCCTCATAAGTGACATCGTTTTTCTTTGTAATTTTGACATAAAAAGTTTGTCTTTGTCCAAAGGCGTTGAACTGAGAGGCCACATACCTTCTCATTTCTCCTCTATTTGCCTCTCTGGAGGCCATTTGAAATACTTGATAGGTAGCATATGAAGAAAATGGAACCCTTCCGCTGTGAGCTTAGAATCTCTTCCTCCATAGAGGTTTGACAAATGATGATTCTCACTACACCTGGAGGAAGGCACCAGAGCTTTCTCATCAACAGTATAACCAGTTACACCTGACTCCACCCACTGGGCCAACCACCACAAAAAGAAAACACAACAAAAGTCAGATTATGGTGGGGTTGGGGTTTTTGGTTTGTTTTTTGTTGCTTGTTTGTTTGCTGGAAGCAAGCACTGTTGTTCCAGCAGGAGAAAGAGAACAGATTCTATTTTCCATGCTGGACCCCTCTTCCAGCTGCTCCCCTTTAATTGTGATTTGCTTGGTTAAATGTTCTCCACAAGTCCTCTGGGTTCAATGCTTGATGCCCCTTCTGAAGCTGACCCTTCTCTTAGGTTTTGCTATTGAAAACACAATGAGTTACATCCTGTGGGTATAAAAACACAATGGATTGCATCCTGTGGGTATAAAAATGTAGGGTCCTCTGATTTGACAGCTTGGGGTCACCAGGGTTGAACTGATGTCTGTCTTCCTGTGGAAAGGCCATTTGTACTGAGGACGTCAGCAAAGTTTTAGATTTCCTGTCTCTGGGAGGTTTTGTCTTTGTTCATTCCCTACTGGAGAGCTTCTCTCTCTCTCTCTCTCTCTCTCTCTCTCTCTCTCTCTCTCTCTCTCTCTCTCTCTCTCTCTGTTGTGACCACAGCAGGCATGGGTAGCACAAATAAGTGCTTTGTTGAAGGCAAATGTCCTGTTCTTTGTGAGGGACTGATCTGCATAATGGAACATGGAGAAGTCTTTCACTCTGTGGAGTTATAGGTACATTTTACTTCTACAACTTAGCAGAGGGGATGGACTTCAGAGCCCTGCACTGGGGGTGGGCTGGACTAGATCTCTAGACACATGGTCTGGCTTTAAGGTAATAAACTCACCTTGCTCTGGATAGTCTGTCTCGGCCCTAAATGAGACACTCAGGATGCTGAAGGATGTACATCTTTCAGAAAGCATCCTTTTTAATGTTAATCTTAGGATCTCTTTCTTCTGAGCCTTCTCAGAGGAAGCAGGAGAGACTTAAAAGTGGCAAAGCTTGTTGTGCTTTGAAGTTTCCTCTGAGAAACCAGGAAACCAAAAGAGCAAGAAACTCCTAGTTTCGATGTCAGGAAGTGTTTTAAGAAGTTGGAAATCTTTCCAGCCATATCATTCTCCTGACTGTGCATAGAATATTTTTTTAAATATTGGTAGATAATGGATCATAAGCTGACTTTGTTCCTGTTTCTATGTGCTTTATTGCAACTGATAAAAATCTACATACGAGTCGGCACAAACCTTATAAGCTCTTGACTGCAAGACGTTAGGGACAGAAGGAAGAGAGACCTGAAGGGAATGTAAGCTAATTGGGAGCCTGCCATTTTCATTCCTTGTCTGGAACAGGCCTGAACCCAATTAGCTGAGGCAGAGAGCCGAGCTACACGGTACTTCCAGCTGCCACACTGTGCCGGGAGTGACTGCCCTGACCTTTGGAGAAAAACCTATGTTTTAGGGTTCTTTGCATCAAGGAAAACTTCACTTAATTGGCAGAATGTATTAAAGAGTAAAAACTTACTTGAATGTTTGGTGAGGATAGAATCCTACTGGCTTAGTCCCTTCCCAGCCCTCAAGAAACCCATTACTCAATGGAACACCTAAAATCTCAATGCCAGGAGTTTTAGAATTGACAAAGCCAGGTTGTATGCATGTGTGGGCACATGCACATGTGTGTTTTAACTTGTAGTGAACTGGCAGGTGTCACGGGTAGACAGGTGAGGCTCCTGTTTATACAAAGCTAACCACAGTAGCTTTGTCAACAGATCACCTTTAAGGTTTGTAGTCTCCTCTTCTTCCCACGTTCTTATGAAATTTACATCTTCTCCAAATTAAAGGAAAGAAAGAGACAGAATAAAACCTGATTTTTACAAAGACCTAGAACTACCCAGATAACACAAAGTTTCCAACGTATGACATGATCTTTATTTTGTAATTACAAAATTAGGAAATGGTTCACTCAGAAATCTGATTATAGCAGCTGTGGACTGACTATCGAGCTGACTCATGGGTCATAACATGAAACCATGGAAGCCCTGTGGAAGCTCAGAGAGGAACAGCCACAGTTCTGCCATGACCACCATTCCTAGGAACTGAGGCTCAGTTCTGGTACTGCCAAATGTTGATTGAAAAAATGCAAGTTCCTTGCCACTAAGTCCAAAAATACGTACTGTTTTCTATTAAAAAGAAAGAGATTTATTAATACTATTTCTCATTTGGCAATGATTTGCAAAATTTGTGCAGAAGGAAAACATAATTGCTTTCCTGCAGCAGTCCTGAATGCAGAAAGTTAAAACCGTCGAGACCGTTTGAGGATTAAATTTAGTCATTATGATAGAATGCTAGACACTTTATTATAGCAGAAATCGATCCTATTCACAATAACACCGAAAATAAAACCAAAACCAACATTTTAAGAGTGCTTTCTTCTCACCCCTGCTGTTGCCGTATTGCAAATGATAATAAATGACTCTGCTTACAAGGCAATTTAAAATTATTTGTTTTAGAATGCGGTGATTGGTAGGCTCCACGTATAGGGATCATGCATTATTCTCCATGATTCCTACATATTTTCTGCGTCTATCCCCAGTGTCCTGTGGAGAGCAGGGCTGGAGAAGGATCTGGATGCGTGCTCCCCTCAGAACACCCTACCTTCCTGGGGAAGCCTTCCTGGTCACTGGCAGAGCTCTTGGTTTCTCCTGAGAGAGAACCCTTCCTCATGCTTAGAAACACAAGGCCATAGTGAATTTGTGATGTGTGTGTCAGTCAGCATTGGAAACCTGCCCTTCAGACAAGCATACATGCCTGCGGCTCTCAGCTTGCTTGCTGTGCAGGAGTTCTGTAGGTTTCCCCTGTACCTCTGCATGTGGGGACTGATGCTGCTCTGTAGCTTTGGGCGTCCTCCATGAAGGTTGAATGATGTCACCTGCATTTAGTGCAGATTCAGGTCAATGCTGTGATACTTCTGGGAGGCTGCTTCTCTTTCCACTTCATTTTAGGCAAGAAAAGGTTCATTCATGAAATCCTGAGTAACCTTTTAGGAAGGGCTGTTACATGGTAGGCTGGGGCTAGAACCCACGGCCTTGCACATGGCAGGCAAGTGCTCTGCTGTTGAGCTACAGCCCAGCCCTGCTGTTATTGTCTTGAATCGACTTTTCTTCTCTCACACTGGAAGCACCATTTGGAATGCTGAGCTTTCTCACTGCCATCCCCAGTGTTCATCCTTTCAGAGCTGGATTCTTGTTCCAGTGGCATCTCGTCAGAATTAGAATACAGTTTAATCTTCTTAAATCATTTTTAGTCTTCTTCTGAAGAATATAATCTGACATGAGAATTAATTTAGTCTTAGTCCTTATGCCCACCTTTATATCTCCTTTTGCTTGGGACTTGGAGAGGTGTGTGTGTGTGCACGTGTACACACACGCACGCCTTCTGATCACCTCTGCTTGGTACTACCTAAGCATATGAGCCTCTGTGATCTGATGGAGCTGGGGGGCAGTTGTCACTCATTTACTTCTGGAGCCCTTCAAAGGCTGCTTGTCAGGATTGTTTTATCTTTCTATCTGTCTGTCTGTCTGTCTATCTATCTATCTATCATCTATCCATTCATCCATTATCTATCATCTATCTATCTCTATCATCTATCTATAATCTATCATCAATCATCTCTATATATCATTTATCTATTATCTATCATCTGTCTATCTGACTATCTGTCTATCTCTCTACCTACTTACCTACCTATCATCTCTTATACATCTATCTATTTATCTATTATCTATCATCTGTCTATCTGACTATCTATCTATCTCTCTACCTACTTACCTACCTATCATCTCTTATACATCTATCTATTTATCTGTCATCTATTATACATCTATCTATCTAGCTATCATCTATTATCTATCATCTATCATCAATCTATAATCTATCATCTACCTATTTATCTGTTATCTAGCTAGCTAGCTAGCTATCTACCTACCTAACATCCATCTGTCCATCTACCTATCTCATCTATCCATCATCTGTCTGTCTATATCTAGCATCTATCTATAATCTATCCCCTGACTGTCTATTATCTATCATCTATATATCATTTATCTATTTTTCTATTATCTATCTATCTATCTATCCCTTCTGCCTTCATTGCTCTGTGAGATTACATGTATGTGCCACCAAGCCCAACTTAATGCAGTCTAGAGGACAGCACTCAGAACTTTGTGCTTACCAGGTAAGCACTATACCTACTAAGCCACATCCCTCGGCCTGTTTTGTCCTTTTTACTGGCTGTGATTACTGCCTTCTGCAGCTTCTTTGATTGATGGAGCTGAAAGCCTGCAGGGAGACAGGAGGTGAGTCAGAAATTCTGAGCAAAAAAACCAGTCAGGTGGTGTATGGAGTGACATTTGTGGAATCTTAGTGTCTGCCGCTTCTCTTGCCCGTGAATACACTGTTACAGTCAGCCTGGCTGGATAAAGACACATTATTTTCTAAATCCTTGACCTTCAGGTGCCTTTTCCTGTGCTCATGGCGGTCGGCCTTTGTTGGCGCATTGTGCTCGGATGATGGGGAAAGATGTGTCTGTCTCTGATGTGCAGTGCACTGTTCACACCTCTGCTTCTCACTCTTCTTAACATTTGCTGTTTATTTTTGTGTCTTAGGAGAGGTAGAACTACTATCCACTTTAGGAATACTAGTCAGAAAATTACATCAGCATTTCTATCTTATAGTATATTCTTCTTAAAACCTATTTCTGATACTCTGCCTGGAGAATAGGAACCATTTAAAAGACATTTATTTATTTAGTTTAGTTTGGATAGAGACAGTTTTTTGGTGGTGGTTGTTTTTGTTTAATCAGTTCCTTTGTAGGCTTTTCCTACCACGATCAACTTGGTCTTGGAGCAGTCCTGAAAATGTTGCTTTTAAGTGTTCGAGCGATTCATTCACTGGTTTTGGTTTTGGCCACCTGTGTGGCCTGTGATATTTCTCTGATGGTTCTGTATTGATGAGGGGCCTTTTTCCCCTTTGCTTTTTCTGATGTTCAGGTCTCAGGTGAATCCCTTGTGAGTGTTTCCAAGGTACTCTACCAACCCAGTAGTCTCTCCAGCACAAGCTAAGTCAGACTTTTTAAGTAGCTGAGAAACTATGTAGAGATTAAACTACTGGAGAGAAGTGTGGTTATTTTTACCACATCCAGCTGAAGAGATTGGTGGGCCAGGACATTTGAATTTCTTTTCATACGGGGCAGTATTTTTTATCTTCTCTAAGCTAAGCACATACTAACTAGTTCCTAATTTTGATGATTTAGTCTTTACAAAGCTGGGAGATGGAGCAGCCCCAGCGCGTGTGCACACACACACACACACACACACATGCGCTTGTTTTCTTCAAGAGTTACAATTTCCAAGTTGAGAAATGAAACTGTAATGTTGATATTCATTGGCATTAGTTGAGCCCTCTGGTAAACATGTTTCTTGTCCTGTCCAACGCTCTCAGTTCAAAGGAGAAATTCATGAACTGGCCCTTTGTGCTTTAACTTTTACCTAGAAGTGTGATGTGATGGCACTCTCATCCCCCCTTAGATGTCTTGATTTGCTTGTCGGTACTCACTCTGCCCCTGTTCCTCTAAAGAAACAATGGCCTTTGGTGTGCCAAGGTCTTCACTTCCCTCCTGCCTGCCTTGTCAGTCATGTGGTTTCTCCCTTGCAAATCTCTTTGCTCCAGTCACTCCTTCAGTGGATGTTTGTTCAACTGGACCCCCCCACCCCTGCAAGCCTTCCTCATGCAGGCTCTGCCCCTTAGAGTACAGAGGCTTGGTTCCTCCGTGGTCCCTTGACAGATCCTTCCCGTCAGGATGGCATCTCTGTTTCTGCTCACCACCCTTCTCTTGGCCACGTTACCAAAGTGAGCTTGCTGTGGCTTCTCCCAGTGTCCATGTAGACCCAGCCTAGACAGTCACCATGCTTTCCCTATCCATAGCACCCAGAGGTAGTGAAGCCGACAACTAAGAAGAACCATCACATACATATAAATTTTATTCGAGATTTGTGCGGTTATACAATTGATACTTCTTGACAACACTGCTTGTTATATAGCACCTGCCTGTGACAGGGAAGACTGAAGACATGTTACAGAGGAAAGGCCTGAGGGCTGAAGAGAGACGGAAAGTCTGTCTGTGCGAAGCCGTGGTCCTGCTTTGAAAGTGATGGAGGACACTGCCTTTCTTATCTAAGTGTTGGCCTGTGCGCTTCCTTGGGGACAGCCTCCTAATTGAACTCGGATGTGAGCGCTAAGCAGCTTGCACCATCAGCTGCCCCTGCCGGTCTCTGTGTGTCCTAATGAGCTCTGCTGATTGAGAGCTGGTCCTGTTTAATCCTGGGAGAGCCCAGGAGTCTGTCTGAGCTTTGCTGAGCTGCTGTGACCCAGTTAAGTGAGGTTCTTAAAAGGACATGGTGGGGGGGGGGAGGAAAATCCAAAAATATTGATGTACATCAAGTCCAAGACACCTGTAAATTCTGTTTTCAAGGAAACATTAAATTATTCTTCTTGTCTACAACTACAGTAAATTCCCTGCTTCCTTTGCAAATTGTATTTGAACAAAATATTTGATTGTGTTGGATAATTTGTGGACATTAGAGTTGGGTCTAACAGTTAGCACTCTGTAGTGAAAACATTGTGATTTTTCTGAGAGCTTTTTTCCTTTAGATCCAGGGGTTTCTTCATTCTCGCTAGACTGTAAATGTATTGTTCTGTCATCTGTGACTGCGCGCTGGGAAAGTTTCGCCTATATCGGCATTTGTTTGCTTTTTTTCTCACTAGAGGGACAGTATGATTTTGTGTCCGTTTACAGAAATTGCATATACTCTAAATTTTAGCACATCATCAATATGCTTTGCATAAGATTTAGACTCTTGTGATCACTTTATTTAGTCAACACCCACCCCTCCCCAAGAAACACTTCTAATTCATATAGATATTTGATATGAAAACCACGTTGTGATTGTGAAATTCTTTTCTGTCTGCCTATGCATCTGCCACATGTGTGTAGGTAGGTGCATGCAGGGGTCAGAAAAGGGGATTATATCACTGGGAATGGAGTTCCAGGTGTTTGTGAGTGAGCACTGTTAATCACTGAGCCATTTCTCCAGACCCTTAAATTATTTTCTAATTAAAAAAAAAGTTATTTAATTTTATTTAATGTGTTTGGATGTTTTCCCTGCACAAAGTTTATGTGCCATTTGCATGCAGTGCCCAACTAGGCCAGAAGAGGGCAGCAGAGTCCCTGGAACTGGAGTCCCTCCTTAGCTGTCATGTGGATCTGGGAATTGAAACCAGGTCATCCAGGAGGGCATTCAGAGCTTTTCACTGCTGAGCCAGCTTTCTTCCCTTGGAGTTATTTTCTCATAGAAAGGAAATACTGTTCATTATGATATTCCACAAAATTGTCTTAGTTAATTGAATTGATTCCGATGTAAAAATGATCCCACACCAGTTGTTGTTGTTTTTGTTTCCTATTGTCCTAAGTGTAAGTGTCCATTACACATGTAAGCTATTTGCAAGCCCTTCCTCTTCCCTGTGGAATACAGTACAACTTATGGACAGAGTAGGGCTAATACGGACACACTCTTGGTATTGCCGCTGTTTGTGGTGAGATTTCATGTATCACAGGTTGACTTCAAACTCACGGTATAGTTGACGATGACCTTGAACGTCTGCTAAAATACCAGTACCCATAACATTTTGTTATTTGTTCCCCTTTTGGTGTGTGTGTGTGTGTGTTGCATGGATATATGTATGTCTGTAAGTGATAGGTTTATTTCTCTGCTGCCAGTGAAATGAGCCAATTCAAGCCAGATTAGATCGTATTAAAGGCAGGTGTACTGGGAAGCTACTCCCAGGGCGTGCCACGTAGGGACTGAGGGACCCTAGGAGAACCTTGGAGGCCAGGTTTGCTTTGATAAAATATGCACCTGAGTCCCTTGTCCAGGGTCTAAAACCATGCAGTATGAATGCATTTGTGTAGGTATGTGTGCACGTGTATATGGAAGTCAGAGATTGATGATGTGTCTTCCTTCTTTGCACACTCCTACACACACACACACACACACACACACACACACACACACACACACTTTATTTTACCCAGGCAGATGCATACTCTGACTTAACCAAGAACTGTTGGATCTGGCTAGTCTAGTTGGCCAATCTGTCCAATGCATGGATCCTCTGTCAGCCTCCTGAGTGCTGGAATTGCAAGCAGGCCACCAGGACAGTTTGACTTTCATGTGGGTCCAGAGAATACAGCCAGAGTCTTCATGCACTTTGCCCACTGAATCATCTCCCCGGTTCCACTCTGATACTTTTTCACTTTTTAATAATCTCCTGTATCTCTGGGTGACCTCGAAGTGGCTGTGGCATCTTCTGGTCCACCATCACCTCTCAAAGGTGTTTTAAAGATGTAGGTGGAATTTTTTTTTCACATATGATCAACTCATAGTTAGAAAGTTGGACATTACTCGTGGGTGTGAAAATGCAAACATCTCTCCCAAAGTCCCGTCTCCCTCCTTCCCAAAGCCACAGTTGGAGGCTGTGTGTGTTCTTTCAAATGGTACTATGCCTTTCAGGAGCAAGTAGAGGGTGGCTTGTGGTGTTGTTTTTTGAAACAGTACCTAGTAGGTAGCTCTGGCTGGTCTTGAACTCACAAAGGTTGGCCTTTGAAACTCAGTACCATTTGAGAATTGTTAAATATTGAGAATTTGCATGCATCAAATCAGACTTTTTATGGAAGAACTTTTTCAACTTTGACTTTTGATCCTTCTTGTGCTTAAATCTCAGTCATTGAACTTTCTTCTCTCTCTTTGAATTTAGAGTTGTGCTAACTGTCCTTAAACCTTTTCTCCCCCCTTGCTGTCTGTTTCCATGTTTAAATCACATAGGCTTGACATTTTTATTCTTCTTTTTACTAGAATTGTTCTGCCCCCCCACACACACCTCTGCTTGTTATTAGGGGTCATTTGTTTTGGGTGCGATTTAAAGTCCAACAGCTCTTCAAATTATACTTTTTGAAAAAGATACAGAGGGCATCTGTGACTGTAACCCAGGGTTTTATACATGCTGAGAACACAGCCTGCAGGTTAGCTACACCCCATAGAGGTGTTTTTAATTAGGTCCTCAGTATTATTTTAGGTACATATATCCTATGTGAACAAATTAGAACACCTTCGATCCTCCTGTTATATCAATGCTGGGGTAAGGTGCTATTTTAATCTATTTCTGTGTTAACAGCTTTTTTATCTGGAGACCTCAGACCATGCGTTATACAGTTGCAGGGAAAGTGCATGTTTGGAGGAATTAAACATTAAGGACTGGCACCGTTGTCATGCCAGTCTTGCACTCTATGCTGTCTTGATACATAGATTCTTTAAAAAGGACTTCTCTCAAGGAAGAAGGTGGGATGCTCTTGGGACCTTGAGAATTTTGATGCAGGGATGGTAGAGTTGGCAATGTATTCCCTTTGTTACCTCCTTTGTGATTCCAGACATACGCTGCCTACTCTTAGATTTTCATCACGCACTGGAGAAGTACTGGGCAGTGACAATCCTCTGTCTGGAAGGTGACCCAGCATCCCACACCCTAACGTCTGAGGCAAAAGGATCAGGACTTTGGGGCTAGCCTTAGCTACAAAGGGAGATTCTTTCTCATACAAACAAACAGTTATCTGCCTCTACGTGGTGTCGGCTTGGTGCTGGCACTTTACTCTGGTTTTGGTCCTGGTATTCTGTTCTGTTGGGTGTGGGCACGATTCTCTGGATTTGGCTTCTCCACTTGGTCAGCTTCACTAAGCCAGCTCTGGCTCCACATTGCCTTGTGCTTGGGTTCCTCTGGCAGTTATAAATATTGGCTGTTTTTTTTTAACTTTCCTTTCTGATTGGTGACACTGTCCATACCACTTGTCCCCACCCTCCCCTTCCCAAGCTCAGCACCTGGAAGTGGCCTGCTCCTTTTCTGTCACAGCCCTTAGGTGACTCTGGTGAAGGCAGGTTCCCATGCATTCCACTCAGTGTTTTCCTTTGTTTGTTTGGCTTTTGAGAGAAGCACTGGGTCTCTTTCCAGTTCCCTGACATGTCAGCCCAACCATGCTTTTATTGAATACATTTGTTATTGTTGAGGAATGTCTGCTTATAATTTGTATTTTTGAAAGTATTCTTCCCTTTAAACATTTTGTAGCAGGCATTTTGATAAAAAAACATCTTATTACAAAGATAGTATGTATTTTCTTACTTTAAATATGTAACTTTATAAGAATCTCTGCTATCTTAAATTATAGACAATTTGAGGGGAGAGAGGAATGTTAGTTTGATTCTATCAGTAAGAACCTAGATTTTTGGACTTACTCATATTATAAGTCCCTAAAGGGACTAATTTTCCTGAGAACTTTGGATGTTAATCATAAACAGGCCCAGTTTAGTAATACTTAAAACCTTTTGGCTGGGACTTTGGTATTAATGTCTTAAACTTTGAGAAAGAGAAACATATTTTTGTGGCTTGGCCAAAAATAACAGGTCTCTATTCAAATAAAAATATTGTATTTATTATTTTGAAGAGGTCCACCCCACTGGGCAATGTGTTATACTCTTTTTTTTTTTTTTTTTTTGCTAATTTAGTTGTCTAATATTGGACAACCGACAATATATTTTTTTCTGTCTTAATACAATTACTTTTTGAAGTATAAAAGGCCCTTTCTTTTTAACTTGGGAATGATGTTAGATGATACTTTACTATTAATCTTAATTTCTTCTGTTACATGTTTAGATGGTAAAATGTATAGTGTTTGCATTAAGATGAACGTGTTTTGTTCTGTTGTGCTTGAAACTTAACTGAAGTCTCTGTCTGCACAAGACCTTGTTCAAAGAATTGAAGAAATGAATAGAATTGGTGTATTACCAAGGGCTTTTATTCAAGAGCAAAGTACCTGAACAGGAAGGGGAGGGGGAAAGAGGCTCAGGAATGGGATGCATTCAAGAGACCCTGTTTTACTTCTTCTTGGGCTTCTTTTCAAAGGCCAGGGAGAGCTGTTTGCTAGCCATGGTATGAGTCGATTCTTATTTTAATTGACAGTCTTGGATTGTATAAGCTTTTGTAACTGTGCCTGTCCTTTCCCATGATACATCCAACTTTAATCATAGGTGTGTCTAGTCAGACGCAGGCTTAAGATAGTAAGGAGAGGATTTTCCCTACAACTTGAGTGGACACAGTTCGCCTTACTGGTTATGCATATCAAAGCAGTCCAGATTGGAACAGCACAATGCTTCTAGTTCCAGGATAAGTTCTGTGATGTGTTTGGCCACAAAAGGATAGTTAGGAGAAGGTTGCTAGGGAGCTATAAGGAGCTGTTTGGGTAGAGTGATAGTTTTGTTGTTGTTGTTGTTTAGGGGTCTGTGTAGCTCCTTGCAGGTAGCTGAGAAGTGGGTGAAGGGCTCCTCAGTAACCGGCTGCCTCCAACCAGCAAGTTGACTCTCTCATTCTCTTTGTCCTTCTGGTGATTCATTTCTGGGCTTTTGAATATCTGGCAGAAGCTCCCTTCTGCTTTGCCTCCAGGAGTTCAGGACGGCCTCGGGACGAGTTCTTTGGGTAGCTTCTCTGCTACTTGCCTTTCTTCTTCTGCTCCTTCAGCATTGTGAGGACTCATAACTACTAGGCAGCCACTTAGATTCAACAGGAATGAATTCAACATGATCCTCCCAAGCTGGTGTTTGGGTGGTAGTCTTCAGCCAGAAGAGTGATGCTTGCCAAAGGCTGTGTTCCATGTCCTGGCTTTCTACAGAGCAGCTTAACACACACCAGACTCTGTGCAGTTGCTCCCTTACCTGGGGAGTGGAGTGCCTTCTTTAAGGCTCTGTGCTTCTGATAGCCACACTACAGTCGAGAGTGTGAGTTCTCTTCTATATTTCACATCATATCAAAGGACTAACCACTCCCACGTGCAGAATACAAAGCAATCCCGATCATGCGCTACAAAGTTTAGGTAGAAAAGCTTGTAGCAGAAGCTTTGACCTGAGAAGAGACTGATGTATATAATTTTCTTTTTGTTCCATCTAACAAGAGCTCAAAGTCAAAGATCCAATGAAAAACTCTGGACAGCCACTAGGAGTGGGGAATTGGAAGCGGATAGCAATACATAGTACTAAATTTCAATGAGCACAGCACAATAATTAAAATGTCTAGCATTTATTAAAGAGTTTTATCAAAGTCCCTAAATAAGGAAAATCATAAATAAAACTGAAATAAGAGGTCAGTCAGAACTGCTGATATCATACAGCTAAGGGGCATAGATCTAACTTTTTCCAGGTCAAGCATATGAGGTGATCAGCTTGGATCAGCTTGGAGCCCTCTCATTAGGGTTCTGAGTAAGGGTATTAGCAAAAAGGAGGCGACCTCCCCGAAGATCCAGGTCCAATCATGACAGCTGGGAGAACTCAGGCCAGCAGAGAGGAATGTAAGCAACTGACTGGTGGTGACTAGGGTGCTGCTTGTAAATGGGGTATCTGCTACCATAGGGGAAAATGCTATTGTGTGTGTGTGTATATATGTGTGTGTGTATGAGTGTGTGTATGAGTGTGTATGTATGTGTATATGTATGTGTGTATGTGTGTATATGTGTATGTGTGTGTGTGTATGTGTGTGACAAAAAGACCATTACTGAAATATTTTTCCCCCAGAATGTTTCAGGATATTAATTTTCATGAAGTGATTTTTTTTTTCACCACATATTCTTAGAGACTTTAGGAGGCCAGGTGGCTTCCTAAAGATTCTCATCAGTAAAGGAGGATTCTGGGGTTCCACAATCTAAGCCCCATTCCTCTACGTTAAGGGCTGTTTTAGAGAAAGATCTAGTTCCTGTGACTGATAACTAGTTTGTGTAGTAAGAGGCACAGTGTTGGTTCCCAAGACCCGATGAGATCTGGGTACCATGCAAATGGAGTTTAATCTCAAAGTAGAGCAACAGTTTCTTCATACTCTTAAACTCTGGCGAGGCAACACAAGTGGCAGTCGGTTTTGAAGATTAATCAACTAAGAATATGTGGAAATGGCTTTTAAAGGAACAGATGGCCGGGGGAGACAATGACATCAGTGTAGTCGGAAGAGATGCGGCTAAAATAAGAACAGGTGCCGTGCAGGTGGAAAGATTGTAGGGACAAAACTGCAGCTTTAGTGCCTGGTGACAAACCAAACACACAGAAGAAAGAAAGAAAATCAGAACCAGGGAGACACATGGCAAAGTGAAAAGAAATAAAAGAATCATAGACCATCAGAATTCCATGCTGGGCAGGCAACACCAGGACGTGTCTATTCCGAACTTTTGGTTAAGGAAGTACCATACAAAGGCTGGTGTGTACTGAGCAGCCCCGAGGGAAGCCAGGTCATGGAAAACATCTGACACCAACAGTTGGCACAAGTGGGACAACACAGCAGCCAGCCGCACCGAGAGTTGTTTTCTTCATTGTTTGTAGCACTTTAGACAGAAATGCCAGCTTTCTATCTCAGAAACCAGGTGTGGCCCATGGATGACGTTGAACTTCTGAGCTTCCACCTCCACGATGCTCAGACAGCAAGGGAGTGTCGGCGTGCCTGGTTCATGCGGTGCTGGGAATTGAACTCAAGCTTTGCGCTTGTACTTTCCAGGCTGTCCTGGGCTGTGTGTGAGCTTCTACTTTAATACAAAAGACAGAAACATAGAGACTTTAGCCTACAAACTCCTTTAATTCCACTTTCATTTATAAGTGAAAACACAGAAAACTCATTTACATCAGAGTTTAAATTAATTACTCAAAATTCCAGTGAAAATGGCAGTCCCTTCACCGTTCAGGAGGATGTCTGTGGCTACTAGAATGTTCTTCAGTACCCTGCAAATGGGACAGAGAACCAGGAAATGATTATAAAGCCTGTAATTACACACACACACACACACACACATTTGGTTTTTCAAGACAGGGTTTCTCTGTGTAGCCCTGGCTATCCTGGAACTCACTCTGCAGACCAGGCTGGCCTCGAACTCAGAAATCTGCCTGCCTCTGCCTCCCAAGTACTGAGATTAAAGGCGTGTGCCACCACTGCCTGGCTTAGATTGATTTATTATTATATCTAAGTACAGTATAGCTGTCTTCAGACACTCCAGAAGAGAGCATCAGATCTTGTTACAGATGGTTGTGAGCTACCATGTGGTTGCTGGGATTTGAACTCAGGACCTTTGGAAGAGCAGTCAGTGCTCTTAACCACCAAGCCATCTCTCCAGCCCCTATATTTTTTAAATTCACACAATTCTTGTGGTGAAGTGGGGCAAAAAATGTCTCTATGTCATAAATTAAGGAAAACATGCAGAAACATTAAGACTGAATGGTTTTGTGCAGTTGGGGTTTCTCAGATACAAACTCAAAGCACGGATGGGAAGGTAGGAGAAACTTGACAGAGGTGTAAAGCAGGACACGGCACAGTGAGGAAGAGCCTGGCTGGAAGCTGTTGAGGAGGAGAGGGGAGCAAAGGAGTCTTTACAAACTGAAGGATGGTCATGCAAGCAAGTGCTAGTGCAAAGTTACAGTCTCAGGCTCTAGAACCTGAGTAAAGTCACTAGGAATTTTAAACAGAAAGTTAACTTCTTTTGTATTTTGAAATCCGGTGTTGTTTACGTGTAGAACCCATGACTGGAGCCGGGAGACCCAGGTGTTAGTCCTCTGCTGTGGCTGCCAGACTCAAGCTAGGGTAAGAACTTAAAAGAAAAAGGATCAGCCTGGATGATAAGCAGGACACCTACAAATAGAAGTTACACAAATAAAAATAAATAAGAGACAGCCTAAGCTGTAAACCTACTGCATTTGGTTCCCAGATCAGCTGAACATATTCTAGGTGGATATACTCAGTTTGCCATTTTATTTTTACTCAATGAAGTACTCATTTCCCACTGATATTGGTGATGAATACTGAGAAAACTTCTATTTGCGCTCAAACTCCTGACAGGCAGTAGAGGGCTGGATCGGATATTCCTTTAGATGAAGAGTAGCAAAGTTGCCAAGCCCCTGAGATAAGCAAGTAACACACACGTTCACCTGGATACCCTGAAGGGAGGTGATCTAGAAGAGACAGAATCAAGGCACAGAAAACAGTAGAATATGAAGAAATTTTGTCTGTGAGTCATCCGGCATGCTGAGGGGAGTTAGTGGTGTGGTGATTGCAGGAATAGAGCGTAGAATAGCTCCAGACACTGAAAGTGTATACTTGACATTAGGGCACAAGTTGCTGAAAGAAAGGACTGGAATCTGCTTGTGGTGTTAAGTGAGTATTTTCTTTCACCACTAAGTTTGTTGAAAGAGAATTTGAGAAGAGAAGAGTCAACAGGGGGAACCACAGACAGGGTGGATTAAAATTCACACCAAAGCCCAGGCTGGCGCAAGCGTATGAAGAAGAAAGTCGGTCCTGGAGGGTAGATTTGAAGATCCTTGTCATACGCGGTTGTACCTTTTCAAGGAGACATTGGAAATGGCTCAAGGAAATTCTGGTGAATCCAAATGTGACGTCTGGGGTTCTGGAGGGTGTTGGGGAGAAAGCAAAGACTACTGGGAAATAGAGGACGTGGATTTGTTTTTTTCTTAGTGGCAGAGAAGCCCAACTCACTTGGTAAGGCTGTTTGCTCAAGCTTTAAATTTAGAGCACTGATTACTCCAATAACAGGTCAAATTTCATCATGTTTTATATTTGATTAGTTCCTCCTGGACTCTTTCAAAGCCCCTTCTGTTTTCTCCTGACCTAAATGGTTTCGAGTTTCTAGAATCCATCTTGTCTGTTTCTTCTAACAGATTATTGCGCCTATAGGAAATTGCCACAGTCTTGATTTTTATCCTGGGGGAATCTAACACCAGAATCTGTTCAAGCCAAGAAACTTTTTGATATTTGTTTGTCACAAAGTGTGGTATGAATGGTAACGGCATGAGTTCATTGCCCTGTGTGATAACATGGAAGAGATGCTCCTGAGTCTGTATCTCGAGTTACTGTTCTATCTGTGGTCAGGTAAAATGTTAATCTGTGAGCCATACCTTACTCTAGGAAACATTTGCAAACACAGACATATAGTCGGGGAACCCAAGGGTTAGCTGTCACTCTGCAGTCTGCTGTGTTTTTGGAGTAATACCACTAGGGGACTTGCAGTAAGTAGGAAGGTTAAAAACTGGACCAGAGCTTTCTGGTTCAGTTCCCCTGCGAGTAAAAATCTAACAGGTTGTTAATAATAGAACTTTAATTAAGGTTTGTAGATTTATAAACACCACTGTGATTTTAAGGTAGTCTGGAGAACTGGGGTAACTGATACATAATTTAAGTTACCATCTTAGAAGTCAAGTCCTTATGAAGCCCATTCTGATGACGGTAAAAGCATGGCGTGTATCATTGCCTCCCCCAAGAGTTCCCCTCTGCTGTCTTTGTGTCTGTTTGGATCTTGTTACAGATATTTAGGATCATTTTCAGTTAATTGCAATTATAACAATTACGGTGTCTATTTAGTTTGTTAAAATTAACTGATAAATATTTTATAGGTTCATCATGTACAACATGCTGCTTGAGAATATACATTTAGCTGAGTTGAGCTAATTTCCACATGCATTGCTGATGTGTGTATTGTTTTTTCCCCCTTTGTCCTGAAAACCTTTACGTTTGTTGTTTTTGCAGTTTGTAAGAATCTAATCCATCATTGACTGTAGCTGTATTGTACATATGATACATTGTATCTCCTGATCTGTTCTTTTGACTCCTGTGACATCCCATCTCTGTATACTTTCCTAATTTCTCTGAGTTCAGTGTTCTTAGATTGTACAATAGCTGAGATGATATGACATGTCTGTCTGTGTGTGGCTTTATTTTGTCATGTCATTTAATGTCACCCTTGTTGATGCCAGTGACAGAGTCTACTAAAGGCTACCACATACATTCTCTATGTACTAAATGTTCTTCTGTTATTCATCTCTGGCTGGATAGTCGTGTATGGTGGGGATCAGCTCTCTCTCTCACATACTGATCCTCTTTTATTGGGTGGACATCCAGCAGTGGGCTTGCTAGTCCATCGCTTTTGGATTTTATAATCTTTCTACCTCCTTATCTGAACAGATCTCTGAGCCTTGAAGGGTAGGTTTTGATGAAGACCCTCTACTTAGAGTTGAATGTTCCAAGGTCTTTCACTGACTGCATGTGATGGTTTATATATGCTTGGGCCAGGGACTGGCACTATTAAGAGGTGTGGCCTTGTTGGAGTAGGTGTGTCACTGTTGGTGTGAGCTATAATGCTCTAGTCCTTAGAAGTCAGTATTTGGCTAGCAGCCTTCAGATGAAGATGTGGAATTGTCAGCTCCTCCTGTACCATGTCTGCCTGGATGCTGTCATGTCCTGCCTTGATGATAATGGACTGAACCTCTGAACCTATAAGCCAACCCCAATGAAATATTGTCCTTATAATTTTGCCTTGGTCATGGTGTCTGATCACAGCAGTAAAACTCTAAGATACTGTACATTGTCCAGCTGTGGGTTTTGGTGCTAATTTCCATCTACCACACACACTCAAAATAAAAGCTTCTCTATGGAGAGTGGAGCAATGCACTGATGGATGGGTTAGCAATATGTCATTAGGAATTATTTTATTACTACGTTCCCTTACCAGAATAATACTAATAGCTTTTCCTCTCAGGTTGTTGACTTAATTAACAATGTTGGATATGGATTCTATCTACCTCAGAGTTGGTCTTAAGGCCAAGCAAAAAATAGTTACTCTGAGACACGACTGTACCAGTAAATCTTATAAGCAGATTCCCATTGTAGGTTACAAGGTTCATAGCTAGGTGAGATGGATTATTATTCTGCTAAATGAATTGAAGATTTTCTAAAAGGGGGTTTGACCTCTGTCTCTGAATTTACAATTTTAAGTCAAGGGAGGTTGCGTACAGATATGTCTGCCTAAACAAGTATTAACAAGGAAATGACCAAGTTAGTTACTTTTTTAGTTTTGTAGTCTTAAAACCTCTATCCACCTCCCAGATTTCTTTTAGTAGAGAAACAGTTTTCCAAATAATAGTGAATAGAGCCCAAGTCATTGATTCCCAAGGATACCCAACGTGATGGGAGCAGCCAGTGTATCTGCTTCCAGGGACTACCTGAAAGGGAGGTTAAGATTATAGGCTTTGAAGAAAAAGGGGTATTTGACATTGTAATGATTTCTCAATTTACAAGAAAAGGCAGGTCAGACCCTTGCATAGCTCAGTTGCATAACAAAGCAGGACTGTCTCCATAGGGAATCTGTGAAGCTGGGGAGGAAATTTCCTACTATCTTTTGAGATGTAATTAGTAACCTGGGCTTCCTCTTTATTTCCAGGACAGGGTTATATGTGTCCAAGCTAGGCGGGGCATCTATATTCTTCCCCCTCCACCTGCCACCACCTTTTAAAATAATCCCACTGTTTTATATTCAAAGCGGTTTTCACTTGTAAAGTCTACTTTTTGATCTGACAGAGGCATAACAAGATAATCTTTTCCCTGTTGCTCATTGCCCAGCTTAACTAGTCTGATAATCTGGCAAATGATCAGAAATCTACTCCCTCTTCTAGCTGAACATTTACAGATAAATATTTCCGGAGTGAAATAGTTCTGGCCCATGTTTGTGACCTAAATATATTTTTCAAAGCTTTTAAGTGATATCTGGTATGTTTTATGTTTCTTAGTTGTCTCATATATTTTATTTAATCATTCCCTATCAAAAAAAAATGCAATGAGTTTTCTTTTCTGAAGACCTCTCTTCTGGGACATACCAATAAGAAAAAAAAAATTATATACATGAGCTAAAGATGTTTGGTGCAGGTAAAATCATAAATTCGGACTTAATTATACCTCTAGGGATAGATAGCCTGAGGAAACTGAAAGCAATCACATAATTAGACCAATTGTGTAATCAAAAGCAAATGATGTGGCTATGGAATGATAAAGTGCTTTTCCCTCCTCAAGACTTCTCTGATGTAAGAAATTTTAGGGATACATGAGTATGGCACCTTGTCCCTTCCGGATGGCCCCCTCTTGAGCAGTGTTGTAAACCCAGACTCCTGCTCTTGGCTTGAAAGTCTGTGCTCTGAAGCATAGACACCATGGGGGCTTCAGTTGAGCAAAGGTGTCCTGAGATGAGCTGTGGGTCCCAGCCAAAGGCAGAGGAGAGGATTCAAGGCATAAAATTGTTTTTGTTTTTATTTTATGTTATTTCGTTGCTAGGGATAAAGCTCAAGGCTAACCACATACTTAGACGGGTACCTTAACCACTGAAATACAGCATCCGCCTCAGTTCGACTGCTCCAAGAAGAATGACGCTTTAATATCGATTCCATTCACTTCATGTGAAATTTAAAACATCACAAATTGGTGCAATTTTTATCACACCTAGAGAGGTAATATCACAAATTTACTAAGAAAAAAGTATAAATTCAATATAAATGACACAAACGGATGACTCCGTAAAGGGCATTTATGCTGATCTGTTTGTAAGTGTGGTTGTGTCGTCTTGGGGGATGTCCAGTGCCTCTCAAGGCCCTTTCCTCCCTGCCTGCTGGGGAATGAACTGGGATTTCTCATGCTAAGCACACATTGTACAGATGAGTTTTACCCCCCAGCCCAAGAGAAAAGCTTCTTTTAAGCGATTGCCTGGCATGGTTATGTAGTTCGCAAATTCCTGAGACCTCCATGGAACTGGAGTGTACCCCTGACCCTCAGCTATTTGTGTAAATTGCCCTCTGTGCCTGCAAGCTCAGGAAACTAAACAGTTCAGTTCAAAGACCAGGAGAGACCAGCGTCTTCGTTTCCCAGAATCAGCAAAGCAGGTCCCTCTTACTCAGCTTTTGATTCTATTTTGGTTCCAAACATGCTATGGAGGGCGGTCTTCTTTTCCTGTGTAATCATTTTAAGTGTTGATGTCTTACCCAGAAACATCTTTACAGTCATCTAGAATAACAATTTGGCCAGCTGAAACTGGACAATCAAAATCTTTGTTCTCGGGGTATAAAACGTGCAGGAGGCCAGAATATGAATGTGGAGTACTGCTGTTCACCATGAAGCTGTTAGATATCAGTGGCCTTGACCCTTCCGGGATGTGAATTGTCTCTAAGTAACTAGGAGGGATGCTGTAATTTGTATCTGGACTATTCCCAAAGGTCCGTATTTTACTGGCTTTGTCGTACCCGTAGGTGCTGTTGTGTGGGAGTAAGGAGGCTAGGTAAATGAAGGACCTATCTGAGTGAATTCCTATGAAGTGTGTAATGGGGCCCAGGCCTACCCTCTGTCTTCCTTTACCTCATGGCTACCATGCGGTGACCGTCTTTCCTTCCTGTCCTGTTCTAGGCCATGATGTCTCTAAATCCACAGCAAGCCTCCTGATGAATTCTTCCCCATCTCGAGCCTTCCTCTGTCATGTTAGGTTGACTGTGTCAGGTATCTTGTGACCATGAAGGAAATCTCCTTGATACAAATTCTCCTTTATTTAAAACAGTCTTTTATAGTTGTTCTTTGAGGAAATTAGTCTTAAGTGCTGAAATGTTTTATTTTATGGATCCTTTAATTACTCTAAGTGTTATATGTCCTGTGACTAGCCTGGAGGTTAGCTCGATAGGGTGCTTCCCAAGTATATACAAGGCCCCAGGCTCACTCCTCAGCACTATACAACAAGGGAGATATGTCTGTTGATAAATGGATGATTGATTGATGATTGCCTATCATAGTAAACTTGAAATTATCAAAGTCGTCAAATTATCTTGAGCTTTCATAGTGGTTTTAATAAAAATTTTTATCAGAGATAACATTTTACTATTAATCTATAAACAAAAATATGTATATGATTTCAAACTCTAGATGGGAAAGGGAGCTATGTCTTTTCATAGTAATTATTTTTAAAAAGTCACATTTTATCAGTACATCACCTTCTTGGTCAGCCAGATATATGTTAATTGCTGTAACTAAACTTTGTTCCACATAAGTTAGAGGCCATTCGTTAGTTACAAGTTAATTTTTTACTCTTGTATGTCTTGAGGCAGTTTTAGCTTACTTAGCATCTAATGGCTAGAAGGCAAATGTTCTCTCACTCTCGTGTTAATTACTTCCTTTATCCCTCAGGAGAGCTCAATGAGGCAATCCTGTTATTCTGTGTATAAGGGAGTAAAGAGAGGCACAGACTGTTCATACACTGCCCATGCTTATCCACCACGACAACAAATGCCACACAGTTAATATCTCATTCTATTGAGTGGACACTTGAGTCATATTCTGGCAATTATGAACTACGCGAGCATGGAAGCTTTATTAATATTAAACTTTTGAAATCACACTTTAGAATTAAGTCTTCAGACCGGTCACTGCTGTAAACTTATGGTGAACATAGCTTTATTTTATTAGAGATGATAGGGTTCTCGGACTCCCCACAAATCTTCCTGCTAACTTTTGTTTTGTTGAATAGAGCTAGAATATTGAGAGATGTGGCTTGGCTTAATTTCATTTCCCTCTCTTCCTTCATCTCCCTTTATGAGTTTCGGTGTAAGTTTGTGGGTCCCCTTCACTTGTGAAATTACAACATTGCACTGGAAGCAGTAAGTCAGTACACATTCTTCCAGTGTGTATTAGCAGGAGGATTTTAACACAGGACCCATGTCTGGTTCTGTGTTGGTTGACTAACAAGATAATGGGATGTAGAACGTCTTGCTGGGAAAGACACAAGGGCATCCTTCCCTTTGCTCCATTTCAGAGCAGGCCTCAGTCCCCTTATGTCTTTCAGCACCAGCCTCTGCTACGACATTAAGTTTCCTGGTGCTCTTTTTCTCTTCAGACTTTAACTTCCGTATTTCTTTCTGTCTCATTTGCTCTTTTGCATTGTTGACTGGCACAAAAGTGATTAATAAGTATGTGGCAGAGCCAATATTAGACTATCTTGAAATCTCCTACACTAAAGAAATTAGTCCATTACTTTTTAATTCAGCCTTGGGCAAGTCTTAGGACAAGAGCAGAAAGCAGCCACATTCTTTGCTATGATAGCACGTGAATGGTCCCTCACCAGTCATGGATTTTTCTCCTCCTAAAAAATCTCATAACCGGGGGCCAGCTTCCACCTGGCTCTTAGCACCTCTGTCTTCAGAGCTCTGATAAGAATGGCCTATTAAATTCCACTTTTGGTATTCAACCACTTTTCTCATCTAAATTCCCTGAGTCTTCTTTATTTTTAAAAAGAAAACATAAATGGGGGCAAATGGGGGAGGGGAGAGGAGAAGGGCAAGGACAAAGAGTTAGAGGAGGAACTATGGCGAGGTCTGTCAGCACTGTGGCTCTTTCCTGTGTACTAATCTATCTAATAATCTCATTCAGTCCACCAATGGTCCATCCCAATCAACCTGTGTCTCCTGTTAACTAAGACAGAAGTGCCAGGAGCAGTCCTCCTGTGCCCTACTTACACACTTTCTGAGTCTTTGGTTTGTAACAAAGTTGCCTTCCAGAGAAAGTGCTGTGCAACAATATCTGAGTATGAAAAGAGATTTGCAAAGCTGTCATGGGCTTTAAATAAATAAAATCTCCCAGTTTCTAGGAGATTTATGTTCACTGTGAGAACACGTGTGCTATAAGATACAGTACGATCCATTGCAATCTTACCAACCCCTACAGGATCATTCCTGAACATCCTCTAATGACCATTATTTATGTACTTTCCTTAAAGCAAAACTCTTCATGGACAACTTAATAGAGAAAACCCTCACTTTATATGAAAGCAAATTTATTATATATTCAGAACTTTTTTTTTTTGTCATGAATTTTATTTTCTCACAGAGCCTCCATCCACACTGGCCAGTGTCCCTGGGTCGTGTTCACTTCTTGACAACTCTGGGTCACATCCCACAAGTAGAAAATGACGTACAAGCATGGGGAAATGACAGAACATAAATGAAGTTTTTAGACCACAGCTCTTCCTCTGCAAGTGGGAGGAATTCTGGCTAGACCAGATTTTCCCTCATAAGAACTGCTTGCTCCTCGATGTGAGGGCCAATGAGCTGTAGACATGCTTGTGGTTTTTGGAGTTCTTCCTTGGAGGTTGAGAGAACAGGTTCTCTATCTTTCCCCAACTATTTTATTTTCCACATAGTGTTTTCCATGATTTCATCACTGCCTGATCATGGTGAAATGGTTAGAGCTGTCATGTCCTGTATTCAAGTGAAGAAAGCAGGTTTAGGGCTTAGGACACATCACCTTTTGGGCTTAGTGAATTAAATAGGCCAAGGCAGAGGCAGGATTTCTGCCTCCAGGCTTGTTCCTGTATACCACTGCACAGAAGGACCCAATTTCATATTGTATACTCAGAAAACACTAATAAAACTTTTGCATGTCAGTAATAGCTCAACTCTACAGGCAATCAGGAGCTTGCCAGGTGGGTGTGCAGGTCTGCCTTGCTGTGTAAAGATATTGTCTGTTCTTCTAGTTATTGTGAAGGGCTGTACTAAGGGTTATATGGACATCAACAGCATTAACCAGGGCTGCCAAATCATCAGGGCAGGCTAGCAATTAGCATTTTACATTTTTCATTTTTTATACATCTCTCTCTCTCTCTCTCTCTCTCTCTCTCTCTCTGTGTGTGTGTGTGTGTGTGTGTGTGTAAAATTTTGGCACTGTGATTGAACATGTATTTTTAAATTTTGAAGATTGTTTTAAGGAGTTGCTCTAACAGCACCAATAATTCCTTAAGAATTTTGTTACTGATTTAAATGTCTTCATTAAATTTTTTATGATTATTATTTAGTGTGTGCATGTATGTGGGAGCACACATGTGAACATCAGAGAAGATGGAGGAGTCTCTGTCCATCCACCATGGGTAACAGGCGTCAAACCCAGGCTGCCAGGCTTGTCATCAAGGCTTTACCTGCGGAGCCATCTTACCAGCCCTCTATTTTATTTCATGTTTCCTTGTTGCTTTAACCTCAGTATATAAATTTTCAACTTTTAAAGGTTATTTATTTATTTGAGACATGGTATCATATATTCTGGGCCAGCCTCAAATTTACTATATCGTGGAGATAAAAAGGTCTCAAAGCAAGGAAAATTTGACATTTTGAAACAAAAACTCGCACTCTGAGGTGGTTGATATGTGTATCTGGCTCCCTCCAAAAAACACATTTGTAACATGTATTGGTTTTTATCTTTAATTTCTTTTTTATATATGTGTGCTTTTAAAGTTTTCATCTTTGTTTTTGTTGTTGTTGTTAACAGAAAGATTCTCACTATGTAGACCCGGAATTTGGAATGCTGGGATACAGGTGCATGCCACCATGCCTAGCAGCCAAACCCTTTAAAGCATTACCCAATGATTTTGAGTAATTAGATGATATTGATAGAAGACAGATTTGTTCATGTCTCAAAATGCATAGTGTCCAACTGTCCCTGAATCATAGTACTTCTTGTTGGTGCTCATTACAAAGCCAGGTGGTGTTATTCTGGTCAGCTATCGAAAGGTAACCATTGGCCACTGTTAACTCAGTTCCTGTAGAAGTTTTTGTTTCACAGGATCCTATGACTTTGTCCTGTCTTTGGAGAGTGTTTGAATTAGGCTTTGTTTGTTGTTGTTGTTGGTAGATTTTTGTTTCATAGATTGAAAACCCTTTAGCTACCCTCACCCCCAGATAATAAAATTAGAGATGAAAAAGGAAGCCATTATGGTAGATACTGATGAAATTTAGAAGCTTATAGTGGTATACCTTAAAAATGTATTTCACTAAATTGAAAAACTTAAGAGAAGTGAATAAATAGTTTTTTTTAGGTACATATGGCCTACCAAAATTAAATGAAAATTAAATAATTTC
This sequence comes from Mus caroli, assembly GCF_978045245.1. Classification (NCBI taxonomy): domain Eukaryota; kingdom Metazoa; phylum Chordata; class Mammalia; order Rodentia; family Muridae; genus Mus; species Mus caroli. The sequence goes on along the minus strand of NW_028227265.1, from coordinate 1,953,840 downwards.
TTCTGCTGATGCTTTTTTTTTTTCCTGTAGTTCAAGCTAGCTTTAAACTCCCTCTATGTGTGAATGTTGGTGTGTGCCACCTCCAGCACCTGGCTGACTTGTTGTTGTTGTTGTATGGTTTTTTTCCCCTCATCCTGTTACTCTCATAGAATGCAGTGACCTGACCATGGGGTGAACCTGTATTACCTACTATCTTATTTTATCTCTTTGGAAGGCTGATGCGATCTTATCATTCAGTAAGGAAGTTCCTATGTCCACAGATGTTTTTTCAAGTGTGGTGGGAACTACTCTCCCCTGGGGAGCTGGCGAATTAATCAAGTAGCTGCATCCCCAACACAAATACCTTCTGGAATCCTCTTCACAATTCTCAGAAGGACTTGGAAGCCATGTCCCTGTAGAATAATCTATCAAGTGTAATTTAAAAAGTAGCCTCGCTCGCTCTGTCTACCTCCAAACAAATGTTTTCCCTAAGATACTGTAGTTTATGAAGTCATAAGTCTTTCACTGAGTCAGGTAGGTTCTGCAATGACTGTCAAAAGTATGAGAGAGAACATTTAATAGATAATTAGTGTAGTAGAATTATTTAAAATGTTGTATTCTGTATTCTGCTAAGAATAAGAAGAGATTTTGAGAGAATGTACAATAAACTTGAGAGGTTACTACAGGGTCATCCATTTTTATGTTTTAAGCATAAAGTCAGCGATAGGCAGGTAGGAAATGTACAAAGAGAAATAGAATTTTATTATTTAATAACGTGATTCCTTAACTGACAAACTTCTTTCTACAACTGTGATATTTTATTTTGAAACTCTCTAGTTCCTTGGAATACTCTATGTTCCAACACAGGTGGATGATGGCTTCTACTTGAGTTTGCAGAGCTTTGTGAAATTGGTAGTGTGGTGGTGTTTCTTATCATGTAACAGTTGCTACTTTTTTCTAAACACAGGAACAGATGAAGGCAGGATTGAAGCCTTTAACTTTTCTAATTACTCTCATTTATCTTAACGTGGCATCCACCTAACTTTCTGAGCTTCAGAAATTTTGTTCTATGAAGACCACAAAATATTTAGCGCTCAAATAAAGGGTAGCTGAAACCATTAAAAATTTCTGCAAATTAAGGTGATATTTAGCTTAGACAGGTGTAGTTCTCCATACTGAATGGCTTGCGTGAGTACTTACCGCTCAGAGATGAATTGTGGAGTGGGGCTTTGAGGTTTTTGCTCCAAGGTTGTTAATCGTTGGGTTATTACCATAATGGAGGAGAGTCTTGAGCATTGACGTTTCACGCAGCTGGGCACAGGTATCGTCACATAGTACTCTCACCTCTTATGGATGACCTGACCCCCAAACTGTCTCCTTTTGTCCCTTGAGTGGCAAGTTGATTGTTTTCTCTGTTGAAAGACTAAGACTGATTACATAGAGACAGACAACAAAGGCTGTAGACCTTGGCAAAACTCCAAAGGAAGTATGTGGAAGGCTGCATGGGTTGTTTTTCATCAATAAGAGGAAAAGAAATACAGTGGGCTTTTGCTTACACGGGCAGAACCTGGTAGCCTTCGGTTTGAGACTGGAGGAGGCTCAGTTGGTTAGTTACACCATTGTATGCTAGAGTTGGGTTGTAACATACGTTAAGCTGGGTGGAAGCTCACATTACATGGTGGCCGCTTTGGAGAAAATTTTATTTTCTTCCCTCAGTCACATTAATTGGGCATCTCATTCTTTCCCCTCCTGTGACTGTTCTGATACTTCCATGCTTTCTTTATTCTTCCCCCTTTTATTTTGTTTTATAGAGTGGGCAAGGAGTTCATAAAATTGGTTCCCTTTCCGTGTGAGAGTTTAAACTGGATTTTGGGGCACCCTTTGTTCTGTAAACTTGAAAAAAGTAATAACACAGTAGAGTTTTTTGTCTTATGCGTCACCTCTGATAAGTAAATTACATCTGAACTTACATGAAGAATCTGAGCGGATGTGTCTACACTGTAGTCCCTAAGATACTGGCTTTTTCTGAAGCTCTGCAAACTGCCATCTGGGAGTCCTTTACATTACCCATCTGACGTCTGTCAACCCACCACCCAAGAAATGGAACCCTGAAGAGTGCTTGCTAGAAGCTAGACACCCTTCAGGGACCAGGTATGGACTCCTTGCCTTATATCTTCAAAATAAGTCTAATGTCAGGTCCCTCTTGGAGCCTGGAAAGACTCAGTGTTTAGCCGATGCTAAAATGCCTTCATCACAGGCAGTCATTTCACAGGTTGCACTCAGAATTAAAGGAAGTAATGCGATGTTCTCAGGATGAGAAGCAATCTCTGCCAACCCTCTCAGCAGTGCAGACTCTCTCCCCAGATGCCTTCCCCTTGTCTCACATGTCTTAATGCCCTCCTCTTCCCGGAATCTGTGGATTCCCTGGAGTGGAAAATTGGAAACTATGCTACTCTTGGGCTGTTTTTCTTTCCTGCCTCTATCATCTCAGGACTGTACTTCAGAGCTGTGGTAGACCCATGCCAGAGTGTGTGCTTATCCCTGTCCCTGGCAACCTTAGTCCCCTCTCTCACCCACAGGTTCAGTCAGCACTACAGCAGTACACAGCCAGGTAAGAACTGATACCTTGATAAATTTATTTTCTTTCATGCTTTCTAGAGGTTAACTTCTTTTACTTAAGAAATGTTAGTTTTGCCAATATGAATGAATCTTTCTTCCAACTCCTGTTCTCCCTTGCAGTGGTTCTCAGTCTTCCTGATGCTGCGACCCTTTAACGGTTCCTCATGTTGTGGTGACCCCAACCATAACGTCATTTCTGTTGCTACTTTCTAACTATAGTTTTGCTACTGTTAAGAATTTTAATTTAAATATCAGATGTGCAGATGGCCTTAAGTGACCCCCATGAATGGCTCGGTTGACACCCCCAAAGTGGTCGAGACCCCATGTTGAGAACCATTGCCCCATTGAAATTGTTGAAGTGTCTGGTTTTGTCCAAGCTATTTTTTTTAAATTGAAACAATTTCTATTTCCTTTCCTTGTGGGGAAATTGTCTTCCAGATATCGTGTCCAGTGTGAACTGGTTTCTCCTTCCCTCACCTCCATCTGAGATTCCTTGGTACTATACTTTGCTTTATTTCAGTTTCCAGGGTTTTGTCACAGCACGGTGCTAAACAAGTGTGTAAAGAAAGGTCCACGGAGGATAAAAATGTACACACGCACACTTGACTTTCAGGCTTCCGTTCGTACGTTAGCTGTAACGGTAGCACATGACACGAGGACACGGGATCTGATGGGTCCCCATGGTCATCCCTTCATTTCAGGACAGCCTTGTTTTGAGGACATTTGCACAGTATGCACAGTAACATAGGCACAGGATCTCCCTCTGTAGCCACAGTAAACCTGGCCTATTGTTCTCAGTTTTCTTCTGTCCAGCATCCCCCACTTCTTGCTGCCTTACAGAAGCTCCAACAGGGGAGATGCTATGGGTAAGGAGCAGACTGGCTTTGACACTATGATCGTGGGATTTTTTTGTTTGTTTGTTTTTTGTTTTCTGTCTTCCACTAGCCCTGCATATTCTAGCAGGGTCTGTCATAGTACTGTAGGCACACCTGCAAGCTCTGGAGGAGCTCGGGTCGCAGCTGCCACAGTTCCTTTGACTGCTAGCCCACAGCATGTCGTAACTATATATGTTTGTGATGTAATCACAGTTGCTGGCATTTACCATCTCTTTGAATATTTCCTTTACTAGTAATCCACAGTGTTTTCTTCTTCCACCTGATGGTGTGTGTGTGTGTGTGTGTGTGTGTGTGTGTGTGTGTGTTGGCTTTTTCTCATCCCCAGAGGCAATTCACAGTGAAAATCTGTGTGTTCAGCAAAGCGCAATAAACATCAGGTGTTATGCAAGTTTCCCCACTGTGGATTTTCATGTGATTGAATGGGCAGTTTGTTTATATTAAACTATTTTGCAAGGCATGCAGAGTATGAAAGAATGAACGGGGAACAGCAGGCAAGCCTACCATTATTTTATAAGATGTATCAGGGATCAGGGAGATGGCTCAGTGGTTAAGAGCACTACCTGCTCATGCAGGGGACCAGGGTTCAGTTCCCAGCGTCCACACATATGCTCATCACCTCCTGTAACTTTAATTCCAAGATATCTATTGCTTTCTTCTGGCCTTCGTGGACTCCTACACACATGGTAACATAAACTCATACAACCTCATACCCATACACATAAAGTAGATAAGGTAAAAATTTTAATATGTCATATTGATATCTAATCACTCTAAAATATCTGTCAAGGTATATTCCTTATATCAAGTACTTGTTTTTTTTTTAAGATTTATTTTTTATTATTTTAGTTATTTGCTTGTGTAAGTATTTCTGTGTAGGAATGAGCATGAATTTGCCTGTGTGAGTATTTCTGTGTGGGAATGTGCATGAATGAGTACAGGCACCCAGTGTAGCCAGAGGCTTCCTATCTCCTGTTGCTAGAATTACAGATGGTTATTTAATTAGATGTGAATGCTGGGAACCAAACACAGGTCCCCTGAACAAGCAAGAAATGCACCTTACCATCTCTATGGTAAATGGAAATGCCCCTGGTACTTGGTTTTAATGACATATGTAAATTGCCATGTTTGGCAGGTATAGTGTTCAAGCACCGTGCTAAATTGGGGCTTAGGTCATCAAAGTTATGGATCATCTATTCCAGAGAGAAATATGTCTCTTTTGTTTCCAATTTTCAGAAGACACAGAGACAAAGAAGGTATCACCTTCCTTCCTCAGCATCACTTTCCAGTGTTTTAATGCCTCAACCTGAAATTTCAACCTCTGCATTCCTAACTATAACAGAGGGGGTGAGAAACTGCACCTGGATGTTCCTTACTAGTATCTAGCTTTACTTAGTGTGATAGTCCTTAAATATTGATTGTATGTTAGCTGGACTTCATTTTTTTTTTAATGGTTACAGTGGGATGCAGTATTTAGTTTTGCTGACAGTACTTGTGTGTACATGGCTTTTACAACATACGAGACAAAATATAGGATTTCGTATGTGTATATAATTTATATATAATGTACCTGATGCTGACCCACATAAAAGATGCTAAGCTGTAGTTGCTTCAGCCACTGAGCACAGTCTCATGCACCCTAGCTAAATTCCATACACAGATCCCCATAGTCTCTTCCATGCTTGGGGGCTTACCTGTAGGGAAATACTCTGTAAATTGCCTCTGCCTGGTGTGTCTCTGTAGGTGGGTTATTTTTTAATGTGGCTGTTTTCCTGGTGCCACATAGGTGTTTCAGTGGGGGATACATCTTGGTGACATTTCAGTGGGGCTTAAACTATTAATAGATCTTAGAACAAAATGTCTTTAACCTGTAAGATCATTTTTCCCCCCTTACATCTGACTTATAAACAATCCTGCCACCTCTCCACCTTCCAACTCCCAGCGGAGAAGCATCATTTAGGGAGTTCGTGTTTACATTCAAAGTGCTGTCCTAAGGAAGGTTCAAGAAGCTGTTAACCTTTGAGATGTATTATATTCTAGTGCTTAAGAGAGATAGATGGTTAAGAAGTACATATTAGAGCCTCTCAAAGCACAGGAGCATCCATCTTCAAGCACCCAGCTCCTCGGAGTGGGGTGTGCAGGATGCATGGGTATGTCTGCCACTCCCGGGATGCATGCCACAGCAGAGCAGGAGGTGACAGAAAGATGTGATGGAGTGATCCGCTTTTCTCTAAGCTCCCTTAGCAATGCTCTGTACTGTCTGCCCTGTTTATTCTTTTGTTGACTGATGTATCTGTTGATGGCATGCATGCATATGTAATTATATATAATAAATTATATACATTATGTATATATGTTATGTGTGTGTGTGTGTATCATTTATATAATACATATCTCACAAGTTAAGTATGTGCGAGAAAGAGGAAATTGGCCAGGCATGGTCACATGTGCCTGTAATCCCACCACAGGCAAGGGGATCGAGAATGTAGTTACAGAGGAACTTTAGGCCAGCCTGGAGTATGAGACCCTATCTCAAATTAAAAAAAAAAAAATGTTCTTCATCTTCATTGACCCTTTTCCTAATGCAGTTGGTTTAATGAATTCATAGTAAAACAAACAGAAATAAAGAGTAGAAGGAAAAAATTAAATTATGTGTGTACCTAAATTATTTTTATAAGCATGGGAGTAGATCAACTAAGCTATACTTAATAGCTCCCTTTAGACAACACCAGAGATTGCTAGGGGTAGTTTTGCTTTGATTAACAAGATTTTTACAGAGTTCGTTGTTTTTGCCAAACAGTTCATTCAAGTTGAAATACGCCTGGCCCTCTGAACCATTGTATTTGGAAAATGAATCTTTTGTAAATTTGTTGATTTAGAACACTGATAACAATCAGGCATGCTCCTTACTATTCAAGTGGCCTCAAAGAGTCAAGGAAGGGTTGATTGGTGAACTCCTTAATGGGAAAACATCAACAAGATGATAAGGAAAAGAGGGCTCTTGGGTAGGTTGTATTTCACTTATTCATACAAGCAACAGTATTTATCCCACTTCCTTCTTTTGGAATACAAACATACTCAACAATATCTGTGACACAATAGGGCATTTTCAAAGGTGGTGTACAAGTACAGGGACTGTATACACAGATGTGTTTGTGTTCCCCTTGCCTTAGGTCTTGCTGTGTGCCTCTAAACGGGTAAGAGTCTATAACCAAGGCTTCTGTCCTGTGAGAGGCACAAGATACTCAGCTGCTTAGGGATGCTTTCTGAGAAGCCTTCGATTTTAGGCTTTGAATTTTTCCTACTAAATTTTCATCATGACAAGCTGAGTTAGTAAGTGATGGGGGAAAGACTTCGCTATTAATGTCATTGGTCGTGGTCATGGTGTCTTAGCACCCCAACTGTTTTGGTTTTTGAAGTGCTTTAGGCTGTAAATGTAAATGTACTCACTTAGAAATATATCACAACTTTGCAGCAATAAAATTACTGCCTAAAACATACATTAAAAATAAGTGACATAAATAACAAGATAAAGAAACTTGCATTAATTACAGTTCAGTTTTCTTTCTGTATCCTGGGACTCTCTGTTGACTGCCTGGGACACACTGTCTCTTGAGACTCTTCCTTGCTTGTTCAGGAAAGCATCTCTGTCTTACCACCTAAGGGTTCCTGGACAAAAGACCTCTTAACAGGATCCTAGTGATTCTAAGCTTCCTTCATAACCCAGTATGCTTTTCTTTGTCGTTCTGCCTCTAGGATGAGGAAGGCACAGAAGAAGACAGCAGCCGAGTGGAGCCAGTTGGACATGCTGATACTGGATTGGAGAACATGCCCAACTTTTCCCTCGAGTAAGTCCCTATGGCTTGGCCTCGTTTTTTTTTTCCTGTGTATGTGCGGCATCGTTATGGCAGCAGGTGTTCTAAAGCATATGGCGTGCAGAATGTTTGTGCTTAGGTAAAAGCTATGCCTGCACTGCTTCATGTTCACCAAGAACAAACTTCATGTGTGATGTCCTGTAAGCAGCGAGGCGTGGAAGTTCATATGTGCCCACCCAGGGTTTCACGTCTTGGCAAAAACTGCTAAATTACAATAGCATAGTATTTGATTGAAGATGTCTGTCACGTTAACAGCTCTGTAAACATTGTAACTGTTTTCGGATTGCTTTACCTGTCTGTTTGTTGATCATTTGTTCAAGGTTGCGAAGTGAGTAAACATATTCATCTTATTCATATTGATAATTAAAATTAATAAGAGAATATTATTTTAATACCAAAAATTAGTTGGATAGAGTATGCCTCGGTCACATACACACAAGCACATGCATGCACACAATTTAGCTGAAGAAACAGGGTCTGTGAAGATTCTTGATAGGATGATGAATGCCATAGTGTAGGAGTCCAGACCGACTGTGATTTTAGCCTTTTGCTACTTCACAGCTTTAGAGCTGGTACATTACCATGTTTATAGTGGAGACTGCTCTCAGCTCCTCCCCTGGTAGACTGGAGCAGGAAGAACAGTCATGCTGATCTTTTCTTTGACTTTCTGGTCTAAGTGTGGGGTGAAGACAACACTATTAATAAACATCTTCCAGGGCAGGTGTGTGTGTGTGTGTGTGTGTGCGCGCGCGCATGCTAGGAACATCACAGTGGGATTGAGCAGACTTAGATACCATGGATTTACAGATGCAACCACCAGCATTTAAGAGATGTTTGGGGTACCACCTTTTTTTACAGAGAGAATGTAGACTAAAACAAAACCATTAAAATTAATGCTTTTCTTCATTGAGATGCAAATGTTCAAATTTGTATTAGCGGTTTAAAAACATGAGTTTTATATAGTTGTGTGAAAATGACTTATACATAATGTTACCTTAGTAAACATTTTAGCTGTGTGGACAGATATTGTTCGTTTGTTTAGAGAAAGGCCTCCCTTTATAGCTTAGGCTAGTCTCAAACATATAGCAGTCTGTCCTACTCCTGCCTCAGCTTGCTGGATTCTGAGATCATAGGCATAAAGCACCATACCAGACTTTTAATTTAATTAATATGTGTAATTAAATCTATATACATGAGTCTGCTTTGTTGGCTATCTTTATTGTTAGCTGGACTTATTCTTTATATAAGTGAGACATTTTTAGTACCTATGTTATCAGCTGCCTATGTAAGAAATATAGTTCAAAACTTGGCATTTTGTTTTATATTAAAAACTACATTGGGATCCCTGTTGAATCCAATGGTAGTAACTTACAGTTTTCCAAATTGTTTATAGTAGATATTTAATTGGCATTCTATTTCCAAATATGGATCGGTATACATGCAGCTCTCTGAAAATGTGTGTATATGTTTTTTAAAAAAATCGGAAAAGGAAGCAAAACATCTCACGTAGTCTAGAAATCTACCTTCTCTATATTACCATCTTCATTAATCTCAAGGCAATGCTACCAGTCAAGATCCACAGAAGTGGCTTTAATAATGTCAGTTCCTGGCCACCAAGCTAAGTGCAGTTGCTCAGAAGCAACTCCATGCTAGTTCATGGAATGTGTTTCATAGTTTTAAAGATCAGCTACACACAGGAGAAGCATTTGGTTTCAGTGGGTCCCAGCTTCAAAAACCACCCTCATAGTCTCTGCAGCTAAGGAAGTGGAGGCTGGATCCTCATAGTGAGCTGTGAGGTCATTAGCGGTCTCTTCTAGACAGTCAACCTGTGGGAGCAAAAGCTGTGTGACCATACTGGGTTTTTGGAAGGATGAAGTGACATGCATTGGATCATGTTGTAAATTGTCATGTGCCATGTGTGCACAATGCCTGTGTTTAGCTAACCTTAGAGTTCCCAAGTTAGCTATTGGAGTGTTCAGTAACATCAAGATACTAATGTCCAAAGCATGAAGTCTTATTGCTCAGAACAGAATGGTCCAAGAGGACCTTCTGTGTCCCTATTAATACAGCTGTCTCTGACGATTGCTCCCCCCATGCCATCAGACTAGCATCCAGGTAGGTGGTCTTGGGTGCTGCCTCCATCACCACGCTTGTGTTCTCGAGTGTGTATGTATGCGCCCGTCGCCTGTCAGTCCGGGATTTTGTTTTGTTCTCTCTCTCTCTCTTTTTTTCTTTTTTTCTTTTTTTTTTGTTTTTTTGTTGTGTGTCTGTTTTTGTTTTGTTGTGTTTCTGTTTGGGTTTGTTGACAGTCCATGTTCATGCTCCCTCATTCATCATTGTCTCACAGTGATATGGTAAAGCTCGTACAAGTCCCCAACGATGGAGGGCCCCTGGGAATCCATGTAGTGCCTTTCAGTGCTCGAGGCGGCAGGTAACGTATCTTGCAGGTTTTTTAATTGATCGTAATGTCCACTGTTTTCTGTGTTGACTTCGCACATGCATAACGGAAAGGTTTTCACTGGGGACAGCTGCTTGCTTTCGTTGTAAATATGTCTACAGAATATACACAGCCTGATTGAGGAAGTTTCTATGCACAGGGAAGATCTGTAGGTTCAGATTATATTAACTAACTCACCATTTAGCACATCCTGGTACTTACATACTCTGTTGCAAGCTAACCACCATGCTTCGATTTATCCCCAGAGAGCTACAGTAATTATGTTAAAAAAAAATCATACAGTAAAAATTACCTGGGTATCTTAGGTGGGAATTTGTTTGAAATTTGTCTTTCTTAGCTCATTTCTGCAATTAGGTAAGACACTGAGTTTTTTAAAAAAAAATTTCCTTAGAAAGCTGGGCAAGCTGACTTTAATTTCCAAATGCTCACTCACTACACCAAATGTGGTGCTGTTATTTTCATCCTCAGTACTACAAAGAATATGATTCTGTAAAGTCTACAAATACTACATGAGTTGTCTTGATTCTCCCAGCTGCCCCCAACTGTGAAGTAAACATTAGTTTGGGGGCTTTAATATATTCAAATAGTGTTGTTTTTCTTATATAACTAATTATATATGATAAATTATTATAAATAATTTGTTGTTTAATTATTATAAATTATACTCATATGTTATAGATTATTATAGATATTATAGATTTATATATAAATTATTATAAATAAAAGTGTATAAGTATTATGGTTAGTTTTGTGTATTAATGCTTGATGGGTGGGTGCCTTGGCCAGGTGGGGTCCTTCCTATTCATGTGTGACACCTCCCTCCTTTTGTTCAGTTTGTGATGACCTGGTGAAACATGTTCATGCCTTGTTTTTGAACCCCCTAATCAACTTTTATTGTTTTCACTCTATTCTTTTAAAAGCATTTCACCTCTCCCCCCTCCGCCCCCCCTTCCCCGTTTAGGTAGAAAAAAATTGTCAAGTAGCCTTATGCCAGTATCAGAAAGCTAAGAACTGGAAGCCTACCCAGTGACTAGGAACCCAGGGCAACAACAAGCAATAGGAACAGGCAAGAAGAACTGTAACTGGTGAACAAAGCACAGACCAGTGGCTGAGAACCTGGAGCACACACTAGGAAACCACGCTTGGCAGGGGAGATGTGTGACTGAGAGCTGAGGGCTATAGCTGTGAACATACATCAGTTATAGAAGTCCAGGATGGTCATTTGGAATTGAGGCTGGAGACTGAAGATCTGAATGTAGAACAGCGAGGTCCCAGACCAGTGGCAGAGAACCAGCCACATGTGCTAACACTGTTGTCCTGTGTTCTAGAAGGCAGAGCATGAATTAGCATACATCCAGATATATGCTGTGTTTCTAAGACTTTGAGCAATTGCAGTGCTTTCCCATTAATCACAACAACGGCAAGTCCAGATTTATGTTTTCCTTTGGTAAAAAATATAGATTGTGGGTGGACTTGAAACTGAAAGTTGAGTTTATTAACATTCTTTTGAAGTACCCTGAATGCACTATCTTGTAGCTCAGTATAAAATTCACCTTGAATTTTGGAGTGGGATTTTTATTCATTCCCCTTTTCCGTTTTTTTCCTCTTTTATTTTCACCTTAAACTCTGGAAAAAAAAATCTTCAAAGGACTTTCAGCTAAATAATTTTTCAAAGGTACCTTGGCTTTATTTCCTTTTAAAGATATTATGTGGAATTATCTCAAGAGAAACTTGAGAAAGAGTTAAAAACCATGGATCCCAGCTTCTCAGGGCCGATGTGTCTGAAACTGCTCATGAGCTGTAATTCATCACAAATAAGATTATTGTGTATGTGCCAACATTGAACCAGTATTTGTATTGCAAACGTGTTACTTTCTGTCTTGCATTACACATTTCCCACCTCACTGTGAAAAGACATTAGGATAAAATAAACAGATGACAAGCCTAAAGCGAAAGGAGAAAACAGAAATAAACCTGCCAGTAGGATGGATTCAGAAAAATATTGCAAAGCCCACCACAGTTGGTGGTTGCCATGGTGTTGAGTTTGGATGCACAGAACCCAATCAAGGAAACAAACAAATTCTTCGGCAGAACTAGCAACTCTGGAGCTGAGTCATTTTTAATTCCTTCCAGTTTGACTCTTAATGAGGAAAATTGTGTGCAGCTTCCCTACATAAAGAACAAAAGACTTGGATCTAGGAAAAGCAGACACTTCATAAATCCCCGCTGGTTACCACCAGTTTCCCCATGGCAACTGGATAGACGTGCTTGGTTTTCACTCCACTTGTGTGCAGGCTCTACAATCCTACATGAACTTGATGGTTCTAGCTCTCTGGGGTTGGTTGGATAATGTGAGTGATGGATGTGGTAGCTCAGACTCAAGGGTCCCATCTCCAGGAGTGTAGAGATTCCAGAAATGCTTGAAACTGGTCCTTTCTGTTCTGTCAGAAATCCCGAGAGGCTCTCACCTTGTGGGTACCAGGAAACAAAAGATCTGTAGAATGCCGCATTTCTCCATCAGAAACCCGTGAGACATTTATCACCCTATGATGAGGATAGCCAGTCATCTAAAACGAGATGAATAGACGCCATTTTTCTCCAGGGATTTGCTATAGTCAGGTGGCAGGTGATCTGGGAGCTGGTAGAAAAGTGTCTGGCTTTGGAAACTGAGTCTACTCAGTTTTTTTTTAATTTTTAATATTTTTATTACATATTTTCCTCAATTACATTTCCAATGCTATCCCAAAAGTCCCCCATAGCGCCCCCCACTTCCCTACCCACCCATTCTCATTCTTTTGGCCCTGGCATTCCCCTATATTGGGGCATATAAAGTTTGCAAGTCCAATGGGCCTCTCTTTCCATTGATGGCCGACTAGGCCATCTTTCGATACATATGCAGCTAGAGACAAGAGCTCCGGGGTTCTGGTTAGTACATCATGTTGTTCCAACAATAGGGTTGCAGATCCCTTTAGCTCCTTGGGTACTTTCTCTAGCTTCTCCATTGGGAGCCCTGTGATACATCCAATAGCTGTCTGTGAACATCCACTCCTGTGTTTGCTAGGCCCCGGCATCGTCTCACAAGAGACAGCTATATTTGGGTCCTTTCAGCAAAATCTTGCTAGTGTATGCAATGGTGTCAGCGTTTAGAAGCTGCTTATGGGATGGATCCCTGGATACAGCAGTCTCTAAATGGTCCATCCTTTCATCACAGCTACGAACTTTGTCTCTGTAACTCCTTCCCTTGGTGTTTTGTTCCCAATTCTAAGAAGGGGCACAGTGTCCACACTTTGGTCTTCATTCTTCTTGAGTTTCATGCGTTTAGCAAATTGTATCTTATATCTTGGGTATCCTAAGTTTTGGGCTAATATCCACTTATCAGTGAATACATATTGTGTGAGTTCTTTTGTGATTGTGTTACTTCACTCAAGATGATGCCCTCCAGGTCCATCCATTTGGCTAGGAATTTCATAAATTCATTCTTTTTAATAGCTGAGTAGTACTCCATTGTGTAAATGTACCATAATTTCTGTATCCATTCCTCTGTTGAGGGACATCTGGGTTCTTTCCAGCTTCTGGCTATTATAAATAGGGCTGCTATGAACATAGTGGAGCATGTGTCCTTTTTACCGGTTGGGACATCTTCTGGATATATGCCCAGGAGAGGTATTGCTGGATTCTCCGGTAGTACTATGTCCAATTTTCTGAGGAACCGCCAGACTGATTTCCAGAGTGGTTGTACAAGCTTGCAATCCCACCAACAATGGAGGAGTGTTCCTCTTTCTCCACATCCTCATGCTGGCAGAGTGTGGTTCATGGCCTGCATGAGCCTACAGTTGACCATTTGTCATACATGAATTGCCTCTGTTGCTGCTTCCTGTTTCATTCATAAATCTATGCTTTCTTATTTACTCGCTGCATAATAGGAAAGGCTCTTTTTTTTTTAATCTAACTATTAATTATTCCTAACAAATGCACGCTCCTCGTTCTTAGAAATTCTTGGGAAAGGGGAACGTAAACCAAACACATTTATTATCTTCTGATTGGCAAAAGGTACTTCCAAAATTCTCCTTCATGTCTGATATTTTATCAGAACACTTAGGGAAGATCCAAGTCTATGTAGGTTTGATTGCGGTTCTGGTAAGATGGGGTTTTAGCATGAAGGGCATAGTCTGTGGGTCTTGGAGTGTTCTAGCTTCCTGCTGCTGGCTTCTGTTGGAAGGTACCCTATTTATTAATCACTTCGTGCTTTTTATATACATATCTGTGGTGGTTTGACTGAGAATGACCCCAGAGGCTCATATTTTTGAATACTTGATCCCCAGCTGTCGAAACTGCTTGGTAAGAATCAGGAAATGTGTCCTTATTTGAGGACATGTGTTGCTTCAAAACACACTATTCCTGGCGCTCTCTCTGTCTCTCTGTCTGTCTCTCTCTCTCTCTGCCTTGTGTTTGTGTCTTAAGGCTTAAGCTCCTAGTTACTAGTAATATAGCATCATACCTACATGCCTACTAGGATATTATGGTCACAGACTCACCTTCTGAAACTGTAAGCCCTAAATAAACTCTGTCTTCTGTAAGTTGCCTTGGCCATGGTGTGCTGGTTTGTATAAGCTTAGCTCAGGAAGTGGCATTATTAGCAGGTGTGGTCTTGTTGGAGTAGGTGTGTCACTGTGGGCATGAGCTTAAGACCTTCACCCTAGCTGCCTGAAAGTCAGTCTTCTACTAGCAGCCTTCAGATGAAGGTGTAGAACACTCGGCTCCTCCCGAACCATGCCTGCCTAGATGTGCCATGCTCCCCCTTGATGATAATGAACCTCTGAACCTGTAAGCTACCCCTAATTAAATGTTGTCCTTTATAAGACTTGCCATGGACATGGTGTCTGTTCACAATAGTAAAACTCTAACTAAGACACATAGAGAAAGAAAGTTTCTCTATTCATATATGTATATATTTGAATAATTGGCATGTAGCTTTAGAAAGTTAGATACTAACCCATTTAAATATCCCAGCAGAATCTGAGCTTGGCTCTTCTTTCCGCTAAGGCTAATACTTAGCTATATTTATATCATCTATACCTCTATCACTGTGTATTTTCCCAGTTAATAACCTTTTTCTTTATAGAGCATCCAAAGCAAGACATTCATTTTATGTCCTCAATATCTATTTCCCTTTTTTTTTAAATTCAATCTTCCAGTCTATTAGTGATTGGCTTGTCCACATGCTGTCTGTCTGTCTGTTATTGGCCTGAGGGCTTATTAGGAGCTTGCCCAAGTATCTGGGTTGAATTTGACTCTGTCCTTTTTATAGTTTTAGGAAAATTGTGTGTGTGTGTGTTTTAAAGAAGCAGAATAATGTTTAATTTCCACTTTAATTTGAAGAAACTCTCCATCTCAATTTAGGTTTTTGTCCACTTTACCCAGCATCTGCGTATTTATTTTGTTTGTGGTTGTGCTGGATATCCTGCCTAGGGCATCGCACTTGCTGGCGAGCCCTCTACCAGGTTCTTTATAAGAACCCTTTTTAAATTAAAACTTCCTTTTAGAAATGTCTTTGCACATGATATTGTATTACATACAAAAAAAAATTATATTAGTATGTTTAACAAGATCTCCTCTCTGTGAGGATTGTTATTTTAACTAAAATGCCTATAAAGTTCAAACTTTCCTTCTGTAGCTGTGGCCAGGGCTGTGATTCTGAGTCATGTGTAACTGTTAATTCCCACATGTAACCCTTGGGTAGCTGACAAGGTCTTTTTGCCAGGACCCCCATTCATATCCTGTCCTTACTGTCATGTTTGTATTGCATCAGGATTTATTAAGATAAGCCGTCTTCATTCCCATAGAGCCGGGTGTTCTGGGAGTGGAGATTGTCAAAGCAGAACTTAAACTACCTCAGCCAATTTAAATGTCAATAAAACATTTGTTACTTATTTTCAGTTTTATCATTGGTTATAATTTATACTTAGAATTAAAATGTTAACATGTGCAACTGAGTTTGTTTGAATTAAGTGTATAATTAGGCTAATGAACCTTGTAAAAATGTAGTGGTGAATCCTTAATATAATCTGAGCAGTTAAATTTCTAATTATGCAACCAAAAATCACACACAGAGATGCAGCATCCGGCAGCTTGCTTTCCCTCCTCCTGCTCCTGAGAGAGACTGTTCAGCAACTGTGTGAGAAGGGTTTAAAGAAAGACAGATATGAAATTGAGATTTGTACCCAGTGGAGATAATATTTTTTTACTGTCCACCCCTCCTCCTCTCTCTCCCTTCCTTCCTTCTTCCCTTCCCCTTCCACCTCATCCCTTTCCTCCTCCTGTTCTTCTCTTCCCTTCTAAGAAGGGAAAAAAAAAGCATTTTAGTAAACAGTAGGAGAAGCGTAGATTTGAGAAATTTTTAGTCTAACAAGAAAAGAAAATTGCATTCTTTCGGAAGTCTGTGACTGATTTAAGATCTGCCTGAAGTTCACATGGCGGGTAGAACAGGCATGTTTCCACATGACCTAGCACTGAAGTCATTTCTTCAAAAACCTCTCCAGCCTCATTCATAAAGCACTGGGTCTCTTCTCAACCCCGTGGCTCAGTGCATCCAACATGGGTGGCTCGGATTCTTGAACCACCTCCAAGAGCTGGTCTTCTTTTCTCCCATAGCTCCTGATGGGTCACTGTTGCCCCTTAGGAACTAGCAGTTGCTCCCAAGAAGGGAAGCATACGCTGTACCCTGACAGCTCATAGACCCTGAGACCTTCTTCATTCCCACAATGCTCCAATAAAATAACATAGATGTCTGTCTGTTATCTATCTATCTATCTCCAAGTTACTTTGGAACAAACTATGCTGAAGCTGTTGAGTTTAGTTTATGAGATATATACTTAGCCAGGTGGGGGATGACACACACCTTTAATGCCAGTGCTCGGGAGGCAGAGGCAGATGGATCTCTTGAGGCCAGCCTAGGCTAAAACTCTGTCACAAAAATACAAACAAAAAAATTCAGAGAGAGACAGACAAACAGAAACATGGACATAGATGGACAAACAGACAGACCAACTGACTGACCGGCCTAGGATGTGCTTCTTTTCTTACTGGGGCCCTGAGACAGCTGAGGGTGGTGGTGGTGGCCAGTAGCATGCAAATGGGTCTTGTCAGTCACCCAGCTACTTCCGGGTCATTGAACATGCCTGACCCTTCAGCTTCCTGTGGATTGGTCAGAACACCTTTGTATTTTCCCGAGACTGTACTTGTTTTCTCTGAAGGTGTTCTTTGATCTTTCACCACATTCCTTTTGTGTTCACTTTCATTCTGTGGAGCCAATGAGAGATGTTTGCAGATTATAGCACTTGACCTTTCCATCCATTCATTCCCTGGAGATAATGATCCTAGCATTGTGGAGAAGCCAATTACATCATCTTAGTACATCATCAATCAGGCAGTTCCTGATTACCTGGCACCACGTGTCACTATGTTACCCAGGGTGTAGCCTCCTGCCCCATTATCTGTCATTACTGTTACCTGGAGTGGCTGCTGAAGCTCAGATTGCTATACTTCCTGTCCCGCCTTTCATTTCTGCAAGTCATAACACCCTCCACTGTCTTCAGCAGGGTTTGTCTATGTAACAGGTCCTTGAACTTGCTTTATAGATTCAGGCTAGTGTAGAACTTTTAAGTGCTGGGATTAGAGGCATGTGCCATCATGCCCAGTGATTTGCAATATTTTTATCATACATTAGCATTGCTAGTACATTTGACTACACAGAAGGGCAATTTAGAAAGACAATCTTCACTGATGTTTCATAATTATCTCAGCGGTACAGTGCTTGCCCAGCACTGAAAACAATACCACGGAAAGACCAGAAGTAAAACAGGTAACTCTGCACAGTTTTCAGATCATTATCTTGGGATGACCATCTAGAAAAGCTCTTGAGCCTTCTTTTACAAATTGGATGCTTAGCCGGGTGGGGTCTGGAATGGTCCTTCAAGCTCTGCTTATAGAATTTAGCTCCTTCTCTACTGCAGAGTTCCAAAGCCTTCCCCATTTCTTCTAACAACCACATGACCAGGTTCTTCGTGGCCACTGCCCACTCTCTGGTACCAACTCTTGAGTTACTTTTCTGTTGCTCTGATAAATGGGGCCAGAAGTGACTCATGGTCAGAAGTTTGACTTTGTTATTCTAAGAGTTTATTAAAGGACCAAGGATCCATCATGGTGGGAGACATGGCTAAAGACAGCTGGAGCAAGAGGCCGAGCGATCACATTTTCAGCTACAAACACAAGCCAGAGTGATGAACTGGAAGCGGGCAGCAAAGCTATAAACCCTTAAAGCCTGCCCCTCAGTGCTTTTCCCCCAATGAGATTGCACCTTGCATAGGCTCTATAACACTCCACAAACTCGCCAACAACTGGGGAACACACTTCAGCTACCTGAGCTAGTGGGGGCATTTTCATCCAAACCACCACACGAATATTAATAATTTTGTCTTTTTACTTTGTCTCCTTCTCTATGAAGTTCATTTCTTGTTCTCTCTTAAAGCATGAGTCCCGACGCAGATCAGAGAAATGCTAAGTGATGTCCCTTGAACCACTTTCCTGCTTCGTTTCCTTCCCCCTTTTGACTAGGAGTGTGGAAGCAGATCACTTAGTTAAGGGAGAGACTCACCAAGTTTTGAAATTCCAATTATTGGACCTACTGTAGAATTGTGAAGGGAAAGTCTCTCTCTAGCTCTCTAAAAGACTTTGCTGTTATCCTCCAAACCCTGAACAGTGAGGGTTTGTGCTGTGTTCCTCCTGACCCACTGTGCTGTGAAATAAGGGAGTTGCTTGCAGTCATCTGAACTGAAGCAGCATCCCACCAAAGCCATTCATCCCTCTTCAGACTGTGATGCCCTCGATACCCTAAGCAGCTGGGAGCAGAGTTAGTATGCACTTAGTCTCAGACAGCTGATACTGACAAGTCAGAAAAAGATTTCCGGTAATCATTAAAGGGTCAATTTGTACAGATCATTGAGACTGTTGTGGTCTCTCCCAGTGTGTTACTGGAACACATATTAATAGCACTGTAGCCCATCCCCTTTTAAGGGAGTCTGTAACCATGTACACGATAGCGAAAGCACGTGGAGGGAATGTTACCCCTATAACTGTTCACGTTCTTGATGTTCCAGAACACTGGGGTTGTTAGTGAAGCGGTTGGAGAAAGGTGGTAAGGCTGAGCAAGAAAACCTTTTCCATGAGAATGACTGCATTGTGAGGATTAACGATGGAGACCTTCGAAACAGAAGATTTGAGCAGTAAGTGTACTTCTGGTCCTCTCCCCTGGCGGTGATGGGGTTCCTTCAGCTGAGCTACTCGGACACATTACCGAGTCCTGTACCAGAGGAGATGGTGTAATGCCGTTACCTAGTATTCTATCCAGAATTTAATAAAACTTGATGTAACTACACCCACTGATCTATATCTAGAACACCCTGTAACCAAGTGAGCTGAGTTATGGACCTGAGTTTAATATCACACTGCTTTCAGGAAGTCCAGCCTTGTCCTTTGCAGTGTAAATAAGGAGAAAGGCTTCTCTGAGTCACAATACTGTGCCTTTCTAGGGTGTTCTTTATCCCAATTGAAGCTCTTATTGAGTTAAAAATAAGAACAACTAAACCTTTTAGAATTGGTAGGTGTGGATAGCACTCTCACTTGGTTGAGAGACCTGGGCCAGCATCAGTGGGAGCTGCCTTACAATGGGTCTTAGGGCTCCATAACAGGCAGGCGGGGGGCGGGGGGAGTTGGTGCATCATTAGAATCTGTTTGCAGGACTTAGTATTTGTCAGATTTCTGCAACAAACTTGAACCAATTTTACTGATAAGTGATGACTGGCTGGTTGCCTCCGCTATCTCCATAAGTATACTATAAAGTATTTCTTTAAAATTTCTATGACCCCTTAGTAAGAACATACTTCATGCCTTTGTTATTACAGGATAATTCTGTACAGGGATATCCAGCCTTTGACATTGCGATGTGTCATTACCATCAATAAATGTGTTGGACTGTATTCATAGCTTTCCTGTATGTGGCCCATGGACTGCAGCTTGTATCCACCTGTGAGAAAGAAAGCTATGTTTAATTTCCATCAGTATTAAACTAGAATACATGTGTTAGCACTTATCATTATTGATGCTTTACTGTGTGGGCACTGTATTTTATCTACAGTCCTAGATAGGTTTATCATTTTTATTTACAGAATGAGAAATTTATATTTGGAGAAACTGCCCTGCTTTTATCGGAGCTTGCAACGTGGTTCCTGAATGGTTCCAACAGCCTGTTGGTTCTTACTGCTTAATTAGTATACTTAATCAAGCTCATGTTATCTTCTGCTCTGCTGGTCTTCATTTGCTAATCTTCCACTCTTTGTCAAATCCAGAGCACAACATATGTTCCGCCAAGCCATGCGTGCGCGTGTCATTTGGTTCCACGTGGTCCCTGCAGCAAACAAGGAGCAGTATGAACAACTCTCCCAACACGAGAAGAACAACTACTCCCCAGGCCGCTTCAGCCCTGACAGCCACTGTGTGGCCAATAGGAGTGTGGCCAACAATGCCCCTCAAGCATTGCCCAGAGCACCCAGACTGAGTCAGCCACCCGAGCAGCTGGATGCTCACCCCCGACTACCTCATAGTGCTCACGCCTCAACCAAACCACCCGCAGCCCCGGCCTTGGCTCCACCCAGTGTGCTTAGTACCAGTGTAGGCAGTGTGTACAACACGAAGAAAGTAGGCAAGAGGCTCAACATCCAGCTTAAGAAAGGTAGGATGCATTTAGTTGCAGATGGGGTTTCTTTAAGAAGATGAGCAACTACTTAAAGAGAGTACCTTGGGTACGGAGGTGGGGGTAGTTGTGTTTCTTTGTTGTTATCTTCCTCTGTGAAGTGTGTAGTGCCTAGAATAAAGCCCAAGGCTCCCTGTTTGCTTGCAGGGTATTCTGCCCTGGTCTTTATTCCTACTCAAACTTAAAACACACAAAGGGCTATGGAGATGGATTTGATGGTAAAGTGCCTGTTGTATATGCATGAGGACCTGAGTTCAGATTCCCAACATTTACATAAGAGCCAGGCATTGATGGGGGGTTTGGGAGGAGGGCAGGTGGCTTTCTACGTGACTAGCCAGTCTAGACAAACTGCCAAGCTCCAGGTTCAGGAAGAGACTGTCTCGAAACATAAGTCAGAGAATGTTTGAGTAAGACTCTGCACTCTCGCCTCTGGTATACACACACACACACACACACACAGATACATATGCAATTGCCTACATATGTGTACACATAAATGGAGAAGAAATCTAATTAAAATGTAAAGGTTCAGAAGAAGTTACAACATATGTTTACAAGGATCAGCTATTTTTCCTAGGGTAGCATTTTTTTATACTAAAAATTACAGGTTTTCCTTCAATGTCTAGAATAATAATGGAGGTCTGACTGTCTTGATTGGCTACCATGCCAAGACATTGCGTTAAGTAGGATGTGAGAGGTCTCTGTGTAGTCTTCAGCATGTCATAGGAAAGGGCACCTATGTTTGAGTTATCTGTTTGCTCTCTGTTTTCTAAAATATGACTTCATTTCCTTGATGGGTGCTGCTAAGTCTTCCCCACTTTTAGTGATTTACTTATGTAGCTCCTCCTGTAGGTGACAAATAAGTGCACACGGGAACATGGCAGATCCATGTACATGGGGACACGCTTACAGTTAGTCTTCTCTATTATGCAGAGTGACAGCCACACTTGACCTTCAGATGGCCAGTGACATTCTGTCAAGGACAAGACACACTTTGCTTACTGTGTATTCTTTTAGCTGAGCATTTCAAAACCGTGCCTTTCAAATTATAGCTTTATTTAAGAAGAAAATGCCTTTCTGAGCTCAGCCGGCTCCAGTAGGGGCTGGAGAGTCATCCAGAATGACTAACCTGTGCTTGGCCGCTGTGGATGGCAAACCCTTGCCCGCATGTCTTTCATACTGTGGCATTCAGTTCATTCTCCTTTCCATAGGGTAGCACTGGAGATGCTGTGCACCTGCTGTCTCCTTCCTAGAACAATTCTTTCACTGAACTTTGAGCCACAGCTTCTGATGATTGGCTTTTTGAGCCACCAATACTTGATTGGCACAGACAGGACTTGACACTGTGCTTCTACGCTTTGCAAGCTGTATGGGAAGCGCGCTGTTTTCTGTCTATTGTCAGGAAGGGGATGGTCCAATTCACATTCTCCTCTCTCCACTCAAGTGACAGGCTTTGGGTTTTAACCAAAAATATGTCAAGTGCCACAACAGTGGTGTATGAAAAATAAAGCTCCCGCTCCTATTCCCTAGACAAAGACGGTATTCACTTAGCCAGTGTCTGGCTACTTCATAAATAACACTATTTATAACATCATACGTCTCTTTACTGAAGGAGGAGCATTCATTCAATCAATTGAACTTTTGCACAAATAATAAATATGACAAATTATGATGTAAGGTGGGCTCATTCATTGAGGGTTATCTTACTTACTATTAAAGGAGTCAATATTTTTTTAGTATTTTAATAATATTAGCTTTGCTTTGTATCATTTAGAAAGATGGAAGCCATTTATTAGACTAATTCAGGAAGTCTAATCTTCATTTATAAAAGAAAATTGAAAGTGGTGGGTTTTATTTAAATCTTTCTCAGATTTTTGCTAATCTGAATGATGCAGCGTCCCATAGGTTTGTATTAATTTTTGTTAACCAGCAGAGAAAATATGCAACAGAAGTGGCTGCTGCCTTTACAGCAGTGCCTACAGATGTTTTACATAAACAGATTGTGTTGACTATACTTAAGAAGGAAGAGAACATTGATTGTCTTTGATTAGGACTGAATACAGATATGGCCATAATGATTGCTTTAGAATTAAACATTTCCTTGTAGCTGGAAAATTATGGCTTTTTTTTTTTTTACCAGTTCTTGTAACATTGAGGGACTTCCATGAAGCCCATTAAAAATAGTGTGATCATGTAAAATATATGTTCAACTCAAAGTAAACCTTTGTGCTCTAAGTGATATTAGTTTGCAAGCTGGAGTCAATGCTTTGTGCTAAAAAGAGAAGTCTCTGGGATAATCACTCACTGAAATAATTTTGGTACTGTGTCACATGAGGCTGCATTACAGAGAAGCCCCAACTCACTTGCTTCAATAATTATGATTTCTTAATATTTATTACCGCTCTGGCATTCTCAAATCCCCTGCTCTTTTGTAGAAATTAGCTTTTTAATAAAGCGAGAGGAGAAGGTTAGTAATCTGTTTCCATCAGAGCAGAATGTCTTGTTGGCTTCACCAGATGAAAATTGACATCTATTTATCTTTCCCTTAAAGGTCATTGCCTGAACTTCTGACTCATAGATTTAGGGGTTACTGCTGTTATTTTAATAGAATTGTGGTTCATATAATAGTCCATCTTTGTTGTTTGTATGAATTAATATTGCCAAAGAGAATAATTTAAAATCCTTTCTTAATAGATGTTATTGCCAGCCATTAGAGTCTTGTGAAGGCACAGAGACATATGGGACAGCCTCAGAAGAATAATTAGTAAAATTCATATAGACAGCTTGCCATTCAAGGCTTCAGGACAGACAATAGCAGAAACCTAACGGTCAATCTGAACGTGGTTTCCGGTTGGGCATAGAGGGTTTGTTCTGAGCCTGAGAGTGTTTCTGGCGTGTTTCGTTTCAGGAACTACTGAGATTCATTTCTGTTCTTTTCTCTCTTCAACTCATAATGTTTGGTCAGTTTTCTTGTGTGTTACACGTTTTGATTCATTTTTATGTGAACCCCGTGTCACGCTTGGCTACTCTTCTCCACTCTTGACCCTGCATATCTCTTCATCCTTCTCACCACGGCCATCCCTTTGACATCCTATTAACTGAAATGTAGCCCAAGAAATAAATGCTCTCAAATAGAAATTTCTCTTTAGAAGTGTTAGAGAATTCTGTGACTCCGTAGAAATTTGTCAGGTTCCAAACACGCTGCACCTTAGTGTGGTTCTGTTCTTTACTTCTGGGTTCTAATGGGATGTCACTTCTTTCCCCAACATTACTGGTCTAAGATTGTTTGCGAAGGAGTCTACCAAAGACAACGTGGAGTCATTAAAGCAAGAAAATAGTTACTGATATCCCATTAACCTTGGTGCCTTTAAACATGAGAGGGTGACCTTAGGGTTTAGTATCCCTCATCCCGGGTGGATTCTTTCCTGAGTGATCTGCCCAGTGTGGGGAATGGGACCACGCATGGGAGCATTTCAGTTACTTGGAAAGGGAACTTGACAAAGGTAAGCAGCAGAGTTCATGTATCTAAGTTGGTGGCTGTACTCGGGGCATGAGGAAGGGTACTTACTAAAAATATTACTGTTCTGTGTACCATCCCTGAGCACTTTTTTCCCCCTTTCTCCTGCTTCATGCTCTCGATCTGAATACCATTATCCCCAATACTTGATTTTTGAGGTTTCATAGAGTTTTTCCAGTTTATTTTTATTCAGTGTGTATAGACATAGTACACGTATGTCTGTACACCACATGCCGTGCTTGTGGAGGCCAAAGAGGCACTAGAGCTGTGGTGAGCCACCATATGGTGCTGGGAATCAAACCCAAGTCTTCTAAAACAACACAGTGCTCTGAACCTCGGAGCCATCTTGCCAGACCCCAAAGATTTTATATATTTTTATATATTTTAACAGAAATTTTTATTCCTGATTTCTTCTTTTTTAAAAAAAAATTGGATATTTTATTTATTTACATTTCAAATGTTATCCCCTTTCCCGGTTTCCCCTCTGGAAACCCCCTATCCTCTTCTCCCTCCCCCTGCTTCTATGAGGGTGCTACCCCCACCCACCCACTCCAGCTTCCCTGTCCTGATATTCTTCTACACTGGGGCATCGAGCCTTCACAGGACCAAGGGCGTCTCCTCCCACTGATGTCCGACAAGGCCATCCTCTGCTACATATGCGGCTGGAGCCATGGGTCCCTCCATGTATATTTTTTGGTTGGTGGTTTAGACCTTGGGAGCTCTGGGGGGGTCAGGTTGGTTGATATTGTTCTTCCTATGGGGTTGCAAACCCCTTCAGCTCCTTCAGTCCTTTCTCTAACTCCTCCAATGGGTACCCCGTGCTTAGCTGTGAGCACCCACCTCAGTATTTGTTAGGTTCTGTCAGAGCCTCTCAGGAGTCAGCCATATCAGGCTCCTGTCAACACTTCTTGGCATCCGCAATAGTGTCTGGTTTTGGTATCTGTATATGGGATGGATCCCTAGGTGGGGCAGTCTCTTCAAGTAGAGCTGTCAGGCCCATTTGGTATCCAAAGACTTAAAGTTCACATATGAGTTTATTAACTTGAATTTGCCCTTGGTAAGACCACCAAAGAAGATTAATGGCTTCTAATGCTAAACAGTTTAAATCTTCCAAACAGTCCAGTTTGAAAACTTCATTAAACGTTTTAAAGCATTAAAAAAAGAAGCATAGGCCATTGGATGTTATCAAATGTAAAACCAATACAGAGTATGGGGCCAGCTTACAATGCAGGGTAGCATCCAGTCCTTGGTGTGTGGCGCACATGCACAGTATACAGCAGCACCTACAGATGTCTCTGTCTCTGTCTTAGGTACAGAAGGACTGGGATTCAGCATCACCTCCAGGGACGTCACCATAGGTGGCTCAGCTCCCATTTATGTCAAGAATATCCTTCCTCGAGGGGCTGCCATTCAGGATGGCAGACTCAAGGCAGGAGACCGGCTAATAGAGGTGAGTGGCTTCTAGGCCAGCACTTCTGGCTTCCCCGAAAAATTCCTTTCTTTGGGAACTAGCTTGGAAATATTTTCATGAAATAGAAAATTGTGTATTTTAGCAGGAGTGTTGCACCAGAAAACAATTTGTTTTACTGTATGTTTCTCCTGTTATCTGAAGGGATTATCTTTATGTCTAGATTATTCATAAATATTAACTATATAGATATTTGGTCTATGAGCCCAGAGCGTATCTTGTCATTATGCATGTACCATACCTCTGTGATTTTGATTTTTAGACAGCTTTCTACAGAATATGTGTCAGCATAGGCAAGTCAGCTACTTAGACAACAGAACCAAGACAGATAAAGTGAACATGGTCTTGCAGGAAGGCCAAAAGGTTGGCATGGCAACCTGGACCACGAACTGAGACACAGCATCCAACGTCATCAGCAAGGAAAACAGATTTTAGCAATCTCCTTTTGATGCTTATAGTTTAACTTCACTGGCATTTAAGGTCACTGCAAACATACGCATAGACATAATTTCTGATGTTGGAAGCTGTGCAAAAGAAAGAGGCACCAACTCAGAACTTAAGATCTATTTTTCTAAATGAAGCTAGATTCCACACTCATGCTAGTGTTTCTGTACTGAGCTGTGCCTCACAGCATCAAGCTACACGCCTACAACTGAGCCATACCCAAGTGCCCTCACTAGGGATTTTAAGCAAGAGTTCAACACTGGGTCATTATTTTCCCTACCAAACTGGTATGTATGTATGTATATATGTATGTATGTATATATATATATGTGTATGTGTATGTATGTATTTATCTTTTTTTTAGTGATTCTTTTTGGTGTTTAGTGTTTACCTTTTAATGATAGAGTATTCTTCATTTTCACTGAAACAACACATTTGTACTAAAGACTCCTGCTGTATTCTCCTGTTTGACTGTTGGAAAACCTGTTGCACACAGGCTGTTCAAGAG
Organism: Mus caroli; assembly: GCF_978045245.1. Lineage (NCBI taxonomy): Eukaryota > Metazoa > Chordata > Mammalia > Rodentia > Muridae > Mus > Mus caroli. The sequence goes on along the minus strand of NW_028227265.1, from coordinate 1,927,272 downwards.
CTTAGTTCTTGTAGTGGCTTTATGTTGACTTGACCTCCTGGTTGCTCTGTTTATGGCATGTTTGTGGCAGTTGCAGCTCTGGTTTATGAGTGAGCAATAAAGCATTTATTACTTCCTCACTGACATCTGGCTACCTGATCGACTTCTTTTATGAGCCACCAAAGCTTCTATGGTTACCTGGTCATGACCAAAATTTGCACAGAAAGACTCTCACTTACTAACCAACACTGTCAGTTCTGGATCTCTGGCTTTTCTTCCTCTGCAGTTCTGGACAGGGTTGTAACTAAACGTTTTCTCTTTGTTTTAGGTCAATGGAGTAGATTTAGCAGGCAAATCCCAGGAGGAAGTTGTTTCCCTGTTGAGAAGCACCAAGATGGAGGGGACTGTGAGCCTTCTGGTCTTTCGTCAGGAAGAGGCTTTCCACCCAAGGGAAATGGTGTGTAACTGTAAGGCAGATGGAAGACTCCTCATGCATGTGAACCAGTGACCTAGGCTGCCTACTCAGTGGTGAATGTTTGTGTCCACCTGCCATCAGGGGTCTCTAGTTTTTATTTTCTTCATGCATATCTCAATGCAAAGCATTCTCAACCACACCAGTCTTAGCAATAGACGCCTCAACTATGCGTGGATAGGTGCTTAATAAACAGCTTACAGGGAAGGTTTCAGGGAAATCCTGTGTTTATCACTGTTTCTCCTGCTAACCCTGTTGAAACCCAAGATCACCCCAAAGAGTATACTCAAAACACTGCCAAACCCTCTTCTCGTATGACAGGTTTTTGGGTTTTAGATTTTTGTAGTAAACACAACCTAAGCAAAGTTAATGGCGCTTCCTGTTTGATGGATAGGGAAACTTAACAAAATTAGTGTCAGGAAAATAAAGACATGTTGCAAGCACAGGTGACCTTGGTTGGAAAAACATAAACAATAGTCACTGTTTATAGCTCGCCTTTGCCCTCCACACTGATGTTAACCATTAAGCAGAGGTGTCGAAATGGTTTTGGTGTGGGAATAAGATAACAGAGCGTAAATGTAGTTCTGAATATGCTTTTGAAAAAAAACTGTTGTTTTTATTATTTATATGTGAATTTTCTATACTTAGGTATAAAAGTGGCTTGTTTAGAAGAGTCGGCCTTATCTTTTGATGTGGTTAGAAGGTTGTCTTGGCTCAGGCACAAGCAGCATCTTAAATATCCCGAAGCAGATTTGACCCGAGCCATCTCAGATGTTTGATATCTCCTTTCAGCTAGCTGCTAGCTTTGTGTAGCCCTGACAAGTGACAGGATTTAGGGCTACAGTTCCCAAATCTGTCACATAGGCCCGATTCTCTTAAATTATGCATTGTGCTGCATCATGGCTGATATATTCACCATAGAAATTAGTTGTTTATTTAAATATCTGTTGAAGCTAAATTTCAGTCATGGGTGTCCAATCCCTTGTTACACACAGACCTGAAAATCTGACTTGGCCTTGTGGGGATATCAGACTCTGATAGAGGGTAGTAAGTGAACACTTGTGTGTTGTGTTTATTTTGAATAAATTATGAAAACTTCGTCATAGTTAACAAATGTTTAATGCATCCTCTCTCCATTTAAATGCCGTTTTTTCCTTTTACTCCACTCTTATCCAATTTTGCGTTTAAGATGCCACCTGATCCTAAATCTGGGATGTCTCTATTCGATTGCAAATGAGCCCCCTCCAAAGCACCAGCCTCCCCTGGGTGGGCAGGCAGCCCCAGCTCTGCCTGGCACTCTGAGGCTGCATGTTGGCCTTACTGAGCCTGCCAAACTGCAGCCCTGTTCTTCAGTAGTCTCACAGGAGAGCGAGTGCCAGCCTGAGGTTATGCAGGTTCTTCTGGGCCAATTTGGATCTTCCAGGCTTCTGTTTCTCCCTTCTGCTGCTCCCCCTCCCCCTCCCCTCCCTCATTTAATTTATTGCTTGTGAGCTTTTCATTAAGGACAGGGCCAGTAGGCTGTCAGTCTGTTATGCTTGCTGCAGCTGCTTTTTGAGACTTAAAATAATAACATTTCTGAAAAGTCAAAGTGAGTGTTTAAAAATAATTCTTAACTCCAATTAATGTAACTCTTCTCTCTGTCTCAGTTCTAGGGTCTTAATCTAAGTACTTTTTAATCGGTGTTTTGCCTTTTGTTAAAAATTAAATAAGCCAAATTATCAACCTTTCATGTTCTGTATTATATAGGAAGAATTACATGTGTTTCCCATAGAATACATTCTAGTGCTTCCCACTGTTGTACAGACTGGTTTTTATCCGTATAGCTGTCAAATAGCCCTGAGGTTTGGTTGGGGACATTGGAAAACACATTTAGAAATAGCAGCATATTTAGATACAGAGTTTGATGAGGTTTCTTTTCCTGCACATAGCTTAGGAGGTAATGTAAATGAATGGGGAGACTTCTGTCTAGAAGAACTGCTGAAATCTGAACCTAAACCCTGACAGTCCAGAAGACAGCCATATGTCAGCCCACTTATAATGACCTTACAATGTTTACTTTTCAATGTAAACAATCTAATTTTAAAACAATCTAATCTTTTTTAACAAAGCATTGTGTCCCTGGCCTTGATGATGAAAACCAGTCTGTACTGATATTTCTCTTTCATTCTTCTAGAATGCTGAACCAAGCCAGATGCAGACTCCAAAAGAAACGGTAAGAAGCTTGTCTTTAGAGTGTTTCAATACTTGCTAATTCACTATGATACTGTTTTTCCTGTCTCTTTACCAAAGTGATCTAATTTTAAAATAATTTTTATTTTGTTCTATATTGGGGGAAAGGCCTTGTCCAATAGGCATAAAGAGGGATTATTTTCTGTTCCTTTGTACAATATGGTGAGGTTAAGAGAGTGTAGGATAAAGTATAATCAGGAAAGATATGGTGATGTGTCAGTGATGAAGGTAATCATAGTTGCTACAGTAAAAAAAGGAAGGGGATAAGTCAGGCGTTCAAGTTCAAATACAGATGTAGCTCAACTATGTTCCTTTTAGAAAACTAGCCCTAATCCACACTGGGAACTAAGGGTATGCCGTATTCTGTCTGTTATAAGCAATATGTTGGTCTCTGTGACAATATATTCCATGGTAGAAGAGAGAGAATTTAGTGCTGACAGTAATTAGCCAGATAAAAGTCAGGATCTTTGTATATTAAATGATCTTTATATCTTAAATAGCAAATAAAAATATTCCCAAACTCAGCCAAATATGGTGGTACATGCCTTTAACCCCAGCACTTGGGAAGCAGAGGTAGGTGGATCTCTGTGTGCTTGAGGCCAGCTTGGTCTACATAGTTAGTTACAGGACAACCAGGGATATGTAGGAGCCCTACTCCCTCCCCTATCCCACCCTCCAAAAGTTATAACCAAATAGGTAAACCAAAATCATCAGACTATAAGGCTTTAATCAGACTTGATTTTTAAAATACAGATGATACATAAACTATCAATGTAAATAAATAGAATGATATTTTCAAACATCTCATAATTTTAAAACTGGATGGCAAATAAGACCCCAGAGCAGAGTCAGGTCAGAAAGTAGCATCAATGAGTACAGGTTAGAAAGAGCCACAAGATTGAGGTTTTGGATGTATAATGACTCAGCCAGTCACAGCCATGAAAACCCTGAGGAGAGCTAAGGAGAGTGCTCTATCTGAAAAGATAGTCACTGTGGCAAAGACAATGGAGAGCTGTGTAGTGTGGACCAGCAGAGGTTGTCAAAGCACAGGCAAATAGGCCCTCTAACTCCAACGAGCAATTCCGCACACAAATTTTTCACACATGTATGAACTTGTATGTGTATTTATACGTATGTATGTTTGTGTCTAAAGATGGCATTTCAATTTAGTAGTAAACTGTGGCTTAGTCAGCCTGTACAACAACAGTTATAAAAAGTGGTTTATTTACTTAGTGCTGGGCTCGTCCCCAGATACATACTGAACATCCTATTACAGAGCTGAACTCACAGCCAACCATTCACCTTTACAAATTTGACACTTTCTTTACCAGCCACCATGGTAAATCCTAGCTGGTCCCGAACTTAAACATCAAAAGTCCTGGAAAATTATGAGCAAAAAGAAAATGTGAAACTTTTGATTTACTCTGGAAGAAAAAATACCTGTGACTTCAAAACCTGACACACAGGCAGCCCCCAGCTTACAAAGGGTCAAAATACCAGTTTCACAGGAGGGCAAAACATATGTATAACATCCTTTTATCTCAGTTTCCATGAGAAATCAGTAGGTGATCGGAGCACTGGAATGCCTTATCAGATGAAAATCTCTGCAGTAGATATTTTATCCACACGTAAGCTAACAGAGTGTTCGCTGCGGTGCTGGATAACGTTGGATATGCTAAATGCATTTTGGGTTTGCAGTGTCTTCAGCTTAGAATGGGTTTATCTAGGTATAATTTCACTGTGAGTCAAGGGACATTTCTGTTCTCCTACATCTTTATGTGTACATATTTATTTTTATCTTATGATTAGTATTATACATTGCTATAGCCGTATCCCAAAGCATTTGCTGTATAAACACAGGAAGAGGGATTTGCAGAACGGCTGTGGGATGAATGGCGCTCCTCTGCAGCTCTGAATCTTCCTGACTTCTGTGGTTTCTGCAAAGCATAATGTGATTAGAATCCTTCATCTGCCCACACCGATTCTTATCAAGTCTGAGGGATGTAGGGGTATTGGAAAGACAAACAGAGCCGACTCGCTAAGGAATTGAGTTGGAATTCCTTATGGTACCTTTACCAGGATAACAACTGCTTAATGTTTCTGACATATTTACCTCAATTTTTTCATCATTTGTTCTCAGCTGTCTTTGTAGCATAGCGATAAACTTTGTACACTTTTTTTTTTACTTAAAAACTTTATTATCTTCAAGGCTATTCTGGATTAATTACCTTTAGGTAATTTTTTTTCTTGTGAAAATCTCAAAAAGTTCTCTTCATCCACCTCTTCTGTAACTTTAATTTTTTTTCAAAACCTAATTTTAGTAATGGTTCTTAAAACACTTTAACCTCCCTTTCATTCCACCAGAGGTAGTGGGAAAGAAAAGAGATGGGGGAAGTGGACCTGTTTAGGAACATTCTTGGGAGCAACTCCTGTCTGTGGTGTCTGGGAATTGACAGTTCTGTTCAGTTACCAGTGGCAGCTCGATCCACTTGCAAACACTTCATGAATACATTAGCAGTCCAGCTTGGTAGAGTAGAGATATCAAACAAGAATCCACAACAGTGGCACTACCTAACAGAGACAGCCAGGCCTCAGCCTCAGCACGAGTCAGCAGAAAGGACCAGGAGGAATACCAGAAAAAGTTCTTTGCTATGCCTCTCTAAGCAAAGCAAAGATCAGTGAAGTCTCGAGACCCACAAGAGAGGCACAACTAGCTCTGTGAGCAACCTAGTTCAACTGCTGTCACTGTCCATTGAGTCCTATTTATACTCTACAAACATCCCATGTCCTCCATGAGTCTTGCCTCAGTTGACATCACTCTGCCAATCAACCCAAGTCCACTGAAGCAGCAAGAAACTGCAGCACACCAGCAGAAGTCTCTGTGTTTCTCTTTATGGAGTCCCGACAAATGCAGCTTAACTACTCAGTGTAAGGCAGACCAATACATGCATGTCATCAGTGAAGAATCCTTCATCACGTGTCCTTTCACATGCTTGTTTGAACAGAATATACTTTCACCTGTGTCTGCTTCAGCGAAATGTTCCTTCATGTGTTGCCACAGCAAAACACCATGCAACTGACTTTCCAAGGAACCCTGAAGTTTCTATTTCATCTTCCATTGTTAGCACTCTGGAACATTTGAACACCGGTTTCACCCTTTTCCTTCCATGCGGGCTTCACACTGTTCTCACTGTATAACATTTATTCCCCTGAACTGACAGTAAATTATCTAAGTAATTCTCTGTTTCTCCTGAATGTCTCAATGCAAGGACATTTTCTTATGTAGCCATACTCTAGTTGTTAGAACCAATAAAGTGACCTTGGTTTTACAGTGCTCCAACTGCCCACAGTAGTTTATAAAATAAACGAGTAAGAAGTCAGAATGGCCCTCTAGGCTCCAGCCCAAGCCAGGTCATGGCATGGCATTGAGTCATGTGTCTGGAATCTTCGTCTGGAGTGGTTCTTTAGTGTATCTTTGTTTTACATTTTTTGAAAATACTAAAGTGAGAACCTTTTTAATTCTTTAAAGAGCACATCTCTTTGAGAATATCCCTTCACTTGGGTTTTTCTGATTGTTTTTTTCCTTTGAATACTTTTCAGGTCAGATACTGGAAGTTAATAGCTATTATTGTTATAAACAAACAAAAAATAGTCTTTAAAAATATTTGTCCTTCGTTGAATCAGGAAATAACGTAGAAAGTCCAGATATGTGATTGTGATCTAAAAAGTATGAATAAGCACATACGTAAGAGTAAGGCATAGCTCTAAAGAATGCCTTTAGCAATTGGATGATTGTTCCCAGTCAGTTTATAGCTTTTAATTAGAGTTTGCAAAAGGGGACTGCCTATTATTGACCCATTCTTTCTTATTGAATGGCTTCCTCCCCTCTCTTTTGAATTTGAAGTATCTCTCCCTCATTATGGATCCTCCAGGAATCTACAGGCTAAAGACTCAGTAGAGCAGGACTCCTGTGTAAGAGCTTTGTGAACATATCACTGCTGTCTCCATGTGCTCCTCCCATCTTACTGTGCTCTGTATCGACGACTTTTTCCCCCTTTGTTTTCTTCTCTCTATTTTATGCATTTCTTCGACCCAGAGATTTGATAGTCACTCCCCCTTCTTTAGGAATGATTGATGTGATTAAGTTCACTGTACTTTCACAGTCCCTCCTGGGCAGTCAGAATCTCAGCTACTGGGACTAGTGTTAACAGAAGAGAAAACACTAGGTAGGGAATGAAGAAGGCTGTTGGTCATTTTTCTTCCTCAGTGGACATTCTTCTCTGAGGATTATGGGAAACTCGATAGCTTTCACAGGGCATGCTAGGCAGAACCCCCATTTCTAATAGGCTTGGCCAAAACAAAACAAAACACCTTTGTTTTCTGGACATTAAAGGCAAATTTGCTGATGGAGAAGCATGCAGGGGAGAACTGCAGTCAAGTTTGATGGGAACTTGTTCATGCTTTACAGACATGCACACAGTAGATACCCACTACCCATGTGTGTGAGAGAGCAGCCAAACCAGCTGAAGCATGTTGGAGAACGTGTTAACCTTTGTGCTGAAGTGCAAACTAGAACCCTTTAGTTGAAGGGACACAGCTTCAGGTGGCACAACAAGGAGGTAGAAAGTGGTTTCTACTCTGCCGGAGCACGGAGGTCCCTGCACTAGGTCAGCGTTTATCATGATGCATCTCAAAATGGTTTTTGAAAAGCAAGCTTTTAAAAGTTACTGCTTCCCCCAAACCCTAAATTTCTAAAAGCTGGTGTTAATTTCAGTCTCCTTCAAGAGCCAAGAGGATTAATAATGAAATGCTAATGAGGCTGACAGTGCCTCCCTTCAATGTTCTTAATGGCAATAAAGTCTCAAGGTTTGATACAAGAACCATAAGAGAAGACCCTCCCACCCCACCCCCAAGGCCTCTTGCAGGTTTTCACAGTAAGTGAAACTGCCAAGCAAGGCAGTGGGGGAGCGCTCCCACCTTGATTAGCCTTTTTCTTCATGAATTCACTCAGCTCCTTGTCTTGATTTTTCAAGTAGGGGGAAAAAAAAAACAACAAAACTGAGAATTTTAAGCTTTTGTAAAATCATTATGGAAATGTTGGAATCAGTAAACATGAGAAAGCCAAACTGAAGATCTAAATCTGCCAATGACAGTTAAGGTCCTCTGAATTGGAAAAAAGAATTGGTAACGGTTGAGTCCCTGTGTGCATAAAACACAGCTGTGATTCCTTGAATTTAGCAAAGCCCAAGAACCTACAGTATCCATGACTTCTCAAACGCAGCATTCTCAGTAAAATCTATTTGTCTCCTAATTGTTTCTGAATTCCAAATACAAGCAGACAGTGATGTGGCTTGGAGTTATTGATGCTGTTTTTTTTTTTCTTTTGATTATTGAAATCTCCCACATGGGGTGTTCTTTTAAGTATTATTACTTCAGTTGTTTGTAATGCTGATATGAACACGGTTTCTTTTACATGTTTGCTAGGCCAGTGCTCTCACACTGAAATGCTCCCAGCCTCCAGATGGTATATTTTTGCATTTACAGTAAGACTGCAACAGTAGTCATTTATAGAATAATTAATTACCTAGTGTTTTGTTTTAGAGAAATGAAAAATGAAGTGAACATTAGCATTTATAGAGCATTGCATGAGTATAAAGATATTTCTGTATAATAAATGTGTGATATATCAATATTTTGATACAGTTACTTGACCTTGGTTTGTCTCCAGTTCACTAGTTTTATTGATTTGAACCACAATTATTCTCTGGGAATATTGTAAAGATGAAGTGGTTACAAAGAGCAGAGAAGCTCAGTCAGATGGTAAATATTTACTTTATATTGACACTATCCTTTAAACATTTATTTTTCGTTATTACTGCATACTAACCATGTTCTAAAAAGGTTGCAGTTTTATATCATTGAAAACTGACTCCTTACTCACTGTCCAGCTATTCTTTGAAATGTTTCCAAGAATGCACTCCTGCATGGCTGGCCATGTAGGCCAGGAGCTTCTAGACCGCCTTTCATGAGGCCCCTGCTTTATCACCAGTGACACAAACATGTATGCACACACACACATATGTATGTATGTTTGTGTGTGTGTATATATATATATATATATATATTTGAAAAGCCTCAAATTCACTTTTAAATCATTTTATTGTTACTTGATTTAGGCACTTAGAATTTTTCAAAAATTGGATAGGATACAAAAAAAAAAAATCCTGTTCCTATCCTCTATAATAACCAAGTTTTATGAGGAACTGAGAGTTGTTTGAAAGCCGTCCATCTAGGGTGACAGTTCACCACTGTAACTGATGGTCCACTTTAAATGACTAAAAAGGACGCTACAGCAGTGTTTCCAATTTGGGAAACGGGAGGACTACTTTTCAGGCTTCTCTGAGGCCTAAGCATTCTAAGACTGATGCTGCAGGAGAAGTCTGTTTTTTCCACTTGAGATGGTTTGTTTCACCTTTGGTGGGGTTGCTGAGGACCTGGACAGCAACCTGCCCTTTCTTCTTGGGTACTGAACTTGCATTTAGTAATAGAATGTGGACTCACACCATACTCCATTTAGTTATAGATTCATTTTTCATTTCTTCCTCTACTTTAGGTGGGGGGGTTGAACAAGAGTTTATATATCCTAACTGTGTGGGATCTTGAAAGACTTTCTTTGAGCATCTTCAGTTAGGAAACCAAAGAGTTGTACATAGCTAATTAATTAAACAATGGTGCTTATGCGATATTCGTCAGTGATATGATGTGTGATTGTGAGATTATGGAAATCTCTTCCCAGATGTTATTCGGTTCTATCTTGTCTCCCAGATGTTGCTGGTTATAGCTCAGCACTGGCCCTAAATCTGAGCACCTTTCCTGGCTAGCTTTGTATCATTGGGTTTTTGATATTGCCTATGCATAAAATGGACACAGTGTCAGTGAATATTGAACTAACTGCTAATGACTGTAAATCCTCCATGCAAAGACAAATGATTTGCTTATCTTGGCTTTTTAAAAGTTGTTTTACATAGCAAAGACAGAATAGTACAAAGACTTTGCAGACTAGCCCCAGACTTTAGGAGTCTATATATCTCTTTTGTGTTATCCCTGTGTTTCTTAGAGTCACTTGCAGGTTTGGTACAACACTGATGTAAGCATGGCCTGAAGCTCCTCACTACCAGACCAGGCTCAGGGTTCATCTTGAAAGACAGTTGTACCATCCTCATGGATCCTGTCAAGGAAAGAAACCTGCCTATTCTCATTAGAGAACTTGTTATTAGAGATCTTTCTTGTAGTAGTTGGAGAAAGAGGCATCGATATTTTAATACCCTGTGCAATTCTTTTCCCTTTTAGAAAGCTGAAGATGAGGACGTTGTTCTCACACCCGATGGTACCAGGGAGTTTCTGACTTTTGAAGTTCCACTGAATGACTCAGGATCTGCAGGGCTTGGTGTCAGTGTCAAGGGGAACCGTTCCAAAGAGAACCACGCAGATTTGGGGATCTTCGTTAAGTCCATTATCAATGGTGGAGCTGCATCTAAAGTAAGAGCTGGTCATTCTCGTTCATCCCACTGCTGGCGAGGTTTCTCACCCACCCCTACCCCCACCCCCGACTGATACGTTCTTTTAGTAACATTTTCTTTATAGATCCTCTATTTAGGTGAACATTTGGGGATTGGAGCTCATTACTTTAACTCTTCATTCTATCTCATCTGTAGTCTTATTCGTTCAGTGATAATAATGTGGGAAGGCAAAGCATGAGTCCTGGGCTGGGGAGAAGGTATCCTTTTCCTCCCCCTCTTGGGAGGACATTTGCTCCTTCTAGACCTAGAGTGAGTTTCCTAGCTGTTTATAGAAAACAGTTTTCTACAGTTGTCTTGATGTTCATGGATCTCATTTCTAAACCACCTTGATGGCTGTTTCTGAAAGCAAGCAAGCCCATGATGATCACTTTGTGTCCTTTGAATTAGTATTCCATTTAGTTAACAGATTATAATAATGGCTTGGGAATGTCTAAAAGGCTGAAATAGACAGAGGCTACAGCAGCTGCTTACAATGAGATGAAAGCCCCCAGATCCCTTTTTCTTTCCTTTTTTGTTTTAATTATTTAAACTTACAGAAAAGCAGTCTCTTGCAGACTGCTCAGCAATCCTCACTTGCCTTCTTCACAGGATGGAAGGCTGAGGGTAAATGACCAGCTGATAGCTGTGAATGGAGAATCTCTGCTGGGCAAAGCCAACCAGGAAGCCATGGAGACTCTACGGAGGTCCATGTCCACCGAGGGCAACAAGCGAGGCATGATCCAGCTCATTGTGGCGAGGCGGATCAGCAGATGTAACGAGGTAAAGAGAGGATGATGCCTGGGAGAGCCATCACTTATCTCTTTGGCTATATGAGGTTGTGCGGGTTTGTCAGGAGAACATCTTGTTTTCAAACATTGTCTCATGTGACCCAGCATAGTGTGAACTTTCTGTGGAGGATGACTTTAAACTTCAGATCCTCTAGCTCCACTTCTCCAGTGCTGGAGTTACAAGTATGCACCATCATTTTTGGTTATACAATAGAGGGGACCAAACCTAGGGCTTATTCTAGACAAATGCTCTATGAACTGAGCTATAGCCCCAGCCTTATGACATACTTGCTATAGCAAGGCCAGATCTCCTAATCCTTCTAATCCTTTCAAATAATGCCACTTCCTATTAACTGAGGTTCAAATATATGAGATTATGGAGGCCTTTCCTATTCAAACCAACACATACTTGTATTGTTTTTATTTGCCAAGTGTAGAATGAAATAGGCATAATTATTAAGCTAATTTTTACAACAAAGATCAATATAACATTAACTGAAAACCTCAGTCATTCTTTTGAATGGGAAGAATTCAAATTTGATCCTGAGAGTCCCTGTTACCCACAGGACTGCCCCTCTTTATTCTACTAGTGGTGCTAAGGGGTGGATTCCAGATATTACACTGGCTGGTCATGTGTTCTTACTGACTTGTATCTCAGCCTTTCAGTGATGTCTTGAACAGTGGTTATTTTTTGTGAAATCATTGTTTGGTATTTTTAGTCCAAGTTGTGCAGATGCTTGTGAATAGTTCTCAGAATGGTGTGCAACACATGTATCTATATTAGGTAGTTCTTTAGAGAAATGAGTTGTTTCCAATTCCTGAGGACAGTGGTTAGCGGACAGGTATGTATTAAACATCTTCTGTATGTTAGAAATTTTGATAGGTTCTGAAAACACAGCAGTGTCTATTCACAAAAGTATCATCACCTTGATCTTTTTAAAAGCAAGATCCGGAAGCTAAGAAGACAGCAGAGAGGGAAGATGCTGCTGCACAAACATGAGGACCTGAGTTTCCATCCCAGATACATAGAGACAAAAGAATCCGTGGATTCTGGAGCTCACTGGCCATCCATCTGGCTGAGTCTCCGAGCCCCAGGTTCAATAAGAGATTCTGACTCAGAAAAAATAAAGCACAGAGCCATAGAGGGTATCAACTGCTGGCATGTGCACACACATACATACATGCATGGATGCATGCATACCCACCCACTACCACACACACATTCACATATACTCACACACAATCTCATAAACACGCACACACCCTGAATGTGGAATGGTGTGGGAGACTTTTGCAATAAAGAGTAACAAAGATCATTCTGTTTCTGTAGGATTCTGATTCCCCAAGAGTAAGGCAAACGTGCACCAGCTTGAAAATGTTTTGATAAAGGCACTGATTTATTCCATTTTGCCCTATGAAAGATGTGAATCTAGATTCCCTACTGAAATATCCCTGTCACTTTTACTTCTACGTTTGAATTTACATGAATGAAGACGATTTAAGTGTGGGAGCAGCCATGATCCACATAGCTGACTGTGTTTCTCTGTTATCATTTCCTATATGGCTGGTTCTTACTGTTTCTTAGGACACAGTAGCTTATAGTTTGTGTGTGTGTGTGTGTGTGTGTGTGTGTGTGTGTGTTGCTGAGTAAGTATGGAGAAGCTATTTGTACTGAGAGGATTTGACTAAAGAATTATGCAGCCAAAGGAGCGCAGTTTGGGTTCCCAGTAGGCCTCACGTGTGCTTTTGCTGGTGTGAGATTTATATCACTTCCCAAAACATTTTCTGTCCGAGTCATCGTGGAAGGATTGTGTAAATTATGCTACAGTAAATATAGGTGTCCCCATAGGCCATCCTGCTGTCATGAGTGAGTCCCAGTCTACAGTAATGTTCTTGAGCTCCTTGTAGGTATGAGTCTAGTCTGAGTCTGTAGCATAGTATCTCACCCAAGTCTCTTGAAGTTAAAGGCTTGTATTCTTGATGTTCTCTTAGAAAAGGCAGGAATTCATGAAAAGAAGCTTCTGTATTGGCCACATGGTTCTGTTCCTCGTGGTTGGGGTGCTATATTGTGTGTATGTGGGGGGGGGGGGAGGCAGTTGATGTATGCATATGGCACACATGCATTTGCTTATCTATGACATTCTCTGAGGCAGGGTCTCTCTGACATCACAGTTCTCCAGTTTGGCTAGACTGGCTGGACTGTAAGTCCCTGTGATCTGCCTGAGATCTCTCTCCACTTGTCTACCACTCTACAGCACTACACTTTACAGAAAGTACTGCCGTGACTTGGTTTTACACAAGCACTGACGCTCTGAACTCAAGTCCTTGTGTTTACTGCACAAAGACATTATCCTCTGAGCTCTTTCCTTCTCACCCCTACCCAAAGTGCTTGCCTCACACCCAAAAGTCCCTGGGAAAGCATTTACCTAGCTCCATAGCCTCTCTGTGTAGACTGTCTGCCTAACATCGGCATAGCCTTATATCTGATCTCCACACTAGTTGCTGTTTAAAACCTGTGTTTCTTGTAGTTCTGCAGCATGCAATGGTCTCCTGAGCAGTGCTTCTGGTCTACTTTGCTTGATGTCGGAGTTCTAATCTCTGCTCTCTTTCCTCTGCTGTGAGTCTCTGGCTCCACTTCCTGTCCTTCCTGTGTATGTGAGCCTCAGACTCTTCCCAGGTTGATCCTCTCTGCATATCTTCCCAAGCTGATGCTTGCTTCCAAGCTTGTTCCTCACCTGCACAGTATGTTTGTGTTCCACAAAATCCCAACATTTTTCATGAGGAAAATATAAGGGAACTAGTCACCTTGTGTTAGCATACATAGACATGTGGTGTCATCTACTGCAAACAGCACTGTCTGATCGCCCTTTACTACATTTACATTTCTTTGTCCTTATAGATCAGAGACTTTGTGTGTAGAGGGACCTGTGTAGGTTCTGTGTAGACATGGTGCTCTTCCAGATAAAGGCTTGAGCATCCCTGTGGTTGAGGGTTTGTGGGTGTTCCTGGAACAGATGCCCAAGGATACTGAAGGATAATGATGTAATGCTGAATCTCATGAGCTTGTGTTCTGCCAACAACCTCCTCCTATGCAGAGATTAGAGATGTTCTCCATGCATATCTCCTAAGCACTGGAAATATGTCTTCAGAGATATGAGGTTCCCATAAGCTCTCAGACATGGCCTCTCTATCTATGGCTTTGTCTGGGAGTGTCTCTTCCCAGCCCGTTCTTGTGCATCTGAGCTGTCCTAATGTAGATACTGCCCTTCCCTGTGTTCTGTTAGAGACTGACTCTCACTAGCTAGATGGACCTTCTTCCACAGTCTGCCAAGCAAATTGATCTCTTTAGTTCTCCAGGGTAGATGCCTGGTCATGTCGCCTGGCCCCAGGGTCAGGCCATTGTGGAATTGTCTGCATTGCTCCACCTGATCATGCTCTGTTTCACAGACACGTAGGTGCCTGGTAACTCACCTGGTCTCTCTTTACCTTGAATCTGGCTGCTGCTTCTACCACCTTTTCCTCCTCGCTGAGTCCCTCAGGCATCCTTTCAACTTTAGAATACTCTCTTCACTATGTTTTCATAGCCCCTTTACTTCTGAAGGATGATGGGAGATTTTTAGAAATTGTGCCCTATCCCTATTCACTCCTAAAGGATGATGTTATTAAAGACAGATTTGGTTGGTTGGTTGTTTTTGTTAGTTTGGTTTTTAATATCATGATTTTTTTTCTTTTTCCTTCCTTCCTTCCTTCCTTCCTTCCTTCCTTTCTTCCTTCCTTCCTTCCTTCCTTCCTTCCTTCCTTCCTTCCTTCCTTCCTTCCTTCCTTCCTTCCTTCCTGTTTGGAATACATGAAACAGGAAGACAAATTGAGAAATCTGTTGCCTTCCAAAGGAGGCTGGAGGGGACTAGTACCTCTGTGTGGTCCTCAGAATAAGCTATGTATGAGAATTAGGCTGATTTTAAATATCTGAAGGGAATGGATATTTGTGGGAATTGCTGTAATTTGTCATAGAATAGTTATTTCAGTATGTCTGTTAGAGAAGCAATTCTATATAAAACCTTGTTTTAGCCTAAGAATAAAGCTCTGCCAGGTGAGCCGTATCTTAAATCTCATGTGAGGGGATTTAGATATCAAGGACTGCTTCAAAATTAATTCTTTCTTTAGATTTTATCCTTTTGGAATTAGAAAGCTACACAGAATAGAAGCGGCCCTGAGGAATAAGTCCTGATTCTTGACCTGTGTGTTTTATGAGATGAATTTGGATAGGTCAGTGAAGAGGGGGAGTAGGGGACATGCTATGGCCAGCATGGTGACAGTCATTTAGAGGATCCTCACCATCACACATTTGATCTGACTGACTGTGTCATTTCCCAGTGATATGGAGAGGAACATGGGATTCTTGTGTGAGTTTCTGGTTCTTCTGTCAAAGGGCTCAGTAACCTGGAGGCCCATCCCATTAAGATTCTTGCTATCACTACCTAAGGGCATGAAGGAAACTAAATAAAAACAGAATTTGAATATAACACTGAGCCCTAAAACTCTCCCCCAATTGGTTATCCAACCCTAAGTGGCCAGCCCTGAACTCATATACATAGAAGTAACATTATGTGGACTGAGCAGGTTGTATCTATATATTTCTGAATAATGACAGTTTTTTTAAAGACCATGGATTTCTGAGAGTTGAGGGAAGAAAGGGGAAAATTATATAATTATATTTTAATTAGAAAATTTTAGATTTACTTATTGTGTATTTTATGCATATGAGTGCTCTGTTTTCAAACATGCCGGGAGAGGGAATCAAATCCCATTACAGATAGTTGTGAGCCAACATGTGGTTACTGGGAATTGAACTCAGGACCTTTAGAGAAGCATTCAAGTGCTCTTAACCTCTGAGCCATCTCTCCAGCCCCTTAAAAAATTTCTTTTAGAAGCCAATAACCTCTCTCTTAGATCTGAAACATATCTGTTTATTATTTACTTCAGGCTTATGACTCTTTCAACATAAATATTGTCCATACAGACCTATAAGGTAGTCCGGATGCCATACCCTGATGGACCCAGCGTAAAAGAGCACTCCCCTACAACCTGCTGGGCTATTTTCTGTAGACTCTGACTCATTCTTTTTTTATTCAGCTAATTGTACAGTCAGTCCGTGCCTGCTTTATGACAAACATGGGGATAAAATGTAAATGGAAACTAGAATTTCAAATAATAAGTTCAATAATAAGTTCTCCCAATTGCTCGCCAGGATCAGGCTGAAGGTAACTGAGCAGGAGGTTCAGGCTATACTGATACTAACTTTTCCTACCTTTCAGGCAGAGACGATGGTTTTTAGATCTCTCTAGCTCCTCCAAAAAAAAAAAATTAATTTAGAATCCAGAAATTGTATTATTATTTTCCATAGAGTTTTAAGCATTTTATAAGAAGAAAATATTGTAAGTAATTAAGAAAAGTACAATCTTTGGATAATATCCAAGTGATTTATTAAAGAGCATGCCAATGCCATTTATAAAAGCAATATATCATCTGAATATGTTTTTGAAAACATATTTATACTGCTTTGCAATTTTCTTATGGTTTCTACCATTTATGTAAATAAAATCATAAGAGTGATTCATAGGAGCCTTTATCACTGACCTTGCTTGTTAATTGCTTTGCACGGTGACCACAAAGAAAAATAAATTTCCAGTTAATGAGTCAAGAGATGGGATATTTTATATCCTGCAGAATGGGTGCTGTACTGGAAACACCAACTATTTTTTCTCAGTAGATAGAAAGTTGTTCTAGAGACCAGGGCAAGGGTCTTTGCAGCCTGAGAAGTGCAGCTGTGCTGACACACTGGTTTTTCTAATTTTATTGTTTTTAAAAATTGTATCTTTTTATTGAATTTTTATTAATTTTAGTAATGTTTATTAGGCATTAAGCTAACGTTTAAAAGCTGGCGAGATGTGGACGAGTGGGTAGTAGTGCTCTTCAGGCTGCCTTTATCCTGCCAGCCGGGGGACCACCTGACACACCCTGCTTTTGCACTACTTTGGTCCCAGCACTTAGAGATCTCTTAAGTTCCAAGACTGACAGGGCTATGGAGAGAAGCCCTATTTTGAAAATACAAACAGTACTAACCCCCACAAAGAAAACAAAACAAAATCCTGGAGAAGTTGCAGGGTGTGGCCCCAGCATCCTGATGTGCAGAGACAGGGGCATTTCTGTGAGTTTGAGGCCACCTTGATCTCTATATAGTGAACTCCAAGCTAGCTAGGACTGCATCTGCATAGTGAAGCCCTGTCGCCAAAACAAAACAAAACCAAGCTAAAACTGGAGGAATTAAAAGGTGTTCTAAATCCTGTTAAATATTTATATTGTAGACTATTGATGGCTTCATTTAAATCTGTCTTTCATATGTAAATTAGACAAGGTTGCAGAGCTACATGTTTACATGGGCACCCTTCAAGAACATGCATCTTGAGTGATTTTTCTCTACAAAACCTGCCCATTCTTTTTAATTAATTTTATTTCACTTAATATAGCTTTAAATATTCCCTCAGCATACTTAATTTTTTAAAGTAAAGAATGTTTATAAAGGTTTTGTTTTTCCCCTCAGAAAATTGCAGAATTGTATAGTGGAGCCAATTTTTTTTTTTTAATTTCTTTCTTTATTTTATTTATTTTTGGTTTTTCAAGACAGTGTTTCTCTGAATATCTCTGGCTGTCCTGGAACTCACTCTGTAGACCAGGCTGGCCTCAAACTTAGAAATCTGCCTGCCTCTGCCTCCCAAGTGCTGGGACTAAAGGTGTGCGCCATAACTACCCAGCTATCTAAATTTATTTTTGAAAGCAAATGCAAAGACTTTTTTTGTTTTGGGTCTCCTGATAAAATATCCTATAGCAAGCAGTACTTTTTCCTAGAGACTAGTAGGGCAAGTGTCTTTCATGTATATCATCATTTAAAATATCAGGTTTTTGGTTTTGTTTTGAATGTTCCTTTGTGTGGCTAGGGGACTTCCAGCCTAGGCATACTAGGTAAGCAGTTGGCTATAGAGCTATACAATGGCTCTAAATGGCCAGCGTTGCAAAAGTGCCCTTGTCTTTAAGGGTATGAGGTTTGTTCTTGCTTTTGCTTCCTCGAGGAATCTTAGAACCGAGGTACCCACGGTGCTTTAAACAGCATCCTTGTATGTCTTTATATCAGCGACCTTAGGTGGTTTACCTGCCAGTAAAGCTGTCAGCTGTAATCTGCAGTTTCAAGGGAAAAACTAATAAAACGAACCCCGATTTCACAGTTTAAACCTCATTAGTCTAATTCGCCACACTGCAAGTTTATTATTCTCCTGTAGCTTGAGGGTCCCTGGTTGTAATTGCGTTGACCCTTCAATGGGTTCCACCTCTCTGGTACCTCTCAAGCTCAGCCTACAGCTTGGAGCGTCATTAAGTATCTCATTACATAAACACAGGAGAGTTTTCAACAGAAGCAATACTCGGTTCAGTGGAAGACAGCATACCAGCAAGGTTCCCTGTTTGAATGGGGTAGCCACTCTGCCTGACAAGAATCTGCTCGTCTCAGGCTCTGTCTGACTGTATGTCAGTAGCACCATTCAGAGAGCTGGTCCACTTGGGTCCTTATACTTACTGTGATGCCGGACCCTTGGCCAAGTAAAATGGCTAAGTCCTTCCTAATGCAGATGTCTTCCTCTGGCTATTTCTCTGGAGAGGATGGCAGCTGTGATGAGGAGGGCGCCGTACAACTTTAACCCAAAGCCATAGAGATTGATCTTTAAAAAAAAAAAAAAAGACAAACTTTAAAAAAATTAACTTTTATAACTTGGACTCTTGTATCCCAGGCTGGCCTCAAACTCACTCTGTAGCAGAGCTTCTGGTCTACCTGCATTGAGTGCTGGGATTACAAGTGTGAGCTACTGTGCTCAGTTTATTCAGTACCTGAGGAGATTGAGCCCAGGGCCTTACCAGGCTAAACAAGCACAGTGTAAACTGGGCCACCCCATCCCCCCGCCCCCACCCCTGCCCCTGCCCCAAGCCCTTGACCTGCTTCTTGTTATTCATTTAGGAGACTGTGTGACTTTAAAACTCATGTCATTGTGTGCCTCATCAAAATATTTAGTCCAAAGCTTGGGAGAGGATTCTGTGAATAACACACTTAAGTGTTAACACAATGATTTGGACCAGTGGACCCTCCGTTAAAGCCAAGTGGGCATGGTTAACTGCCCATTATGTTAGAACTCTTGAGGCAGAGGTAGCTAGACTAATGACAGTGCACAAGCTCCAGGTTGAGGGAAGGACGCTGCCTCAATAAAGAGCTATCAAGGAAGTTACTCAGGGTCAACCTCAGGCCTCCTCATCCCTGATCACTATAATGCATGAGCCCATACACATCCAAACTTGTACATATGATCCACACACACTATGCATATACATGCAAAAAACCATACACATGGTGCACACACACACAAACACGCACACACGCTATACATACACATGCAAAACAATCTGACTTACTTTCCTATACTTCTGTAAATGCTTTCTTGCTCCTAAACTGATACATGGAGGAAGAAAATGTGTTTCTGCCACATAGGTACAAAGCTAAGTGAAGTCCAGGATCTGCTGACAAGGCCTGCCTTCCACAACGTGACAGGTAGCAGGAATCCCAAATTAAACAATAGTTTGTCTTGACCTCAGTACATGCCTCTAGTCAAATTTAGAAAAATAAGCAATAAGGTGAAACTTAAAAAAAAAACAAAAAAAAACCCTTTCAATATACACATTTTCAAATGTTGACAGAGCTTCATAGGGGGTGCTGAATAAAGTGCCACAGAAAGTTGGTCATTAGGCCAAGCTGACAGTACAAATTATTGTGGTATAGGTTGAAAGGTTCTAGCTCATTTGAGGCCTGGCTGGATGCAAGCCTTAGAAAGTTGTTATCATGGCCCCACGCTGCTAACCAGCCTCCAAGATTCACTTCCCTGTCCCTTTCTCTATAGCTGCGGTCTCCTGGGAGCCCTGCTGCACCTGAGCTGCCCATCGAAACAGAACTGGATGACCGAGAACGTAGGATCTCACACTCCCTCTACAGTGGGATCGAGGGGCTGGATGAGTCGCCCACCAGGAACGCAGCACTGAGCAGGATAATGGGTGAGTCAGGTAAAGCTCTCTTCATCTCATCTCATGTTTACGCTTACCCTGCTCGTTCATGGAGAGGGGCTTAATGCAATATTAATGTAAAGGAGGCCTCTGTCTCTGAGAGAAAAAGAGAACAGGTTTATTATGGTCATGCAGGAAACAAAAATGTAAGGAAAGTGCATCCATGCACTGAGTGGTTAAATACGCTGCAGTTCCCAGATGTCTGATGAAGACAGAAAGGAAAAGGATGTGAAAGAAGTGTTTTTAATAGTCACAGTATCCTGGGCTTCTTGAGAACAGTAAGGGAAGCTACGTTTTAACAAATGACAAGGGCTGTGGAAACAGCTCAGTTGGTGAAACCCTTGCTGTGTAACCTTAAGAATCCATTTCTGATTCCCAGATCCCAATATAGAAAGCCAGATGTGTTGGTCCTTTTGTAGTCCCAGCACTGGGTTGGAGGACAGACTGATCCCTAGAGCTCATGGCCAGCCAGCTTAGCCTAAGGCAGGCCCTCGGTCCCAATGAGAGACTCTCAAAAACAGAGCAGACAGCTCCTGGGAAGCAGTGTCCAAGGCTGGGCCACATGGGTGCACACATATACCCATGCACACAGTGGTGCATGCTTGTGCACACATATGTGCAGCACATATGCATAACAACTTTAAAGTGAAGCTAGAAGTTGTCACTCTTGGTAGAACTGCTTAGTTACAGATAAAGAATGCATGAGGTACATAGTAAGACATGTCTTTAAAAACAACCACAGTAGAAACCCAGCTTTATTCTTTAAATCCTCAGTTCATCTCCTGCGACTTTGATCTGCCTCTTGCTGCCATCTTGGCTCCAGTGGGTGAAGTGGTCATAGGCATTTGTCCTACTAGATAGGCCAGGCCTTCTCCTAACAGACCCTGGAGTGGCTGGGTTTGCAGAACTGCTCATCTGGGGGTTAACTTGAGAGAGTTTAAGATATAAGAAATACTTCTGACATAAAAAACTCAGACTTTATGATGAGTTTTGCAGTTCTCTAAAGTAAAATCCCAAATTTAATTGCATTTTGAGAATACTTAATACAGATCTAATACAAATACAAGTTCCCATTGTGGTGCATCATTGAAACGGAGTTCGGTTGATTTGGTGGGGTGTTCATGGAAAGCTTGTCTTGTTGGCAAGGTGGTGTGTTAGCAGTAGACACGAGTGCTTTAAGGAACAGTATCATCAAAGAGATTTCTACTGAGCACAGCAGAAAAATCATATTTGTATATCAGCATAAGTAGTGAAGTTCCCTGTCATTTTTCTTCCTCTTCATCTAGCTTTCCCCCTTGGAGAAACTGCTAAATTCTCAGTTTGTTACCTTTGATATGGTCCAAGCATGTTTTTCCCATTTTACGTGTGACACAAGAGAACCAGGGAGGCAGTCCCTGCTTTTGGTTTGACCCCCCATTTAGTGTAAAGGGCCTTGTTTCTAGTTTCTAGCTCGCTATGTGCGTGTTGGTTACCGCTGCTGATGGGTTATTTACGCTTCCTTGTCAAGCTGTAAAACATCTTTGTCAAATTCTTACCTGTTGAAAAAACTCTCAGACCCCTGGGAAAGGATGTGTGCATGTGTCCCTGGATCTGTGTGCATACAAAGTGATACGCTGTAATTTCCACTTTATTATAGGAACATAGGATTTGCCATACTGATCAGCCCATTGGTACACCAGCTCCTGTAACCAGCATCCTGCCTCCAACCCCTGGTTCTTCAGAGGAAGGCGAAAACCTAACACTCAAACACATACCAGCCCCCACCCAGATCTTTCACCTAGTGACTTGTTGAAATGTGTAACATGGGTTGAGGAGTACGTCATTTTTTTTTTCCATATTTTGTCACCCGGTTTTGTTAGTCCTGACTTGTTAGTCTTTTTCAGCAGGTAATCTGGGAGGCAGTGTTTTCTTTCCCTCTGCTAAGTATGTAATGGACCCTTCTACTCATGGTGACTCCCCTTGCAGGCTGGTCCCTCCTGCTATGCTTGGTTTTGCTCCTGGGAATTATGGACTGGGGATGACATCATACTCAGTAGGCCAAGTTTTTATAGTGGTTTATCTTTAGGGAAAGGGATTGAATCCAGGGTTTCTCTATGACTTCATTTGTCCATGTCCTTAAGACATGTTTTATATGCTGTACTGGAAACTAGGTAAGGCCCATGTGGCTTTACCTAGGGAAATATATAGACTTAATTTATCTTGCTGTTTACAAACTTCAAAGTTATTATACTTTTTCCATCCTTATCCTAATATGGTTGGCTATAAAAAATGCATGCTACTGGTGAAGTTAGATAGCACTGAGATTAGAAATCCTGCCACTAGGAGGAAAACAATACTTAATATCAGAATGTCTTTTCTCCATCAGCCTGCTGATTTATACTGTGTCAGGTGCATAGACATTTCTCAGCGAGGTCCTACCTGGCTAGTTCATTGATTGTCTCCTGAGTCTTTAAGCTCACTCCCTATAGACCAATGTTTCATATGATAGAAAAAGAAATGCTGAAATTCCTTATGATGACACAAAGAAGTGATTAATTTTGTGTGAGCAAGGCAATTTTTCACAAAGAGTACTTTGTGAATGCACCAAAGGAATTTTAAAGGCTTGTGATAATTTTTGAAAGGGTATATATCCCAGAAGAGAGACTTCAAAAAATGTACAACCAAAAGGAAACATCTTTCCTCATTGGAAGGATGTCAGATGTCTTCAGTCACACTTTCTCACTTAGCGGATAAGAGCGATGTGTCCCAAAACCCCGTGATGATTTTGCTTTGTTTTGGTTTTGACTGTTCCCTCTTGGGGAATGCCAAGCTCTCACGGTAAGTTTTAATGACACCACATTGACTGGAAGACTCTGAGGTATCTCCATAGCCTGGTCCCCTGGTCCCCATGTGATAAGATCCTTCAGACATTTCCTTGACACTCACATCACAGGCTTCGTTCTGCTCTGGTGTCAGAGTTACAGAACCCTGGACAGTAGCTTGCCTGAAATGGCATATTGTTCCTGAACCACAGTTTGAATGTGTGGTTCTCTGGGCAGTGGGTCCCTCTTTAGTAACAGCCAGTTTATCTCTATCACTTTGAATGGATCACTCAGAAATGTGACCAAAGGCCAAACCTAACCATACTCCTCTCTTTTTGGCTGGATTCCCACTGCCATTAATATTAGAACATGAGTCCTATTTTGTATTAGGAAGCAACTCATAAGGGCTAGGAATATAGCTAAGAGTACTTGCCTAGCATTTACAGTGCCCTGCTCCCAGATCCACAAAATTAGGTTAAATAAGTTAAAAAAAAAAAAAAGTAAATAAATGAACAGATAGGTAGGTAGATAGTAGCAGATGTGGCCAGAAGTATCCCTTCATTAGTCTTCTTAGTATTTCTCCTTTGAAAAGCCTTGAGAGACCTTTTCAACTATTCAGCCACCTTAATAACAACAGTGAATAGCAGACATAGTTTGCCAACATGTTTACTTTATAAATATACCGCAATCTCCTTTTTGTCAGCATAGAACATTATTTTTTTAAGTATTTGTCTGCATAACTTTGTTTAAAGCAAGTTTATTCTGAGCTAAATTTTTGTTTCAGTTTGCTGTTTATCTCAGTGGTTTCTATATTCGTACTTTTATGGTGGTTTAAATAGATATGTTCAGAATATTTTCATTTTGTTAAAAACTTGACATAGAGAATGGAGATGCTGATGCTGGTTTTATAATGAGTTCTGTTGCTGACAGTTTTCATCTGGTTTGTTCCTGATACCATGCATTGTGTTGCCTTCCATGTAAATTCATCAATGAATAAATGTTTAGTAAACAATCACTTTGTATGTTATTGTTTCTCTCTCTAAGACCCTGCACGTTCATTGTGTAATCTGGAGATATTGATGAAATAGTTGGGGCGGGAAAGAATTTAGCTGATAAAAACTGAAGCCACCTTGAACGTGATTTGTGTTTCTCGACTCTGATGTGTCAAAGGGCCAACAGATGTCAGTCAGAGGTCCTGGTGTGTCTCAGCGGGACATGTAGCTTTGAACTGTACACGTTTGGTACCCCTGACGGTTTCTAGAACAAGATCTTGGAGTAGTTCCTCGAAAGCAAGCTAATTGGAGGAGAACATGATGATCAGATCCTGAAATCTTATAAAATATTACACTGGAGAGTAATGCAAGAGAGACTTCTTGCCATTTTGGGGCAGAAAGAAGGAGGTGGTGGTGAGGGAAGGCGAATATGAGAGAATAAGAGAATGTTGTTTGAGAACCAGAAAGGCAGATAGCTATTGAGATTCTGTGCCATGTACAGTTCAATGTTTCTACATAAAATGGTGTAAGACCCCCCACACACACACACACACAGAGGAGAGAGAGAAGATTGTATGATCCAATTAGAGGGTTCTATATTTCTTACTAGGCTTTCTCTTAAAATAATTGTGTCAGTGCAAGGGGTTGCATGTTTTACTTTGAAAGGTACGCAGTATGATTACTCTGTGATGGTTCCTTGGTTAAACTATTCCTGAGTGAGGACTTGGTATTTAGTAATGTGACATTTGCCTCTCCAGTCAGGGGAAGGAGCCCTGGCTTCATGAATTTAACATGTTCATTCAGGAGACAAAAATACATCTTAAAGGAAAGCATTTCTTTGGCCAGTGATAGTGGAGTTTACTACCATGGATGTACTAGTGACGTTTTGTTGAACAGATTACTACTCTAATATCCTACAGCTTGAGTGGAAAGAGGCGATTTGAAATCAAGACTGAGAAATGATTGCACTTGATTTACTTTTATGTCATGAACATTCATAAGAACCTGCCAGTTCCGTGGTTTGTCAAAATGGCACATTTGAATCAAAGTAGGACATTTTCCTAGCTAGTATGTTGAGCAGAGGTTTTAATGAACATACATGGTTTCTATAGCAGTACACTTAATGCCTCTTAATGATGTGTTTTTAATTTCTGGCAAGTTTTTTTGGTAAGGCCTGAAAGATATACAGCAACTTAATAGTTTTCTGTTTCTTTACTGAATCAGCCACAGAAAGATATATTGTGCTTTAAACTTATCAGTTTATCCATACTTATGCAACGTGCTAATAAATGCTCAGTTTTAAAGCTAGATCTAAGACCGATATGAAAATGCTAATAAAAGGTTGTTGAACTATTTTTGAAATGTCAATTTATTGTGAAGGAAAAGAGCAACTTGTTCAAAATGGTGGTGAGTCTTGAGGAGCTCCGCAGTCTTGCTATTTTGGATAACAATCAGTACAGTTGGTTGAGCAGATATGGACATTTGATATAGAGGGATTGTTTTCCTTTTTTCTGTGAGGTGGGCAGGGAGATTGTCATGGTTCCTTGCTTGCCTGGGTACACACTTTAATGTGTCATGTCATACGGTCTTTGTTTCGTGAATTCAGTCTCTTACAAGATGTGCACCTGGATAAAAATTTTATCAGTTTTCCTTGGAAGACAAATGGAAAGACTTTGGAAAGAAGTTGTAAGAACTGTAGGTGATTTGGAATAAGGACACAATTTGTGCTCCAGCATTACGTTTAGGGACCTGGAGACTTGAGACATAGTATTGTCCCAAGAAAGGTTTTGGTGTGTGAATGCCATCAACAAGTTTGACTTCAAGGGCCTGGAGAGAGGACAGAGAGACCTTGAGCATTTTGTAACTAACTAGTCATACTTGAGGTCCCCTCTTTTCAAGGCCTCAAGAAGCACATCTGGTTCCATTCCTTCCTCCCAGGAGAGGCCTTAGGGCCTCAAGAAACGCATCTGATCCAAGCTAAGCTTTCCCCTTCTAGGTTGTTACCATGTCAAAGTATTCTCCCTGGCTTGCATGCCAGGCCTTGTCAAGTGTCACCTGAATTCATAATGTGCTGATTTTTGTGGCCACTTTCTGGGATAATTGCCATCATTTCTTCTAGTAGAGAAGTCATAGCCAGTATTCAAACCCTAGCTCTGATCACTTTGATTGACATGCTTATCAATCATACCCTGGAAATCTTAAAACCAGAGATATCTATCACATGTTCTGCTGCATGCTATGTAGCCAGCCATGCTGTGGAAGCGGTCATTAACCGACCTGAGGTTTGTGTTTGACAATGCCTTGGGAGAAACAGATGCACTGAATTCTCTCATTCCATCAGGTAGAGTAGGTGTGTCAAAGACTTAGGGGTTTTCTTGATGTAGTAAAATTTTAAAATGAACAGGTGTGGCACCTACATTGACATCTAGAATTTCTTTTTCACCGGTCAGGTAAATGCCAGCTGTCCCCCACGGTGAACATGCCTCACGATGACACTGTCATGATTGAAGATGACAGGCTGCCTGTGCTCCCTCCTCACCTCTCTGACCAGTCCTCTTCCAGCTCCCATGATGACGTTGGGTTCATAATGACAGAAGCAGGCACGTGGGCCAAAGCTACCATCAGTGACTCAGCCGACTGGTGAGTGAGGAGCCCAGGTCTGGAGCTTACTATAGCATAAATAATATCTAAGTCATTCCCAAATTGATCCAACAATTGGGTTAAAGATTAGTAGTTAATATGCCTGGGAACTAGAGATTTACTGGAGGGTTTTGTGGGTTGTTTTTCCTGTTTGTGGAGTATATGCATGCATGTCATGTGTGTTGGGGTGTGCTCCCCTGTGAGTGTGCACAGAGAGACCATAGGTTTGTGCCGCAGTCAGGGTTTTTATTGCTTTGATGAAACACTAAGATCAAAAGCAACTTGGAGAGGAAAGGGACACTTCCACATCACTGTTCATCATCAAAGGAAGTCAGGACAGGAACAGGGCAAGAACCTGGGGTAGGAGCTGGTGTAGAGGCCATGAAGGGGCTGCTGCTTACTGGCTTGCTCCTAGTGGCTGGCTCAGCCTGCTTTCTTACTGAACTAGAACTACCAGCTGAGGGATGGCCCCACCCACAATGGGCTATGTCCTGCCTCATCAATCATTCATTAAGAAAATGCCCTACAGGCTGGTCTACAGCCAGATCTTAAGGAGGCATTTTCCCAGGTAAGGTTCCCTACTCTCAGAAGACTGGTTTATGCCAGGTTGAAACAGCTACCCAACACAGTTGGCGCCAGATACCCTAAATGCTGTTCATCTACGTTTTGTTTTTTTCATGTTTGTTTCTTTGAGGTAGTCACTCACTGATCCTGGAACATGCCAACTGGCTAGGCTGGCTGTGAACCTGAAACTGGTTCTTCATACCTGTGTAGCTAGCAAACACTCTATCCACAAAGCCATCTCCCCATCCCCAGCTTTTCTCTCTAGTATTATAGCATTAATGTTTACCAGGCTTTGAACTGCTCCTAACAGACACAGAGACTTTGTGGATACTCTCCTGATTTTTATTTTTGCCCCATATTTTTGCTTTTGTGATGGTAGAAGAAAGCAATTGATGCTGTTCGCCATGTGTGGTCTTCAAACATCACCTTGTCCTTTGGTCTCCAGGCTTGATAGAAAAGCATGCTATCAAACAAAGCTGGTTTTGCTGAGTGACCCTCCTACCCATGCCCACCTGTGTCACATTAGCTATAAGGTTGGAGGTGCTGAGGACAAGCATTTTTGTGTTAACATTTCCATGGTAACATTAAAAAAGTAAAACACCCCTGCTGTCCTCTTTCCCCATTCGTCCCCTCCCTCCTCTTCTTCCTTATGAGCTCAGGAAAACATTATTAATATATTTGCTAACTCTGCAGATGTTCTCTTGAAAGAACTTGACCTGCTCTTGGGCCCTTGAAAAGTTCATCTCTAGCTTTTGTTTCTGGCTTTTTAATTCTCCTTTGGAAAATAAAGGATATAAAAATAGAGCTAAGTCAGAGACCATATGATGAGGATAGCTTAGCCGCCAGTAAGTCTTCTGGTTGGGGGTGGGGTTGAAGGGGAACGGCAATACACAGGTGCTCTTAAGCTGACCTCAGCTCTTATCTCACTGGAAGTCAGCGGAGAAAGGTAGTTTATCCGTGTCTACAGTGTTCTTCAAGGAGGCAAGTCTCCACCATGAAAAGCCACTGTGGAGGGGATCCTAGGGATGGATCTGCATTGGTAAAAAGACATGATGAGCTTGCAGGGATAGCCTGAGGCATTAATTTCCCTAAGATAAATTTGAAAAACACACAAGGACTTTTATGATTTTTCCTTGGGAAATATGGGGCAAGGGAAAGAACGTAAGAGTTATCTAAACGAGCATGTCATCTTTTCAGCCTCAGAGCTTTTCCTGTCTATCTTTCCCTAAACTTTGATGAAAATGTTAAAAACAAACAAATAAACAAACAAAAATACAAACAAACAAAGCTCAGCAGGTCAGTGAGGCAAGAGTAATCGCTGGAATTTCAGGGATAGGGGAATGGATACGGCTTTTTCAGAGAGTCATCTGCCAGCCTTACACTCTATCTGAATAATAGTCTAGTATATTGTTTATTGTGTCTGAAATAAGTTTAATGAATATGTTAATCAGCCAAAAATTAATCATGTCACATTTTAAGAATATTCGGTTATTTTAAGTCTCTTATTAATTTGCAAGCTCATTTGACATTTTAGAATGTGTACATTTATAGTTGACTGCACAGTTATGGAAGGCTAAATGTGTCAAATGGCTGTACTTCTAATTTGTTAACTAATAGAATATCTTTTTTTCTCAACCTAGTAATTGATGTAAGGGCTATTAACCATGTTTTATTAAGTGAGGGGGAAAATATAGCAGCAAATTCTAATTTTGATAACAGCATTATTTGGGGGGATATAAAATGAGTTTCAAAGTATGCTAAATAGAGATTTTAAGCTAAATCGTCAGGAAGAATTTAAATTACTTTGGGAATTCTTTGCTAGAATTTTCTGTTACAACTGTATTTTAGTAGGGTATGGTAGTATATATCTGTAATCCCAGCACACCTGAGGTGGAGGAAGGAAGATTGAAGTTTAAAACCGGCATGGGTAATAGCAGGACTCTCTCAGACATAAATCAACTAATGGGGCTGATGAGATGGCTCAGTGGATAGTGCTTGCCCTGAAAGTAGGAGAGCCTGAGTTTGGATCTCCAGCACCCACACAATTGCTGGGCAGACCTAGCACCTTGGAGATAGAATGCAAGGATCCCTGGAACAAACTAGCTAGCTTAGACTCTGGGTTCAGTCCGAGACAGTGTGTCAGTAAGTAAAATCGAGAGCACTGAGGAAGACCTATGCTGACCTTTGGCCTGCATACACATAGATGTGTGCACATACAGACGAGCAGATCCAAGCACACCACACCACACACACACACACACACACACACACACACACACACACACACGCACGCACGCACGCACGCATATGTAAATAACTAACTATACTACACATTTGTCATGTATACAAATTTAATGTCTCATTGAGTTCTTAAAGCATTCCATGTACTCACAAACTTGGGGTTTTTTGTTTGTTTGCTTGGTTGGTTTTTTGCTAAACAACTAAGGATTCCACTTTAATACAGAGAAGAATTACTGTTACTGAAAGCGCATTGCTTCATGTTTGCTTCTACAGAACTGAGTCATTGTTATTTTCTGGATGTTTGTTGTTGGTTTGTTTGTTGTTTGGTTCATTTCTTGAGACAAAGATCTTACTGTATAACCTCAAATGACTCATTATGGAGACCAGGCTAACATTAAATGCATAGAGATCCACCTGCTGTTCCCTCCTAAGGGCTGGGGTTAAAAGAATCACCATTAAAACTGGTTGATCCTAGGGAATTTTTGCTCTGGAAATTACTGGATATCGTTGTCAAATGCTGATTCTAGTATTTAAGTCTGACACATCAGACTCATCGGCAGATATGGCACTACTTACAGGAAATTCAAACTGTCCAAAGTTTTGTAGAGCTGTGATCCTATACTTACAATGAGAAGACTGAGTCTATAGCACTAGCGAAACAGCGTGCACTGAGATCTAGCCTAATTTTATAGAAAGAAACTGCGGCCTGGAGAGATGCTCAGCCGTTGGCTGCAGTTGCTGCTCTTCCCCAGGATCCGAGATCAGTTCACAGCACCCACCTCAAATGAATAATTATGGTTCACAGCCTCCTGAACTCAGCTTCTTCAGAGGGTCTGGTACCTTCTTTTACCCCAACTCACAGGTGTGAGGCCTCCACATACATGCACACCTAAAATTAAAAATAGATCTTTAATAACAAAATAAAAATAGAAACAATAGCTTTGTCCTTGGCTGGTCTCTGGGGTTTAGTTTCCTGACGTGTTCTTTGTCCCTACTCCCCCCTTTTCATCTAACACACACACATACACACACACACACACACACACACACACACACATACACACACACTACACATAAATCAGACCACATCCCTTTCTCATGCAATATTTTGTGATCTCGGTTTTCTCTCCCACAATGCTCCCTGTTCCTTTCCACCTCCCTTCCCACCCAACTCCATGCCTTTTCCTTCTCTCTCCTTAAAAAGCAAACAGACAAACAAACAGCAAAAACGGCAATAACATAACAGTCACACCATAAAGACACAAAATTGGAAACAGTACTACACAATCAAAAGATCAGTAAGTTGAAATTTAAAAAGCCTACGTAAAACAACTTGAGACAAGAAGTCTACAAAAAGACCTCTGGGACTGTTTGGTGTTGGCCATCTACTGATAGACATGGGGCCTACCCTTAAATGTGATTAGTATACCCAATGAGATTCTATTGGAGAAAACTAAATTTTCCTTTGCAAGGGGAGTGTCACTTATAGATAGCTTCTCGGTTAGGGATGGGAGCCTGTGTCCACCTCCCCCTCTTGGGGCTGCGACCCCTTCTGGCTTGAACTTTTGCAGACCATGTGCATACTGACGCCATTTCTGAGTTTACACGTGCATCAGCCCTGTTGTGTCCAAAAGATGCTGTTTAGTTAGCTCCTTCCATCCCCTCAGGCTCTGACAACCTTTCTTCCTCGTCTTCTGTAAAACTCCATGAGCCCAGAGGAGAGGTTTATAAAGACATTTAATTTCGGATACAATGTTCCAAAGTTTTCCGGTGTCTGCACATTATCTAGTTTGGGTTTCCTTGTTAGTTTCTTTCAGAACACATCTCTTTTTAAAGTTGTGAAATTGCAATTTATATGGTTACATGTTACAGTACAAGGTGAGTCTTGTCAAATATTCAGCCTTTCCAACGTCTGACTCATTTTAAACAATAACAGAAATAGTGATCTATTATCAAATACAATGAGGGAAAGTGCAGAGGAAAGTAGAGAAGAGAATTTTCACCCATAGAGTTAGCTTTAACGTTAAATCAAATTGTAATTTTTCTCTTACTTTCCATTCAATCCCCCTTTTAAAAAATGAGGTATATTGTATTTAGTTTAAATCTTCAAAAAATGTGCACCTATTCATGCACTAAAAGATATGGCTTTAACTAAAGTTGAATGTCTCTACTTCTTAGTAATTAATTTTATGACTTTTTTTTCTTTCTCTTCACCCCAGCTCATTGAGTCCAGATGTTGATCCGGTTCTCGCTTTTCAACGGGAAGGATTTGGACGCCAGAGTATGTCAGAAAAACGCACAAAGCAATTTTCAGATGCCAGTCAATTGGATTTCGTTAAAACACGAAAATCAAAAAGCATGGATTTAGGTAGTGAGTACAATCTCCATGATTCTTTGAGTAAGGTTCGGATGCTTCGGGATAAGACTCAGGGTCCCAAACACATGTCTATTTTATTTTTAGCAATAGAGAAAATAAATTTAAAAAGTGTCAATTTGGCAAAAAAAATTAGTTTTCCTTGCATTTGAGATGCCCATAACTGCTCACCATAGCTCGTTGACATGATAAGTGGTTAACGTGTGCTTTTGGATGAGAAGGAAAGCAAAAAACATCCTGTATCCTTGTAGCCTCATTTCGAAATGAGTCATTTCGATACTTTGTCCATCTGAGAAGCTGCTTCTCTTAAGATGATACTTGGTGGGATTTTTAACTAGAATGCGTTTTTTGGAGAGAAACCATTATCTCAATCCATGTCTGGGGCTTTAGTTGTCAATGCCCTCTCTGATTGCTCTTCTTGAAGTGCTAATTGATAGGCCTTCTTCTGTTGTAACCATTATAGCCTTGAATCAGATTAGTAACCTACCTGAGAGAATACATTCCAGAAGGAATCTGAGAGCAAATGGTGGAAGAAAATAACCATAGTTGTTCAGTTAGACACCAACCAGGTAGTGCCTCCCTTCGATTAAAACCTACCCCCCAAAGTAATTCAATTAATTCAGGTACAAACTAAATTACTCTTTAAAAAAACTTTTGTTAATCAAGCATAACTTATGCTGTTTTCTGGTGGCTGTTTGAACCTCAAGACTAAAAGCATTAATTTGTCAGACATCTATTTATATAAAATTGGACAGCGCATTGCCTTGGCTAATGATGATAACACTAACAGTACAAATAACACACGTCTGTGAGACAAAATGACTGGCATACTGCATGAAGGTGCTGTTTATTCTTCTCCCTTTATTTTTTGATTACGAATGTTTGCTTGGTGTTTCACTTGACTTGCATGGAATATTGCCTAAGAGCTGCGCTCTAACTGTCAAGATTGGGGGAGGGTTAAAGCATGTTGGGCTTGGGGGACTAACTGGGCTAACCATTATACATTTACCTTTTAACAGTAGCTGACGAGACTAAACTCAATACAGTGGATGACCAGAGAGCAGGTAAGAACGGACAGTTAGTCTGTTGCCATAGAAACCGTGGTTCAAGGAGCTTATCATGATTATAGAGCTGCCCGTCATGTCGAGTGTAAGCACCACTATTCCAGGCTCACTCAGATGCTTTCGTTATGGGAAATCGAATTGCAGGAGAAAAATACATTTTTTTTCCTGTTATGAGAAATTTATCAGCAATACGTGTGACAGATGGAACGGACTACCATTACCGGGTTAAAAACAACCTTAGATTTTTTTTTTTAATCTTACTTGTATAGGAATGTTTCATGGTGATTTATTTTTATAAATCAAAATCCTAAGATAACATCTCTTCAGTTCGTTAGTATTGTGCAATGTCTTAGTGACGGTCTGTGCTCCAGATAGTGATTTTTTATTTGAAAATAGCATTACCTGTATCAGCAGCTCTCAATTCGTAGGTCACAACCCCTTTAGGGTCTCATGTCAGATATCCTGCATACCAGATATTTACAGTATGATTCATAACAGTAGCAAAATTACAATTATGGGGTAGCAAAGAAATAATTTTATGGTTGGAGGTCACCGTATCATGAGGAACTGTATTAGCAGGGTTGAGAACCGCTGTTCTATAGGAGCACTTTGACTAAGTGATAGTGTCTGGGTTTGCCATCCACGCTCCTGTGTTGCCTCTGCTGCTTCCTGTATCTTTTTCAGATGGTGGAAATAGCTCATTGTTAACCCTGACATTAGTTTGAACTATATGACACATATGGCTTCGTTAGCTTTTGGAATCTGTTCTAAATTTACTGCTTAATCATTTCATAGAAATAATGGGCTACATGGACTAGGTTTAGCAGTACACTATATCTTTTTATATTACGACATGAAAATAATCAGCAGAGTCTGTCAGTGTAATTAAGCAGTGTGCTGTGTGCAGTTGAGCATGCATGATTTATTAGTGTATTTTGGAATCTTGCTTTAATTATTCTAGATCCAGGATAATGTAATTATATCACTTAGCACGTATTAGCTTTAATTTGCCTTTTTAACCTGCTGTAGTAATTAGTTTCAGCCTGTGTGTTCTACATACATGCATAAAGATTATTGTGGTTGTTCTTGGCATTGCCATATTCTATGAAGTAAATGATAGATTATAAAATCGCATTCAATAAATTATAAGATTGGCTGTATTCAGGGCAATTACCTATAGCCTCAGATCTTACTAAGTAGCTATTTTTCTGATATAACATAAAATTCATTGAAATTCTGAGTTGGAACTGTAGACCAAGTCTTAGTAGTTTTCATGTGTACTGTAGCAGCTAGTGTTTGGTTAAAGAAGCCCTGTGCCAGGCTGAGCTGCTTACCCTCACAATGTGACAGTGCATACTGTCCGGTTATGTGAAAATCAGGGATATTTTATTGAAACAATCCAAACCCACATGAGGAGAATAAAATTTATTGTGAGTAAAAAAATGAAAAAAAATAGCATAAAGACTTTTAACTGAAGACATTATATAATTGTCCTGTCATGGATTCAGATTTAATCATCTAGTAAAGCTATGCATGTGTTTTTGTGTTTCGAATGTTAGGTCTTAGAGGAGAAGAGCATTTTCTGGTTTTGAGTGTACATGTCTGTCCTGTGCGTGGAATTAAACTGGAAGATTTTTAAGACAAACTTTATATAGACACCAGCATGCTTTTCGGCTTGGGGGATTTAATCTCCATTGGGAAGTTCTGTAGATGTTCAGTGTTAGCCAGTGAACAGAGTCCTCAGCTGAGTTGTTCTCTTTTCCTCATTTCAGAGCTGCCTAGGGCCTTTGGCAGGTTAGCCCCGAGGTGTTGGGCAAGGCCTGCTGACATTTTGGCATAAATATCTGTTTAGTTGTAAGCCACTTGTAATGAAAACAGAATTTCTTCTCCTTTCTGTTCCTTGCAGAAGACACCTTCACTGAGGCTTTTTTTTCCCCTCAAGAGGGATATTTATTAGCAAGCAGGAATGAGAAGCCAGATGTGCTGCTCATCTTTAATCCCAGCACCCCTGGATCTCCTTAGTCTACCTTCAGAGTTCCAGGCATGCATAATGAGACTATGTTCGTCGTCCCCCCCCCCCAAAAAAAAATAGAACAGCAGATCTAGAGCTGGGGTGAGCTCAGTAGTAAAATGCTCGCCTCAGACATGGAAGGCATCACACAAATAAATCTGCACTAGGAAAATATTCTGCACGTGATTTCCTTGATCTAAATACAAGATTTAGAGATCTTGTATTTTATTTTTGCAATGAATAGACTTTCTGTAAAAAGAATAAGGAGAACATGGGATCATTAAGACTTTTTTTTTAGATGTAAAAATTCTTATGTAGTAAGGATCTAACGACAGGAAAGTTATATTAAAATATTGTTGCAAAAATCCTATATTCGTGAATAGTCTTTGACTATGGTTTATATAGAAGACCCCTTCACAGTTTTTATCATAGTGAATGCTGAGTTTATAACACCATGCTAGTGGGGCTTGAGGTCCAAGCCCTGTGCCTGCTACTTAGCACTCTGGCCCTGAGCTGGGCCTCCAACCCAGAACTCTTAAAGTTTCTTCTTTAAGGTATGAGATCTATGTTACAAAAGCAGTGAGCTCCTCTAGTTAGAAAACAGATAATAAGCAAATTTAGGCTAAAAAGCTATGGGGTCCCTGACAACTGTTTGATTTTATAGTGATGGGATGTGGTTGACTACATGTAATTAAGTGGGTGAGGGTGTTTTTCAGTAACTGAGTCAAGGTGCCTTTGCTCAACCCTCTACAGATTGACTTTTTTTTGCAAAACTCTTTATTTTGCAAATTTCAACCATGCGAGAACACACACTATCCATGATTATCAACATTATGCTAAAGTGTTATATTGTAGAGAAAGAAGGCTCTGGATTATTTACACTGCTAATTTTATGTGTTGAGGGATACAGGGCCTGGTGCACTTGTAGAGTTTTCTTGCGGATGTAATTACTCTATATGTGTATTTGTCTTTGCAGAACTGCTTTATCCTCAAGGGCATTGGGACCATTTCTTAAATTCACTGTCAGTTTTTGTTACAAAGTACACAAAAGTCTCAGCGAACTTCTCTTGAAGAAAAGGTTACTGTATACTTACATATATATATATATATATATATATATATATATATATATATATATATGTATGTATATATAATAGCATTGTGATGGCAGTCCCTACATGAGGTGCGAAATCACTGCTAGGGGTACACCTGTACAGATATACCTCTATAGATACTCATAGCCTTGGGAAAGATTTACCTAATACGTGTTTTACATGAGCCAAATACTGACAGGGAGTTTTGAAATCCCCCAGGCATAATTGATTCAGAAATGAACTTTTACCAAGATTGTGAAGGTGGAATGTGTGTCTGTTGTCGTGTTTGGTTCCATGACATCATCCCTTCTGTTTTGGAACACGGTTCACTTTCCATCCTGTGACGTAGCCTTTGTGAGTTACTTAAGACTTGTCAATCGTGTGCTGTGATGAGTGAGCGTGACCTGTTGCCACCTGAAAGAAATTTTCAGTGTGTGCTTCAGTTACAAGACAACTGATGGGATACATACACACCTGCACTGAGAACTCAAACATATCATCCTTGCTCCTGAGGCCCATACATTCTAGAATACTTCTCTACTGTTAAAAAGTAGTGCCTGCTTCTCTGTCTGTTTGCATTTTCAACATCCCTGCCCTCCTTGGGCACTGCTACCCTGTGGTGAAAATAGGTAAGATATGTAATATAAATGAAGCATTAGAGGCTAATTCTTCTTTTGACACTTTCAGTTAGTATTCCTTGTGTCTCACCCCTGAGCTGTGGTGAGCTCACCCCTCAGCCATTTGTCTTCCAGGTAGTCACATGAGGAAGCTACTTCCTAATTATTGATAAACATATGGTGGGGTGACCTCATGTGGAGATAAGCTGTTTAGTTTCTCCAACCCTCCTTTATTTGTTTGTTTGGGGTTTTCTTTTTCATTCTTTTAGGAAAATAAGTGAGGAACCAGCCCTGTCACCTGGCCCACCCAGGTGGAGATGTCAGCCATTAGAGACTGCTGACTTGCACCCTAGTGTGCTGGGTCAGACAGTGATGGATGCAACTGTCTCCCTTGCTTAAGGAAAGCAGTTCTGATTGCCTGCTAAGTCAGGTGCAGTTGGTATCTCAAGCCTTACTGCCCTGGATCTTCGAGAAATAAAAGCGAAGTTTTTAACTCCGAGGAGTGTGAACACCTCTACCTCTTCTGGGGGAGAAGCCCTTGTGTGATTTGTCTGTTCAGATCTGTACCATCCTTCGTGTAAACCATACTGCTCTCCAGAATTCTACCTGGTGCCAGCTATGCATGTTGGTAGCTCAGTCCCTGGAACTGCTTTTTTTTCTTTGTGTTATGATGGCAAAGAGTGGGTGAAGCCTATGACAGCGGTGTTCACCTTCTGCTTTTAATAACTTTGTATCACAGAAAGGTGCTGCAGTTACATTGTAACCATAACTCTTCCGGAGCCTCTTCACCGCCTCTGCATTTTAAATATAGCTGCCGATTATTCTAGTTGTTTTAGTTTATATATGTGTCACATTGGACAATAATTTGATAAAGATTTCATCTGTTAAGATAAAAATTAATGATTTAGAACCTTTCCCAAATGGAAACAGATATAAAAACCTAATACATTTGTGACAAAAAAACAAAATTAACTCTCATTATTTTCAGTCTACATTTTAGTACTTCTCACTGAGAGGATAACTTTATCCCTGCAGGTTTCCACAGGGCATAGATGTTTGGATCTGAACTTGTAGCTTCCATCTTGTCTAATCTTGTATTATTTTGACCCTCCAAGGCTCTCCCAGTAGAGATGTGGGACCCTCCTTAGGTCTGAAGAAATCTAGCTCCTTAGAAAGTCTGCAGACCGCTGTCGCTGAGGTGACGCTGAACGGGAACATTCCTTTCCACCGCCCTCGGCCAAGAATCATCCGGGGAAGGGGCTGCAACGAAAGCTTCAGAGCCGCCATTGACAAGTCCTACGACAAGCCCATGGTTGATGACGACGACGAAGGCATGGAGACCTGTGAGTGTCCTGGCCAGAGCAAGAAATTGCAGATAGCTTGCCCAAGCAGTGGTTCTCAGACATGTGACCAGGACCCTGCAGGGGCCCAGGCCCTTTCGTGCATCTCTGAGGTCTACCGTGTTTTCAGAATAAGGGATCAGTTATCCTTGCAGTCATTTTCTCTTTAAAAAGAGTCCATATTTGGCATATTCACATCATGAGATACTAGACTCCATGCAAAAGCAGTTAGGAGAAGCCATCTTTCTAGTCCGGACCCTGCTATATAATAGGTCTGGTTGGTTGAGCTTGAAAGTCTTTCTCAACCCCTCTAGTGCTAGAGTGCTGGCCTGTGCCATATGTTCAGGAAGTAGGGTTTTTTGTTTTGTTTTTTTGTTTTTTTTTTGCCAAAGTTAAAATAACTTTGGAGGAAAATAAACAAGCAAACAAACAGCTAAAAAATAAAAATCTTTTTCACCCATGTATTTTGGAAAACTAATTTTGATTAGTTTGGTATTTTGAAAATATAATCTGACTCACCATAAAATTGGTTTAGTCC
This sequence comes from Mus caroli, assembly GCF_978045245.1. Taxonomy (NCBI): domain Eukaryota; kingdom Metazoa; phylum Chordata; class Mammalia; order Rodentia; family Muridae; genus Mus; species Mus caroli. The sequence goes on along the minus strand of NW_028227265.1, from coordinate 1,888,816 downwards.
TTTTTAATAATGTAATTTTCTGTTAAAAACCAAGTTTTAAATTGGTATATATTAATAGATAAAATTCACATTAAAAAATATCATTTGACTGGAGTTTGGTGGTATATGCCTTTAATCTTAGCACTTGGGAGTAAGAATCAGGTGGATTTCTGATTTTGAGGCCAGCGTAGTCTCCAGAGTGAGTTCCAAGACAGCCAGGTTTATATTATACAGAGAAACTATCTTCAAAACCCAATACATACACACATATAAAATGTGGATTTATTTATCATATGATTTAGATTTCTCAATAACTCATGCATAAAGAGTTATCTTTGCACTAAAATGTTTGAAAACCACTGGTGTGTGTTGTCTGCCAGATGACATAGCCAATAAATACATTTAATAGCTTATTATTTTAAAAACATATTTTTGGACTAAAACAGCAGTCTATAAATTTGTACATTTCCCAAATTACTAAATATTGTAAGCCAAACTGACTGAGAGTCATAGTTTAGTATGAATGAGCAGTATTTTTTTCCGTGGATCATTAAAGAGAAATTAACCTTTATAAGTATGTAGTTGGTGGGGAATATGTCTAAACATTTATTTAAAAAGTGTTTAAAAAAAAACAAAAAACAAAAAAACTAAGGACTTACTTGGAAGAGAAAGAACTTAGGAACTGTAAAGGTAAATGTTATGGATTGGCTTATTCCATATTTGTTTATTTATAGTTTGTTCTTTTTAATTATACTTATTTTGTTGGTTTATAAATTGTACAAAATAATAGGTTTCACTGTGGTGTTTGCATGCATGCACACAGCATGCTCTCATCATATTCATCTCCTCATTGACCTTTTAACTTTTTTTGTTTGTTTGTTTATTTTTGGTCCTGGGGTTGAATCTGGAGCCTCAAACATTCAAGGCAAGTGCTCTACCATGGAGCTACAGCCCCAGCTCTGATTGTCTTCCTTTTCTTGTGGCTTTATGTGCCTGGCATTTCTGACTTCCATGTTCAAGCAATACCACTCTTGAGCAGCTGATTACACTGTTCTGATAGCATTTATACACCCTGACCATGCCGTGTGGAATCTAGAGGAGGAAATGAGATTGCATGTTAGAGTTTAATGTCAAATGTGACTACCCATATGACTTATCAGTAAGAAAAGCTGTGGGCTATATTGAAGTTTTATTTATTTATTTATTTATTTATTTATTTATTTATTTAACTGAAGTTAGATCCAAGACCAGAGAACATTTCTGTGGAATGTAAATGACTTTCATTTCCACCTTGATAGACTGCTCCCTGCACACACACAGTCCTAGGGCAGATGATACCGATGGGCAAGGAGAGTTTTAAGTAAGCAAGCATCTTGAAGAGATTTCAAAGAGAACTACATAATTTTTGCTTATAACGTGTAGTGTGTTCAGGACAGGATATATTTCTGACTGGTGTAGTATAGAGAGTAAAACTGAGGTTGGCTGCACACATCTCTGTCCTTTGTCTAAATCCAGATCCTTTTTACAATATCACCAGCCTGTGATTTCAAGTAGATGCACCCTTTTCCTGCCAGAGGAAGAACATGTTTCCTAGTTTAGCTGCCAGGCCTGGGCCTACGTTCCCTGTATCACAGCACTGTCACCCCTGCAGAGTCTTCTCCACTATAAGGAGAGTTCCTTGTCCTGCCAAATGACATTGGCTGTTACCTATAAATTCAGATAATGATAGTTTTGTCCTTAAGAATAGGTGGAGCACTTCAGTCCCATCAACACCCAGTGTCATGAGAAGCTTCTTAACTGGTTTGTTTGTTTGTTTTTGTTTTGTTTTGTTTTGTTTTTTTGAGACAGGGTTTCTCTGTGCGGTCCTGGCTGTCCTGGAACTCACTCTGTAGACCAGGCTGGCCTCAAACTCAGAAATCCGCCTGCCTCTGCCTCCCAAGTGCTGGGATTAAAGGCATGTGCCACCATGCCCAGCTTCTTAACTGTTTTCTTGTTCTGGTTAATCTGTTATTTTAATCCTTTTTTATGAACTTTAGTGTTCTCACATGTTGTGATGCTTGTTTAAATGTAACAGGAAATGGACTACATGTGAACGTGAGGTGTCCCCTGGGTTAGTTAGTTTGCATTATTGATAAATACTTGTAGCAGTTGACTTTCTGAAGAAAAGTGGTTTGTTAGTCCACAGTACAAGAGTTCCTGTCTAGAGTGGGGCTATGCCATTGCTTTAAACTCTGCTGTGAACAGCAGAAGGCAATGACCTGGACACATTGGTAGAATAAATGTGTCAAAGGCCAGGAGACATTAAACCTGATAGACAGGGTTACAGAGTACTCCATCAAGGTACCTTCCCAAAGAGCTAAGGATCACCACCAAAGGTTGGTCAAAGGTTTCCCTGCCTTTCTTCCAGTAATGACACTAAGAAAGAAAGCCTTTGATAAAGGATGCATGCACGCATCCCATCTGAATCCACCCAAGTTTATTTCCAGCTCAGCTTCTAGCAATCTCCACCAATGTGGACATCTGGTTTTACTCCATACAAGCCATTCCTCTTTAAATGACTCACAGGAGCCCGGAGATGTGGTTCAGGAGGTAAAGGTCTTTACTACCCAATCTGATGACCTAAGATCCTTCCTTGGGACCATAAGGTAGAAGTAAAGAACTGATTTCCACAAATTGCTCTCTGACCTCCATATGCTATATGGTCGTTCCCCCCCCCCCCCCAGCTCACCCACATACAAGCACAGACACACTCATGCAAAACACATGCATACATACAGTAAATGTAACTTAACAATTCTACGGTAAATGGGCTGGGCGTGTGTCTTAATCTGAGATGGCTGGTTAGTGTTTGTGATCATCTTCTCCCTGCATAGCCACTCCACTGCCATGCTGGCTTAATTTCTCCTCGTGCAATCCAATATCATTCCTGTCCAGCCAGGCTTGAGCCCTCTTTATTTGACTCCAGAAATTGTTGTTGGAGGTCCCACTATAGATTGACCTAGTAAGCTCTAGCAGCATGCATGGTCCCCCTCACCCCTCTGGGATCACAGACATGCACCACCATGCTCATCTCTCCGTAACTCTAAGCAGCCCGGACTTCTACATGATCTGCGTTGTGTAACAAGTGTCTTCTTATGATGGTGTGTGTTTCCCTCCAGCCTTCCATGTAAACATTATACCATTTTACTTAGGGTTTCCATTGCTGCAATGAAACACCATGACCAAAAGCAAGCTGGAAAGAAAAGCGTTTTATTTTGCTTACACTTCCATGTTGCTCTTCATTTTTGAAGAAAGTCAGGACAAGAAATCAAGCAGGGCTGGAATCAGGAGGCAGGAGCTGATGCAGAGGCCATGAAGGGGTACTGTTCAATGGCTTGCTTCCCACACACCATCCACCATGGGCTGGGCCCTCCTCCATTGATCACTAATTGAGAAAAGTCCTACAGCTGGATCTCATAGAGGCACTTCCTCTACGGAGGCTCTCTCCTCTCTGATGACTCTAAATTGTGTTGAGTTGACACAAAACCAGCCAATACAGCTCCTGTCCCCTTTCTTCCTTCTTCATGAACCTTGACCCTAAGCAGTTCATTTTCTACTTGTGTTTCTGAAGCTCTGACATCAGGTAGAGTGTACCACTTTTAGCTTTTTAGCTTTTTAGCTTTTTGTTTGTTTCTGCTTTGCAGTGCTGAGAATATGACCTAGCGCCTCAGACATGTAAGCAAATGCTCCACCACAGAGTTGAAGTTTTTTGTTTTGTTTTAGCATTAAGGCTTTCTAGGCATTCTCTGAAATGTGCTATATTTCCTAGATGCTCAAAACAACCAGCTTCTGGGAGATAGGCAATCTGATGTCTCAGGAAGGAAGAAACAAATATTCAGAGCATCAGCAGCCTTCATTGACGAACCCTGTCTTCACACGTTCAAGCTGTTCGGTTTTCACTTATAGCCTGAATGATGGCCGAAATCTCTTCCTTGGCACAATAATAGTTACTTGGGGGTTATTAGAACATATATTGATATCGAACCTCCTCATTATTTAAATTTTTCTTTTTTAAAAAATCGAGACAGAATCTCATATATCCAAAGCTGATCTTGAACTTACGTTATAGCTAAGGATGACCTTGGATTTCTGATCCTCTTATCTCCCAAATGCTGAGATTACAGTTGTGTGCCACAGGGTCAAGATTATGTGGCACTGAGGTGAACACTGTAGCAATCCACTTCCAACTGTCCTGTATGCTCTAACTTCAAATGGTTTTAAACGACAAGTCCCACAGTGGAGTCCAGTGGTGCTAACATTCTAAGTTTGGGGTTATTCCACTTGGTAGGAATTGGTGACAGTAAAACCTTCACTGTCATGATATCATTGTTCCTACGGGCAGAGGAGATGCCCGACTAGTGTCACTTCCACGTGACAACAAACTGGACAGCAAACATGCATCTGCAAGGGTTGATCTGGTTGAGTGGAGGGACCTCGTGCTACTTGTTCAGCAGGGTACTTTGGAGGAGTGTGACCAGCTGTGTAGGTGACAGCCTGCCTTTGATTTTGGGAACCCACAGCTTCTGGAAGATGGATGAATGAAAGAAATTTAGAAGCTAAAGTATACATGAACCTAGATGGTTTGCAATAAGTTGTTAAAGTGATTGCTGAAGATGTGAGTCCCCGGACTCTATATTTTAAAAGAGGCTGTGCACTGATGCATGCTTGTAATCTTAACTCTGAGGATGAGGAGTCAAAATGTCCTTAAAGCTCACTGACAGCCAACTTTGATGAGCTTGTAGGTACGACCAGTTGTTCCTGTTCCTCTACCCAAGTATGCTTTAAGGTTTTTTTTTTTTTTTTTTTTTAATGAATAAGCTATTTTTAGTATAGAGCACCTTGTGGGCCTTCATTTGAACTCTTCTCCTTTGCTGGCACTTAGTATTGGTACCTGTTTCCTTCCTGTCTTGTCCCCTCTCAGCCATGATCTTGGCTCTTCATTCGTCAGTTATTGTTTTTTTGTTTGTTAAGGATCTCATGTAGCCCGAGCCGACTTCAAGTGCTGGGACCACATGCATGTGCTACTACATTAAGCCTCTAATGGTTATTTTTCCCACTACACATCTCAAAAGAACTGTGTCTTAAGATTTCCTTCCTGCCTTGAACATGTGTGCTCCATGCCCACCCCCATGTTCAATTAAAGCCAACAATTTCCCTTGCCAGGAGCGCCTCGTTCCAGTGTTAAAAGTCAGGGTCCAGAATGGCAGATCCAGTTACTTGATGCCATCTGCAGCACTGGCTGCTCATTTCCTACATCTTTCTTCCTTCCCTGAAGTCAAAATAGTCAGCTAAAATAAGAACCAGTGATAATATTTATGTTCTCAAAGTATTTTGTTCTGCAAAGGCTTTGCCGGGCCCTGGAGTCTGGTCCTTGGTGTCCTGTTGCAGCAGTATTGATCTCACACTCAACCATAGAAAGTTGGTGCACAGTTGATTTGCCAAGTTTAGCAGAATTCCTAAGAGAGGGAGACAAGAGGGGAGGAGGAGGGAGGGGGAGAGAATGAGAATACACATAAACAATATTTGTGCCTGGGATGGAGGGTAGCCTCGGGCATTTTCTTCAGTTCCCTCCATCTTATTATTTGAGGCAGAGTCTCTCACTCAACCTTCAGCTCACCAAAGTTGACTGTCAGTAAGCTCTAAGGACATCTTGTCTCCCAGTCTTCAGAGCTAAGGTTAGAAGCATGCATCAATACATAGCCTCTTTTAAAACATAGACTCTGGGGATTGAACTCATATCTTCATGCCTGCACAGCAATCACTTCACCAACTGAGACGTTCCTAGAGGACCAAGTCTGCCTTTCCACTACCTCATTGTTAACTCAGTCAAGGTTATGATGCTGGTGAGATTTGATCTTCTGTTTTCTCCCCTGTGAATTAAGTGGCTTAAGAACCCACATCTTCATTGTGAAGCTTTCCTAATCCCTATGTAGATCTTCATAAATGAGAATAGGAAGCAGGTCTGATTCAGGCTCATTCATTCAGTCAGTGTTCTTTACCCCGTGCCCTTAGAGGGGAGTGTCTATTGAGTGAATGTAAAGTTCTGTTATATTTTGGGGGGCGGTGTATACATCTTTCATCCCAGCACTTGGGAGGCAGAGGCTGTATTTCTGAGTTCGAGGCCAGCCTGATCTACAAAGTGGATTCCAGACAGCTAGGACTATGTAGGAAAACCCTATCTCCAAACACCAAAAAAAAAAAAAAAAAAAAAAAAGGAAAGGAATAAAAGAAAGAATATAGTTATAATTTCTATTTTATATTTTTCTGTTCATGTATCTTCACCAATTCATTTAAAGGATGTTAACTACCAGATCCTACATTTCTGATATTTTACAGCTATCTTAATGTCCGACTTACATCATGTCCACTCAGTGATGCTTTCAGCTGCATTTAATAGAAATCCAACTCCATGACTTGAGTTGTGAGATGCAGTGTTTTATACAGCCAGGCAACTGTAAGCTTATTAGCCCATATCCCATGGGTATCAGCAGACACCAGTTCTTTCCTCCCTGTCCGCTCCTCTGTTCACAGGGCAGCTTCACAATTTCCTTTTTGTACCCAGGAGAAGGGAAGGATTCCGGGTGACAGGGTCGTGCCTGGTGCATTGACCTTGGACTCCCGTGTCTACAGGGGTATGGCCTCCGTAGGTTGCTTTACACTTAATGAATCGACCCCTTGGAGCTTGGTCATTTCTGGGCACAATCAGAGTTTACAGGGAAGCAGAAAGGGAGAAATGAATTTGGAGTAAGCAAGCAGCAAGAGCTCATTACAGCAAGCAGCAGCAGCAACACTGGTTATCAATGAAAGAAAACAATGGCTGTTAACGGCAGGATGGGAGTCAGCCTGTGAGAGTCTGTGGTAACCAAAGAGCAATGTTTCATTCACCCACTTTGAGTTCCCTCTCTCAAGCTGAGGCCATTTTCTCCATAACCATTAATGCGAGAAAGTGCCCAGACTTTTCTAGACTTCACAGTGACCCAGTCCTAACATGGTACCTTTCAGAATCGAGAAGCTCAGTTTGTCACGTGGTCTAGAATTTTAATTGAGTCACATTTGCATCTGTTGAAAACATAGTGATTAGGTACGTCTTAATTGCAGAATGACTGGCACATCAAAGGGAAGAAGCGGCTGCTCAATCTTACCTTTAAAAGAGGAAAGAGCAAGTGCCATCTTCACAGCAATCACTCAGGAAGGGGCTGAGAGTTCTGTGCCAGGGGCAGGTTACCCCAGTAAAAACGACAGGGGCTTCTGTGTGTTCAGAAGGAGGGAGTTAGCATCTTCTCTTACACAGGTTGTCTGTAAAGATGAGCAGGATTAAAGTGGAAAACAGTAATGTTTATGCTGCATTTAGAATAGTACATTATCTAAATATAAACTCATGATTAGTTCTGTGCTGGAGTTTATAGTAGGAACAGAACAGAAAAGTCACTTGCTGCTGACAAGACACATTGCTAGTGTTTTCTTAGTAAAGTTACTGTTCACACGAGTGTTTTGCATATTCCTAGGCTAAGGTTGTAAACTATTTCGTAATTGTTACAATAGAGCTATTCCTAAATATACAGATAGGTTTTAATCTTATCATCTACTATACCAGTGTCCTTAAATCATATACATGTTTTTTCACGAATTAAACACATGTAACCAATTCATTTGAACTTTTTTTTTTAAAGTGTTTACACAGAGGAGAAGGGTATAGCAGGGAAATTCTTTTTGTTCTGAGTCGAAGTATATATAATGTGACTCCGTAAAAGAACATCTTATGTTTGTACATATGAAATTCCATATTGCTAAATATTTTTAATTAGTTGGCATTCAAAGGCATTGGTTAGATCAGCATGCCCCCAGCAGCTTTTCTGTGATGAGGTATTACCTAAATCTGAATGTTTAGTGCAAGAATAAAGAATCCTCTGATGTCTCAGTGCCATTTAAACAGTGCTCTTGCTGGGGGCAGGAAAGTGAGATAGGAGTTTTCATCTCATAAAATGAGATTACAAAAGCAAAGTTAATAAATCATTTAATACTTACTCTGTTTCGTCCAATTTAGGGAATAAGTTGCATTACATACATGAGAAAATTATTCTGAATATGGGAAGAATTGGCACAAACACTGCTTCAGCATATAGCGAGTTGTGAAGGCACCATGTTTATTCTGTTACGGAGCCAAGAGAAGACATATGCCCCCTGAAGTCCTGCCAAAACTATTAGGCAGAGAACCGACCGTATTGCTGCTCCTGCTCCATTCATGATTTATGATAATGGTTGCTGTGGAACACTAAATCATTTACATTTATTGAGTTCTCTTTTGTTTCAGACACGGTAGAGGGTCGTAAAATGTATTAGATGATACATTTTTATCAAATGGTGATACATTTTAACAAATGTTCAAATGGTGGTGATGCTAGCTAGACTATACCTGAAGCCAGTTAGAGCTAGTTCGCGTACAGTGTGCATGTAAGCCATAGCTTGATTATGGCTGGTGCTATGAGGCTGTGTTAGAGGAGAGCAGGCATCTCCTGGAGGCAGAGGAATCCTGCTCACATGCTGGATCCATGCGTGGTTGGGAAGTCAGTGCCTTTGTTTCCATAGGAATCGCTTTGTAGCTGCTGTCTGCCAGCCATCTTCACTTCAGGAGTGATGCAGATGGGAGACAGACATGTATGGGTATTACTTGAGAAGTGTGAGGAGACAAAAGATTGTGTGCATTGGATGGAAGGTTTAATAACAGCTTGTCCCCAAGCAGGACTCATAGAATACCCACCAGCTTCCAATCAGCACATTACAGTATTCCAGAATACATAGGTTTTAGAACTTCTGAGAACTTTTTCCTGGTAATTTGATCAGTTATCACAAATTTGGGACTACACCCATTTCCCAAAGGATTGAAGCAATGGCCTATAAGTGGGCAGAACATAGCCATGTTTGGAGGTGTGAGGCAGGATCCTGAATTCTGCTAAAGGTGTAATTGCAGTCTCTTATAGCTTACATGCAGTGACATTTATAGCAAGCCCAAGGGCCACTGGCCAGGATCATCATTTCTTGTTGTGCCCACATCAGAAAAATCACAGCCCTAGTTCAAGCATTGTGTATAAGGCTACAGTTTCTGTGTCTACCTGAAAATGTGGACTAGCCTCTTCTAACAAACCCCCTCAGTTAATATCTGTGTGTTCACAGAGAGGAAAAGAAACACAATTTCTGAGATCTCTTTTTGTTTTGTCTGCCTCATTTTGAGACAGGGTTTAATGTTGCCAAGTCTAGCCTCAGTTACTATGTAGCTGAGTATGAGCTTGAACTCCACCTCCTGAGTGCTGGAATTACATGGGTTCTATATGTAACCACCCCGGGCCTATGTGATATGGGGCATAGAACCCAGTGTCCTTGTGAGTGCCAGGCAAGCACTTCATCAACTGAGTTATATCCCAAGCTCTAAGGAAAGTGTTTCCTAGGCTACCGTTTCTTCTGGAGGAAGATGATGGATTAAAGCCAGATAACACCAATGTCAGGAAAGGTTAAAGACGTTTGTAAAGTCATTTTATATGGGTTTGCAGTCCACTGTGATCTGACCTACCTTCCCAAGTGAGGTACCTCAACCTCTACCTCTGCAGCTATGGAGTACTATGCAGTAGTACTGAGCAGCTGGCCAAGTTGCTAAAGCGCTTGCCACAGAAGCATGGTTCTCACTGTAGCTATTACATGTGGTGTTAGCCTCGCATAGTAATAACAAAAGGAGAACCTGAAGAAACCTGTTGTCTTCAGAAACTAAAAAAGCCAATTCTCCTGCGCTCAGACACCACATGTGAGTGCATCAGAAAGCTTGGTGCTAGAAGTTCATGCTGACATGGTGGTTGCTAGTGAGTCGTGGTGTTCAGCAGATTAAGGGTCTCTGCAGGATCTTTAACCAAGGGGAAAGAGGCACAGAGGAGGTACAGTTTGCTTAGCTGGTTTTCACTTTGCAAATGTAGAGCACAGGATACTGCTGAGTCTGTGTGGTCTGAAGTTTTCCTAGCTCTCCTTCTCAGGGCAGACTCTGAGCGATGAAAGCATCACCATGTTTGCACACCCAGCCAGAGAACTTTTCCTCTCCCATCTCCATGCTGGACTTGCCTGTGTACCCAGCTCACCATACCAAGATGAGCATGTCCCTTCTGATTCCACACACAGTCCCAGTCAATGGAAGGTCCCCTTCGCTGTAGAATCTGTGGGAAAGTGAGGCCATGTGCGGCTTAGTGCTCTCACTTTGTTACCAAGGCTCACCGTCTTCCTTATCTCCATTTCTCCCTTCTTTCAAGTGGAAGAAGACACAGAGGAAAGCTCAAGGTCAGGGAGGGAGTCCGTGTCCACGTCCAGCGATCAGCCTTCCTATTCTCTGGAGAGACAAATGAATGGAGACCCAGAGAAAAGGGACAAGACAGAGAGGAAAAAGGACAAAGCTGGAAAGGATAAGAAGAAAGACCGAGAGAAGGAGAAGGATAAACTGAAAGCCAAAAAGGGGATGCTGAAAGGCTTGGGGGACATGTTCAGGTAAGTATTCAGATACAAAGCAGGGGCAGTCCTGAACAGAGTCTCCAGTTTCCCAGCAGTGGGATGTATGAAATGCCTTCTCAACACAATGTACAAATATCACAGGGTGCAGCAACAGTGGCCCAGTGCTGAAACTCCATCTTTGGTGTATAGGTCCACCTAGGTGGCACGTGACTGTTGGTGACTGGGGTTAGCAATAAGCATATCTTTGAGGCGAGTCCTAGATTTTTGTCTCCTTCCTGCTCTTAGCTGCTGCATTTTTACTTCCTTGGGGATTTCAGTGTGGTTATTTTTGAGCTGTTTTAGCAGCCTTCATTGTGGTATCTTGCCAAACACACAACAGTGGTGAGGAACCATGGACTGTATCTTCCTCCCACTGCCTGCAAAAGGCCCACGGAGAAACAGGCCTATTAAAATGATGTTTGTTCTTTCTTGTGTGGGAACAATGGTTCATTATTTAAGTCTAACACAGAGCTCAAGTTAGTTGTAGCATTTAAAGGCTCATTAATAACAAGTCTAATGAAAAAAAAATGTTACAGATAGAGCTTCAATTAAGCTATGTTGATTAATTTAATACTTATTACTTCAGTCTGTACAGATTTCATTAGATGTAGTTTCTGGCTGTTTCTTGACAGTTGGTTTTGTCCCTAAATTATACTCCAGGATTACTTAGCATATCATTTCTTACAAATAGCTGCCATACAATAAAAAGACCAGACTCTTGGGAAATTGCACCAAAAAATCCCTGTCAATGTTCATCTTAGCTGATTTTTTTTTTTACAAGATTTAGATATCTAATATTAAATACAGAGATGATGAATGTCCCACAAAGTAAGCCCTAAACACAATAAGGATATGTTTAAAGTTGAAAACATACTACACACACAACCTCTGATTTTTGTTTTTTGTTTTTTGTTTTTTGTTTTTTTTTTTTTCCAAAATAGAGTTGTCCTGCATCATGAGTCCCTTCCCTTCCATTTGCTTTCAGTTTTAAAATGTGAATTTGAGTTTTTGTTTTCCTAGAATTTCTTGAGTTGCAGTCCTCAGGGTGACCTCAACCTGAAGGCTGCAGGGTATATTCTACAGTCTTCACAGCAGTGTGTCCTGTGGGTGTCTGTCTGATGGGTCAAGGCTGGGGAAGTATGAAAATAGAGACTCACATTGACCTGTTCTGGCCTGTTGGCAGCTCAGCTTTAATATATAGGAAATATGAATTTGCCTTCCACCCCCGCCAGAACCTTGGCGCCCTCACAGCTTTTCATGCAAGTTTTTCCTGTTAATATGCTGCTCTTTCTGACTGTGTTTTTCTCCCTGATGATCTTTCTTCATTATATTGCATATTGCATGCCCATACATATTTATAGGATGGAATCGTTGTAACTGCTACTGGATTCCAACTCCTGTGATTCCTCAGGAAGCAGGGGGTTCGTTCCACTTTTGCCAAGTGGCAGCTCATGAGCTGGCACCCACACAATACACAGTAATGAGGCTGCCACCTATCAGTTACATCTTGAGAATCTGCACTGCCGTCTTTCTGGGTTAGACAAGAAAAGATGGAGGACACCGGCCCCAGGCCTGTGACGCACTTCTGCCTACATCTCTCCTCTGAAGGTCTTACTAATGACAGTATATTCATGTTCTTTCATCACCAGAACTCACATGATAGGTTCAGGGCTCTGTCCTTTATGGGAAATAACAGATGAAGTTCCAGCTTCAAAGGACTACCTTAATTATGTGTGTTCTTTGTCTGCAGCTTACAGCTCCAGCAGTAAGGCTTCGTCTACTAAGGGTTAGTGGAGGGGATATTAGCCCTGAGGAGAGAGGGAGTCTCTTCTGAGCACCATGGCAAACTCTGTAAAGTGTCTCATTCTGAACCCATAGATTTGCTTGAGGTGAGAGCCAGAATTGAGACAAAGAAGTTGGCCCATTTGGAAATTCAAAAGCCTGCAAAATTATAAAAATCAAAATATGCATGGTGGCACTAAAGGTTTTTATTTTGTTTTGTACAGTTGAGTTCACATTCTCCCAGTGTCTAAGAATGGCTAGGAAGACAATCCCAGGCACTTAAACTTTCATGGGCACCTGGAATCAGGTGAAGTTAGCTCACATTGCTCATCTTTTGGGGGACTGAGCAAAACAGTTGTTAAGAATAAACGTTATTAACAAAAACCAATTTTATTTTTACAGTCAAAAGTAACAAAGGCTCACAGTTCATCACTCTCTAGTTATCTTATTGTATATGATCTCTGCTTCTGAGATGACTAACAGTGGGCATGTCTGCATACTGTGTGCCTCAGATTATATTGTACTGCCCTGCCTGGCTTGTGGACAGTCATATCTCACCCCTCTAAATCAACAATCATAGGAGTATACACTAGGGAGGCCAAGGAATCTCTCAAGGCAGGGTTGGTCTCACTATATGTGGCAGAGTACAAATGTGTTTCTGGGTAGGATTGCAGCATCTTTTCTGCCTGGGATGTGGATGAGGTCTGTCTATACTGCTGTTCCAGCCCTTTCCTGTTGAAGCCTGCCTTACACTGTTCCTTACAAATGAGTTAAGCATAGTTTTTAAACATGAAACAGGGTGTGTAGATATGTGTGTGTGTGTGTGTGTGTGTGAGAGAGAGAGAGAGAGAGAGAGAGAGAGAGAGAGAGAGAGCACTCTTATTTTTCCTTCCCACTGTTATTAGAATTTGTGGAGCTTCATTAGGATTTTCAAACATTTTATTGATTTTCTTTTAAAAAGATTGATTTCATGTGTTATGTTTTGCATACATCTGTTGTATGTGCACCATGGAGGTCAGAAGAGGGTTCCTGGATCCCTATCTGGAGATGGGAAAGTTTTAAGCCCTCATGTGGTACTGAGAATATAACTCCAGGTCCCCTGCAATGCAGCACATGGTGCTAACCACTGAGACATCTGTCCAACTCTCAAGTTTTCAAGCCTGTTCAATGGCCTTCTGTACCTGATGGAGTGAGGATTTGAAGTGAGAGCCAGCTTTGAGACAAAGAAGTTGGCCCATTTTGGAAATCCAAAAGCCTAAAAAACGATGAAAAAATCAAATTATACATGGTGGCACTAAAGGTTTTTATTTTGTTCTGGTACAATCAAGTTCACATTCTCCCAGTGTTTAATTAAGAACGGCTTGTTCTTTGGTATTCCCTTGCCCCCTGGACTCCTTAAACTCCATATTGAATGTAGTACATTCTTGAAATGAGTTTCTTCCTTTCTCTGTGTGCTTTGAGTAAGCTTAACATGCAATACCCTTAGCTATAGGCGGCCCTTCTAAAAAAACAGGTCAGCAGGTAAGTATCTGAAGTTTGGAGAGATTCAAATAGGGCAGCCTGTGTGGGAGTCACAGTGCAGCTGTGTGTCTCTGTGTATTGCTCTTTCTTGCTGTCTTGTGGTTCAGATAACGAAAGGAATAGACAAAGAAGACAGGGATGTTAGAGGTCATGAGGGAGGCTAGGTTCACATGGAGGTCAGAGGTCAATCTCAAGTGTCAGTGGCCAACTTTCTTGCTTGAGGCAGGGTCTCCTGTCACGGACCACTGCATATGCCCACCCATCTGGCATGTGAGCTTCTGGGGACTCTCCTGTCTCTGCCTTTCATCTTGCCATATGTGTACGAGGATTGTGGATGCTACCTCTGGCTTTCCATGGAGTCTGGGGATCTGAACTCTGGTCCTTGTATTCATATAGCAAATACTGCAGACTCTGAGTCATATCCCCAGCCCTGGAGTCTAATTCACTTGATGCAGCCACATAGAAGTTCTTTGTTCTGTTTAATTAATGAAATGGTAAGGTTCCCTTCACACTGAGGAGGCTCATAGCTCTTTTCTGCACACCACCACCACGTACATTCTTCCTACCCTTTGAGCTAACTAAGAGGTTTTGTAAGAAGACTTAATTTATTTTATGTGTATGGGTGTTTTCCCTGCATGCACAAATATGTCCACCACATGCATCCCTAATGTAAATGACCCCTTGGCACTGGAGTTACAGACAGTTTAGAGCTGTGATGTGGGTACTGGGAATTGAACATGGCTCCTCTAGAGGAGCAGCCAGTGCTCTTTAAGTACTGAGCCATCTCTCAAGTCCCAGTTTTGATTAAATATAATATGGGTCAAACATAGGGACTGTGAGCCAGGCACATGCCTTTATTCTCAGCCCTTGAGAGGCAAAGGCAGACAGATTTCTGTGAGTACTAGGCTAGTCTCATCTGCATATTGAGTTCCAGGACAGCCAGGGTTATGTAGAGAGACCTGTCTCAAAAACAGCAAACAAACAGACAAACAAACAAACAGAAAACCCACACATACACTGCACATCCTGAACATATAGTTTCCTATTTCTTACATTGAAGGATCACAAATATGCTTTAATTGTTGGCAAACAGCTCCAAGGACAACTGTTTGAGTCATATGAATCCCTCTTCAGTTTGTCAGTTTGGGAGTGTGTCAGTTATGAACGCTAGCTGCCTTGTGCTAGGTGTAAGTGACTAATTTAAATCGGTAAAGACTCCATTACCAAATGCAAAGTGCCTTGTGTTTGTGTGGATGTCTTATACATGTGGCATCTTCTTAGGCTTAAAAGGGCTCTGCTGCCATCCGTCATTCAGATAGATTCCTATGTAAGAGACTGACGATGGAAAGGGGGCGGGGGGTGCCTGAGTACAGAGTGCCAAACCCAGGGAAAGTTTAAGATTCTCAGAGTATGGAGTATGGAACATTTCTGAGAACTCTGCTACTTCCTGTGGCTTCACTGTAGACAGAACAAGGAGGGAGGTCAAATGTCAAATGAGTTATGTGCAGCTTTAGGGGCAGCAGCAGCCTTTTGAACAGTGTTTCAACCTTGGTCTCAATCTTGTCAATGTTATTACCAACAAGACGGTAAAACCCTGCCTTACAGATAATAATTTAAAAGGACATGCTGCCCTTTTTTCTTTTTTTTTAATCAGTTTGATATTGCTTCATTTGACTGTTGAGAATCATAGCTCTCCTCAGCTGAGGATTCTTAGAAATGACCTGACTATGCTTGTTTTGTGTTCTTTTTTTGTTTGTTTTGTATGGGCATGTAGGTAGGTTCTGGTGGGTGTATGCATGTATGGTGTTTGTGTGTGTGTGTGTGTGTGTGTGTGTGTGTGTGTGTGAAGTTGGGAGGGGAGAGTTTCCCTGTGTGTTTGCATACAGAATCAAAAGACCAGCACGGAGTGTCTTCTTCAAGTGCTTCTCTACATCAGTCTCAATATCCATATTGAGACAGGGTCTTTCACTGGGACCAGGAGCTTGCTGTTTCAGCCAGACTGGCTGGCCATTGAAACCCTAAGATCCTCACTTCTCTCCTTCCTTGCACTGGGATTACTGGCTTGTATAGCTGAGCCCAGCCTTTTACACGAGTGCTGAGCTTGCATGGAAGGAATTCTACCCACGGTGTGCCATGTCCCTGGACCCTTTTTTTGTACTGTAAGACAGGATCTCTCCCAGGTTGCCCTTGAACTTGCAACTCTCCTCTGCCTCCTGCTTCTGCTTTTCCAATGCTGGGATGGTAGGTGTGGAGCACAGTGCCCAGCTGAGATTTATAAGCTATAACCATGGGAAAGGAAGAACAACAAAAGTAACACTTCAGTCTTTCTTTAGAATGTATTTATTTTGTATGTGCACATGTGTGTGGGCATGCATGCAATGGCTTAAATATGCAAGTGAGGAAAACTTGTGAGAATCAGTTCTCTCCGTGTGAGTCCTGGGGTGTCATTTAGGTCACTAGGATTGGTAGCAGGCACCTTTACTCACTGGGTCATCTCACTACTGCTACAATCTTACTAAAATTGTATCCTGCTATTCTAGTTAAAAACAGTCACTCAGAACTGGTGACACATCTTGATTTGGGTCTGGGAAAGGACATGGGTAACCAGGTTTGGGTGACATCAGATGCAATGCTAGAGCTTGCTCTTTAGAAAACCATCACTTCTGTTCACAAGGTCAGATCTCAAACCTCACTGGAATGGTGTGGATGACCCATCTTGGGCTTGTCAGTGAAGGGTGAGTGCATGTGGCGGCTCTCTCCCTGTGCTTACTAACCTTGTCTGTACGTGTTTCTCATCCAGCCTGGCCAAACTGAAGCCGGAGAAGAGATGAACAGCATACCAGACTCAAACTGTCTTGAGCAGCACAAATTGCACAATTGTTTTTAAAAACCTGGTGGCTGGGCTATGACTCAGTCTAGAGTGCCTGCCTTGTGTGCACAAAGCTGTGGGCTCAATCACCAGCACCCTATAGACCAGGTGTGGTGACACACGCCTGTAATCCCAGCATTTGGGATGTGGAGGCAGGAGGATCAGAAGTTCAAGGCCATCCTCCACTACATAGTGAGTTCGAGGCCAGCCTGGGATACATGAAACATGTCTCAAAGAAAGGTTTTTAAAAATCCAAACAATAAATTTACTTTTAATGAATTCTTAGTGGCTGTTGATGAGTTTTGTTTATGCCATCAGTTTGGATGACTTAGGGATTTCTAATACAGTCGATTTGGAACTTTCCATATTGATTTCACGCTTCGGGGTTTGAATTGTTTCAGAAGACAGGGATACGGGTTTTCTTTTCCCCCTCTCTCAGGTTTTTTTGTTTTGTTTTGTGCTTCTTATTTATTAAATTTTTTTCTTACTGGATGAGCATAGCCATGAGCAGATAACAATTCGATGTTTGAATCACTGCGTCCAAGATGAAATGCAGCAGTAAAGATTCCAGTTTTGTCTCCCACATACCTTGGCAACAAGAGAGAACCTCAGACTGGGTTAGGGATCAGGACTGAATTGAGGAATGTGAAGGACAGTCATCGCCCCACCTGGGATGAAACGCAAGATGCAAAGATCAGAAACCAAATGGTTGGGTCTGAAGGGACCTCTGGGCAAGTGTCAGTCCCTCAGTGGGTTTCAGGTTCCAGACTGAAAAAGCAGTCAAGAAGAGTTTCTGAGGTGCTCCTAGAGCTTCGATGCGGACCCACCTGTCCATAGGATTGCAGAGAATAGGGGGTGGAGAAGGGCATACTCAGAGGAGTGTGTCTTAGTCAGGGTTTGTATTCCTGCACAAGTAGGGGAGGAAAGGGTTTATTCAGCTTATACTTCCACACTGCTGCTCATCACCAAAGGAAGTCAGGGTAGGAACTCACACAGGGCAGGAACTTGGAGGCAGGAGCTGATGCAGAGGCTATGGAGGAATGCTGCTTACTGGCTTGCTTCCCGTGACTTGCTCAGCTTGCCTTCTTATAGAACCCAGGACCACCAGCCCAGGAATGGCACCACCCACAATGAGTAGCCCCCCACCCCCTCTTTGATCACCATTTGAGAAAATGCCTTACATCTGGATCTCATGGAGGCCTTTCCTCCAGGGAGGCTCCTTTCTCTGTGATAACTCCAGCTTGTGTCAAGTTGACACACAAAACCAGCCAGTACAGAGTGTTTGTAGGAAGAGACGCATGGCCCAGTGTTCTGTGTCCATGTGGTGAAGCACAACTGTCCTCTGCTTAGGGGGAAGCTGGCTGCCCTGTAAGAAGCTGTAACTCTCCATCTCTCCATCATTCATGCTCCTGGAAGTCTCAGATACACTTGCTTCTGTCTACTGAGATGTTAGAGCTGTATGTCCTGATAAGACATGGGCATGAAGATGGAAATCCTTCAGAAAAATCTTACCTGGAGTCAGTCTGGATGGGAAAGGCCCTGATTCCTCAATGCTTCTATGGGGATGTACCTCCCCCAACTCACCCTGGAAGACCCTCACCTGACCTTAAAGAGGCAGCTAGTGCAGGTCTTTTGCATTTGAAAAACTAGTAATGCCTGGAGTTTTAGGGCACAGGTCTAATTGCCAGGTATATTAAAGGGGCCAGTTTCACACTGATGAAATTAGATGGTGGCTTGTGTATTCTTCTTGAGATTTAAGGACTAAATTTTAATTAAGTTAAAACACTAACATACAGAGCTAGGGTGTGGCTAAGTTGATAGATTGTCTACCCGGTATGCACAAGACCCTGGGTGTGATCCATAGCACTTCATACACTGTGTATGGTGGTGTGTGTTTGTAATTCCAGGATTCAGGAGTTATGGGCAGGAAGAGCAGGTCAACCTTGCCTACGTAGTAGTGAGCTCAAAACTAGCCCGAGATACATGAGAGCCTGTCTCAAACAGATAAAATAAAAACAAAACAGAAAATGCATTTACAGAACTGCCCCTGTAAACAAAACACAGTGACACATTAACATGGAAAGAAAGAACGAGAATAGAAACAGTTTTCATTCTTGTTGTTTTTATTGCTCATTTGTTTTTATTGTCCCTGTGACAGAGAATAACCTTCTTTCATAATTGCCCAAACCTGATAGGTTTTCTCAAACTAAGTTCTGAATCTGTAAATCCCAAGGGCAATGTAGTATGTATGTGCTGCTTTTAATTCAAACCAGAGTAGGGTTTTCTCTTTCGTAACCCTGGAAACTCAGTATCAGATTGACCTGTTAGCAATGGTGACTGATCTGTATTTTCCAAGTGTCCTTCTCATTAGAACATTGAAATGGAGTCCTCTAACACCCATGGGGCAGATGGCTCCACAGCTGCCTGCATGTAGAGGTGAGGTGATCCGGAGCTGGCAGCCGCTGTCCTATGTAGACCTACAGTGTGGGGTGAATATAAATGTCCATGTGAGGAGGATGACACCTGCTTTGTCCTCTCTATAAAGCAAACCAGTTTTTAAAAGGATTTTTTTTTTGACAGTTCCGAGCTGCTAAGTCAATTTCTATCCTAGACTCTGTAGAAAATGGAATCTTTTCCCTGCAATTGACGTGAAAATTGAAGGCTAGTGACTATTCACTTTCTAATAATGCAGGGTAAATAAATGCTATCGCACCGCTGAAAGATGTACTGGAGACGGGCTCTGCAGCTTCCCCATCAGTGTGGCGCTTTTATCTGTGCCATTGGAGGCTCTGTATCTTTTACATTTAATGTGATAGATCAAGCAGACCTTATTCCAAAATGTGTTTTTATCTATCAAGCCACAGATTAATATATAAAGTAATTGTTTAGTCTTCTCGAGGGACTTTTAAGGAAGTGTCTGGAAGCCCCGATGTCCTACATAACTGGGTAGCTTATGGCTTTCTTCTGGTGTATGTTTAATAATTGCTTATTGAGAAACAGAAGGTTGAGTTTCCCCTCGTAGTTGAACAGCTGTGAGACCTGCTCTTGGCCTTCACACTTGAGTTTTCTGGTGTTGTGGGGTCCTGCACATGCTTTCAGTGGTGTGGAGGGTTTTGGAGTCACTCAGGCCCTTGATGGCCTCCTCCAGGCCCTGGCACTGTTTCCTTCTTCACCCTGCATCTTCCCTGGCTGATTACTCACACTGTCCTGCAGCCTACGACCATCCTCCACCATGGAGAAGAATCCCTCAGTTCTACCTCCCCTCCAACTCCTTCTTTTTCCTTCTCTTCACAGCAAACTCTTTGCTGTCTCCATTTTCATACACGCCCCTGCCAGTCTTATGTAGATCAGGCTAGACTCTTAACTTCCTTCCTGTGTAGTCAACAAGAGTGACCTTGAATATCTGATCTTCCTGCAGCACCTCCTGAGTGCTGGGATGACGGGTGTGTACCACTACACCCCATTTATGTGTGCTGGGAGCGGAGCCAGAGCCTTGTGCATATCAGGCATCCTTCTGAATGAACCATATTTTGAACCATTCCCCTTTTCCCTTGAACCCTTCACTAAGTCTCCCTCTGATCCTGCTCTGTAAAGCTCTCCAGCAGTCTCCATTCTGATGCTCTCACTTTTCCAAGCCTATGCTGGGCCCATGGGCTTGCTGTCTGCTCTGCTCGCTTTACTGCCTAATCCTGTGCCTTCTAGTCCTCTAGTGCTGGGGTTCTGCAGGACCTGTCCTCTCTCCCCTTCTCTTACATTTTTAGTTGCGAGCCTCGCCTTTAAGGGCTGAGCCATCTCTCCAGCCCCTTTCTTCCCTTCTCTATTCTGTTTTCTTCCTCATTTTCAGTAGCATAGAGAGTAGATGTTATCTGGAACAGAGCCTTCAGGTCTCAGGCTAAGGAGAGGACTCCCAAGTTTATACCTCTAATTGAGGTACCTGCTTTGAGCTCTGGATGGGCAGTACTCTCTTTGACATTTATGCTTGGGTATGGGCTTGTGGCTGCAAGACTCTGGTCTCTGTTTGCCCCCAGAACTGTATATCTGCCTCTTCCCTTTGCATGGCTCTCTTCTTCTCTTGATTAGCTCCAAAGCGTTGGGTCAACTCTTAATAGCAGTCCTTATATCAAACAGTAGGCTTGTGAATATGTAGAACCTTGTTCCAGCCCCAGTCTATTACCCCTAGGATTCACATCTTGTGTGGGTCCCACTGTGGCCACAGAAGGCAGCTTGTCAATGACTAGAGTCAAAAATGGAGGCTGCAAGAAGGTATCTATGGGGCAACTTTTGGAGTTGTCTGGGGAGTGAAAGTAGAAGGCCTGAGTAGTTTTGATCTTTTGGCCCATGCCTGCAGCATGTACCCTTGCTGGTTTGAACAATGCCCATTTCAGATGGAAGCTAGAAACTGTAGTAAGTCCATCAGCAAACTCCATGGCTTTCCATATCACCCTGTTCCCCACCCCCCACCCCCAGAGCATCACCTGATCTGTGATGCTGATCTTTCCTCTTCTGCATCCCTGAAGGTCATCTATTACTGGCCTCTTCCTCTCTGACATCACCTAGCACCAGAACCTCTTCTATCTTTCTAACCCTCTACCTGAATATCCTTCCCACCTACACACACACACACACACACACACACACACACACACACACACACACACACAGATGGCTTCACTGTTAAATCTGTGGTATTTTTGCTTTACAGGGTGGTGGATCTAAAACTGCAAACAGCACTCAGCTACATTGACACTTCCTGCCACACTTCTTGTTACAGTGTCTCTTTTCTCCTTTCCACTGGCTGTTGTCTATGAGTAACTGCTTCCTTGGGTTAAAGTTGACAGTGGCAGAGAATGTTAGATTCTTCACCTGCTGTAGCCTTGGCAGACTGGTACACAGCACCCAGGAATTCTAACAGAAGTTAACTGAGCATAACTCCTTCCTCGATTTCCAGCTCTGTGCCTACGGTTTCTTCTACAGCCTTTGGGGCAGCTCTACCCAGTTCTCTGGGACTGTTCAGAGTGCCTGGCCATAATATCTCCTCAGAGCAGCCATCAAACATTGGCCCAGAAGCCAGTATAAACATACCCCTGGTTCCTGGATCATTAACTGTAAGTGGAGCTTTACACCCTAAGCCATAAAGGGTAGCCTTCTAAGCAGGACATTACAGAGCCAGGTGCTGGCAGAATTCAGTCACTAGCATCAGAATCACACTAAGCAAGATGGCACTCCCTACTGCATTCCTGAGCTGATCTGTATCACCAGGCACTCCTTAACCTCAGGATGGTGGCCTTGGGAGCACCTTCCTTTGGCTGGCTTTCCAGAATTCCCTTTTTCATGTATCTTGTTCTCTGGCCAGTGTTCCTAGCTACTTCCTAGAAACCTACACCCTTGTCCTTCCTCATACGGGTCAACTTCTTTTAAACCTAGACAGTGGCAGCAAGTATTGAGCAATCCAGACCTGTGTAGTAAGCAGTAGACAGGTAAGCGAGACATTCTTGTCTGAAGGAACCATGCATTTGTGGCAACGCCAGTGCTGCCTTTGGAAGAGGATCCCATTGTTCACATCTGCCTTGCACATGTGTGTCCTGGCACTAAGCAGACATCGTACAGGGTATTTCCACTTTATGTAGCGTGTTGCATGTCTATTACATGTTATGATAGATGTGTTCTTCTGTGTCCAGCCTTGCACAGAAGGTATCCTTAAGCCATGTGCATTCCCACATGTTGGGCTATTCATAGCTCCCCAGGTCTTAGGCTGTATGCTCCAGTGGTGATTGATTGAAGCATGATGTAATGCTACTGTTGCCACATGAGGGTGATGCTAAGATTCAAAGCATCAGATTCAGAAAATGGGGTAGGATCCTTCCCTCAAGGAAACCAAGCACCCTCAAAGGGTGTGAGCAGCCACTGAGGCATATGTCAGCATCAGGTATTTTTCTCCCTGGATGGCAATTCACACATGCAGGCACACATGTGCCTCGACAACAGGGGGTGCTCTGGAGCTGTTACAGTCTCCTGCAGGGCAACCTGTACTGCACATGCTGCCGCTGTGTGAACTCAGCTGGGACCTAACCCACTCCTGCAGCTCAGAATCTTCAGGCACTCCTAAATGAGGTGTGGTTTGACAGGGAGATGACAGCCACACCTCTTTACCCTCTCTTTCCATAATATTTATAATACTTATATTGTAATTAACTGCTCCCCACCCCCAGGCTCTCTTTCTCTCCTCATGTAACTATTTTCTGTCTTTGCAAAAGAAAACTAAGGGGATCCAGGGGTGTGACTCTGTGGGCCCACACTGTATCGATTGAGCATACATGTAGACCTATTACTGGGAGTGGAGGGCGGGGGGGGGGGGGGATGAAGGCAGAAGGATAGGAAGGTCAAAGTCACCCTACACTACAGGAACCCCCCTTATCTCAGGAAGAGAAAGATGACATCATATTCTTGGTTTCCATAGTAACAGATGGGCTGGGCTGAGTGGACTGTGAACACCTGTCCTCCTGTCATTTCTTCTACTCATTGCTCGTTTCTGTTTGGTGACAGCACTGCTCCTGGGCCCTGTTTCTGGCTTTGTAGGGCACATGCAGGCCATGACTTCTTTACAGGAAGAGCTTTCCTTGGGCAGCCTGCTGCAGCTGGCATTTAGCAGCCATTGCGTGCTGAAACTGGTGTACATCTGCTGAGAACATTATTTTCCCTAACCCATTTAATCCTCGCCATAATCCTAGAAGGTGCTATTTTTAGCTGCATTTTATGGGTAGAGAGACTAACAACACCGGGGCTCAATAAGTGACTTAACTTGCCAAATCACTCCGTGAAGTGGGGGTGGTGCACACTGAAATCCAGCATTCTACCTTGGGGCCAAATCCTGGAGCCAGGTGCCAAGCTGGCCAGCCATTTTGTCTCTTTTGGGGACCATGCTGCCTGACCTGTGCATGGGCCACAGCTGCGGTGAAATCCACCCCAATGCTATTGTGTGTGCTGCCAAAGCAAGCGTTCCCATTCTAGCTCTGAGCTACAGGAGTTTGTGCCCTTTGGTCCTGACCAGTTTCGTTTCTGCCTGATTTCCGCACTGTTTTCTCTCTATGCCTCCGAGCTCTTTTGTTATCCCCAAGTTATTCTTTTCTTTCCTCCCCCACCCAGCCCCTTTTTTGGGATAGAACCCAAGGCTTCCTGCTCGCTAGGCAAGCACTCTGCTGTTTGCTTACACTTCCCCAGCCCATCCTCCAAAACTGAGCATAAGGCTCTTGTTACTGAATCAAACGAACCTCCTCTCCTAAGTGACTGTCCTTCATGTGATGACAGAATCCCTTCACCAACACTGATGGTAAGCACAGCCTGCTCATTCTCTTCCTACTGTTCAGGACAGTCCCACAGAGCTCTGGTGCCAGTCACAATGCTACCAGCCATTTACCCCATTCCTTACGTGCACTTTTCTTGCACCTCAGACCGCTCTCCACCTCTTCTGTTCTTCGCTCTCGAAACAAGTATACAGTCATCCTTGCCTGCTGCTCAGAACCTGTCTGCACTCCTTCCCCCAGGGATAATTCTACCTTGGCTGTCTCTGTCTGCCCACCTGATGCTGACTGTGCAGAAGAGCATGTTGCTCCTCTCAGGCTCCGCCCATGACAAGATGCTGTGCTCAGCATGTCTCCTGCTGTGGTTCTCTCTGGAATCTTCAAGCCTCACCTTTAGGGTCCAGGGCTGTGGCTCAGTGCTGGAGCATTTTTTTCTACCATGTATGAGGTCTTGGTTCTGTGTCTAGCCACTGTCTGTTTATTCGGCAACTCTTAGCCATTCCCTATCCTCATAACTGGTGGAAACCACATCTTAAGGTGAACTTTTAAACCTCAAGAATTTCCCTTTTTTTTTTTTTTTAAATTCCGAAGGGGGGCGGGGAGTATTTTTATGCTTAGTTCTGGAATAGCCCTGCGTCTGGCAGGCACATTCTCCACCACTGGACTACATGCTCCAAAGCCTTTTTCCTGTTTTGCAATTACAGATGATGTCATCTTTCTCTTTCGAAGGGTTGATTCTGGCATAGTTACTTATAAGAAAACAGTCATGGGTGCGAGTGGACTGAAATTGTCCTCTTTTTGTTGTTGTTTGTTAGTCTAAGGCAGGGCTTCTATAGCCCAGCTGTCTTGAAACTTACTATGTAACCACTATGTAACCTAGGACTTTGACCTTCAGAGCCTGCTGCTTCCATCTCGGAGTACTAAGAGACAGGCATGTCCCAACCAACACACCAGGTTCTCTTCAGGGCTGACGATCAGCCCCTGGGCTTGGCCCTGCTAGGAAAGCCCCTCCCAGCAGAGACACATCCCCACCTGTTCACCTGTGAAGCGTTCCCTGGGCATCACAGCAGCTCCTGGACATTGATTGGAGTGTGGTGGCAAAGTAGAAGTTGTCATGTCTGCAATCCTGCCACTGAGCCGCCCTGGCTGTAATGAAGGAAGGTTGATCACTCTGGCCAGGCTTGGTTTGGCATGCCCTCCCCAGGGGGTGTGGACTTGCAAATGAGCAGCCAAACCACTGAGCAGCTGCCTGTCAGCACTTACAGTTAAAAATTAACTTTGACTGCTTCTCTGGGCAGTCCCTGCTGAAGCTTACCCACAGTGAAGGAAGTTGGTATGACCCAACTGGGCACTGTCCCCAAGTGTGGCCCAACCCAGTACTGTCCCCAAGTTCTTGTTGCTGAATCTCCTGCCTCATGCAGGAGACAGCCACTGAAGGGAGTGCCTTCTATCCCTCGACACATCTAAGCTCTACTTTTATTCTACCCTGTCAGCTGTACTCTTGTACAGCTTGACTACTTGTACATTAACACAGTCACACGAGTGCGTAAAATCCAACCCTCCGACAAAAAGCCTCCAGGCAGAAAAAGAAACTGTTTCGCCCTCATCTGTCGATAATGGATTCTGATGCAGAGCTGGCGAATGTGGGTCTTTTCCCAAACCTAGGCCTAGCATCCATGATGACTTTAATAACTGTGAGATACGCTTTCATCAGCAGTTAGAGCAGGGCCACCACTGTTTGATGGCTGGTGCTGGCCTCATGATGAGTGGGTTCCACCCCAGTGGACTTCATGAAAGTGTGGTCTGGATTTTGTCCTGGGAACTTCATACTGAAGTGTCTAGCCTAGGCTACTAGCAAGTTTGTCTACCTTCAGAAAATGACTCAGGAACTGAATACAGTGCTTTGCTTTAAGCATCCTCTTTAGTACTGAGTATGCTCAGGTTTGCTGACCATCGTTTATAACCCACACATGATACCCCAAATAAATTTCTCAAAGGCTCCTTTGCGACCCCCCGGTCATGCTAGAGATGCATTAGTAGTGGGAAGTAGAGTGCATGGTGGAATCCGCCCTCAGTGTTTAGCTCTGCATACCAATCCCTGGGTATTACTTTTCTACCACACACATGGTCCAGAATCACAAGCCACTTACTGTTTCTAATCAGAGGTTAGGTGGACACCGGCCACTGCTGCTGTTGCTATTATTCCTAACTCATTTCGTTTTGTTGTTTGTTTGGTTTTGAGACGGTATCTCATACTGATTATCCCAGGAATGGCGACAGTAGCCCAATTATAGGGTTCAGGATGTGAAGGGCTCATTTTTAAGTAGAGTATTCCCAAGGTACAACTTGCTGGAACAGCAAATTAGGGGTAAATCTTGCTGACTGTGGTTTGTGTCTTACCTGAGCAGAGAGAGGAGTTATGGTGAGTTTACTGAGTTTCTTTTTATCATGTGCTTCGAGCTAGTGTCTTCCATACATAGCCTTCCCAGAGGTCTGGTTGGGTGAGAGTCAAAATCAGTACCTGCCTCTAAACTTTCTTCATATTTCCCTCACTGAGAAGGTCCTAAGTCAAAAATAGTGGGCATCATCAAAGCACCAGCTTTGTTTATTCTCTCTTTCCCTCCCTCCCTTCCTCCTCCCTTTCCCCCTCCCTCATCCCTCTTCCTACCTCCTCCCTTCTCCCTCCTCCTTTCTACCCATCCCTTTTCTTCTCTTTCCCTTCTACTTTTGCAGTGGTTGGGATCAAACATCAGGCTTTGTACATGCCAGGCAGGCACTTTATCAACAGACCTACATTCCAGTTGATTTTTAGGAGTTTATTCACTTGAAATTGTTTTTTATAATGTACTACCATCTACCATGACTACACCTGTGATCTCAATATCTTTTATTTCCAGAGTCCCTGCCATTCAGACTCAAGAGGAAATAAAATAAAAAAACAAAAAGTAGCCATAATTTTTATTGAGGAAACGTGTAATTCTTTATTTTAGATCTGATTTTTAAGATTTTGCTTTTATTTTTATTCATATGGCTTGGGGAGTGGTGGTGTATGGCAAGTGGAGAAAGTGTGTCTGATCTTCTGGAGCTGGGTTGAAGGTAGTTGTGATCTCATGAGAGCTGAATTCAAGTCCTCTGAAAGAGCAGTGTGTACTCTTAGCCAGCAAGCCATCTCCGTTCCCATGTTCTGCAGGTGTGAGTTCTGTAAGAAGTAATGCTTCTGTAAGCGGCATTCTGCTTTGTTTCCATAGAGCACAAGTAACCAGGAAAAGGGCTTTCTTCCCTGAGAAGCATCTCTGTCCTTCTAGCCACATGGGCAATGGACAGCAAATAACTACGGAGGAAGCACAGCTGATGTTGTATCGGATGTTGACTTTCAACCCTCCTGCTTCCACTTCTCAAGTGCTA
This sequence comes from Mus caroli, assembly GCF_978045245.1. Classification (NCBI taxonomy): domain Eukaryota; kingdom Metazoa; phylum Chordata; class Mammalia; order Rodentia; family Muridae; genus Mus; species Mus caroli. The sequence continues at coordinate 1,861,402 of NW_028227265.1, read as the reverse complement.
GAATTATGGGTCTGCACCATTTCACCTGGTTACGTGCGGTGCTGGGGATCGAACTCAGGGTGCTGTGCATGCTAGGCAAGCACTCTACCAACTGAGCTATATTCCCAGCCCATATTCTGTTATTTTCAAATTGCAGTAAAATATGCAGAGTATAATGTTTACTAGCTTGACCATTTTGGGGTAGAGTTCAGGGACATTACATCATGCACCTTCCATCCCCAGAGCTCTGTCATCTTACACAACTGCCATTCTGAGCCTATTAAGCAAGGGTCCTCTCTTCTCCCACCCTCTCTGCTTATCCGACCTCTCTAAGTCCCTCACAGGAAGGGCATCATCCAGCAATAGTAGCCCCACCCCAATTGATGTCACGTGATATGATGTTCCCAGGATTTTTTTTTTTTTAATCTGTATTTACCGTGTGTCAGAATTTCCCTCTTTTCAAGTCTGAGTAGCATTCCATAGCATGAACACACTCTTTTGTTAACTGTTCATCTGTCTCTCTACACTCTGCAGCTCTGGCTGCTGCTGCTGTAAATGAATGTCTGTCCATACATTTCTGTTCTCAACGCTATCATACTGTTACAACTCCAGCCATCTCCTTAGTGTTGTTAGCGGTAACAAGAGTGAAGGAAGAAGCTATGTCAGCCTCTTCTAAGGCTCTTGTCTGTCTCAATCACTGATCTCTGAAGTGGAAATCACAGCAATGATGTACATAGCTAATATTCGTCGAGTGCTTACCAGTGTTCCTTTCTTGTAGCCCTGACAATAAACCTGAGAGGAAGCCTGCATCTTACCAGAGAAGTAGTTGAGGCTCAAACCAATCAAACTAGTTCCCTTTAGTCACATCTGCTCCTTATAATAGAGCAAGCTAGGCAGGAGAACCCAGGATGCTGGCTCCAGAGCTAATAATGTTTTGTTTCTTTTGCATTTTATGCACGTACGTGGTGCACCTCTGTATGTGTTTGTGTGCAGGTGTGCATGTTGTTGAGCCCAGCAGCTCACGTCAGGTGTTCTCTTCAGTTGCTCTCCAGTTTCGTTTTATGGAATAGAATATCTTTTGGGTTTGAGTACACAGATTTAACTAAAATGTCTGGCCAGCAAGATCCAGGGATTCTAATGTCCCCACTTCTCCAGTTCTGGGTTTACAGGTGTGCAGTGAAGGTGTGTATATATATGCCTTGGGAATCCAAACTCAGGTCTTCATGCCTCTATAGCAAGAAAATATCCACTGAACCATCTCTCCAGCCTCAGAGTCTGTGCTTCTGCTGACCGATATCTATCTCATAGAATGCTGGAAAATTATTGCTGAAATTCCTTACATGGAGGAGGCATAGACATCCTCCCCATTGACGTTCACTGTGGAGCACCAGTGAGTTTATCGGGCGAGAGCATAAATGAAGGTTATTCACAGGACTACCAGTGATCTCTGCTCCTCAGAAGGACCAGTCTTCACTCAGCAGGGATGGTGGCTTTTGCTACTCTCTCCTCTAAGTCCCCTAGGCCCTGAGGGCATATAAAATTGGGGCAGAATTGCATGCAGCTGACTAGGAGAGATACTGGATAACTGAGGATTCCAATAACCCTCCCCACCCCTTTCTATGTGAGTAGCTGGGATGATCTTTGGTGATCAGACCTCATTAAACTTCTGAGAATGATGGCTATTTGGCTTGGTGACACTCCTGTGCTACAGAAATCTAGCCCTGTCTGGATGGAACAAATTTCCTTGCCCAACCAGATCCTGACTAATAGAAGGAAGAGGATAGTGAATATATTGGACCAGCAGTTGGCAGACCTATTTTGGCCCTTGCTGTGGACACTCCCTCTATAAGCCCCATTTTTAAAGTCAGATGGCCACGAGGACTTAAAATTGCATGCGCTATGTTGCTGGGCTGCCACCCACCACCACCCACTCCACGGTGGCACAAAGACCAAAAGCCATGCCACCTGTTAGAAGCCATCTAGAAAAGGATAAGACATGCCAGTGAACTTTGTGGAGCTAGTCCATTGTTTTGCATGGACTGCAGTGGGTGAGCTTTGAGATGTAGGGTCCTTAGAGACTTAATCCCAGGATTGCTTCTTGCTGCTGATATGCCTTTTCCTGTCACTATTACATAGTGTAATGATTCCTGGGGATCAACCCATTCTGTTGAGCAAATTTCTGCAAATCAATATGAAGATGAACTTTAATGAATTAATGCTGTCTAGGTGAATTAATTACATTAAAACATTCCTGATTTGATCCAGATAATTTTAGGAAGACAATTTAAGGACATGGTTTTAGTTGTTTTGCCAAAAAGATATAATAAAGTTAGAATGAAGAATAGAAAGGCTGCATAATAAGGAATACAATGAGCTTTCATAAATTACACCAAGAACAGATATAGGCTTGGGACAAGTTTGTGATCAAGGAAAGCATTCATTCTACGTCAGGTCCAAGGATGAGGCCATAGGTGTGTGCTGTGATAAAGCAAGGCCATGTGAAACTTTTGCTTTGAACTTATAGTGAGCTTATAGAGTGAAACACTGCTTTGAACTTTCTATGGACATCTTTCTGTAATTCCCCCTTTGCATAACATTTTATCTCTGAGGTAATTTTATAAAGAACTTTTGTCCAAGAAGGTATAAGAAGGCCAGAGAGAAGGAATAAAGTGTGGCATCTGGGGCTCAGCTTCATTCAACAAATGCATTATGTATCTGTCTGTCGATTTGTATTTGTATGTAGGTACCTTTGTATGTCTATAAGTATGCATGTGCAGTTGATGAGACAGGTAGTCAGGCCTGACCACGGTGTGGGTGTGAGTGTGTGTGTGCAAGTTATTTGTGTAAATGATTTTCTTTCTTTCCTTCTCTTTTCTCTCCAGTTCATGGAGAAGTACTGAGCTCCAAGCCTTTTGCCTGACCAGCCAGGGGCCCTTGAGCCAAAGAGAAAAGAGTTAAACCTTTTTTTCTTAATCCCTTGCTGCTGCTATCAGCTGGAGTTAGTTACCAGAAGCCAGAGGCTTTTGGTCTTAGAATAGCAGAGTGTTGAAAATAGAGAAAATGTATTCAAAGTAAGCTGTTTTAGCCCCAGCAATTGCTGCTATTGCCCCTGTAATCACCAACACCACTCTTCACTGCCTGCCTCAGTACCTGGATGCTGTGGCTGGCCTGCAGCAGTCACAAGTGGCAGAGAGCTTTATGTCCACTACTAAGGAGGTGCTGTGTCTTCCAGGAAGAAAGGAGCTCCTGCAGAAGGAAGCAGATGTGACTAGTCTTAAGAGAAACAATGTGTATTTGTAAGAGTGATTATTTCGGTTAGTGGTGTGCTACATCCTTTACATTGCTTTTAGTATTTGCTATACCTCCCCTCCCCTTTTTGAGAGAAGATATCATGTAGCTTAGTCTAGCTGTAACTTGCTATGTAGCCAGGGATAACCTCAAACTCCACCTTCCAAGTGCTTCCAAGTGCCGAGGTTGCAAATGTGAGCTGCCACGTCCAGTTTAAACAGTGTTGGTATTGAACACAGGGTTTCCTGCATGGTAGGTAAGCCCTCTGCCCACTGAACCACCTCCCCTGCTGTAGCTGCCACTATTGAATAGTGTATATATCACAGAAGTAACCTGTGATTCTCCCGAATGATGCACAAGCTCTTAATCATAGTGTTCTAGTGTTTTCTGTGCTAACTCTGGTGTCACCCTGAAGAGGCACCAAATTCTTGTTCTAGCAGGTTGGGTCATGCTGAGTGTTGCTAACACTCCACCATACTAGATTTCTTCTTCTAGGATGGGTGGCCATCAGCACTCAAGCAGACTATCTTTCCAGGAAGTGACTTCCTGTTTAAGTCTTAAAAGCAGTCCAGAAACAGAGAGACCTTTGGGTGGGTGGGTGGGAGGGGGAATGGATGAAGATCAAAGATTTACCGTCCTTTGAATCTTACCTTCTTATACTTTGTAAATAATGGTACAGTCTTGGCCCTGTTTATCTTACACAGCAAGTGGTTCTCAGACCCTGGCATTGCCCTGTCCGTGGTAGGTGTCACTGTCTTGGTGTTTGGTAGTTGGCACAGAGAAGCAGAGCTACTAAAATCTAGTAATTAATGCTGAACAGGCCACCAAACTCTCTAGGTTGCAAAAGAGACTCTGAAGTGCAAAGGTCATTTAGATGTCCTACTTGTTCAGAGACTTGTAATTGCTACACTGCTATTCAGATGTTTGCCATCCACTTTTGTGTTATGTGAGGTGACTTCCAAGGCCATCTCTAGCAGCAGATTCCAGGGATACTGTGTGTTAAGGAATCCCAGGTTGTGCATTTTTTGGTGGTTACCCAAGGATCATAATTTTATTTATGTAAGTATTTTGCAGTATAGTAAATTTAACACTGACATAGTTTATTTTTCGAGACGCAGAAGATAGCCTAGCTGAATGAAGCACAAGGGGATCTAAGTCTGACCCTCTTTTTTGTTTGTTTGTTTGTTTGTTTGTTTGAGACAGGGTTTTTCTGTATAGCCCTGGCTGTCCTGGAACTCACTCTGTAGAACAGGCTGGTCTCGAACACAGAAATTCGCCTGCCTCTGCCTCCCAAGTGCTGGGATTAAAGGTGTGTGTCACCACTGCCTGGCAGTCTGACCCCTTTTGTTTGTTTGTTAATTTGTTTGTTTGTTTCTGTGTAGTCTTTGCTGTTGTGGAATTCACTCTGTAGACTAGGCTGTACTCTTAGATCTGCCTGCCTTGGCCTCCTGAGTGCTGGGACTGTTTTATGCCACCACTGCTCAGCTAGGGTATTTTGTTTTGTTTTGTTTTGTTTTGTTTTGTTTTTGAAAAGCACTATGGTTACTCACATTTGAGTTTGTAATCTCATTACTGCAGAGGCAGGGACTCACAGAGCCAGGGCTGACTGGCCAACCATTGTAGCTTAATCAAGTTCCAAGCTAGTGAGAGACCCTGTCAAAATCAAGATGTATATCACCAGACTTCAAGGTTGATTTCTGAACTCTACACACATCCACCTGACCACACACATACACACACCACACCATACACCATACCCCCCATACGTCCCCACACACAATGTTTTAATATAATGTTAGCGTGATGGTGAAAGATCTACTTTTGAACTCTCATGCTTGAGACCACATGTAAACCTCATTGGTCAGAGGTTAGAGTCCCCATACTTGGAGTGCGCCATTGTCAGGCACACAGACCAGCACTTGGCAAGACTTATCTTCATTTCATTTCTTCCTTCTCATTTCTTTGTTCATGCTTCATGTCAAGAGCCAGATGGAAAGCATGCATGGAAGCTTGGGAAGAAGTTACTGAGCTGCCTGTTGGTCAGTGAGGCGAATTGTTGGAGTCTTCTTATCCTTCTGGCTTATTTGTTCCTGAACATCGTTGTCTCTCATGTAGACTTTCTGGGCGTTTCCACTACGGAAGCTATCTGGGTACTGTCTTCCTATGAGGTTCCTCAGTAAAGCTGTTCTCAGTAAATACAGGCTTGCTCACACCCTGTGGTTATCATATACTCATTAAGTCCTAGCTGTGTCTCCAGCTTCAGACAGGGACAACCAAGCGATGACTCAATGCCGAGGCAGTAGTAATGGTGGCCGGGCCTCTTGATGATGTGGACAGGTCACAGTGCCTGGTCACAGAGCATCCTTATTGCTTATGAGTGCTAGTGAGGTACCCTGGTATCTGAGAGCACACATAGGGTTTAGGTGAAAGGAGTTCTTTCACTGTTCAGATACACACATTCTCTGTTTAAGCACTGACTGAACTATGAGTTTGACATTCTAAGTATAAGCAGGGCATGTGGGTTGGAGGAGGGCTAGTAAACAACTCTCCTTGATCTGACCCCTTGTAACTCCAACCCTGAAGCCTGCCAGGACTGGGAGCTTCACCAACAGCTGGATACTTAACCAGCCGAATCATGACACCCTGTGCTGTGCACCGTGGGAGATGAAGCCACATCATGAAGCAGTGGGCAACCTTGGCTGGAAAAAAAAATCCACGGTTGTCATTTGGTATCGCCCTTCAGTTTCTGATCATGCTAAATACCCAGCATCCTAGAGCTAAAAGGATAGCTTACACAAAAATGCAAAGTGTGAGATCCTCTGTTCCTTGAGAGGATAGTGTGTTGGGGAGACAGTGGGTGTTGGGGAGACAGTCGCTGCTGACCTCTCTGGGTTCTCAGAATAAAGTATGGCCTCTCACCTTGTTCTCTGAGCAGTCTATCAGCCTTCAAAGCCTCAGCCCTTTCAAGTCTGGTTTGACTATGCAAATCAATCTAAAGATAAAACTGTGATCACCTGCACCACACCTTCTAATTTACTGTGTAAGGAGCATCCTGGAAGAAGTGTGAATCAACAGAAAAAAGTGCTGACTGACGTGGAACTTTACAGATAATGAGATCTTTAGGGAAGTTTCTGTTTTCTAAGTTCCCAAAGATAAACCCAGAAGTCCAAGATTTAAAAAAACCAAAAAAAAAAAAAAAAAAAAAAAAAAAAAACCAAAAAAACCCTTCAAGAGCCCCTATTATGTTTCTTTGTGGCATTTGTAAACATGCAAGGTAGGAAAGTGTTAGTGGAGGGAATCCCAGCAGCTGTAGCTGATGGGTCCCTGTGTGTCAGTAGAAAAGGCATATAGTCTGCCTCAAAATGTGAATTTAGTTGAGGATATTTCATTTCGACAGCAAATGTCTCCATATCATGAGCTTTTGAGACTTTTGGTGTATTCAACCACAGTACCTATTCATTTGACTATTCCTAGGCACATTCTGTTCCAATAGAATGAGGTACATTCTTCAATTTGTGTGTGTTTTTGAGTGTGTGTGTGTGTGTGTGTGTGTGCGCGTGCTTGCACGCATATGTTATGAGCACTAGTCCCTGGAGAGGAGGGAGGAGGGTAAGATCCAGCTCCATCCTTTTACCCTTGTGTCCAAAGTGTGTGATATCTTCAACAACAGAGTTTTATCTTGAGATTCAGGGGGCAATCAAGAGAAATGTCAACAGGTGCTATGAAGGGGGAAATGGAAATATAGGAGGAGAGATGTAAGAAGAAGAAATAACTGACACTAATCCATAGGGCAACTATTTTATAATCTTGCTTAAAAGTGTACAACACGTGTGTGCGTGTGTGTGTGTGTGTGTGTGTGTGTATACATATAGCTTAAATGGAGTTATGCCATGTAGGGTAATAATGCAACCACAAAGAGACATAGACTAACAAAACTCCCCAGTTCCAGGCATGCAAAGCCTCTCTTTGAATTGTTGGTCAAGGGAGACCAAGAGGCTCCCCAAACAATGTTATATTTCTCTTGGGGGTGGGGGTGGGGCTGCCTCGGGGCAGTAGAATGGGCTGTACAGTCTAAGGCTGAAGGGTAACCATGGAAACCAGATGCAGGGTGTGATTATTTGCCTCTGACCTGGCAAAGTGTTGGGTTTGACAAAAGAAGCTTAATAGAAACACTCAAATTGACCCTTCTCATCACTCGGCTGCCTCGAACTCAATCAGGGCCTCATTATTATCAGCGTGGTGCGAGCAAAGGCAGCCGCGATCATAGTTTTTCATAATCACTCCTTGAGCCAAATGTAATTTGCAATTTGTGGTATTGTATTATGAAACAATAATGCATTAAAATGAACAGACCAAGAATTAGGAGCATGGCAGTGCCGAAGGAACCCAGGGAAGGAGCCGGGAGAGAGAGGCAACCTCCGAATCACACCAAGTGGACGTGACAAGTGTTGTCACCAAAGGGAGCATTTAGCAACATCAGTATCCTGCTTTGTTTTCCTGTGTTTAAGTATATGGGAAAGTGTGTGTATGTGTTCCTATGTCCACATTATCATAAAGTTTGGTGTACTTAGAGGAGAAACAAAGTGTAATTTGCATATCATTTGCATTTAGATGGTAGAGGTTATAGGGTTAGCGTGGCTTAATTACTGGTATGGAATGATATAAAAAAAAAAAAAACTAAGGTGTAACAAGCCTTATAAACACCTGGTATGGAGCAGCAATTACTACTTGACCTCCTTTTACAAGGAGTCCTAGAGACCATGTCTTGTTTTTTGTGAGCTGAGGGCTGGGCTTCAGCCTTATGACCAACGTCAACCTCATCAGAACCTGTGTAAAGTCGCCTATGATGTTTGAGTTATTGATGCATTTGTCTCATGTCTGGAAGGTTTGCCTTCTGTGCCTTGTCTCCACTTACATCTTTATGTCTTTACCCCCACTTTTATGTAGCATATATATGTGCGTTTATGAGGTGTGTATGTGTGTGTGTGTGTGTGTGTGTGTGTGTGTACACATGTGCATGTGTGTGTTTCCTCAAGATATTTTATGCTCAGGTCAGAATTGATCCTGTGATGACTTTCCAACTCTCTACCCCTGATATTTTCAGACTTTCTAGAGTAGCTTTACTATTTCCTCGCTCCATGCCCATCTATGGTTTCTGAAGCATTGAGTACATGTACAGGGATATATCCCAGTACAGAGGCTGTAGCAGGATGGCATGCCCTCATAGGAACATTTAGTAGGACTCTGGAAAAGGAAATGACTTGCATGAAGGGCATATTGCACATCTAAGGCTATGACAGCTTGGTTATATAGAAACTGGGTTTTGTTTTGTTTTTTTGTTTTTTTTTTTCCTTTTAAAGAAAGTCACTTATTTTTCTCTGCATGCCAAGCAGCACACATTTAGTTTATTAAACCAATCAGACTGGTGCTGATGAGAATTGTACACAATCAAAAATAATGGCTCCGGAGTTTGTGAATGTGCCTGTAAAGAGCACCCCTGCGACACTCCATCACTGGGGAGCCACACCCATCTTACAAAGGCTCTGTCAAGTTGTCTCTCCTGCCTTTTCTCTCAGCCTTGCTCCTCATCGCTGTTGATTGCTGGTGCCTTTTCACTTTCCAATGGGAGCTTTCTGCTTTCCATAATCAGCCCCCTCTTCCCTGATTTCCCCCCCTCTAATTCCACAATCCACCGCTGAGCAAATCAGCCGCTTTCATAGTAGCTCGATTTCTCAAAATGTCACAAAACCGCAAAATCATGACAAGAGGGACAGATTACAAATGACCCCCCCACCCCCATTTCTCTCTTGTAAAGCAGACTGAGCTACAGGGAGTATAGGTGGAGAACGTGAACATTGTGTCTCCCAATGAATTTGTGCTTCTCAATCCTTGAAGTTGTTCCCTCTAACCCCAGGGCTGATCTTTGACAAGCCTTTGACAGTATTTGCATATACCAGACTGAACTTTTAACATTTGGCCCGCCATTGAAAATAGAAATGTTGGCAACGCCCTTTGAGTGGCTGCATGCAATTTTTATAATCCTCTTTAGTGAGTAGGGCCAGTTCTTGACCTGGCCTACAGACTCCTAGACAAGTCCTATTAGGGACCCCTGTCCCAAGGTCATAACACTATCAACAGTACAGGATTGTGGCATGTGTAGCATGTACAATACTAGTGAGTATAAGTGTTTTATGCGTGTTAGTGTGTGCATGTGTGTGTAAGCAGGTGTCTACTGTGGTCACTTTCTGGTTTATGAGACAAGGTCTCTCACTGGGATTAAGGCTTACCAATATTGCTAGCAATCCACAGAACTGGTCCCATCCCTGTCTCCTCAGTCTTGGGATTAGAGTTGCAGGCCAGGATGTGGGTATGCTAGGGCTTGAACTCAGGTCATCATGCTTGCATAGGATGCCATTTATCTATGAAGCTATCTTCCCAGCCTTTTCTCATGCACTTAAACAAGGGACAAATCGGTTGTCTGCTCTGTAGTACCATCCTGGAGGCTGTCTTGGGTTCCTCACGCATCAGAGGCTGGGACTGGGGTGAGAGAGCATTGGGTGATACAACTCTCCTGCTGTCCATAGATTCCCCTGGGCTCCCTGCTCAGGGTCTCTCCTGTGGGAACAATAAATAGCACTTCCACAAGTTGATGTGGGAACCATTCAGATAAATGCAACATAAGAACTCAGTAAATTCCAGTTAGATATAATTACATAATCAAATGAGCATCATCAGGAGCTAATTGTGTGTCTACTTAGGAAGTGCACACACAGTGGGCTGTGAACAGAAGCTAGAATTTTATTTTCTCTTGGGAGTGTTCAGGTTCAGACTCACGGAGATATCTTAAACTAGGCATTAGGACATCTATCTCTAGTGCCAGCCTCCAGTGGGACTTTGAGCAGCTCCCGAGGATCTTGAGCCTCAGTTTCTTATTCTGTCAAGTGATGTCTGGACTGGGAGATGAATCTTTCAATTTCCGGAGACTAGTGAGCATCTGTCTGCAGTGAATAAGAATGCAAAAGATAATCTACAAAGATATGACTAGAGTTTTGTTTGCTTTTGTGGTTTAAAATAAAATCTAGAGTGGTAGGGCTTTTTAAACAAAAGTGAGTTCACAGTTCTGTTCAAGACTACAAGGGTGTATCAGTCACTTTTATCATTCCTGTGTGTGATGGTTTATGTGCTTGGACCAAGGAGTGGCACTATTAGGAGGCGTGGCCTTGTTGGAGTAGGTGTGTCACTGTGGGTGTGGGCTAGAAGAACACTGGCTTCCAGGCAGCTAAGGTGAGGATCTTAGCTGCCTGGAAGCCAGTCTTCTCCTAGCAGCCTTCAGATGAAGCTGTAGAACCCTCAGCACCTCCTGTACCATACCTGCCTGGATGCTGCCATGTTCCCACCTCAATGATACTGGACCGAACCTCTGAATCTGCAAGCCAGCCCCAATAAAATGTCCTTCTTAAGACTTGCCTTGGTCATGGTATCTGTTCACAGCAGTAAAACCTTAACTAAGACACTGTGATAAAACCCCTGGCAAAGGCAGGTTATGGAAGGAAGGATTGTGGTTCACAGTTCATGGTGGCAGGTCTGAGAGGCGGCTTGCCAAGCATTTCACACTCAAACCCCATCAAAGTAGTAAATTAAAGGAAGCCGATGCATCTAGAACGTAGAAACATACACTGATAGCACCAGAATCAACGGAAAATGGTTTGCTAGAGCAACTGAGGGCCTCAGCCGCTCTAGAGCAATGATAATGGGAGCCAATATTTTGATTTGACTGGGTAAACCTGTGCTCTGTATCCCTCGGGACTAGGCTGGGGCTGCATTTTGATGTCTGCAGTCTTCTCCTGGATTACTAGGCAGCTGATATAGCTGAAGGGTCTTTGGGCAATTGGCAGCATTGTCACTGTCAACAGTGGCCAAAGGCGGCACACATTGCTGGCTTGAAGCCATCCAAGACAAAGGAAGGCTCTAAAAAGAAGAAATGAATCCTCAGACAAAGGAAATGATAAAAATGACTCATACTAGACCAAAGATCTGGACATGGTGAGCAGGATACAGGATCAAAACTTTCTAATGGGGCCAGGTTGAATGTGCCGGTCCTGAGTGCGGAGGCCAAATAAGTAAAAGACACAGTTAAGACCTCTTTCACAGCCGTACAGCATAATTTATTCCAAACCTACATATTTCCTGAGGTAAATAGTCAGACATATATCATGGCAAAAAGTCCTCCTGAGTCAACAGGGCCCTAGTAATTAGCAGTGAGAAATACCACACTTCAGTGACATTTCACTTGGCTTATTTGAAGAAAATATAATTTTAAAACTCATTCTTCAAAGGCTAGGAGATAATTGGTTCTCAAGATCCTGTTTTTATATTTGGCAGCATGTTTTTTTTTTTTCTTTTTTTTTTTTTTTACGAGTTCCTTTTAATTGTTTTATGTTTTAAAACACTGTTTGGGGGGAGGGGAGGCCCATTCATCACCACCAATGAGTGTTTTTATTTTATCGAGAGCAGAACATGCTTTTTTTTTTTTTTTTTAATCATTCAGCATGCTTTTTCTAAAGACTTCTAAATTTAGTAGCAGTAGAACTATCATGGTTTAAATGGCAAGCTATTTCAGCTGTATTTATACCGCTTTCCCGATCATTTGATCGCAGGGAGAACGGAGCAGGTGTTAACTGTTAGTGGTGGTTCTTTACGTATAGACATGGCAGTTAGTACATCCATTTGGGGTCTTTTTACTTCCTTTGAGATGTTCTGCTCATGACCAAAGGCACGCCTCCTCCCACCTGTTTCCCCTAGCCACTCTCAGGTGGCCTGGCTTGTCTTGTGGATCTCAGATCCACTGTAGAGTTGCCCTGAGATGGGTGTGACACTGGAAAGTGGATATCTGTCAGTCATCCATCCTTGGCTTATAAAGAAGAATATAAACGCAACTAAGTTGTCGGTTTAATGGTAGAGTGTTTCTATAGCATGCACCAGGCCTAGGTGTGAAAACACACACAGATCAATAAATCTCACTTTTCTCCAATAGGATTTACTCAATGCACCGACCTACATGATCTCCTCAGTGGGAGTGACCTGAATCACCATGACAACCGTGTGTCATTTGAGGACATTTACTAACTGAAAATGAAATGGCTGTCATCCTTTACCTTTATAGCTTTCTAATTATAAGTAAACGCAGCATGTTAATATTTATTTGAACTTGAAGTGAGTGTGTGTATGTGTGTGTGCTTGTGGGTGATGGTCAAAGAACAACCTTTGGTAGCATTCCCAAAAGGAGTCTCTTCACTTCTTTTTTTTTTTTTTAAAGTTGGTCTCTTATTGGGGCTTGAGGCTCAACGATTAGACTAGGCTTCCCAACCAGCAAGCCCCAGTAATCCAGTACTGGGATCATAGTGCATATCTCTACATACAACCTTTATACATAGTATTTGGAATTGAACTCAGTTCTTCATTCTTGCTAGACAAGTACTTTACTAACTAAGCCATCTCCTTCACAGCCTCCGAGCATAGACTTTTCCGGAAATCCCTTTTATACACGCAGCTGCCGCTGAGATACACAATTTTCATTCAGGATGACTGGAGACACTCAGCATGTCTAGCCTCATTCCGTCTGCTGGGTCTTGGCTATGCGTCCCTCTCACTCCTCAGCTGCAGGCGGTCCCTCTCCCTGCCCTGTGTGTGTCACTGGATAGATAGCCCCATTTTCCAGGTGATAGACTGAACTTTGGAGCGACAATGATTTTCTGTCATGCCCCTAGCTTCCCCATCTACATATCCTAGTATTTCTGTGTATTGCCTTCTCTGCCCCAAAACATGCCTGACTTAGGCCACAGCATCTGTCTGACAGTCATCCCCTTTAGGACTCAGCTTCTAACAGTGTAACTGTTATTAGCAAATGCCACCCGGTGCCACTCTTGGATTTGTGGCCCTTGTGATTCCTCAATGACAATCATCGTACCTTGCCTCAGGGCCCTTGTGGCAGTTTTCCCCTTGTGTTCTGTTTTATATTGAGACAAGATTTTATGTGTAACAGGATAGCATCTTACTCATTATGAAGCTAAGGATGACCTTGAACTCCTGACCCTTCTGGCAATACCTTCTGGAATTGCAGGTGTGTGCCACCATGCTTAGTTTGTGGGCTGCTAGGGATGGAGCCCCAGGCACAATAGTTAAAGCATTTGACCAACTTGAGTCCCAGCCTCAGCCTGTATTGCTGATGCTTCCCAGCATGGCATACTGATCTGTTCTCAATGCCACCTTCTCAGGAAGCCATCTTTAACTCTCTAAAGTAAAACTCCAGCTCACTCTGTCACGATTCTTTGTGTGCTCCCATGCCTACTTCATCCTGCTGCTACCTAAATACAGGCTAGAAAAGAATCTCCGTGGTGCTAATAGTGGCATGGAGTGTTTTCTGTTCTGTGTGTAGATAAGTCAGCTCTCATGCAAGGAGATACTCAATAATGCTGGTGAATGAGTGAATATTATGCTTGAGATGATGTTCCCTTGAGTATTTTTATGTTTGCTGTTTGGTTCATTCATTCTATAAATCATAACTTTATAATGTCTAACTCCCAGGCTCTGTGTGTGTGTACACACGAGCATGATTTTACATAGACATAGCTATGTATTTTATATATATTAGTTTTAAAGTCCCAGTGCGTATTTTATCTCCTCTGAAAAGTGAGCAGATCCTAGATTTAATCAATTTCATGAAGACATTTTCTTCCCTTCCTCCCTTTTTCAGTTGAATTTACTATCTAGTTTCTAAATAAGATCAAATGTCAAGGACACATTTGATGTATAGAATTAACTTGTAACTAGCCTTCCTTATTTCGTCACATTAGAATATATAATTTTTAAGTGAATGGGGATGACAACGTGTGAGGTTTTCCTAGCATAATATTGTGATGATAATTTCCTAGTTTATAAAACCCTTTGGCAAACACGGGGTATCTTAATTACTGTCTGAGGTCTGTACTAGATACTTCATGTTCAGCCTAGTGTTTAAAATGAGATTTATCCTAATAAGAAATGACCCGTGCCAGTAACCAACCCGTGACTTGAAACCTTTTTCTCTTATCTGTCAACTGTGCAAATAAGCCTTTGCTCTTTTCTTTCTGACGTGAGTTTGACTGTAGACTGCATTCCTGGCTCCTCTCTGAGCTGGCAGCATTACAGAGGGAATCATATACCCTCTCAGACCATACCTGAGAAACTCCCCTGATCTAGGTAAAACCAGGTCCTTGGCTTTGATGCAGAAGAGAATTTCAGGACCAGCTGGCATGAAGCAGTCATTTATCAGTAAGCAGGAAGGTGTTCAGAGAAAGAATATGGTGCACCTAAAAGCATGTGTATAGACTTCTCAAGAACCACGGTTCATTAAAGATACTTTAAACAGGTATCTTAAGCATCTTGAGTCACAGGGACTAAGAGAAAGAGAGTTGCTCAGGGAAAGACTAAGACATACCCAAGTCTAGTTATAGGGGGTTCTCCAGGGACAGTTCCCCTTCAAGTGTCCCCGTGGTCACTGTATACAGGATTGTTGGAGACTTTGGGAATTTTGTTGCTCAGGAGATTTCTTAGGAACCCTCTCTTCCTCTAACTCTGTTTCTTATTTTATAACTGAGACTGCAGGATGGCTCCAGAGGTAGCAGGGATGTAACTGCAATCTGTTAAGGTTGTAAGGGGGTATAGGATAGGCCCTATCACTGTCATGGGGTTTGTGGTGAGAATCCTGAAAAATGACAGGTTTGTAGCAGAAAGGAAGAAAGACCTTCAGGAAATGTTACCGATGCTCAATTCTCGATTCTCCTCTGGCTAGAGGCTTCAACCACGCCAGGATGAGGGGTTTTCCTTCCCATGTCGGTCAGTTTCCCTCTTTTTGCCCTGGATCAACTCTCCAGATAGAAGGACTCAGTCACTCACACCCCTCTTTTATTAATGAGAAATTCTTTGTGCAGCTATGTGCCTGCACTTTCATCTCTGAAACAGCTGGTGACTTGACAATCCTCATGCGTGTATCTGATTGGCGACCTCGGAAGGCAAGCATCACGGGGCACGTGGGCTTTTGATAGAGGAGAATAGCAGCAGGAAGAGGAGTCTGTATGAAGCTGAACCGTCTGGGATATGTTGGATGCCAGCTTAGACTAGAGTGGCATTTTCTTAAAGAGCCCTGGGGTTGGCATCTTTCTTCAGCAGTACATAAACCAAGGCCAGATTGCATTGCACACTCCTTGTGTTTGGTTTGGATCAGGTGTGGACTTCTAAGCCAAAGGCATCCTCCTATCCGGCCACTGCTCGCTGGACTGAGGAGAACATTTTGGTGAAGATTCCCCCAAAGCTTTCAGTTTAATCATCTCCAGTCTAGCAGCATGAATTATCCTCTGAGCTTTAAACCTTGCAAACGTTTGTCAGGTTTTAAACATGATGAATGTTCCTAATAAGCCTACTCGGGGAAAATAGAGAGGACTCGTTGCTTACAGAGATAGTGTTAACTGGATGATTTTGGATTTTCAGTCTTTAGTCCAATGAGGAGCTCCCTCTGTGAAGATTTTGTTTTCCCCCGTTCTGGTGTCTGAAGTGTTCAGCTTGGCATTCTGCACATTTCTTATTTGCTTGTTTCTTGGGATCAACTGCAATCCTGTCTTCTGTTGCTTTGAGACGGAATCTCTTATTGTCCTGGCTGACCTTGAACTCTTTCTATAGAGATAAGAATGATCTTGAACTTCTTCTTCTTCTTCTTTTTTAAAGATTTATTTATTATTAAATTATTATTACATCTTAATGAAGAGGGCATCAGATCTCTTACAGATGGTTGTGAGGCACCATGTGGTTGCTGGGATTTGTACTCAGGACCTTTGGAAGTGCAGTCAGTGCTTTTAACCGCTGAGTCATCTCTTATCCTCTTGTCTGTTTGGGTGGAGGGTACTGGGGATAAATCCCAGGGTTTCGAGCATGCTGGGTAAGCACTGTACCAACGGGGTCACTTCTCCTCAGCTCCCCAGAAGAATAAACTGCTTTGCCTTGCTCATTTTATTTTGTTTTTCCAAACAACAATGTAGAAGACTGAAGGAGAGGGAAGTGGCCTTCCAAAAGGTTTTGCCTGGAATATTCTAATTAAAGTTTAATAGGGTTCTCTAATTGAAGCTGAGATGCTCAGGAGACATCTGGATGGAATTGTGAAGAAGCTAGTATCTCTCTCTCCCTCTCCCCCTTTCCCCTCCTCCTCTGTTTGAGGAGGACAACTCACTGTGTATATATTGACAAGGTAGAATTTTTCATTACCAACAGGTTTGGCAAACATCGAAAAGATGACAAGATGGAAAAAATGGGTCGAATAAAAATCCAGGATTCTTTCACCTCAGAAGAGGACAGGGTGCGGATGAAGGAAGAACAGGAGAGGTAGGTCTCAAACGTACCACTAGTCCCTGCTCCCTGTCAAGGTGCCTCCCTCACCCATGTCTGCTTGTCTACTGGTTTTATCATAAATAGAAATAGTTTGCCCTCAGCTGAAATATCTGTGTGTTGACTGTGAATGAATGTAATACAAAGGAAGATGTTTAAAATGAAAGAGCAGAAACTTTTATATTCATTTGAACCTAAGTGCATTTTAATGATTTCAGTTAAGACTTTTTACATAGTGACTAGGGGTACATTAATACTGAACGTTTATTTATTTATTTAATCATACATTTATTTATTGAGTTTGTGTGTGTGCACTCATGCACATGTATGCATGTGAGTATATATGTGCACATATGTGTGTGCGTGCACAGTATGTGCATCTATACCTGTGCATGGAGATGTGCATCCCTGTAGAAATTCGATGTCTTCCTCTGTTGCTCTTCATTGTTCTGTAGGCTTTGTTTTTGTCGTTTTGAGAAAGGATATCTCACTGCATCTAGAGCTGACAAGCAAGTCCCAGGGAAGTCCTGTCTCCACAGCTCCAGTATTGGGATTATAGGCATATACTTCTCTTCTTCTACCTTATACTTCTCTTCCTGAGTGCCCACAGCTGGATGCCCAATGCTTACAGAAGTTTCTGTGGTTCCGATTTCTGCCTCTCCTGGTGGGTTGCCCAGGTGCTTCCAGTACACCATCTCTGAGAGGACAGGGCAAAGTCCATAATGGTCAGGGTCCACAATCTGCCCCTTTCCTCTGGGGCATCAGATGTCCCTGAAAGCCAGACTGAGGAGGGTGAAGCAGAGTCTGAGAAAAGTCAAGTCCACAGGACTTAGGTCTGGCTGGGAATGCTGGGAGCATTACAGCTCTTAGAAAAAAAAAAAGAGGTTCAGGTGGCCAGTAAAGGTAGGTGGCAAGAATCGTGATGGAGGCAACAGCCTTGTCAGAAGCCAGGGTTCTGATGTGAGCCTGGTCAGGTAGGCGAGTCCAAGGTCCAACAGTGATTGCTTCAGGGAGAGAGCCTTCCATCAAGTGTTAGAGGTCAACAAAAACAGCTAAGCTCAGGTGATCCTTGGTGAAGTAACTGTGTGATTTATCCCACATGGACAGGGGTGTATCTTTGAGGAGTAGGGTAGGATTTGGAAGAGGGGTGTTAAATACATTTTGGTGACTGAAGTTAAGATGGTGATAACTCTCCATTTGCATGAAGGAAGTGTTCCAGGTGCCGTGTTGTATGACTGTCCCAGGTCATCTAGCTGGAGGTCGTGGTTATATGTCCCAAGGCAGGTGTGGAGACTGGGAGGCTGTTAACTCTCCTCCTACCACCTCAAACTCTGAGATTTCCAGGGTTTGAACATGCTTCACCTTACCAGTCCCATGCCTATTTCTCTCCCAGCACTGTCCACACACCCATCTCATGCCCATTCTTCTGGTGGCATGGTCCACACGCCCTGTGGGTTTCATTTTATCCATAGCACCTTTGAGCACAGGTGTGTGTTTGCAATCCTAGCATTCTTGCACTGGGGCATCAAGGCTTTACAGGACCAAGGGTCTCCTCTCCCATCGATGCCAGGTAAGGTCCCTTCAGATCCTTTAGTCCTTTCCTCAGTCTGATGGTTGTCTGCAAGTTATTGGTCAGGATCTGGCAGAGCCTCTCAGGAGACAGCTCTATCAGCTCCTGTCAGCAAGCACTTGGCATCAGCAATAGTGTCTGGGTTTGGTGTCTGCATGTGGGATGGATCCCCAGGTGGGGCAGTCTCTGAATGGCCTTTCCTTCAGTCTCTGTTCCACTCTTTGTCCCTGTATTTCCCTGTGTGTAGAAGTTTGCATTTCTAACAATATTTATTTTTATTTAATTTTTGCCAATTTAATTATTTATGTCAGTTAATTCTACAAGTGGAGCCCAGGGGCTCACACATGTAAGGCGTTCTTCCATGGAGCTTTAGCCCCAGATTTTCCTTTGAATTCTTAGTGCTGTGTTGGGACTTTTTTTTTTTTTCCAACTTTCACACATCTGTCTTAGCAGGGCTTCTGTTTTTGTTTTCTTTTTATTTAACTTTTTATTAGTAGTGTTAATTGTACAGATAGGAGGCATTCTTGTTTTGTTATAATGGGTACACCTGTGATGTACTAGGGTCATCTCAACAGTCTTTGGAAACTCCTTGCTCTGCTCACTCCCTCTTCTCTAATGATCTGCATCACTTACCCACTAAAAGAGTTTCTTTCTCCTAAACACAGAACAAAGCAGGTTAAAGAGCAGACTTAAGTCACCTAGAGAGTGATAGAAAGAATATTCTGCTTCCATGTATGAAAACTGACCAACACTGCCAACTCCTTATATTCTAGACATGATTGCTTCCCAGTTATGCTTCTGTACTTACTGGCAGAACTGTACCAACATTTCCAGAGATTCTTTCATAACACGTAGTTGAATGTGTCCAACTGAACATTAAGCTTCACATTACAGCTTCATTTATATTAATAATTTGCCCAAAGCACAGGTTTTTTTTTTTTTTTTTTTTTTGGCTTTTAATTTGTCTCTGTCCCTCTAATGTGGGAACTCAGTTGATTATAGTAAATTTACAGTGTGCATGGGTTTAGAACAAAAAACCTTTGGGTTGAAGGAAAAAGAGACTGACTTATTTAAAAAAAAATTCAATTACACTCAGAATTTGAGCAGTCAATGGCTCTTTGTAGTTTAGTACTTTTTAAAAGTATGTTTTATATGAATATTGTATTGTATAATAAAATGAGTAGTAAGCTACGGTTATGGCCATACACTGGATATTTGATACTTATGATGGAGCTAAGTCATATTGTATCCTTGGTGCTTTGATGGAGCTAAGTCACACTTCTTGCTTGGTGCTTGTGATGTGTGTTAAGTCCCACTGTATGCTTTGTGCTTGTGATGTGAGCTAAGTCTTCTCTTGTTCATTTTTCCTTCTGTGCTGTTTTTGACATTGACAACAACTCTGCTTTGAGAAGGGATACTGTAACTTCCTTGGGAAAATGTGATTGGAAGAGTAGCTAAAATCTTACAGCCCAGAGCATCCTCACATAGCCTCAACCACTGTCTCTGTGGACTTAGGAGCAAAGCACTTCTTCCATAACATTATTTTACATGGGGGCTATTTGAGTTCCAGAACTTTCTGTTGATTCTACATAAAATATAAAATCTAAGATTCCTTCATCAATGAGTCATGACACATCCCCCAAACCAAAATATTTTCTTGCCTGCATGCATCCATGAAGCCCATTACTGGAGAAGTGAATATTGGAAAATGGAGAGAAAAATGTCTGTGATGTTTAAAAGCTATCCCTAAAAGGCTGGTCTGTTCTGATGGTGGACATGAACTCTGTTCTTCTGGCCTGGGCCTTCCTTTGTTTAATGGGACTTCATTCCTGCTCATCTCTGGTCTTCTACCCACACAGCAACTGAAACACTGTCCTGTAGCTTGAGTTTAATTTTCCCATCAGTGTAGGTTTTATTTGATGAATTTCAGCAAAACTGATGATTTTAGAGAGAGAAAATGCAGAGTGAGACTTCTGGAATAGTCTGTTGGAGCAAATGAGACAAGTCACGCATTTGATCCTAAGATCTTCTATGACATCTTCAAGAAAGCCAACAACTGCACAATATGAAGCAGTTGAAATGTTTTCAAGTTCTTTTCTATTGCACTAACCTTAATATATTCTACTGCTGTAAATATTAACCAGACATTTATGTGCATGCTTGTGTGTGTGGTACTATGGATAAACCTTGAGGTTCTCTGCCACTGAACTACAATCCCAGTAATAAATAAGTAAGTAAATAAATCAATAAATAAACCATTAAAGGTTGTTGGACCAGGTGGCTCATACTCATAATTCCAGTGGGAGCCTAAGGCATGAATAGCTCAAGGTCCTCTGTCCTACCCTCCTAGAAATGGGGGTTGGGTATGTGCTCAGTTGACAGTGCCTACCTGGTACACAAAACCCTGACTTAGATCCTCAGAGCTGCAGAAATCATGAGTAGTGGCACATATCTGTAATCCCAGCACTCTGGAGGTAAAGCCAAGAAAAGCAGAAGTTCAAGTTTATCCTTCATCTTCTGCTACATAGCTAGTTCAAGGCTAGCTGGGGCTACATCAGATCTTGTCTCAAATAAATAAAATCCTAGGAGGGCCATCTCTAGAGATTAAGAGTATAGCTTAGTGGTAGGGTATGTGCTTAGCATGGATGAAATCTTTGAATTCCCAGCACCAAAAGAATTGGCTGATTATCTAATTGATCTAAGGCTAATGGCTAACTTATGTTTCTTAAAGTCTTCTTAATTTTTTTTTAATTGTATCATCATACAGGCAGGCTTCATAGTTGAGGTATTTGATTCCAGTTATTCTGAAGAGCAAGGCAAGAGAAGCATAAGTTCAAGGCTTGCTTGGAGTGAGTTCAAGGACAGCCTGGACAACTTAATATTCCAAAGGAACACATAAAAACTTGGCCAGGTGTATAGCTCTGTGGTAGAGCACTTCCCTAGCATGTGTTAGGCCCAAGGTTCAAACCCCACCTTCTCCGTGGCTGATTCCCTATATCGAATTCCTCTGTTTGGGAAGTAGGGCCATTTTGCATGCAGCAGAGAGATTTCAACACGGTAGACTTTATCCATGCTGGCTTTATTCCTTGTACCTACTCTGGATAAATAAAGACCGTGCCCAGTCACAAGCAGGTTCTCTTCATGCTTCTCTACTGCAATTAGTGCTAAAAGCCGTTTATTGTGAAAATCACAAATACTATTGAATAGAAACATTACAAGAACAGAAACCTCATGTGCTTTGTTCCCACCACACATCATCCATTTTAATTAGAGAAAGGGGTGGTGGGCACTGTGACAGATTCTAGAACTGAAATCATTAATTGACGTCCACAAAAGAGAGACAGTTAGCAGGAATCCAGTGACAGCAGGCACAGCATTTACCTTAGCACTTTATTTAGCGTATTACATTTTTTGTGTATTTTTGCTATGCAGGTTCAATGCAATTTTATTGTAATGGAAAAGAATCTGTCTTTTTTTTTTCCCTTCAAAAAGAAAGGTGTAAATATGTATTTGAAGAGAATAAATCAAAGTAAGTTCTTTTCCTTCAAAATCTGATAAAAAAAGTTTTAACTGGTTTTTATATTTTTTTCCCCCTACACTTAAATGATAGGAAACAGTTTGGGATGTTTTTCATGGGTTTCGGCTGATATAGCAATAGCTGCACAAGTCCATTTAGAGCTCGAGCAATTGCAAGCGGGAAGGGTAGACAGAGATGCAGGAAACAAGAGAGGCTTGCTGTCCCTCCGCATTTAGAGGCACCAGTTGCTGTCGTTGTTGCTGAAGGCTAGCCTGAGACAAATGGGATGGATAAGGCTGAACAAAACCTAACTGTTCAGACACATGAATAACCCCTACATCTCAGAGCTAATTTGTGACCTCAGGGTCCCAATAAAAGAATAGAGGGGTATTCTTTATAGCAGTGACCATCTGGAACCATTAGGGGCTCAGCTGCAAGATCATGGCATTTTTTTTTTTTTTTTGAGTTTCCTAAAGAAACCATGATATTCTTATTTGGACATAGAAAATATTTTTCCCTGGAGCTAAATATTTTTTTTTCTCCACCAAGAGTGAATATATATCACATGCAGACATAACGTAGGAATGTTGAAAAGCCCCTCTCCATGAATAAGTTTGGTGGTAAAGAAGACTTCAAGGGTGAATTTTACAAGTTAATTAGGGGAGTCACTTGATTTGGGTTTTTTGGCGTTTGTCTTTTGTTCATTACTTGACAGGCTTTTACACAGCTCAGGCTGGCTGGACTAGATTTCTCTGGGTGGCTGAAGATGACCTTGAACTTGTGATCCTTACTCCTCTATTTCTGAATGTTATAGTTAGAGTTGTCTAGCATCACACACTCCTTATGAGGTTCTAGGAATAGAACCTAGTGCGTTTTGAACTCAGGGCAAGCAAGCACTCTACCGATTCAGTTCCATCTCCATTCCACTTACGCATTTTAAATTTTATTTTGCTTGTAAATTGCCTCCAAATCTGTCTGTCTGTCATCCCCCCCGCCCCCACAGTATGTTACTGATGTTTTAAAATTCACCTTCCCAGTGCCATTTGTACAAGAAGCCTCCTTGTTGTTAATTCACAGAACAGGCTTAGAGATAAATATCAGAGTCTCAGACCAGATCCTTTAGCTTCTGTCACTGTCGTACACATGTATGTGTGCTGGCACCCTCAGCACTGGGGTTTCATAATCAGCATGACCTGCAAGAGTGGAAAAGGAACTTTGGGGCTAAAATGCACAGGTGACAACAAACTGATCAAAATGAGCAACTTTCCATGTTGGCTCATAGACCAGCAATTCACTATGTTTCCATGGAACTGTAGAGTTAGTTATCCACAGAATGGAATGACTAGTGGTGTTCAGTTTTAGGATACAAAGTTGAATAAAGGACAAAAGTAATTCAGACAAGTAGTTTCACAAGTAGTATCGAATGCTGATTAAAATAAAAAACAAAAAACACCCTCTGAGAAGCTGACCTCTTTAGAAGTATTGCCTGAGGCTGGGGAGATGGGTAAACTTCTTGCCATGCAAATATGAAGACCTGAATTTGGTCCCCAGTACCTGTGCAAAATGCTGGGGACAGTTCTGTATGCCTGAAATCTCAATGATAGACAGCTAGAGCCAAGAGGATCTCGGGCACTCACTGGATAGCTAGTCTAGCTGAATTGGTGAGCTTCAGGTTCAGTAACAGAGTCCATCTCAAAAAATAAGGTAGAGAGCAGCACGTGACTGGTTCATCTCTGACCTTGTACACACACACACACAGGAACACACCACCCACCCACTCACATACAAAGAAAAACAACTCCCAATGAATATTAATTTCTATGTAGTTTGGAAAGAACATTCCAGCCCAGGCACATCAGCAGTGTGCAAAAAGACTGTGGTGGTATTCGGATGCTGGACTCTGGTGGAGTCATGCTATGCTCTCTTCCTGATGAGAGCTTCTTTAAGGCTGGGTCTTCCCACTTTTTCCAGTTGTATAATTCACCTATCAGCCAACTTAAGCCATTCTTCTTAAACTCTGAAGGCTCTAAGTGCAGAGCTTTCAACTCTGTTTATATTTGCCTTTCTTCTTTTCTTTCTTTTTTTCTTTCTTTTTTTTTTATCCCCACCAAAATTTCATCAGATTCCCAAACTTACATGAGGCTTGGCATGGCAGAGCTGGATCACAGCCTCCCCTGCTTGGGAGACCAAGCCAGGAACATTGCCAGTGCAGGGGCTGCCTAACTTCTTAGCAAGTTCCTACCTCAAATGTGTGACAGAGTAAGGGATGGTCTGGGAAATGGTTTCATTGTAAAGCACTTGCCTAGCATGTATGGGACTCTGGATTCTATCCCAGCACCATGAAAAACAGGCTGACTTATGCAAATGCCCAGGACCCCTGGCTATGGCCTTTGATGAAATGATTATCTTACAGTGACCAGATGTTACTTAATAGCAAAGTGGCTGTTAGATGTGTACTAATTGAGATTCTGATTAATATTCTGTTGAGTTAAAGAAATGTCTCATTTCTTCCTGATAGTTGTTTAGCTTTTATTCTTTTTTGTTTTGTTTTCTTTTTCTCAGGTTGAACCTGAGTTGAGGGAAAAAAAATGGTAATGATGCAAACAATAAAATTATCTCTCAACTATGAAGCATTTTCATTTTTGAGACCCAGTAATAACCAATTTTTACAATAATGTCCTTGACTATCATAATTGCTCTTAAGTACAAGGGAATGTAATAAAAATCTGCTCTTTGCTTTACTAAATTGACATTAGAATTCATATCACTGTTTCTCGCGTGAATATTCTATGGGAACGAAGTTATTAGAATCTAGGACTTTCCCAGGAGGATGTCTAACTTTCCAGCATATTCGATCTCCAAGAAGGTCCTGTTCTGACTTGGAGATTAAGGTTTTTCTAGGGAGTTTGGGGACTGAAAGCATCTTGGAAAGGTTGAGCTAATGTCCTGCCAAATGTCAAGTACTGCCCTTTTTGGAGGATCTTCGGAAAAAAAAAATGCTGAGCGAGGCACATTAAATATTTCTATCTCCTAGCTGCAGATAAGAAAAACCAGTAAGAAGGCTCAGCCTGGAAACACTTGTTGCACAAATCTGAGCACAGGAACTAGATCCCCAGATCCCATAATAGACAGAAAGAACCAACTGCACATTGTCCTCTAATCGCTACATGTACATGTGTGCATGCATGCACGTGAACACACACACACAGGCACACATGAGCACAAATTATAGGCAAGGGTCACCATATGGGGAAGACCATGCGGTTCTGGTGGTTTTTTGTTTGTTTTTATCTTTGTTTTTTTGTTTTTCTCAGATTGGGTGACCTTATTTTACACATTGTATCCATTGTCCTACGAGTTGTGTTATTTTGTTTTTCTTTAGAGCTGAATAGTATCCCAACTTATATCTGTACTAGATGGTCATTATCAATTCATTTACTCTTAAACAACTGGGTTGATTTTCTACCTTTGCTGTGGTAAAGCAGCAATAAATATGGGAGTGCAAATATGTTTATACTAGGGTGCAGAGAACTCTGGGCATGTGCCTAGGAGAGGAGTCGCTGGGTCAAACGGGTAGTTTCATATTTATTTTTTAGATGGACTCTCCACACTGAGTTTCACAGTCTATTTTAATTAACACCCCACCAACAGTGACTAAGGGTTCCTCTTTCTCCATGTCCTCTCAAACATTTGTTGTCAGGTTTGTGGTGACAGCCATTCTGACTGTGAGGTAGCATCTCAGAGGAATTTTAGTTTGCATTTCCTTGGTGGCTAGGAATGTTGAAGACTTTCTAACATAGTTACTGGCTATGTGGGTTTCTCTTCTCTTCTCTTCTCTTCTCTTCTCTTCTCTTCTCTTCTCTTCTCTTCTCTTCTCTTGTCTGTCTGTCTGTCTCTCTCTCCCTCTCAATCATCTATTCAATTTGTTAACCCATTTGTGGACCGGGAGCTTTATTTATTTGATGTTTACTTTCTGTAATTCTTTGTAAACTCTAGGTTTACAAAGTAAACCGTCTGTCGGAGTGTAGCTATGAAGATTTCCCCCAATCCTGTGGGCTGTCTGTGCATTCTGCCAGTAGTTTCCTTTGCTGTGCAGAAACTTTTAGTTTCACATAGCCCCATCTGTTGACACACAGGGGCATTTCATGTGCTTTTTGAACTTCCAGTAGCAATAATTTAGTGTGGGTTTGTCGGAAGGACAGACCGTAGACCTCCCACGTTATTGTATTGGGAAAACGCGTTCTGAAGTGTGATTCTTCTTGTATTAGTTGCTTGTTTGGTTGCTGCCATAAAATACCAGAGAAAAGCCCCTGAAGGAGGGAAACATTGTGGTGGGAAGGCTGGAGTGTGAGGCAGCTGGTCATATCCTTTCTGCATCCAGGAAGCTGGTGATGAATTCAGGTGCTCAGCTCACCTTCTCCCTTTTTTCTGCCATCTCCTCTTCTAATCTAATCTGCAAACTTCACAGCAGGCATACCCAGAGATCTGAGTGGTGATTCTGCATTCTGTCAAACCGGCAGTCAAGGTTCATCCCCATCTAAAGGTTCTTTTCACCATGGTTTATTCTGACATCTGCTTTTTCCTCAAGGATATTGCATGTGGCACTTTCTTTTATGCAAATGCTGTTAAGGATCAAAGTCTGGGCTCACAGATGCAGACCAGCACTGAGCTCCACCCCCAGCCCGAAATAAACTGTAAAATAATCTCATCAGTAGCTATAGAAATCAATCTTCATGAGTTTTTATAAGACTTGCCTTGAGCCCGTGAATCATGTCGTGAGAGTTGGCCATTTCTCCCAGAAAATGTCTCCACTGTGAGCACAGGAGACCTCTCTGCTTCTCCGATGGTGTTTCGTCGCCTTCAGCTCCAGCACACCCTTCCTACCACACCAGCCCTGTCCATGCTTTGTTCCATTTTTTTTATCGATAAGACAATGTTTGGTTTGTTTGTATCTATGTACTTAAAGAAAATGATTCTAAGTGGTATTACAGTTTTAGTTTCAGGGCTTACACGTCCTTCTGATACTATAAAGTTCAGTGGGGTCAGCAAGATGGGTGAAGATATTTGCCACCAAGAAAGAGAGGTCTGGCTCCTGCAAGTTGTCCTCTGACCTGCGCACATACACTTTGGCATGTACACACACAAACTACCTATATATTATAGGACATGTAGTTTATATGTGGTGGGGATGTATTTGCCAAATGTTTTTCATTATTTGATAGAATCATGTGACTTTCTTTAGTCTGGGCCACATTCTTGTGATGAGCCCACTCAATCATCATACACTAGTATGATTGCTGAATTTTGTATATTAATACTCTGTCGAGGATTTGGCTTTTCATGACAAATATTGGCTTCTAGCTTTCTTATCTCTTTCTCTTCTTCTTAGTCCCTCTCTCCTTCCCCTCCAACCCCTCTGTGTGTGTGTGTGTCTGTGGGTGTGTCTCTTTGTGTGTGTCTGTGTGTGGGTATGTATATGTGTATTATGTGTCTGTTTGTGTATGTGTGTGTGTCTATGTATGTGTGTGGGGGGGGTATGTGCACATGCACAGCTGTGGCATTGTCTCCATATGATATGGGTGCCCTTTCTGGATTCTTTTCAATATGTATTCAGATGTCATTTATGCAAACAGAAGTCTAGTTCAAATATGAAGAAAGGTAAATTCAATAAGACATTAAAATGAATCTAAAATAGTACTTTACAGAAATAAGTCTTTGCTTATTTTTTTACGATTTTGTTTTGGCATGATTGTACTTAAGGTGGGGGCATAGTTTGGTGCTCCTGTAACATGGCGTAATGATCAGATCAGGGAGGTGACTGTTGCCATCTACACAAACTCTGCATTCAAATCCTGCCTCTGCTTCACGGTACACATTGCTGCTAGATGAGGTCACTGCCCTGTGCTGCAAAAGTGAGGTTCCAGCCTTCCTTCCTGGTCATGACTTTGACCTCTCTGTAACCTCTCCCCACCCCCCACACAGCCCTGCCCCAGCCTCTGGTACCTACTGTTTGGCTCTCACTACTACGAGATGTCTGACTGGGCATCTGGTTTCTGTCACTGGGTATGATGTCCGTCCACCCCATCCACACTACCCTAACAGATAGAATCCCATTCTTTACACAGCTGAATAGTACTA
This sequence comes from Mus caroli, assembly GCF_978045245.1. Taxonomy (NCBI): domain Eukaryota; kingdom Metazoa; phylum Chordata; class Mammalia; order Rodentia; family Muridae; genus Mus; species Mus caroli. Next base: position 1,833,497 of record NW_028227265.1, on the reverse strand, counting down.
CTCATTTATATCTATACGCCACATTTTCCTTATAAATATATCCATTTTTGAGCACCTAGGCTGATTCTACATCAAAACTATTGTTAAAAAGTGCTACAGTAAACAAATGGGTTCTCGTGGAAATTTTTGGTGAATGACTCTTGAGCAAATCACTTAGTCTCTTAAAAAAAAAAAAATCAAAAGACAATGTTGAGAGGTGACTCAGTGACCAAGAGAATATTATTATTGCTCTTGCAGAGGACACAAGTTCAACTCCAACATTCACATTGGGTGGCTAAGAGTGCAGGATTCTAAGGGCTCTCTGGCTTCTGTGGGCACCCCCCCACACACACATGTAAATATCAGCAAAGAGGCACAGAAGTGGAATATAAAAATGATAATAAGCCATCAGGTTCATGTCCAAGCCTGGTTTCCTTTGGAGCTGTGCCTGTGCTGGCCTGCTGGGTGCATGCATGGTGATTCTGAATGTTTCAAGAGCCTCTGCTGCAGTGTTTTCCTCAAAGTCTCACATACATACATCCCACAGTAAGGGCATTGTCCCCCACATCCTTGCCAGGCATCCATTGCTCTTAGATAAACAATTCAACTCATAAATCTGTAATGAAAATATTTCATCAACAAAAATGATCAAAATTGAACTGAGAATTATTTTGAATTAGACAATATAAATTATATCAATATAATTTGAAGGGAATCTGTGTACCAAGTCATTTAATAAAATCCTTAAATCAGTAAAATGATTGTTTAAGGTCTTTTTTTTTTTTTTTTTGCTTTTATGCAGGCGAGTTTTTTATTTCAGAATTTAATTTTATGGATGACTTTTCTGTCCTTGATCCCAGGATTCCATTCTGTATGGAAAAACCTTACATGAAAACCAGTATGCCTGATCTCAGATCTCCCTGCCATTGACACAAAAGGATACATGCGCTCATTCCGAAGTTTTACAGAACTTCATATTTGGGTGTCTTTTCTTTGAATAATATGTATTCATTATACATATACAGATGATAGAAGATAAATAATTTATATGTAACTTTTAAAAATCACTATTTGTCTTTAAAAAAAAAATCACAAGTAATGCCCAAATAGGGTATGAGTATGTTAAGTATCTAAAAAGCAGTTTGAGACCATGTTATATTCATAAAACAACAGAAGGAGATTCCCTTGTAACACCTAGGACTTTCCTAGCCATCGGCTTTTGACAAGGTTTATAATATCAGGCAATGATTTTTACCCATGGAGCAGACCTCAAATTGAATTAAAAAAAAAGCAGTTGGCTGTATCTATGTTCTTGTGTCTATGCACATATGTGCACATACATACAAATGCCAGAAGTCAATGCCTTCCTCCATCACTCTCCAGCTTATTTTTTGATACATGGTCTTCCACTGAAACTGCAGCTCACTGGCCACCCAGTTTAGCAAACCAGTGAGCTAAACATTATTCTGTCTCTCCTGAGATGGGATCACAGGTGCCTGCCACCATGTTGGACTGTACAAGGGATCAGACTCAAGTCCTTACCAGCAAGCTATTTGCTAAGCTCTCTCTGAGGTACTGTGTCTTCATTTTTTTATGTCAGCTCATCAGTGTGAGTTCACTTTATCACTGAGTCATATGGACATGAACAAAATGATTCTGCTTCCTAGTGTTTATGGCATTACATGGGAATCTAAAATGTGTATAAATTATCACTCATAATACGCCTTCCCCATAACTGCAGGAAACAAAGTGCATCTCACAGCAGAGCTTGAAGTTTCCTGTATCTGGTTCATAGAAAAGAAATTGTTTCTCCTGCTTCAGCTCCAGCACTGTTCTCTTTTTGCAGGATTCAAGCCAAAACTCGAGAGTTTAGGGAGCGGCAAGCCCGAGAGCGCGACTATGCAGAGATCCAAGATTTCCATCGGACGTTTGGCTGTGATGACGAGTTGCTGTATGGGGGCATGTCATCCTATGAAGGCTGCTTGGCTCTCAACGCCAGACCCCAGAGCCCAAGAGAAGGGCATCTGATGGACACTTTGTATGCACAAGTAAAGAAACCTCGGAGCTCCAAACCTGGAGACAGGTAGGTGTTGGCAGCTGTGGCATTGCATCTGTGTCAGCTCTCTGCTGGTTCTGGACAAGGGAGAAGATTGTAAGTGCCTGCTGTGAAATGCTGGTTATATTTACAGCCTTTAAAAAGCCGTTATATCCAAAGCTATTGACTTGACACAGTTCAAGAAGTTTTGAGTGTTTCCCTAACAGTTCCAGGCTAGCTCACTCTGCTCTTCGTGTCCTTTTGACTTGAGGACCTGTCTGTCGTTTACAGCTCAGATCAGAGTCAAGCACAAATATAAGCTGTGTGTTTTCTTCTTGCTAGAAGGGCATCTGGATGAGATAATTAAATGCAGGGACATTCATTTGGATCATGACTTATAAGGTCCACTTTTGAGGTGGCCTAATTTTATACTATGAAAGAATTAGTAGATATGAAATATAGTGCATCTCTTCTATAAGAGGCTTGTTAAGCCATCAAAACAGCAGACAGAATGCTGATTGTATTGTAATGGTTCTCTAGTTATTTAAACATTTAACTGGATCTGTGAGTCTGTAAGCACTGGCATACACTTATTAAGGCTCTATGTACTGCTGGTGTAGTTATTTCAAATGGCTATATACATATTTCAGATTTTAGCTGAAACAATCTTAGATGGATCTTTTCCCACCCCTCCCTTTATATACTCAAACACCATATGGAGTTTAGCTTTGAAGAGAATAATTCTCATTTCCTTTCATATCAAACATGTGCACACTATTGTCATAAACAATACGCCAATCGTGTTATGAAAGTCGCTTATCGCTGTCTATGGCAGCTGGGCTCTGTAAATTATAAATGGTTTTACTTAAAAGCAGTGTTTCTGAGACATTTATGTGCATTAGGCTCGCCTGAGAGGCTTCTGAAACACTGAGTATTTTGATGCCGTAGATTAAGGGTGGAGTCCAACTTCAGTTTCAAGAAACCCCTGGTTGATGCTGGTCTTGCAGGTCATGGCTTCCCAGTCCTCTGAAGGACACAGTTGGGAACTCTGGTGGTGATTTCTTGCCACAGTATTCTCAACAGTCCTTGCTTTACTAACTGACATAGCCAGTAACAGTCTTGCAAATGCAGAAAGTAACTTCTGGCAATTACAGAAAGAAACATTGTTTTTAAAAGTAGCAGACAGGAACAGTAGCTCCTGAGTGAGCGCATCCCAGGGAGATGGTTCTGACCATGCACCTCTGCAGTAGTTTACATTTTTCTTGATTATCTCGGAAAATCTATTTAACATTGACTATAAGGAGTGATTTCTCTAACACAAACACTTGGGGTCACTCCTGCCTCTTCCCTGTGTCCCCCAGAAGGCTCGTGTGTGTTTTAACAGATACACTCAGGAATGTCAGAACCCAAGAATGAAGTTGTCATCAGTGGCAGTGACATTTTCTTTAAAAGCTTTTTGTCTCATCGCTGCCATGATTGTGGAAGCTGCCTGCAGAAGGTTAAGTGCCATCTCACGGACATCCCTCTGAAGCTGCTTTCTTGAAAGAAAGGCCACCAAAACACTAGCACTGCTTGCTAGTGACTCCTGGGGTGGATCTAGAAAAAGATGGCCAAGGAATTACTGATGGCTGATAAATTAATTATCTGCACATAGCTCACACCAACTTGAGTATCAGGGAAAAACAGGGAAGGGGCCTATAGTAGCTACAGTCAGGGAGGACCCTCCTGCTCCTCATTGCCACAAACACCTGCCTTAAACCTCAGGGCTCCAATCCCTGGCCTTCTGCCAGACCTTAAATGGGATTATCATATTCAGAGTGCACCCCACTCTTGTTTACAGCATCTAGACCTATAGTCTCCATGCCCCAATTCTGCTAATCCCAGTCTCTAACAGGCCCCTGGCTCATGCCCACCCACAGTTCACTTTACAAGGAGGAGTCATGCCAAGCAGTGTGTATTTCTGAATCACACCTTTGACACTTCTTTCTTTCAAGCCCCTTGGCTTTACCAGGAGGGCCATGATTTATTTTTGCAGGCAAAACAAGAGATCACAGACACTCGCTAATCCTTTAATGCTACATTTGCAGAGAATAAGATATCCATTAATGACTAATGGTGTTGCTACTTTTAGAAATGGCCTTCCTTTGTGCCTGTCAAGCTTTTTCTCGCCCACCTGTTAGTGAATATGGACTTGCTTGGGAGCATGGCATCTCCCCATTGTCTTTCTTGTTGGAGAGAAAGCTACATAGAAAAGCTATTCACTCTTGGGTAGTATAGAAACCATTTTCTGAGGGAAGGCAATCTCTTGATACTGCTACACTGCTGTAAATCGTTGTGGTTATATTACTTAAATACATATAAAGATAAAATGGGACTGAAGTCCTGTGTAGGACCACCATTCATTAAATAAAACCTCAGTCTTTATGAAGTTAGACACAAACAAAATGACAAGTCCACTGCATTCCAGTGAACTGTGTTAACATGGCCAACAATATAATATACTTTATTAGTGCATTGTGACCCCCAAAAATTGATACACTGGGTGCACACCTGCTACTGTTGAGTGGAGGAAGTGCCGATGCCTTTCATCCATCCCTTTCTCCTGATTCCTTCAGTGCTCTTGTGAATTTGTGGCCCACAATCTTTGGCTGAAATTTCATATTGATAAATCATTTATGACATCACCTGGTTTTCACTATCATTAAGTTGAGGCATTTCCTGGTATCTTTCTGTTTGTAAAGCTAAATGCAGACAGCAAGTTGTTTTTAACGTGCCTGCAAGGTGATCTAGAATATGCCTACGTGAACTTAAAGAAGCAATCATTCTGATGGAAATATGAACCTTAAAACTACCTAAACAGACATTTCCTCCAGTGGATAATGTACAGGTGCTTGTCGACTGACTAAATGTCACCAAAGTTTGCAATGGTTATATGTTGAACTTTGCTATGCAAATCTCTGTATTCCGGGGGAATGGAGGCATTGCTAATAATCTGAAATGTACTTCTTAGATTTTCTTTGTTCAGTTGAAAAAGGCCATCCAGAGAATTCATTGCTCAAAACAATTTGATGGATCTCATAGCCAGAGGTGTAGAAGCAACATGGGAAGTATATTAAAAGTGTCACAGTTGGGAACACTTTCCCAGCTCTAGATATTGTATGTACAGTTATGTCTCAAAATGCACTCATGCCGCTTTTTTAAGTGCGTCCATGGGTGAATTCGTGCCTATGTGCATGCCTTAGTCACCTTCCCTTTATTGCTGTTCAGTTTTGTGCATGTTAATTCTGCCAGTGTTTCCCTGCATGCCTGACTGTATCTGCACATGTGCTGGTTCCCAGGTACATATTAAAGTCATGGTAGACTGCCTTTTAGTCTTTTTTATGTCCTTGGTAACATTTTTACTTTTTACATTAGATGCATGCTAAGTAGGTAGACCCTAATCTCTCTTCTATAGGAATAATTAGGCTTAGATTTACCATAATGTTAAGATGCATCTTACTTAGTCTAGGGACTTTGAAGGTTTAGGCATGGCCAGTGGTTCATTAATCCTGTATTTCCCTGATTGAGATGGGAATTTCTTTTGTTGGCTGGTGTGTTTTGGTTGGCCAAGACCCCTGTGCCTGATGAAGCATATATGACATATTTCCATCCTTCTCTGTGCTCTGGAAGACATTACCAGTTGCCTACCTACCCAGTACCCACTTTCTTCTTTCCATTATGGAGTAAATCCTCGTTTTACTCAGATAGGTAAGTGACAGACTCAACATTTCGGTTTCTTAGATTAAGTGTGACTCATGTGACAGTTATAACTACTAAACATTGTAAGCATCTGGGCAGGTGGGACTTCCTGTAGAGTTAGTTTTTCGGTTTTTTTCCCCCCTGATTTGGGAGTTGGGAGGAGAGAGAATCCTGTGATGGAGGCGCTCTCTAGCACATCTGAATTATAAGGCTACTTGGGTTTGCTCTTTAGTGGTTCCCCCATCCCCCACCCCCACCAGATCTTGGCTAGGTGCTCTAGGTTGGGCTTTACTTGTAAACCCTGAAGGGAAAGCTACGTGGAAATATTTCCAGTCATAACTTGCCCAGCTTGGCTCCTTGTTGAGTTGGAAAAAGTCAGTCTGTTGTTTAAGTTGCTACTTTGAGATTTCTTTTTCAAGCAGCTGGACACTAGGTTGGTTGGATATAAGGAATTGTGTACAGAAGAGCTCAGAGAGAAGCCCTGCCCGCCTCCTCACCTCCTCCTCATTCCCTGTCTCTTCTTGACTGTTCAGGCTCCACTTAGACTCTTGACGTTTCTATCTACATTAGGTAACTGCCCCCTCCCCACCCCACCCCCCAGGGAGCTAGCAGTAGGACCCATAATTGTAACTGACAAAGATAGACTGTAGTCTAGGGCTGAAACAACTTCCATTGGAGAGAGTAGTAAAGGCTTGATTCTCAGTCCATGGAATTCAGCCCAAGGAGCAGCCGGGAGTGAATCCCTGAGAGGATTGTGGGAACCATGGTGTTAACTATGCTTGCTTCCTGTCCTCCAGGTAGTGAATTGCTGTTCACCTACACAATGTAGGCTTTTCTTAAAGTAGGGCATGGTGAGAGGTTGAGACAAGGTCTCATGTATCCCAGGCTGATCTCAAACTAAGTGGGTAGCCAGTGATGATTTTGAACATGTCAGCCACCTGCCTTTACCTTCCACATGTCGGGCATGTGTTGCCAGGTCCAACTTATGTAAGTGCTGGGAACAGAACCCAGGGTTTTCACATGCTTGGCAAGAACTCTACCAAATGAGCTACGCCTGCAGCTCTCTCTGTACAGCATCGCCTTTGTACAGAGAAAACCTCTTTACAAGCTGATATCTGAGGAATTTGTTTCACTACTGCCAAGCTGCCACATAGGCTGGGTTGTAGAACAGTTGTCAAATTTTAGGGTGTGCACAGAGAACCCAAAGTACTCTTTCCATCTCACCATGAATAGTATTAAAGGTTTATTTTTCAAAGTGGGGACTGTTCCCAGAACTGACTGGGAAGAAGGGCTATAAGCCACTACAACGACCTCTCCCAGGTATGCCGATCTCATAGGAATTTTGATCTTAAAGGACTGCCTAATCACCGTTTACCCTGGTTGTACCAGGTATACAGGTGAACCTTGTGGCTTTTTGGTGTCACAAGTTCTGCAACTGTTATATCTTGTTGATGAAGTGTGTCCTAGTTAGGGTTTCTACTGGTATGATAAAACACCATGACTGAAGGAAACTTGGGAAGGAAAGGGGTTGTTTGGCTTATACTTTTAGGTCCATCACCGAGGGAAGTCAAGGTAGGAACCTGGAGGCAGGAGCTGATACAAAGGCCATGGAAGAGTGTCACTTACTTACTCGCTTACTCCCCATAGCTTGCTCAGCCTGCTTTCTTATAGTATCCAGGACCACCAGAGGTTTAGCACTGCCCACAGTGAGGAGGGCCCTCCCACATCAGAACACTCGCTAGTTGATTTCTGTGTAACTGACTTATCCAAATTGGGAACACAAAGTACTTGGGCTATCGAAAAGAAAATCGTGGGCCTCTAGCATGAGCTAGTCACTAACATCTGTTCATCTTAAGCTGTGAGGGAGCGACTATCATCACCAGACACAGCTCATCCCATTTGGAGTTCACCTTGATTAAATCGTTTTATTAAGCCACAGTCTTGGTTTTTTTGTTTGTTTGTTTTGTTTTGTTTTTTTGTGATACTATCCCTGTACTTCCTGCATCGTTTTTGACAGCACAAGGTTTCTTTTCGTACAAGTTACACAGTCCCGTGTAGGACGTTTGGGAGGGCTCTGACTAGTAACAGAGTCCTGCTGTTTGGTAAGCTATGGTCAGTAATGTTCTTTATTTACTTGGGGACACCATGCAATCTGCATTTGCATTCAGATACTGAACTCCGAGGCAGCTCCAGCGGACATTTGCTTACTGTCATCGTGAAGTCATTTGCCACCAAAAATGCATTGTCCTCAAATATAATTGAAATAAAGCAGGAACTATGCTGTTACAAACCTAAATGCAGGAAAATAGTAGGCTAGACTCCCTGAGCTTGCCTAGGACGTCTTAATGGAAGCATAAATACCATAATCATGTGCTTTTTGCATGCATTTTACCATGAAGGGAAAAATGCCAGTTTTAAAAGGAAAGACCTTTGTGAACTTATTTCTCCCTCCCCACTAAGACTGGAATCCTGTTGAGTCAAAAAGAAGTCTGGTAGACACAGAACAAAACTAATTTTCTGAGATACAGGCAGTTATTAAACGTGCGCCCTTTGGAAAATGTTGGGTCATTTAACACAATCGCATTTGCTATTCAAAAAGTCAAATACTGCTTCACCTTCGCTCACTGTTATTTATCTCTGCTTTTCCTGAAATGTGAGATGGTAATCTTGGAAGGGCTTGAAAACTACCAGTGAGTCTATAGGGGCCTTCACTGTCCTGTGTGCCATCAGACCTGGGCCTGTGCCTACAGAGGGTCTGTGCCTATGGCCACCTGCTTCTTTTTGACTCTGGCTGCTCATTTAGTTCTGACCTGTGCCCATGCTCTCCATTGTACCACTCTCTCAGGCTCCTCCTCAGCTCTGGGGACAGAACCTACCCATGCCTGCACCTGACTTGTTCCTGCTACTTGGTTGCTGAAGGTTAGCAGCTCTCGTTCCCAGTCAGCTCTGGGAAACTAATGTCTTAGACTGTTACCAGCATCGTAGTCTTCTGGGAACGGAACCTTTCATCTGTAGCACATGGCAGGCAGGTGCCTGCGAGTTTGCCAAGCTAAGGAATTCAGAGTCTCTTTCCCTTCTATAGCACTGCTTCAGTGGCCATTAGGAGTCTCTCAGCACTCTCCTTGCCCTCTGTATCTGCAGTCTTATTCTTGACAAGTCCATACTTCAGCCACTACCTGGGGTTTTGAACCTAAAATAAAATCTGACTGTGCCTTGTCTTTATTTGAGGTTATTTTTTTATAGCTTGTGCCCAAGATATAACCTGCTGCCCTTAGCATGGGGAATTGGCTTCCTCGGCTTCTGGGTTCAGGCCCCTCTTCTGTTACATCACATTGGTTCATGTCTCTTTGCTAACTTATTATCTCTACCTGACCTCTTTGGTCCCAGAATAATGACTCTGAGACTTAATTGTTTATGGATAAATGCATAGGCCATAAGCTTGGGCTTGTTCCACCCACAAGCTCATAGCTCATAACTTATATAACCCATTTATTCTAGTCTATGTCTGCCACATGGTTGGTTACCTCTCCTCAACTTCATGAGTCCCACTTCCTCAGAGTTCAGGGCAAATCTCCCACTCTTGACTCTTTCTCAGAATCCCCTCCCTCCCCACCCCCTCTGCTGGATATCCCACCTTTTATTTCCTGCCTCTGCTAATAGGCCTTCAACTTTTTATTGAAAGGTGATGCTTCCACACAAAACGTAAGAAATTCTCTCTACAACTGAAAGTGTAAGCGTATAAACTTAATAACACCAGGTACATAGGCCAGCTATGTGGCTTTTTAGTGGTGCAAGTTCTGCAGTGGCTATATTTTGGTGAAGAAGAGTGTCCTAGTTAGGGTTTCTGTTGGTATGATAATACCGTGACTGAAGGAAACTTAGGAGAAAAGGGATTATTTGGCTTATAGTTCCAAGTAACAGTCCATCATTGCTGAGGGAAGTTAAGCCAGGAACCTGGAGGCAGGAGCTGATGCAGAGGCCATGGAGGAGTGCAGCTTCCTGGCTTGCTCCTCATGGCTTACTCAGCCTGCTTTCTTATAGAACTCAGCGCCATCATCCCAGGGGTGGCACTGCCCACAGTGAGCTGGGCCCTCCCATAGTCACCATTCAAGACATGACCACCAGCTTGCCATTGGCTAGTCTGGTGGGGAAATCATCTCAATTTTGGTTCCCTCTTTAAAATGACTCTCACCTGTGTCAAGCTGACCTGAAACTAGCCAGCGCACAAAGTGAGCAGCTCCCATTCAACCAAGCTGTCGATTACAGCTAGAGATCCTGCAATTAAAATAAAGGCTGAGGTGACACAACCAGCTCAACAAATGAAACTGTGAAAGTAATGAAGCCATAAATAAGGTCATGGCTAATCTTAAAGACATTTTGTTTAATTCTTTTTGTTGATTAACGTTGCCTGAAACCACAATTTGTTTGTAGAAGTAATCTGGGGTGGGGGTGGGGGTTGTTTATTTATATATTTATTTCTGCCTTAGGGAACACTTACATATTCTACAGAAATGTGAGGCTAAATGAAAAAAACTATTTTAGACTTTGGTAATCATCAGTAAATTGCCCCCAGCAGACTGTACTCATTCAGTCTTAATGTCTTTCTTGTCACAGGGCCCTGAACTTGTGGGCCTTTGATGAGCTATCTTTGCTGCTGTGGCCGAAATCTACTTCATTTGTGTGGCACGGTGTTTTATTTTAGTGCCTTGCACATCTTAGTACCCCACTTTCCATTCACTGTGGTACAATAAGCCATCTTTCTCTTTCTCCCTACCCCATTTCCCCATCCCTTCTACAATCCAAACTCAAGGCTTTAAGTGCCAATCTTACTGGTATTTAGTGATCTTGGGCTGCTGTCATTTCCTCTTTTGCTCCTGCATAAGGATGGAATATCAGTCTCTTATTAATATAAATTCATGAGGATTTATGTGGAGCCCTGTGGTGAGACGCATTTTCAGCTTCTTGGGAGACTTTATCGAGCCCTGAATCCACAATCCATTTTTAAATTAACTCCCCAGATGTTCCAGGGCCCTTCCTTGGGCTCTGAAGTCCTCCCATAGATGTCTGATTACCCAATGTTTCCGTCTTCATTCTTTCATTTTCCATGTTCTCTTCACTGCTCAATTCTGTGTATCTGCAATAATAGCACTAATTGGTCTAAAAAGAGGTTTTTCTTTTCTAATCAAAGAATTATCTGGATTATCCATAGCTCCTTTCACCCAGCTGTATACATGAAGATATGGAAAGAAAAAAACTTCCTACATTGTTACAGGACAGATAGAATGGATTTCCTAGATTATTACAGGACCTAAAGATACATTTTGATACATTATATAAAGCAGATTCAAATGTTAAAAGAATAAATGTATGTTAGTGTACAGAAATGTTCCTATTCTTTTTTGAGACATCGACTTATGTAGTTCCAGGTGACCTTAAACTAGCTATATAGCCAAGGATGACCTTGAACTCCTGTACCTCCTGCCCCTACCTCCCAATTCCTAGGAACACATTCACTACTTTGTCTAATTTATGAGGTGGGGGGGTGGGGGGAATCAAACCCAGGCCTTTGTACATGCTAGCTGAAGGCCCTTTACTAACTGGGTTACACCTCCAACCCCAGAAATATATGTTCAAACAGTCAACATTTTAAAACAGGATTTTGTATATGGCTTTGCCTTTCATAATCATTTTTATCCCTCAGTCTTTAAATGAGCTGTGTTACTGAGTCCTTAGGGACATAGCAGTGTTCCCCTACTGTGATGGTTTATTGGTTGTCAACTCAACAGGATCTAGAATCACTCCCCAGACGAATCTCTGGGCATGTCTGTGAGAGATTATCTAGATTAGGTTAAATGGGCAGGGAAGACCCGATGTAAATGTCGTTGATGCCATAGCCTCGGCTTCAGTAGCAGATATGTTAAAAGGAAAATCAAACAGATCTTTCTTTGCTTCCTGATTGTAGTACAGTGTAACTATGTCTAAGGCTCCAGCAGCCATTAGATCCACACATGGTAGACTGCCCTCTTCAACAGTGAGCCTAAATGAACCCCTCCTTCTTTAAGCTGCTTTTCTTTTCTTTTTTTTTTTTTACTCATAGCAAAATACACTAAAATAACTAATACCTAAATAAAATACCTGAGGATCATGGGATTGTCTCCAGAGGAATTCCTTTTGGAGAGAGGGGTGGCTTTTTAGATTTAAGTACGCATACAAACCATATGTGTATAGAGTTTACACACAAATTCTCATTTCACTATTTACTTTTGCTGGCATTCATGATGATCTCACCAGAGAAACCTGCTAGTCTTGTGCAGTTCAGGGGCAGGTAACCTCACTAGGACATGGATCCTCTCTGAGTTTGGAGCAAACCCAAAGGAAAAGACAACCACGTGTGACTCAAAGCAAAACTGTAAACAGTACAAATGATATAAAAGTACTAGGTTTCTGACAGGGTAAGTTTACCTGGGCCATTGTGACTCTAGGCTCAAGTCCCTGACTGCTGAAGTTGAGAGGTCGCATAAGTTTAAACATTGCCTTTGTAGCAGAAACTGAAGCTGACCAAGGACAAACAGACTGGTTTCTAATGATCCTTTTGTCTCCTTCTCTCCTTTATCCTGTACATTTAAGCTCTGGGATGATTTAAAGGCTTCAGTGCTTTGAACAAGCCCGAACTCTAGGGCTTAGCTGAGAATTCCTGGAGATCCAGGCAGCTCCTAAAATGCTATTCTGTCATGGCCTCGTGCCAATAATTACGGATAGTGATGTGGATAGCAATGAATAAGAACCGAAAATAACTACATGATTCATGTATGTTGAAGATAATAGAGGATTTTTTTGAGGATGCATTTGAAATGGCATGAGAGAAACTTGAGTGTAAGGATGAGTAGATTTGTATCCTTGCACAGAAATGCATACTTTGAATAAGTGTCTTTCAACTGAACCTTCAGTATTTGGTTTTGCTACCCTCCCCATCAGCCTTCCCCCCTAATTCCTTAGTGTATCCAGACTGCCTTCTAAGTTCTCTCTCACTGTCAAGTTGGACCACAGGGTTCATTGTGATGATATGAGATGTGATACTAAACAAGTTGACCCAGTGGCAGAAGCCTGCCTTTCTAAGAGGTTGTGATGCCTGGGCTGTGTCCTCAGTGGAGGAGAGCTGTTGTGTATATGGGAATGGGGCTGAGTTTTGAATGGAAGGTATTTAATTAAAGTGGAAAATTCAGACCTTCCTGGTGTGTGTCAGGTTTCCATGTCTGTGACAGATAAACAGATCGTCAGGTTAAAACTAGAAGAGGTTGATTTGACTCTCAGTTTTTGAAGCTTCAGGCAATAACTGGGGAGACCTAGTGCTTTTAGGTCTTTGTGAGAGACCCTCACCTCCTGTCAGGAGGGCAAGGATAACCACACTACTCATAGCTGGGTGTGGAGCAATAGGAAGGGGCTAAAGGTTGTCTTGGTGTCACCTTCTAAGACAAACTCCCAGAGAGCAGATCCCACTCAGAGATTCCAGTACTTCCCAGCAACACCATAGGCTGAAGACCAAGCCTTTTAAGATGTCCCTTGGGTGACACTCACCTAAACTGCTCCCAAACTGATCAGCTAGGCTGACTGGCTAGTGAGGCCCAGGGATCCTCCTGTATCCACCTTCCCGGTCCAGGCATGCAGTTCCCTCCACCACACCCACATTTTATATGGGTGCTGGGGATCTGAACTCAGGCCTGACAAGCACATTACCTGCTGAGTTACTGTCCCTTTCCTCCTCCTCCTCCCCCTCCTCCTCCTCCTCTTCTTTTTTCTCATTTCTCCTCCTCAACCCATTCTTCCTCCACCGTCACAACTACCACTAATTCCTCCTCCTCCTCTTCTTCTTTTTCCAGCTTTTATTTTATAGAACAGCGGTTTGAATCGCACAATAGTGTTAGCCTTGTTGATGGACAGGTTTGATATCCAACACCCTGCCCTGATTGTAACTGATCAGGATGTGAGCTAATTTTTTAAAACGATCAATGGCTCTCTGGTTATTTACTGAGATTTCCTTTACGGCTAGTATCCCTTCCTGACTTTCATGTCTTGTCGATTCTTGAAAAACCTTTAACAGCCAAGGGACGACCAGTGCTACACATACATATGCCCGTGGGTTGCAAGAAGTTGTGCTCCCAAAGTGCAGAAATTATGATTAAATTAATGTTGCCACTTTCTGCAGACACTGCCATGGGAGGATGCAGGGCTGACACACATGGAAGCCATCCGTCCCTCCTTCTCCTCAGCACTGTAGAGATCCGCATGTCCAGCTCTGCAGAATGCTTCTCAGGCACAAATTTCCCTCTTGGCTCTTTCCGGATCCTTCCCATGCTTGCCCATTTTGACCATTTAAGTCTCAAGTTTTCTGTTTGGATTTCTGCTGGAAAGCCTCCGTGACCCACAGTGGGCAGAAGGGCAGCAGGTGAAGTTGCCAGGGAGACAAGGCAGGTGACAAGCTGGTGGGCCTTCAAATTCTGGGGGTCACAAGAATTCATCCCTTGAGAAAGCCCAAGCCCAAGCGTTGTGACAGAAAATGCAACTTTCTCTAGAGCGCTCACCTGGAACATGATTGTCTGTCTGAGAGGGGCCATCTCTGTGGCCACAGCAGCTTGGGAGGGGGTGGCGGGGGGTGGAGGGGGAGACAGGCAGAGCCAGAAGGCATTGTCTCAGGAAATGCAAATGATTTCCAACTGTGTGCTTGCCCACTCCTTGTCCACCTTCCCTACATTGCGTTTCCTGCTAATATTTTGACATCACACCATGCGCGTGACTTTGTTCCATGGTTTATCATGTCCAATCTGAGTTAAGTTGCAAATCAAGCAGGGGGGTTTAAATGTCTGCTTTGTTCATTGTTATATTCCAATATTTATATGGCATTCATGTATGTTTATATAAATTAAGAAATGTGGGTCAGTGAGCTGGCTTTGAAGACTAAAAGCTGACAAGACTGATGACCTGAGTTCAATCTCCAGGACCTACAGATAGAAGGAAAGAACTGACTTCTGTGCATTGACCCTGACCTCAGCATGTCCACCATGGTACACACACACACACACACACACACACACACACACACACACACTGAGGCAGATCTCTTCTTATGACAGCTTCTGGAGTCTGTCTGCATATAACCACAAAGGGTCTTTTTTAGAAACATAAACATTTTAGTTGTTAAAGTCACTTTTTATTATGTGCCTGCCTACAATCTTAGCTACTCATAAGACTGAGACAGGAGGGTCTCTAAAGCTCACAAGTTGGAAATCAGTCTGGAAAACATAGCAAAACCCTTTTGCTTGTCAAGAGTTAAATTCGTAGCCCTTGTTGGCTGTGGGGAGCTCATCTCATTGGCAGGAGACTGGATGTGATGCTCAACCATGTGATATGATGTGGTATGCTGTTGGTACTGACTCCCACAGGCCATGTGTGACAGGGTGTGTTCATTGGCCTGTGGTGACATTGGGAACTGGGGGACATTAGATCTGGGGCATACTCTTCCTCTCTCTTCTCCCAGGATTCCATGAGCTGGTCTAGCCTCCTCTGCTCTGACCAGCAGCACAGCGTCTTCATTCTTGAGTTCTAAGGACATTTGGAAGCAAAATCGGTGGCTGAGTTGATTGCTTTTGTCTGTTATATATGGTAGCTCTGTGCATATTTTTAGCATCTTTCCTGTGTAAATGCTTGCTTTAGATTTCTCTGCTTTGAGTTTTGCTGAGACAATTGATGTCTGCTGCTCTGTACCAGCGTTGAAATACTCGTTGCTGTGGACAGTTGATTGATCTCTGTGATTAGGAAGCAACATAATCTGCAGTAATTAGGTATAGTCTTGAAGTTGAATAGCCTACAATTAATATCCGAAACAGGAGGCTCAGGTGCACAGGATTTGGTGTTAGAGGACGCCAGCAAAGGCTGCAAGATGGGCTGAGCAGTTTCTCCTGAACCTTGCAACGCTTCCTGCATGCAAGACTTGCTTGAGCCTCTTCATCAGATCCCTCTTGGCAGTGTGGAGTGAGTGTTAGCTCTACAGTCTAGCTAAATAGTATCAGTGTTGTAAATGCCTTGTGCTCATATATGACAATTACTGCAAATAATATTGAGTGTTAATAACTAGGTAATAACCTATTATAGGTCCTTTTTTTTTTCCTAAAAAAACAGGAAGGGTTCCGGTTTGGACACAACACATGACATATGAGAAGACCACACTTTATTCTCATAACTATGTCTTTACTGCCACACTGGGTCTGCTCATGTGGGTGGGTTCAGCTGCCTTTCCTGCCTTTAAATTAGCCCCAGAACAAGCTAAACACCCGTCAAGGGCTAAATTAATAGATTTGGGTTGTTTTAATTAGCTAGGTGTGATTTAAAGGTTGCTGAAATCAAAAAGGCTTATTCATTTTTCATCAATAATCATTTGCCTTAATATTTCATTAGAACCTGCTGGCTTGCTGGCTTCCTTCTGGGCTTTGATTCATTGTGACTGCAGATAGCATGTGCTCTCCCTTTCCTCATTCTGTACCATATACTTTCATCTCCAAGACACTGTCAAGATGTTTCCAACATTCGTCACTAATTGAGCATACTTTAAAAAAAATTGTACTAAAGTTAAAAATTCTAGGCTCGCACTCTCTTCACTATCGTGTGTGTGTGTGTGTGTGCATACACACACACACACACACACGTGCTTCGGGAGTTTCTTCTCATCATTTGAATGGCTAATAATGTTTACATTTTTCATTTCACATGTCATGAGAGTCAAGGCCAAGTCCTTTGTCATAAGTGTCAGGAGGGACTCGTGTTTGAACCCCACCATCATGGGAAAAGAACAAAGCATCTCGTGTGTGACACTTTGGGTGACACCTCACCCAGCACATGTGCCTGGCCTCATGAGCAGCTAGCTTGCCATGTCTACTCTGGTTGGAGCAGCTGTGCTGGCATCTTCAGAGAACTGTGGTGACACAGGGAAGCTGAGCGATGGGTCTCAGAGTACAGATGTCTGTACAGAGCGGAACTTTCTTCTAGAGTCAGGTGATCCTGTGAACAGTGCACTCAGAAACAGGGACAGGACATCTGGGCTAGGGGAAATCTAGCAGAGATTGCTTAAAGCCCCAGATTTCAAGTACTTTTCACAAAGCTCATGGATAGTAATGTCTCATGTTTGCTGAGAGCAACTAACCTAAAATGTAGAATCACAGTGTAGACTGAGGTTCTGTCTAACACTGACAGTAAGAACAAGAAAATAAATAGGCAAGAAAATAAATACATGGACACTTTCCATTTCCTCCAGACTGACTGTGAAATACACCGTGTTTTTACAGCTATGCTGACCAGTTTGTGTGAAGATTATTAATTGCCCACTGTACCAGACAATGCTACTAAGTAAGAATTGCAAACTGTCCAGAAATAAAGATTTGTATCTTTTAATTTTTGATAAATGCATTCAAAAGCAAATATATTTACTAATCTGTTACCCTTTTTAAAAAATTTATTTAATTCCCAGATAATTGAATATTGGTCTACCTGTATTAAGAATTCTGTTCCAGCAGTAGTGACACATGCCTTTAATCCCAACACTTGGAGGCAGAGGCAAGCGGATTTCTGAGTTCGAGGCCAGCCTGGTCTACTTAGTGAGTTCCAGGACAGCCAGGGCTATACAGAGAAACACTGTCTTGAAAAACCAAAATTAAAAAAAAAAAATTCTATTCTAAAAGTGTGTCTTAACTTTAAATCTAGCACTCAGGAGGCAGAAGTGGATAGATCTCCATGAGTTCAAGGTCAGCCAGGTCTACATAGTGTCTAAAATAAAAAAGGAACCTGGCTGAGATGAGATCGCTAGTGAATTTGCTTGCCTTGCAAATAAGGATTTAAGTTTCATCTCTAGCACCCACACAGAAGCCAGGTGTATTGTGTATGCCTTTGTAATCCCATCACTGGGGAGATGAAGACAGAGGATCTCAGTGACTCCCTGGCTGGTCAACCTAGCCTCCATCAGTGCCAGACCAGTGAGAGACCCAATCTAAAAAAAAAGGTGAAGAGTGTCTCAGGTTGACCTCTGGCCTCCCCAGGAATGCCCACAAGAACATGTGCACCTGCATACACATATGCATACAACACAAAGTCAAGGAGGACCAGCACACATACACTCGCTGCTTAGACTGAGGACCACCAGCAGACATACACAGGACCACCAGTAGACATACACTCGCTGCTTAGTCTGAGGACCAGCACACGTACACTCGCTGCTTAGACTGAGGACCAGCACAGGTACACTAGCTGCTTAGACTGAGGACCAGCACACGTACACTCGCTGCTTAGTCTGAGGACCAGCACATGTACACTAGCTGCTTAGACTGAGGACCAGCACACGTACACTCGCTGCTTAGACTGAGGAGGATGGTTCTCTTACTGGCTGTACTCTCTGTAAAACAGAAAGTTCTTTGTTCTTATTGTATTAGAGTCGTATGACTTGCTTTGTATGACTAGGTATGTTGTAATCATTTTAGTCTTCTGATACTGTTTGGGATTCCTGGAAGAAGCTGTAAGGCAGTTTACAAAGTGCCCTTTATTGGGCCTGGCCTTTATCCTTAGGACCCCCTCTGCCTGCCTTTCCCACTTCCAGAACAGCAAGGAGTGAGCTCTACCAAAAGTGGCTTTAGATTCGGATCCAGCTCTGCCCCCCTTTCTTTTGGTTGTTTGGCAAGTTCTTGACCTCTGTGGGCCCTGTTATAATCATCTCTCTTTCTCCTCTCCCATCCCATTGTTGGAGCATATGTCAGCTGTGTCCTGCTTTTTATATTTAGAAAATCTGGTCTTTCTAAGCATGCATTGTGACCACACGGGAAGCTAGCAGACTGAAAGAAGTACAGGCAGTCATTCTGATGGTAGCAGTCTTCCAGTCTTCTGGGAGAACAACAGACGGACTTAAATAACACAACCGGTTTTATTGACCATGCTGTTTATTTTAATAGCTGGGCCAGAATGGTTTGATTGACTTTTTAAAAATCTGGTATGTGTTTTGCCATATGGACAAAGCCGTATCTGAAGTGCCAAGCTAATAAGCCTTCTCTTCCCTGCCAGTGAGCCATGGAAGTTGTTAGCAAAATGTTTTATCTTGAATGGATCCATTTTCCAAGATCTTGGTAATAGAAGCCCCATCTTAAGGGATAAAGTGCAGCTTGTCTTCCATCAGTCATGGAGAATTTGTTGCATAGGCGAACTATACACAAGCCCCATGTGCAGTGGTTGGAGTTTGCCTACTGTTTCCCCAAATTTGCTCATGCCTGAACTTGCAATGTTCTCTTACTTATTCCCAGGTTAATTGTTAAGGACTAAAGCAGGCTCATGAGGATTTCTGCAGGGCTATCTTCATACATTGCCTCGGATTGGTTCATTTGCAGTCACATGACCACCCATGTATTCCAGGTTTATAGTATACTCCCCTCACTGTGGTCTTATTTTTTCTCTCTACACTGTAGAGTGGAAGAGACCACAGGATTGGAACTTTCAGTAATGGCCAGGTGTGCCTCATGGCTCCTTTCTTTAGGGGAAATAATCCCATGGATGTCTAAACTTTGGAAAACGGTTGGTTCCTGTGTTTTCTTTTGTTTTCTAGCTTTCTACACTGGCAAGTTAATTCTGGACCATTTCATCTTCTCGTTGCCAGACATGGTAATGCCTTCAAATGTTTTGAGTGGTTCTTCTGCCAAAGACTTCTTTCATCTGTTTACTTCATTCTTATCCACGTTTCCTCCTAGCAAATGGTTCCAAGCCCTAACTTTTACGACATTTGTCAAATCTGCATCTTTCTTCCTCAACACTCACCCTTCGGTACCCCCTTCTCTTTTGCTGTATTGTGTTTCCCTGGCCATCGTTGCTGTCTCGCCCTTTGGAGTTTTATTTCCCTCCTTCATACCCACTGCTCTGAAGTACTGATTCTTCTTGTCTCTTCTTCCTGTCACTTCGACATGGCAGAAATTGCATGTAGTAGTTGATCCATTCATTGCAAGCTGCAGACCTGACTTCCAGTGTAGCTCTCTCCAAACACATCCTAAATTCAGAAGGAAGTTATTTCTTTATTGTTGTGACTATGGTGGCTCCTGTGTCCCCTCTCCCTGGGTTCTTACCAGCATCCCTCATCTCTTTTTTCTTCCTCCTCCTCCTTCTTTCACCCCCTGCCTAGTGATGACGTTTCATAGAATATGTCTCTGATATTTCTCCCTGAGTTTTGCCGCCATTACCTTTTCCTTATCTGGTGTAATATAGTATGTTAGTGCCACTATTGGCCACCTATGAGCCTGCTCAAACAGGCCAATCAGCACTACCTTCCTGAGTCTAGCTAGGTGGATATTCAACAGAAAGGTTGCAGAAGCAAATCCATTTTCTCCTGTTTGGTATTCTTACCTCACGGTCTTAGGTCTCATCCAGTTTCCTTAGTCCTTGATGTTTCCTACCTCAGGCTGTGTTGAGAGTTTGCCTGCCCCTTTCTGATGCACAGTGCTCTGCTGTAGACCTGTCTTCCCTCTTACTTAAATTTCATCCTCCATTGCTTGTGTCTACACATCGAGAATCCACTTTATCATCTATAAATCCAGAGCAGTTGGTCTTTCTTCTGAATGTCCTTAGTATGTGCACTGAATGATTTAATAGTCCTTATCCCCTTGCTTATATGACTTACATTTTCCCTGATTTTTCTTCAGTAGTGTTGGAGAATCCTCAGACATTTCCTAGGGTCTGGTTTTACTTCTAGAATGCAGTCTTGGGCCTAAGGAACAGTGTAAATGGTAAGTTTCCTTCAAGGAAAGGATAGCTCATCTGAAGGAGATGAGGATACAGGCTCCCTCAGAGCCTTTTGAGTATTTTGAATAGTTCAAAGGTGGGTATAAAAAGATGAACAGGAAAAATAACTCTTTAATGGCAGGTTGCTTTGTAAAGATCCTTTTTTAATGAAATGTGACCTCGGTCAATAGAGATGATTTCCTTCCAAGACTGTGATGTATGGCATGAATCAGAATAGATCCTTTGATGAACCATTGCTAGACTAGGATGTTTTCTGTGACTTTTCTTTAAAAAGTAGCCAAGTATGGAAGCGATTGGGGCTGAGGATGTAGCTCAGGCGGTTGAATGCTTACTTAGCATGCAGGTAGTCTGGGCTTCAGTCCCTAGGACCACATAAACCAACATGACAGCACACATATGTAATCCTAGCAGGTAGGACATGGAGGTAGGAGAAGCAACGTACTATGCCATCCTGGTCTATCAGACCTTGTATCAAACAAACAAGCAAAAAATACATTCTAATGATGGGCATTGCGGCGGTTTAAATATGCTTGGCCCAGGGAGTGGCACTATTTGGAAGTGTGGCCTTGTTGGAGGAAGTGTGTCACTGTGGGTGTGGGTTTTAAGCTGCCTGGAAGCCAACTTGTAGTGGAGAATGAAGTTGTAAAACTCTCAACTCCTCCTGCACCATGGCTGCCTAGACACTGCCATGCTCCTGACAATGGACTGAACCTCTGAACCTATAAGCCAGCCCCACTGACTGTTGTCCTTATAAGAGTTGCCTTGGTCATGGTGTCTGTTCACAGCAGTAAAATCCTAACTAAGACAGGCATGAATGTGTTAGAGGAGGGGTCTGACATATCTTCCTCTTGACACTATTGGTTTCATGCCCAGATATCAAAAGGAAACGGTGCAGGTATTTGAAGACCCTGAAAGGTTCATGACCTTCTTGTCTCTCTTCCTGTGCTGATGATCAGGCTCTGCCAGGCACTGTGTTTAACCAGACACAACGGTTTGCTGATTTCCTTGAAATGTTTCCTAAGTAAGAAGCACATTATCCCTTAATCAGCTTCTTTTGAGCTATCTGTTTATACTAAACAAAGTCTCATTCCAATTAGTTTCAGATTCTAAGCAGAAGCATGGGTAATTAAACATTGTGTGAAGGAGTACCCTGTCACAGGGCTCTAATATCAAGTTCAGGTGCAGAAGAAACAAATGTTAAGGTTTATTAATGTGGTTTTCAATTGATTGTCTTAATTGGTTAGTTATGCACATACCGTGAACCAGGAGTTCCATGTTACTCAAACTTCATCATGATGTGAACTTGGGACAGTGTGTTAGAGACTCTTCCTGTTGGTCTGAAAAAAGACCTGACAAGAGCAACTTAGGAAGAGTTTTCATTGACTCATAGCTTGAGGGTGTGGCTTGCCACCATGGGAACACCCTGGCGTAACCATCCTCCAGGCAGCTGGGGATGCTGTTTCTGCAGCCAGGAAGCAGAGAGCCATGACTGCAGTACATGGCTCACTCTTTCCTGCTTCTTCAGTCTGGATCGAGCCTGTAAGGATGATGCAGCCACCCACGTTTGTACTGGATCATCTCACTTCAGTTAACCCAATTTAGATAATCCCTCACAGACATACATGCCCAGAGATTTGTTTCTATGGTAATTCTTAATCCTGTCAAGTTGCCAATAAAGATTTAACTATCATAGGCACCAAGTGTGTCTTCCCTCTGTAAAACAAGATACCATATTCAAATGGACAGGATAGAGGTTTTGTAGGATAAAAGGGATATTGTAAGTAAAATGTAGAGTGGCAACTGCTTAGGGAGGCATAATTGCCTCTAATTGTGGAGCAGGGCAAGCCCTCTAGACAGAATCTGCTTCAGCATAGTTTTTGGAATCTTTGGAATGTGTGTGCTTCTGTGGGACTCCTGAAAGAGCCTTGTTAGGGGTAGAGACATTATGATTAACATCAAATTCTTACAATAAAGAGATCAGAATTCAGTGTGTGTAGGATAGTTACTTAGATAAACATTCTGTTTTTTTTTTTTTTTAACAGTAAGAAATTTTAGACAAGCTCTTGGAGATTATTTGGAGTGAAATTTAATCTAAATATACTGCTGGCTGAGGTAGACAAGAAAATGAAGTAATCTCCAACCCTGGCCCATAGACAGTGCAATCGGCACATGTTGCACGTGTCTGGTGGTGATTGACACTCTCTGAGTCTTATGTGGATGTCAGCTACTGAAAACATTTCAAGTGTGGGCAGCCAGTCCAGGAGCTACTGTTAATATTAATTGGTGAAAGAATTTATTTCATAATGTTCGCGATCTGTTGCAGTAATAAAATACATTATTTTTAGATTCCTAATATAAAATTGTTTTCTCACTAGAAAATTATAATTGGCTCTGTGTGTGTAGCACAAATTTTAAATATTTGATGTTATTAGTAACACCAATGTAACGGGAATTAACAAGATAGAAATGCAGATGTATTCTGTTTCTTTCAGTGTGGCTGCAGAGGGAGAATTGTTTCTGCAGATTCCTTTGAATGTGTGTGCTTTTTCAGAATGCCACCTTAGGATTTTGATGGGTATTCCATTGCTTTTGCATTGATGAATTATTGGGTTTTGTTAAATTTGATTTTCCTAAAATATCCGGATTCATAGATTTCTGCCATGAATTAGGAAGTGTGCACCTTACAGCTCCTAAAGTCACAGGGGCAGGACAGGGCTGGGAGATATACAGGTGGCAATTATTGTTGCCACCATCTGTGTTTGGGACATGAAAGCTAGTATCCCTCTGCCTTCAGTCTTGAATAAAGTCCCCAGTGATCCTCAATAGCCTTCTTTACAAATTCCTAAAGAGAGATATAAAGATAGTTAGAAAAGGAAGATATACTGATCAACTTACATGTCAAAAGGATGCTTCGACTCCCCTCCCCACCCCACCCCCCTCTGCCAGATGAGGTCCCTCCAATGGTCACCCAGGGTAGATGGTTACACTGTCTTTTTCCAGGACCTCTGGCATGCATGATATGAATTCACCTTAGTGCTTGTGACATACCAGTTTTGTGCCTGTGCCCTGGATTTAGGTAATGTCTTGTTTTGTTTTCTGAGATAAGGTTTCATCTATTCCAAACTGTCCTCAAACTTGATATGTAGCTGAGGACCTTGCACTTCTCCAACCCAATGCTGGGATTACAGGTGTACCCACATAGGTCAGGCTTATTCTACACTGGGAGTCAAAGAAGGCTCCATGTGGGCTAGGTAAGCTCTCTACCAACAGAACTTTGTCTCCAGCAATAGGTTTATGTTTTGGTTACAAATTATACCCAGCTATGGGTCTTTCTTGGACTTTAAGAATAATGTTTCAAAGATACTTAAGGGCACCACACTTAGATATATCTGAACAGAAGTTCCAAAGACGTGACTGTCTCTGTGTGATGAGCTTGTATGATTTGAATGTTAACTGTTACTTTTGTTTTTTTTTCTTAAAGCAATAAGTAATTATTGAAAAACCATAAACTTATGAAAAACCGGGCATGATTTGAGCAACACATATAGCGTTAGTGCTTGGAGTCAGCTGGATAAAGAGTATATTGTGTATCTATTAAGGCTGGCTCTCCTGGGTACCACATTTCTTTGTATGGCCATACCCACCATTGCTTCTAATGAGAACCCAGTGAAGACACTCTAGCTGTGACATCTAGGTGTGAAGCAACTTCTTCTTGTGCCAAGACAACGTCCTCTTCCCACCTGAACCTCCATCCTCCTCATCTTGCTGCCCTGGCCTGCTGATGCCCCAGACTGTATCTGTGTCGCATCCCTGTGATGCACAGTAGGTATAGGTATATAGAAGTGAGCTATCAGCTCCTCTGCCTGTCCTGTGTGTCTGGCTCCTGCCCCTGCCCTCTGCCCCTGCCCTCTGTATTGTAGCATGATATATTTACTGACTCTCAGAGAATCCTGCTGTGGGGCTGGAGGCAGCACATACTCCTAGTTTGCCACTGAAGTAGATATTCTCACCTTAAAACAAAATAGGCCTCTCGTGGAGAGTATTCCGCTTTTTGTTTTTGAAGCACCTCTTCCTGTAAATCCCTTTCTTTATAGGCAGCACTGTTTAAAAGCTGCATGGGGCCAGGGCGAGGGTCTAGTGGGTTAAGAAGCACTGTGGCCAGCAAGATGGATCAGTGTGTAAGGGTACTTGCCACCAAGCCTGAAAACTTGAGTTTGTTCCCAGGATCCATGTGGCAGAAGGAGCAAACGGACACCCTCAAGTGCCATCTAACCTTCATAAACATACATGTGTACACACACACACACACACACACACACAATATTTGTGTGTGTGTGCAATAATAAAAATATCCAAAACCTGTCAGTATGAAATTTGCTACAGATTCTTTTTGAGTGCCTTCTAGAACCTTCTCTTTTGATTATATGTGTCAAGTTTCTGGAAACCATGACTACTGAATTACCGTGTGTGTGTGTGTGTGTGTGTGTGT
This sequence comes from Mus caroli, assembly GCF_978045245.1. Taxonomy (NCBI): domain Eukaryota; kingdom Metazoa; phylum Chordata; class Mammalia; order Rodentia; family Muridae; genus Mus; species Mus caroli. The sequence continues at coordinate 1,808,445 of NW_028227265.1, read as the reverse complement.
GTGTGTGTGTACACGTGCGTGTGGAAACCAGAGGTCAGCCTCAGGAATGACAGTTCCTCAGAAACTGTCTTGTCTTTTGAGACAGGATCTCTCTCTCCACCTAGAGCTTGCCATTTGGGCTATTCTGGCCAGTGAGCCTCAGAGAATCTCCTGTCTCCTCCACCCCGTGCTGAAACTACAGACGTGCCACTATGCCCAGCTACTGACTGACATGGGCGCTATGGATTAAATTGAAGCTCTCATGTGTGTGCAGCAAGCATTTGTTCACTCTGCTATCTCTGCAGCTCCAGCATGTATTAATATAATTTTTGACTAAATGTTAAAAATGGTCTTAGTAGTGAATTAATCCTTTTTTTTCCTGAAAAAAATAGAAAAGGAGTATATCACCCAACCCCAAAACAATAACAATATTGTATTCTTGGTGATACAGGTGTTTGCCTGTAGTCCTATACTGGGGAAGATGAGGCAGGTAGATTCCTGTGTCTTACTGGCTAGTCAACTGAGCCTAATCTTAAAGCCCAGGGTTCAGTGAGAGACCCCGTGGAGACTGATTAAAGAAGACACCCATGACCACTGACATGTGTGCCTGCTTGTGTGTAAGAAACAAACAAAATACATAAAATAAGTAAACAAAAGTACATTTAAAGAGACCATTTCTTCCCTCATCACTGTTTCTCAGAGGAAAAAAAACACCGAAAGCTGTCAGCACTGCTTTTTTCAAAGCTACTTTCTTCTGTCTGCTGTAGTCAGAAAACATCACTAGGTTCCAGCTTCTTTGTCTTGAGCTCCGTCAAGGGTTGCGGACTGGGGTATGGGAGTTATTCAGCCCTCCTGACCTTTGCATTGTCTGCCTGGAGCCGGCTGTTTAAAAAGACAACAGAAAAGCCAGGCCATCCTTCATTACCTAGGGAAGATCCCAAACAAATGAAAACCCAGGAGAGCCTTGTTGAGTCTGAATGTGTTGGGCCATGAGGCACACCTCGAGTTCTGAGAGGGAGCTCACTTAGAGCTTTAATGACTCATTTGGGATTTTACACTCTGTTGCCAGAGCCAGTCAGTTATCAACAGCTTTGATTAGAAATTGGGAAAGCCGGTTGCTGAAAGGCAGAGCGGAGAGAATTGTATTGGATTAGAGAGGCATTGTTTTGGACTGAAAGGGAAGGGCGGCATCTCGGGAAGCAGCTGAATATGCATTTATTGTAATAACCGTGGTCGAGGTGGAGTGCAGTGCTTCGTTATTAAATTAAGTGTCTTTGTTCGTTCGTCTGGATCCTCCTGTTGGCAGCAGCCCCCTTTTCCTCCTCATTTAGGTCCATTTTGATGCAGTGTTACATCCTGATTTGTGGCTTGAAATATGTCAGTATTCATAAACCAAATTCATGAACCATCCTTCAAATTATTTGGGCTGATGAGACATCATTTACTGGTATGAAGCCAGCCCAGGAGAGGCCTGTGAAATAATGCATTCAAATGCTACCTCTAAAAAGTATCGGCCTTTATTTCAGTCCTGTATGTAGGGAGAAGCACTACTTTAAGCCTTATTATTTTAACAATGTGACGTGGGATTATAACGTACACCAGAGCAGCGTGCTCCGTGCTTGAGTACCTCCGAATCTCGACGCTAAGTGCGCTTCCTGTGTTCTGAGTTTTTAGCGTTAAACTGTGTCAAGAAGATATGCTCCGTGCCTTGGGGAAACCATGAGGTATGGCGTGGCAATTTACACGTGGCCACATCTTCCTAACTTTAGCTGAGTTTGTTAGTACGCAGTATTTTTACAAAATACCCCGCTCTCACTCAGAGCATTCATAGTATCGTCTGTATTTATAGTCTTACATTTACGCTAATGTACTAAGAAAATCCTCAAACACTGTCTCCGTGGGCTCTGGCTTCCAAGCTGAATCTGAGAATTTCCTCCCAGTTATTTAACTGTAAGCAGGGTGATGCTTAAACAAAACAAAGATAACATTCTGTACCTACACAATAGATCAGAACAGCTTCTTTCATCTCCACTTTGGGCCATCTGTCTGAAAAGAAAGTAAAAGCCCTCAGGAAGCAAACCCGCAGTCTGTGGTTAAGTTTCAAGGCACAGGCTCTTTCCCACAGCCCAGCGATGTGCCTGAGCACCATAATGGGTTTGTGTTGTCTGGGAGGGGCTGTGTGGCTTGACCTCGGCATCTGTCGGTTAGAGCTGTTGGGTTCTCACTAGGAATTTTTAAATTCTGGCTGAAGAGGATTAAATTTATTGCTATTTAAACATCAAGCTTAATAACTATTGGGAATACTATTTTCCAACAGCAAAATTATTCTTAGTTTTCAAATGTTCCTATGAACCATAATTCTTCCTGTCCTTACACTAGTGTGCGTGTGTGTGTGTGTAAATGTGCGTGGATCTGCATGTAGAGGCCAGAGGACAGCCTCAACTCTTGTTCATCTGGATGTTATCAAATTTAGGGGTCACAGCCTGTGTCTCAAGTCATGCCTATCCACTATCCTCAATAAACGAATTAAAAGAGCCAAGTTAAAGTGGAAAGCAGGAAAGGGGCATGTATTCAACATGGTCATTTTGGGAAGAAGGTTAGCAGCATCCAGTGAATCCCCTAAGTCTTTTGGGGTCTTGAGTCAAGATTAAAGTTTAAAAAGAGGCACAAGGATATGAATGTCTAAGCAGCCAGCCCCAGTCAAGGTGGTCTCACCCATACTGTCTGGGCTTCATCTGTAAGGTTGACAAGTTGCTAGAAGCCTGTGAAATTGCTTTCAGAAGAAAAGTTCCCCTCTGGCCACTGCCTTTTCCTTCTCCCAGCAAGCGATTCCTGGAGATATGCCCATTTCTTTGGGATCTATTGTTTCAACAGTCTGATAGTCAGATTGAAAGACACAAGTGTCTCTTTAGAATATCCTCATTTCTGCCAGGATAGTTACATGCACAGCTGTCTGCCTTAATGGTGATTTTTGTTCTATTTGTTTGGTAGGTTTGGGTTTTGATTATGATTGTGGATGTGCCTGAGTATGTGTGTTCATGCCTGAGTGTGTCTGCACTCGCTTATGTGCGTATGTGTGCATGTGCTTGTGTGCATTCACATATATGTGAGCATGCATGTGTGTGCATCTGTATGTGTGTGCATGCATGCATGTGTGTGCGTATGTGTGTTTATGCCTGAATGTGACTGCATGTATGTGTGTGCACTCGCTTGTGCACATGCATGTGCATATTTGCATGTTTGTGTGTATGTGTATATGCTTGTGTGCATTCACATGTGTGTGTATGTGTGTGTGTGCGTGGTATGAAGATGCATGTGTGTTTTATAAGCAGATTGAGGAAGCAGTCCTGAGTTGGGAAGGTTGCTGAGACAGAAGTCTTCTGAAGTGACTTCCGGGTGTGGGACTCCTTGTAACTGAACTCTCTCTCTGCCCACTGACACCTCCTATTGTAAAGCAGGAGAGCAACACACAGTAACATCTGTCATCCTAGAAGCCAATGGGACCAACTGGAGAAAGGGTCTGATGACATGAAGAAGTGGTGAACTATTTCAGCCCCAGGTCATTTCTTGGGCCACCTAACACTAGAGTGTTGGCAATGGCTTGAGCAACTTGAGCATCTGCTAGTTCAGTGCCCTACATCCTGGGTTATCACTCCTGTGAACAAGTGCTGTGAGACACTTGATATCAGTCTTTGTACAACACCAAACAGGAAATCAACCCAACCACAAAGTGTTTCCGGTGTTCTCAAAGGAAGGGAATGTTTTTGATAATGAAATTAAATGTTTCTGGCTACCCAGTATGTTCTCATTGCCTATATTCCCGTAGGGTATTACCTGTTCTTCATAATCACTGTCAGCACCCTGTACTGACAATAATATCAATGATCAGGCAGCTGTGGAACAGGTAGGGAGATGCAGGTGTGCAGTAAATGTAAATCTCAGCGTGGGGGAGCTAAAACAGTGTGTGAGGTAGTTTTCCAAGATAGTTTTCCATTACTGTTAGTTACCAAGGAAAAATCAACTTATAAAGTGAGAAGATGGGTTTACTTCCATTGCTTTCAGGTCTGTGGCAGGATGGCTTATCATGGCAAAATGCACAGCCCAGTGGGAAGTGTGTGGCAGAGCAGAACTGCTCCACACATGGTAAAGGCAAGAGTTATTTGCTGCAGAGCCTTATTTGCCTTTACAGCGTTATGCCCAGTGATCTAGGATTCCTCTGCCACCACCTTCAAGTGAACAGGCTTCCACCCGCATTGAACTTGGGGTAAGATTTTAACATGTAAGCCTTTCACACTTTCCAGCCTAGATGAGAGGAGCTTCCAGCTTTAGTTGGTTGCTGTTGTGTTGCTGAATGATGGAAGTCTGGATTGCAGAGGTTAGGCATTAGCCTTCTAGTAAGCACTGTCCCTGATCTCTTGGTCTCTGCATCATAGATTATTCATATTAGAGCCACCACAGACCCCAAAACTGGCTTCAGTTTAAGAGATGATAGATCCTGTATGCTCTCCAGGAACTGGCTATCTCTTCTTCCAGTGCCGCTGTTCACAGATGTAGCCAGTGCCTTTCCACGAGGCAGTCTTCTTCATAGATTGTCTCCGTTGATACCAGTAAGAGTGTATGAATGCTCTTATGCTCATTGTCTGTCTGTCTATATATGTGTGTTTCTATCTGTCTGTCTTCTTTCTGTATCTGTCTCTGTGTGTCTGTCCTCTCTCTCTCTCTCTCTCTCTCTCTCTCTCTCTCTCTCTCTGTCTGTGTGTCTGTCTGTCAGCCTTGTCTGTTCTGTCTTGTGCATTTTTCTCTCTCTCTGGAGGGTTACTAGGATCAAATCCAAGGCCTCACATCCTAAGAATGTATTCAACTACTGTACTACATGCCCTCAACCCTATAGGTACATAGGATATATAGAGAGGGTATAGTGTGTACAGAAGTGTTTTAGGTACCCCCACAAAAATATTTTTTTACTACTATATAGTCAGATTCTTCTTTTTTTTTTTTCCAGGACAACTCGAGATCACTTGCTCCTATGTAAAGTATAAACAATGTGCAGAGCCAATTATATTAGAATCTTCACTCCCATGAACACCCACTGCTGACTCTGTTCAGACCTATGAGGCCATTAGTCAGAGCTCCCGGAGACCTGATTTCATGCCAGTCACATCACACAGACACATGCTTGTTTATGTTAGTCATTAAATCTCAATAAGTAAACAGCAGCAATAGTTAACGTGGCTCTTTATAAATGCACAGTCAGTTGGGAAACAAAGAAAAGCAAGTTACCCATGAATAGTGATCAATTTTATATATTACCAGCACTCCCAAAATACCTACTAATAAGGGCAGACCTTACGGGGGCAAACACTTTGAATAAGGTTGTTCTAAAAGATTTTGAACAATGGCCAGCCTCAGTCCCTGCCCTACAGCTCTCAGCAACCTACCCACAGCCCATGGAAAGCTCATGGCACCAAGTTGCTCTGTGCAGCAGCAATGCTGGGCTGGCCTCAAGTCTCCCCTTCTCCCTCCTTTTCCCTTCCTTGGCCTGAACTTCCAGGGAACCCTGCTTTGCATCCCAACCTTGGAACTGATTAAAAGAATGTTTACAGTTGTGCAGCCTAGCCATCGTGTCTTTTAAAAGAGAGCAAAAAGATAGCAAAAGCTCAGGAATCCACAGTAAGTGGGAGAAACACCCACCGGGTTAGTGTTCCGAGTTGTAGAGTCTTCAAAAGAATAACAGTAATTTAATCACTCTCAGACTTCTCAAGTCCTTGGAGAAATTAGCTAGTCTAATTGAAAAGGAAAATTTACAAATAGCACAAAAGTTGTTGAGAAAAACAGTGTTTTCAGAAGGGCTGTCACAGACTGGTATTTTGAAGTAGCTTTCTCTCTGGAGGCTGGTTATAATACCAATTTGTCTATAATATCTTTCATTACAGCAAATAAAAAGATGCATGGTGTTTTTTCCAAATGATCTATGGTGTGTAAAAACCATCCATTAACCTGAGGACCAGAGTTGGCTCCCTGGCAGAACACTTGGTTGTACACCTGAGACTCTAGGGTCAATCCCCAGAAGCCATCTAAAAAGCTGTGTGTGGAGCTATATACTTGTAATTCCAGCATTGAGGAGGCACAGACTGGGGGATCTCTGGGACTATGTAGTGAGACACTTAGTTTGAAAACCAAAACAAAACAAAAAGATAAATAATAATGTCTAAGGGACACCCAAGTTTGACCTCTGTCCTCTTGTGCATGTGCACATACATGCACACACACACATACTCACACACAAATAAATAATAAATGAAAGAAACCATTTCTCCTTTGAGTATATTGCATACTTTGTCACGGTAATGGAAAACTGTTTTATACACTACCCTAAGGCAAAAGCTCTATTCACCCTCTCAAATCACCTTCCCTACCCAGTGGTCATTTAGGTCACACGGTATCTAGCACTTGGTGGTGGTCATGTTCTTCTTTGGCCAGTGATGTTTCTCAACAAATGAAGAGAATCAGTCTATATATCTAAGAGTATTATTGTCTGCAACTCTCAGGTTAGAAGCGCTCGCTCTCTCTCTCTCCCTCTCTCTCTCTCTCTCTCTCCAGCCCCAATTGTCTTTCACTAATGTAGGTGCTAAAGTGGGGCTCACGTGGTGTTATCTTAGCAGGTTTCCTAATCTCTGTGTCTCTGCTTGGTGATACAAATGGACCTGAAGAGACTTTGGATCATTTTCTATCTTTCCTGTTCACCTAACATGCCTAGGTCAGCCACCTTGGGCTGAACAAGCAGGACAATAAACTACCCAGCGGTTGGAAATTCTGGGAGCTATCTTGGTCCTGGAACTTCATACTTCATGATCTGAGGAAGACAGTAAAGATGTCTCCACTGAGTTCCCAGATGGCATCTTTCCTGTAGTGTCAGCTCAGCCTCAGCAAACCCTAATCTCAATGTCTGGCCAGGAAGGGAAAGGACCTAGTTACTAAGAGATAGTTTACTATTTGAACTTTCATAGAGTTCTCCACAATGCCTGATATTCACTGAGAATTTGCACTATTATGTTTTAGCATATGTGTTATCTTTGGGGTCACTTTGTAGCCACTAGTGGAGAGATAAGAACAGAAAACCTATTTCTTGGCCAAAGTGCCATTTCCTGGTGGGACCAAGATGTATTGTTTTACTCCACTTATCAACAGACTACAGAACTATTCACTAAGGTTGTGTTTAAAATGTGTTCTCTTGACTGGAATGTCAGATATGTTCATAATAAGTTCAGTAACTCACACAGCTTGTTTATATTTCTCAAAAAAAAAAAAGTTCTCTTTGGGGAACTCAAATGGAGGTATTAATGGAAAACTCCCCATTTCACATCACCTGTCATCTGGTCCCAGATGCCAAGATCAGAGTATGGAAACAAGAGAGCTTTGGAAAGAAAGGGAACAAAACAGAGACTTAAAGTCTATCCATACGGTAGCCAAGGGCAGCTGCTCAGGACAAGGGCAGACTTTCATCAGAAGACATTGCCTTGAGCCAGACTTGTGTGAATCTCAGCCATGCAGAGCCTGTAAATCAGATACAACCCCAGAGGTGATCCTCTTTGTGTCACAGCTGCCACTTACTAAGTAAAAGAAGAAAATCATGTATTTATACACATACATATCTTTTCCGAAAGCGTCAGGTATAGAGTTTAGTTCAAGGACTGCATCTGGGCATGTGTACATGCCGGTGTCTAAATCCACTGTGAAAAGCTTGGGCAGATAGTCATCGCTAGGATGAGCCTCTGCATTTTTTAAAAGACTTATTTATTTATTTTATATATGTGAGTACACTGTAGCTGTCTTCAGCCACACCAGAAGAGGGCATCAGATCCCATTACAGATGGTTGTGTGCCATCATGTGGTTGCTGGAAATTGAACTTAGGACCTCTGGAAGAGTAGTCAGTGCTCTTAACCACTGACCCATCTCTATAGCCTGAGCCTGCTTTTAGATACAGTTTGAGCTTATTGTTTCAGAGAGATAAGAATCCACAAGGGAGGAGTGGAGAAAACACAGTTGGATCCTGGGCATACACATTTTGAACAGCAAGCATGAAGCAGACAGGGAAAACTGCATGTGGTCAATAGCTTTAAAACCTCAAAGCCTGCCCGCATTCATGTACTTCCTCCAGCAAGGCCACACCCTCTGAAACAGTGCAGCCAACCCAGAACCAAATAGTCAATCGTCATCAGGGCCTATAGAGAACATTGTCATTTCATCCACTGCAGTTTCTCACTGGCCTGGAACTCTCCAAGTGGGCTAGGCTAGCTGGCCAGTGAACCCTGGAGGCCTTCCTGTCTCTACTCCCCCTGCACCAGGATTCCAAATATGCTGGATCACTCTTGAGGGAGTTTCATTTGCATTGTAGGGATTGAACTGAGACCCTCATCATCAGCAAAATGTGATCATTCTCTTTGGAATTTTCTGTGACTAGATTAGGACCTGAAGTGTTTGGCATTAGATTGAATAGGGACTCGGACAACTGCTCCAGGGCCAATGCAGTAGCATGCATAGGAAGTCTAAGGAGCACATAGGCACCCAGCATGTGTGGAGCCCAGTGTTCTGCCCTCCACACCACATAGACATGGTGTGGTGGTGCATGCCTGCAAACCCCACCGCTCATGTGGCAGACACAGAGGGATCAGAAATTCAAGGTTGCACAAGGCTATCTGACATATAGAGCCCCTCTGACACAGGACAGTTTCATCTCTCCTTGAGTACTAGCAATCCAAGAACTTATCATCCCTGGCTTTCTCTCTCCCTTCCTGTGCACTTCCAGTGGGTCACCTGACACACCTCAGTTCCCTGCATCTTATGGAGCACATTTTCACTCCCTCTGTCCCTACCTGCCCTTATTCCCGGGGGGAATTTCCATATGTTTCAAACATTGATGAAAGAAGAAGAAATATTGCCCAACTCCCTCATGTATGTCTGCCGGTTCTTGTGAGAGTTCCCCAAATTCAGCGCAAAGATAATCTTCCATCAACTTAGTCAGGATTTGATAAGTAGCTCATCTGGATGCTAATCTTATGAAACTGATTTTATGGAAAGCTCTGGAGTCCAGATCTTCTCATGCCCAGTGTTAAAAGTGTGAGAGTCATGGCAAACACAGGATTTGGTTTGGTCTCTAGGAACAAAACTTGTCCTCCCGGGGCTGATCTGCTTGGATATATGAACCACATCTGATTGAGGCAGTCAACTCCAAACTGCAGGCTTAAGAGCAAACTGCAGCTGGTCACCTTCCCCATCTCGTCCACTGAGTTTAAAACACACACTTTATGGAAACAGTTCTGCTGGTGTTTAGAGCCACAGAAACCTGGGTTGGACCCCAGGGGCCACCACTTACTGGGAATGTGTCTCCATGTACATTACATGATATCTCTGAACACCTTCCATTTAATGAAAGTGATCTTCCACAACTGTCTCACAGGTTATAAAGGAAACTAAACACTGGTATATACCTAAGTAAATGTGTATTTGCTTACCATGTATGAGACCCAGTGTTTAATCCCCAGCATAAAAAATTTATTCATACATAATACATACATATACATACATACATACATGTTAATAAATCTCTATGTAGCAAAGAAAAGGCAAAGAACTTACTTTTGTTTGAGAGAAAGTCTCATTTAGCTGAGGCTAGACCTGAACTTATTACTGTATAGCCTGAGGGTGGTCTTAACCTTCTGATCCTCTTAAATGCAAAACCTCCTACTTGTCGAGATTACGGGCTTGTACCTCCCCGCTCAGTTTATGTGGTACTGGGGATAGGACCCAGGGCTTCATGCATGGTAGGGAAGCCCCGTAGTGTCTGAGCCACATCTTCGGCTCACAGTTCTAAGTGAGCGTCTTGCCTGACTGCTATTGATTCGTCTGTATTTCTTTATTGCTATTTCTGTGCATATATGAATATAATTGCTTAGACCATATAATGTCTGCATAACATCCACACTTCACGTAGTGTTCCCGTCTTAGGTTGTTTTGCCACTTCAGCTTTCTTGTTAAAGAAAACACACTGGGACTTGCTGATTTCACTTCCCGTTCCATTTGCTATCTTCCTTAAAGAGGTCTGCGTACGTGTAAGGCTGGCTTGTGTCCTATAAGTCACTTAAAAATCTCTCCCAACAGCAGATAAACATGAACCCAACAGCGCTCGACTCCAAATGGATGAAGTTTGGTTTGATTCAGGATCTAACCAAATTCCCACACTGTATTGGGTTGATTTGCCAGTCTAGGTTCCCCACCCCGATCTGGAATGTTCTTTCTCCATGTGTATTAGTTACTTTTCCTGCTTCTGCTGTGAGACGTCTGACAAAAACAACTTAAAGAAGCTAGGACTGGTTTTGGCTCAAAATTTGAGGGTCCAGTTCATCTTGGCATTAGGGGTGCAGACAGATAGGCAGCAGACAGGGTTGCATCTGCCATCAGGAAGGCAGAGACAGATGAACACTGATAATCAGCCTACTTTAACCTTTTTTCTTCCATCGGAGACCCCCAACTCCTGGGACAGTGCCTCCCACATTCAGAGTAGATCTTCCCACCTCTATTAACACGGTCTAGAAACCTCCTGACAGACATGCCCAGAGATTTCTTTCCATGGTGACTGCAAATCCTATCAAGCTGACAATCTAGATCAACCATCACACCACCATCTCCTCTTGTGGCCTGATAGTTCCATTTGTTTGGTACCGCCCAGGCCATCATCCCAAGAATCCCTAAATTCAAGGCCCCTTGGTTATTGCTTTCCAGAAAGAAGCATTGTCTAAGAATGGGTGAGTGTGACCCACAGTCTACTTCCTCCAGTTCCCATAATCCACTTCTCCTACACAGCATGTAGCACACATCTTGAGTACTGTACCATCTCCTGTTAGACGAACACACACAGATCCCAGCAAACTCAAGGCACGAGAAACCCAGGTGCCCTGGGTGGAAAGTTGAGAGTAGAGAGGGAGTGAGACCCCAGGAAGGATGCACAAAAGGTGGCCAGGTTGCCCAGGACTATGTTGGCTCTTCTTCCTGTCTTGGGCTTATCATGCCAGGATTTAGAGTCTATCAATGTATAAAGACTAGAGACAGGTTACCAAGGTTGAGGCACTCCCTGGAAAGCCAGAAGTAAGACTAAGTATTGGGCTAGCCCTTGGTATCTTTCCTAGATAGCCTTCAGGTATCTGAGAGCAGCACTGCCCTCTACCCACCACAAAATGGATCCCTGGGCCCCCTTTCTGCCTCATGAGCCCTATAAGACCAGTGGATGACTGCTGGGACCCTTTGTTCATCTGTTGTTGTAGGAACAACAGTTCATCCATACAAGGTCCCTGGATCTTGAAGGAATCTTCCATTTGGGGCTAATGCTGTCAGTCTTTATTCCTAGAACTGTACAATATAGAGACAGGAGTCTTGATCCATTCTGGGGAAGCCTCGGTGTCCCTCTGTCACTCGGACAACTGGTACACACACAGTGAGAGCCTTCATTCCAAAAGAAAGCCTTTGCTCAGAGCCCAGAAAGGGGAGCAGCAGTGCATGAAAGGAGGGAGCTCACTCCTCTCTTCTGTAGTCTCGTTGCTAACTTGAAATAATAGTATTTTTAATTATGTTGAATCCTGTGCTATATAAAGAAAGCATGAGATTTTTAAATTATCAGATTGAATTTTTACCATTGTGTGTCTGTGTTGCCTTGCCAAGTTCATTTGCTTATGAGGTTTTTGTGTTTGTGTGGTAAAAGCCACATGACAAAATTTATGATCATGAACATCCATACACAAATCATTCAGTAGCTTTAAGTATGCTTAGAAGAATCCATGCCAGTGCCAGCAACAGTAAGGGCTGGGCAGATGGCTCAGTTGGGAAAGCACCTGACCTGAAGGCACAGGGACCTGAACTTCATCCTCAGAGCCAGTGTAAAGAGCTAGCTGTAGTGACACACACCTGTATTCCCAGCACTCTGGGGTTGGAGGGTAGGGGTACAGAGACAGAAGGATCCCTGAGTCTTGCAGCTCAGCCATTCTAGCTCACTCTGTGAGCCTCAAGTTCAGTGAGAGACCCTGTCTCAAAAAGCAAGGGGCAGGGGTAGAGAGATTTAGTAGATGAGAGAGCACTGACAGAACCCAGGTTTGGTTTACAGCACCAACATAGAGTCTCGTATCCACCCATAACTCCAGTTCCATGGGGTCTGATGTCCTCTCCCAACTTCTGTGAACACCAGGCATGCACACTGTATACATACATGTGTGCAGAAAAGACACTTCTACACATAAAATAAAAAGTCAAAGTTACAAATAGGTGAGGAAGATACCAACATGTCTGGCCTCGGCACAAAAGAGGACAAGCTAACTGGGGCTGGTCCTGTGTGGCTCCCAGAGGTGGTCTATTCCCATTCCTGCCCCACCCCCCACCCCTGGCCTTTGTTGGCTTCCTCCCAGGTGTTCTCATTTAAAGGGGTGGTCCAGGAGCCTGGGTGGGGGCAGGCATAATCATCTCACTCAGCCAGAGAGCCACCTTCTTATAAAAGGCACAAAACACAGGAGCCTGCGAACAAAGCCCAAGTCCTATTTGCACCTCTGGTTACCTGAGGAGTTCTCCTTGGGGAAGGTTGGGGAAGGTTTCATGGTGGGTTCCCCTCTTCAGGTATATACAGCTTTGTGGGCTAAAAGAAAATTCTGCTCCCTGCTAAGTCAGTTGCCAGCCCCCTGAAACTGTTCAGGTTTGCACAAAGCCTTCCCAGTAAGATGCATTTGAGGTTGCGGGATGCCACCTGTGCCTGAGTGGAGAGCCATGCTCATTATTTTGAATATTGCAAGGAGATTTCATAGATGGAATTGATCCTCTGGGCTACTTCCAGAGATGAAAGCTCACAATTTTAACAACATATTTTTTCAAAAGCTTTCACAAGCTCCATATTTTAAAAGTTAAAAAAAAGAAAGAAAGAAAGAAAATTAAAACCACACCCACCCACCTCCACACACAAACATATACAAACACACACACATAGCAGGCTGCCACTCCCATTGTCTCTGTTGGTCCCCTGTGGCAGAACATTTTAATCAGCTGGCCTTGTGCTGTAAAGATCTCCTTTGATTTACAAGTTGTAGGAGTGGGGCGGCCATCAGTAATCTCTGGGATGCCAGAAAGGACAAACGGAAGGTGAAGTGTGTTAATAATTTACTCTCAATAACCTTAAAAGGTTTATTGTTCACTTTTAACCTTATATCCCCAAAAGCAGGCTGCCACACTGAGCCATGAAAATGTTTCTTTTAATTTGCAAGTCATTTATCTGACTGTGCTTCCAGCCATGGAGGCTTCCAGCAGCCACTCTGTTCCCTTGTGGCCACAGGAGGTCCCCTTGCCTCTGGTTGAGAAGATCTTAGGGTAGAAATGGGAGTGTTGTATAACTCATTACAGTGCCAAAGTCTTAATTTAAGCACATTATTACTACTGTAGAGCAAAGCAAGAGGCTCACAGAGGCAGGAAGCAATTCAACGTGACCTTTGATGGAAACAAAATGATTGACTTAGAGGTGATCTATAAGGCTAATGTCAAAGCTAGGGGACAGCTGGAGACAGGCTCAGTGAGAAATTTCAGACTGCAGTCTATGGAGTGAGTGCTAACCTCTCCAGAGACCTGCTATGAACAGGGGCTGTCTTCAGCTAGTTCCCATTACCAGCCCAATTAAGAGAGTCCCTGTTGAGCTTTGTACCTGCAAAAGGGCCTTTGTTTTGTAATGAGGGGTGTGGCAGCTTAGTCCTTCAGTGTAGGAGAGAGCAGCAATGATAGGTTTCTACCGAGTTTTAGTCATCATTTAAAATATGTAACATAATACGTGCATGCAACCACTGCCCCTAGAATTTCCACTTTATTTCTGCTAATGGAGTTAGCTCCCATTCTGTTCCTCTAGAACAGTGGTTCTCAACCTTCTTCCTTCTTAATGCTGTGACCCTTTAATACAGTTCCTCATGTTGTGGTGACTCCCAACCATAAAATAATTTCATTGCTACTTCATAACAAATTTTGCTAATATTACAAATAGTAATATAAATATCTGTTATGCAAGATACCTGATATATGACCCCCAAAGGTATTGTGACCCACAGATTGAGAACCACTGCTCTAGACATCCATAGTAGGACTTTTCTGCTAAACCTTTGCCACAGATGGGCTGTGTGTGGGCCCTCTCACCTTCTATAATTAACTTTAGAGAACAAGAGAAGATGAACTTACCTGGAAATCCAGAGAGAAAGGAACTAACTGTACTATTATGGTTTTTGTTTCACATGGATAGACCTAAAAAAAAGGAAACTAAAAATGTATAAACCTGTAATGGATTTTTGAGACAGGATCTCATGTAGCTCAGGCTATCCCTAAATTCCCAATATAGCTTAGCATGATACCTGTGGTGCTGGGGATAAAACTTAGGGCTTTGTGTATACTGGGTGACCACTCTACCCACCAAACCAGTGCCCCAGACACTAGGTTTTTATTTTTAACAGAAGCATTTAAGATAGACTTTCAGCTAGGTTGGGTGGCTCACACTGTAAGCCTAGCACTTGGGAGGCTTGAGACTTAGAAGTAACCTGGGCATTATAAAGAGAAAGGAGACACTGTCTCCCAACAAACCTAATAACGGTGATCGTGTGGGCTCTTGGGAATGCTATGGCACCTTTAACCCATTCCCCAAATCCTCTGGTAACTTGAAGCATACTCAGTGTTGACTGGTAGACTCGGCAGATCCAAGGCACAGTGACACTTGGACAATGGATATGAGCTGTGCCCCGGCATGCACAGTTTTGCTCCCACCTCTTTTGAATTCTACACACCTGTCATCAGCTCCATTAATAGGCAACAGGGCATTCTTTATGTACCAATTTGAGAAGGCACCTGTTTTCACAAACATCGTTTACCATTCGTGGGCATCTTTTTAAACCCAGAGTTATTGTTTGCTACAGAATTGTTACCTCAATTACAGACTGATACTGTGATCTAGACAGTGTTCAGCCTGGACAGCTGCATGAAGAGATTCTTAAAGGAACCAGAATGAAATTCCAGTTATGTTACTCTCTACCCAGTCCAGCAGCCTGTGAACACCGTGAGCTTATTGCTTACCTGGCACCAGGTGAATCAGGTCCAAGTGCCTCCTGCAGTGACCTGTGCTCCTCACCTCCCTGTTAACCAGGGCGTGTTTGTGCTCTGCATGTTCACTCGTGAATGGAGAGTTTCAGGGCTCCATGAGGAGCCCATCATTTACCATAACGGATGATACAGAAGGGGCCAGGTGAGGTGGCCATCAGCCTTCACCATCAGCAATGTGGTCCTCTAGTCCTCCCTCTTCCTGAGGGTTGGTTAATATGGGTTCCTCGTGAGGTTTATTGTTTTCCCTTCTGTTCCTCCCTTTATCCATCTAACAACAAGAACACAGCACTATGTGCCAACCCTCCTATAAAGAATAGCAACTCAAGTAAGTCATATCTGTTCTGTAGAGCTTTCCAGAATAGTATAGTGCGTGCGAGGTTGATTCTATGTGGTGTCTTTCCTGCTCTTGGTTCTCTAGGTGAACCTTCAGGGCAACATCATGGGGGAAGAAAAGTCCAGGTTTGACATATGAAGTTGCTTCAAACCTGGCCCTGAGGTCACTTCTTCAATCCCCACCTAACCCTCTCAGTACTACACTCTACCCTTAAAGCTCTCAGCAAGCTCTGAAGCCATATTGTTAATTTCTTGATGGCTCTCCACCTGACCTTTTGCAGCTGTGGATGCCATGAGAGTATAGGGTTTATCTTCAACACAGCAGTTGATCTGGTGCTTGGAATAAAGCCTGACCTCAGAAATTCAGTGAATGTCTCATATCCGAACCCAAACATGTCTGCCCCTGTGACCACACTAATGTGGGACTAACCACAAACCCGCCCCTCCCCCTCAAGGCTTGTGGTCTTTGGGACTCCCTAGTGTAAACTTTTCTTTTGTGTCATTTTAAATTGCATCCACCAGCTCGTCACCTTCATGCCAGTCTTCCCTAGCCTTAACACAGGCTTAGGGCATGGCCTCAGTGTTCCCCTTCCCACAGTGCTTTGCACACAGTGAGGTCACACAGTCAGGAATACCTGCTAGAATCCCATGAAGGCTGCAGTGCTGGGGAGTCAGCATTTTCACAGACTTGGGGAAGTTCTGAGGCTTGCACAAGTGTGTGTGTTCACAAGTGTGGGAAGTGAGGACAGGAACCCTTCATTTGCCAATAATAGAAGCATAGTTTGTCCTGGTGCTGCTAACATTAGTGCCCAGGTGACAGAGACAACGCGTACCATCCTACATGTGCTAATAAGTAGTTCAGGACAGAGGAAAGACACTGACAGAACAGGCTTGCTCTAACCCATGATTGATAGTGTCTTGGGGAAAGCCAGACTTGATGGATGTCAGTCATAATCTTCTGAGCCAGCCCAGTGTTTCTAGCTCCCTACAAGTCTGAAGAAGCATGACTGAACTTCATACTTCATGATCTGAGACTTCATGACCTGGAAAGGCCTTTGTCCAGTGCAGTGAAAAAAGAGAGAAAAACTCATTTTAAATGAAGAGCCCTTCCTTTTCAGAAAGATGTCATGGGATGGGAAGGGAAAGAGTTTAAAAACTCAGTTAATTCTGAACCTTGGAATGTACCCAAGCAATTTCCCATGAAGTGTCAAAGGTCAGGAAGGAGGCAAGGGAGGTGATTAAGTTGGAGGTGATTAAGTTCAAAATACATTATGTGAAATTCTCAAAGAATCAGAAAAACTGTGTATATATATACACACATTTATCTATTTATTTATTTATTCATTCATTTATTTATATGGGTAGGGGAGTCACAGGTTTAGTTTTACACACAGGGGAAGTCAAACATGCCTAGTTTATATCACTGCCATTTAAAAGACATTTGAGATCTCAGTTCTCTGAGTAAACATCCAAGAGCCTAGAGGATAAACTTCTGAAGGCTAAACCTACCAAACCATTTCCTGCCAGAAGGCACTAAGAGCAGACTGCAGACTCTGGGCCCCAAGATGAGATAGGCTGAATTAGATTAGGCAGCTTACTGTTGACATGTCTATTGATCTGGGCTCCACACAGTTTCCTGTCTCTACCAGCCGTGGAGATGGCTGTGGACAATAATGCAGAGACCTAGTTTATGGGAGGCTAGTGACTCCAAGCATCAGTCACTCTGGGAAGGCAGTGTTACTGGGAGATAAGGGTAAGCTGCTTGCAGTGTTTAGGAGCACTGATGTCCCAGCTGCATGCTTACATCTGAAAAGTTCCCTGTAAATTTCATAGTGTTCTACCCATAGAGTTTCCAGTGTTGCCCTGCAGGTAGGTTTGTTGTTAGGGTGGGGAAGCCCGCCTTCTCAGATTACTTTGTGCTTTTTAGATACTTACAAGTGTGAAATGGGATGCTGGACCTAAGAATGAGGAACCTTCCTGATGCCAGTGTTGAGTAAAAAACAGGGCTCAAGACTCTTAACTTAGATACTTTGTAATCTTTTCTTCTCTGAGACCACCAGGTAGATAATGAGCCCGTGGGTTGTGCCTTTAACATCCATTTACTGGTGTTGGTCATACGATTATAAAATGTTATACTTTAAAAAGTATGCCGAATGCAGAAATATAAATAGAAATTATAATTGTTTTGTGGCTTTTGATACAAATATGGTTTAGGGCTTTTTTAACGATAGAGGAAGGTGGTGACTTATTTTATGTATATTTTAAGGCATCAATAATTTAATACAGATTTTGCATCTAAGGTTTTTATTAGCACATTTAGCGATATATAATAACGGATTTCATTAAGACTTTTTTCTACAGGCATATAATATGCTTTTCATTTATTTTTTTATTTATTTATTTTATTCTATGCTTATGAGTGTTTGTCTGCCTATGTGAATGTGTACCATATGCCTGCCTGGTGCTTGTGGAGGTCAGGACAAGGCCTCAGATCCTCTGGAACTGGAGTTACAGACAGTTGTAAGGCACCATGTGTGTATGGGAAGAGCACTAGCCGCTGATCCATCGCTCCAGCCCCATATATTTTAATCATATTCAGCCCCAGGAACCCTCTCTTGCCCCCTTTTACCTCTTAGCTGCTCCCCCTTCTACTTTGGTTTGATTTGTGGTTGAATTGCTTACTGGAGTACAGGTGGAGGGTTATTTTAAAAGCATGGGTGCCTTACCAGTTAGATGTGAGTACTTTGTTATTTTTTATTTGTTTTTGCTTTTGTTTTGGGGTTTTTGTTTGTTTTTTGTTTTTTGGGTTTTGTTGTTTTTTGTTTGTTTGTTTGTTTTTTGAGACAGGGTCTCACTTTGTAGCTTTGCCTAGCCCAAAAGTATATGTAGACTAGGCTGGCCTAGAACCCCCAGAGATCCAGTGCCTTTGCTTCCTGAGTGCTGGGATTAAAGGCACGCACCACACCCAGCTAGATGATGCTTTTAGATACAGCCCCTCTGCATCTACTCACATACTTCTTTATTACAAACTCCCTTGATAAATAATGAGGACTCGTGTTCACGATTTTGGTTAGCTTTCTGGAAATGTAGCTTTCCTTAGAGCCATCTTTCCTTTTCCTTCAAGCACTTCGGAAAGGACAGAGGTTGGGTGTGTTCATGTACTCCTGAACAGGTGTCAAAGAGGAAATTTTTTTTTTAGATTTATTTATTTTTTTTTATGTATGTAAGTATACTGTAGCTGTACAGATGGTTGTGAGCCTTCATGTGGTTGTTGGGAATTGAATTTTAGGACCCCTGCTCACTCCAGTCCAAATATTTATTTATTATTATGCATAAGTACACTATACCTGACTTCAGACACACCAGAAGAGGGCGTCAGATGGCTCAGTGGATAAGAGCACTGACTGCTTTTCTGAAGGTCCTGAGTTCAAATCCCAGCAACCACATGGAGGAATCTTTTTATAATCCACAGAGTTCCACAGTTACTGTTGTTAGCAGTTATTGTTTTTTGTTTTGGACACCTTGCTTTATGTGTGCCCTGGGCTGATCCGAAACTGGTAGTAATGCTCTAGCTTGGGCTTCTCTAGTGCTGGGATTATGGGCAAGCATTATGCCCTGCAAGCTGAAGTCATGATGGGTCAGCACTTTACAAGTGGGTACCTGTGAACTTCCTGCTGAAGAGGCAGCCTCAAATTCCTAAGTAGAGTCCCTGAGCAAACTCGTGGACTCCTTCTGAAACGTAGAGGTTACAAGTCAGTGAAGACTTCTGACTGACATTTCAGCACTGAATGTGTCTTCAATTCACATTTATCTCAGAAGCACTTTCCTTACTGTTGCAGTAGAAATTGAGGGAACCCCTGAAGTGCAGTTCTGTAGGGCAGCAGGGCTACAAACTTGAGCCTGGGATGTTAGTGACTTAGCTGCATTTTCCAAGCCAGCCTCCAGAGGGCGGAGCCCCTCCCCCCCAGGAGACTCCACAACATTGGAAACATTCTTTCCTTTTTATACCTTTAGAATGCCTTGCGAAGTGAACACCTTTTAAAGCCTGTTTAGCATTTATTGGCATAGTTTTAGGTTTTATCTTTTAATGAGAATTTTAATTGGTTTACTGCAGGATTCATGCAAGTGCCTAGAATGTGGATATATGAGGGGACCTGATAAACAGAATGAGCAGTTAGTGGCAGACACCTCTCAGACAGCCGGGCAGCCTACTTCCTGGTGGTCCAACATATGAAGGCTACTCGCTTTAGATTACCTTCTTTTAAATTTAAGCCAGGGTCTCCTGTAGCTCAGATCCTCTCCAGTTCTCTACTGAGGATGGTCTCAAACTTCTGGTCCTCCTGTCCAACCTCCTGAGGTCTGCACTGGTGCTGAAACCGCAGGCTTTGTACATGGTAGACAGGTATTCCACCAGCCCAGACATATCTCTGTCCCCTACCTAACCTGTAGTCACAGGTTTCTTCTCAGGCCTCAGTAGGAAAATGCATCCTACAGTCACAGTTCTGGCTTCATTGTCCCTGCACACTACCCTCCCTGACTTCTCTCCCTCTTCCTGTGTGCCTGCTCCACTGTGCTGAGGACTGTGCAGTCACAGTAGTAGCATAGGAGCATAGGTTTAGGAGTGATGTCCCTAATCCTTTTCTGGTTTTCTCTGTGACCCATAAAGTCCAGCAGCCTCCTGCCTCTTGCGTGCCAGAAACAGCTGAGGGTTGGGAGGAGGGGAGGAGCAAAGACTGTGGGGGTCCTAGGGAGAGGTAAAGAGAAGGGAATGCTGGATTGGGCTAGAAAAGTCTGGGAACAGCATGAGAGAATCCTGTCTAGGGACAGTCATGGGGTCTACAGTTGCATTGGATGACAGGACCTACCTATCTTACGTTCAGATTGGATTTTATTATATATATATATATATATATATATATATACACACACACATAACTATACACATATGTGTGTGTGTGTGTGTGTGTGTAAACCACGGGGCTGGTAAGATGGATCGGTGGGTAAAAGCACTTGCCATCCAACCTTAGAATCTGAGTTTAGTCTCTGGAGCTCATATGTTGGAAGGAAAGATTTTACTACCCCAAGTTGTCCTCTGATCCCCATGTACACATTTTATTTAGACATGTAAACACACACACACACACACACAGATAATGAAATACATTTTTAAAAAATTTGAGGTGGCTCAGGGAGTAAAATGATTGCTTAGCCTGACCTGAGTTCAGTTCTTAGAACCTGCATAAAAAGACCCAAGTATGGTGATATCTGCCTATAATTCTGTCAGGGGACACAGGCTCAATTTCTGGGGCTCTCTGGCAGCTAGCTAGTCTAATTAGTGAGATCCAGGCCAGTGAGAGACAATGCCTCAAAAAACAAGACAGTTGGTGCATGAAGAATAATAACCACGGCTAAACACGTATGCACACTCTCTCTCTCTCTCTCTCTCTCTCTCTCTCTCTCTCTCACACACACACACACACACACACACACTACAGATAATGTAGGTTATGAAATGTAAGAAAATGAAATACTAGGAGGGAGAAGAATCATCATAATTATGTTTGATTTTGCCAAAGCAGCTTTTCAATATCTCCATAAATTAAGTTAGAGTAATAGCAGTTTCTGCACATTTCAATTAGTAGACCTGGGGATGGGTGGAATAGAAATTTAAAAGAACAAAACAACAACAACAACAACAAAAAAAAAAACCTCTATATTTTGGAGTGCAGAAAGGTGGATACTGTCTGCAGAGGTGTGTGTCTGTGGATGGTTGTGTAGCTGAGGAGGGTTGTCTGTCTATGGATGAGGTATGCCTGTTAAGGATGGATGTCCGTGCAGGGTATGTGGTTGGGAAGGATCATCTGTGGAGGTGATGTGTCCATCTCAGCCTAGGCCACACTGGCAGTGACCATGTGGTGAGAGTCCTCAGGTGAGCACAGCTGGCTCTCTACTGTCTCACCCTTTGAACATCTTCACAGGTCGTGAGCTGCATCAATGTCTGTGGTGTCACGCAGGAGAGTCCTGCCCTGGTGGGTGTCCCTTCCCTCCTTGACTGCAGAAAAGTTATAAAAACTGGAATGTTCTTGATCTGTAGGAGCCTGGCTGCCATGAGGTAATGTGTCCTCCAGGATACTGTTCCCATCAGTGCACCCTGTTATGTCGTCCACATGCAAGCTTTGTGGGGTCGTCTGTGCAGGACAGCCATTATGACTTCTGCTAATGCGTCACCAAGGAAGGACACGAGGACCTTACTGACCAGAGCTCACATACTCTCCATGCTCCCCAGTTCCCTGCTGTCCACGTCCGATGGGGATCCCTTGTCTGTTTATGATGGCGGTGGCAGAGGAGCCATAGCATATACTTTTGTGTATGTGCATTGAGACCTTTAGTCCTGGCCTTGCACTGCAGAACCACTACAGAAACACCATAGTACGCAAATGCACACTTGATGTGAGTTCTGGAAAATCTCCCTACACTTGAAACATATTTATGGATAACTTTACCGAAAGAACTGTTGGAAAGTTGAGGAATCTAATCTCCAGAGGGATTTTTTTTTTTTTTTTAGAAACTGAAGATGGGGTTTCCATGTGAATGATATTCAGAAACCTATTCTGGGTTTCTACCCGTAAATATCTTATTCTGTCACAGTTTTAAAACCACCACAACGTTGTGATAAAAATAATAGTGTTAATTATGACTAATAATAGCTAACATTTATTAAATGCTTTCTCTTGCAAGAATTTGCATGCATTTTCTCGTTTAGTTCTCACAGGATGCCTGGAGGTGGGTCCTCCTTCTGATAGGGATTTCAGCTTCAGAATACACAAAGAAGTCTATCAGCCAGGACCCCACAGCTAGGATGTATCAGAACTAGACAAGCCAAACCAGAACACTTCCCCATGGCATGAGTGAAGCTGGGTTTCTACTCTCCCCACAACACATTTGTAGTTACCGTAAATATTACCAACTACCTAACCAGATGGCAGAGTCGGTGACATGAAGCTTTTCTAAGCACTCCCTGGGTTCCATCCCTAGCGATGTCTCCGTGCCAACCCCACCCTTTCCTCTTAGAAGATTTAAATAGCATGATATTAAAAGATGCTAAATGATATGGAATCCTTTGGGCGCCTCATAATCAGATGATCCTTCCACTGCACATCCCGTTAGGCTTTTGATGGGAAAATGTTTCCTGTGAAATGAGGTTTATTTCTCATCAGAACAACTAGTGTTCTCATAAATGCCTCATCTCTAAACCGAAGAAATGGATTTTTAAGGAATAAGAGATTTTTGAGTTATGAAAGTAGAAAATCTGAAGTCATTTCCCCCGGTTTGACTAATGTAAAAACAGCAAGATTAGATTGTATGTTGTTTTCGGTTTTTTTCCCCTTGGTTAAAATAAAAATTCAGTTTGTGTTCAAAAACCATTCTCAAATATTCCTTTCCCCTTTAGCTACCTTGTATGTGTGTGTGTCCATTTGTGTGTGTGTGTAAAACATACAAGTATATTTTTAAAAGTTTAAAGGTCTTGAGATATTTAAATTATTGAGGAAGTTCTAATATGCGTCTTTGTAAAGAATTTAAACATCAAGTATTCAATGAAATCATAGCAGAACTATCTTTATTCATTATTACTGTTAGTGTGTGACAGGGTGTGTGTCCATGTGTAACATACATAACTTTGGGAATCAACATCAATGCTGTTTGTAGAAAAGAAATTAGGGCACTCGGGAGCATACGCACAGTGCCAATAATCTGAAGGCTGAGGCAGGGGGATCACCAGTATGAGACAAATCTGAACTATAGCGTTAAGTCCTGCTCAGAAAATAAAGAAAAAGAGTGTGATACTGTGCTGGTCTTTAACATTCTGTTCCTATCCTTGGCCATGGGTATAAGGCAAATGATATGAGTGTGGGGAGATTAGAAGCCCAACTTCCACCTAATAGTGAGCCCCTGGAGGAGAAAGGAAGGGAACGTATCTGATGGACGATGAGTTGCTGATGAGAGTTAGTAACGCTTCTCCCTAGTGAAGTTCCCAGAGGGAAGGGACTGGGGATGTGGTCGGTTGATGGATCACTTGCCTAGCATAAAGAAGGTTGGAGCCCCAGCAGCACATGAACCACTAGTGGTGGTACATGCTAGTAACCTCGGGATCGGGAAACAGGCTAGAGGATGAAGAGGCTCAAATAAATCCTCAGCTACCATAGTGAGTTTGAGGTCACCCTATGCTATGTGAGAGGTTGTCCCTTAAGGAGGAGGAGGAAGAGGAGGAGAAGGAGTGGAGGGAAGGAGGAAGGAAGGAAGGAGAGGAAAAGGGAAAAGAACAGACCTCAGTCTGGCCTGCCTATTCAAGCTCAGGTAGATCCCTGAAGTCACCTACTTCAGCAGGCAAGGTTCAATCCCGTCAGGCACAGGGTGCCTGAGTGCTGGGTGCTGGTCTTCAGATAGAGTCACAGTTGAGTCCACTACTGATGCTTCAATACTGGAGTGTTGATCCTTGTTACTGATGGTGGGAAGAAAGGTTAAGGGGTATGAAAGATCCTAAGCAGAACCAGACAGGCAGGCAAGGTGTCATCTAACTCCTGTTGGCTAGGTCCAGCCTCCATAAGCAGTGACACCCCATACCTCCAGTCTGGTTTCAAACCCCAACTGCAGAGCTGTGGGTTACCAGGTACTGACAGTGGTCAGTACACTATAGCTTCACTTACAGTCTTGGCATGGACTGGCAAAGGTCTCACTCTTCCTCTCCCAGAGTCACCTTTCCTCTGCTCCGGTACCTGCGTGCTTGTTCCATGAGATGATGTATGACTGACTACTGCGTTATATACATTGAATGGGTCTATGAAAGATATCTCCCTCTTAGTGTCCTGGTACAAAGTGGCTGCCTGCCCTCCTAGCCCCACATGGGTCCCAGGGGACAGGGTGTTCCACTTTCTAGAGGCCGGGCTGCTCTCACGCTTTTCTTAGCACCTAAGTTCTTGACTCCCACCTGCCTCACCCCTTGCTGTTCTTGACCTCCATCACCTTTCTGGAGTTTGGCACCCTTCAGAATTTGGCCAGGGGAGCCTCTGCATCTGACCCTTCCTGCACAGTGCAGCTGGAAGAGTCTTCACAAAGCACGTGAAGAGGCTTGGGAAGTGTTTCCTTTATAAATATCCTTCGGTTTAGGTTTGGGTTTTTGAGAGAGGGTCTAATGTGGTCTAACCTGGCCTTAAGTCCGTTATATAGCTAAAGGTGGCCTTGTAATCTTCCATCCTTCTGTTTCCATGTCTCAAGTGCTTGAAGTGTAAGCCTAGTATAAGCACAGTGTAAGCCTTATGCAGGGTTGGGGCTTTTGCACATGATGCATAAATTCTCTACTACCTGAGCTACATTCTAGCTCTTAAATATTATCTTTTAAACTTCCACAGAGACATATGAGTACTTTACAGATTTGTTTTCAACTGGATTAAAATATTTCCTCCCACTCCAGGTAGCCACACTAGGGCAATCTAGGTCACTGCAGGAATAGTTTTTCCGGTATCCAGATTATCAATATAAGATACTAAATATAAAGAGATCATCAGATAGGTTCATCACGCAAGCGTGAAAGAGCTCAGGCTCTGCGAATTCACACCTGACAGTTCTGATGACTTCAGTACCAGATGTGTTAGTTGAGAAAAAAAAAAAAAATCAAGTCTTCCTTGCACCGTGAGCATATCACCCACACAGCTGATTTCCCAGATCCCCAGGCCACCCTTCCCGAAATGTGCTTGTGATACAAAAGTTGGCCGCGTCGCGTGGTCTTGCAGTTGTTTTGAAGATGATCATCTGCAGAATCAAGTCACACCTTCCCGTGGCTGTGATGGTGCATGCATAATCAGTTTGCTTGATTGTGGCTGTCTAAAACCACCTTCCCTTGAGTCATTAGAAATTTTATTGGAGTTCTTTAGTGTGATTATAAAAATTAATGAGCTTGTAATTAGGTATAAGAGCAACAAATACAAAGTTTGCCAAATTAACATTTGTTCTAGTTCTGAAGTTGTGCACATCTACGTGGGAGGCTGTAAGATAAACTGCAGGAGCCCGGGATCTGGTCCTGACTGGTGTCTGCAACAAGAAAGACTTAAATTGGGCAGTGGTGACTTTAATCCCAGCACTTGGAGGCTGAGGTGCTTAGATCTCTGTACTCAAGGCCAGCCTGGTCTATGGAGCAAGTTCCAGGTCAGTCAGGGAGGGATACATAGAGAAATCGTGTCCAAAAAACCAAACCAAACCAAAACAACAAATGACTATTTGGAGACAAGTTATGATCTTAAAACTTTCTTTTAAAAGTGATTTTGATCATTGTTAAAAACCAATCAATAAATATATTTAGCTTTTCATTTTATTTAAAACATTTTGTTCGGTTTATGTATTTGTGCGGGAGTGTGTGGAATGTCACAGAATGCATGTTGAGCTTGGATGACAATCTGAGACAACTGAGAAAAGTCAGTTCTTCTACAGTGAAGGTCCCGAGAATGGTGATCAGGCTTAGCATCGGTAGCATGTGCCTTTTCTGCCTCAGCCATCTCACAGGCTCCAGCCTTCCATTTTCTACACTTGATATTGACTTAGTCCCCAAGTTTACTCTTTAGAACCCTATCTAATCATGTGTTAGGGTTCTGGGTGGTGGGAATTTTCTAAGTACAACTTAACCGCTTTTGGCTTTTAATCACCAGATGCATCTTCCACGCAGTTCGACTCTCCCTTGAAAGAAAGAGTTCAGATATCTTCCCAGCTTTGCTTGCCTGTGCAAAAGGTTTTCTCGCACCATCTGTTTCCTAACTTGGGTGTAATTTCCACCATAGCAGGCTCCTCACCAGAACCTCCGTGTGTGGGTTCCTGGCTGTCCTTTTGTCTGACTGGGTTTGTAGAAACCTTTGTGCACTACAGAGCATGAAGAGTTGTGTAGGGAGCTTCCCAAGCCCAGGGCAATCATTCAGTTTGTCTCAGCTGATGGTGACTGGTCCATTTTTCCTTTATTTTTCAGTTTTCCAGCCCATAAATATAGTTTTTTTTTTCCTTCATGTGTTTGTGGAAAGGCAACTGGACATAGTTCTCTCTGCTGGTGTTCCTGCATTCCTGTAGGCAGGCTACTCACCTTCAGACTTTAACCACCATGTTTCCTTGACATAGGCAGAAGAGAAAGAGAAAGGGAAGAAAACACACCACACCTTAGCTGTTCTGGATTTGAGTGGCAGTACTGAGCAGGTGAGGGTTCCCTTGGCCATACTGAAGCACAGACCTCAGTGGATTCACACCCTGGGCCCTGCAGAACTGGTGTTTTCATCCCAGACACGCCCAGCTCAGGGTGACACTCTACCCACGGGTGTTTAGTTTTCTGGCCCTTTATGTTGCACACATGCCGTAGGAGGCTATACAGGTCTGGGGATTATGCCTCAAAGGCTGCCTGGAAAGTAGCACACAGAACATACTTAGGCTCCTGTCTCCCATTACTAAGCTAGTGATAACTCACGAAGAACGGATTCCACAGTGTAACTTGTTTGTGCTGAGGCTGGTATGTATTTAATGAAGTGCTTTCAGATACTTTAGGTAACTCACCTTGTACAATAAAGTGAGTCTCAGCTCCGGGACTCTTGGCCCTGTGTAAACCATGAGATATGTGGACGAGAAGTAATATTTCCATCTTTCCGTGAGCGGCATTTAATTTATTTTTGTCCTTTTAAATTGCACAATACTTATATATCCTCGTGTTAGTTTGAACTCATGTGGGTACAGGTTCCCCAGGCTCAGGAAGTGAGATGGATCCCCAGGAGCTGTACCTACAGGTGGTTTTTAGCCACTCAGTGTGGGTGTTAGCAACTGAACTTAAGTACTTTGCAAAAGGAGTGTGTGCTCTTAACTGCTGAGCCATCTCTCCAGCCACTACCATTTGTTTGTTTTTTAAACAGACGTTCTCACTTCTCTGGGACTCAACAAGTAAATAAGATAGCTGACCAGTGTGCTTCAGATCCACCTATCCTGCCTCCCTAGTTCTGAGCTTTGAGTTTATTTGTGTTCTGAGATCCTTATGTTTCTATGGCTCCTTAATGAACTAGCGCTCCAATCTCACTGTATTTCCTGGCATATAGTACAGTTGCCTTTTTTTGGTCAATGGCTTTATAGGTTTATCATGCAAAACTATGCCTCAAAAGTCAATTTCGTTATGTGTTCAGTTAAAACCCAAATCTTGCCTCTGTATAAAGGTGTTGTCGCTAGTCCCTGAAGATAACACTCTTGCTGTGAAGAATCCTTGGCCTGTTCAGGGACAGGTTTTCATTTGTTTCCGATTTATGTGTTATTTCTCCTTGTGTTTTTGCATGTACCTTGTACCTTATTTAAATAGGCTTTGCTGTCGTTGTTATCCAATACTGTTGGTGAAGTGTTTTTTTTTTTCCCTGAGACAGCACCACATGTAGCCCCCTGGTTTTGAATTCAGTGTGTAGTGGAGGCAGTCCTTGAACTCCTGATCTAGCCTCTACCTCTTTAAAGTTTAGATTACAGGAGAGTACATCACATTGCCTGTCTCATGATCAAAATGGCATGTGTGTCCTGAGGACTTGCTGTCCCCAGGAGCACTGGTACATGTCACTTGTGGTCTGCAGTGAGTGGCTCTAGCTCCACATCCTGCCTCCTGCGCTTGCCTCCCCAGAAGCCTCACACAGGTGACTGTGTTTCCTTCAGCAGAAAGACCCTGTGTCACCACCCAGGGTCTGGGGACAGGGATCAGAATCCAGCTCTGTTGTAAATCCTACATCTTCCCAATTCTGCTCAGCCTCCCTGGACCCAGTATGAGTGTCAGAGTTATGAAGCTAATCTGGCAAGCATGGCTCACACACCTCAATGGGAGAAAAGAGACCACAAAAGGCTTTACCAAGAAGCTCTCTGTGGGCTTGTTCTGATTCTTCCCTGCTCCTGAAATGGCAGAGGCCATGGTAGGAATAGTGCGTCCATAGACATGTCTCACTGACTGCTCCAGCAAGGTGACCTCTCTGCTATCCGTTGTTCACAGCCCTAGCATCTACACCCAAGCCTTCATTTTCAGAATTAGTGGTAGCTCTAGTATAGGAACACTACACTAGTAGCTTGGAGTTCAGGAGGTGACAACTTTTTCTATTTCCAGTCTCATTTTGTGGGGGTGGTGTGTGTGTGTATAGGTATATGTGTGTGTGTGTGTTGGTTGTGTGTATAGGTGTATGTGTGTAGGTGTATGTGTGTAGGTGTGTGTGTGTGGTGTGTATGTGTGGTATGTAGGTATGTGTGTGTGTATGATGTATGTATGTGTGTGGTAGGTAGGGGCATGTGTATGTCTATGTGCATGGTGTGTGTATGTAGATGTATGTATAGTGTATGCATGTGGGGTATGTAGGAGTGTGTGTGGGTGTATAGATGTATGTGTATGTATGTGGGGGTGTGTGTAGGGAGTGTGTGTGTATAGGTGTGTGTGTGTAGGTGTGTGTGTTTATGGTGTGTATGTGTGTGTGGTTTGTAGGTGTAGGTCTTGGTGTGTATGTGTGTGGTGTAGAAGTGTGTGTGTGCTGTGAGTGTATGTGTGTGGTGTGTGTATGAGGTGTGTGTGTATTTATAGGTGTGTTTGTATGTGGTGCATATGCTTGTGAGTATAGGTGTTGTGCATGTGTATATATGTGGTCGGCAGAAGTCAACCTTGGGTGCTGGGATGCTCATTCTGCCTCTGACCATGCTGGACAGCATTACATTCACTCAGAGATCTAACCTCTGACTCCTTCGTCTCGTGATGCAATTCTCAGAATTAACTGAATGTCTACGAACAATTCTCATTGTGGTCATGGTTTGTAACTGAGATTCATGGTACCACAGCTCTCTGAGTCCACTCGTGAAATCCTATCTACTTTGCTCATCATGTTCGCTTAACCAGCTCACTTTTGGTTGCATAGATGCTTTCTTTGGCTCTGTCACATTTAAGATACAGCTCAAGATCCTGAAATCATGACACTGTTTTCCATGAGCTTAGTGTTCTGCCTTTTGTTAGGCAGGGCTGTTGCTACTCACATTTGAACAGGAGTCTTTGTTGTCCAGACTTAGAAGAAAACTAGACAGAAATGGGTATTCCTAAACCTAGAGGTGAAGTATTGTGGCAGAAGACAAGGCCGAGGTTCCACCTCCTGCTCCATAGGAGAATGGATGCAGGGGAATTACCCTGATCTAAACTCGTCTCTAAGAGCAGAAATAAAGAAAGATAGAGGAGTGTTGGAGAGAGAAAGAAAGATGGAAGGGAATTTTTCTAATTAGAGGCTTTGTGGTTGAGTTCCTTCTGTCCTACTTTGATTTGCAGAAGGCAACACCTGACAGCAGGGAGAGGCTGTGAGTGAGTAGTCAGTAGGATGTGTCTGCCTAGTATTCTGATCTCTTTATATGTTCCACCTTGATGTGGCAGGATGGTCCTCAGTACAGCACCTGTCCTTCAGACAGGTAGATGAAATTAGGAGTGGGGAGACCACAGGGTAGAGCATACCTGCCTGAAACCAGGTTTTACCATGTTGGTTCTGGGATGGCTGATCTAACTGGCCAGGAGGATTCTCAGCTCAGAGCTTGGGTTGTTACTGATACCATACTCAGTGACTGGAGTTTCAGCTCAGATCTCCCTACAGCCAGTGGGAGTTGGCTCAGAACCAGGATTATTACCTTTGCCCTGCTATCTCTGGGCAGGGCCCTTTCAGATGCTATGCACCTATGTGTCTATGGCTTTTCCTAGCTCAGGACATCCTGACTTTAAGCCTTCCATCTACAGGGAAACAAGCACCTGCTCCTTAACATTCACTCAAGTCTGCCAGCAAATCCAACTGCCAGGCTGCCCCTCAGTATTTACTTTCAGAAGGAATTACTATCTTTGACAAATTTGTAATCCCACGAAGAGGGAGCAAGGGGTACTTATGGTTCTGATGGTTCCTTCAAAATAAAATAACAGCCAGTGAAAATATTTAGCCAAAAATGGAAGAATTTTAACTTTGACATGATAGGAACAGTATTCATTATGGAAAAAATTTTTAAATACAGAAAAGTGTATAGAGAAACAGAAAAATTGTGCCATGTTCTACTGGTAGCTGGGGCCTGGCTTTCAGGTGCGTTTTTTCCTGTATCACACCCATTAGCCATTCCAGGCATGCTCTTCTGGACTTTAATTAGTTTGTGCTGAGGTTGGTACCCGAATGGAGCTGTTGGAATACTGAAAATCTATCATCTACAGAGCTACAAATTGTATGTCGACAAATTACCAAATAGGCAGAAGCGTAAATGTCCTCATCAACACACTTGTGATATTTGTTTTCTTCTTCCCTTTTTGGTTTTGTTTTATCTTATGTCACCAAAGCTGGCCTTGAACTTGCTGCGTGGCTGTGGATGACCCAGAACTTCTGATCCTCCTGTCCTTCTCCACCTCCCAAGTGCTGGGATTACAGATGGCACACTACTAAAATCCAGTTTATTCAGTGTTGGGGATGCAACCCAGGGCTTCACATGTGCAAGTCAGGCTCTCTGCCAACCAAGCCACATCCCTGCTCTTAGCCTTTTAAGGTTTTATCTGAGTATATATAATGTAGTTCCTTAATACTTGGGAAGGAAAGTGCTGTTGAATTTGACTAAAATTCATGCCTTTGATTGGCATGCAGACTTATCTCACAATCTTTAGTCTAGATACCAGCTTCTAGAAGACTGTCCCAGTCATTATGCTAGCTCACCCAGTTCTATAGCTCAGTTTATGTTTTTCATTAATATACACCCAACTGCCATCCTATAGTTAGGAATGAAGGTTTTTCCCAGAAATAACAGAGGATTCAAGTCAATATATGTTTACAAAATAATTGAAGTTTTCCTAGAACCTGAATTTGCTAATTTACTGAGTGTATTAGTTAGGCTTCTCTAAAGGAAAAGAACTGATAGAAACTGATAGAATGAACACACAGAGAGACACATATACAGATGCACAAACAGACACACAGGCAGACACACAGACACACACAGATACACACACACACACACACACACATGGATTCATTAGATTGGCTTACAGGATGTGGCCCAACTTGTTCAACAATGGTTGTCTCACACTGGAGAGGCTGAGAATCCAGTAGTTGTCGTTCAGGTCGCTTGGCTGAATATCTGACCAGTTCCATTCTAGCACTAGAAAGCTGCTGATCTTCAGTCTACACTGGAATCCCAAAGAAGTTGATTCTAGTATCAGTCAGTGAAGGGATGCCACAGTAACAAGATAACAAAATGGATGAACTTGTCAGCCAGAGTGAGGGCAAGCAGGAGGCAAAAAGCTGCTTGTTTTTTTTCCTGTCCTTTCATCTGGGCTTCTACCAAAAGGTGACAAAGAAATATGCCATTCACATTTAGGGCGGGCCTTTGTACTTCACATAATCTGATGAGGAAAATCCCACACAAGCATTCCCAGAAGCTCCTGTTTTAGTTGATTCCAGATTCAGTCAAGCCGACAACTAAGATTAGCTGTCAAGGCCTGTGAAAGGCTGGGCTCACAATGAAAACATCAAGATTAGCCATCACATTAAGTGTACATCTGGTTTGAGCAAGAAAGAGGGGCAAAAGCCATGGCTGTGTCTAGAAGTAATTAAGTACAAACCTATGGACCTTATACTGTGGGAGGTTTGATGTATGGGGAATTCATACTCAGATGCTGGCGCTTGCGTGAGGAGGTTTGGTTGGTTGGAGTGGGCAGGTAGTCTGTTTGGGATCTAAGAGGGAACTACTATCTAGTCCTGATCAGAAATGAGATCTAATGAGACAGAAACCAGGAGGCTGGAGGTTTAATTCCATGTCTGGTCCAATCAGTCCATCAGAACAAATCATTAAAGCATTAAGACCATCTGGAGGACTCAGGAGCCAACTGAGTGTCGAAAACCAAGTAGGATGTTTCCTAAGAGTGGATGACATTTGTTCTTCTTTGAGAGCTGTTGCCTGGGGAGAGGGATGAGTCTAGAAAGCTTGCCAGAGTACAGGCACCTGAGTGGATGGCACACACTTGTAATTCCAGAGCTGGGAAGGCAGACCCACGGAGATCCCTGGGGCTCACTGGCTAGACAGTTAGAGTAGCTTAATGGATGAGTCCCAGGTCGATGAGTGATGTGACCCAAAACAAGGTAGATCCTGAGGAACAATAATACCGAAGACTGTGCTTTCATTTCTATGTGCACACACATGCCACATGAACCTGTATTCACATAGAGCCCTCATACACATGACACACATACATATGCCGAGAAAAAGCATGAAGAATGTTAAGCATGCGTTCCTACACATTGAAAGTTTTTTTTTTTTAAGTGATACTTTATGAAACACCATTCATTTTAATGGGAAACTGTAGGATGCTTGGATGGATTTTTATTGTATTGCTTTTAAACTGGGTTAAAAATATGTGTGTCCAGAAGCAGGTCAAAAATAATTTTTATGCTTAAAACTTTGAAAGTCGTCCGGCCTTTTGGGATGCAGAATGCATTGCTGTTGCCTACTGTATACTGCAGGACTGAAACCTCTTGTTCATACTGAACCTCGGCTTAGTACCACCGACCAACCTTTCTCCTCCCCACCATTTCTCCATTTTCCCTGGGCTCTCATAGCCCCCCATTTTCAACTTCTATGAAATTAGACTTTGAGTGCTCCATATGTGAGCCTTCCCAGACGTCCCTGGCTTGTTTTAATTAGTGGCAGTCTAGATCTATCCATGCCTTTTCAATTGATAAGATCTTCTTTGTTAACCGAATGGTATTCCACAGTACCTATGTGCCATATTTCCTTTATTCTCTTGTCAGTAGATGAACACAGACCGTTTCCATTTCTGACCTCGTACATGCTTTACACTAAGACCAGGCCGGGGTTGAAAATATCCTTCCTGTTCCTATCTCTTCATCTTAGGTTAGATAGCAGCTCCTCTACCAAGTGAAATGGGAAAGTCGGGTGCCCACCTGCATCCAGGTTCACCCAGCTCTTCCTTAAAGTGAATGGATGAAGTTCATACTGTTTAGTATCACCAATACCCAGAGGCTTAGCATCAGTGGCTCCCCATGATATGTCAAAGATATGAGAGATGAAGATTTCGGGTCTGGCCTTCCTATTAAGTCCATTAGTCATCAGAGCAGAAAGGATACAAAGTATCTGTAATACACAGGTACAGTGCAGGTCAAAAGTAATTGATAAGAAATGCAGGTATCATTTTTAAAAATCTATGTCAAGAAGGGATTCTAAGGCCAAGGGGAATATGATTATGTCAGTTATTTTCTGCTTAAGATGGGAGGTCGTGCCAGCACTGTGTTATATCAGAAATTGCCACTAAACAAGAATAAAAGCACAATAGTTCCACCTGTAAACCTAGCATTTGGGAGCCTGAGGCAAGAGGACCCTGGGTTCAAGATCAGCCTGAGCTACATAAAGAGTTGAAAGCCCCTTTCTCACTCCAAGAATAGGAAAGACTTTAAAAAATTGTTTTGTTGTTGTTGTTGTTGTTGAAGTGATTCTCAATGATGATACTCTTTAACCAATTTTATACAATATTTAAGCATCCTGATTTGAAGTGCTCTGCTTAAAAGTGCCATGTCACAGATCTGGGATGAACTCCTGGTATGCTGTATAACTCTGAAGAGTTTTTATTAGAACTAATTAGCTGACTAAATATGACTGAGGTCTCACCACATCTGTTAGAGCTAATATTTCTGGAATGAACATCCCACACCGTAGGCAGCTTTCTGTGGAGGACTCCACTACATTTCACACTGCACCTTAGGAGCATTCTATAGATTCCCCTGTTAGTCCAGTTGGCACATCAGGAAATAACAATGGTTGATCATGTTATGTACAGGTCAAGTATGTTATGGGGGATGGTGTGTGTGTGTGTGTGAGAGAGAGAGAGAGAGAGAGTGTTTAAGTCCATGTGAAAGCCAGAGATCATTCCACAACCACATCAAAAAGTCAGGCACAGTGGCACATCCTTCTAGTTCCAGGCTTGCCTACTTAGTAAGTTCCAGGCCAGCAGGAAAGCTGAGTCTGGCCTCAGGCATCCACACACATTCACACATTCAGATACACATGGAGTTTAGAACTAGATAGCATCAGAGTTCAAACAGTAGCATAAACATTGGATTAATTGTATGGAGCCCTTTTGACAGATGATTATTCATTAATTATAAATTGTGCTTTCTTTCAGAAAACATTGTTTAGCATATTTATTTGTGAAATGAGGCAGTCCGTTGCTCATGGTGATTTCACACTGAGAAACTGTGTTGGTTTATGTTAAGACAGTTAAAGACCGTTCTGATAGTGCAACGCCAGGAGTGAGGGCATTCACTGAATTAAGTGTCAGTAACACAGGGTGACATTCTAACCAGTATTGGTTCATTGGATTTGACTTCCTCTGAGGCAGGGAATCACATTTGCTGTATAGAGTCTATTTTCCAGTAACCATAAGCAGAAGTGTTCAGAAGCAATATGCAAGGGTAGTAAGTAAGTTAGAAGTGATCAGTTGTGAGTATTCTCATGCATTGATTTGTTTTCAGTGTGTTGTCTGTGCCAGGCAAGTGCTGTGTCTGTCAGAGTACCACACCCATTTTTAAGCAGGTAGATAGAAATGGTGATGTGTGTGTGTGTGTGTGTGTGTGTGTGTGTGTGTACCTCATTTTTCCATCAGGGAGATGGAGGGCCCAGGAAGCCACATGACTGGTATGGACCCCACAAAGCAGCCCCTGGGACCTGCAGTGCAGGGACTGCTGTAGCAGAGGTGTCCCAGCCTCTGTTCCCCTTGGCTGCTCTGCAGGGGCAGCTGCCAAGTCTGGCTCCTCATCTCCTTTTCAAGAACAAACTCCATCTGCCAGAAAACATGACTGTTCAGCTCAAAGCATGTCAAAACTCACATTTTGCTGAGTGTGTCTTATTTTGGACAAGCAGCTTGCTTCAGAGCCGGAATTGAAAATTGCTTTCAATATGTAAAGGAGGGAGCATTCTGGAACCAGGGAGGTTATTTATGAAGCTCGGTGGGGGCAGGGGAAGCCTTGCACCATGTTTGGTGAAATGAGAAAGATAAAATTTTAATGTTGAAGGCACTTATATTTTACGTATATTCTGGCATCCCATTCCCTCCGTGGTACACACACACACACAGCTATCTCCAGGGCAGTCTCTGAGCCCAAGTATAATAATAGCGATGTCAATTCAAATGCGAGGCATTGAAAACCTGGGAAGTATCTGCCTGCATCTGCAGTGAGAAGCCAGACTGCAGCACCGCTCCAGGAAGCTCCTGAAAGGATGGCCAGGAGGTCTGTGAATATAAATCCAAGCTCAAGAGGATAGGTGGACATGGAGAAAATCCAATTAACACAACTGAAAGTCTCAGGAATGAACTGCCCATCACTAAAGAAATGAGTCTGGCAGGGAATGCATCCTCAGAGCAGAACTGATCAAAGGCGCCCTCATTGTGGAGGGAGATGCACTTTTCAGATAATGTATTTTGGGAGGTATCATCTGCTTGAGTTCGTTCCTTCTTACAGCAGTTGGAAGTTTGGAGCCTTTTCCTGGCTGTTAACTGGCAGGGGAATCTTCCTATCCTGGCATTCCTTAAATAGATCTCTTTATGTATATATGTATTAAAAATCGCCTTGAAAATACCAAAGTGGGCAAGGAGGGGGAGAAAAACTACTGTTTGTTTCCTCATAGAACTGACATTTTTATTTGAAGAAAAAAAAATCCATAAATTTACAATCTCCTTCTTTCTAGGTTTTTCAACATTTCTTGCAAATTGTATGTAAATGAATGCAAATAAGCAGTCCTCACTAGTGCTGCTTAGAAGTGTAAAATGCATAAAATTAAGATGCTGAGAGGAACTTGCATCTAATTAAGGTAGCATGTAAAGAAATGTTTAAATTCAAATTAGATGCTTCAGTGGGAAGAATTACTTGTTTAACTCAAAAAGATGTTTTGTGTGATCTAGGGAAGGCTTGCCCCACCACTCAGAACTCCACACTAGGTACTGAATTCAACTAACTTAGATGTCAAAGCTGGGTTTAACCCTACCTAGACTTCAGTCAATCTCAAGACAGACAAATAGCATACATTTTCTCTTATTTGTGTTTCTTGGATTTGATATTGAAACATAAAATTATATATATATGTATATATACATGTATGTATATATATGTGTGTGTGTGTGTGTATATATATATATATATATATATATATAAAATCTCATGCAGTCTGGAGGAGAAGGAGGACTAGATAAGGGAGCACAAGAGGGGAGTATAGGGAGATACTTAGCACACAATATATACATGTCCAAAACTTAAAGCATAAATAAGCAGAATGTTTAAAAATTTTTAAAAACCCATTCAGGAGGGATGACGTCATGCATGTCTATAATCCAGGCACTCAGGAGAGTAAAGCAGGATTAAGAGTTAGACCACCTGAGGCTCTATCTTCAACAACAAGAAAAATCAAGAGCAATGATAACAAAACCCAGGGTCTACAACAAGCTCTTTTATTTGAACACCCACATCCCCAAAGCAGACTGGAAAGATGGGTGACCTCAGCTGAATTAGAAAGACTGCCTGTCTGTGCTCTCATTGTCCAGCTTGAGTTTACCTCACTGAGGAGCAAGCATGTCCTCATCTAACAGGTCAGTCAGGGACAGAAGAGAGGAATCTGACCTCTTCCTGAAGCTTTTACTTCAAAGAGACTGAAGTGGCTGGGAGATGGCACAACCAGTAGAGTACTTGCCTTGAGAGTGTAAGGACCTGACTTCAGTCCCCAGAACCCATGTTCAAAAGCCAGGCATGACAGTGTGTGCACATGCAATCCCAGCTCTGGGGAGGTAGAAACAAGTAGATTTTTTTGACTCAGTGGCCATCGGGCTTAGCATAAAGGGGGATTCCATATCCCAATGAGAATCCCTGTCTCAAAATTCAAAGTGAACAGTGCTGTGTTTTAGAAGAAGAAGAAGAAGAAGAAGAAGAAGAAGAGGAGGAGGAGGAGGAGGAGGGGGGGGGAGGAGGAGGAGGAGCAGCAGCAGCAGCAGCAGCAGCAGCAGCAGCCAGGAATATGTTTGGTGGAGGTATGGTATGGTATGGGGGAAGGGGATGCCTCTGTGGGGGCCCATGCTGAGGCATCCCTTCCCCCTAAGCTACCAGCCACACAACAGTATAGGATAGAAATAGAATTTATTTAGGGCATGGGGAGGGGATTTGAGGGGGTAGGAGAGAGAGAGAGAGAGAGAGAGAGAGAGAGAGAGAGAGAGAGAGAGAGAGAGAGATGTTTAGTGTAAAGGAGTAGAGGTTGGCCATGAACATGTGGAGAGTGAGAAGGGGAGGGGAATGGAGAGAGAAGGGACAGAGAGGCAAGAGGGTATGAGAGAAAGAATAAGAGCAAGAGAATAGGAGAAGAGAATGAGGAGGGGGCAAGCAGCCCCTTTTATAGTGAGTCGGGTATACTTGGCTGTTGCCAGGTAATTGTGGGGCAGAGCCTAGAAGAAATGCCAACAAACAGCACCTTAGAAATGACCTCTGACCTCCACAGGCATATTCACATGTGTGATGTGCAAATATTCCTGCATGCACATACTGGCTTAGTACACAAATACTCAAAAAACATGAAAGAACTTTTTGTGTAATGTCTTAGTTGGCTTTAAATGTCAATTTGACATAGCCTGTAGTCTACCCAAGAAACAAGTCTCAACTGATAGATTACCAAGATCAAACTGGCTGATAGCACACCTGTGGAGAATTGCCTTGATTGTTAATTGATGCAAGAGGGTCCAGCCCACTGTGGGCAGCACCATTCCCAGAACAGGTGGCTCTGGGCTGTGTAATACACCAAGCTACACATAGATCTTAGAATGAGCCCCCCAAGCATCATTCCTCCATGAGCAAGTTCCTGCCCTGACTTCCCTCAGTGACAGACCTATAAGCTGACCAAAGCCTTTTATTACATAAAATGTTTTTGGTCATGGTGTTTGTTGTAGCAAAGGAATGAAATTAAAACACACAGCAGAGAGGCAACTGGAACCTTATTAAACACATTTTCTGTGCTGAGAAGATTTCAACTACTTCGTTAAATCTGTGATGTTCAGCTCAGCTGATTGCAGTGTTCAGTTTAACCTCTGGTGGTGGGTTTTTCATTTGTTGCACTAAAGCCTGACCCATGATAGATTCTGACATTCTAGTGTAATGCGAGCTCTGTAACCTTAGGGTTGAACATTGCACACGCCTGCTGGTCAGCCTTCTTTACTATCCCAAAACACAGTTCACTTACATAAAGAGGAGCCTCTGTTGCTTCATTGTTGTCTAGGTTCCATTCTGTGTTCTGCTGACTTTGGACTATGGTGAAGTAACAGTTACCACAGTCACCATGGAATTCATGGCAGAAACAAACAAACAAAACAACTATCTACCTCACTAGCCAGGGTCAGAAGACAAGGAGTAGACACATAGAATCTTTCTTGGGGAACAAAATCCTGGTTACCACATTGCTCCCAACTAGGTCACATCTAAAGGCTCTGTCTTAGTTTGGATTTTATTGCTGCAGACACCATGACCAAGGCAACTCTTTTAAGGAGAACATTTAATTGGGGCTGGCTTAGAGGTGCAGAAGTTCAGTCCATTATCATCAGGGCAGAAACATGGCCACATCCGGGCAGACTTGGGGCTGGAGGAGCTGAGAATTCTACATCTTCATCTGAAGGCCGCTAGGAGAAGACTGGCTTCCAGGCAGCTAGGACTAGGGTCTGAAAGCCCACACCCATAGTGACACACTTCCTCCTACGTAAGACCACATCTCCATATAGTGCCACTCCCTGGGCCAAAGCATATTCAAAGTACCACAGGCTCTATCATTCATGAAAGTTCCACACAGAAAACAAACCTTTAGTGTATAAAACCTTAGGAGCGAGACGATGCCGGGGCCTAGCAAACACAGGAGTGGATGTTCACAGTCAGCTATTGGATGTATCACAGGGCTCCCAATGGAGAAGCTAGAGAAAGTACCCAAGGAGCTAAAGGGATCTGCAACCCTATTGTTGGAACAACATGATGTACTAACCAGAACCCCGGAGCTCTTGTCTCTAGCTGCATATGTATCGAAAGATGGCCTAGTCGGCCATCAATGGAAAGAGAGGCCCATTGGACTTGCAAACTTTATATGCCCCAATATAGGGGAATGCCAGGGCCAAAAGAATGGGAATGGGTGGGTAGGGAAGTGGGGGGCGCTATGGGGGACTTTTGGGATAGCATTGGAAATGTAATTGAGGAAAATATGTAATAAAAATCAAAAAAAAAAAAGTAAAACCACAGGGTACAATGAAAAAAAAAAAAAAAAAACCTTAGGAGCTACTTACCTGAGCCAAGGCTGGGAATGTTTTATACATATGACCTCTTCCTTCTGAGTATAGACTTATATATGATAATACACAAATCAAATATGTGGGTAGTAGTCATGAAGAGTTGGTTGTTTTTTTTGTTTTTTTTTTTTAATGTCTCTTTGGTATACATTTAACTTTACCACTTACTAAAGATGAAAACAATTTGTGCACTAAGGACAGGGATGTGCTTGCTTGTTGGTTTTACATAAAGAATTAAATCATAACTGATTATTTGCAAATGCAACATGTGGAACCCCTTTAACATCTTTCAGAGTCAATATTTATAATTATCAGTGCCAGGAATGCCATTCCACATCAGTACATAGTACAGAATGGCAGAAATATATTTACTTCAGAAATCCCAAGCCAGAACTTAATTGTTTATGAAATTCATTTGTGGCAGGAATGCATGCAGCTGCACTTAAAATCAGACTTTCTAAGAAAAGACGTGCGCTAGTCCCTTCCCTTCGCGCTGAAGAGTGGTAGGAGGGCAGTAGTAAGTGCCTGTGTTTCACACAGTGAAATGACTGTGTTTCCACAAGAGCAAAAAGCTTTGCATAGACAGCAAAAATGCTGTAGCTAGTGACTTCAGGCAGTGTTTGCCAGTGCTCCTGATGGGGCAGCAGGTACAATGTACAGCGTGCACGTGTGTCTTCCAGACGGAGGCTGAATTAAAGCAATGTGATACAACATGGGTGACCCCACATCCAACTGGGATCCCCATATAGGACTGGAAACCACTGTTGAAGAAGCCTTGGTCCCAACCACAGCAGTGCAGTCAGTGAGACCACACTAAGCTTAGGTGCTCTGTGGCCAATTTATGTATCAGTCACTGGGAAGAGACGGGCCATCGGGTTACACAAATTGTCCAGGCAATGTGTTCTCTTCTGTAAGAAAACAAAGCAGATGGGCTGGTGAGATGGCTCAGAGGGTAAGAGCACCCGACTGCTCTTCCAAAGGTCCAGAGTTCAAATCCCAGCAACCACATGGTGGCTCACAACCATCCACAACGAGATCTGGCGCCCTCTTCTGGAGTGTCTGAAGACAGCTACAGTGTACTTACATATAATAAATAAAATAAAATCTTAAAAAAAAAAAAAAAGAAAACAAAGCAGAGATCTTTAACCTGTCATCTCACAATGGTAGATACAAGTTTTCTAATTTTCACTCAGACATCCAAATGTTGTCACCGATACTGATATAACCATTTTTAAATAGTTCTAATATGTCTAAAAGCTGGGCTTTATTTGTTTTAAATCAGTTGTTGTTTTTGCTATAAAAAAACGATAACCCAGGGGAAAGTGGCTTATTGACCTTGCAGCTCAATGATGGCATGCTTTCCCTGGAGGCCAGCATTGCATTCTGTGTGACAGAAACATGCTTTTGTTTCTAGGACAGAATTAAAGAAATGTTTACTTGGGGTCAAGATGCACAGAAATTAGTGCTGTTTGATCTGATGCTATCTGAGAGAAACTTGCTTGCAAGAGGAAATGTAACAGTTGCCACTGCTGACTATACCACACACTGCACTGATATACGACAGATGTCCACTGTGTCATTGGCCTACTCGAGGGACCTTTAGTCTGTGGAGCAGGTTGTCATAACATTATAAAAATGTTTTGGACCTCACAAGGCATCCCCAGAAACCCCAGGTATGCACAAGTCCTAGTTTGAGCATCTTAGGGCTGATGGAGCATCATTAGGGTTTCATTGCTGTACAGATACCATGACCAAGGCAACTCTTATAAGGACAACATTTAATTGGGGCTGGCTTACAGTTTCAGAGGTTCATTCTGTTATCAACATGGTGGGAAAACATGGCAGCATGCAAGCATGTTATTCTCCATGAAGGAGCTGAGGAGTTTAACATCTTGATCTGAAGGCAGGCAGAAGGAAACTGGCTTCTGCAGGCAGCCAGGAGGAGGGTCTGATTGCACACTGGGTGGAGCCTGAGCATAGAGACCTCAAAGCATGCCCACCCATTGACACACTTCCTCCAACAAGGCCACACCTCCTCCAGTAATGCCACACCTCCTAATAGTGCCACTCCCCTTGGGCCAAGCATTCAAGCCACCACAGTTCTGTAAAGGCCTTTTAGGCTAGCTTGCAGAGGTTGGCCCAGGAATGAGGTGCAGAATGAGGGGTGGAGTCAGGCATAGTGAGTAAAGTGACAAGAGAGCAGAGTGTCTTCTGGGGCATCAGAAAGTGTGAACCAGATCGGGGGGGGGGGGGGGGGGAGTCAGAAAACTTGAACTGGATTGGGGGAGTCGGAAAGTGTGAACTGGATCTGGGACATCGGAAAGTGCGAATTGGATAGTGCTGCTGAAAATATAAGTAAACCCTGGTATCCATTCCCAGCAATAGATGAACCAGGCATGATGGCCTATATCTGTTATCTGACCACTTGGGAGGTGGGAGTTAGGAAGATCAGAAGTTTAGGGTCATGACTGGGCATGGTGACACAAACCTTTAATACTAGCCCTCCAAAGGCAGTGGCAGGTGATCTCTGCAAGTCTGAGGGAAATTTGATCTACATAGCAAGTTCCAGGACAGCCAGAGATACATAGTAAGAACCTTTCTCATAAGGGGAGGAGGAGGAGGAAGAGGAAGAGGAGAAGGAAGTTGTTTCAGGTTCATCATCAGCCTTTGTTGTATGAAAACTTGTCTCAAAAACATTCATATTATGTTTTACTGTTGCCACTAGATACACGGGTATAATTAAATCCCAAATTCCTAAGAACTTTGGGGAGGTGGTGATTTTATTCAAAATCACATTCAATTGCAAAATAAACTGAGCAGCAGTGTTTCATGGGTGTGCTTACTTCTATCCTGTGATTTGAGTTCAGGACATACAATCACACAGATACACACACTTGGAATGTGAATATACATGTGCCTCTGGCTCTGGACCTGAAGACCTTCCTGGCCCTCCTTGTGGTTCCTCATTTGTAATGCACTTCTTAGACAGCACATGCTATTGTGTGCTGCAGCACATTTGTTTACTGTAGTGAGCCACCCCACAGAAGCATGGAAGACTCATTACTCTGTTCAGGGGTCTAGGTCAATGCAGTGTTCTGAAGTCATTGCAGAGCCTTCTTTCTAGGGCAATGGAACACACCTGGGACTCCATCAGGAGTCTGTCTCTTTGTTGGACATACCAAGCAAAAGATCCAGCTGATCCCATTGTGATTGATCCGTGCCAATTTTTAAAGTAATTGATGATATTGCCTTAGTTGAGTCTGTTAGTGCAAATAATTATTAATCAATATGCTCTCAGCCCTTACTTCAGAAGATAATGCTCACACATGATTATTCTGAGCGTTTCAGTTGAGCTACTGAAATCAATTATCAAGCACTCTAAAGCACTTGAATTGCATGCAGCTCTGATTCCTTTCTCTACCGTGTTTATCCGGGCAACTTTTTCCCATTCTGGCAAGGGCGACAGGAAGTATTTCATTCCCATGGTAGAGACCAAACACATTGTGCACCTTGGATTGACTGAGTTGGTCTAAAGCGATTTAGCTACATCCCTGCCAAAGAAAGCATCGTGGGCTTCCTTTGGAGAATATAATTAACCCTGTGCTGGAAGAAGGGACATGGTACTGATTTCAGCTCTGTGGGGAACAGCTAGCTATTGCAGGCAGAAAAGGTTCATAGGTTCATCCTGAATGGGCAGACCAACCCGACTCAGGGAAAGGAGATTGAGAGGAGAAGCAGGTTACAAGCTGTGTGTGGTTCTCCCCAAATGCCACATGTTTGGAAGATGCCTTGCATCTTCTGTATGCCTAGGCTTTCCAGTCCGGGGACTGTTATTTGCCCTCTTAGGCAATA
The DNA here is from genome assembly GCF_978045245.1 of Mus caroli. NCBI lineage: Eukaryota > Metazoa > Chordata > Mammalia > Rodentia > Muridae > Mus > Mus caroli. The sequence goes on along the minus strand of NW_028227265.1, from coordinate 1,764,742 downwards.
TCTTGATGAATGCTCTGGTTTGGACTTGTTTTTCTCCCTCTGAAAGAAGAGATGCAGAGAAAAATAATCCCTGCTAGAAGTAAGCCTGCCTTTGTTAGTGGCGCGCCAAGCATCTGGTTTAGTTGTTCTTGTGCTGCGGCACAGGAATGTGTGGGCTTTGGCCTAAGACATGAGACATGAGACTAGCAGATGGGAACTTGCATCAATGATCTCCTCCTGAACTGTCCCCGTGGAAGCCACTCCCCCACCCTATCCCCCCACCCCCGGCACACCATACACACACACACACACACACACACACAACCTCACCTCTCTGCCGGCACAATGTGGTACATGGCTTCCCACACTATTCTTCTTGCTGCCCTTGCAGTGAAGCTGAATGTTGGCTACTAAGGAGTTCAATGATCTGTCTGGCTGATTGCTGGGGCTGTTGGAAATGGGTCTGGGGTCTGGGGAGAATGAACACACCATCTAAAGTATTTCAGCAGGGCAAAACGTTTTCTGGAGTCTCTCCGGATTTTTAAGTCTTAACTCTGGGTGGTCAGCATCAAACATTCTTTTATGACTGGCTCATTTAAAGTGACAGAGTTGATAAGCACCTTGTATAATCCCGAGCACATATTTTTATTTCAAGAAGTACTGATTCTGGAGGAATCTGAATTTCTCCTGAGTGACTCTTTCATAATTTAAGATCACGCGTGCACCCGCGCGCGCACACACACACACACACACAAAGTTTCGCCTTATTGAATACTTTGATAGAAAAGATAGTATGTTTCTTTTGTATTTCCCACACATCTTCTCCTCAGTCACTGAAGGCTTAGTCCTACAACATTGAAGAATATCATACTGCAATTCTCTCTACTTTAGGGTTTACAGCTGGTGCAGAGTTAGGTCTCCAAATCAGTGTTGTCAGTACACTGTCAGGCAGACAGTGGGTGGGAGAGAATGAACTAGAAAGTATTTCTAGAATATCTATATATCCAAGCTAGATATAGCTTGGAACTGGTCCCACAGTGACAATGGAGCATACTAAAGAGTTGGGCTGGGAAGACAAGGCTCAGTCCCTAAGAACCCAGGAGAGAAGCCTCATTGGGAGGAAGTGGGGGCAGTCTGGTGGATGCTTGGACCTGGGTGTCCCTGGAAGGTCACAGGCCCAGATGGAGCCTCTGCAGTTACAGCTGTATATGCTCGACTGCTCTGCACTTTCTAAGCTACATTATGTGTAACATGGATCTATATATGTGTGTAACATGGATCTACACGTGTGTAACATGGATATGCACATATGTATATAATCTGATCCAAAGAATATTGTCTCTCATTTTTTATGATTCCTCCTGGCTGCTGACTCTGGGGCCCCAACTCTTCTAGTTGAGACTGCAGCCCTGGGTGAAAATTTTAACTGCAGCCCACCCTGCCTCCTTTTTCTGTTCTTCGAGCATGAATGTAAGAAGTAAACGATCTGAAACACTAACATGTATGATTCAATAAACATCTACTAAGTAAAAGATACCTTACAAAATGACTTCTTTCCCTCCCCATCTTTTTCTTCTGTGGTTTTTGTTTTATTTGAGTTGGTTTTATTTTGTGGAGGCCTGTTATTTTGGGAGCTGCCTGAGGGGTGTGTGGGCATGGGCATGTGTAAGTGTGAGCGCAGGTGCATGTCCTTGGAAGTCAGAGGACAATCTGAGATGCCAGTTAGTTAGTCCTCAGGTTCTACCCACATTCTGTTTGAGACAGAGTGTTCCATTGGCATAGAACTTTGCCATGTAAGCCAGGCTAGCTGACTCTAAGTTCCAAGGATCTTTTTCCCCCCCCTCTCTCCCATCTTGCTGTCATGGGATTTAGAGTTGAGGGTCACCACCTCTGCCCTTTTATGTTTATCAGGGCTTCATGTTTTCCAGGCAAGCACTTTACCATCTGAGCCATCTCTTGGCTTTTTTTTTTTTTTTTTTTTTTTTGTATTTTAACCTAGATGAAGACTAATTTGAGAAATCTACACAGGCAGTGAGACAACTAGGGGCAGAGCAGCAGTGTGCTATGGAAGGCAGCTTGCTCTTTAACACAGAAACCTGATGTTCTCCAAAGTCAGACATCAGGACGCTATGTGCCTGTCAGGGCCCAGGCTGATATTTATGTGACTTCCCAGCTGTTTCCCCAGGCTTAAAGTGTATGAACATATCAAGGCCAAAATGACCTGTGAACACAGCCTACTACAAGCTTAGCCAGGTCATGTACAGAACAGGCCAGGGGTCTAGGTTCCAACGAGATGCTGGTGTCCATAGTCCAGCCACTATTTCCAAGTATGAAGCATAACATCTGTCTAAGCAGAACTGGGAAGACCATAGAACCCCCAAGCACCCGAAGCAGCTGGAGACCTCAAAGTGAGCAGAGTGTAGTACTCAAAGTGAGATTTGGTTGGGCCTTCAGGTCTCACCAAGCCACATGAGAGAAAGTTGAGTTTTTTTGTCCCATCTCTTCCAAAATATAGAAAAGCGAGATGCAAAGCTTCCTGAATGTAAGTAGGTCTTGATCTCATTTGTCCAAGTTGAGCTTGACAACCAGAACACAACTCTTTGGGGAGGCAGGATCCGAAGGCCTGAAATACCGATGTGTGTAGTTATGGGTAACCAGGCATGGTAAATCAGTTGTCTCTCCAAGATGTAGACCTAGTGTAAAAAAAAAAAAAAACTAAGTGAATAAGCATCCTGGGCAGCTTGACCCATTTCAAGATGAAGGGTGCTAGCAATCTGCACCCTCATAGTTCCCTTGTCTCCTGGACATACTAGGACTCTGGAGCTTCTTATGAACCTAGGGAGTTACTGGTAACTACTCTCGGAGGGCCAGTGGTCTAGCCATGTGTCTACCTGTTCCTGGGAGGATATGAGCAAACGCGTACCAACCCAGACATCGTACCGACTGACTACAGGCCAAAGATACAGTTCTACCCAAGGTTAGCGCAATTCTCATAGAGAGTGTTGGGGCACTGAAGCATGCCAGGAAATAGTGTTGGCTTAGCAGATTCTCATCCAAAGTTTGAGCCCTGAGTGTGGCATATATTGGTAACATACAATGACTGGGTGTTCTGTGCCATAGGGTCAAGGCAGAGCCACACATGCACACACACATGTACACACACACACATGCACATACATATGCACACAGAGATGCCTATTATGTCCTGTTACCTTCTCTTTGTTCTGGGAAGACCCTTCCCAAACCGTAGTGAACTGGGATGTTGAACTTGCAAAATGAACATAGTACTGATAAGCAGTTTTGAATACAACATACAATCACACTTTGCTAATTGGATCAAAATTCCCAGTGCATTGATAGTGTCAGAGCTTCTACCCTGCCCTGCTTATGGGTGGTTTCTTGTTGATATTGGTCTGAGCACTTGAGCTTCAAGAATTTCAAGTTAAGACCTGAATTAAAAAAAACAAAACAAACAAACAGACAAACAAAAAAACACTCAAAAGATACTGGTATAAATCAGGAATATTTTTATTTTATTACTGTTTTTTAGTATTACCTGTGTGTACATGTATACATGAGTTCACACGCATGTAGATGACCGAGTTTAACCTCATATCATCTTTAGAAAAAGTTGACCTTTTTTTTTGTGACAGTCACTGAACTTGGAGATTATCAAGAAGGCCAGGCTAGCTGGTCACTGCACCCCAGAGGTCATCCTGTCTTTCCCTCCCATGAGTGACTGAGACTACAGGTTCCTGGCCCCACTCCTGGCTTTTTAATGAGTACAGGGGTTCTAACTCTGCACAGCGAGAATTTTACTGATTTTATTTTCCTCCAGCATTTTATCCACTTGTCTCAATAAATGTAGAACTTTCAGAGCTGTGTAGCCTTTGTACTGTCCCACCTTCTTCTGTCAAAGACATAACTGAGCATCTTGTAGCTGACTGGTGAGAATCTCTGTGGCTGATTTGCTGACTTTAGGTTCTTCCATCTTCCAAGTGAGTCTCAGGACTGGGCTAAATAGCTCACAGGAATTGGGGTGGTTGAGGGTCTGAGCCCCGGCATGAAAGTGTTCATGGACGATTCTGTGCAGAGCCCAAGAAAGCAAGGACCCCCACGTTCTGGGGTTGCAATGGCAATGGTGGGTGTGGATACCTCAAATAGACACCACTCTTCAAAGCCCCTGTGATGTTTCCTGAGCCCAGGCTTCCTGCCCTTTCAAGGGTATGCCTTGATCTTACATCGGAAAGTGGATCTCTTGCTCTAATTGCCCAGTGGGTGGAGGTCTAGGGACAATACATGGATATCAAAGAGAGGTCAGGTGTGAAAGGAAGTGACTAGGTGGGAAAATTAGGTAGGGAGGGGTGGAGGGCAACTGTTGCCTTTTAAAAATAATGTGACTAAGGCAGAGCGTCTTTCTTAAACATTTTATATCTCACTGATGAAGTGTCAGAGTGGCTCTGGGGTGTGTCTACAGTCTCTCATCTCATTCCATTGGGTTATGAATGAAAATGCCAGCTCTGAAAGACAAAAGTGTTCTCTGACACAAAGACTAATGATCCAGGAACCTCGGCAGGACCGCCCTGCTGTTACTCCCTGCTATCTTCAGTGGCTATCAGTCTGCAGCACCGTCTGAACTAGCTGCTGTGTATTTAAAATACTACACACGGTACTCCTTCCTTACCTTTGGTATGACTACATCCACTAGCCAGTTTGGATACATATGTAAGATTTTACAGATAGAAGCCAGGGCCTCACCCAAGCCAAGCAAGTGCTACATTACCTTGTGAGTTGTAACCCATAAATTTAATATTCATAACAAAACAAAAAAAACTGGCATGCAGGCCATCAGCAAGAAGGTGTGGCATTCATCGGGTCGAACCCAAAACACATTACATACATGCACATGTGCACACGGGTACACGTGCACACACGCAGATACGCACACTCTTCCTAAGGAAGGATTTCGACATGGAAAACAACCGTCATTGTGTCCCCAGCTTCCCGTGGATACCCCAGCCCCATTGCCAGGGAAAGCCCTGTGGATTCAGTTGCTTTGTTTTGAGGGTTTATGATTGGCTGACCCTTCTCCTCTGTGGCACTTCCCTCCCACAGCCTCTTCTCTTCCTGTAACTGAAGTCATTTTCTGGTCTGATTGCAGCAGCCGCTGCTGCCACTCCCGGAGTCCCTTCTCTAGAAGTGGAGGCCACTTCCCAAGTTGCAGCTCTGCGGGAGCAACTGGCACTGGGCTTGGGAGGAGGTGGCAGCTAGAATAGTCTGCAGGAGCCCCAGAGACACTGCAGCACCACTGGGGCCACTATTTTGGTTAGAAATACGTAAGGAAACCTTTCCCCAAACCGGGAACAATAAACAAATTATCCATGTCCACCAATAACTAATTGTGGCTGTTTCTCAATAAACACGTTGTTTCCTTCCTCCTAACAAGGCCCTGAACTGATCTAACTCCCAAGCTCCCTGGCCCCCACCCATCTTAGTTATCAACGCCCCAATACTGTCTGTTATGACAGGGCCACAGGCCCCTAGTTTTACATCCACTTAACTTAGAAGTCCATGCCTGTTATTTGTTTACAGAACAGTTTTTGCTTGTTTGTTTGTTTGTTTTTAATTAGAATCAAAATTGAATCGATTCAACTATTTATGTTGTGGGCTTTTATCAATGAAGGAAGCGAGGTGGCGGAGACCGTAGCTTGTGCGCACTTCTCAGGGCCTCTCGATTTCAGTGGCATATGAGTGGCTTCCTTTAAAATGACACTGCATTTTAAGATTCTATCGACAGAGAATAATGACTGTTAGCTCAAAAAATTTTGAAATGATGATTTAGAGGAACACTTCCCGTAAACATCTCAACTCCTGTAACTTGATATATTTGTGTACCATCTCCATTCGTTCCAGTGTGCAAAGAATCCTGGGTAACCAAAGGCACCACGTGAAACTGTCTTAATGTGCTAGGAGGAAGTAGGAGCCCAGCATGTGGCATGCCGAGGCCTGCGAGTCCCAGGCTAGGAATAAATTGACATGCGGGCATTTAATAGCGAAATTGTAGATATAATCTTACTTTAAAATTCTCCATCATGCCATAAAATTATTTTATGCTTCTTCTTCTATAGCTCATGGATTCTCCACTATATAGTAGTGCCTTCTGATAGAAGAGCAAATTGTCCTTTTTATCAGGCTTCTTAGAAATTAGAGCACTCATTTGTTCTAAATGGATCCCTGAATGTGTAAAACAATATCCTTTTGCTTGCCCAAGGAGTATTTTTCCCCAGGTGAAAATATGTTTTATGTGATTGTGGTAATAAAATTGCTTAATACACCTTTTGAATCAAGCGTTCATGTAGACAATTTAAATGTGCACATTTGCAATCAAGTCTCTGGGCCCCTGCATTGGTGTGTGAAAGCTTATTTAAGTTTATTTTTAATTCCTTTTGAAGCTGGCAGGCTTTTTTTTTCCAGTATACCCATGAGCATAGGTGCACACATGCACATACTAGCAGAAAGTATAAGTTGGACTTTCCCAAGTTATCGAAGCCATTTTATGAATGGGATGGAGCTCTCTGAAGCCTCTTCTGCTCTGCCCAGCTTTCTAGAAAGCTGATAAAGTTGTTGTTGTTACTTGGATTGTGTGTGTGTGTGTGTGTGTGTGTGTGTGTGTTGTGTGTGTGTGTGTATGTGTGTGTACGTGTAGGCTCAATTGGGAGTGGGAGGAGCTAAGCGGCTCTTCCTTACCATGCGCAGTTAAATCCCATTATGCTGTGTGCTCCAATTTAATTAGGTCTCATCATATAAGTAGATGCAGCCAGATTGATCTAGTTAATTACAGTGATGGCAGTGATAATCTCCCATGACACAGACAAGGGACTCCTAGTGTCAAATAAAACATTTGTATTGTTTTAAAAATGCAATGAGCTGTTGGTTATGAACTGAGTTTTTAATATAAAAAATACTTTAAAATGATTTCCTGTGCAACTGAAAAAGCAGTTCCTAGGCATCATATATAGAAACATAACCATATTTAACTCTTCATCCTTTTGGGTAAAAATCAAGTGAAATTTAATATACAAAACTGATGATAGAGTTTTATTTGACCAGTGTAGATTTATTTTTAGATCAGACGAAGCCTCATGTATCCCAAATTGGCCTCCAAGACGGAGTGTCGCAAAAAAAAACAAAAAACAAAAAACAAAAACCTTGACCTTTGTACCTTTCCCATCTAGAGCTGGGATCATAGGAGGGTTCCACCTTGCCTGCTTTGTCAGATTTGTTCGGTATCAACCTTTGGGAGACAGACAGTTCTGTGGAACTTGAACTCCTGAGCAGCACCATTTACACATCTGTTTACTGGGCAGTACTCGCTCAAACTCGATTTGCTGGTTGCCTCAAGTCCCTATAACCCAAATGTTTACCTCAAGTTTCCTTGATACCAGCCAGACAGGTTGGCTCACTATAGCCTAAACACCAGGGCTTTGTGGGCCCACACTCTGGATCAGAAAGTTGTTACCCTCCTTTTCCTTTATACTTTTTTTTTTTTGGGGGGGGTGACCTTTAGCATGTGACTCAAACATTCCTCTCTTGCTTTTAATGCCACTTTACAACATATCTTGCATTAATATACTTGGATCTGCAAACTATTAACTGCCCTTATACAGAACTTCTTCCCATCTAGACTGTAAATTTCTTTGGTAAAAGGAAAACAGGGGAAAATTGCAGCCCACTTAAACAGCCCAGCCTGGAACTAATGCATATAATTGCTGATTCTTACCCACTGAATTAGGCAAGTGAAGACTGTTTTATGCAGCCCTACAAAACAGGGGGTCCACATGGGGGGCGTCTCCAGCTGGGCACAGTTCTGTCAGAGCACTGTTGGTCTCCGTGGCTACAGATAGGGTGAAGCCCCACCCAGCCCTTGAGGCATCGGATGTCCTTAAGGCTCTGAGCCTGCTGTTGGAGGAAGTGGTTCTCATCCTTGCCTGAGGGGTGCAGCAGAGTCCAGAGACAGCCCCTAGGTGACAGGTGGGATTCACTTGAACTGTTTAAAACTGTCAACCCAGACACAATTCCTATGAACCTTCTGTTTTGGCCCTGTGAGAAGGGTCTCTATGCTCAGCTTGCTGAGGTACTCGCACATAAAGGGCAATGATACGGGACCCTTTCAGCGGAAGACTGCATATTGATAAGCCCAAAGCCGGGACTGCCGCGTCCTGGAGAAACAATCAGATGTGTCAGAAAAATGCGGATGATGATTTGTGAGTTGGAGGCTTAGTAATCATCTCCGTATTTCACAGCCCTCGAATGCACATGTGGTGAACACAGAAGGAAGTTGATTCTGTGCCTGCTTATTCAGGAGGACAATAATAGTGGTCACCCTAGTACCAAGGTCTCATTAAGTTACAGGCATCAAAATGGGAACATCGCTAATAAATTTAGAGTATTTCTTTAGAACACTGGATATTTTCTTCCCACCTCATATTCAAATCTGCTGCCTCCACTGACATGCAGGCACCTGTGAACTGGCTTTTTCCTCTTTCCATGGCCTCTATATAGTTAAAAGCAGGGATATACCCCATAGGGTTCCACAAGGTGTGCATTGTAACTCATCGCGTGCTGAACGACTCCGGAGTATTCCGGAACAAGAGCGCTCGGTCTGTTCTTCACAGAAATTGAGATCTGCTCGTAAAAAGCCGAGCGTGTGCAGATTTAATGCATGCAATAGGATTAGCCAGTTCCTGACTAATTAGTCATGTGGTAAACAAAGAAGAAATTGAATTCAAAACAGGCAATAACCCGATGTCTGAAGTGATTTGTACGATTTCCTGAAAGGATTCCCAGTTGGAGTGAAACATAAAGAGGTGGCAGAGCCAGCAGCGCTGGATATTTACTGTTCTTTATTTGTTTTCTGGTTGTTCCCTATGTAATAATGAATACATTACTCATTACTTCCAATTACTGCATATTGTTATGTAAATTCCACAGCAATTATCTATACCTTTTTAGCAGGAAATTTTGATTCTCAGTCATGCCATTTAGGTTTTTTTTGGTTTTTTTTTTTTGGGGGGGTTTTTTTGCAGGAAGTCCAACAAACAAATATGAATTTTAGAAAGCACAGAGTGTGTAGCATAGAACAAAATGACCCTGAGTAGCAAATTGTGGCATCCAGCACAGGGTCACCTGAATCTTTGCTACTCATAGTGTGGTTCATACATGATCAAGTCAGCCCCAATCCAGCCCTGCGGGATAGAAGTCCTAATAATACACAAGTACACTCCGTGGTAGCAGTAGGCTGTCTCGATCATGTTGGGAGTAGTAAGTGTTATCTTCTCGCACAGTTCTGTTGGACTCTGCAAAATGGTGAAGGTGGGTGTCTGATCTCTATACAGGCAGTTTCCTCTGCTCATGGCACAGGATTTCACTGGATGACGTTTTTGCCACGTTATTATACATGAGTGATTGTGGTCATAGTTAAAGGTTAACTGAATACCTAAGCCATTGTCCTAGCACTTGGATTTTTTCAAAAACTCAAGCCATGTTGGGAAAACACAGTTTTCCACTTTGTAGCAAAGCCCATATGAATTCAATTTGGGGGGAAATTTAAGCCACATGTTTCTGATTCATTTACACTTAACCCTTGAGAAGGTTGTGTTCCCAACAGTAATTGCCTGTCCAAAAAAATCTCATTCTTTTAGTAAATCCTTCTATAAGGGCAGAGATGCTGGGAAGACCTTGGGGAGCACAGTTGGGTCACAATTCCTTGTCTGCTGGGTCACAATTCCTGTGCAGGCTCTGTGTGTCCTGCTTCTTTCTCTAACACAGCTTTGGTGAGAGAGATCGACGATGATCAGAAAATGTCTTGTGTTGAAAATCAAAACACTGCACCTTTCATCCCAGCGCTTGGGACACAGTGGCAGGCAGATCTATTTTAAGTTCAAACCCAACCTGTGCTACATAGTAACTTTCAGGCTACCCAGGGCTACATAGTAAGATCCTGTCTCAAAACAAACGAAAAGTGAAGGAAAGATAAGAGATCAAACTTGAGCATCTCCCTTAGTGGCTTTCCACCTTATTTTTTGAGACAGTCTCTCACTGAATCTGAAGTTTGAACTGATTTGGTTGTCATGGCTAATCACAGGATCTACTTGTCACCACCTCCCCAACACTGGGATTACAGTTACACACCATCATCCTTTACATCCAGTTCTACGGATCTTAACTTTGGTCCTTAGGCATCTCCAGTGAGAACCACTCCCACCCAGCCATCTCCCTAACCCAAAATTAAGTTAATTTTTTGATTTTTGGTAAGGTTTGGGTTCTTGTTTGTCCAATCATATTCAGTGAAATACTTTTTAAGTTGTATCATAAATATGAGATTATATATCACCAATAGTGTTTAGTGTGGGAGAAAACAGTGGTCAAGTCCTGAATTCTATTCAAGACTTTTCTCTACAGTTGGTTTCTTTAAGATTCTTAGGCTAGACAAAGCTCTCAGGAGCCTCTGGCAAATGAAAGTGCATTTGAATTCTGTGTCCAAAAAGCCATTCCAGGGAGCAGCGAGGACAAACTCCCAAAGCTCCGGGTACGACTTAAATATTTTGCAAACCCATGTGAGCACGAGAAGGTGGGTACAGCATCCCCTCATTGGCTTTCCCTTGATCCTCTAGGTCATGATACGCAGTGCCTGCCATGCTTGTCCGAGAAAACAGCTTTTCTCCCTTATCTGTTCCCTCTAACCTTCCAGGGTCTGCTAGGTGTGGTATGGAGAACAAGCCATCCTATGCATACGTGCTGCACGTATGTATCGTCCCCCTTGATCTGTCCATGTGCCTCCTGTCCACCGTCGGTGTGCACTATCCATGCCTCAGCATTTTCAAGCTCACCCCCATCCTAACATGTTACTCTCAGGCAGTCAGCTCTTCATGACCGTTTCCCCAAGAACTATACCTGTTCATTTTACAGAACTTTGACCCTACTGCCAAGGTCTGTTTAGGTCTTCAATTAAATTCCTGAGTGAGTAAATACCTGTGACCAGCTGAACCAGCTGAACCAGCTCATTGGGAAAGTTGGTTGTATTTGTTTTGTGATATGGTCTCAATATAGCCCAGACTGACTTTTAAACTCTCTGTGTAACAAAGACGATCTGGAACATCTGATTCTCCTGCCTCCATCTCTCTCCCATGCTGGGATTATAGGTATATAACACCCCTGGCCTCAGGTACATACAGTTCTGAGGACTGACCTATATGTAGGCCTGCACTCCCTCAACTGAGCTACATTCTCCACCAAGTAAAGTTGTTGAATGAGTGAAACTCATGACAAGCTTTGAAAAGCAAACTGTATCTCAAGACACCAAATGTATTGTGGATGAGACTGAGGATTTTATAAATTAACCTCTAATCTTTATGTGCATGATTCTCAGCCACTGTCTGGGCTCCTCTTTACCAGGTGCCTCCCCAGACATACTATATAGGCCAGGGAAGACTGTGTGAAAGACTGGCTTAGATCACCATGGCTTTTGAGATTGGAGAAAGAGTTTAAGCAACAGTGTGCAGAGACCCCTGGCAGTTAACACAGCCTAGAGTTGCATGGTTTCTTGGGATCGGCTTGTTCCACCCCTCAGTCCATTCTTTAAGTTGCTAATAACCTCTCATTTTTAATGCATCTGTTCTCACAGATAACAGTTCCACGGCTCCCTTTTTTACAAAACCTAACCCACTGTGGTTTACTGCATCTCACTGTCAAATGTATCCCTTCTCTTTATCTGAATTCCCTAGCTCAGTTTTCTCCACTAGGTCCCCAGTGCAGAGGGGCCTAAGCTGGCCACCTCCAAGGTAGCTTCTCCCTTTACCCTGTGGGCCAGGAGCTTGTGGTTGAACTTTTACCTCAAGTTTTATCACCAAAATCTCAGCTTCCTTTGCAAAGCCTGCCTTCCTCCTCCTCCCTAAACCCCTCTCCTTCCCCAGTAACCCCCATTCTCCGGTTCCACTTGTCACCACCCCAGGAAACTAAACCACATTTTCCTGTCATGCCTGTGGTGGTTCTCTGCAGCTAAACGTTTCTGGCTCACCAGGCTCTTCTTTGTGTTCCCTGCAGTGTATAGCACCTAGAATGGATTTTCCTAGAGGCTTTGCTTCTTGTTCACATGCCTCATTCCAGTCTGCATTGATTGAGAAATGTTGTCAGTAAGCCTATTTAATCGTTCATTCCCATTCCAAGGGAAGCTCCGTGTGTGCACCAAAGAAAATTGGTAGAAGAAATGAAGCCACACAAAAATTTAACTCCAAGAGCCCAACCCAGGACAGAGGAAACTTCTGAGCCTTACACTTAGTAGTTTTTGCTGGATGTAGTGTCTCACACCTGCAGTCCCAGTGTTTGGGAGCCTGGGGCAGGTAGATCACCACATATTCCAGATTAGCCCAGACAACAAAGTGAGTTCTGGGTCAGTCTAAGCTACAGAGTGAGATCCCGTCTCAGAACAAGTAGAGCTTCTACAAGTCCAGAAGACAGAACTGATCCTGGTTGCTTTGGGTATTCCACTATGGTACAGTCAACACAGAAAGTAGATATGTTGGTAGTAAAGATACTTAGGCTTCTATATTGTATTAACTAATCCCCTCAAACTATTCAGAAATTCTTGGATAAAAGAAAGAACTGGGGTAGTGTACAGATGAAAGCAAACTCTTTCTAAAGTTTGTTACCAGGCACGTGTTTTGTGAGCACAAATCAGCAAAGCATCAGGACACAGCTGTTGATTATAGAAACGCTCTTCAGTAACTTCCTCAGGCCGTTGGGCTCTGTGTAGGGAGAGCCTGTCAGAGCAGATCAGAGTGAAACACGTCCCCCTCACGATGATTTACCAGCAGCGTGTCTGTCCTGGAGGCTCCCCACAGCATCTCAGGAAGAGTGCGGCTAACTGGAACCACACAGCGATGTGTGGACTTGAATATATTTAACATCAAAGCCAAGCTCTGGCAACATGTTTTGGCATTCTCATGAGCACGTGTTCGGTGCATTAAAGGAAAAAGATAAATCAGACAGTCACTTCAAAATTAGTGTTTACTGTGGCATGTTTTATGTTAATATAATTTTCAGGGGATGAAACACCATTTTAAGTCAAAGTACGCAGCAAGGAAACAACTTTAAGCTTCACATCAAATACAGAACTGTCACTGAATAACTTTGAAGCCTAGCGTTGAGTTCATCATATTTTAAATTATTAACATTTATGTTAGAGGAGACATCTTTTCATAAAATATTTAACTATGTATCTTATAACTCTCTCTTCACCTATTGACCCCCAAAATTGCAAACAAAGATAGCTCATATGTTATAACTCCATCAAACACACAACCATTTCATTAAGAAGAGAGAGAGAGAGAGAGAGAGAGAGAGAGAGAGAGAAGAAAAGCCACTCAAGCCATTGTGATGGCCTGACCTTTGTTTAGAGCCATCTGTGCTTCCTGGTAATCCTCTGCACCCCCAGGAATTGTCAGGGTCAAAGAGCAGTCCTTTCTGGTAACAGGGGTACATGATTGGTGATGCAGGGTCAGTACCAGGAGTCCATCATTGCACTAGAGGACATGATTAAGTAGCTACAAAAATAATTAAAATAGAAATGAATGTCTTATAAAACATCCTTCCATAACCAGGGTGGAAACATGTTCAAACGTAAATGGGATGTTCTACATGAAGGAGGCAAAGCAAGCTTAGGGTGTATACAGGAAGAATTGTTCTGAAGGGAGCTGCTATCTGCCATCCTCCATGTTTCCGACCCCCCCCCCAATTTAGGTTATTGAATATTATTGTTTTTGCCACTTTTCCTGCTGAGTGAAGGAGTCATTCCTTGTCCTGAATTTTTTTTAATGTTTTATATTTCTATTGTGTATGTGCATGTGGATGCACATGTGTTTACACCTCTGTTGTTTTATAAAAAGATAAAGAGAGAGGGAATATGTTTGGTGGATGTGTAGTTAGGTGTGGGGGGAAGGAGTACCTCTGTGGGCCCATGCTGAAGCATCCCTTCCCCCATGAGGGACCAGTCACACGACAATATAGTATAGAATAGAGTTTATTCAGGGCATGGGGAGGGGAGTTGAGAGGGTAGTGGAGACAAAAAGGCAGAGAGAGAGAGAGAGAGAGAGAGAGAGAGAGGTGTAGAGGCTGGCCATAAGCATGTGAAGAGAGGGGGAAGGGGGAATGGGGAAAGGGGGGGAAGGGACGAGAGGACAGAGCAAGAGCAAGAAGGCAAGAGAGCAAGAGAGCGCACCTCTTTTATTGTGAGTCAGGCACACCTGATTATTGCCAGGTAACTGTGGGGCAGAGCTTAGTCAAAATGCTAACATCCTGCATGTGTATGGAGGCTAGGCATTGATGTTTTATGTGGCAGGGTCTCTCACTGGCCAGGAACTCACCAAATGTTTAGACTGGCTGTCCATGAAACTCCAAGCATTGTCTCGGCTTCCCAGACACCAGGCTTACAAATGTGTGCCCCAAGCCCATCTTTCAAAAATATACAAATCATGTATATACGTTTTTATCTTTGTCGATGTGAGTGTAGGTACCCATAAACGACACACAATTCCTGCAGCAGGAGTTACAGTCAGTTGTCAATCACCTGATGCAGGGTCTGGGAACTGGACTCAGGTCTCTGGAAGAGTAGTACACGTGTTTAACTGCTGTGCCTTCTTCCCAGCCTCACACCCTGCTTTGTTTACATGGCTTTTGGGGCTCAAACTCAGGTCCTCGTGTTTGTACCTCCAGTGCTTTACAAACTGGAAGCCACTGTCCCTCATATTAACTTGTGATGAAGGGTGTTCCTAGGCCCAGTTGTGCCTGGTGTAGCACATGTCCAGCTCTGTCATTTAATGTGCACACATGAGCTCGTTTAGCAGACCCAACCCATGACACTTGATGTTCACAGTGATCTGAGGTGTTGACTTTGGGCATAAAGATAGTTTTGTAAAGTCAGACTTTGAGGTGGTTCATTTCTAGATGAATCGCCTTTGTGGTCAGCATGGCTGACCGCTCATTGTGAATAGCCAGAATACTGTTGATGAGATCCAAGTAGCATACAGACCCAGGCCCCTAAGCAGTAGAGTTAAAAGGAGCCTGGGTGTGAGCCCTTGGAGGTCCACGGGGCAGGTCAGCCACAATGTTTGTTTTCAATAATCACTCCCTTCATTAGCACAGTAGTTTTGTATTTATAGAGCATGGTTTCAAGAGGAAAGAGAGAATGCTGATATAGAAATCATTAATCACCTGTCTTTTATCAATAATGGACGTGAAGGAGCATAGCTTTCAAAGAACTTTAAGGTCGACTTCTTTTTCCTGAGATATGATCTCATGTATCCCAGACTAGCATCAAATAAGAACATCCTTGAATGTTTAAGCACGGGAATTGCTTAAACCACCAGATCTAATCTATGTGATGCTGAAGGTTAAACCCAAGCTTTGAGCATGCTAGACAAGCACACAGCCATGAAGCTACAGCCCAGGCTGTAAGTTGGCTCTTGATTTGTAATGGGATCTGATACCCTCTTCTGGTGTGTCCGAAGACAGTTACAGTAAACTCACATATATAAGTATTTTTTTAAAAAAAATCAAAGCAAAATATACATCACACACACATTAAAAAAATTTAAAGGTGACTCTCAGTTTGTTTTCCAGAAAAAGAAATAGTTAAGGAAGTCCTATGGGATTTTGAACATTTTTGAGGTGCCTTCTAGAAGTTTCTGACAGGACTTCTTCCTAAAGGAGCACAGGGCTGTTTCATCCTGGCTTAGAGTCCCTCCGTTCTTTCTAATACTAGTGAGATTTCTGAAGTTCCCACCCATCGGTGGAAAGTGGGAGTTTTGTCTGGAGAGTCAGGGAAAAAAACAAAACAAAACAAAACAACAGGCATCTATAGTAACAGCCCAAGCTCTGGCACTCAACAAGCACTAGTGCTGAATTTCATTTTGTTTTCCAGTGAATTTTCTCCAATGGACAACTTTTTGATAGCTTCATATGCTATCCGCCATAAAGCGAAATCCCTTATTCCTACTTCATATCGCTGAGTGCAGCTCATTGAATTTGAGTGGGGGATTGGAGGAAGAAATTAAGAAGGGCCCGCTTGTAAAGATAAAGCCATGGTAGCATCAGCTGTTGCAGAGATAACGGAAGCTGTGGGAGGCCTGGAGAGCAAGACGCTTCATTTCTATGTGTTTCGCTGGTGTGTGCCAGGGTTGAGACAGTGTTCTGTTTTGTCTTGCTCCGAGGATTTTATTTTTATCTCTGTGTCTCTGTGTACATGTCACGTTAGTTCAGGTACTCATGAAAGTGTCACATCCCCCGTTGTTATAGACTTAGAGTTAGGAGTAGGTGTAAGCCACCTGACACAGATGCTGGGAGTCAAACTCGTGTCTTCTGGAAGAACATCAAGCCTGTTTAACCACTGAGCCACCTCTACAGCCAGAGACGTGGTTTTTATAGGAGAAATGTATTCATTTAATGTACTTGACACAAAGCAACTTAAGAAGAGGTTGACTTTGGCTGCCGCTTGAGGGAACATAGTCCGAACATAGACTACTGCAGCGGTGCAAGTCACCCACAGTGCTGTGCCTGTGCTCTGCCTTTGGGAAACTCGTGATCCGTGAGTGGGCTTAGCTTTTAAATTTTCCACAATTAGGGGAGAAAGGGAAAGCCACACTTGGAGAAAACAGTTGCGAACAGAACAAGTTTGCATATGATTCTCGTCTGGATTTTTAATTTCACAGTAAGGCTGCAGGCTACTTTCTTCTGTCACCGGCAGGGATAATGCCTACAGAGTGATTGGCTGTAACTTGTGCTTGTGGCTGATTCTGATGTCTTGGGTTCTTATGTTCGGCTGAGAATAACTGAAGGGTTGCTCTTTGTTCGAGGTTTTACACGCTCCCTTTCTGGGCTGTTTAGAGATCATAGATTTATGGCAAATGTACTTTTGAGGCATTCAGTGTCTTGAAGCTACCCATTCTCAGTTAATCCCTGTAGACTGAAAGAAGGACTGGGGTCTGTTTGAAGGCTGACCATGGCTGGCCACCTCTACAGTGACCAGTTCAGTGTGTTCCATAATGCTGGTTTCTTATGTATGTAAAAAATCCACACGGGGAGTAACCGCCAAGATGGCCATACTGAATGATGAAGGCCCGTAATTCCTGTTTAACAAACCCAGATCCCTATCATCTAACAGGTGACAACTCATTTATTTCTGAGGCTAATCATCTGGTAAATACTAAAGCATTTAAGTTAATCCAGAGGATGCATAGCATGCCTCTTATCTGTATCAGGAGAAGCAGACCTGCTGCTGTACCAGTGCATGCACAACTGCTTCTTATCTATGTGCGTGAACCTTCTCTCAGAACCGACCTTTGATTAGGAGAAGTGTCACTAGCTCTGAACTGAGAAGTTTAAGTTCCAGTGTGGCAGTGTCCACATGTCTTGGACCTGGAGGAACAGGTCCTGTCAACCTGTAAGGCCTAGCCAGGTTCCATAATACCCCATCCAAGAAAATGTACTTCTGGCCCATTGGGCCAACTTCCAAAGTTCTTCCCTATTTAGTCTCTGTACCTTGTTGAAATGGGTCAGATTTGGAGTTGGGGAGTGAGTGCTTCAGCTGAAGTTGATTAAATTGTACTCTTCTTCCAAATAGCACAGTTCTATGTTATTATTGTTAATGGTGCCTTTGCTCCCAAGTCACCACTTTATGCCTAGCACTGGCAGTGTGCATACAATAACGCATGCACATGAACCCTTGTGCCCCCCACTCTAGGGGCAATGTTTCCTTTATCTTTTTACTCTCCTTAGACATAATAGGCATCCTTGCTCTCACTCCACATGTGGATACATGTAACAAATCCATCCCTTACCCTCTCAGCATTCAATTTCAGCCACACATCTCCTACTTGTAACGGCCTAAAAAACCTTTCTTGTGAAATCATCTCTCTTAGTTGTCCCCATACTTGAGTTTGGATGAAAAGGGGTGGGGGGACACAAAGGCAGGCACACTCTTCTCCTTCACAGATACCTGTCACCAGAAGTTGATGGCTGTCAAACACTTTGGGCCAGCTGTCAAGAGCTGCTTTTGTGAAAGGTCAAAGTTCATGAAATCTCAAGTAGTCTGGGTGTGGGTGGCATTGTTCTCTTGCTTGCTTCTCCCTTGGAGGGCAATTGCTTTGAATGCCAAAAAAGAAAAGATTACAGAAGATTATACCTCTTACAGGCAATCTCTGCATCTTGTGCAGCATTGAGAAAAGTCTGTAAGGAGTGTGACTTGCTCAGCAGTTACTCACCTTGTTAGATCTAATTTCAGAACACTGCAATTGCCTATTATTTTAACACTTTCTTTTAAAAAACATGTACCCAACAGCAATGCTGAAGCTGCAGTATGTTGCTGCTTACTGTTGCTACCAAGCTCTGTGCTTAGAAGACACCATGATCGACCTCCTCATTTGTTTCATGAAAGTCTCTTTAGTTCTGTGTAACTATGTGAAGCATTCACTATGGTGAATTACCCAGATAATCAAAGCCTACTGCTATTATGAACCAAGCTGCTCTCTATTTTTAAGTTAGCGTTAATGACCCGTGCCCACTTTAGTAGTGCGTTCAAACAATGGTTCAACCACATTTTGGAGTCTTTGGCCACTCATATGTATTAAGAGCTGATTGCTGTGTTAACTCAAAAGCATTAAAATATTGAGGTCTGTTTTTATAAGGTCTCTATATACTTCCTTGGTAGTCATATGCTTTTCTGTGACACTTGGTGCTATGAAATATCAAATTTTAAAAACAAGTCCCTGGTTGGAAATGCTAAGATAACTATCCCATGCAGAATCTACTTCTCGTACAAAGGCAGTATTGTGTAGTGCTTAAAGCTCGCTGTTGATCTTGGACAAGCCACTTAGGGCTTCCTTTCTTACACTCCCATCTTGGAAGATGTCACGAAGGACTCAGCTTTTGTGGTTGTGAGCTGTGGGTGCACAGAATGAGCCTGGTGTCACAGGAAGAGTGGAAAAGCTGTGTGGGCTGTTTTCATTGTGGGTTTACAGCCGAGTGAGGATTTTGTAGGTTGTATTCTAGGTTGGGCATTTACTAGTTGCCAGAGTTTGAGACATTGAGGAATTTGCTTTTCTATCACCGACAGTTTTTGTGATTCTTCTGTCTGTTCCTTCAAATTATGCAGGTGTAAAGTGAATAAAGTCAGCCTTCTGCCTACCTTTGTGATTTAATTGTAGTTATTCTGAACTACAATGAGAGAGTTATCTGCACACCTGCCTCCAGGTACACATCTCCTGCTTGATGCCAATGACTATCTCTTCTAGTCCTAAAAGAATGTGTAGGTTTTTGTATAAAACCTTTGCCCAAAGGTCTAGTTATAAAAGATTGCTTCTTGGCTACAAAAACATTTTCTCAGTTGAAATTCTGGGATTAATTTGTTCCATAAATTCTTGTTTCATTTTCGGGATTTGAGAATTTCAGTCCCTGTCCATGAAAGCCTAGGATCAAATGACAGTTGAGATGAGGGTCTTCATGCTTCCATCTGCCCCAGAACATCTCATCTCCTTCTCATGTAGGCTTGATAAGTTCTCAGGCTTGTGTTGCTTAGCATGGAAGCCAGCAACCACATTAGCCTCTTTAGCTTTCAGTTCTTTAAAATTAAATGAAAGACCCAGTCCTTCCCTGAAATTGCCACAGGTGAAAGGTAGCTTCAGGGAACACTTGCAGTGAACAGAGTGATTCATGCTCCAAAGTTCTGTTCACAAGTTGTGGGACAGTGCTCTACCTCGTATTTGGCACGTGGTCTTTATTACTAGCCAAGGCCAGAAGCCAGTTTCTTAGTTGATGTGTGGTACAGAGTGCATGGTCTTGAGTTTCTGCCTTTCAAGGTGAAGGCCAAGCTCAGTCTTCCTGTTCTGATGTTCACCCTGCTTCTTGTTTGGCTTTCACCCTGTCTTAAACCACATGGGCAACAAGAAGTAGAAGAGGCAACCAAACACAAAGGGCATCCCAATAAACCATGGAGTAGAGATTCAGAGAGAGAGAGAGAGAGAGAATATTTCAGAAGATTCTGACTTCCATAGAAGTTGGTTCGAACTTCATCTTAATGACTATTTTGCACTTAAATGATACCAACACTTTTTTTTTTCCTGAAAATAAGTAGGATATAGGTATCTTCTAGGTGACTGCAGTTTTAAAATCTTGATGTTTCCCCACAGGGGTTGGGTTATAAAATATTCTCAGGTTGGCATCAACAATTTATTTTCTTTTATTTTTGAGATTAGAATATAATAACCATTATTTTCTCCCTTCCCTTTCCTCTCTCCAAGTTCTCCCATATACCCTCCTTACTCGTTTTCAAGTTCATGACATCTTTTTTTTTTCAGTAATTGCTATTATATGCATTTATATGCACACACACATATGTTTCTAAATATAATGTTCAGTCACTCAATATAGTGTTACTCAAACCTATGTTTCAGCGCTAGCCATTTGGGTATTTTGTAACCAATAGTGTGCCCTTCCCTGGAGAAGCCCATTTCTCCCACTCTCAGCATTCCTTAGTAGGTTGTAGATTTTTCTATCAGCTTAGGCCTTGTGGGTCCCTCCCACCTACTTTGGCATGCCTATTGGTGTTAACCTTTTTTCAGCTCATATTTATTCAGTCATCTTATATTGTTGAGACTTTATAGGTGTCACTTCTCACACTACTAGGAGGCAGAATCTTACAGAAAATTCCCCCATCCTCTGACTCCTATGATCTTCCATCTCCTCTTTTACAATTTTCCCTGAGCCTTAGGCATGAAAGTGCTTGGAGGCAAATCCACTGGGACTGTGCTCTCCAATTCTGCATTCTGATGGGTTGTGGTTTTCTGTAATGGAATGGTCTCTGTCTGTTTTAAAGAGAAGTTTGCCTGATGGGTTACGGTAAGGACTATACTCATAGGTAGATATAAGGATAAATATTTAGAGCAGTTAGAGTTTGTGCTAGTTTAATAAAAGTGGTGGTTGTAAGTTCTCCTCCAAGGTCCTGGACCTCCTTATCCCTGAGTAGTTGGCTAGATTTCCAGCATCGTTGCCCTCTTGCTAAGCTAGGGGAAAAGCATTTTTTTAAGAAGAGAATTTGGAAGTTGGGAGGTAGCTTGGTGGTCATGACATGCTCAACATGTTCAAGGTCTTGGTTTGACCCTAGCCCTCCTGCTTCATGATCGGACCGGAGGGCGGGGATTGGAGGGAGAAATGTTATAGCCTAAAAATATCAGACATAGAGCAGAAAATATCAGATTGCATTGGGAGTGCTTCTCTTTCATAATCTGTTTCAGTTTTATACTTACGCACATGTGTGCTGATAAATACATAAAACATTCTTTTTATTGCGGGTTGTGGTTAAAACATGAAAAATACTCAGCATTTCAGCCAACATAACAGGTGGAAGTTTTCCTCTGGTCTCGAAGTGTGTTTCCATGGCACTGACTTGCTTTGTCATAGGGTATGTCATGCTTTTATAGCATGTTACTAGTAAATGTTAGTCCTTTGATGACCAGGAAGTTATTCCTCTGAACATGAGAGGTAGGAATGGGAGACTCTCTGTGTGGAGCAGGTGATGCCCTCAGACGTTAAGCATGCACCAGAGCTTTCGTAGACGACTAAAAAATGGTTTTATATTATAAAATTTTCAGATTTAGGAACAGTAGTATGCACAAACTTGTTATTCTATGTTGGAAAGTGCAGATCCAAAGCATAAATACTCATGTCATGGTTAATTTTGATTGCCAACTTGACTGGATTTAGAATCACCCAAGAGACACACTTATGGGCATATCTTTGAAGGCATTTTCAAAGAGGTGGCACAAAAGACCTGCTTTGAATGTGGACCACACCATTGCCCGGGTTGACATGACTGAGCAAACCAGGCTGCTCTCATCCCTCCACAACAGGCTGTATTCCTCTGAAGGGTGATCTAAAATGCACTTTCTTCCTTATATCAAATATTAAACCACAGCGGCAAGAAAAATAAACAGCCAGTAAAAGAAGGTGGGAGCAAACAGGAGAAGCGTGTTACCGGGCATCACAGACCTATCTGCAGCCAGCCACCTTCCTTCAGCAAGCTCACTTCTTGTTTCCAGAGGGTCTCAGGTTCAGCTCCTCATTCAAACTAGGATCTCTGCCCCATGACTGTGACCTTCTTCCAGCTGTGAAGCTCTCGGCATGTTCTGTGAGTTTCCCAAGGCTACACATGACTCTGCCTGAAATTGATTCTACAACGTGACATACAATTTGGGAATTCAGTTTAAACCTTTTCATAGAAGAGGAACATTCAGGATCCAGTGCAGGCCTTTCCATGTTGTGTTCACATAAGCCTTTTCATAGCACAGTTGCATTTGGGATTCAGCGCAGGCTTTTCCAATGTTGTGTTCACACTCAAGGGCTGATGCTTTGTTCTCCCCTGTTTCCACGGAAAGACTGCCAGCAGAAATAAATGGAATGGGACACTCTTCTGTTATCACCTCTTTGCTTTAACTTAGGTATTTATAGTAAAAAGATTAATTATGTAGAAGCCATTCTTCCTATTGATTTGAAGCAGATTCAGAGGTTTAATAAACTCTGGGATGGTGGTGTGGTCTAATGAGTAGGGCATGCAAGTAGCCAGGGTCTAGTTGAGTGAGACTACTGCCCTGGGAGGCTGCTGCTCCCTGCAAAGTCTCTAGGACTATTAGCCATGTTCAGCCATCTTCTGTGCCAAGAATGAGCTAGTGCCTGGAGTGGGGACTCTCCAGACAAAGCTTGGTCTGAGCTCATCCATCACCTCTGAGTTTGCTCACGGGAGCACCTGCAACACTTAACTCTCCTTGCTCAGTGTAGATGCTGCAGTTCCAACTTCAAACTTGAAGTGACTCATCTGGTCTGACTGGGAACCATCTGTACCAGAGCAGAGGCTATGCGATGTTGTCTGTTGTTTTCCAAGTCCAGGGATTTGTGCTGCTTTATTCATGCATGTGTACTTAATGGCCTCTCCATCATATACCAGCCCAAGTCTGGTGCTAGTCAGCCGAAAGAATCACCTGAGGTTACCAGAGGGAGGAGCAGCTTCCATCCTGCTCTGAACCTGGAACTGGGCTCCACTGCTGTGATGCTCTCATTGCTTTAAGTGTTATGAAGGGGAGGCATGTGGTACCTGCATCTCTGAGTATGCTGTCCTAGCATTGGACACTCGGGTCAGAGTCTCTGCCTGTTAACTGTTGGTTGCCTTTCCTGACAACTGTTCTCACTGGTTCTATTGCTATTCCCATCAGTGTGTGTGTGTGTGTGTGTGTGTACATTCATGTACAGGTGCATATGTGTTCCTGCAAGTGGAAACCAGACACCTAGCTTGGGGGTCACCCTTCAAGTACCATCCATCTACGTTGTTATTTGAGGCAGGATCATTAACTAGCATGGAATTTGCAACATGGGCCAGACTAGAAATTCCAAGGATCCTCCTGGCTCTGCCCCCTCTTCAGTGCTGGGATAACAAACCACCATACCCAGATTTTAAATGGGCTCTGGGGGTCAAACTCGGTTCTTCATGGATATGTGGCAAGCATTTTATAAGCTGAAGCACCTCTCCAGACCACTTTCTCCTTATTCTAGTCTTGTCTTCACACTCACTGATCTGTGTGCCTCCGACTCCTCTCCCCCCTCTCTCCCCCTGTGTTGGACTCAGGAATCTGAGGCAATAAAACTGGCCCAGGGTCCACCCTTCCCTCAAGCAGTGGCCACCCTTCCTGCCTCTGCAGCAATTGCAGCATCTGGTTGTATGCTAACTATCGACAGAACACAGGAACCATTTCTCACCTATGTAGATTTGCATAGTGCATACAAGTTTTATATAAGTGCCTGGCATTTAATAGCATAATAAATAATTGGGTAACTGTTGCTGCAAATGACAGAAATATGTTAGAGCAGTTTTAAGTCTCAGCCTTCCTGAATTAACTAGAGAAAAAAAAAATTCATAGCCCAAGTCCTGGGGTAGTTACTACAAAAATCATGTCACACATAGGCAGGAGATAGGATGCACAAAAATGAAAGTCCATTCTTGCTGTTGTTACAGGAGAGGGGCACTGTCTGGGGTGGAAAGAACTTGGGTGGCTTTTGTTTCCCACATGGAAGAGTAACCCTGGTTTTGGGCAGCTGCAGGCACCTCTGTCTGTGACAGTCAGTGCTTCTCTATGGCTTTCCTATCTACATCATCCTTGCTGTGAGCCCAAGCACACTCAACTCCAGACACAGCTCAGGCAAGGCCAGGCAAGTCACATGGCACTGAGAGGTTTCTCAATAACTACAGAACCCAAAGCTTTCCTTCTGGACCATCCCCGCCACAGCCCTACCATCCTTTCAGGGCAAGTCTGTTTGTCAGAAAACTCTAATTGCTTTATGTGTGAGCACATTAAACTGCAATAAATTTATGAATACAGCTGCTCCATTACCAGAGAACAAGTTTTATCTTCTAATAAATTGATGTTTCTCTTTCGTGTCAACTAAAACCAAAATTTACACACGAGGAAGTGAACCTGAACACTAAATAATTACTTCAGTACCACTAGTGCTGAGAAAGGGCATCCACCACCCAGTCCTACAAAGGCCAGAGCAGGAAAAATGGCTTCCCCTATTAATTGTTTCTTGAGAGCATCATTTAGAGATGGTTATAATTGAAATAGGACCTGCACACTCTGGACTCTGGAGCAGCTACCAAAAAAAAATCTAGCTGTGCACTAGATAATGGAATAGAGGCTTAAAGGTCTTCAGACAAATACATACTATATTCAATCCACCTCTCTTATTGGACAATGAGATTACATAAACTTTAGAGAATCTGAATTAACGTATCTGTATTGTTGCTTGGCCATGGCCGACAAGATACTTGATAGAAGTGACTTAATGAAGGAAGAATTTATCTGGGCTCATGGCTCCACAGGGCATACAGCTTATCAGGTTCAAGAAGGAAGGGCTGCCAGGAATAAAGCCACAGGTTGTTACATCTTGGCAAGCCAGGAAGCAAAACCCGAAGATCAGATCTACCAGCAGTGACCCACTTCCTCCAGCCAGATTCCACGTGCCAAAGGTTCTATACCTCCTAAAAGAGCACTGGGGTCCGAACACTCAAATCCTGATCCTGTGGAATACACTTTATACTCAGGCCCTAGCAATGGCCAAAGTCTGGATTTTATTCTTTTTGTGTGGAGGTGGATATTCAAATGGATTCATTCAGGTCTCTCTCTCTCTCTCACACACACACACACACACACACACACGCATGCATCTGAAAACCAAATCACAGTTTTTGGTACCATTTCTCAGGGCTGTACATCTTGTTTATCGAGACAGAATCTCTTATGGCGTACTGGAGTTCAATAAGGAGGCTAGGAAGGCTGGCTAGTGAGCCCCAGAGAACCTCCTGTCTCTGTCTCCTCTGCACTGAGATGAAAAGTATGTGCCACCATACTTTGTTTTCCATGGGGATTCTGGGACTGAACTCAAGTTCTTATTACTTGGGAGGCCTGCATTTTTATCTATCTCCTAGCTCAAACAGTTATGGGACTCATTTAGGGAATGTTATACTGAATACCTCCAGCATGAGGAGCCAGTGTAGAATAAAGTATTATTTGATTTATTTTCCATTCACATATACAAAATAAATATTATATATATGACATGGGTTTTTAATTTTATCATATATATTATATATCATATATATGATACATACATATATATCATGTATATGATATATATCTCTATCTATGAGAGAGAGAGAGAGAGAGAACTCTTCTGATCCCCCCTCATGCATGTCTGGCACAGACTAGAAAATTTCTCCCCAGTGTCTGTACACGAGGGAGCACGTCAGCAGAGAATACCAGCATGAGTCAAGAGGGAACCTACACATCTGCATGACCCAGCCTCTGACTTCACAGTATATAAGCCTGAACTGTCACTTGTCTCTGGGCCTCAGCTTTCCAGTGATCACAGCAAAGTCATGGTCTCTGATTGTAAGGCACTTGTGACTCTGAAGCATAAGCTCCGTTCTAGTATTTTGCTAGAGTCCCTGGCCTTGCCTTCCATGCCACATAATTCACATCGCATTACATTTTCTCCGTGTATAACTGGCTGCTCTGCGCAGTCCACAGCCATGGTCTGAGAACATGGGAGAGCACACAGCACTAGTGTGGCCCAGTGACTCCCTGACTCCTTGTTTAAAAGCCAGGCTTTTTAAAATGGCGTTTTAATGATGGTGAGTTGATCAGCATACCCCCTCCCCACTTCATTGAACAATCTGTGAGCTCTTGCCTCTGGCATCTTGGAACAGTTCTTATGCAGATGGAATGATTTTTATAAAGTCTTACTAGCTACTGGGGAAAAATTTCCAAATTAAAAGGAGGATCCTGTGAAAAAAATCACATGAAAATACACTAGGTCTCTGAGAGGAATTTATCAGGGTTTAATGAGAAAGCATCTCTCTGAGAGATGTGGACTTGGTACAGTGGAAAGGTTCGTTAGAGGTGAGAAAAGCAAACCTTTTATATACTGAATTATTAGCATGCTTATTTTCTGGCAAATTTCTAAGAATTTCTTACTTATATACTGGGGTGTAGTTTCTATGTAATCTAAAACTATGAATTCTCTCATTTACATAGTAGAGTATATAAAGCCCTTCTACAGTATGTGAAATCTCTTGCTATTGAAGTTACCATGAAGAGTTGATACTACTGTGTTACTACTTATACAATCCACTATTGCTGTGCCATGGAACCAACTCCTTGTTGAGAAACAGCCCCCCAGCTTCCCAGCCCTCCAGCCCCCAAGCTTCCCACCTCCCCCCATCCCCCCAGCCTCCCATTTTAACCTTACTCTATGGGAAAATCCAATCTTCACTTTAAACTGTGGTTTCTAGAAACACATTGTGGTGAAAAGTTGAGAATGCTGTATTTTCTAAATTTAAGCTCACAGCCCTTATAACCTTGGTTATGACTTGGCAGGGTGGGAACAGTGTGTTTGATGTTGAAGGTCATTTAGTACATAATTTGAGTGTGGTCTCAGGTATACAATGTAGATGAAGAAATGATGCCATAAACTTAAGTGTTAAGAGTTATTTTTTTTTAATGTGTACAATTTTAAAGTTTCTGTCTCCACTTTAAATCATGCCAAAGAGTTTGTTCTTTGAAATATGGACTAAAGTTGATAAAAACCATACGTTTTTCTCTTAAAAAAAAAACAAACAAAACATATCTCATTTGGTAAAGTACTTGCCTAGCACACTTAAAGTAATAGGTTCAATGCCCAGCAGCATATAAATTGGATGTGGTGGTATATGTCTATACTTCCCAGTACTCTGGATGTGGAGGGAGGAGGATGAAGACTTCAAGGTTACTATCTTATATTATATAGTAGATTCAAGGGCATCCTAGTATATATAAGACCTTGCCTCAACAAGAGAAACTCAGAATAATATTCATTGTCCTTAGGAAATACAAGATTTGAATGTTCATTGGTAGGTGGACACTGAAGTCAGGATGACCCATAGCCTGAGGCCCAGAGTGAAGCCAGCCCACACTGTTATTTCCTGTGGGAAAAGAGCCAGCACACAGAACATATGATGAGTGTGTCTAACAGAAGGTCTTTATCTGCCATAGTGAATCTTGGAAACTTAGGCATGAGATGGGTAACAGTTTTAATGGCACTAAACAGCCAGCCAATAGATATCACTGATAGACTAATGCCTAGTGGGTATGAGGCTCTGGGATCAACTTTCATCACTGAAAAGTGTGATACATAGATGGTAGATAGATAGGTTAGGTAGATAGATAGGTTAGGTAGGTAGGTAGATAGATTAGATTACATACATACATACATACATACATACATACATACATTTTAAAATACAATGTTAGAAGAAACATAGTGATGTTCATATTGGAGGTCCATTGGCTTTTGGTCAGAATTGGAAAAGCACCTTATATTGTAAAAATATGTCTCTGTGCATGTGAAGAAATCTAGTTTAGGAATATACAGTGTTGAGGTCAGGATCTCTAGTCTTGTTGCAAATCATAACATGTTCAAAGACAAATTAGTAGACACTAGAGGGATAGAAGAGGGAGAACTGTTTTTTTAATCCTCTGAGGACACTGAGCTTAAAATTATATTCATAAAATGGTTTGTTTTATAATGCTTAAACTATCAGCAATTATTTATTAATGCTTTTCTAGTAATGCTGATGTTATCAAATACCAGGCTTGACACCATTTTTCTCAGTCATAAAATTCACATTTTTTCAAATAATTTGACATCTCTGATTTTGAGATACGTCTTATAGCCAATGTTAAAGTGCTATCATTTTCTTTTTTGCCAAGAGATACTTAGAATATTCCATAGCCAATGGCTTCTTAAATTCAACATTAATAGAAAGCTACTATAGTTTGCTTTATAAATTTCTTTATTTTTTAAATTTTGCAACACAAAACTGAAACCATGTTCATTTTTAAAATAACTTGATTCATTTGTCAAGGGACTGGAGGGATGGGTCAGTGGTTAAAAATAACTTAATTCTAGCTGCAAGACAGAGGATTAATTCTCTAAGATCCATGACATGTAAAAGGGCTTGTTGTGATTCTATTAATCGTGACTGTAGAGAATTAACATCATAACTGTACCCACCCTGTCACAAGCCTGGGGGCTCCATGGAAACAATTTTGTGAACCTTCCATTGGGCACATATCATGTACATTCATACTTACCAGAAGGGCCGCAGAGTTTATTAAACATTCCGCACTACCACACTTCAGCCGTCTGTTCCATGGGCCATGCACCTTATCTCAGCATTCTCTAGACAATACGAGCCAAGACCATGGAGATGGTTTTTAATGTCAATACAAAATAATATAGAAACCCTGTTGCACTGACAAAATGAAATGTCAGAGGAGGTCTGTTGTAATGTAATATCAGAACAAAATGCCAGCCAAAATCCAAGGAGGCACCATTAGGATGTGAAGATGAGGTAATATCTTCGCCAGCCTTAGAGACAGGAGACTATGAGAGAAGAGGAAACAAGATGGTGTCTACAGAGGCTGCGACTTCACAGCTCCATATGGCTTCTGCTTGTTGGCTGTCTTATGAGGGAAAAGAATAGTTCTATTTTGTGTTTTCCCAACTCATCCTTTTGCTACTCAGGATACATCCAGAACCATTCTGTTGACTAATGCCTGGCTTCATATTTTGCTGGTGTTCTACCTGGGGCTATTGCTGTATCTGTGTGCCATCGACTGTGTCACGTGACTCATAATCACCCTGGCTTTCAGTGCTGCTAACCACATATTTCACCCTCGTGGGCCCTGGTGTAGCCTCCTGCATACTGGTCCTTGGGCATCAGCAGATGGTGTGAAATACGGAAAGGCAGGTGACTCTCTGCTGGTGAAGGCTCTCACAGACTCTGACAGATGCTTGCCTCCATTATTCTCCTCCTTGTCAAGTAGATCTTGCCACTGCTCTGCCTCCCTGACCTTCCGTACAGGCTGGCTTTGAAATACGTGTCTTTGCCCTATGCTGCATCATCTGGTAGTCCCTTGGCTAGGTAGTCATCTACCTGTTTTCTGAGCCCTTTCTTATTAGTAGAACAAAGATACACAAAAAATATATATATAATTTTTTACTAAACTCTGTGATGATGCCAAGAAACTTTGAAACATACCTACATATCAGTGTTTCTCTAGTTTTCTTTCTGTTGCTGTGACAAAATGCTGTCCAAAGGCAACTTAGAGGAGGAAAGGGCTTATTTTGACTTACCATTCACTGCTCAGCGCTGAGGGAAGTCAGGTAGGAACTTGTAGCAGAAACTATGGATGACTTCTGTCTTAGTTAGGGTTTTACTGCTGTGAACAGACACCATGACCAAGGCAAGTCTTATAAGGACAACATTTAATTGGGGCTGGCTTACAGGTTCAGAGGCTCAGTTCAGTATCATCAAGGCGGGAGCATGGCAGGCATGGTGCAGGCAGGGCTGAGAGTTCTACATCTTCATCTGAAGGCTGCTAGCAGAATACTGGCTTCTAGGAAGCTAGGTCAAAGCCCACACCCACAGTGACATACCTATTCCAACAAGGCCACACCTCCTCTAATAGTGCCACTCCCTAGGCCGAGCATATACAGACCATCACAACTGCTACATGCTGGCTTTCTTCTATTTCTGTGCTTACCTTGATTTCTTATATAGCCGAGGACCAGCTGCCAGGGAATGATGCTGCCCCTCCTACATCAACTAACAGTTAAGAGACAGACCACCCTCAACAAGCCCATATGTCAGTTGTCTCTGAGCAATCTCTAATTGAGACCCCTTATCAGATGACTCTAGACTGTGTCAAGCTAACAGTTAAAAGCCACTGATACAAAATCTTTGAACATTTTAGACAGAGAAGTAAAGGCTTTTACTCCGTAAGACAACTTATAAAAGATAAAATGATTCATTATTATTCCATTTTAATCAGCTATAGTTTTGTAGTTTTGGAATCTGGTGCTGGGGATACACTCAGTAGGTGGTGCTGGGTGGCACACCAAAATCCGGGGCCCCAGCCCTGGCATGGCATGCAGCAGGCATGGAAGCACACATCTCAACCCTAACCCTTCCAGGGCAGAGGCAGGAGAATCACAAGTACATGGTCATCTTTGGCTACTAGTGAGTTCAAGGCCTGTCTGAGTTAAATGAGGTCTTGCCTCAAACAAACAGAAAATATGCACTAAGCAGCAATCGAATAAAAGTATCATTTAACTAGAAATGAAGCAAAAGCAGAATTGACCAATGTCTGCAAACTAGCTTTTACAGAGTTCCCTGACTATAAAATCACTGCTGTTAGGATGCAGAGACCTTGGGGAGTGTGCCGTGGGTAAAACCCAGCTTAGTTTTTGGCTGTCTCTTCTGCCCACACCGTCCAGCCATGAAAACTGGTGGTCCCAAAGAACCTCGAAGTGTTTCTCAAGAGTTAGAGAAATAATACTGGTGATCTCTTTGCAGAGTGCAAGAGACATTGTTTCTAGAAGACTATCTAAGCAGAAGGATTGACACATTCAGAGAGCATTTGGCAGACTTCCAGATAATCAGATTATCCATTGCTTTTTCTATGACTCTCATTATTTAAGATCCTGCACCAAATTGAGTTGGCTCATATCCATTCCCATGTGATCAGCCATAAAAGCCCAGTACTTTCTGAAACTGCAGGATATGCCAGGGCCTAGAACTATGTCCTTGGGGCTCTATCATTGTGGGCGGGGCAAGCTCTGTGGAAAAGCACCACTCACTTCTTACACCAACAACTTGAAGAGGTTTGAAGGAGGAGCTGCAGTCTTTGGTAGGAGAAAGAGTAAAGGCAGCATGCCTTGAAACTGGATGATGTGAGTATAGTAATCACCATGGTGACCAATGGGCATAATTGTGTGTCACAGCTAAAGAGATGTCAAAGAAAGGACAGTTACTTTAAGCACAGTGCTCTGCAGGTAACACAGTTACTGTTATGTCTTTACTTTGTGTGTGTGTGTGTGTGTGTGTTTATTTTTAAAGCTGTCAGGGTGATATGTGTAATCTCAGCACTCAGAAGACGGAGAGGACGACCATCTCAAGTTCAAAACCAACCAGTGGTATGTAGCCAGGCCCTGTCTCAAAGAATCTGGCCTTTAAGTAAATTACATTTTTATTTTATTTTATTTATTTATTTATTTATTTATTTTGTTTTTTTGAGACAGGGTTTCTCTGTGTAGCCCTGGTTGTCCTGGAACTCATTTTGTAGACCAGGCTGGCCTCGAACTCAGAAATCTGCCTGACTCTGCCTCCCGAGTGCTGGGATTAAAGGCGTGCGCCACCACGCCCGGCCATATATTTCTTTTTAAAGGAATACAGAAATGATTATGTCATGGCCCATGTAGTACAGTTACTGTCACAGACCACCATTATCTTTAGCTTGTAGCCACCTATTCTATAGATTTAACTTTACTGTAAGTACCCATGTATCTGGGTCCTTCTTTATTGTTATACTGAATTGGAATTTTTTTCCTTAGGATTTTTTTTTTATTATGGAGAATCTCATGATGCATATTATGCATTTTATGCAAATCCACCCCCTCTCACTCCCCTCTGGATCTCCCTCTATTCCCACTTCTTGTTCCCAACTCCATATGCTCTTTTTAATTTATTTTTAACTCTCTTTGTATGAGTGTGAATGCAGGACCATCTCCTAGAATAAAGGTAGCTTCAGAGATACTAAATCCCTTAAGTAAATAGATTCTCCCTTCCTAGCACCGGGCAACTGCCAATACCATGTCAGATAGGGAGGGGCTTTATGAGCCTCTTCCCCAGCCACGCTGGGATTTTGGATTACCTGATCTTATCAAAGTTGTGTCCCAGCAATCACAGCAGCTGTATGAAATGCCGTTGTAACCTTTTCTACACTGATTCCCATAGCCATTTATTTCAGCCCATGCAATAGGACCAGGCATGAGTTCCATCTTGCACAGCAAGCTCTAAATCTAACCAGGAAGTGGCTGGTTACTCTCGCTATTACACTGGTGAGGCTTATCTCATCAGACCTGCCATTACTTCAGCTCACAGGGTTTACAGCTGAAGAGACTTCAGTTATAACACGAACAGGTCATAAATAGAAGCTATAAACTATTAGTTATGAAATTAATAAAAAGGCGTACAATAAGTAAAAGTAAAAGCAAGGAAAACATTGCAAAGCTCTTAGAAATATTGAGGAATGGTGCCACCGTGGAGGTATGAATAAGAAATCCCCCCTACGGCTCTGCTTTGGCTCGTGTATCTGAGCACTTGGTTCCTGGTTGGTGCTGCTATTTGGGAAGTCGGAACCTTCAGAAGGAGGAGTCTTGATGGAGGAAGTGCGTCACTGGGGGCGGGCCTTGAAGGTAGATAGTCTTGCCTCCTCTCTACTTTTTCCTCTGCCTTGTGTTTGTGGCTGCTGCTGCGATCTCTCAGCTCCCTGCTCCAGCCTCTTGCTTCCATAGCTTCCCTGCCCTGTGGATCCTTCCTCTGTAACTGTAAGCAAACATAATATGGCCCAGCTTCGAGCTGCTTTTTCACACGGGATTTTATCACAACAGAAAGTAGTCAATAGAGACATACAAAAAGTTTTCTTTTGTGTTCTAGTATATCCAACCTTCTTTCATTTTTTTGATGCCCCTCCTTCTGTCTCCTCTTCCCCTCCCCCCTCCCCCCTCTTTCCCTCTCTCTCCTAAGCAAAGCAGTATTTCCTCACGCTTTCGTTCTCAAAGTGACGTCTATTACGAACTGTGTAGGCAGTGTGTGTGTTACTATATTGTTTCCCATTTTGAGTTATTTCAGGAACCCATATATAAATTTACTATTATTTTGAATTAAAATACAATATAGAATTAAACCCTGAATCGCGCTGAGATTTCATCTTTAAACAGATATCTTTCTTTTCTATAGCATTTTGCAATTATGCTATCATTAAAGACAGGAGAACGCAAAAAACAAAGAAAATGTTAGTCCTGGATTCTGTGTAATCATGTCATGATTAAAGAATTAAAATAATGGTTCGATAATTAGTTTCTATGCTTGTGTGATTAAAAAAAAATCCTCTAATATGAAAAAGAACATGATACTCATTTTATTTTGTCACTGAAATCTATCAGCTTTTGTAATCTAATTTCCATTGCCTTTTTTGTTTCAAAGTTCATAACTCCGATTTCTTCCTCTTCTTAATCTACTCTTTTT
This sequence comes from Mus caroli, assembly GCF_978045245.1. NCBI lineage: Eukaryota > Metazoa > Chordata > Mammalia > Rodentia > Muridae > Mus > Mus caroli. Next base: position 1,730,979 of record NW_028227265.1, on the reverse strand, counting down.
TTTTTTTTTTCTTTAAAGTGTGGGCATTGAGTTCTATCTACATTTTACTCTTGAGACTCAGACCTTAACTCGGGGTCACAGCTGGCTAACCTTTGCATCCCTGATGGCTTTATTGAATGAATAATACAACCTTAAACTTGCACCACCTGTCTCCCCGAATGAAATGCCTCATATGCTCTTACTCGTTATTGGAAAGTTGGAGAGAGACAACCTGTAGGAAGAGTATACTCTGAGCGTTATTAACCAGGTTATAATGACTTTGTGAGTTGTATGGAGGGGGAAAATATATCACCTGTGGTTTCTTATAGGTGTAACACCTTACAGGTGCTTTCCACACTGCTTTTAGACTTGCAGGTGCACCGGAGCTCATTTCCCCCCATCACCTGCTTTTATGGCTTGCTGGGAAGCTGACTAGGGATCAGACCCAGTGTCTGACTGTTGCCTGCCCTTTGCCCATTTCCTTCAGTAAGGTGTGTGTGTGGGGGGGTGCCACAAGGTCACTCAGACTCCCCCTCTCTACTGTTTCTGGGGTTTTCAGCCCTATATGGTTCTCTCATCAAACACCATCTGTTGAAAAAATTCTATTTAAATACATATTTTTTTCCCATAAAAACTTTGATAGTGAGTTTTACATTGATATGGTTTTAAAATTTTGTTTGTTGCTTTTGATGATTTTATTTACTTATTTTTCCCATGTGAGTATATATATGTATGTTGCACCACTGTGTGCACGTGGAAATCAGGGGATGACTTGTAAGTACTCTGTTTCCACCGCATGGGTCCCAGAGATAGAACCTAGGTGTCGAAGTGCCTCTACCCACTGAACCATCTTACCACTACACTGGTAACTTGAAAAAAATATCCAGGTATGGGGCACATACCCCCAGCTATCTGGGAGGCTGAGGCATGACGATGGCTTAAGCTTAGCAGGTCAACATAGTAATTAATTAATTAATAGTAGTAATTATGATAGTACTCCTTAATTAATAATAGTAATAATGATGATGATGATAATGATAAAATTGTAATAATACTTTTGTGACTTAGGCAAGTGTTTCTTTTGAGGTGTTACTACCCCACAAGTAGTAGTCCTTCTGCGCAGAAGCTAGCCTGAATTATGTTTGACTCCCATCAGGGAAAGCCAGTGAGGGCTCCAAAGGGCTTTTCTCTGTTTTCTTACTGTTGGGTCCTGAAGCTGTGTGTTCCCAAGTCCATATGAGTTCTGTAGCTGGAGGTGTTTCCCTCAAGAAGTAAAGCTAAATTCCCCTCACTCCTGTGTGAGACCACTGACAGGCTAATAAGGAAGACCGATGATGGTGATCAAGAGAACTGCTTATAAAACGATGAGGTTGTTACCAGGGGCCACAGAGGACGGGTGAGCTTCCCACCAGCGAGGTGACCTCCCTGTGATCCGCAGAGCATCCCGGGACCCAGAACTGCCTTTATCAGAGCAGACTTGGGATTAACAGTCTTGAAGACCAGCTTTTTAACCCAGAGAGTATAGCTCTATGGTTTTAATTTGTTATGATTTATTATACTGGAATTGGTGTGAAATGGCCAACAAATCACGGGTGTCACAATCTGGAGATGAATTTTATCAGCTGAGCAGAGGGAGCGCCCGTGGGATTTGCACAAGCTTCTCATAATTCTTTTCATATTACAGATGATGAGGAAAACTGTAAAAAGAAACTGGAGGTGACGTGGTATTCCCTAAGTGGCTAATTTCACATGTGTACATAGACACATATAAATAGAGCTACTTGGTCTCTGTTTAGATGCCACTGTACAATTTAAAGTGATTGATTTATACACAGGCAGAGATCTATTTAGGGTGATTTGTACACAGGCAGAGATGTTTTTGCCTGAAATCCATTAACCCAATAAGACCAGGGCTCCGTATCTTATGCATCTGGGTTATCTATGGAAAATGAAAACATGGCAAGGTATTTACCAGTTATAATTTTTTTTCATGTTTATATTTGACTGAATTTACATCAACCCACCAACATAGGAGTGCTAATTTGGGAGGAAGAGCTATTCCAAAATACCGAACACTATAAATATCCTCCTGCCTCACACACACACACACACACACACACACACACACACACACACACAAAATCTGCCCCTTTTCAAAGCTAACTTCACATGTATAATTAATTGGAACATCACATTCTTGCTTTGCAGCCCAAAGAGAAATTGAATTCAGGTGTTTGTGAAACATATGGGGGTGTACTGTGAATTTATGACCTGTGGCCTGAGTGTAAAACCCCAAGATATTTGCTGCTAAAACTTAATGAAGCTTGTTATGGAGGAGCTATTTTTGTTTGTAATTTGATAGCCAGTACATCTCTTGGTTTGGCCTCCCTACTCCTTCTCCCATTCCTCATCCATCTCAGAGCCTACAAGATGGCGGAAATCCCGTATCCCTGACCAGGAATCCTGCTTTAGCTTTAGCAGCTTGAGAATTAGTTTGCCCCACACCATTTTGGTGTGTCCAAATTTTAACTCAGCATTTTCAGCCTTGTCAGTTGGACAGTGGACCAGAACCAGATCAATGCCTAGAAGCACTCCTTCCCACTAAAAAGAAGCAAACACTTTCAAAGGATGACAACCATTGACCTTTTCTGAAGTAAGCAAAGATGCTGGGCAGGAGAGACGACTTAGTCCTAAGTGCTTATTGCTGTGCCAACATGAGTGCTGGAGTACACCCTCAGCTCTCACACAGAAATCTAGGCATGGTGACTTCAGTGCTGGGGAGGTAGGGACAAAAGGAACCTTGCAAATTATAGCATAATTAGTGAGCTCCAGGTTCAGTGAGACCCTGAATTGAGGAAAACACCAGGTGTCAAACTCTGGTCTGCACCCTCGGGTGTATAATACAGATCACACATACATGTACACACACACACACATGCACTCACACACATACACATGCACACACACACACTCATACACATGCAAACACACACATGTATACACACATACACACATGCACACACATACACATGCAGTGCACATATATACACATCTATGCACACACATGCACACTCACACACATACACACACATGCACACACACTGAGTAGGGCCCTTAACGTTATCATAATCATCTCCCTAAGAATAACCACCTTGTTTCAGAGGACAGATCTTCCACTACACCCGCCTCTGCCTTGATGCTTGTATCTCAGGTTGCACAGAATGCTCCTCCAGACTTGAATGCCAGGAGGAAAAACAAAAGAGGGTGTTCCCTTCTAACAGATGGGTGTAATGAATTCAACGAGGAGTCTGCTTTTGCTTACTAATTTACAGCAACTAAGAACTTTGATGTATGATGCAAATAAAAACTATCTTCCTGTCAACAGAAGATCAGGATTATTTTATGGGATTACTAACTAGCACAGAACAAGCCCAGTGTCAGGAGGTGGTTTCCTCAGCTTTTAGCAGGTGCCACTGGGGTGCAGTGATACCCCCTCCATGATTCGCCGTCTCTGTTTAAGAGCTTATCTGCCTCGGCTCTATCATGCTGACTGTCCCGAAAGGCTTACAACCCCTCACATCCATAGTCGACCTCACAGTGAGACATTGCTCAGTGATGTGAGGTGTTGCTGGTTGTGGCTGCCTGTTTCCAAGACTGCTTGACGAGTATGCCCCACATCGGTTGCTCCCGTTGTCAGTCTCTTTCTGTTTCCGGTCTCCCTGTTGCTTTAAGTGACATGTATGAGATATCTGTACTTTAGATTCAGTGTTGGGACAAAATAGGGATTCACAGTTGGACACCAGGAGCAGGCAGTTCTACAGGAGAGGGATTAACTTAGTTTGTCCCAGTCAATATGCTTTGAAAATGAACAGTTTTGAGGAGTGCAGAGGTGGCTCAGCTGCGTAAGCACAAGAACCTGTGTTTGATCCCCAGAACCCATGTATAAAATGATGTGTGGGTTGTCCACACTGTAACCCTTATCCCAGGGAGTCAGAGTCTCGAGGAACCTAGGGCTTGCTGACCTGTCCAACTCAGCAAAACAGATGAGTATGAACCTGGGTTCAGCAAAGGACCTTCTATCTCTGTAAACAAAGTGGAGAGTGATCAAGGAAAAAAACCCTAGCATCATCTTTTGGTACACATGTGTATGCATGTACACACACATAGATGAATAGGATACCTGTCAAAGTGATGGAAACTTCTCAGTAGGAAAAAAACTTTGATTGAGTATAGATTGCATTATTTCCAGGATCTGAAATATTTGAAAATTAACTTGTGTTTTAATTAGGACTAGAATAATGGCCCCTTTGCATCTCTAGTAATTGGGTGCCAAACACAGGTGTGAAATTCACTAGCATTTGGAATAGAATTTTGAGCTTAGGCCAGAAAGTAAATTGGTAGGGCTGAGGATCAGGCAAAAGTGAAGTGGCTGGGAGTGGAGGCTGGCGTGCCTAATGAACATTTGCTGGGCAGCTATCCTCTTGAAACTGACAGTTTGAAGTCTCCCTGATAAGCCCAGGACCCTAAATGAATATCTCCTTATAGGTGACTTGTGAGAAAGCTCCGTCAGCTCCTGGATCTCTTATGACCAGGGCAACATTTAATTGGGGCTGGCTTATACATTCAGAGGTTCAGTTCATTATCATTAAGTCAGGAGCATAGCAATATCCAGGCAGGCATGGTGCAGGAGAAGCTGAGAGCTCTATATCTTTATTGGAAAGCTGCTAGCAAAATACTGGCTTCCAGGCAGCTAGGATGAGGGTTTTAAAGCCCCCCCACACAATGACACACCTACTCCTACAGGACCACACCTTCTAATAGTGCCACTCCCTGGGCTGAGCATATACAACCCCCACCACAGTCTCCTTCAGACATAGACACTAGGAACATAAGGCTCACCAGGTTGTCGGGAGACATCCAAATTTTCTTGAGTACTGATTTTTCAGAACAGAGTGTGGTAGGTGGTTTTAGTAGAGATCCTCCCACCCCCCCAAAAGAAACAAGTCACCCTGAGCATTGGGAACGATAGCTATGGAGCAGTCTCTATATCTGCGGTGTTCCATGGCTTTATCTGTTAGGGTACATAGTGGACATCGATTTTCCACTTGTATCTTCTATACCAGTGTTTACTTGGTGGACTTTCTTTCAGGGCAGGACTTTGCAGGGACCATCTTTAGAAATGATAGTGTCAGAATCCCCCCCTCCCCAACCATCCATTTTCTCTGCTCTTTTGATGAGTCTGTTTTTGCAACAGTCCGTGTTTATTTGGTTCCAGTATCTGGACAGAGTTGTATGTATTTTTAGTTCACATTAGCAAGTGAGAGCCATCCCATGCCACTCTCTAACATGAGTGAGCAGGGAGTGGAGCATAAGTGCCTGAGGGATTGAGGGAGGAAGATCTAGAGAGCACACGGCTGTGTGGGTGGTTCATAGCAAAAGACCTAGTAAGGACTGGTCGGGTTCTGCTCTGTTCTAGGCTGAGTTCCCTCAGCCTTGATGCTTAGATACAGACTTAGTTTAGTTCTGTGTTCACCCCCACCCCTGCCTTGCTCTTGCTCTGTGTGTGTGTGTGTGTCTACAGCATATATGTGTGCATGAGCCTGAATATATGACTAGTCAACTTCAGGTGTCTTCCTTAGTCTCTGTTCACCTTGTCTTTTGAGACAGGGATGTTTGCCACTCAGACTAGGTTGACTGACAAGCCAACAGGCATCTGCTTGTATCCACCTCACATATTTTGCTGGTTAGTTTTTATGTCAGCTTGACCTGGACCAGAGTCCTTTGGGAAGAGCCACCCTCAATTGAGAAAACAGATTGCTCTATGGACAGGCCTGTGATGTATTTTAATTAGCGATTGATGTGGGAGGGCCCAACTCACTGTGGGCCACCCCTTGCCTGGTGGTCCTGGGTGCTATAGGAAAGCAGATAGAGCAAGCTGTGAATATAAGCCAGTAAACAGAATTCCTCCAATCCCTGCCTTGTTTGAATTCCTGCCCTGGCTTCCTTCAGCCATGGAAATGTGACCTAAGAGTTGTAAACTAAAAGAAACCTTTCCTTCCCAAGTTGTTTGTAGTCATGATGTTTTATCTCAGCAGTAGGAACTCTGAATAATACACAGATTATAGGTGTGTGCCACCATATCTGGCTTTTTCTACATGGCTTCTGGGAATCAAGTCTGATGGCCCATGCTTACATGGAAATAACTGAGCTATCTCCCTGGTCTTGTTTATATTCTTATACTGTGGAAATGTTCTTGTCAAGAGCATGAGAGAGCATACCCATGACAGTCACATTGCATATCCCTCCTCTTATCATTTCCATAGATGTTCTGTTGGACAGAGTAAGCCATCTGGCCGTGACCATTATCAGTGAGCTATGTTTTCCCTGCCTGACAAATTAACACAAGTTCAGTCATTTCAGACGGCACACATCTGTATCCCATTTCTGTGAGTCTGGAGTCCAGACATGGCTCAGCTAGAGCCTCTGCTCAGGGTCTCACAGTGGACAGAGACGAGGTTAGTGAAGCTGGTTATTCCAGGGAGGTTCTGCTGGGGAAGTCCAGACCTCCTTGCTCTTTCTTTGCAACTCTGGAACTCGGGGCAGGCAGCTCCATTCCAGAGGTGAGCAGCATGGATGCCCTATTCTTAGGTGGTCCTGTGAGTGTAATCTCACACACCCAACAGTGATGTCTAGAAACAAATGTGGGCTCTGTCCACACTTGAGGGTGAGTTTTAGAAAGGCAGAGCACACAAGGAGGTGAGGGCTCTGGGAGCCGCTTTAAAGGGTAAGCTTCACAAATGTTTGCTGGATAATGGTCTCTGCCACAAGCCTCTGGTGATGACTGTGAATAGGACTGAGGAAAAGATGTATGTATGCTTGTTCTGAGAGGCACTGCAACGGTGTTTTCGTTGGAGGACACCTTGGGGAGAACTAAGCACAAAGCTGGCCTGGGAAGTTAGGAAACACTTCAGGGAGTGGAATTTGATTTCCTGGTAGAAATTTGAAAGCTGAAAAGAGAGAGTGGGGGAGAAAGAACTATCGGAACAAATGTATCCCGTACCATATTTAGCTACTTTCTTCTTCAGTATCAGATATAACCATCACTGTCTCCTTTGGGGACCAGGGGAGGCTGGCCACAATCCAGTTAAACCTATTATCCACCTTCATAATGGTGTCCACATCTTTCTTCCGTGGGCATGGCCACAGTCGCCAAGGTAGTAATGCCTACTTAACAAATGCATGGCTGGCTTGCTGTCTGTTTGGATTTGGGGTCTCCGTGTTCTACCCTTGCTTCTCGGTTTTCAGAGTTCTGTTCCATAATTAAAAATGCAAATGCCGTGGTAATTTTAGTCTGTAAAGAATTCATCAGTTGCATTAGGCATTCCTTTCCCTCTGCAAACTCTCTTTGTACCTATAAGAAGATGGGTCCAGAATTCAAGCTCACAAGAGTGTATGTCTAGGTTCAATTTGTATTGGAAGGAGAAGGTGGACTAGTAGGCTGTAAGGATGAGACCCATTTCAGATATTTGGTACACTTTAGTAGCCACCAGGCATTCCTTTTGGATACCAGAATCTGTGGATGCCCAAGTTCCTTATATAATGTTAAAGAATATTTGCATATAAAAATCTATGAACATATGCCCGTATACTTTAAATCCTGTCTAGGTTTGTAACACCTAACACCATATGATCCCCATGTAACTTATCAGTATGCTTAATTATGTACAGACTCAGAATAACAACAGTTTAAAAGTTAGTAATGAGTTGGTGAAATGGCTCAGTTGGTAAAGGTACTTGTTGCCAAGTACCTGAGCAGTGGAAGGAAAAGGTTGGTCTCTCTAGCACCAAGAGGTTGCATTCTCACAATTTTAATGAGTCATTTGATAAAGCCCCAAACTTCTAAAAAGTTAAGGTGGCAGAGAGATTGCAAAGGGGTTAAGCACACCGACTTTTCTTCCTGAGAACCTGGGTTCAATTCCCAGGACCCACCTGTTGTCTCAACCTTCTGTTAGCTCCAGTCCCAGGAGATCTGATGCCCTCCTGTGGCCTCTGTGGGCACTGCATATACATGATGCAGTGGTATGCCTGCCTGTCAAACACCCATACATATAAAAACACATAGTAAAAATAAACAAAAAAAAAATTAAGTCGTGATCTTAACAGCTTCCTTCCCACCCCCAATATTTTCTACCCATGGCCTGCTGAGCCCCAGGAATAACCCTATCTCCAAACCCACTGCATCTGTCCCTCAGGACTGCCATTCAGAGATCACGGGGCTGTAGTTGACGTGGTAGAAATAAATGACTTAGGAAAGCAAACAGAAAACAGCAGTGCAGAATATAAAGTAGTGGTAGCTACTGACTGCCAGCTGCCCTCTTGTGTTTGGCTTGTCTTGGATCAAAACAATACATTAAGTCAATGGTTAAATTTAAGGTAAAATAATATTTATAATTTCTGTTTTTCTGGACTGTGGTGGCACACACCTTTCTGGTGTTTGTTTGTTTGTTTGTTTTTTTCTTTTTTTTCTTTTAAACCTTTATAGATTTGTTGTGACTTTCCCATCATGCAGTGCAGTCCTACTCTTCTCCCTGTCCCTTTACACACACACACACACACACACACACACACCACCACCACCACCACCAACAACAACAACAACATCAACAACAAAACAAAGCATAGAAAACGTCTCATCGTGAAAGCTGTAGTGTGTCACAGTGTTCCCCACAGTGTACCTTTCTGCCTGCACATCTTCACTTGAGAATGTTCATTGCTTGAGATATCCGGTTTCTGTGATACTATCAATATTGGACCCTCATCAGGATTCCTCCCCAATATCCTGTTGTTTCCCTGTGTGCTGGAGATCCTGTAGATTTAGAACAGCAGGGCTGGCCTTTTCATGGGTCTCAGCCTTCCACAGATAATACAGGTTTTGAGATGGGCTGATTCAGAGTCCTGGATCTGGGCCTGGGTGGTAGTTGAGCTGGTCAGCCTGCTGGCTCTACCTCATCTTCACCACCAGGGGGAGCGCTCCAGCACTGCTCCATCTAGAGGTGTCCACACCTTTAATTTCAGCACTCAGGAGGCAGAGGTAGGTGATTTCAGAGTTCAAGGTCAGCCTGGTCTACAGAGTGAGTTCCAGGACAGTTGGGGTTACACAGAGAAACGCTGTCTGGAAAACCAAAACCAACCAAACTAAACAAAAGAAAGGAAGGAAGGAAAGAAAGAGTGAGCTAGGAATGGATAATTCAGTTGGTAAAGTTCTTACTGTGCACACACATAGGGAACTAAGTTTGATCTCCAGCACCCATGTTAAAACAAAACAAAACACTGGCAATGATAATCCCAATATAAAGAAATAGAGACAGGCAAATTCTGGGGCTTGCTGGCCAGCCAGTCTAGTCTAGTCAGTGAGCCCCAGGTCCTACTTAGGTTCGGTCATAAGTTAAGTGGCACCTGAGGGACAACATCCAAGTTGACTTCTGCCTTCCACGTGCATCTGTACATGTACCCATAGAAACATGAGAATACACATACATACTCACACACACACTGAAGGTAAATTGGAGAGCATTCTCTGGCCTGTTGGAACCTAGAACCCCTCCCCTACCATCTTAGAGCCTACTTGTTGAATGTCTTCCTGGGCCCTACCCTGACTGGCTCAGTCTTCATAAACAGCACACTTACCATATTCTCCTAGATGGTCATTCTCAGACCAGTGAGTGGGGACAGGGATGGTTGTGCAACCTGTGTCCTCACCCTGTATACCAAGAGTATCAAGTTAGCAGGCCTGCAGAAGCTCCACTTACACTTAGCACAAATAAATGTATCAGCTACCATAAGGGAGAAACACACAAGGCCCACCACGAAGGTCCAAGCCAGGTGTCCTGTTTCTATGGACCTCCAAGTCCCACTATACCATGCATCTATGATGGGCCAGAAATCTGTAGGACAGGGCCCAGAATACAGCAGAATAAAATCTACATCATTATTGAACTAAAGCAAATCTTCAAATACTACACACACACACACACACACACACACACACACACATATGCACACACACACATGCACACACACAAGCAGTCAAGCTACAGAAGCCAGTATTGCAAGAGAAGACTAAGTGTTAGCATTTGGACCAAAGGTGTCTTTTGTATGTTAGTAGAGAGCATGCTAAACTCCCATCATCTCTGTACAGATCCTCATGATATGGGGCCTCTGGAAATGCAATTTCTAGACTCCTCATTAAGACTTCTTTTGTCTCAGTCATCCTTTGAATCTACTTTGGTGGTGTTTTTATTTTATTCCTCACTGGGGTGGGGAAAATAGGAAGAAAAGAAAAAGACCAGTTTTAAATTGGCACAAGCCTTAATCTAGGTTGATTGGGATGTGTAGGGATTAGTCACTGTTGCTAATGAATATTTAAATCTCCTTTGGCTTTCTTGGCAAAAGAGCTCATCAGAGTTTTCAAAGCCCAGATTTGAATGATTGGCCCATCACAGCCTGGCCTGAGAAACAAGTAAGCTGGTACAATAGTTCCCTCTCTTGAAGCCAGGTCTCACCTCCACACTGCCAATGGGTTTTCCCAAAGGGCGCTTGATGGCTTTCCCATCCTCGGAAATCATCATCATCAATCATGAAAGTATCGCAGCCCACCTTCAGCTAAAGCCAGAAAAGTGGTGTTGCTGGTTTGGGGCAAGCCGATCTAATTCTGTAGAACACTGGCTGAAAAAAACCAGAGGAAAGAATAGGAACTGGGCAGATTTGGAAACCAAGGCCCAGGGGAGATCTGGAGCGGATCCCAGAAGGCCACTGAAGTTACCAAAACTGAAATTAAGGACCTTGTCAGCCACCTTGTTGGGGAATGACTTTCACCTCATCACGGGCAGTGGAAGATTGGTTTTCATCACTTGCTTGGATTTCATGACACCCATAAATGTACAGTTACTGCGTGGAAACAGTTGAGCAGTGGTCCTGGTGAGGTGGGAGCACTTTCATAGTTAGTCTTGCCTCTGATCATCCTCCCATTGATACATGTTGGGAGCAAAAATCCACAGTCAGTAAAGGGATAGTAATGTTAAGGGGGACAGTAATGTTGGAAAATGCTCACTTTTCTGTCACTATGCTGGCATCTAGCGGTGTTTATGCATGTATGTATCTGTGAATGTATGGATGTTCATATGTGTTGTGTGTGTGTAGTATGTGCATGCACATACATGTGTGAATATATACATAGCATGCCTAGACAGTCAGTGGTGGTATGGAAAAGAAGGAGCTGTAGGCTGGTAGCTAGTGCTAATGTCCTGGAACAAGAGTCAGCTATATCTCTATTTTAAAAAGCCAGTAGGAATAGTGGCCTGCATGCTTCAGAAGCAGGAGGGAACTTTCGAGACTGCACCAACAGCTACCTGATTTGAAACAGTACATTTACAGACCTGTTAACTTTCATGTTCTTGGACCAATCCAACCAAAACATTTGCCAGTCACCCCCTTAAAATGTCAGTTTTCACATTTGGTGAGGTGAGGGGAAACTGCCTTCTCTACCAATCTTTACAGCTGTTCTTACTACAAAGGGAAGCTCAGTGTTGTACAAAATGATGAAAGCATCATTGTTTAAGCAAGTGGTTTGCTCAAGCACTACCTTAACTTGATTTTTCTACTTTTCTCATTATACTGTGAAAATCCTATCTTGTGTGTGGCCTTGATGACATGTGAACAGGAAGCTGATGAAATAGTGATATGATACAGTCTTGCATATCAGCAAGGACATGCACATATTCATACATGTATTCACATGCACATACTACACACATGAACATCTGTACATTCATAGACACATATATGCAGAGAAAACATGCTAGGTTGGCTTTGTACCCCCGAGCCACATCTCCAGCTTTGTTTAATTTTTGGTATGATTTTTAATTTGAGACAGAATCTCACTAAACTGCTCAGGCATGAAGAGAACTTTCGATCCTCCTGCCTCGGCTTCCCACACAGACATCAGAACCATCAGTATATGCTACATTTGGCTTGTGAGGCTGAGTGTTGTTGCTGTTTGTTGGGGGGAGGTTAGTGTCATGCCACTTGATTAGGATGGTATATATAGAAGATTATCTCTGTCTCATATGTAAAAGTCAAGGAAGAATGATGTGCTCTGGGCTAGGGAGCTGGAGGAACTGGTCTGGACCCTAATTGTTCTGATGACCAAAGCCACATCCTTCCAAACCTTTGCCACCAGCACCTAACCAGATTATAGAAAGGAAGTGAGACCTTGAAAGATCACTACAAAAGAGGTCTCTCTCTCCAAACACAGTTCACTCGCTCAGAGCTCTGCCAGTATAGCCGCAGAGCCTAAGTCCTGAGAACAAATGGCCATTTCAGATGCCCAGATTCTGTTGTAAAAATCCACTTCCTGTTTGAGCAACATTCCACAGCTAGCTGCCCTTCCCACCCCCCCAACTGTGATTTATGGTTGCTTTTTCTTGAGGGTGTTCATGGTTGCCCCTTCTCTTTTAGCAATCGATCCACTCCTAGCAACCATGACCGGATACAGCGTCTACGGCAAGAGTTCCAGCAAGCCAAACAGGATGAGGATGTGGAAGACCGGCGCCGTACCTACAGCTTTGAGCAATCTTGGGTGAGTGTTTGGTCCCTCTGCCCAGCAAATAGGCTAATAGCTGCCCTGAAAGAGAGGCCCCTGAGCTATGACCTCAGTCCTTTATGAAATAAGACAAGATGGAGCCAAATCCCTCTGACCTTTAGCATTCTGACCTTTCCCTCATTTCCATCTGGGTTCCATCATTGCTAATCTCATTTTGTATCTTGTTCTACCATCTGTCTGCTGTGTAATAGGTTCAAAATAGCCATATGATGAGACACCACCACAGACTGTCTGCTCTCTATCCACTGCGTTTGCTCTTAGGTTTACTCAATGCCTTTTCGTAGAGCAGAGCCAATGTAAGTTCAGCTCATGATCCTTTGTGTCTTTGAAACAGAAATTGGTAATTCTTGGTTCTCTAACCTCCCTTGATACTTTTTGTTTTGTTCTGTTCTGTTTTATTGAGACAGGGCCTCATATAGCCCAGGCTACCCCTATTCCCATCCCCCATCTATATAGTCAAGAATAACCTTGAACTCCTGATCCTCCTGCCTCTGTCTCCCATGGATGGTATACACATGCATCATCATGTCTGTTAGCTGTGGTTGCTGGTCATCAAACCCAGGACTTCACGCATCCCGGGCAAGCACTCTCTACCAGCTGAGCCACATCCCCAGTCCTGTCAAGTATTTGTCGAATTCCTGTTTGTCTGTTTTCACCTCTCTTCTCATCCATCCCGTGTGCGGCCATTTCAGTGATCTCCACAGAACAAAACTGTGGCTGCTACTCCTGCGTCCTGCATCTGCATTGGTGGCACATCTGGGTAGAGAGATGGTAACAGAGTTGGGGTTGGAGACAGGAAAGGTTTGTTTGGAAGGCTTTCTGGAGAGGGTGGGAATGAGTCAGTAAGAGCTGCTCACAGAGGCAAACACCCCTCTGGGCTTTAAAACTTCAAGCCCTGGTGGTAGGTCCGCCCCCATTGACTGTCTGGAGGACTAAGAGAGAAGGAAACAAATTTGTAGAGAAACTCTGATTGAGATGGGAGAGACCAACAGGTAAAAGGCCAGGATGTGCTTCAGTCCTGATGAAAATTCTGGGGTCAGAGCTATTTAGTCTGAGTAGGGGGACCTGTGCAGCTAGAAGATGGGTCACCCCAGTAGCTCAAGAGTATGTAAGAATGGCCAGATGCCTAAGAACTATAGTGGGGCAGCTGTGCTGTCCTTGTACTTGAGGCACAGAAGCTGAGGAGCCATGCCCAGAGGTTAATGAGTCCCTTCAAAACAGTTCTTGGAATAAAATGCATTGTACCAGATTTCTGGATAGGTTGGAGGAAGGATGGTGTTAGAAAAGACTTGAGTTAGGCACATGGTCCTCCTTGACCAGAGGAAGGCTGGACCTCCCAGCTGAGGTGAATCTGACAGGTGGCTGGTTTGAGGGAAGAGTGGACCAAGATAGAGATCTAGAAAGAGTGCAGCCATGCCCACCTTCCTTCTGGACTCTCAGAGTGAACTTCCAGCCCTTCTTGCTCCTAATACCCAAGTCATCAAGTGTACTGGGCAAAGCAAGAGACCTTCAAAGGTTTCTGATCAAGGAGCTTAATGATCGTATGGAAGATTGATTTGGAAGGAAAGTCCTGCATTAGGGAAATAGCCCTCACCTTGGATCAAGTGAGGAAGACCAGCCTTAGAATGGCCAGTGGTGGTGTGAGACCTGTGTTCAGGTGTGAAAATGTCCCAAGTCCATCCTTGCCTGACCTTGGGTGTTATAAACCAATCCAACATCTAAACAACTATCCAGTTTTCTTCTGGAGCTGTTCTGCTCTTAGAGGTATTTTCTTTATAAGGGATCTGATTTATTCTCTGGTAAATTGAGTCATCCCTGTAGCAACAGGATGAAACAGTGATAATGGACTGGCGTTGTTTGGTGTGATTGACTCCATCTCTCCCTAAGAGGTTCCCTAAAGAAGGGTTCTCATGTGATGTGTAGTAAATAGATAGTTAACTACATCTGAAGAGAGTACCAGGCACAGTGTGAAGCCAAAGGGGAGCACAGCCACCACAGATGGAAGCAGTTGTCACACACTCCGCTCTAACCTGTAAGCCTCTGCACAGCTTGACAGTCCCACAGTTTGCTATGAGGCACACTGTTAGTTATCCAGGAATGTGGCTTTTAGTCCAGTATCTTCCCTGCATTCATTTTTTCAGTTAATGACTTGATTTGTAAACTCCCTGAATGCTCACAGTGTCCCGCCATCATGCAGTATGAAAGAACAAAGCCCTGATAGAAAACTGTGTATTCTTAAAACTGTGCAGTGGAGCTGATGCAAAGAAAGCCATTCTCAATCCTCCTGCCTCAACCTCTCGAGTACCCGGATTACAGGTGTGGATACCACTCCTGGCTTCCAACCAAAAAATGGTCACATTGTACCTGCAGGATGGAACTTCAAGTTTGAGTTCAAGTGACTTTCTCTCAGTGTAGGGTATTTTCATTGAGAGAATTTGGAAGGATTTTTATAGAGGTCTGAATGAGGAAGTATCTGTGATTCAGGTGTTTCCTGTCTCTTTAATGGGAGCAATCACTCTAGAGAAAAGATCGGAGAAGACCTTGCACTTTGGAAATTCAACTACGGAGGGTCATAGGTCAGATTACAGTGTGCCAGGAGCCATTGTAACTTGTATATCAGAGGTTGATCTTTTTATTTTTTATTTTATATCAGAGGTCTCTCCCATGTGTTTGCTGACCTGGTAGAATTACCCACCCCCACCCGCTCCCCCCATACTGGGAAGGTGTGAGAGGGTGGTCTCAATGTAACAGTCCACACTCATTTTATTGTTAAAGAACATCAAGTTCATCTTTCACGTGCATGGAAAACATAGCACATACAAGCTGAAGTCACAGTGTAGCCAGATGTATCGAATAGTTTTGTAGTCAACAACTCCATCTACAGATGTATCTCATAGTTTCCTAGTCAACAATTTCATCTACAAATGTATCGCATAGGGAGTTTCCTAGCCAATGACTCCATCTACAGAGCTTCCTGCAGCAAAAATTACTGCAAGTAGCCCCAAAACCTCATCTATTTTGGAAATGTTCAGTGTAGACTCCAGCAGTGTGGAACGCACCTGCTCGTGGGCCTTTGTTCAAGGCAGTATCTGAGTTGGAGAGAGCTGGTTTGTGGCACAAAAGGCCTTTAGAAGAGCACAGGCCCAGAAAATTTCTGAGCTCTGTCATTGGAAAGTATTCCCTCTCAGGCTGAGGAAGAGGAAAGCGGGTTCTTCCCCACCCATGCAGGTGCCACCTAAACAAAGCCTTAACTCTTCCCTAAGGTAACTTAATGCAAGTTACTGAGTAGCTGGGGCGCTGGGGTGTTCGTTATTATGGTGTCCCTGGTTTAGATGGAACCTACAGTTGCTCAAAGAGTTAAATCGCAGACTGTACACACACAAGAGTACAGAATGTCAAGGGCCCCAGGAAACTCACAGGCGATGTGCTGGCTGGAAGAAATTGAGAAGTAGGATAACAGTGACTTTAACAATATTGCTAATTCCTTTCCATTGCCAGTCTGTAGTGACCAGAAGTACATTAATCCTTCAAGGAAAAAACTGTTCCTGTGCAGTGTGAATGTCCTCATCCTTCCTGAGCTGGCTTTGTTCCTTGCACTCTTTAAACGAACCGAAAATCTGCCTTTTCTTCCATCTTACTGAAAGGTGTGGGCTTAAAGTGCTTCTTTCTATCTTACCAGTGCTTTGTCAGGTCTAATCAGGAGCCCAGTACAAGGCAGGGTTGATCTGCCTCCCTGGTTGCTTCCCACAGGTCAGGGGATTTGAGAACTGCAGGTTTGATTTTGTTGTCATTGCATTAATGACTTGCAAGACATCTGCTGCTTCTGCTTCCTAGAAGCATCAGCCTCTCCCCATGACTGCAGTTCATACTGCACGGAGAGTCCTTTCCTTGGAAAGCTATTTTAGCAGCAGAGGGCTATCAATTCCTTATGGAGAAAGCCCCTTGCAATACAGCAAAGTAGACCCCTTGCTTTAGGCTCCATAACCACCTCTGTAGGCAAATGTATATGTGTCCATGGGCTGTGCCCCCTTCAGAGGAGGCATGCTCGGTGCTATGAGCTGATGATGCTAATGGCTTGCTCTGTAGATCTATACCTAGTTCTCAAGGTCCTTCAGGTAGGAAAATATCACAGACGGGAGCACTGATGGGGGGACTGCATGGAATTGCCAAAGCACACCTTTATAGAGCATTCAGGGGAAACGGTGTTCTGAGGACTCCTCAGCTTTTAAAAAAGTTGTTGGTAGCACTGAAGCTTCCTAGAATTCAGAACCCACAAGAGTTTGACAGAACAAGAGTTTGGCAGAGGACCAAGACCCCAAAACAGACAAACAGTTGTCTTAGTTGTACCACCCTGAAAGCCCCCCAATCCCATCTGATCTGGGAGGTTAAACCGGGCCAAGTGTAGTTTGTATTGGATGGGAGATAGACATAAGATAGCTTCACTGTGGTTAAAGTTGTAAATAAGGGAACTATAGAAGATAATGACCATCATTAGCAGTAGCTGAAGTTAATCAGAGTGAATAATTTGTGTGACTTAATTGGATAAGACTTCTTTCTACCCACTATCAGACCCTTAAATTGTCATTTTAAGCAGTATGGAATACATATGATAGTTATGCATGTTTAGCTTGCTAAATAAGGACCCACTGTCTTAAAGTGATTTTTTTTTTGTCATTAGTTTTATCTAGAACACACACACTTTTATTTTTTTCTATATATGCCTTGAGCACATGTGAAATTTGGAAAGTTTTATTGTGCATATTCAGGTAGAAAATAGAAAACCTCCAAATGGTCATTTATAAGAATTATACATGGTCTGTATGTATATATGCATACTTCACACTATCTTCCTATCTGAAATTAAATGACCAAGTATGTTCTAAATTATGAAGTTTGTATGTAACTATCATAAACTAACAATTATTTATTGCTACCTTTATAATAATCTGTAAAAAGTTACATATTGCCTAGTTCTTATTACTACTGAAACTTTCCATTGTATCTACCTAGTCTTCCTCATTTGTCTGATAATTATTTTAGCTAGTTTTCTTTGTGTTTTACTTTTGTAAATAACCAAAGAATAATTTTAATTAGCTGCAAGGAATGCTTACTTGATGCAAATTCAGTGGCACTCTGTGGAGGTCTTTCAAAGATTTTTCTTTCCCAGAGTGAAACCAGCATTTTTCAGCTTTCTCAGACCTGAAGTAGCATCTTTTCTGATCATGATAAAGACCAGTGTTTGCAGCTCACTTAGAAAAGGAAAAGGTGTTTGTACTTGAAGTCCTAGCCAGAGCAATTCGACAACAAAAGGAGATCAAAGGGATACAAATTGGAAAAGATGAAGTCAAAATATCACTTTTTGCAGATGATATGATAGTATATATAAGTGACCCTAAAAATTCCACCAGAGAACTCCTAAACCTGATAAACAGCTTCGGTGAAGTAGCTGGATATAAAATTAACTCAAACAAATCAATGGCCTTTCTCTACACAAAGAATAAACAGGCTGAGAAAGAAATTAGGGAAACAACACCCTTCTCAATAGTCACAAATAATATAAAATATCTTGGCGTGACTCTAACTAAGGAAGTGAAAGATCTGTATAATAAAAACTTCAAGTCTCTGAAGAAAGAAATTCTAGAAGATCTCAGAAGATGGAAAGATCTCCCATGCTCATGGATTGGCAGGATCAACATTGTAAAAATGGCTATCTTGCCAAAAGCAATCTACAGATTCAATGCAATCCCCATCAAAATTCCAGCTCAATTCTTCAACAAATTAGAAAGGGCAATCTGCAAATTCATCTGGAATAACAAAAAACCTAGGATAGCAAAAACTCTTCTCAAGGATAAAAGAACCTCTGGTGGAATCACCATGCCGGACCTAAAGCTTTACTACAGAGCAATTGTGATAAAAACTGCATGGTACTGGTATAGTGACAGACAAATAGACCAATGGAATAGAATTGAAGACCCAGAAATGAACCCACACACCTACGGTCACTTGATCTTCGACAAGGGAGCTAAAAACATCCAGTGGAAGAAAGACAGCATTTTCAACAAATGGTGCTGGCACAACTGGTTGTTAACATGTAGAAGAATGCGAATCGATCCATTCCTATCTCCTTATACTAAGGTCAAGTCTAAGTGGATCAAGGAACTTCACATAAAACCAGAGACACTGAAACTTATAGAGGAGAAAGTGGGGAAAAGCCTTGAAGATATGGGCACAGGGGAAAAATTCTTGAATAGAACAGCAATGGCTTGTGCTGTAAGATCGAGAATTGACAAGTGGGACCTCATGAAACTGCAAAGCTTCTGCAAGGCAAAAGACACCATCAATAAGACAAAAAAACCACCAACAGATTGGGAAAGGATCTTTACCTATCCTAAATCAGATAAGGGACTAATATCCAATATATATAAAGAACTCAAGAAGGTGGACTCCAAAAAGTCAAATAACCCCATTAAAAAATGGGGCTCAGAACTGAACAAAGAATTCTCACCTGAGGAATACCGAATGGCAGAGAAGCACCTGAAAAAATGTTCAACATCCTTAATCATCAGGGAAATGCAAATCAAAACAACCCTGAGATTCCACCTCACACCAGTCAGAATGGCTAAGATCAAAAATTCAGGTGACAGCAGATGCTGGCGAGGATGTGGAGAAAGAGGAACACTCCTCCATTGTTGGTGGGATTGCAAGCTTGTACAACCACTCTGGAAATCAGTCTGGCGGTTCCTCAGAAAACTGGACATAGTACTACCGGAGGATCCAGCAATACCTCTCCTGGGCATATATCCAGAAGATGTCCCAACCGGTAAGAAGGACACATGCTCCACTATGTTCATAGCAGCCCTATTTATAATAGCCAGAAGCTGGAAAGAACCCAGATGCCCCTCAACAGAGGAATGGATACAGAAATTATGGTACATTTACACAATGGAGTACTACTCAGCTATTAAAAAGAATGAATTTATGAAATTCCTAGCCAAATGGCTGGACCTGGAGGGCATCATCTTGAGTGAGGTAACACAATCACAAAGGAACTCACACAATAGGTATTCACTGATAAATGGATATTAGCCCAAAACTTAGGATACCCAAGATATAAGATACAATTTGCTAAACGCATGAAACTCAAGAAGAATGAAGACCAAAGTGTGGACACTGTGCCCCTTCTTAGAATTGGGAACAAAACACCCATGGAAGGAGTTACAGAGTTAAAGTTTCGAGCTGTGATGAAAGGATGGACCATCTAGAGACTGCCATATCCAGGGATCCATCCCATAATCAGCTTCCAAACGCTGACACCATGGCATACACTAGCAAGATTTTGCTGAAAGGACCCAAAGATAGCTGTCTCTTGTGAGACTATGCAGGGGCCTAGCAAACACGGGAGTGGATGCTCACAGTCAGCTATTGGATGTATCACAGGGCTCCCAATGGAGAAGCTAGAGAAAGTACCCAAGGAGCTAAAGGGATCTGCAACCCTATAGTTGGAACAACATGATGAACTAACCAGTACCCCGGAGCTCTTGTCTCTAGCTGCATATGTTTCGAAGGATGGCCTGGTCAGCCATCACTGGGAAGAGAGGCCCATTGGACTTGCAGACTTTGTGTGCCCCAATATAGGGGAATGCCAGGGCCAGGAGAGTGGGAGTGGGTGGGTAGGGAAGTGGGGGGCGGTGTGGGGGACTTTTGGGATAGCATTGGAAGTGTAGTTGAGGAAGATATGTAATAAAAAATGTTAAAAATTAAAAAAAAAAAGAAAAGGAAAAGGTGTATGTTGTGTTTTTAAGGAAGAGATTCCATTGTGCTCTCTAACAACCAACTACTCTCCTCTGTCTTACAGCATCTTTTCTTATTTAGACCAGGCACTTGGGGCTCTTTTTTTTTTTTTTTATGTAAAAGGTCATTTCTTTTAACCAGTTTCATTACAAACAAGATTTAGATGATTTTATAATTTGCAGCTAAAGCAGCTTTGCTTCTTTGCCTGAATTTCAGGGTTGGGACACTTTGCTGGCACAGTGGCTTTTCTGTACAACTGTGTGTGTGTGTGTGTGTCTTCCTATGTTTGAGTGTGTGCATGTCTGTGTGTCTGTGTCTGGTGTATGCTAGTGTGTGCCAGAGGTCGCTGTAGACAATGCCTTCATTACTCTCCACCACATTTTGAGACAGAATCTTTCACTGAACCAGGAGCTGCAAATGGGCTGGCCTGGTGTCCTGCAGGCCCTGGAGATCTGAACTCAGGCCGTCATACTTGTTCAACAAATACTCTACTCACACCACCAAACACACACTTTGTTGTTTCTGGTGGCCATGTTTGAAAGCGTGGACTCCTCTGTGGGGGTTACAGGTTCTCTCCTCCTCCTGTCATTGTTTTTGTAATTTTTGACAGATACATGGCTGTGCTTCTGTGATGGGGACTGAGGTGCAGCCTTTGAAGGTAGTATTGCTCCTCATCGACTGTTCTCGTTATACTTATGAGATCTGCATTGAACCTTTGAGAGGTTACTCTGTATGTGCGCCTGTGTGTGTGTATGTGTGTGTGTTATCATGTATGTGCAGGTGCATCTGTGTGCATCTGGAGGCCAAACAACCTCGGTTATTCTTGAGCACCACCCATGCTCTTTTAGTTGAGACATGGTTTCTGGCTGAACCTGGAGCTCACTGCTTTGGTTCATGTGTGCAAACCTGGCAGTTCAAGATCCTCTTCTTCCTTCTTTTTCCTTCTTCCTCCCCTCTTCCTCCTTATTCTTTTCTCTCTCCTCCTTCTCATCACTGGTTCTGGGTTTGGAAGTCATCAACTGAGTTATCTCCCAAGCTTCAGGTTACTTTAAATTTCCGAACAAGTGTAAAGGTTGCCAGAGTGATTTTGTTGACTTGTTGCTATGCACTAGTCATGTATACTTCCTTCTCTAAGACACGTGGCCTATTAGAGTTGCCTCTCAAAGACGAAGGCGACTGTCGTGACTGGCATGCCATTTTGCAGGTTTGGAAGAAGGGGGTGTGAAATAAGGATGAGGCTGAAGCTTCTGTCTGATTAGATGAGGCATCAGTCTGTCAGCACCTCAGTCATTCGCTTGTGCGTGCTGCAGCCCCCGTGTTGATCATTCCTGGAGCCTGCCAGAGCTTCAGTATATACTTACAACTGACAAGGTTTGAATGGTGTCAGAAAGTGCACAGTTGAAGAAACAAAAGCCCTTCAACTTTTTCCCCCTCTGTCAGAATCAAATTTTCAGGCCGTTGGGAGAAACAACTTAAAAATATACCTGCGTTTCTGTAAGATCTTCCATTTTCTTTTCACGTCCCTGCAAGCAGTGTGTCAGAAAACAGCGTGAGCTTAAATTGCTGCTTACTAAATCCCATCACAGAATGCCAGCGCCTTCCTGACATGTGTGGGTAGCTCATGATGGTGAGGAGGAAGGAGATGGGGCACTTTGGGGGTACGGTGTGAACCATGCAGTTTTCACTGTATATTTTCCCTGACTGGTGATGTTCCCAAAGCTCCGGCGGATGCACTACCACCCAGTAGTTTAGTGGCATCCTGCCTCATGGAAGGGAGAGAAGATGTCTGTCTTCATTAACGTAGAGGATACTGTGTGCATAAAAGCAGGAACTTACTGGGTAAAATCAATCAATCATTCTGTCTGTCTGTCTATCTACCTACCTACCTATCATCTCTCTTTCTCTCTCTCTCTCTCTCTCTCTCTCTCTCTCTCTCTCTCTCTCTCTCTCTCTCTGTGTGTGTGTGTGTGTGTGTGAGTGTGTGTGTACACCTCAGGAGCCTTCTATCTATCTTCCTTCTATCTATCTTAGGAGCCTTCTATCTATCTGTCATCCCTCCCTCCAGATAAGGTTTCTTACTGAAAGTAGAGTTTGACAATAGTCTAGGCTGGCTGGACAGTAAGCCCCAGGGCTCCTTCTGCCTCTGCCTCTGCTTCTCCAGGTCTGGGATTACACCATACCCAGCTTTTAGGCAGGGTTTTGGGGATCCAACATTGGATCCTTATGCTTATACAGCATATACTGTACCCACTGAAACATTTCCTGCCCCTCAGTGCTCTTCATGCTGAAGATACATGGTTTGAACTGTGTTGGATATAGCATCTGTCATACATCTGCCCCGGCTAGTATGGTTGTGAATTTCTATCAACACAGACTGGGTACCATAAAGTCTAATTGCTTGCAATATTATCTTTGTATTGGAATTTTTTTTTAAAAAAAACATATGCCTGCTGAGAATATCTGCTTTAGATGTATGTCCTAGACATTGCCTTATTATTGTTTACCAGTTCATAAGGTGCTTCATCCTGGTAGAAAGGGAGCAACTGATGCTGCTGGGTTTTTCTTTAGACAAAAGCCAATGGTGTGGGTGGGCGGAGCTATTCTTCAGGAGGTAGGATTCCTGTTACCTTAACACTCTCCTATGAATGTTAAGACCATTACTTTACAAAGCCATTATTGTGTCATAGCCTGCCGCGGGTTTTCAGTGCTAAAAGAAAAACCAGTTAGAGCTTTTTACCTGATATTCTTCACATGGAATCTGTATACTGTGCAGTGTCACAGAGGGGCACAAGATGGATGGGTAACAAGATGGGTGTCATGGGGTGCCAAGAGCAGGGTAGCAGGAGGCCCTCCCTGGGTATTCTGTGAAGCTGCTGGTTATTTTGATCTACACAGCATAATATATAAACTTGATAATCCACTGTAAAGGAAAAAAACACTGCACACATGACCTGTTGGCCAGAGTGTATGGCCAGGTGGAGTAAAGATGCCTCTCTTAGGCTAGGTTCACGTTGGCCAATTAACCACTTCCCCTTGACCAAGAGAGATATGTTACTTAAACTGGTACATTCAGCATTCATTAGCTTACAGGTCCATGCTAAGGTAAGGGTCTAAGGGTCCCTGGTCCTCTTTGGCTGACATCCTTGGAGACAAAGGCCTATATTTGGTAACAGTGCCTCCTTTAAGCTGGTCTTTGGTTTCAAAATTGAGCTTCATAATAGAAGTAGACCATCCATATTGTTGACCACTGCTAGCACAAAAGAGACAACTACTAAGTGTTCACCAGCTCAGCAAGCCTTAAGTCACAGGCCCCTGAATTCTTCCAGTTATCAGTTATGGTAACACATTTTTATTCTGTTGCAGTGGTTGGTTGGTTGATTGGTTGGTTCACTGGTTGGTTTGACACAAGGCCTCATGCAGCCCAGGCTATCCTCAATCTCACTATTTAGGTTGACTTTCACTCTCTGATCCTTTTGCCTCAACCTCCCAAGTGCTGGGATTACAGATGTGTTCTAGTGTCCAGTTTATTCAATACAGGAAATAAAGCTAGGACTTCCTACATGCTTGATGACCATTGTACTAATAAAGCTACATTACCAGACCTCTGATTTTGGTCTTAATTTCTTCTCTCCTTCTTTTTTTTTTTTTCTTCAAAAAGGGGCTTCTCGTAATAGCTCTGGCTGTCCTATAACTTGCTCTGGAGACCAGGCTGGCCTCCAGCTCACAAAGATCTGCCTGCGCTTCGAGAGTGTTGGGATTAAAAGTATGCACCGCCACCACCCAGCCTGGTTTTAACTTTTCATCTGAGCTTTGTGTTAGCTATGTAAAGGATGTCAACTACCATCTATGTTAGTATTTACCAAGCCTCAGTAAGAAACACTTGCAAGTCGGCTGCTCTTTTTTAAATGATGTGCCCAAACCAAAGTCACAGGTTAGAGTGGAGTTTGTAAAAACTCAGCCAAGATATGATACGGTTCCTTTCTCAAAGAAACTTGAGTGAGAAGTTAGCTGAGAGGTGTCTCAGTTGGTAAAGTGGTTACCCACATACACAGAGCCCTGAGTTCCATACCCAGTGCCACATAAACCAGGCATCCTTATCCCAGTGTTTAGGAAGTGGAGACAGGGGGATCAGGAGTTCAAAGTCACACAGTGAATCCAAGCCCTGTCTGGGTTACATGACATACTGTCTCAAAATAATAGAATAAAATAGCAAATAACTTGATGTGGGTAAATAAAATCATAAGAGTCTGTAAAACATTTCAAAGTCGTTTAGTAAGAGTCAGCTTTGGAGGCTTGGCACTGTCATTCAGGCAGAGCACAGAGCATGGGCAGGCATTGGGTCCCATCCCCAACACTTAAGAACCAGAACTGAAGTGACATCACTCTTGGCATGACAAGGCAGGTGTCAGGCTCTTACTGACAAGCTGTGTCTCTCTCCCACAGTCCAGCTCTCGGCCAGCATCGCAGAGTGGTCGGCACTCGGTGTCCGTGGAGGTTCAAGTACAGCGGCAGCGCCAGGAGGAGCGAGAGAGCTTCCAGCAGGCCCAGCGCCAGTACAGCTCACTGCCAAGGTGAGCAGCAGCCCTCAGTGCTGTAGAAACATTCTTCCCAGCTTGGACTAGGGCTGCCAAGGAGAGGGCCCTACGGGCATGCTTGGCTTGGGAGGGGCACTTCTCATCTGTTGGCAGCACCTCTAAGGAGAAGGCCAACATGTGCATACCAAAAGTGAAGTTCCGCCCCCTGTTGGCAAAAAGCGAATATGATACTTTTTCTTGTCTGGCTCTAGGGCTCTGGGGTGAATGCTGCTGTGTGCACCTAGGCTCTGCTACAGTAGGAACAAACACTCTGTGCATGTACATCTGTGGATGGGTGGCCACAAACCTCATTCAAATTACCCTCTGTCTCTGTTGTCACTCTGTATAGAAGTATAGCTAGTCCCAGGAGTATTTGGCTCATTAACTGACAACGGAGCAAGAGAAGCTTATGGGGGGCGGGGAGGGGGGAACCTCTGCTCCAGGAGTTCTCCTTGAAAGGGCTAGAACTGGCCATATGCATACACACACTGAAATCCCTACTATGTTTCCATCTAAGTCTTCCTCCCAGGAACTACATAGTGCAGAGTAAACACTGAAAACCTCGCAGATTTTTCAAACTCCTCCAAACCATTCACCTCTATGTAACGGCCATTAGATATCTGTTTTTCCATCTCAAAGAAAACTCATGAATTTGAATCCAAACAATTTGAAGAAGGTGGGTGCTTATCTGTGCATTGGCCATTCCAGATGGAAAAGGCAAGTTCCCCTAAAGTTAAGTAATCTCCTTCGTGACATCCTTAAGGAACTGGACATTCACAGTGGTTAGCCTAGAGGGACTTAAGACAAGCGCCCACCAATGCACGGGGTATTGATGTGCTAACAGTTCATTCGGCTGTCTTTTTACATTTGTGAGGCTATATATCTTTGGAACACTCACCTCATCTTGCGGTTGTATAGGGATTAGCCGTTGAGGCCATTTAGCCTACACTGGGTAAGAGGCATTGAGGTGTAAGTCTACACAAGGTTCTTTGGAGATTTCCCATCTTGCCAATAAACAATTCAGAAAAAATGAAGGAAATGAATGGCTTTCTCAGAGTCAAAGTCAGTAAGTCCTTCCAACATACTTGAATTCCAGACACGCTGACATCCTCCACTATTCATAACTGGAGCCCACAGCCACCCAGGGATTTCCTTCTGGAATTCAGAATGTCATCAGGTGTGAGGCGCCTGTGGCCTCTGTGGCTTGGGACTTGGGCCCCTGTGTGAATTTGCCCAAGGCAGAGGCACCTTGAGAGCTGTCTCTGTCAGACTACCTCCCATAGGCCATGTTGCTGGCATTCTATCTCAAAGGCAAGCATGAGGATGGGATAGGCTTATACACTGGCTGTGGTCCTACCTCCATGGCCACATTGGTGGGCTATGGCACAGCTCTAGGAACTATGTTCTTGTTTATATTGGCAGGTTGTTGGTTCATTTATTTCAAGTGGGTTCAAGAGTAGTCTTTCAAAATGAAGAAATTTAACAAAGTTCAGGTCATGAGGGGGAGTGCATCTAAATAAGACAGGCAGAAGGTGCAGGGGTGAAGACAACGTTGAAAGGAGGGTCCCTGGCACTTAGGAATGTCCCCTGGGCTCTCCTGGCCATGTTAATTGGCACATATGAATTGTACTTGGTGAACTGTAGTATGTCATCTCTGTAATGGGAACAGTCACAATACTCTCTTCGCTACTTTGAATGTTCAATTGACTGTGGTTGTCACAGTTATCTATAGTGTGACCATTTCATTCTTCATCCTTCCTTTTCTTCTACCTCCCTCTCCTGTAGATCCCAGTCATTCTCATATTCTCATTCTCTCTCTCTCCCCCTCTCCTCTCCCTCTCCCTCTCCCTCTCCCTCTCCCTCTCCCTCTCCCTCTCCCTCTCCCTCTCCCTCTCCTTCTCCCTCTCTCCATCTCCCAGGAAGCACCTGCTAGACCAAAGCTCAAGACTTCTGCTCTTAGAAGCACTACAGCTGCTTGAGTGTTGTTCCCACTATAGAAAAATAAACTTTCCCTTCTGGCTGATTGTATCTTCCTAGTTTAAGTCATTTCATTCACTTCAGATAAGAGAAAAATCAGACATCCCAGAGTTAACATAAGTTTCAGCAAGAGCGACCAGGCACCCTCAGCCTCATACTCTCTTCTCTTGGAGAATGGCTTCCATGCGAGCCTTGGCATGTAGGGGAAAGTTTAGTCAGGAGAGCCTGCCAGCTCTACCACTCACAGCTAGTTGCTGCAAGCAATGTTTTGGGGGAAAGGTGATTATAGCAGGAGGAAAGAGGGTTAAACAGGCCACCTTCATAAGCAATAGTCAACTCCAAGTTTGGGACATGTTTTCTCCTTTGGGACATGTTTTATCCTTGTCAGAGGCACTTGACCTCTGATGATCCACGCAAACAAGTCGTGTGCATTGGACATCAGTGTAGTTTGGCACATAAGCTCAATTATGGAGTGAAGCATTAACTAAAACAAGTGACCAAGACTGCATCAGCTGGAGCAGAGAAGGTGGCTTGAATTAGGAATGTACATGAACCAGCCTAATGTGTAAACTCTGTGGCATGCATGGGCAAAGTGGGAGTCACACTGGCAAAATAATAGCCAGACTGAAGTGCCAGTTTGGGGGAATGGAGACCCCAGCAAGCCCCTCACTTGGCTCTCAACCAGACTAGCATGTTTCCTTTAATTCCTAAATGAGCTCCTTTCTTTGGTGTACCGACTAGTTTTATGTTAACTTGACACCATTCATTTTTGAAGAGGAAGTTTCAATTGTGGGGGAAAAAAGTCCCTATGAGATTGTCCTGTGGGCAATCCTGTGGTATATTTTTCTCAATTGGTGATTGATGTAGGAGGACCCAGCCCACTGGAAAGTGCCACCCCTTGCCTGGTGGGTCTGGGTGATGTAAGAGAGCAAACTGAGCAAGCCATGAAAGCAAGCTAGTAAGTAGTGCCCCTCCACAGTCTCTCCATCAGCTCCTGCCTCCAGGGCCCTGCCTTGACTTCCCTCAGCAGTGAAAATGGAACCTAAGAGCTGTAAACTGAAAGAATCCTTTCCCCCAGTCCCTTGTGGTCAAGGTGTTTTATCACAGCAGTAGAAACCCTATCAAAATTATCTGATATCCGAAGAAAGTTCTCCATCTGAACCTGTGCACTAGAGCCATGTAGCACCCATAACATAGCTCTCCTCTCTTTCTCTTCCTCCTCCCCTGTGGTGACTGTTTCTGTTGTATGACTGCTTTACCACTTATCTCTGCCTCTCACCAGCCACGGCACCCTCATGTCCTCTCCGACCAGGGTTATTGTGTCCAGATCTGTCTGTTTCAAAGCCTCTCTCTTTGTCTCTCCTCATCGCTCTGCCTCCCTCATCCTGGTGGCAAAGCCCTTGCCTTGTGACTTTAGCTTAAGTTCCTTACATGGTGATGTAAGCTGTTCTAACCAGGAGGAGGCAGTTAGTACCTAGCTGGGTGTACAGTAAGATGCCCAGGGGGCCACACCAAGCTGACCTAGGTATGACTGTGAACAAATCCATTGAGGACACATAGGTGGCTGCCATTGCTGTGGTCCTTTTGAATGATCATGGGCAGGATGTACAACTGTGGAGTGACCGTCATTGGGCACCAGCTCTTGGATCCTAACCTACTTGTCTCTGCAAGGGAGGGAAAATTAACAGTGCACCTCCTACTTCTTATCCTTGGTTCCAAAAGTGGCCATCATCCCTCTCTACCCTAAATCCAGAAGCTAGTATTAGACACTGACTTGCTCTCCAACTCCCATAAGTCATTTGAAGAGAGCCAGTCTCTTTTCTGAGCAATTTACATGTGGTGGTTCACTGATTTCTTCCCAGTACCTTATACAGTCAGCAGCTACAGCCCATCTGACAGATGAGGTAGTTGGGCCTGGAGAATACAACTCCTCCAGGCTACACTGTGACCAAGTGAGAGCTCAGAATCTGAATCTCTCTAATCCTAAGCTATTCTTCCCTATGCCAGGTACTTGGATATTTAACTTCTAATGTGGGAAAGGGAGAGGATGTGTATGTTTGTTTGTGTTCCTGTGTGTGTGTGTATCTAAGTGTGTGTGTGTATCTGTGTGTCTGTGAGTGTATCTGTGTGTTATATCATTAACTATTCAGTACATTCAAATGCTAATCCATTCTCTCTTCCTTCTTTTCCTCCCTCCCTCTTCCCCTCTCTTTCCTTTTCTCTCCTCCTTTCTTTTTCCTCTCTCACCCTTTACCCCCTGCCATGTGTACAAGTAGGCACATGTTTATGTGTGTGCACTGGTGCACTGGTGCACAGGCACATGTGTGTCCATGTCTATGGAGGCCAAAGGACAATCTTAGCTAATATTGGTCAGGCATCAGTTTTACTTCCTGAGACAAATGTCTCTCACTGGACCTAGAGATCATTGGTTAAGCTAGTATGGCTGGCCAGTGAGCCTCAAAGATCCTCCTGTCTCTAAGCACTGGGATTGCAAATATGAACAGTCACATGTGGCTTTATACATAGGTTCTGGGAGATTTAACTCAGGTCTTCATGCTTGCAGAGTGAACACTTTGCCACTGAGCCATTTCCTCAGCCTTCTAGACAGGAAACACTGTCTGCCTCCTTTTCTTCCTTTCTTGCATTGGCTCATTGCTAATTCTTTCTTAATAAAGAACGTATGGACACCAATAGCTTCCTCACCAAAGAAAGAGAGGGGTGTGTGTGTGTGTGAATGAATGTGTATATGAGTATGTGTGTATATGAGAATGTATGTATGTTTGTGTGCATGTGTGTATGTATATGAGAGTGAGTGTATGTGCGTGTATGTGAGAGTGTATGAGAGTGACTGTATGTGAATGTGTGTGTGTGCATGTGAGTGAGTATATGTGTCTGTATGTGAGAGTGTATGAGAGTATGTATGTGTATAAGAGTGAGTGTGTGTATGAGAGCATGTGAGTATATGTGTCTGTATGTGAGAGTTTGTATGAGAGCATGTGTATTTGTGTGCATTGTGTATATATGAGAGTATCTGTGTGAGAGTGAGTGTGAGTGTGTATATGAGAGCGTATGAGAACATGTGTGTATGTGTTCATATTCCCCATACCCTATTTCAAACCTCAGGAATTTCTTGCTTTATTTTGTGCTCATGTACTCATTAATCTGAAGCAAACTTGAGCTACAAAACAAGTTTCTCCTCCTACAGCATCTTCTCCTCCATCCCCAACAAACCACAGTGAATTTTCACAAATTTCAATGCAGAAAGAACCTGCATTCCTGGGGTGCCCGAAGCTTATCTTTCTATGCAGAGATCATGCAGGGTCAGGGAGGAAGGTAGCGAGCTTTAGTATCAGGAAGTCATGGGTGAACAGATGACATTTGTCACATCCCAAGCTTCACACCGACATTATCCATCTGTCACATCTCTGGTAGGATTAGTCTACGATTTTTTAAGTGAAGACAATCAGTGCTTTAGGCAAAGGAACTTACTCCGTCCCACCTGAGGATTCTGCTGTGGCTCCCAAGAGTAGAGCCAGATGGGAGCCTCTGTTCTTCTCAGTGGATCACAGAGCCGGTAGTGACAGTGAGAGTTTAGTTTAGTTCCATCTGCAATGTCTCCCCATCTATAATTTCAGCCATGTAGAAAGTGGGTGGGTTCTACCCTGGACCATTTTGCCAGCATTCCAGAACATTCGAATGCTGCTCTCTCTGTTCCTGTGGGAGACTTAGTGGCCTCCCATGATCTCCTCATGAATGTGCAGTGTTGTGTGTGCTGATGCAGGAGGCTGATGCTAATGCAAGAGGCTGATGCCAGCAGGCTCCACCTACTGCCGCCAGATGATTTTCTTGTTGATAAATGGAGCAATAATACATGTTCTTTATGACTGTCATCTCTCCTCCCCCTTCTGTTTTCAAGGAGGAAAAATAGGGCATGTCTTCCTTCCTGGCACAAAATTGTTAGGCTTTATCAAAGGCAATCTTATTGCAAATTCATAGAAGTATCTAGAGCCTTGATAGTAAATTAAAGATGTTTCAGAATCGTGTTTCCTGAAAACCGCAGCCAGCCCCTTGCAGAAGTAGTAGAAGGTAAAGTTTCTGTGTGGCTTGCGTTTGCCTCTCTATCTTGGGGTGATAGGAAGTGAGTTATATAAGCTGAGATGTGGAAAAAATTAGTGTTTCTAGACAGGAACTTGGGCAACCCTGACCTGTGTCAGTTACTAATATACAGGACTCCAGAGAGCCAAGCTGAAGATTGTAGGGACCTCCTGTTGCATCACTTTGTTTTTTAATGATTTTTGTTGTTGTTGTTGTTGTTTTGAGACAGTCTCTTGTCACCCAGGCTGGTCTTGAACTTTACTATATAGTCGAGGATGACCTTGAACTTCTGAACCACCTGCCTCTGCTTCACAGATTCTGGAGTTATAAGCATGCAGTACAACCCCTGGTTTATGTGGTTCTGGGGATGGAGCCCAGGCCTCCTGTATGCTAGGCCAGTGCTTCTGCAGCTGAGCTGGCCCAGCTCTCTGCCTGCTGTCCTTTCATTTTTGTCTGAGCTTGTACTGTAGTCTATCACATGAGCTGCCTTGTGACAGAGCGATGTCCCAGTCTTTGGAAGATGAAAGTGAGCAACACGCACCATTTTCTAGCATCCTGGCAGCAGCTAGATACACTGCTCGTGTGGGTAGCTTAGACCTGAACAGTAACGCTCAAGTGAGCAGCGGTTAGTGCAAAGCTAGATGCTGCTTATACACATGTGTCTGTGCCCACACTGCAGGGGACCTGGTTGCCTTGAGCCAATCAGAGGGCACCTCAAGCTAGGAGAAGCACCTGTTCCTAAATACCTACTGAATCTGCTTCTGTCTTTTGTTCAGTGAGCATTGGTCACTTAGCTGAAACCTGGGACTGGCTGAGGACAATTAAGGTTTTTTTGTTTTGTTTTATTTGTTTTTTTTTTTTTGTGGTGTGACTGCATGTTCAGTGCAGGTGCATCTGTGTGACTACCCATGCATGGGTGTACATGTGAAACCAGAGGGCACCCTCAAGTGTCATTCCTCAAGAACTATCTATCTACCTTGGGTTTTTGTTTGTTTGTTTTTTAGGTAGGGTTTCTTGATGGTCTGGAGTTCACCAAGTAGGCTAGACAAGCCATTCAGCAAGCCCTGTGGATCTTCTTGTCTCTCCTCCCTAGTGCTGGAATGTGTGCTATCTCATTCAGCTATTTGCATGGGTACTGTGGATTGAATTTAGATCATTATGCTTGAGCAACAACATGTTTTAGCAGCCCAGGTATTGGTATCTTCCCAAGCTCTGATAGTCAATTTTGAGATCTCTAGCCCCTCACCATGATACCTGGTGGGTGCTCAGGTCATGATGATATTTGCTAAAGCCTAGAGATTCATCTCTCTCTCATCCCTGACTGACTTCTTTGCTTTATTGCTAGACAAAGCAGGAAGAATGCCAGCTCCATATCACAGGATTCCTGGGAACAGAACTATGCCCCTGGCGAAGGCTTCCAGAGTGCCAAGGAGAACCCCAGGTATTCCAGTTACCAGGGCTCAAGGAACGGCTATCTAGGCGGGCACGGCTTCAATGCCAGGGTCATGCTGGAGACCCAGGAGCTTCTCCGACAGGAACAGAGGCGGAAAGAGCAGCAGCTGAAGAAGCAGCCTCCAGCTGATGGAGTCAGAGGGCCCTTCCGGCAAGATGTGCCCCCTTCTCCATCTCAGGTGGCTAGGCTGAACAGACTGCAGACACCGGAGAAAGGGCGGCCCTTCTACTCCTGAGCTCAAAGGAGGATGGCAGCATTTTGTGTCATGCAATAAAGGACATTTCCCCATGAAGACTTGCGCTCTTGGAGTTTTAAAAAAAGAAAACCTTCGGTGGTACTCCAGAACACTTCTGTTGCTGGTATCAGTGCCTTTAAGCAGCATGAGCAAAGAAATGGAAGGCCTTAATGTCTTTGCCACTGCGTCTATCTCGTGGAAGGACCCCAACCCCCCCTGACCCCAATATCAAGTTCAAGGCATCAACTACCTGCTTCTCTGCAGTACCGGAAACTTCAGCTCCATGCCTAAGATGCCTACGGACTTCACAGCTTCATCTTAGAGAGTGACCCCCCACCCCCACCCGAGGCTGCAGATGTTGCTGACGCCCACTCCCCCCGGAAGTGATGTCTCAGTCTCTGGTAGATGGAAGTGACTGCGGCGTGCACCAGAACTTTGCAGCAGGGTTACCCCTGTTCTCCCACTCGATCTGGGGTTCCCTTTATTTCCTCAGATCCTCGGAGCATGAAGGCTCTAGGGTGGTAGTGAAGAAGCTAAGCCATACGCCAGTGCCGTTTGGTTGTGAGGGGGTGGGGGGTACTTTCCAACTGCCTTATAACTCCACTACCCATATCACAATGATTCTAGTCTGCGTTTATAAATACACGTGTTCAGTCCCATTCATGACACCTGGGAACAAGGAACATGGGAGTGGCCCATGTGCATTGCACCACGAGGAAGGAGATAGGAACTGAGGGAAGATTCTCTGGAGGAGTTTAGGCCAGTCTATCCCATCCTTGTTTTACTTCATTTGTGTCGCAGTAGGTTGGCAAGGAAGGCACAGAGTGGGACAAGGAAAAAAGTCAGTCACTTTGGATTCTGAGAATCAATCTCAATACAGCTTTTGAGGTTGGAGTCAGTATTTGTCTCCTATTCCCTCTATTGTGTCCCTTCCTGACAAGGCCACATTACTAAGTTATTCTGCCGTTTATCATAAAGACAAATCAAAGAAGAGCCATTCCACTTGAGAACATTTTGATGGCCCTCTGAGCAACAGGAGTCACATTTTCGTGCATGCCTGTGTCACGAGGCCCTCCTCATGTTCCCGCTGTTCATCTGTAGGTCTGAACATCCTGTATTTTAAGCCAAGGCTGGGTTGCTAAAGTGCCTGCGAATCTTGATATGAAATAAAAGAAAAAACAAAAAAACAAAAAACCTTGAGCAAAAAGCTCAGAGTACCATGTATTAACAAAAAAGAAAGAAAAAAAAAAAAGACATGTATTGATATGCCTATTTTTTTTTTTTTACTGGCACATTGTATTTTTTGTGTAGACTTGTTTTTAGAAAATAATGCACAGTGTCCACAGGCGCCGTGTCTCTCTGCATCTGTGTGTAATGGCTTTATCTGTTAATGACTTTCAGTGGTGTTTAAGTGGTGTTTCCAGTGTAAGTAAGCGTGGTGACCTTGGACAGCGGTGGCTTCCTCGCAGCCTCCCCTAAGCTGTGAGGGACAGCTGTCCCTGTACATATAAGACTTCTAATAAAAGACATATTTCTTCCTGTTCTTTGCGGTGTCTCTAGTTTTCCTGGCAAACCCCTCCTAGCTGTTTTTGTAAAAAGTATATTAACAGATGTCTTTTTTTTTTTTCATATTTAGTGAAAGTGGAAAGTTCCTTCCTATCTATGCAAACATAGGATTAAGTGAGGGAGTGTTTGACCACCCAAGAAGAGGAGTGGGGGATAGGAAGGACTGGAACCCTATATTTTTCTTTTAAATTTTTATATATTTTTATTCTATTAATATTAATTACATAATTTCTCCCCTCCTTCCTCCAGTCCCTCCCATGCCCCTAATGCATTTGAAATTCATGGGCTTTTTATTATGGTTACATATATACTTATGTATGTGTATATATATATATATATATATATATATATATATATATATATATACACACACACACACACATATGTAAATGGAGCCATTTATTAATAAGGATTGTGGAAGACCTGGAGAGCCCAAAGGAACCCCTAGGAAGTATGGGCTAAAGGACTTAAATAAAGGGAAGAGATCATACAGAGTCCCACATATGTCTAGTGCTACCTTTGGTGATCTTGGCCAAAGATTCTCACTGAAACAAGATAGACAATGAAAGGTGACTAACCACCACCCCTTGGACAAAACCTCCTCTTGTGGGTTGTGAACCCCTTTATGGACAAAGTTCTTTTTGTGGCCCCCTACTCCCCCAGCCCCAGTCATCTGAACAAGAGAGTTTTGGGTGTCTGATGAAGGAGGTGACATCACAGCCCTAACTGTGGCTCTGTAGCCAGGTGACATCATAGCCTTTACCTGTGGCCCTCCAGCAAGGTGACAGCCAAGTGACATCACAGTCCTAACTGTGTCCCTCCAACCAGCTCCCCCATGCCTGGAGTTTCACTTGAAAGTACACCTGCAGTCTGTACTGTAGTGGGCACAATCACATAGTACAGACCACCTATGATTCAGTGTCTGTGCATTTGGCGTGTTTCTGTATCATCCTGTGAGTCCTCAGAACTCAGCAGGCGCACACACACACACACACACAAGTCAAAGGCCACCTGTAACCAAGCAGGTATGGCATGATTCCCACTTTTGTTTACAGTCACAGGAAAGCATGTTACTAAAGCTTTGAGGACCACCTGGAGGTGACAGAAGTCCCCTCTTTTGGAAAGCATAGTGCACCAGAAAAATAATTAAATATCTGTAGAATGCAGTCTTTTTATTTTCTTTTATTTTTCTCCACTTCTTTTTTGAAAAAAAAAAAAAGGTTTCTCCAGTGATGACACATGAAGTAAAGAGATAATCTTCTTTTCGTACTTCAGAGACAGGATATCATCTTAATAAGGCAGCTAACAAGAGCATTCACAGGTCAGAGAGTGGGAATGTAGGAGGGGCAGCTTTAATGGAGAATCACCTTCAGCTCTGAGTAATGACTAGATCAAAAGCACGCTGGATTAAAGTGACTTTAAAAATCCATGTGAGGGTGAGGGTATAATTCTGAACATAAGCTTTCTTTCTCTTTTTAAAAGCAAGGGGCTAATGGTCACCCTAAAAGTTCTTGGTTAAAAGTAAGGCTGGCATTACCCACCATATAGAAGACACCATTTTCCCCGTTAGATGGTTTCCTGTCTCTCTCTGTCTCTCTCTCTTTTACATACACACACACACAAACCACACACATGTATATACATACATGTAGCACACACGCACACCCAACACACACCATACACATACTACACACACATACACAGCACATACCACATGTACACTCTCACACACAGCACATGCACCCACATACAAACCACACACCACACACACACACACACACACATGTTGAACAGATACTCCACACACATACATACCACACACATATTACACACACATACACACACCACACACATACTATACACACATACACAGCACATACCAACCATGTGTATACTCACACATACATGCACCACATGCACAAACTACATTCAGCTACAAATGATCCATTTTTCTTTTCTGATTTATGTTTTATAGCAAGCTCTACCCTTAGCTCTTGGGCAGGGGCAACTGAATGAGGAGGACATTGCAGGAACAAAGCCCACTGCCCCCACAGGGGACTCTGAAGAATTCCTGTTCTTCCATCTCCTCTTCTGCTCCTACAATCAATTAAATGTGTGGGAAACACCCTTTCTCTGAATGGCTGATGATTCATCTCACACCATTGCTGGCTTCCGAAAGCCTTTTACAGTTTGGTCCCAGTGGAGCTGTGGGTGTCTCCTCACTAGCCCCCTTCCACAGCCATCACTGACTGCCTGGAGCAGTGCAGAGGCTTGCTATGAGGCCTCTATGAAGACTTTTATGAGGGAAATACTTTAAGAACGTTGAAGCATTTATTGTTTGAACAGTCTAGCATGGCTCAGGGCCCAGTGGATCACAAGTGGAGAAGGACTGTATATTGTAGTTTGCAACATGAATATCAGAACCAGCCTGATCTTGCCTAATGGCCTGCTTTTAGGATTCAGCTCATATGGGGCTTGCTTTCATTTGGCATCCAGTGGCAGCGGTAGCGGCGGCGGTGGCAGCAGCAGCAGCACACGTCTCTTAATTGTTCAGTGCAAACCTTAACTTTGGTTCACCATTGTGGCACAATGGTTTCATCAAAAACAAAAGATCCCAACATAGTCTTGGGGGGTAATTCCAGCTACTCCTAAGACTGGAGGATCACAGTTTGAAGGCCTGCCTACACTACTAGGACCTTGTCTCCAGATAAAGATGACAAAGAGTTAGGAATGCCAGGCAATGCTTGTGAATTTCTGGGTTCCCTCGCCAGCACACAGAGGTAGGGAAAGATTATGTCTGTAATAATTTTTATGTCCTTATTTAATGGTAACTGTGCTTTTCATTTAAACTAAACACAACAGAGAGTATGAAGAAATATAAAGTTAGTAATGTCATTTTAGTGGGCAGGGAATACAGCTCTCTGATAGATACAGTACCCACCTAGCTGTGCAAAGTCCTCCCTAAGTTCAACTGCCCAGAACAACAACATTCAAGAAAATTAATTTGGTTGATCCTAATACTATCCATGTATACTTAAAAATTATATATGTGTATAATGTGTACAAACACACACACACTGACATGTATGCACATATAATGGCCTTTTCACAACATCTCATATTTAAAACACTTGCTTCTTACTGGAAATTTTGAGACGTCACTATGGAGTCACAACATGTTAAGGAGAAATCGGGCTTCTCACTTGTGGTTTTTAGTCTTGACAGTTTTATTTGAGTTTAAAAGACAAACCCCAAAGCAGTGAACTGTGAACCTCAGCAGCTGCCTAAAGTAGAGGAAGAGAGAAACCCATGCCATTTGAGTCAGGTCAGTATGAAGGTGAGCCACATGATAAAGAGACGCCCGCTTGGCAAAAAAAGGGAGGGAGGGGAACTTCAGAGAAAGAGGAATGAGGCCAAAAGGACCAGAGAAATCATGCTGAGAGACAGAAAGGAAAACTGGAAAAGTAACACTTTTCTGAGCAATTCAGAAGTACGCAGACTTACAAAGTTGTCTAAGGTCTTGTCAGCAACCCCTCCTGAACAATGTACAATGTTCACTGACGATGGAGATTCTGGGAAGAAAAACATTAAAGGGATAATTTCCCGTCCTATCCACTTAGCATGGCTTCAAGTGGTACTGCCTTCCGGAAGGGTGATCCTTTAGATAGATGAATCAGCTGACCAACTACCAAGCCAGATCCTCTGGATCTAAAGGAAATAGTTTTACTTTAATGGGTCTTTACTGCTACTGAGACATGTTGACCTCCAGTCAGGCTCTGCTTCAGTCCCTTATTAGTGACTAGAGGTTCACTATATGCCTCCAGCACGCCAGTGTTCATGACTAGTAGACCAGAAAGAATTACTTCTTCTTAAAAGGAATAGCTCTCATCACAAAAAGAATAAGAGACAGCTTATTCTAGAGGCAAATATGAATGTCCATAGCCAGGAAACAGATTAGATTACCTCAAATACCATTTGTTCCAATGAGGAAACAAAAACAATCATAAATCAAAAAAAAAATTAGCTTAGTAGAAACATCAGCTAGGCAGGCTATAGCAAAATGGTGGACATCTCAGCCACAGGCCACAGATGTTAGCTGCCATCATTCTTAGCTTTGAAGTTGATGGGAGCAAAGCACCTATGTGTGTGTGTGTGTGTGTTTATGTATATATACATATGTGTGTGTGTGTGTATATATATATATATATATATATATATATATATATATAAAATCCTTCTGAGGATGTTGGATCTCACACAGGTGGGCAACAAATAGCTATTTACGGCTAAGATAACCCAAGACAACCTGACCCTGGACCTGCAAGATACCAACTTCTCCATGGTCACTGAAGTTCTGATACATCATTGGCCATTGTAGAATGTTTAGTGTAGGTATGGCTTTTTTGTTTGTTGGTTAGTTGGTTGGTTGATTTTGTTTTGTTTTGTTTTGTTTTGGGGAACTTCAGGGAACTTCCAAGTCAGGCTATTTAATGATGAGAAAATAAAGACTTGCAGGAAACTGGAAACAACAAACATGTTTTTGGAAAGCAAGTGGGCCACAGCCCCAGGGAAGCCGAATATGGCCAACCAAGCCCAGGGCTGGCATAACAAAAGTCAGTCCTAACAGATGCAGGAGAGGCCTGTAACCCATCTAGAATAAAAGAGGTGCTGGCAGATTGCAAAGCAATGTGACTTGTGCTCTATCACTGGCACTTTCAGCACAAAGAGGCGAAGCCCACTAAGATGTAAGACATTTGCAGCTGGTTGTCAGCTGGACACACATTTAAAACATTCTCCAGCTTTTCTCATCGGGGAGAAAAATGTAAATTACTTTTAGGAAAATTTATTCTTTACCAATCCATTTCTCTTTGTATCGTATTTTACTTTGGGCAAAGAAATGACATAGCAACAGGCAAAGGGAAATGACCCATTAATAGTTGGATAGATAGAATTTATCTTCAAAGAGGTAGACTATTAATTATGCACAGAAAGAAACTTTTAACTCTGATACATTCCAAATGAAGCCAATGGCTTATTTCATTTAAGATCTTAATCAAACATACTTGTGATATCTCAAAGAGGCTGAGGGGGTGTCAAGACTGGCCTGACTTCCGGAGCATGAGGACAGATAGAGCAACAGACTGGGGCCCACCCTCCCCTGAGGAGTTCTTCAGGGCTCCTGTGTGGGGGACATTCATTGCCTGCAATGCAGGCTTTCTCCTGAAAATGGGCCACAGGGCCAGGAAGCAGAAGCCAGGGTAGATGCTGCAGCTGATCTGCAACCTCACGCCCTTAGAGAAGACACTAGACAGCCACAGGCTTTCTGCATCTGGGAGGATGACTGGCCAAGGACCGAGTTTCCAGTATCTAATCGCTTCCTTTGGTTCTGGCTCTCCTTCCTGTAAGCCAGGAAATGTGCTCCCCTTTCATTAGGGGATGCTCATCAGGGACCTGGAATCCGGCATGGTTGCTGCAGACGCTGTGTTAGTGTCTTCAGCTGTGGATCTTAAGTCCTTTTAGGCATTCCCTATGGATTAATTGAAAAATCACGGACATCCTGTTTGTGTGATTTGTTCAAGGTAACAGGAAGGCCATGAAGAAGCCAGTATTGATTTTCTAAAGAAGAAGCCATTTTATATGGCCTGAAAAGGACCCTAAACAAGGTTGGTCAAAGGATGCTGGGATTGGAGGTGGCTGCTGCCTGAGTGGAGGAAACCTGGAAAGGAATGATTCTGACAGTACAAATGCGGAATCGTTTTCTAAAAATTAATTATCTCATATTTAATCACTCATTCATTGTTCGTTCGTTCATTCATTCATTCATTCATTCATTCACATCTCTGACTGTATTGCTGCAGAGGCTGGGAATGAGTTAGAAAGACACACATCCAGAGTGGTACTTAGCATGTTGAAAACAGCAGGAGTCAGGAACAGACAGGGAGATGAAGAAAGTACTATTTCTCCTGGAGTTGGCAGAGGGTTGAGAGGAGGACTGGAGGAAGTGAACACACTACCAGGCATGTACAATGCCACATCGTACTGTGCCACTGTATCAGCATGGCTGCTTCCTTTAAAGATGGAGAAGAGGGATGGGGAGATGGTATAGTCGGTAAAGCTCCTTCGAGCAAGCAAGAGAACGTGAGGACCTGAGCTCAGTCACCAGAACCTGTCCTGGTGGCAGGCATGCATTTGTATCCAAGTGCTGGGGGCTTGGGAGAGTGGAGACAGCCAAGATAGCCTAATTGGTGAACTGCGGGCCAGCGAGAGAGCCTGTCTGCAAAGATAACAACCACATCTGAGGTTGTACTCTTACTTCCACATGTATGTGCCCCCCACTCACCTGTACACATACAAACAGAGAAACATAAACCATCCCCACCCCTCACCCCACAAAATGAGGAGGCCTGCCTTACGATTATTTTGCCAGGTAAGTTTGTCTGAGGGAGAGAGAGAGTTTATTATGATAATTATTAAAAGAAAAAAAAAGAATTGAAGGGGAAAAGGACTCGAAACAAGGTTGGGAAAAGGATGCTGGAAGTGGACATAGCGGCTGCATATTAGGTACAGAATGGAGAAAATCTGGGTAGGAATGCTCTTACAGGCAAGCTTCCTGGAGCCAGGCAGTTCAGAAAGACAGGCTAGCGTGTTTGAAGGATTGTTAAGTGTTGAAGTCAACATCAAGACAAGCGTGGCTTCAATATGGTGACTCTGGTGTTCTGATCTTCACAGAAGAACTAGCAAGGATTTTGCAGGAAGTAGAGAGATGCAGTCTGATTAGCAAGCCACAGAGATGGAGTGTGGGGACATTCCAAGAGAAATAATACCCAAGAATGACACATATCTGTTTTCCAAGCCCAAAATATGCATTGTGTGAGTGAAAGCAAGCCTCTCTGGGGTGCTATGGGTATTGCTTAGTGAGAAAGGGGTGATCAATATTTGAAATCTCCGGAGAAATAAGATCTCCCAATAAGAACGGTCTGGAGGACTCAGGTTTCTAAAAGAAAACAGGGTTGTGAGAAAGGGGAAGTTCTGTAGTCTCAGGGAGAGATGGAAGTCAGCACTCAACATCCATTGCCTGTTCTCTCAGAGCTTCCTGGGTCTTTACAAAAGGGCAGGAAGCTGTAGCCCCAGTTCCAAAACCTGCTTCCTGACACACATCCTTCCTTCCATCCATCCGTGCATCTATCCATGTATTTATCCATCCATTTATGCATTCATCTATCCATCCATCCATCAATCCATGCATCCACCTATCCATGAATCTATACATTCATCCATCCATCCATCCATCCATCCATCCATCCATCCATCCATCCATGCATCTATCTATCCATCCATCCATCCATCCATGCATCCATACATATGTTCATATGTCCATTCATGCATCCATGCATGCATGTATCCATCCATATATCTATTCATGCATTCATCCATGCATCCATCTGCCCAAGCATCCATCCATCCATCCATCCATCCATCATCCATCCAACCAGGACCTTCTGTACAGGTGTTATGTTTACTTTGTTACTGGTATTCAGTGATGAGCTTGTGGGACCTAGCTATTTCTATAAAAACAACAGTCTAAAACATTGGTTCTCAATCTGTGGGTCATGACTCCTTTGACAAACCTCTATCTCCAAAAATATTTACATTACAACTCATAACAGTAGCAAAATTACAGTTATGGAGTAGAAACAAAAGTAATTTTATGTTTGGGTTCACCACAATATGAAGAACTGTATTAAAGGTTTGAAGCATTAGGAAGGTTGAGAACCATTGAGTCAGACACAGAGCATCATCCTGACACATATACACCAGCAGACCAAGGCCTTAAACACACTGCGAGAGAGTAATGGGAAGAAAGTGAACTCAGAGTGGGACAGTGAAGGTGTGTGAGGAGTTGAGTCTTATGCTGAGTCTTTCAGAATCCTGAGAACCCAAAAAGACTTTAGAAATGTATCAGAAGCCCAGAAACTTTATACCTTATGACACTGGGGTTTCCTTTTTGTAGAAATAAATCAACAAAGCCCAAAAGATGGCCTGGCCTTAAGAGTAGTTTGTATACTCAGTCTATAATATGGGTATAATATACCATACTCAGTGTATATTATACCATACCCAGTCTATACTATGGGTATACTATACCATACCCAGTCCAGACTATGTTGGAAAAAACAAATCTTTTCTTCTTTCCTCCCTCCCTCCCTCCCTCCCTCCCTCCCTCCCTCCCTCCCTCCCTCCCTCCCTCCCTTCCTCCCTTCCTATCCTAACTTTATTTATTCTTCTCTCATATATTATATCCTGACTACAGTTCCCCTCCCTCCTGTCTTTCCAACCCCTCCTCCCATCCCCCTCCCCTGTTTCCTATCAGAGAAGATCGGGCCTCCTAGCCTTTATATGAGGGTATGTGCCTAGTCTTACTGTAATTTGTTATACCATGTTTGATGACTACCTGGAAAAAGTCATTTTTTTTATTTGTGAGTGGTTATCAATTGAGATAGCTTTTGAGTTAGGGATAGGGGCTTGTGTCCACTTCTACTCTCAGTGCTGGGACTCCATCTGGCACAGATCCATGCAGGTTCTGTGTATGCTACCACAGTCTCTGTTCATATGTGCACAGGTCCTGCTAT
The DNA here is from genome assembly GCF_978045245.1 of Mus caroli. Taxonomy (NCBI): domain Eukaryota; kingdom Metazoa; phylum Chordata; class Mammalia; order Rodentia; family Muridae; genus Mus; species Mus caroli. Next base: position 1,688,018 of record NW_028227265.1, on the reverse strand, counting down.
GTTTGGAAGACCTTGACTTTTTGGTGACTTCAATCCCCTCAGGCTCTTACAATCACTCTGCACGGTTCACTGAGCCCTGAGGAGAGGGAATTGATGGAGACATTCAATTTAGGTCTGAGTGTTCCAAGGTTTCTTGCCTTCTACACATTGTCTAACTGTAGGACTCAGCAGTTTCCATCTACTACAGGAATAACCATCTCTGATAATGGCTGAGCAAGACACTGGTCTCTGAGTGTTGCTGAATGTCATTAGAATTCATTTTATTGCTACATTCCTTTAGCAGAACAATATTTGGTTTTCCCTAGGTCTCTGAGCTATTTAGTCTCAGGTTCCTGATCACCCAAGCAATGTCAATGTTAGGTTCCCTCTCGTGGAGTGGGCCCTAAATCAAATATTAGTTATTCACACAAGTTTTGTGCCACTCTTACACACCTTGAAGGCAGGTCACAATTGTCAATCAAAATGCATTTGTAGCTGGTTGGTGCTTACCTATCTACTTTGGTAGTGTGAGGAATACTTTCTAGTACCATGAACAGTAGTCTGCAGAAGAAAAGGCTCTCTGTAGGCACCAACTCTGCTTCTCCATGTTCAGTGAGTTGTGTAGGTGTTGTCTTCGTAACAGGGCCTAAACATCAGTTTGTGGGGAGTAACCAATAGCCTTGGAAATAGCTTGGGTTATCTGAGAGTTCCCATAGGGTCCCTTTAGCCAAAAACTTGATTAGATGTAATCCAGTTCTTGAACTTGAGGATTCATTTGGTGACGAGAGATGGCCAGTTAGGGCTTTGTCTCCCCCATATCATCTTCATATATTTATATATTTAAGGACTCTTCTACCGTATAAGGTTTCCATACAATCCCTCAAATGGCCTTTAGGTTTAGCTACCTTTCCCCATATTCTCTCTGTCACCTCCTGTTCTGTCTCCCTTACCAATGGATCTTTCCATTCCAATTGCACCCCACCACACACACAATCCATCTATATCTATCTTTTCCATTCCACCTTGCTAGGGTGATTCACCACCACCTAGTACTGTACTACACCCAGGTCTGTGTTTATATGGAATCTAGTCTGCTTACCAAAGGTTTAACAGCTAACATTCATACATACTGTATTTGTATTCCTGGAAAAGGATTACCTTATTCAGGGTATTTTTTCCTAGGTCCACCCATTTATGAGTAATTTTGATGATTTCATTTTTTTAAAACAGTTGAATAATATTCCATTGTGTAACACATTTTCTTTACCCAATCATCTGTTGATAGGCATCCAGTTGGTTCCAATGTCTGGCTATTGTGAATAGAGAAGCAACAAGTATGGTTGACTGAGTTTCTCTGTGGTAAGATGAAGTATCTTTTGGGTATATTCTCAAGAGAGAAACAGCTGGACCTTGAGGTAGATATATTCTCAGCTTCCTAAGGAACCAGCACACTGATTTCCACAGTGGCTGCACAAGTTTTCACTCCTACCAGCAACAGATGAGTGTTCCCCCATTCCACATCCTCTCCAGCAATAGTTGTCATTTTTAAAAAAATGATCTTGTTCATTCTAACGGGTATAATGAAATATCAAAGTAGTTTTGATTCTCATTTTCCTGATAACTAAGAAAACTAAGCATTTAAGTGTTTCTCAGCCATTTGTTATTATGAAGAAAATATTCATCTTTAGAGAATTCTGTTTATAACTGTACCCAGTTTTAAAACTAGTTTATTTACATGATGTCTAGTTTTTTTTTGAGTTCTTTATATATTTTAGATATTAGCCCTCTTTTTGACTGTTCAGTCTATAGAAATGTTTTTCCACTCTATAACCTGGTACTTTGTCTGAATGACAGTGTCCTCTGCCACGTAGAAGCTTCTCAGCTTCCCGAGGCCATGTTAATTGTTGATCTTAGTCCTGTGCTATTTATGTTCTGTTCAAGAAGTTTTCTCCTGTGGCAATGTGTTCCAGGCTACTTCTCTTAGATTCAGTTGGCAAGTACTTTATTCAGAATTTTTGCATTTCTGTTCGTAAAGTAAATTCATCTGTAATTCTCTTTCCTTGTTGCATCTTTAGATCTTTGTGTAATTTTGGTATCTGTGGCCTCTTGAAAGGAGTTGGGCAATATCTCTTCTGTTTCTATTTTGTGGGGCAATTTCCAGAGTACTGGCATCAATTCTTCTTTGAAAATCTGGCAGAATTCTGTGCTAAAACTATCATGTTCTCCTGTCTCTGTCTCTGTCTCTCTGTCTCTCTATCTCTCTCTCTCTGTCTCTCTCTGTCTCTCTCTCTGTCTCTCTCGAGACTTTTCATGACTGACTGCTTCTATTTCACTGGGGGCTATAGGTCTGTTTAAATTTTTATTTGGTGGGTTGTATATACTAAGCAAATTATCCACGTCTTTTAGATTTTCCCATTTGGTAGAATATAGGTTTTTAAAGTATGTCTTTGTAATTCTGTTTCTTCTTGATGGCTGTTGCTATGCCACAATTTTCATCTTTAATTTTCTTAATTTGGATATTCTCTTTCTACTTTTTAGTTAACTTGGATAAGGGGTTGTCACTATTATTGATTTTCTCAAAGAACCAACTCTCTGTTTCATTAATTCTTTGTATTGTTTTTTGGTTGTTTGTTTCTATTTTATTGATGTCAGCCCTGAGTTTGATTATTTCTTGCCCTCTACTCCTTTTGCATAATAGATCCTCTTATACTAGAGCTTTCAGGTGTGTTGTCTTTTAGAACCACCTTCATTGTGTCCCTTAAGTTTGGGGTGTTTTCATTTTTATTCAATTCTTAAAGGCTTTCCATTTCCTTCTTAATTTCTGTATTAACTCATTTTTTCATTCAGTAGTGAGTTGTTCAGTGTCCATTAGTTTGTAAGCTTTCTATTGTTTCTGTTGTGGTTTGAACTATATTCTGCCAGATATTAAAATGGCTACACTAGCTTATGTCTTGGGTCCATGTTTTTGGAGTATTGTTTTCTATGTTTTTACCCTGAGGTAATGTCTATCCTTAATTCTAAGGTGTTTCTTGTCTGTAGCAGAAGGATGGATTCTGTATTTATATACAATCTGCCAGGATGTGATTTTTATTGGGGAGCTGAGACCACAGATGTTTAAAAACATCAGTGAGCAGTGTTTGTTGATTTCCTTTGTTTTGGGGCTTACCCCACCCCAACCCCATTTTATCCCATCCCCATTTTGATTTGCTGGTCTGCGATCTTTATTCCTGGTTTTTATTCTTGGCTGTGGTTAACCTCTTCAGGTTGGAGCTTTTCTTCTAGCACCTTCTGTAGAGCTAGGTGTGTAGATAAATATTGCTTAAGTTTGGTTTCATTCTGCATTGTCTTTCTCCATCTATCACGACTGCAAGTCCTGTTGGTTACAGTAGTCTAGGTTGACATCTGCAGTCTCTTAGAATGCATAGAACGCCTTTCTGGCTTTTTAAGTCTCCATTGGAAAGTCAAGTGTTATTCTAATATGTCTGCCTTTATGTGTTATTCGTTCTTTTTCTCTTGCAGCTTTTAATATTCTTTGTTACACTGTGGACTGAATAACACATACAGATAAAATGGACAGAGGGTTAGGTAAAAGGAATGACTGGAGTGGCAGCATTATTAACATCAGAAATTCTAAGAGATGAACCTGAACCTCTCAGAGTATAGGTTGAAGTTTACTGAATTACTTATGTGATACATTGGTGGCTGTGATAGCAGCAGAATCTTCTCTTGATAATATGACATGCACTGACCCAAGTTTTCTGAGAAGTAGGCGTGAGGATGAGATTGAATAACCAAAAGACTTATTCAGAGCTGTGTATTACTTTTCTATTGCTATGATAAAACACCATGACCAAAGGCAACTTAAGAAAGAGACCATTTATTTTGACTTTCATTTCCAGACAGATAAGAATCCATCACGTCTTAATGGCATAGCAGCAAGAATAGTGGCAGGAGCAAAGAACTGAAATATCTTTTCTTTAGCCACAAGCATGGAGGAGAGAGGTGGGGTTGGAAGTAGAGCCACTCCTCCTAAATATTCCCAAACTGTGTTACCAACTGGAAAACAGGTGGTCAATTGCCTGAGCCTGTGGGGGACATTCTCATTCAATAACAGAGTATTTCATTCAATCAGAAAATCTCATTCATCATAAAGCATATTTGGTGAGGATGCTCAGGGAGAAGCCACAAGAACCTAGAGGAATCTTCCGAGCATGTATCAGTCATGACCACTGTGGAAAGGAGATGGAAGGAAGACTATGGGCTGTGATGAAGACTGGAGAAACCTTGATAGGGTCAATAGAAAGCCACCTCAAGGAGGCACTCAAGCATGGACCTACCTTGGTGATCCTGGGGCCCTAGTCATTGGATGAGAGACGCTCAAGGACATTACAACCACAGCATAAAGGCAAGGAGGAGTTCAAAGAGTACCAAAGGAATCCTGTGTCAACTACATCTTTGGAGAGAATCCTGAGGTCTCCATGACCGACAGACAATGAGGTGACTTATTATAATGATTCCCAAAGCCATCTGTGGCCATTTGTTGTCCACAAACTGTGTGGTGTTTTGAATGAAAAGGCCCCCTCTAAGGCTTATAGGGAGTAAAATTATTTGAAATGATTTAGATGTGTGGCTTTATTGGAGTAAGTAGAGCCTTACTGGAGGAAGTGTGTCACGAGGGGCGGGGGGGGGGGCGGGTTACCTTTGAGGTTCTAGAAGCTCAAGCCAGGTTCAGTGGCTTTCTCTTTTCCTGCTGCATGAAGATCCAGATGTAGAACCTCTCCAACACTATGTCTGCCTACATGTTGCCTTGCTACCTGCCATGATAATAGTGGATTAAACCTCTAAACTGTAAGCCAGCCCCATTTAAATGTTTTTCTAGACAGGAGTTCTCATGGTCATGGTGTCTCTTCACAGCAATAAAACCATAACTAAAACAGCTGGTCATTTCCTCTTAGCTCAGAAGACTTCTGCCTGATTCAAATATTCTTGACATACTTGGGGATATGCTGTGGCTTTGTAACTAGCAACCATTCTGTGCTCAGTGTGTGTGGTTTAATGGGCACAAAGTATTGGGTCAAAATTATTTTGCCAGTTGGGTAGTTATCTCATTCAGGAAAGAAAGTATTTACCACGCAAGCATGAGGACCTTAGTTTGATCTCCAGGACCCATGATCTAAAAAGTATATAGGTGTGGTGGAACTTACTTATGATCTCCACTTGGGGATGGTAGAGACAGACAGATTCTAGAGCATGCTAGTCAGCCAGCTAAGCCTACTTTTTGAGTTTCAGACCAGGGAGAAACTCTGACCCAATAAACTCTGACCCAATCTCCAACAGCTTTAGCCAATGCTCACCAATGTATACATATACATACACACACACACACACATACACACACACACACACATATATATATACACACACACGTATACATATGTATACACATATATACATACATATATATACACACACATATATACACACACACATATATAATTTCATCTACACACATACAATCACGCATACAGATTCATACATGGGCATGACTATGTGCACACACACACACACTTAAAAAAATCAAAAAAGTATTTGATTGTCTAACAGATCTATTTTCTCAGTGGAAATTTGTTAGGATTGGCCAGAGATTTGTTTACTTATTTTAAACTGATGTACATATACCATGCATACTGGCTATATGCCCAAATTATGAATGCATCTACTCCAACCTGTGATGAACTATCAGACATTTGTAGCTAGTTCATGATATGACTGAGTATTTGTGTCTCTTTGTCCTCTTTATACCAACCCTTTGACCCTGGCAATCACCATTTTCTGTGTTTTAGATAACACTTGTGCCCTGGTTAGTTTTTTTTTTTTTAAACTTGTCACAAGCTAAAGTCATTTGGGAAGAAAGAACCTCAGTTAAGATGTCTCCACACAACTGGCCTAGAAGCAAGGCTGTGGGGGCATTCCCTTGATTAATGATTTATGTGGAAGGGTCCAGCCCACTGTGGGCAGTGCCACTCCTGAGCAGGTGGTCTTGGGTTCTGTAACTCATGCTGAGACAGTAACACAGCCACAGGGAGCAACACATTACACAGCATTTCCTCCATTGCCTCTTCTTTAGTTCCTGCCAAGAGTTCCTAAGTTGACTTCTCTCAGTGCTGGGTGGCAACCTAAGAGTTGGAAGTTGAATAATTCCTTTCCTCCCCAAGTTGTTTTTGGTCATGGTGTTTAATCACAACGATAGAAACCCTAACAACAGGACAATGTGTGAATATGACCACATAGTATTTGGGTTATTCAACTTTACACAATGTCCTTTAAGTTTGTCTGTGCAGATTACGTGTTCAGATCTTTGCATGACAAGTATAACTCCACCCTCCCACACACATGCATGCAGGCACACACATGTGCACTCAAGCACTTACATACACATACTTGTACACATGTACACACATACACAGGCACACACACATGCACACATACACATATACTCATACATATACACACTTTTTTTCTGGTCTCTCTTTAGTGCACTTCTGTTCTGACAACTCTGACTTCAGTTCTTTCTAGTTTCTTGAGGTGTGGAGTCAGGTTGCTTGTTTGAGGAGCCTGGGTTTTGCTGACATGAGTGTTTGCGACTAAGACCTCCTCAGCACTGCTTCCTCATTTCCTTCTCTCAGTGAGTTTGTGATAGGACGTTTGTCCTCTTTGTCATTTGTTTTACTTTTCTGTGAGCATGTGCTGGGGAGGGCTGCCTGGGGAGGTCAGAAGTCAGTGTCGGGTACCATTTCTCAATTGCTCTCTTCCTGAAGCACACTAACTGGCTAGACGGCCTGGCCAGCGATCCCTGCCTGTTTCTACTTCCTCTGTGCTGTAATCTCACCCATTTACATGGGTGCTAGGGATACAGACTCAGGTCCTCACGGTCATGCAGCACACACTTTACCAGCCGAGCATTTATTTCTCTGACTTCTGGAAAGTTTTCCTTTATGGTTACCATGGGTCTTATAAAAAACATAATTTCCTAATTTAGGCCAGGAACAACTTAATTTGTGTTTGAAAATTCCACACATTTACTCCTCTCACACATTTTATGCTATTAATGTTGCACTTCCCCCTTTTGACGTTTTGTATCTTTAACAAATTAGTGGAGCTGTGATTATTTTTAATACATTAATCTATTAACTTTATACTTGAGTTAAAAGCGCCATATGCCACGCATTACATAATAAATGCCACAACTGCACACTAAAACTTCTGAATTCAAAGCTTCTGGATGGCCTGTCTTCTTCAGCACACGTGATGCTTTGATGTGCTTTCCCATGGCTCTTTTGGGCTTGAGAATTCTTCCATCTCTATTTTGTTCTGAGGACTTTTTTTTTTTTCTGGGTACAATATTTCTGACTGGCGGTTTCTTTTCTTTCTCTTCCTTTCTTCAAGTTAGCATATAAAGCAATGGGCCTCATTATAGTATTTCAAACATATAAGTCATACATTTTTCTTATTTGTCCCACTCATATTTCATCTTCATTCGCTCTGCCCATGTGCTCCCCACCTCTTTTTGGTCCTTTCACACCAAACAGTCCCGCTTCTGCTTTCATGTCTTGTGGATTCCATATACTCTCTTCTTTTTGTTCTCCTCTATGGTTTATCTCCTCCCACATTCTTCCCCTTTCTAATTTCAACACACACATGCACACACACACACATATACACACACATTTATACACCATACACACAGGCATGCACACACACATACACACACTCACATTCACACCCCTAATTTCAATTTAAATCAATCTATTTAACATGCATATGAGAGAAAGATATCAGCATTGTTTTTCTGAATCTGGCTCATTTGGTTTCCAGTGCATGCATCTTCCTGCAAATGCCATGGTTACATTTATCTTCACCATGAGCTGAATAAAATCCCACTCTGGATAGGCATCACATTTTCTTATATATTCATCTGTTGATGTGCATATAGGCTGATTCCACCTCTCAGTTGTGAATTAACCTGGATGTGCAAGTTTGCCTGTGGTATGTTGACTTGGAGTTCTTGGAGTATATACCAGGGGTGGCAGAGCTGGGTCGTATGGTAACTACATTTACAGTTTTCTGAGTAACTGCCATATGTGTTTCCATAGTGACTACACTAGCTGTGAACTAGGGTTCATCTTTCCCTACATCCTCAGCAGCATTTGCCACTGTTTGTTTCCTTGGTCATAGCCATTCTGACTGGGATGAGATGGGATCTCAAAAGCAAGGTTAATTTGCACTTACTTGACCAAGAATTTTGAACACCTTTTCAAGTACTTGGTCATTTTTATTTCTTTTGAGAACTATCTTTTCAGTTCGTTAGTTCATTTATTAATTGAATGATTTGTTGGTATTTATTTTTTGCAGTTCTTTACATATTTTAGATATTAATCCCCTGTCAAATAGAGCTGACAGATATTCTCCCCCATTCTGTAGGCTGTCTCTTCACCCTGGTGATTATTTTCTTACTGAGCAAAAAGCTTTTTAATTTTATGCAATCTCACCTGTTAGTTCTTGAGGCTGTATTATGCACTACTGGAATCCTGCTCAGAAAGTCCTCGCCTGTGCCCTTACCTTGAGATGATTTAGCTATGTTTTACTTCAGTGGTTTTAGAGTTCCAAGTCATACATTATGTTCTTTGATTGATTTTTGTGTGGGGTGGAATATATTGATCTAGTTTTATTCTTCTACCAGCAGATATTATCCAGGTTTCCCAGAACTTGAGAATTTATTAAAGAGCCTGTGTTTTTTTTTCCAAAAAAAAAAATGTTTCTACCTATGTTGACAATTAGGTGTTTACAGCTGCACACGTCTATTTCTGAGTCCTCTGTTTTATTCTATTGGTTTCTATGTCTGTTTTGGTGCTAGTACCTTGCTGGTTTTGTTACGATATCTCTATATTATAGTTTGAGATAAGGTATTGTGACCCCTTTTATTTGGGGTCTTTTGTACTTCCTAATGAGTTTGTGTGTTTTAGTTTTGTGAAGAATATAATGGGCACTTTTTGTCAAGGAATGTGGTAAATGTAGATTACTTTGGTTGACATAGTCATGGCAATGTTGGTTTTGCCCGTCCATGGGCACAAGTTGTCTTTGCATCTTCTGATGTCTCCTTTGATATCTTTCTTTTGGTGTATTAATGTTTTACTTATAGAGGTTCTCCCATATCTCTTTGGTTATGTATATATATATATACATATACACACATATACATATATATACACATATACATACATACACACACACACACACACACATATATATATATATATATATATATGAATGACATGTTATATATGTCTTAGTTTATTCGTCTCTCATACATTACATCCTGACTGCAGGCTTCCTTTCCTCCACTCCTCTCAGCCCTCTCCAACCCAGATCCACTCCTCCTCTGTTTACTTTCAGAAAAGAGTAGGCCTCCCAGGGATATCAACTGAACATGATGTAACAACTTACAATAAAACTAGGCACAAACCTTCATATTAAGACTGGATAAGGCAACACAGCAGGAGGAAAAGGGTCCCAAGAACAGGCAAAAGAGTCAAGGACAGTCCCCATTCCCATTATTAGGAGTCCCACAAGAACACCAAGATACACAATCATAACAGATATGCAGAGAACCTAGCTCAGACCCAGACAGCACCTGTGATTATCACTTCAGCCTCTGTGAGGCCCCACGAGCTCTGCTTAGTTAATTCTGCGGGGCCATGTTCTGGTGGCATCCTCAATCCTTCTAACTTGTACAATCTTTCTTCCTTTTCTTCAGGGTTCACTGAGCTCCACCCAATGTTTGGTTGTGACTCTCTGTATCTGCTCCCATCAGCTACTGGATGAAGCCTCTCTGGTGATGATTGGGCTGGGTATCAGTATATATCATTGCCCCCCTTTTTCGATAGCCAGTTGTGTTTTGTTTTATTCTAGGACTCTTATCTAACCTCTGGTTTATGATCATCCAGGGAGTGTCTGATATGGGTTCCCTCTGTGGCATGGGCCTCAAGTTAGACCAGTCCATTGGTTGGCCACTCCCACAAGCTCTGAGCCACTATTACCCCAGCACATCTTGCAGACAGGACAAAATGTAGGCAGATTTTGAGGCTGGGTTGGTGTTCCAGTCACACCACTGAAATTCTTACCTGGTTATAGAAGATGGCCTGTTCAGGTTCCTTACTCCCCCATTACTAGTCTTCACTAGGGTCACCCTCATAGATACCAGGGAACTTCAACTTTACTAGATTTCCACTTTGAGCCCCAAATGCCCCCCCCCAATTCCTGTTGTCTCTCCCAGTACTCTCCCCCCCACAAACCACCATCTCTGTCTGCCTGATCCCTCCTGTTCCCATTCCTGTTTGCACTCTCCCGCTCTCCCTCCCCCTCCTACCCCCCTCTCTCTCCTATATTGCCTTTTGCATGTTTACACATCCTGCCACTTTGGTGAAGGCATTATTCAGATCCAAGAGTTTCCTGGGGAAGGGTCTCTGAATTATAGAACATGGTCTATAAAAAGATGTAATTTCTTTCTTTCTTACTTATATGCCTTTAATTTCTTTCTTGTATTCTTGCTGTAGCCAAGATGTGGAAATAGGTTGGATATGAGTGGTGAGAGTGGGCATTCTGTCTTGGTCCTGATTTTAAAGTAAATGCTCTTGGTTTTCCCTATTAATTGTTGCAGTGGCTATGAGTTTGTCACATGTAACCTTTGTATGTTCATATACATTCATTTATTTCTTTAATTTTTTTTTTAAATCAGGAAGGGATACTGAGGATGTTTTTTCTGTATCTATTGATAAGATCATATGATTTTTTTTGTCCTTAAGTATATTTATATAATACTACATTTGTTACGTTTTGTGTGTTGAACCATTCTAACACACTTATATATCCATAAATCCCTGGGATAAAACTAAGTTGGTCATAGTGTATGGTCTTAATGTGTAATTGAATAAAAATTTCAAGAACTCTACAGAGAATTTTGCATTTGTATTCAATTAGGAAACAAGTTTTCAGATGTGTGTGTGTGTGTGTGTGTGTGTGTGTGTGTGTTGGTTGCTCTTAGTAAGTTTTGATATCAGGGTTATGCTGACTTGATGGTGTGCATTCAGTGGGGACTCTGGCTGATGGACTTGAGGTTCCATACACAGGTACTGATACTGGAATTTTGCAATGTTTTTAGGACCTTTATGATCCCAGCTCAGGAGTTAGGGTGCTGGATGCTCACAGTCATAGAAAACTTCCACTGATCTAGTGACTAGGTTCTCACTTTTGCAAACTTAAAGAATAAAATTTATAAATTATAAAGGGTAAGTTTTGTAAAGAATTGTTTTCTTACAGGGACCACAAGAAACAGAAAGAAAGCAGAGCTCTTGTATAGCAGGCACAGGTCCTAGGAGCTAGGGTACCATCAAACTGGTAGCATAATGACCTTTTAAAGGACTTAAGACAGAAACCAATGAGAACTATGGAAAGGGGAATGATCTGGTCATGTGACTGGCCCAGCCATGAGGAGTCCAGGGACTGCAATATCAGTTAAGTTGCAACCTCATGCCTAACCCCTGAACTGCTGCTATTGGGTCCCTGCTCTGTTCGACCAATTTCTACCTGTTTTTTAAATCAGTATGTTGTCTAGTCTTAGAACAATCTAAACTATGTTCAGGTCCTTGGTCAAGTAGGCTAATGAGGAATGAGGGCCTGCTTTGGTGTTGGCTGATATTAACTCATTGTTTGGTGTGCAAATAGGTTTTGTTTCTCTTGGGTTCTTTAAAAGGTTCCTTTTGTTGGGCTATGAGGGTGATTCCTGAATGGGCACACTGATCTTGGACCACGGCTGTGAGGCTGAGACTGACCCATGGGTCTTCTTTGAGGTCTACAGCTGAGGTCTACAGAACTATCTCTGAGGTCTTGGGTAGGTTTACCTTCTCTGGGAAGGCAAGTTGGCCCTGAGTGAAGCTACAGATGGTCTAAAAGGCTGTGTGAAGACCCACAGTTGGTCTGAGATCTGCAGACTTTCCCCAGGCATTGGCAGATATGCGTGGCTCTGCTGTGGTAACCAGCCTGTCTGTTTTCTGGTCACATATGAGGCCATATGAAGAGAGTTTCAGGTTTCACTGGAAAGAGAACTCAGCCAGTCAGCTCATCCTGAGAGCACAAAGGTACAGTAAGAGGTCTGAGGTTTGAGAGAGCTCTAATTTTTATTTTATTTTATTCTTATTTTAAAAGAAACTCAGGGACAGGCAAGATAACACATTGGGTAAAAGCCCTTGTTGAGCCCAGCAACCTGAGTTCAATCTGCGGTTCCCATAAGGTGAGAGGAGAGAGTCAAGTACTGGAAGTTATTCTCTGACTACCAATTGGATGCCATAGCTTGTTCGTTCGTTCTCTCTCTCTCTCTCTCTCTCTCTCTCTCTCTCTCTCTCTCTCTCTCTCTCCACACATGCACACACACTGAAACAAAGAAAAATATTTTTAAGGTCTGGGGATGTAGCTTAGTTGATAAGAGTGCTTGCTCAGCATGCACAAAGCCTTCAGTTGAATACTGAGGATTCTCAGGTGCACATAAATTAGGTATGGCAGCACACAGGCCTTTAATCCCAACACTCAGAAGATGAATTAGAAAGATGATGAGTTCATTGGCCACACAGGCAAAGTTGAGGCTAGACTGGGCTATACAAAATCCTGTCTCAATAAAAGAAAAAAATGAGAGAAAGAAAAAAGTTATTTTTCTTCTGAGATTCAGTCTTGAGCTAGGTAAAGAAATGCATGCCCATAATTTCAGCACATAGGAGGTGAAGGTAGAGGATATGAAGTTCAAGGTCATGCTTGACTATACTGTGAGTTAAGACCAACCTAGGCTACATGAGATCCCATCTCTAACAACACCGAAATCAAACCATAGGTGCATGAAAGACAAGGGCTGAGACTTTTCTGCTCTTCTTTCCTTCAGAGATGAAGGCCCGCTTTCCACGCATGCCTTTTGCTTTGATTGAGTTAGAGGCGTAAGGGAGTAAAAGCTCTCTGACAATGACAATGACAATGACAGACTCTTGGTCTGATTTTTTTTTTTTTTTTGACTGACCTCTGTGGAAAGGAATTGTTTTAAAAGTTCATCTGCTGGGTCTGGGGCGATATTTCTGTTGGTAAAGTGCCCACCTTCAAGCACAAGGACTTGAGTTTGATCCCCAGAACCCAAGTCAAAGGATCTGGTGTTGTATACGGGTTTATAATCCCAATTCTGGGCAGACAGAGATAGAAGTCTTGGGGATGGATGGTCAGTGTAGGCTCCAGACCAATGAGAGACCCTGTCTCAAAAAACAAGGTACTTGCTGTACAAGCATGTCAACTGAGTTTCCATCCCCAGCAGACACATAAAAGCTGAGCATGGTAGAGTATGTCTGTGTTCTCTGTGCTGAGGTGGGGAAAGGCAAAGCCAGGTAGATCTGAGGGTTTGGTGAACAGCCATTCTCGATGAACTGGCTAGCTCCATGTCAGGGAGAAACTGTCTCAGGAAACAAGATGGAGAGCAATAAAAGAAGACACTTAATGTGGATTTCTGACCTTTGCATTTGCACCAATGGGTGAGCTTCCACCACACACACAGATTAACTGTTACAAAGCCAGAACAGAGTCTTTTGCAGCTGCTGGCCAGTGTCTAGGGAAAAGAGTGAGATTTCATGGAGGGTAAGCAGAGCTTCCTGCAGAATTCAGATGTGCTCTCTAAGTAGAAAACACTGAATCTCTCTCCTCTGACCCAGTCCAGAATGTGTCCCTAAGGTCACAGTTTTTCCACTAGAGTTCAAATGGGGGTGATTCAAGGACACAGAGATATGATGCCTCAGGAATTTCAAGATACAAGCTTTTCAGCACATCTTGGAATTATAAGAACAGTAGGATAGGAATTGGGAGCCTGCGACTCAGTGCTGCCTTTAAATCCCAAGATGAGCAGAGTCTTAAGTATCCTGGCTACTTCCTAACAGCATCAGTCTTTCAAAGACTGTGGAAGATTCTCTTATGCTCACACCTGTTAGCTTTCATTTGATTTTTGGCTTGACAGACAGGCCCTTGGCATGAATATGGGTATTGATCACCCTTGGAGACTGAGGAATCTGAACACTCTAATGAAAAGTTTCTTATAGAAAGGAGAGAACAAAGGCCTAAGGTGACTGGACTGCTTAAGAGCTTGGTTAAGGAGTTTCCACTGAGAGTGCTCTCTGATTCACTGTAGCAGGGTACAGCCTCGCCATACCCCACCATCCCCTTCAGAGATTGACTCCTTACTCTGAGTTAATCACCATATGCTTTTCAGAGTCCCCTTTCATCCATCTGCCCTCTGTCCCTTCCTCCTTGCCTCTATCTCCCTTTCCTTTCTTCATCCTTCCTTCCTCCTCCTCCTCCCCTTTCTTCTTTCTTCCTTCTTCCTTCTTTCTCCCTTTTCCCCTTTCCTTCTCCTTCTTGGCTGGTGTCAGTATACTGACCATGTAGCAGGGAATAACCTTGAATTTCTTATTCTTCTGTCTCTACCTCCACAATGCTGAGATTACATATGTGCTCCGTTATCCCTAGACTATGTGCTGCTGGGGGTGGAACCCAGAATTTTCTTCTAATCAAGTCATGTTCTCAGGTTCCACGTGTGTGTGTGTGTAAAAAATTAAATATTTAAGATATTGTATTTTTAAAATTTAAATATACTTTGATCATATTCTTCCTCTCCCACAAGTCCTTCTAGACCCTTTCCCCCTCCCTACTTACCCAACTTTTAAGTTCTTCTTTAAAAAAAACAAACAAAAGTCCAAAACAGCAACAAAACTCAAAACCAAGACAATAAAATAACCCCTCTCCCCGAAATCTACCAAACTGTAGCCAAATAAAAGCACAAAACCTCCCTGTGGAGTCCTTTATTGGTCAGCTACTCTTGAACATGAGGCCTATTGTTAGTCAATGTTCTATTGCTAATGAAGAGAGGCCATGACCATAGCAGCTCTTATAAAAGCAATCATTTAATTGGGGCTGGCTTATAGTTCAGAAGTTTAGTCCATTGTCATCATGGTGGGAAGCATGGCAGTGTGCTGATAAACATGGTGCTGGAGACTAGAGAACTAAGAGTCTTACAACTAGATCCACAGGCAACAGGCAGAGAGAGACACTAGACCTGGTTTTAACACTTAACTCCAAAGCTCACCTCCAGGGACATGCTTCCTCCCATAAAGCCACACCTACTCCAACAAGGCCACACCTCCTAATCCTTGTCAAGTAGCACCATTCCCTAATGATCAAGTATTCAAATAAACGAACCCATGGGAGCCATTCCTATACAGACCACCACAAGGCCTATCATGGAGAGGTTAATAACACCCAGAGTCACTCATTTGGAGAAAACTTATTTTACTTCTCCCAGCAGATATACCCTAGTGGTTAGGGTTTCATTCATTTCATTCATTCATTCTTTTTTTTTTCCTATAAGATTAAAAACCCCTAACACTTTGGAATTAGATCAAACAAGCCAATAGATGGAAAAGCACCTAGGAGAAGGCATAAGAATCAGACTCTTACACATTACCAACTTGGATGCCAGTTTGAGATGCAGCCTTGGCTCCCTCTGTAGCACAGCTTCTGTGTGCTCACCCTGAGGAATACACCCCAGATGATTTCACCCCAGTCAAGCTGGTCTCTTGTTAATCAATCATAGCTGATCCTTCAGCCCCCAGATAACCAGGATCAATTTTCCCAGCAAGGTCAAGGTTTCATACCCATAGATCCTTAATTCAAGGTATCTCAAGAATGGTTCTGATAGTTTTCACTTCCTTTTGAAATTTCTCAAGCCAGGTATCCATCTTTCTCCATTCTTGTCTTCCAAGTTTCCCTAACAGCTTGTTAAGATTTAGGCACTCAAAGTCCTTGGCTCCAAAATCCTCCCAACAACAATCCTCCCTCAAACATGGCCAGCTCTATCACAGCAACATCCTCCTGTCTGATACAAATTTGTGACCTAGTTTGCTGTCTATGGCTATAAGCACTTTGATAAAAGGAAACTCAAGAAGGAAAGGGGTTATTTTAATTTTGGTTTGTCCAGATGAGGCTTCTCTGTGGAACCCTGACTGTCCTATAACTTGCTCTGTAGACTAGGCTAGTCTTGAACTCACAAGAGATTCACCTGCCTTTGCCTCCCAAGTGTTGGGATTAAAGCTGTGCACCACCACTGCCTAGAGGTTTATTATCTTACATTTCTATTCATCAGTCTATCACTGAGGGACTCAGGGCAGGAACTCAAGCAGGAACCTGGAGTCAGGACCTGAATGAGAGGTCATGGAGGGACACTGCTTACTGGTTACTTTTCTTAGCTTGCTCAGCTTGCTTTCTTATACAGTCCAGAGCCACTTGGCTAGGAATGGCACTGCCTACAGTGAGCTGGGCCCAATCACATCAGCCATTAATCAAGAAAATGATCTACCAACATCCAATAGTCCAGTCTGATGGAGGTGATTGCTCAGTTAAGTTCTCTCTTTCCAGGTACCTCTAGTTTGCATCTTGGAAGTTGACAAAAAACAAACCAGTACAACCTGCATCCAAGGTCTTGTTTTGCTGAAGCCTTCATGACCACAAGAGGATTCAGATTCTCTCCCAGTATCACTTGTACACCCCTGCCCCCCAGCCTTGCTTATAATATAATTTAATGTGGATTCTAAGGGCACAAGATATGGGGTCATCTGACCTGGGCTTTCAGTCGTCTAGCTTTTCCACTTCCTGGCTAAGTGGTTTTAGCCCTTCTGAGAGTCAATACCTCCATTTGTAGTTGGATATAATAACAAGATCTATCTCTTAGTGTTAAGAGGATTGCCTGATAAGGACACTGCTGTCAGGGTTTTCCAGTCTTTGGCACTTTGATATGTCATTATCTACAACAGTGTTGGGTTGCATTCATGGCTATCCTGGGACACATACAGGCCCATGAGTTGTAGATTAGACATGTCTGGATTAGACCATAAGAATTGTCCTCTAAGTGGTATGGTAGTTGTCCCTGTTCACACTCTATTTCCCTGATAAGAACCTGTCTTGGGTCTTCAATTTGTCTATAGGTGTTCAGAAGGAACTTTCAGGTTGTTAAAAAAAGCTGTGTACTACAGAAAGAATCACTGTTATTTGCTTTCTTGTCCAATGGCCTCCTTTCCTGGTCCCTTCCCTTAGTACAGACACATCATAGAATGTTTGTTTCTCATTCGTCCCAGGCACAGCACCTTCTGCACCCAGGCTGGAATCCCACATCCCAGTTTTCAGAGTTGTGGACTTACTCCTACTGCATTAACAAAGGCCATCTCTTTTGTCCTCAAGAAACTGCTCAGATAGCCAGGCCCAGAAGTGACCAATAGCTCCACTTTATCCCAAGGATTATGAGGACATCACCAAGGTATTTACTTTAATTTCTTTCTGGATCTGTTAAGCTTCTGAGGGAATTTCTTCATGCATTTCAACAGCAGTTGCATAAATAACTTGAAAATCACAATTTGTTTTTTAAGCTCATTATTATCTTTAAGTTCTTTAAATTATTAAGATTTCTGGGTTCCTTGGGACGTCATTGTGTTTTAGAGTAATTTAATTTCATGCTGTTGGGAACAGTTGGCTAGTGTCTAGGGAGACACAATAAAAAAAACCTATTAAGTCTATTCATTCTTTAATTTTCCTGATCCTGCAGCTCACTGAGAATATGGTCCCAGGTAGGAGAATATTTACCCACTGCTCAGCTTGCACAGATGTTGCAAGAACTCTCCTATGACTCTTTCGCATTTGTTTTTGTTTTGCTTTTGCAGCGAGCAGGCTGCCGCCATGGAAGCCGAACACAGAAAAGTATGCACAGCAATGATCAGCTGTTCATGAGAAATGTCTGCGAGAAGTGGGAGTAAAGGACGCAGTTGTTCTGACCCTGAGTAGGTCCAGATCTTGTTGATCAGGACCAGATTATCTTACGACCAAGGGATAACATGCCAGACATCCAGTGCCAGTGCTGTCGGATGCCCTTGGATTTCCCTATGTGGGTTATTTTCTGAGGCCAGACCAACCTTTCTCAGAGCTGCAGTCAAAGGCTCTATAGCTCAAGAGTTACACAGATTCTCATGGTCTGTGTGAAGATGCCCAACATCTTTAGCTCTGATGATGTCAGGCTTTCAATGACCCACACAGTTAGTTTTATCCTTTTCTCCTATTGAAATCTAACCACAGACTTCCCCACTGTTATGACTCACGGTTAGCCTTTCATTCTACAGTGGTCCATCTGCCAATGTCAACTGTGCTGTGGTTTGGCATGGAATGTCCCTCAAAGGCTCATATGTTGAAGGTTTAATCTCTAGCTGGTGGTGTTATTGACTGTGATCCATTGATTTTTAAAAAAATGCTTTTGTAATTAGCTCTTTGAGAATTTTGTACAATGTTGTAAATCATATTTACCATTTCCTCAATACCTAGCCCTGTCCTCAATACCTCCCAGACCCAGCCCTGTTTCTTCAATAGGAGACAAGTCCATAATTCTGGAAACTTTGGGATGTGGAATTCCAGCCTGGTTGCAAGAGGTTCCATGCCTACAGTGAACTAGAGACAAATATCCCACAGTGTGTATGTTCTTAACCACTCAGCTTTGACCTCTCTCTCTCTCTCTCTCTCTCTCTCTCTCTCTCTCTCTCTCTCTCCCTTCCTCTCCCTCTCTATGCATCTCTTTCTTTTGTTTCTTTTAAGTGGTTTACCCATTTCTTTTCTTCCCATTTTATCTCTTTTATTGACAATAGATTCTTTTCTCATATATTATTCCTGGTTACAGTTTTTGCTACCTCTATGCCTACCAGTTCCTTCCCCACCTCCCCTCCCCTCCAGATCTACTCCCTTTCTGTCTCTCACTAGTAAAGAACAGGGATTTAAGAGACAACAACCAAATAGGACAAAATAAAATGTAATAAGATAAAGCAAAAACCATCTCATGGAAGTGGACAGGGTGATCCAACAAAGGAAAAGAGCTCCAAGAGCAGGCACAAGAACCAGAGACTCACTCATTCAGATACTCAGGAGTCTATAAAAACGCTTAGTGAAAGCTATAATATATACACAGAGGACCTGTGTAGGCCCTGTGCTTGCTGCTTCAGCTCCCTCCCCCCATTTTGTAGCATGTCTTTTTATTTGAATGATGGTGTTCTTTGATGTAAAGAAGCTTTTAGTTTTGTGAGATACTTTTATTAACTGCTGGTCTTAATCCCTATGGTATTACAAGGTCCTATGTGGAAAGCCTTTTCTTGTGCCAGAGAGTTCAAGTATATTCCCTACTTTCTTTCTTTTCTCTCAGGTTTAGATTACCAAGTGTTATGTTGAGGTTGTTGACCTGTTTGTAGCTGAGGTTTGTGAAGCATGCAGTTAAAGATCCAGTTATATTTTTCCATTGCTCTCACAGGTTTGTTAGTTCCCTGGCACAGAGATAAGACAGAGCTCCTGGGGCAAAGACAAGGTGATGTTTGGGGTTCCTTATCTCCCCCACTGAGTTTTGTGTACAGAGACTTCCCTGAGATATTCCTCACTTGTTAATTAATTTAAAGCTAGTCCAGACTCCTTAGGAGGTTGTCAGCTCATCACTCTGTAATTCCCCAACCTCAGCAGCTGAGAGGCAACTTGATAGAACTAGTTCACTGAGATTGATGGCTGAGACTTAGTTCCCATGTATTAATCTGGTACCAGAGGCATGCATAGAATGTTTTGAATGTGTGAGCTCGTGTGTGTGTGTGTGTGTGTGTGTGTTTGCATGTGTATGTGTGTGTGTGTGTATTTGCATGTGTATGTGTGTGTGTCCACTTGTGTGTGTATGTTTGCTTGTGTGTATGTATGTGTGTGCGTGTGTGCGTGCATGCTAGAGGACCATACTGAGTATGTTCCTTATGAATCTTCCACTTGTTTTCCTTTGTGAGACATGGTCTCTCACTGGCCTGGCAGCCTGGTTGTATCCCAAGTAGGTTAGGCTGTCTGGCTAGCAAGCTTCTGTTTCTGCCTCCCTTTTTCTGGGATTACAGGTAACTATGCCCTAACTAAGGCAGCTTCTTTCTCTCACCTTGGAGCTGATACCATGTACTCCCTTGTCTGCTTATCTTGACTCTTGAGCTCAACCAATTCAACAGCTGTTTCCTTTTGTTTTCCATGTTGGAAATTAAGTTCCCTTATAATCACTGGCTTTTTGAGGATAAAACTTATGTCTAAAGTATGTTCAAATGTGGATGTGATGAGCAGGGGTTGGAGTCTGGGAGATATTTTGGTTAGTAAAGTGTTTGCCTTATAAACTGGAGAACTTGAGTTTGAGCCCCAGAACTTACAAAAATTAAAAAGCCATGTGTCTTAGTTAGGGTTTCTGTTGTTGCAATGAAGCACCATGATCAATAAACAAGTTTATTTGGCTTACACTTCTTTTTTTTTTTTTTTTAATTTCAAGATTTTTATTTATTTTATTTTATTTTTTTTAATTTTTAATATTTTTATTACATATTTTCCTAAATTACATTTCCAATGCTATCCCAAAAGTCCCCCATAGCGCCCCCCACTTCCCTACCCACCCATTCCCATTCTTTTGGCCCTGGCATTCCCCTATATTGGGGCATATAAAGTTTGCAAGTCCAATGGGCCTCTCTTTCCATTGATGGCCGACTAGGCCATCTTTCGATACATATGCAGCTAGAGACAAGAGCTCCAGGGTTCTGGTTAGTACATCATGTTGTTCCAACAATAGGGTTGCAGATCCCTTTAGCTCCTTGGGAACTTTCTCTAGCTTCTCCATTGGGAGCCCTGTGATACATCCAATAGCTGACTGTGAACATCCACTCCTGTTTGCTAGGCCCCGGCATCGTCTCACAAGAGACAGCTATATTTGGGTCCTTTCAGCAAAATCTTGCTAGTGTATGCAATGGTGTCAGCGTTTAGAAGCTGATTATGGGATGGATCCCTGGATACGGCAGTCTCTAAATGGTCCATCCTTTCATCACAGCTACGAACTTTGTCTCTGTAACTCCTTCCCTGGGTGTTTTGTTCCCAATTCTAAGAAGGGGCACAGTGTCCACACTTTGGTCTTCATTCTTCTTGAGTTTCATGCGTTTAGCACATTGTATCTTATATCTTGGGTATCCTAAGTTTTGGGCTAATATCCACTTATCAGTGAATACATATTGTGTGAGTTCTTTTGTGATTGTGTTACTTCACTCAAGATGATGCCCTCCAGGTCCATCCATTTGGCTATGAATTTCATAAATTCATTCTTTTTAATAGCTGAGTAATACTCCATTGTGTAAATGTACCATAATTTCTGTATCCATTCCTCTGTTGAGGGACATCTGGGTTCTTTCCAGCTTCTGGCTATTATAAATAGGGCTGCTATGAACATAGTGGAGCATGTGTCCTTTTTACCGGTTGGGACATCTTCTGGATATATGCCCAGGAGAGGTATTGCTGGATCCTCCGGTAGTACTATGTCCAATTTTCTGAGGAACCGCCAGACTGATTTCCAGAGTGGTTGTACAAGCTTGCAATCCCACCAACAATGGAGGAGTGTTCCTCTTTCTCCACATCCTCGCCAGCATCTGCTGTCACCTGAATTTTTGATCTTAGCCATTCTGACTGGTGTGAGGTGGAATCTCACCGAATGGCTTACACTTCTATATCACTGCTCATCATCAAAGAAAGTAAGAACAAAAACTCAAACAGGGCAGGAACCTGGAGGGAGTAGCTGATGAAGGCCATTGAGGAATGCTGCTTATTGGCTTGCTTCCCATGGCTTGCTCAATGTGCTTTCTTCTAGAGCCCAGAGTCACCAGCCTAGATGTGGCACTACCTACCACGATCAGGGCCCTCCCCCATCAATCACTAATTAAGAAAACACCCTATAACCCAATTATGAAGGAATTTTCTTATTTGAGGTTCCTTTCTCTCACATGACTTTAGTTTGTTTCAAGTTGACATAAGGCTGTCCAGCATAAAGTCCTTCAGAACTCTGAGGAGTAGAGAAACTTGATATCCATGCAGAGGATGAGATGCAACAGGCAATGGTTTTCTGGGGAAAGTAACAAAAGCCTCAAAACAGGGTGATGGCCATGAAGGTGGTGAATGCTGACCACCAATTGGGTATTGTATAGGCAAGTACTGTCACAGACTGGGCAACGTGTGGCTGCTAGCTTACCAGTCCTGGCTCCTGCTCAGAGGACTTTATTCTTAGACTGTTGAAGCAAACCCAGTTTTATAAAATTAGGTGTTTTTTATGCACATGTACATTAATACTCCCAGCTCATTCTGACTCTATGTGTGTCCTGATGACCCAGCCAGCTGAGCTGAAGGTGGATCCCCACCAGGAGTTTGGGACAGCTCCATCTTCCCTTCTTCTGGAATGTGGCTTTAAAGATAAGTGACCAGTTAAGGAAAGGGCCTCTTTCTGGACCAATTCTAGACGGTTCCATATCATCTTTGTCTCCTGTGCTAGGAATTCTCTGCTATTCTCCACTGTCAGCAGTTCTGGAAAGAGGTCAGAGAATGAAGCACTTCCCATGAGGCCACACTATCCTTTTGGTCTGGAGTTATAGGAGCCACCCTTATCCTTATGGGGTTTGTCTGGAGACCCCATCCCAAACCACTGCTATTGCTGAACAATGTGTGAGTGAAAACACACACACACACACACACACACACACACACACTCAATTTTCTATTTCCTATATAGCCATGTCACATATAATAAAGTCTCACTTGGGGCCAAAGAGACCACTTGGTGGGTTATAGCACTACCTTTGGATGCCTGACAAGGGCTCCATTCATATGACTGACTATGGAAAACAGTATGGAGAACTCTCAAAGAGCTGAAAATAGATCTACCATATTACCCAGCTCAACAGTTCACTGGCATATTACCCAAAGGGCTCAGATCCTACTCCACCACAGATGCTCGAGAAGACATGATCATTGTAACTCTATTCACAACAGCTAGAAAATGGAAACAACCTAAATGACCTTCAGCTGATGAACGGATAGTGAAAGCTTGGCACACATACACAATGGAATTCTGCTCAACTGCACAGAGAGATGAAATCATGAAACTTTCAAGTAAATCGATGGAACCAGAAATGTTACATCAAATGAGATAACACTGGCTCAGAAAGATAAATGTCACGTGTGCTCTCTTATTTGTGGATTCTAGTTCAGAATCTTTAGATCTGAGTATACAGCCTGGAGTAATTACATTTTTTTTTAAAAAATGAAGTGTTAATATTGCTTAAAGAAGCAGATAGGCTAACTGCTAATCTTCCCACCTCCCCCATTTTCCTCAGGTACAATCCCCCAGTCTCATCCCCAACTCTGTAGCCCCCAACTCCAGCAGGCATTCCCTGAGAAGCTGCAGGCTACTCCAGTCAAGGATGCAGGTAGCCAGCTGTGGATCTTCACCCCTCCCTCCCCTCTTCCAAATCTAATCCCCAGTCTTACTCCCAACTTTGTAGCAGGCCACTTGCTACAACCTTCCCTTACTCTCTGCCCCCATCTCCCGCTCATCACACAGATCTTCTCCTCCAACCTTCTGCCCCCCCTTTATCCTGTTATCCCAACCCCCAACTCTAGCAGGCATTCCCTGGGAACCCACCCTCCAAGCCTGCCAGAGAAGCAAGGAGGCTGGAGAAGCAGGTCTACACTATCCCTCCTCTCCAAATCCACACCTGCCATTCACATCCTGTAACAGACTAGCTGTCATGATTTCTCCCCACCCTCTGCCCCAGTTCCCAGGGGACTAAACTTATATTGGTGGAACCTATTTTGCTTTCTTCCCTTCCGTGAAAGCAGGCTACTCTCCCAAGATCATCCCTATTATTAAGTGTCAACTTTGAATATAGAAACACATCCCCCCCCCCTTTGGAAACCCCAGGGGCCACACCTAGCAGAATCCCAGAAAATTTTCCTACCAGGCAACACACAGCCACCACACCCTCCTAAGAACCAGAGAAGGCAACAAAATTCAAGGAACAAATTACACACCCAACAAAGACAAGACCAGATATCAGCACATATAGTTACAATCATCCAGAACCCATATGCCTAGATTTCAGCATAAAACAACAAATTATAACAGCCAGGACAATATGTCTCCAGTAAATCTTAGAAATCCTACTATAGCAGGGCCCTGAGAACTTCAAAATAGCTGAAGCACAAGACAATGAATGACATTGAAATAATCTTTATCAATATGATAGAGATCCTTAAAGAGGAAATGAATAAATCTCTTAAAGAAATCTATGAAAATACAAACAGGAGAAGGAAATTAATAAAGTAGTTCAAGACTTGAAAGTGGAAATAAAATCAATAAAGAAAAACCCAAAACTGAGAGAAATCTGGAAGTGAGAAATTTAGGAACTCAAACAGGAACCTCAGAGGCAAGCTTCACCAAAAGAATACAAGAGGTGGAAGAGAGAATCTCAGTCACTGAAGACACAATAGAAGAAGTATATCCCCAGTCAAAAAAAAAAAAAAAAAGTTAAATCTAAAAAAGAAAAAACAAAACAAAACCAAAAACTCCTGAAACAAAAATCTGGGACACCATGAAAAGATCAAATCTAAGAATAATAGGAATAGAGAAAGGCCAGGAAACCCAGACCAAAAGCACAGAAGATATTTTCAACAAAAGCATAGAAGACATTTTTCCCTAACCTAAAAAAATGGGCTCCCTTCCAGTCTGGGCCAGTGCCCTGAGCAAATCTTGGGCATTAAATCTCAAGTCAGTTCCACAACATCTAGAAGAAGCTCCACTCCAGGTGCTCTAATATGCCCAGGACCACAGGATCCCAGGATCCCAGAATCTTGGTCATACCAGGATCTCAGGGGCCCAGAGGCAGCTTGACTCCCAGGAGCTCTGACACACCCAGGATCTTAGGATCACAGGATCCCAGAATCACAGAGATAGCTGAACTCTGAGGAGTTCTGCCACAACTAGGATCAGAGGAAGGACAGAATTCAGTCAGAGATAGTGAGGGCAGCTAGCACTAGAGATAAGCGGATGGCAGGGGGCAAGTGTAACAACATAAGCAACAGAAACCAAGGTTACTTGGCATCATCAGAATCCAATTCTCCCACCATAGCAAGTCCTAGATACCCCAACACACGGGAAAAACAAGATTCTGATCTAAAATCTCTTCTCATGATGGTGATAGAGGACATTAAGAAGGACATAAGTAACTCCCTTAAAGAAAGTATGGGGTCTCTTAAGGAGAACACAGGTAAACAGCTAGAAGTCCTTAAAGAGGAAACACAAAAATTCCTTAAAGAATTACAGGAAAACACAATCAAACAGGTGAAGGAAATGAACAAAACCATTCAAGATCTAAAAGTGGAAATAGAAAAAATAAAGAAATCACAAAAGGAGACAACCCTGGAGTTAGAAAACCTAGGAAAGAAATCATGAGTCATAGATGCAAGCATCTCCAACAGAATACAAGAGATAGAAAAGAGAATCTCAGGTGCAGTAGATACCATAGAAAACACCAACACAACAGTCAAAATGCAAAAGCATAAAGCCTCTAACCCAAAACACCTACAAAATCCAGGACACAATGAGAAGACAAAGCTTTAGGATAATAGGTATAGAAGAGAGCGAAGACTCCCAACTAAAACAGCCAGTAAATATCTTCAACAAAATTATAGAAGAAAACTTCCCTAACCTAAAAGAGATGTCCATGAACATACAAGAAGCCTACAGAATTCCAAATAGATGGACCAGAAAAGAAATTCCTCCTGTCACAAAATAATCAAAACATCAAATGCGCTAAACAAAGAAAAAATATTAAAAGCAGTAAGGGAAAAAGGTCAAGTAACATATAAAGGCAGACCTATCAGAATTACATCAGACTTCTCACCAGAGACTATGAAAACTGGAAGATTCTGGGCAGATGTCATATAGACCCTAAGAGAACACAAATGCCAACCCAGACTACTATACCCAGCAAAACTCTCAATTACCGTAGACGGAGAAAACAAGATATTTTATGACAAAACCAAATTTATACAACATCTTTCTATAAATCCAGCCCTACAAAGGATAACAAAAGAAAAACTACACCCTAGAAAAAGCAAGAAAGTAATCTTTCAACAAACCCAAAAGAAAATAGCCACACAAACATAATTTCACCTCTAACAACAAAAACTGGAAGTAACAATCACTTTTCCTTAATATCTCTTAACATCAATGGACTCAATTCCCCAATAAAAAGACATACACTAACAGATTGGATACTTAAACAGGACTCAGCATTTTGCTGCATACAAGAAATGCATTTCAGTGACAAAGACAGATACTACCCAGAGTAAAGGGTTAGAAAACAATTTTCAAGCAAGTGGTCCCAAGAAACAAGCTGGAGTAGCCATTTTAATGTCGAATAAAATCAACTTTCAACCAAAAATTACCAAAAAAAAAAGATAAGAATGACACTTCATGCTGGTAAAAGGGAATGTCTACCAAGATGAACTCTCAATTCTGGACAACTTTACTCCAAATACAAGGACACCCACACTCATAAAAGAAACTTTACTAAACTCAAAATACACATCGCATCCCATGCAATAATAGTAAGAGACTTCAACGCCCCATTCTTAGCAATGGACAGATTATGGAAACAGAAACTAAACCGAGAGGCAGTGAAACTAAGAGAAGTTATGAACCAAATGGATTTAACAGATATTTATAGAACATTTCATCCTAAAACAAAGGAATATACCTTCTTCTCCGTACCTCATGGTACCTTCTCCAAAATTAACCATATAACTGGTCACAAAACAGGCCTCAACAGATACAAGAAGACTGAAATAATTCCATGAACCCTATCAGATCACCACGAACTAAGGCTGGTCTTAAATACCAACAAAAACAATGGAAAACACACATACACATGGAAGCAGTACAACACTCTACTGAATGATAACTTGGTCAAGGAAGAAATAAAGACACTTAAAAAGGAGGTGCTTATCAAGGTACAAGAAGCATTCATAACTCCAAATAACAGCAGAAAAGGCATACCCCTTGGCACATAATAATCAAAACACTGCATGTACAGAGTAAAGAAGGGATATTAAAAGCTGCAAGGGGGCTGGTGAGATGGCTCATTGGGTAAGAACACTGACTGCTCTTCCAAAGGTCCTGAGTTCAAATCCCAGCAAACACATGGTGGCTCAAAACCATCTGTAAAGAGATCTGACGCCCTCTTCTGGAGTGTCTGAAGACAGCTACAGTGTACTTACATATAATAAATAAATAAATCTTAAAAAAAAAAAGAGTTACAGAGAATTCTTAAAAAAAAAAAAAAGCTGCAAGGGAAAAAGACCAAGCAACATATAAAGACATACCTATTAGAATAATACTTGACTTCTCAACAGAGACTCTAAAAGCCAGAAGGGACTGGACAGATATTTTAGAGACTCTACAAAAACCACAGATGCCAACCCAGAATACTATACCCAGCAAAACTTTCAATCACAATAAATAGAGTAAATAAAACATTCCATGATAAAATAAGATTTAAGCAACATCTGCTGACTAGCCCATCAACCTAAAGATGTTAACTACACCCAAGATAACACAGGAATAAATAGTCCCAGACCATCGAACCAGAAGAGGGGAACACATAAACCACCACAACAAAGTAGCAGGAATCAACAAACACTGCTCATTGATAACTCTGTAACATCAGTGGTCTCAGTTCTCCCATAAGGAGACACAAACTAAAATCACGGATGTGAAAATAAGATTCATCCTTCTGCTGAGTCCAAGAAAAACACTTTAAAGTCAAGCATAGACATCACCTCAGGGTAAATGGATGGAAAAAGGTATTTCAAGCTAATGCCCTAAGAAGCAAGTGTAGCTATTTTAATATCTGACAAAATAGAGTTCAAACCAAGCTAATCAGGAGAGGTAGGGAAGGATACTATATACTTAAAGGAAAAATGCACAATTATCAAAGGAAATATATAGGAAGAGGAAACTGCACTTAGAAATATCTGTACCAAACATAAAGGCACTCAAGTTCATAAAAGAAACACTAGTACAGCTTAAGTCACACATTGACCCTCACACAGGATAATGGGAGACTTTACTACCCGACTCTTAGTCATCCAGACAAAAAACTAAATGGTATCATAAAGCAAACATAACAGATAGTTTCAAAACATTTCACCCAAAGGAAAAACAAAACAAAACAACAAAAGAAAACAACAATGTCGTAGTCAGCGTTTGCATTCTTGCACAAAACATTATGACGAAGAAGAAACTTGAGAAGAAAAGGGTTTAGTTACCTTACACTTCCATATTGTTGTTCACCACCAAAGGAAGTCAGGACAGGAACTCATACAGGGTAGGAAACTACTGGGATCTACTCACAATATTCTGTGCTCCTCCAAGCACTTGGGTCATTTCTCCAGCTCTGTCCTTTGTAGCACACAGTGTGTCTTCTAGGCTTCAGCTGCCTGTACTCCATTGCTGCTGCTATTCTTGGTGGTCATTTCATGGTACTGGCATCTCCAAAACACTGCTATCTTCTGCTGCAACTGGACTGCACTTTCACAAGTAGCCTCTCATAGGCTCTTTTTATGGTGATACGCCTCAACTTCTCTGATTGACCCCTTTAGTCCTGGGCCTTCAACTGCCACTGAGGGCTACACCTTCACAAATGGCCTCTCCCGGCCTCACACAGTGCCAAGTATCAGGTGCTACACTTTCATGTTTCAAAGCCAGTATCACCTGGGTGACTCTTACACATTATCAAGTATAGCTGCAACACGAGGTACAGCTGTGGCTGCTTCTGGAACATAGCTTCTCTGTGCTCTCAGGAAACACTTCTCAGATTTCCCCTTAGTGGTGCTGATTTCTTATTATTCACTGCTAATTTCATAGCTCCAGCTAACCAGCATCAATTGTCCCAGTAATGCAAAGGTTTTACTTTAGTAGTTCTGGTATCTTGTTAATCACACCTGATTCTTTAGACCCAGGTAACCAGAACCACAGAATCTTCACAATCAGAATAGCAGTGGCCCTAATAAGAATCTTTAATCATTCCTCTGAAATTTCACAAGTCAGGCCTCCATCATTTGCACTGTTCTCAACATTATCTTCCAAGCTCCTACAGAATATCCCACAGAACTCTTAACATTCAATGGCTCTTCTAACCCAAAGTTCCAAAGTCCTTCCACAGTCCTCCCCAAAACATGATCACAGGAATACCCCACTATGCTGGTACCAATTTGTCTTAGTCAGGTTTGTATTCCTGCACAAAATATCATAACCAAGAAGCAAGTTGGGGAGGAAAGGGTTTATTCAGCTTACACTTCCACATTGCTCTTCATCACCAAAGGAAGGTAGGACAGGAACTCACACAGGACAGGAACATGGAGGCAGGAGCCGATGCAGAGGCCATGGAAGGTGCTGCTTACTAGCTTGCTTCCCCTGGCTTGCTCATCTTGCTTTCTTATAGAACCCAAGATTACAAGCCCAGGAGGGATGGTACCACCCACAATGGGTTGGGCCCTTTCCCTTTGATCACTAATTGAGAAAATGCCTTACAGATGGATTTCATAGAGGCATTTCCTCAAAGGAGGCTCTTTTCTCTGTGATAACTCCAGGTTGTGTCAAGTTGACACACAAAACCAGTCAATACAAACAACAGCAAGAATATTTTTCTGGGCGGCTCATGGAACTTTCTCCAAAACCGACCACAGACTGGGATACAAAGCAAGTCTTGACAGATACAGGAAAATCGAAATAACTTCCTGATCCCACCTGACCACCTCAGATTAAAGTTGTATATAAACAACAGAAACAGCAGAAAGCTTGCAAACTCATGAAAACTGAGCAACTCACTACTGATTCCAGAAACAAATGAAAGACTTTCCAGGGTTGAATGAAAATGAATACACAGCATACACAAACTTATGGGATCCAATAAAGGTGGTTCTCAGAGAGCACTACATGCTTACAGAAATAAAATGGGAGAGATCTCACATTAGTAACTTAGCAGCCCACATGAAACCTCTAGAACAAAAAGAATTTACTTGCAGAAAGATGGATCTCACCTTATACCTGTCAGAATGGCTACGATCAATAAACAATGACAACACATATTGGAGAGAGTGTGGAGCCAGGGTTAGACTCGTCCATTGCTAGTGTGACTGCAAACACATGCAGCCACTATGGGAATCAGTGTGCTGGTTCCTCAGGAAGCTGGGAATAGAGCTACCTCAAGATCCAGCTGTTTCATTCTTGAGCATATACCCAAAGGATGCTTCATCCTACCACAGAGATGCTTATTGTTTCTCTATTCACAATAGCAAAAAACCGGAAAACAACCTAGATGCCTATCAACAGTTGAATGTATAAAGAAAATGTGGTACATTTGCACAATGGAATATGACTCAGATTAAAGTATGAAATCATCAAATTCACAGGGAAATGGATGGACCAAGCAAAGACCCAGGTCCAGGAAGTTATGGTATATAATTGATTACATGTGACTATTAGCTGCTAAATAAATAATGACTGAACTATAGTCTGTAGAACTACAGACATTAGGTATAGGTTAAGGTACTGGGTGGAACTGATAGATCTTAGGGAAGGGAAATAGAATAGGTGGGTATGGATGAATGGGTGCAGGGGGCAGTGACTGGAATTGCAGGATCAAGTGGGGGGAGGGGGAGGGGAAGGAGGAAAAGAAACAAGGGAGGGACTATGGGGAAAGATGGCTAAGGTCAAGGGCTGCTTCTCCAGGTGGGAGGCTGGGGTGTTGAGCTGGAACTGAAGGTGGATGCTGAGCAACTGAAGCTGAGGGCAGATTTAGGGTGCTGAGCTGGGAGTATTGGGAAGGGCACACTAGCCGCAGTAGATTGGAGGCACCCAGCAGTTAGCCAAAAAGGCAGGTTGAAATTGAGCAATATGTGTGTGTCTGTGCTTTTCATCTGAGGATCCAATGTTCTCTGGGCGGGGGCTGATATCGAGGTCTATTCCCCAAGCTTAGGTGGGGTAGCAAAAGCTACATGCTACATGGTAGTTTGCAAACCTATATAGATAAAAATAATTAAAGAAGAAGACATAAATTTGAGAGGGAGTTGGGTAGGGAGTATGAGAGGAATTGGATGGGGGAGAAAATGGAGTGTGATTATAATAAATATAGCTGTCACATGTAAAATCCTTAAAATATACATAATTTAAAAAGCCTGTTATGCTGGCCTTCATCTGTAGTCCCAGCACTTCTATGGCCAGAAGAAAAGGCCAGAGACTCACCCTAAAACTTCTTGACCAGCTTGAGGCACACAGCACAACAGTAGAAACAAGAGAGACCCTGCCTTTGACAATATGGAAGGTGAAAACTGACTCCTGAAAGCTGTCCTTTGACTCGCACATGTGTGCCTTGATACATAGCTATCCACACTCACTAATGTACACATCCAATAATGTAAGATTTGGTCTCACAGTGACATGAATAGGTCCTAATGTAGAACACACTGAAAACTGGCTGCATTCGGCAGCTGGTCCAGTCAAAGGCACACCACCAACTTTTCCTCCCACCCATGTGTCCCACATGAGTCCTTTCATCCTCACTTTCAGTCATTTGGTATTAGACACATGGTACCAAAATCTCTCACAGAAAGGAGGAAGAGAAAAATAGCCTCTTTCTTATGTCTTTGGGGCAGAAGATGCTACCCAGTCTACATTCTCCAGCTCTGTGAATGACATTTTAGGAGAGTGCAGCTCAACTTTGTTTAGACAGGCTTTCTAGCTCAAGATGGCCTCCCATTCCCTATGCTGTCCTGAATGACCTTAAGCTTCTGACACACCTGTCCCTCTCCATTCCAATTGCTAGAATTATAGGTGTGATCCATCATGCCCGAATTTATGTTATGCTATGATAGGGATTGAACCCAGGGCTTCATGTATGCTAGGTGAGCATTCTTTCTGTAGCCTAACTGTTGTCTGCTGACAACAAAGACAGTTCACAGGACACTGCTGCTGGTGCCTGATCCACAGAGGGAGAACAGCTTCCAAGACCAATGTTCTACCTCCACCCCCAACAGCACCCAACCTCACTGAAGACTACAACATTCCTTGGTGCCAGCACCTTCCTGTGGGTGAGCTGCAGGCTGGGATTTCCCTCTCTTGTGGCTGGTTTTCTGCCTGATAGCTAATGCTCCAGGGTCTTGTCTTACAGTGTTCCTTCCAGGATCTTGGACCTTATGCTGTAGTCAACATTTTCTGTTTTCTTCACTGAGAGCTCTGTAGTCATATAAACTGCAGCATAAGACTCAGATTTAGTTTTGCTAAAGTTGTGCCTGGACATCATGCCTAAATCTGAATTGTCCTGCCTAAACAGCTTGTCCTTAGCATAGCACTGGGGGCTATGGACTCACCCCTGTTGTTCTAGGTATGCATCAGAGTTCAGAGCACCCAGCACTGTGCCTTTGAATGGTGATTTGAGCAGGGACAGGTGACCAAGGAGAGGAAAAGGGACATTTTATAAAGGGAGACACAGTTCTGAGCTTGGAAATGGGCCAAAGCAGGAGAGAACCTAAGAGTCAGAAAGATGCATGTTGGGAATATTTCCATTTTTATATTGGTCACCTATGAGTCATATCCGTATTACCTGCATTTGGAGAGTTCAGACTTCCCCCCATATTTGCTGTCTCTTGCATGTAGCCCTGCCTGACGAGGGGAGGCCCCTAGTTCTTCTGCCAACTTATACCTTACATACGTTAGACTTGATGCCTTTCTGCATTCCATTTCTCTCCTATAGCACTCTCTGCAGGTTCCACTCCCGACTCAACCAGGTCCTCATGCTGCTATGGTTTGAGTGACCACCCCTCATTCATGTATTAGATGCTCTCTCCTTTCTTCCCTTCTCCTTTTTCTTCTTTCCTTCCTTTTCTTTTTCTTCCCCTCCCTCTCCTTCATTCTTACATGTTCTTTCTTTCCTTCCTTCCTTTTGTCTGTCTGTCTGCCTGCCTGCATGCCTGCCTGCCTGCCTGCCTTTGTGGTCCTGGACACAAAATCCAAGGCTTCATAGTACAAATAGTATAAAATGCTTATTCCCAACACAACTCTGTCAAAAGCTGTAGCTTTAAGAAGTGATTAGGTAAAAAGGACTGTGTCCTCTCAAATAGATTAATATGGTCATCTCAAGAGTTGGATTGATAGATAGTTATCTACTTGTTGTAAGAGTGAACTTCTGGTGTGGGAGATTTCTCTCAAGTTATAAAGTTTCTGGTGGCATGCACAAAGAGTTCTTGTTCCATCCTTGATCTGCATAAAACAGGCTTGGTGGTGCACCTCCTTAAGTTAGAGCACTTGGAAGGGAAATGGAGGCAGAGGACCAAGAGTTCAAGGTTGTCCTCAGATAAATGGAGAGTTACAAGCTAGCCTGGGTTGCAGCTGCGTGTAACTCCATCTAAAAAAGGAGAACAAAAGGGGTGAGCTCAGACCCACCTTGTTCTTTTCTTGTATTTTGTACTCTCTTCCACTCATTGACAGGGAGGATGTGGAATGCCCTCACCAGATGGCAGAACCTTAATCTTGAACTCCTTAACCACTATGAGACATAAATCACCGCTGTTTAAGGATTTCCTGGTCTGGGTTATTGTATTATAGAGGCACAAAATGGATATAGATACAAACTTGCTTTTCAGGAGAGAGAGAGAGAGAGAGAGAGAGAGAAAGAGAGAGAGAGAGAGAGAGAGAGAGAGAGAGAGAGAGAAGAAGGAAGGAAGAAGGAAGAAGAAGAAGAAGAAGAAGAAGAAGAAGAAGAAGAAGAAGAAGAAGAAGAAGAAGAAGAAGAAGAAGAAGAAGAAGAGAGATAGAGAGAGACAGAGAGCTGAGTATTTCTTTTTACTTTTATAGCAGCTAGTTCTACTTTCTAGAACCTTCTGAGGCCCATTGCCTGGCTCTCAGAGCCCAAGTACCAGGATTCTGCCTTTCCCCTGCCAACTCCTAGATGCAGCCTTCCAGGATCAGTCTGATGAAGATATTAGGAGCATCTCTGCCTGCCCAGCCTTGGGACATAGGTTGCAAAGCAGCTGTCCTGCAGCCTGGTTAAGTTTCCCTGGTGACCACAGGCTCTATTGTAAAGAGGGGTAGAATAGCTCTCATCTGGAATGGTTGCTCACTGTGGTGGAATCTTGTGAAAAAACTATGAAGAAAATCATTTTTCCTGCCCTGAACTTCAGTTAGGAAATGTATAAAGAAATTCTTCGGTGGATAACCATTCACAGATTTTGACAGTCGTTCACCCTTGATTCTAAATGTCTTTTTTGCGTGAATAATTTTCTCATCTTTATGCAGGGTTTTTCTACATTTTTTTGTTGACTAAAATATTACTAATCTAATTTCCTATTAAAAAACTAATTTCCAGCATTGCAGAGCTGAAAGGTGCTACCAACCATTTAGTCTGCAATTTACATCCAACAAATCCTGTAATCGGATGGGGGCCTTTACACACGGGTGGCTGCAATTACACAGGCAAGGGAAGGAAGGCTTCAGTCTGCAGCTATGGGCTTTGCTCATTCCATCTGCTGAACTCCCAGTGAGGTTTCGCCTATTGTCAAGTGTCTACTGGTGTGGATTTAGCGGGGAGAGTCCATCAAATACATCAAGGGACTGGTGTAGCATCGTTGGGCTCAGATATTTCCTTTTTGACTATAGTTTGGGAAATTGGAGTTTATTAGAGAGCAAAGGAGGCACTGGTCTGGAATATCTTATTCATTTCTCATTCAGCTCTGTGACAAAGAATGTTCCAGGTGAAGTGTTCATCTAGGCCAGTTTGAGGAAAGATTTCACATCAATAGAGATTGAGCCAGGCCCTGGGGTGTCAGGACTTGGGCTTACAGAGTGTAAGGGAGAAGTGTTAGGGGGGCTAGCCTGGGGCATGCAAAAGGCCTTGGTACACCTTCAGCAGTTAATGCCTCCTTTCAAGAGAAAAGTGTGCCAAGCCCTTTTGGATGTTCATAAGATGAGCCCTATTTCTGATACATTTACGTACATAAATCACGTATGTGATTCTGCTGATTAATCTCTTTTAATTTTTTTTTGAAAAATTCATATTTGGGTACTGTATTTGTATCATTTTCTCTGCCCCCCCAACTCCTATGTCTACTTATCCCTGTCAACTTAGTGGCCTCTTTTTATCTATTTATCGTGATGTAACCTGTAAATGCACACATATAACCTACTGAGTTCATCTAGTGCTGATTTTGTGTATTTGGTTTTAGGGCTGACCACTTGGGATTGGATAACCAACTAGAGGGCTCATCCCCAGAGAAGACTGACTCTACCTCTCTCCACAGATATTAATTGCTTGAAGCTCTTCATCTAGGGTGGGGTTTTGGGAGACTCCCTCTATCTACTCTGGCATGCCAACTGGTGTTGTCATCCTTTTGCTGAGGCAGCTCTATTGTTTAGATGTCAGGTACTGCTTCTTGTTAGGTGTCCTGGTTCTCTGGCTCTAACAGAGATTCTGCCCCTGCTTCTCAGATGCACCCTGAGCCTCATTCGTATGGTTGTGCTATAAATGTTCTGATGGTTGAGTTTAATTGTCAACTTGACAGTGTTCAGAATCACCATGAAAACAAATTTCTGAGCATATCTGTGAGGGATCAGGGAGATTGGCTTAACTGAGGTAGGAAGACTCACCCTGGGCATCACCATCTCATGGGTTGGGGTCCTGAACTAAAGAGAGGGTAAACAGTGAGCTGAGAGCCAACATTCATCACTCTCAGACTCCTGACTATAGATTCTCTGGGACCAGGTCTCTCATATTCCTGCTGCCATGTCTTCCCTGTTGTGATGGGGTGTGATCCAGAATAACCCTTCCTTCCTTCCTTAAGTTGATTTTGTCGGCTATTTTTGTTACAGAAACAAAAAAAGCAACTAATACAATATTCATACATATAAACTATATATAACCTATATTTATATTAAAGTATAGATCACATAGTTTTGCATAAAATATATCATATAAGCCACATATATCATACATTCATATTTATACCAAATATAGATCATATTTATTCTGTTTATATATAATCTCTATGTAGTTATATATTTATAGATCATATTTATTCTGTTTATATATAGATATACTATATCTTACATATTCATATATAACTATATATTATATTTATATACATAAACCATATATACACATGAGCATGTGTGTGCACATGTGTGCACGCGTACACACACACACACACACACACACACACATATATTCCTCTCTGTAAAGTTTATCTCTTCCCCATAGTGTGTTATAGGATCTCTAACTTCCCTTCACTTTCTTGTTTTAAGCTGTATATAAAGTTACCTTGTCCTAGGCTGATGTGTAGGCCATCCCCTTTCCATAAAGTCCTCCCCTACCCACTCATATTCTAGAGGAAGGAACTCTGTTAGGGGAGCAGAGGAAAGTGAAGAAGCTGTTTGTGAGTGTCTGTGTCTCTGGAGGTTCATTTCTGTGAGCCCCAAATGGCCTGGTGGGTCTCACCTGAAGCCCCTGCTGCTGGAAAAAATAAAGCAAGAGAATTGTTTGAGCCCAGGACCTTGGGACCCAGCTGGACCACATAGCAAACTACTATCTCAACTAAGCAAAACACGAGACTGTAAAAGACAGAACTGGGAGCTTTGAGAGCCACACTCCTGGAAGTTTTGGAGGCTAGTATTCTGGAGGGCATGTGTGGGAAGCCACATGTGCCGTTGCAGAGTGGCACAGGCTTCTGCTGGCCACCATGCATAATACATAGGCAGGAAAGATTTTGCCAAGATGAGGTTTTGAGAATTGACCAATCAGAAGAGAGAGAAACTAACCAATCAGATAAGAGAGAAAGTAACCAATCAGATGTAGGAATGCAAATGAGGTAGTAAGCATCAACCAAACACAACACAATCCGGGTGTGAGACACGCCTCTCCTAGGCCTATATAAAACAGCACCAGGGCTGGGCTGAGGGTCTTTTCGCCTCTGCAATCAAGCTCTCCCAATAAACGCGTGCAGAAGGATCCTGTTGCAGCGTTGTTCTTGCTGGTTGAGTTGGATGCGTGCAAGAGGCATGGAAACCCCATCTCCCTGCATCTCTCACATATGTCCTTTGTAATACATCTCATGATAGATAAATGTGTTTCTGAGAGTTGTATGAGTGACTTAAATGAATGGAACCTGAAGCTGAAGTTGTAGGATCCAATCATAGCAGGCTGGGCAGAAGGATAGAAAACATGACCTGAGTTTCTCCAGGCCACCAGTGGTATAGGGAGCAGACTTGGACTTAATCCCCAGCCTGTGCTTCTTGATGTCACCTCCAGGAAGGTCAGAAGACCAGACTTGTGACTACCACTGCTTGAAAACACTTTTTAAAGGAAAGGGGGATTCCCCACACTGTTCATCACTGTGCTGTGAAAACAGAAAACCAGACATGACTCTAGAACACCTGTCATCCAGTCCTACTCAAACCATTGGTTTTCCTTAGGCCCCTCTGTTGTCCAGGAAAGAAGGGTGAGTGTGAAGGGCGCTCTGTGTTCCTGTGGGAGGGAAAAGGAGTGGAGGCTGAGAAGCCCTCCTGGGGAGAGTAAGGGAGACTAAGTCTCAAAGGATGAACAGCTGACTCCAACACAGTATCTGTAAGATACAGTTGACATGTAATAGCTGCACAAACCCAGAGGTTCTGATGTCTGTACACAGGTGTAAGGTCAGCAGAAGGGGCGATGCATACAGCTCTCACCTTGAATTCACGATGCTGTTATATGGATATATAGCAATTTGTTTGTTTAGCCCTTTATGACCTCAGGTTTGGAATCTTATAAATACTACTGTAGCTGAGGCATTCGTGGATAAGCCTTAAAAAAGAAGTGGATTTCCTTTCTCTCTTTTGAGCACTGGGATCAGATAAGCAGTAAAGTATTCCCGAGATTCTCTCTCAACCAGTCTCTACTTCAGAATCTTTAAAACCACGAAGTCTGCAGCCTGGCACATGGTCACTCATGGGAGTGAGGCAGAAGGATTGCCAGTCTGAAGGCAAGCTGGGCTGCATTCTAGAATGTTGTCACAAAATGGAACAAAACAAAATAAACCTTTATAATCTGTTTTTTTTTTTCTGACAGGAGAGTTTATTATATCTATCCCTCATCCCCAGACTTGGCCCTCAATAGTGGGATAGCAAACATGAAAGAAGATTATGTAACTGCTGGAGTAGGGCTGGGGAGATGGCTTAGTTGGTAAACTGCCTGCCTTGTGAATATGAGGCCTTAACTTCCATCTCCATAACAGGCACAGTGATGCAAACCTGGAATCTCAGTGCTGGGGAGATAGAGATGAAGGATCTCTGGGACTTGTTGGACAGCCAGCCAAGCCTGACTGGGGAGCTCTCAGTCCCAGTGTGAGATCCTAACTCAAAAATCAAGGTGGAGAAGGATGGAAGAAGATGCCTCTGTCTACCTCTAGCCTCTACCTGTACTCATATGTGCACACATGTACCAATACATGTATAAATGCAAACAGGTAGATCTCCTCACCCCAAATGGTGGAATTCCCTGAGCAGAGACACGGGGTGGGTCAATCCAGAAAACATTGTGATCTGATATGCCAATTTACAGCCGCCTGGTTTCCAAGCGTTGATCTGGGGAGAGTGTACTCTCTTCTTACCCTCCTCCTCCAGCAGCTCTGGTTGTTCTCCTCAATCTCTCCATAGCTTTCTTTTTTTTTTTTTTTTTTTTTTTCTCCATAGCTTTCTTGCTTCATCTGCAGAACTTTGGTTCTTTTTGGGTTTCTGTGTTTGTACCATGTGTTGTTCAGGGAATGGCTCTATGGGAAACAGGCTAACAGGAAATTAGAAAATTGAAAACTGATGTCAGCAGTCACACATTCCCATGGTGAGGTAGCTCTGTGAGATTTGTTATGCAGCTCCCACAGACTATGCTGGACATGGCTAGCAAGGAACTCAGCTGTCCTTCAGCAGTAAGAAAATGAGGTGTAGGACTCAAGAGCTAGACTCAACACCAGAAGCTGAGGGGTAAAGCAGCCCTGTGGATCTTGCCATGCATGTTTTGTTGTTGTTGTTTGTTTGTTTTAGTTTTGTTTTTGTTTTTTGTTTGTTTGAGTTTCCCAGATCTGCCTTAGAAAGTTTCCATGTCCATGGAAATTCTCTACATTTCTTTTTGCCCAGATACTATCCATGTGTGAATATATACAAGTATGCAGGCACATATGTGTGTGTGTGTCTGTGTGTGGGGGTGTGTCATGAAGGTCAGAGGTCATGCTAGTTAGCCCTTTGCCAGCGTGACACAAGCTAGGGCCATTTGAGAAGAGGGCGTCTCAATTGAGAAATTCCTACAGTAGATTGGCCTGTAGGTAAGTCTGTGGGACTTTTTTTTTGTTTTTTGTTTTTGTTTTTTTTTCCAAGACAGGGTTTCTCTGTATAGCCCTGGCTGCCCTGGAACTCAATTTGTAGACCAGGCTGGTCTCAAACTCAGAAATCCGCCTTCCTCTGCCTCCCAAGTGCTGGGATTAAAGGCATGTGCCACCATGCCCGGCTCTGTGGGACATTTTCTTAGTTAGGGTTTTACTGCTGTGAGCAGACACCATGGCTAAGGCAGATCTTATAAAAACAACATTTAATTGGGACTGGCTTATAGGTTCAGGAATTGAAGCCATAGTCATCAAGGCAGGAAGCACAGCAGCATCCAAGCGGGCATGGTTCAGACAGAGCTGAGAGTTCTACATCTTCATCTGAAGGCTGCTAGCAGAATATTGACTTCTGGGCAGCTAGGATGAGGGTCTTATAGCCCATGCCCACAGTGACACACCTACTCCAACAAGGCCACACCTCCAAAAAGTGCCACTCCTTGGGCCAAGCATATTCAAACCATGACATTTTCTTAATTGATGATTGAGGTGGGAGATGTCAATTCACTGTGGGCTATGCTGTCACTGAGCAGATGGTCCTGGGTTGTATACAATAGCAAACTAAGCAAGCCATAGAATGGTCTCTGCTTCAGTTCCTGTCTCCAGGTTCCTGCCTTAGTTCCTGCTTTGACTTTCCTTAATGATAGACTGTGATGTGGAAGTATAAGCCAAATAGATCTTTTCTCCTCAAGTTGCTTCTGGTCATGGTCTTTCTCACAGCAACAGAAACCTAATAGGGACAGAGGAAGACCTTGGTGTACTTCCTAGGACACTGCTTTTGGTTTTTGAGAGAGTTTTCATTGGCATAGAATCACATAGATTAGGGTAGGTGATGAGCCAGTCCAAAGACCTGCTTGTCTTTGCCTTCCTGTCTGAAAAAGAATTGTGTTGTCCCATCTGAGCAGAGGGATCAGT
Organism: Mus caroli; assembly: GCF_978045245.1. Classification (NCBI taxonomy): domain Eukaryota; kingdom Metazoa; phylum Chordata; class Mammalia; order Rodentia; family Muridae; genus Mus; species Mus caroli. The sequence continues at coordinate 1,647,647 of NW_028227265.1, read as the reverse complement.
CAGAGACTGGATATAGTCATCACTGAGGAATATGGTCTAGTGTTACCATCTGTCAGACTTGTTGAACCCCAGTCTGCTGAGAATCTTCATGTTTTGTCTTAACTTGTACAACACTTATTCTAGATGTCTGTAAGGATGCTGTTGGAAGAGATTACAATTGCGATCATTGGATTGAGCAACAATAACTCCCATCAGTGTGGGTGTATATCATGCACTCCACCAAAAGTTGGGGGAGAATAAAGGGCTGGAAGAGTGGATTTGTTGTTTCTTCCATAGCTGGGAAGTCCCTCCCTCTTTATTTGCTTGTCCTGAAACTTTGGCGTGTCCAGTTCTAGAATGATCACTCTCTGGGACTTATATTTGTTCTTCACTCTCCATGCTGTCCCTCTCTTTTGGCTTAAGGCCATGATTTAGCCCACTATCTCCCCTAGAGCTTTCAGATATCTTGTTTGTTTAGCCTTTTCTGTTTTGAGACAGTTTTATATATCCTGGTTTTGATCTGGTATTAAACTAGATACATAGCTGTGGATGACCGTGAACTTCTAGTTCTGCTTCTACCTCCTGAGAACTGGGAATAAAGGCATGTGCCACTGTATCTGGTTAATGCAGTTATGGAGAAGAACTCCTGCATGCTAGGTAAGAACTCTACCAACTGAGCTATATTCCCAGTATCCAGGTTTTCTGACTCAGACTGAACCATAACACCAGTTTTTTGGGTCTCCAGCTTATGTCTAGCCATCATGGGTCTTTCCAGTTTTATATGAACCTCTACAATAAACCCCTTTTTATGTCATTCTCTCCCTCTGATCTCTCACCTATCTCTCTGTCATCTCTCTCTCTCATTTTCTCTCTATTACCACCTATCAATCATCTATCCTCTCTCTCTCTCCCTCTCTCATTCTCTCTCTATTACCACCTATCAATCATCTATCCTCTATCTCTCTCTCTCTCATTCTCTATTACCACCTATCAATCATCTATCCTCTCTCTCTCTGTCTCTCTGTCTTTGTCTCTGTCTCTGTCTCTCTCTCTCTTTGTGTGTCTCTCTCATGTGTGTAGGATCTATCTAGTATCTTTATATATTCTCTCTCTGTCTCTCTCTCTCTGTCTCTCTCTCTCTCTCTCTTTGTTTGTCTCTCTCATGTGTGTAGGATCTATCTAGTATCTTTATATATTGTCTCTCTCTCTCTCATGAGTGTATGTGTAGGATCTATCTAGTATCTTTATATATTCATCCACCCATAGTCTGCTGCTTTACTTTCTCTGAAGAAACTTACTAAAAAACCACAAGCATCATGTATCTCTTTTGTAATCCTCCCTTTTTTCATAAAACAATGTCCCAGAAATTCATGGTTCAGTTTTATTCAATTCTAATGTTGACTATTCCGAAGGCATTGGGCATGTGCAGACAATCCCTCACAGATGACAAGGAAGGTTTGGCTTTATGATCCCAAATGAAAATATTGGGTGATTCTCTTTTACAGAAGTGGGCAAGTAAGATTTGTTTTGGAATGGTAACTGATGACTGGTTGATGCTAAGATTAAATAGCTCATAAATAAGACCATGCTAAATAAATAAGACCATGCTCAGGTCCTACATTCAGGATATCTCATTGTGACTGGTGAAGGGCAGAAAGGCTGAGAAGTGGTTGTTCTTTCTGAGCTGTGCAGTGACCATGGTCTTCTTACCTCATCCCACATTTGTAATACCTCAGAGGATGAGTTTAGTCCGAACAAGAAGCTACATATCTCACCAGGGTGTCTGGGAGGCTCTGAGATCTGGGCTGACTAACAAAATTGAGGCGAAGTTTGTGGATGGTGGCATCCCTAGGCAGAAAGAGCCACCACCCATGTGTTAGCTTTCTTGATCCTTTAAAAATATACCTGATGGAAGCAACTCAAGGAAGGAAGGGACCATCTTGGTTCACAGTTTGAGAGTGCGCTCCACCATAGTGGGAAGACAGGGTAATAGGAACACAGGGCAGCGGCTGCTTGCAATCACAGTCAGGAAGCAGAGATGAATGGTGCTTAGCTCGCTTTCTTCCTTTTCTTTAGTTATATTCATCCACCCATAGTCTTCTGCTTCACTTTCTCTGAAGACACTTACTAATAAACCACAAACATCATGTATCTCTCTTGTAATTTCTTCCTATTCCCATTTTTTTCATAAAATAACAACCCCAAAAGTCATGTTAGGACCCCAGCCCATGGGATTGTGCCAAGGACATTCAGGGTGGGTCTTCCCATCTCAGTTAAACCCCTCTGGAAAAATCTCACAGATATTCCTGAAGTGTGTTTTCTGGGTGATCCCAAACTTTGGCAAGATCAACCATCACAGCACATAAAGTCAGTCTGCTGGTATATCACGGCAGTCTAGAGCTTGAAGAATTAAAGTTAAGTTTTTCTATTCTGGAGGATAAAAGTTTGGATCCAAGGTATCATGGGAGCTGGTTATGAGGCCTTCTTGGTATGTTTGTGGCTTCCTTTTCTCCATGTATTCATGTGGCCTTTTATCTCTGAGTCTGAATCCTCCTGATCCTCTCTTTTATTAAGGAGACTGGCTGGATGAGGACAAATTCTAATGACCACAGTTTGTTTTACTTGTCAAATTAAAAGTGACATCTTCTTAACAGGCACGGTAAAATATGTGTATAATTCTATCCAGAGGCAAGGTTTGATTGTGAGTTGGAGGCCAGTATGAGTTATTAATGGGACCCTATCTCAAAACAAAGAACAAACAAGAAAACAAAGGTGACTCCTAAATATACTCATATTCTTCTAAAATTTTAAAGGAGATTTATTTCTTTTTCATTTTATGTCTGTGAGTCTTGTCTGCAAGTACATATACATGCACCATGTGTGTGCCTGGTGCCTGAGGACTTTAAAAGAGGATATCAGATAACTCAGAACTGGAGTTCTCTGAGTAGCTGCTAGCCATTGTGTGGATGCTGGGAACTGAACGAACCTAGGTCCTCTGCAAGAACTAAAAATGTTCTCAATGCTCGAGTACCTTTTTAAAAATCTCTACAGGTCTTACAGTCACATATTCTGAGAGACAGGAAACATAATTGTACTGACTGGTTTTGTGTGTCAACTTAATATAGCTAGAGTTATCACAAAGAAAGGAATCTTCCTTGATGAAATGCCTCCATGAGATCCAGCTGTAAGGCATTTTCTCAATTAGTGATCAAGAGTAGGAGGGTCCATTGTGGGTGGTGCCATCCCTGGGCTGGTGCTCCTGGGTTCTACAAGAAAGCAAGCTGAGCAAGCTAGGGGAAGCAATCCAGTAAGCAGCACCTTCCACGGCCTCTGCATCAGCTCCTGTCTCAAGTTCCTGCCCTGTGGGAGTTCCTGTTCTGACTCCCTTTGATGATGAACAGCAATGTGGAAGTGTAAGCTGAATAAACCCTTTCCTCTCCAACTTGCTTCTTGGTCATGATGTTTTGTGCAGGAATACAAAACCTAACTAAGAGTATAACTCTGCCCTTGACATCTTGTCTGATGTGATGGTTGAAGCTGCTGCAGCCACCACACAACAGCCCAAGGATGAGTTTCACACAACATAATGGAAGAGAGGGTCAAGTAGAGCAAAGGTCCAGAACCTGAAGTCCCTGAGCTGTTTTTTCTTTCCTGTGTAGAACAACAAACCTGGAGCTGGGGTTCTCAGAGATCCTGATGAGAGAGACGTGACCCACTGAAAGTGAAATCCCAAGCAGTTGGCTCTTGCAGGGCTCCTCTGAGAGAAGAGAAGAGCACACTGGCTTTGCCATCTGGACTCAGACTCACCCTGTTGCCAATGAAACTTGAACTTCTGATTGTCCGGCCTCCACTTCCTGTTTGCTGAGACCCCCCATGCATCTCCATGCCCAAGTTATATGATCCTGCAGATCAAACCATAGGCCTCCTGCATTCAAAGCAAACACTACCAAATGAGCTGAAGCTGTTCCTAACTTCAGAACGCATACAAACGTTTGAATGCTATGGAGAGAAAAAGGGGTGGGAAATAAGGAGGAGGGAGAGACAAAAAATGGAGGGGTAGAGGAGAAAGGGAAGGAATGAATGAAGAGAGAACAGGAGCAAGGGAATGTAGACACACAGATTGTTCCTAAAGTATCTTGGAATAGTGTTCTGGTCCCTCTTCTATGATAACCTACCCAAATTCTGCTCCTGGGAACAGGGAGAAAGGCTCAGGCTCTCCAAAGAGCAGTCGGCACATACATCATTTTACACCCACTATTCAATGTTCTGTGGCTAAGCACTTGAGGAGGTGCCTTCAAGAAGAAAGCAAAAAGAGGCTTCTTTGTACAACCTTGTACACCTGCATCCTGAGGCTGGCTGAGCCTATGCAGCTGAGACTGTCCTAGTTGTGGGACCCCATCACACCCGGTGAATTCCAGCTGAGCTTGTCTCCAAGGCGGTCACAGCCATTGCAGCTCAGGATACCTGTGATACTCAGCCAGCAAGGAAATTCCCTGGTTGAATCAACTTGAGTCCAGGGTAAAGCATGAATTTGGCTGAAAGTCCCAACTTAGAACTTGGACTCTGGGTTTTATGTTAATCTGATATATTTTTCTCCAGATGTAAGAGAACATTGTCTGGGTTGCCAAGAAACTCTTTCAATTTAACACTGAGTCAAACAGCTATAGAACTATAATATACTATAAAATACTGCACAGATGTCAAGAAAATGTAGTCCATTGGCCAAGTCAGTGTAGGCATGGCTCCCAATAGGTATGCCAGAGACACCCAACATCTCTACAGATTTTCATTCCAGGGTGCCAGAGTCTTGATTTATGATTGCGTATCATGATCCATTCCCATGTCTGTGATCATCTCTGAAGCATGCCAGCTTATCTCTGTAGTATAGGCTAGATACTTGTGGGTTGTTAGCCTGAAAGAACCACTCTGAGATAAATTAGTTATACTGGTGCATCAGTTTGCTTCATAATAATGAGATGCTATTACTCTGGTTGACTGGCTATCTTTATATACCTTGCATCATCTCTGCATAGCACATGAGCACATGAGTTCAGATTCCAGAACTTGAATAGAAAGTTCCGGTATGCCCAACTTAGTGCTGGGCACTGCAGTGCGTGCCTATAATCCTAACACTGGGGAAGCAGAGACAGGAGAACCCCCATGGCTTGCCAGTAAGCTAGCCAAGCCAGGTGGATGAACTCCAGGCCAGTGAAAGAGCCTTTCTCCTAAAACAAACTAGACAGTAATAGAGAAAGACGCCCATCATTAACTTTTGGCCTCTACTATTATACACACTAATGAAAGTGTACACACATGCCTATTTTATATATATACATGTTGCTGTAAGTTTAATATATATATATATATATACATACATATATATATATATATATATATATATATATATATATAAACAATTCAGAGATAGAGCTTGGCTAAATCTCTAGCAGGAGGTTGTGGTGGCTTGAATAATAAAGAAACTCCCACGCTAATGTATTTGAATACTTAGAATGTGGCATTAGGAGACGGGGCCTTGTTGGACTAGGTATGACCCTGTTGGAGGAAGTGTGTCTCTAGGGATGGGATTTAAGATTTCAAATGCTCAAGCCAGGCTCAATCTCTCTTTTTTCCTGCTGCCTGCTGAGATGTAGAGCTCTCTGTTGCCCCTCCAGCACCTCATCTGCCACCATGCTTCCCTCTGTGACAGTAATGGACTACACCTCTGAATGTAAGCAAGCCCCAATAAAATGCTTTCTTTTATAAGAATTGCTGTGATCATGGCATCTCTTCACACCAATAGAACATTGTCTACAACTGGGGTAAATGAAGCGGGCGGAGAGTTCCAGCACTAGTTATGCCAATAGAATTGGTATATGTCTGTATTTTAGAGATCAAAAAAGCCACATGCATGGTATGCCAGTCAGTATTTATGGGCTGGATTAGAAGACTGGATTTTTACATGTAATTTTTGAGAAGTCAGACTCACATGTGGACCCTAGGGCACTGACCTCAGCTGGGTGTTTTATTTTTCACCTTGTGGTGCTGATTTCAGAGTTTAAAACATGTTCTGAATATCACAAGATTGTTCAAAATTAGCATTTTTGTGGTATCAGGGGACATAGAGTGATAGGCTAGCATGATTGAAACCCTGAATTCCTGGCCAAGCAGCACTGAGTGCGATGCTACATTTCGTACCTTACAGGAGAGGCAGAGGCTTAAAGTCATTCTCTATACAGAGTCTGAGACTAGCCCAGACTACACGAGAACTTGTCAAAGCATAGTATCTTTTACTGAGTATAGATGGAGTCCTGTTTGTGTAAAGTAGGACTTGTACCTTTCTCTGCTCTTCTCTGAACAAGATGCACCGGTGGCATCCCATAGGTGAGAACCAAAGCTTTTTGGTGGCAAGCTATAGCAACCTGGCTGTGGGTCTGGATGCTAGCACTTGATCCATCTCCCGAAATAGAAATATACTGTATGTATTACGTACTTTTTTCACTGTTGTGGCAAAGTACCAGACAAAAGCAACTTAAGGAAGGAAAGGTGTATTCCTGCTCACAATTGAGGGTACAGCCCATTGTGGTGGGGTGGACAATACAGCAGAAGCATGAGGCAGCTGGTCACATTGCACCAAGAGCCAGGAGGTAGAAAGATGGTTGCTGGTGCTGTTTGCTTTTGCCTTTTTATGCACTCTGGGACCCCAGCCCATGAATCTGACTTCTCAGCAAATAGATGGTGCTTCCCATCTTCAGAGTGGAATTTTCAACTTTAATCTCTGGAAACTCCCTTACAGACAAGCCCAGAGAAATGTCTTTATGGTGTTTCTAAATCCTTACAAGTTAACAATCAAGATGAAACCATTACAGGTAGAGAATACTCCATTTTCTAGCTCTGCAGGGTGACTCTGAAGTGTCTGTAGAAGAGAGATTCTCAGGGCATGGGTGGCGCAGGGGGGTGAGGTCTTGGGTGTGGGGAGGGCCCATGCATTCAAGCAGACATGGGGGTTGCTGTGATTTTATGGGGGGGAGAAAACAAAGGATTCCCAGAGACATTTCAAGCCATCTGTAAATCTTCTGAGTGACTGAAGTTGCTCCCTAGTGCTGAGACTGCATGCCACCCATTGGCTCAGGACACCTTAATTGACAGCTCCTTCAGGATGGGGTAAAGGGCTACAGATTCTGTCTGTCCTCTAATTCTGTGGGTAACTTCTCATCAAGTATGGGGGTCTTAGGGAAGACACTGTGGGCTGTCTGCTCAGCATCCACTATTACCTGTCTACAGCTATTTGGGGAGGTCAGAGACAAGATTGAGGTGGAAAACCAGCAATCACTGTGGCAAGCTTTAAGCCTCTGGTTACTCACTGACCCGCTAAGTCGACAAACCTAAAATAAGTCATATGTAGGACTTATGCTGTGGGAAGGAATAAATTCCCCCACATCTAATCCAGTTGTCTTAGTTTTGTCTAAATTTGAATTGTTGACTAAGTGGCTTGTACAACACATTGGGAATTGTTTCTTGAAGGTCTGGAGGCTAAGAAACCCCAAATCAAGGCACGTGTGTCTCCTGAGGGCCTGCCTCCTGCCTCATGGTCCCTACTGTGTTCTCACATGCTGAAGGGTGCCTTGTTCTCTAAGGTAACCAATAAATTCATGAGAACCCCATGTCTGATCTTGTCATCTCCCAAAGTTCTTCCCCTAATATAACCACATTGGGGTTTTAGGCTAACATATGAGTTTGAAGAATGGAAAACCAACAATTTACAGAATTGTTTTTATAAAGTTGTGGGAGATATCTCACAGGTGAAGACAATGACTGGGTAGATACTTCATAAGTTGAGACAGTGTCTAGTCACCATCTTCTGCAAGTGAATCCATTCTTAGAGAGTTAGGTCAGAAGTAGGAACATGGGAGAATCCCCCATGAGGCTCTAAGAAGCAGCAGCTTCCCTTCCCTTCAGCCCACTAAGCAGCTGGCAGGTTCTGGTGTCCCCCTTCTTTTGACTTATTCCTCTTCTGGGTAAGCCGTGAGTCAAGGATGGAGGTTAAGGGTCTTCTCACAGATGAGGCTGTGAAACTATCTCTTTCAGAGCTCAGCTTCCTACCATCACACACAGGGGACGCAAGCCTGTTTCCTAGCCTTAGCTCTCAGCCTCAGAGTTCCCCTACAGCCCTCACCCTGGCTGCAGCCACTAGCTGTCTGCCCACATGCTGGTCTCCACCCTGGCCTCCGAGCCAGTCCTGACTCCAGACAGGAGGGCTTCAGGACTTGGCATTCCATCACTTTCATTACACAACATCTCTGACCTTGGGCCACATCTGGTCCTGATAAATGGCTTTTTATTTGTTCCCGGAACTCCTTATGGTTTTGGATGTTGTCCACTTCCCTGGACAGAGTCCCTCTGGCCACTATGGCTGGTAGGACAATGTTCTGGAAGCATGAAGATTACATGAGTGTGTGGCTGGAGCCTTGTCCACATTGACCTGCTCTCCTAGAGTTTCTAAACTGCTTCCTGTTGGGTCCTTTTTATTTCTCTTGTCCAAATATTCAATTTTCTCTCTAGTATGAATAATTATAGTGCAAACATACCTCAAGACATGTTCCATTGTTTATGTAAAAACAGCCTGGAGTTAAGTTGTTCTGGCTGCCAGATAGCCTTCTGTCTTTCTGCTTCACTTCCCTGAAAGGGATCCTCAGCCCTAGTCTGATGCCTGGCAAGGAACAGGCAGTAACACCTTCATATTCTCCCCAGAAAGAAAGGAGTAGCAAGGACTTCCACACAGGCCCATCTTGGTTATTTCTACTCAGATCTCACTTGTCCAGGCTTAGCAGTGAGATTGTGGGAAGGCATAGGTCCTCCCAATGAACACTGAACAGGGCTGGTGCCCTCTACCCAGGGAAGCAGAGGAGACTGTGGTGGTCTGTGGTAACTTCTTATGCTGTTTGTTTGTTTTCTGGACAGGATCTTATGTAGGCCAAGCTCACTCTATAGCCAAGGATGGCTTAGAACTTCTTATTTTTGTTTTATTTTATTTTATGTGCATTGGTGTTTTGCCTGCTTGAATGTCTGTGTGAGAATGTCAGGTCTTGGAGTTACAGACCATTGTGAGTTGCCATGTGGGTGCTGGGAATTGAACCTGGATCCTCTGGAAGAATAATCGGTGCTCTTAACCACTGAGTCACCTCAACAGCTGGCCTGGAACTTCTAATCCTACTGTCTCCTCCTACTACCTCCTTGTCTCCGCTCCAGTTTTGGGATTACAGGCATGTACTGTTTGTTTATGCCATACTGGGGATGGAACCCAGGCCTTCCTGTGTGCTAGGAAAGTACTCTGCTTACCCAGCCACATCCTTAGCTGGCATGATGGTTCTGCTTAGAATCCCAGTACTGCTGGGAAGACAGAGACAGGAAGAGCCCTAAGGCTTACTGTTCAACCAGTCTGATCCACTTGTTGAGCTCTAGCCCAAAGAAATACCCTGCTTCACCTCCAAAAAAAGAAGGGAAGAAGGAAGGAAGAAAGAAAGGCAGATAGATAGAAATAGAGAGAGAGGTGGATAGCATCTGAGGAGTGGCACTTGAGATTGACCTCTGGCTTACACGTGCATACATATGTGTATACTTGCATCTATTCACTCATGGACATACACATGGGTGGGGGAGCGCACACCCCCTCCCACCACCATAGCCATGTTGATTTGGATTTCCTGTGTTGGGGATACTTTGCCTGTACCACTTTCCCTGTGAATTACTTTCTTTCTTACCAGGAGTTTCTATTCTTGCTTGAAGAATTCAAGAAGTTCCTTCAGATGTTGTGGAAAGACAGGATAAAGTGTCCAGAACAAAGGGATATGTTTGGTGGGAAGTGGTATGGTGCAGGGAGGGGGAGTGCTCTGTAGGTCCATGCTGAGGCCTGTGGTATAGTATAGAATAGAGTTTACTTAGGGCATGGGGAGGGGAGTTGAGGGGGGTAGTAGAGACAGAGAAAGGCAGAGAGAGAGAGAGAAGAGAAGAGAAGAGAAGAGAAGAGAAGAGAAGAGAAGAGAAGAGGAATAGAGGCTGGCCATGAATATGTAAAGGGAGGGGGAAATGGGGAGAGAAGGGACAAAAAGGGGAAGAGGATAAGAGAGCAAGAGAGCAAGAGGGAGAGGAGGGAGCAAGCAGCCTCTTCTATAGTGAGTCAGGCATACCTGGCTATTGCCAGGTAACTGTGGGGTGGAGCCTAGAAGAAATGCTAACACACCTCCGCACTATTAACAGTAAGAGAAAATCAAGCAAAGGTGGAAAGGGAGAGACTGACCCAGAGGGTGAGTGCCTGATTCTAGCGACAAGCCTACATAGGAGATGGGGGAAAGGAGGGTGGGCATGTTAGGGGCTAGGGAAGAGGTATGGAAGAGAGCCAGGATGAGGGGGTGAAACCCAAGAGCCAGACAGAACAGTTGAAGAACTCCAGCAGGGATGCCACCTGAAAAGTGTAGTTGTGTAGTCTGCTTCTCAAAACTCTAACCTGGGTCTCAGCAAGCAGGTCCTAACAGTAGGTGGTGCCTGGAGAGTCACCTGTGTGTCTGAGCAGTACAGAAGGGCTGGGTTCAGAGTTCACAGAGCATACTGAGCAGCATCTTCGCCCGAAAGGAGGAGGTAACCACTTATGGTCCCTGTCACCAGGGCTGAGTGACACTGCAGTTTTAGATCAGCTAGCATGTTGGCCTGTGTGGTGTGGACCACAGGAGAATGGGCGGATTTAAGTCAAAAGTCAACCCACTTCCCTGAATCACAAATCACCCGGTTTGTGAAATTCACAACACAGCATGTTTGTGTGACCTGTGCTTATACAGGAATTTACACCTTGAAAGGCTGTCTGTGGAGAGGAGGAACCCAAACATTGTTTGCATATAAAAGAGAATAAACACTTTAGTAATGGGAGATGGAGAAGGGAAGGTGAGGGCAGACATTTAGTTTGGATTCTCTCAGTAATTAGCCTGTTTCTGATTTTCTTGCAAGAATTGGCTTCTTAAGCTCTCACTGCTTTGAAGCTCCCATCACCTATCCCTTTATCCTGAGACAAGGTTATTTACAAGAAGGCATTGGTCCTGTAGCCTCACACCCTGCTGGATCCCTGCCTGATCCAGGGCTTCTGTCAGCTTTGCTTATTTTTGCTGTGTTTTCTTAATGATGCTGAAGAGAAAATACAGTTGATCCTTAAATTTGTTTCTGGTAGGTTTTTTTCTTTTTCAGAGACAACTTCTCAAGTGTTTTTTCATAATTCTCTGCATTCATGGAAAAGTAACCATCAAGACTGTGTGCATCACCGCACACTGCATTTTATCTTAAATAAAATATTCCTTCCTCCTCCCCCCCAAGTGAGAGTCACTGTTCCTGCCACACAGGAAAAGGTGGGTTACAAATCTGATTTAATGAGCAGCCCCTCTAACTCAGTTTTGCTTTCCTTAAAGGGAGTCAAGGAATTGTTCCAGTGTAAAAGTCAATAACCAGATTCCCAGCCAGTATGTTTGCAACAAGGCCAACCATTTTCTGGGCATCTATTCAGTCTTGTATCATAGCCTTCTCCTCTTGGGGATCGCTTTTCTCTTGTCTGAAGTGAATCCTTTGATAGCTCACTGTTAAGTCTAGTCCATGGAGACTGCCAGTTTACATTTCAAATGTTGTCCCCTTCCCAGTTTCCCCTCTGCAAGCCCCTTATCTCACCCCTTCCCCCTGCTTTTATGAGGGTGCTCCCCCACCTACCCATCCACTCCCACCTCACTGCCCTAGCATCCTCCTATGCTGAGGCATAGAGCCTCCACAGGACCAAGGGCCTCCCCTCCCATTGATGCCAGATAAGGCCATCCACTGCTACATTTGTGGCTGGAGCCATGGGGTCCCTCCATTCCTATTCTTTGGTTGGTAGTTTAGTCCCTGGAAGCTTGTGGGGGTAGGGGTGTTCTGGATAGTTGATATTGTTCTTCCTATGGGGTTGCAAACCCCTTCAGCTCCTTCAGTCCTTCCCCTAACTCCTCCCTTGGGGTCCCCATGCTCAGTATCAGGGAGAATCTTAACCTTGGGTAATTTGGAACATGGGAATACTGCCTATAAATGTCCATTTTGGTTGCCATTTTCTTCCATTTCTGAAAAGTACTTTTCGCTGGTTTGCAGCTTTGGGACACTTTTGAGAATTCAGCCGCTGGTTCTAACTGGTCCTTTCTTATTGTTCTCGAGATTTTTCTCTTTGATTTTGTTTTTTCTATAGCTTGTGTGTGAAGGGAAGGCGAGAGTCTTTTCATTCACTCTGCTTGGGCTTACCATCCTTCTCATACCTGTAATTCTAAAAAAACGTTGGGCCTATTACTCCAACCTTTCTTTCTTTCTTTCTTTCTTTCTTTCTTTCTTTCTTTCTTTCTTTCTTTCTTTCTTTCTTTCTTTCTTTCTTTCTTTCCCTACTTTCTCTTTTGGGCAGCAAATAAAATGTATTGTAGATAATTCAGTCTGTTTTAAACTCTTAGTTTCTGTTTTACAATTAATCCATGATACATTTTAAATATGTCCTCAGAATCTTAGCATTATAAGAATCCTAGCATTATATTCACAATTATCTGATAACCCTAATATCACAGTCTCCTCCTGTGTGTGTGTGTGTGTGTGTGTGTGTGTGTGTGTGTGTGTGTGAGAGAGAGAGAGAGAGAGAGAGAAGGAGAGACAGAGACAGAGATAGAGACAGATTGTTTGCTAGTGGGTGTATGAGTTAGGGAGTGTGTATGAGTAGATGTGTTGGCCTGGTGGCCCAGAGGCCATTATATAATGGCCTATTGCCCCAGGCTATGAAGGAAAAACAAAACAAAACAAAACACTTTACAAGATGACTAAATCACACACCAGAGAAAGCAGTACAAAGAAGAGGGACAGTAAATTAAAGATGTGTAAGTCTGTGGCTGGTGTAACACAGCACAATGCTTTCCAGGAAACTTTCATATGGGAAAGAAGTCATTCTGAAATAATGATTAAAAATCTAGTATAGGACCCACTCAAGTCAGCAGTCAGCTATTGTCATTATCAAGTGCTGGGCACTGTATATAGTATTATCACTATGTTCTCTGTGTGTATGTATTTGTGAGAGTGTATGTAAGCGTGTGTGCGTGTGTTCATGTGACTGAGTGTGGAGGTTAGAGATCACTCTGCAATGTCATTTCTCAGGTACTATACATCTTATTTATTTTAAATTTATATGTGTGTGTGTGTGTTTGTGTGTGTGTACAGAGTATGGGCATGGGAATTATGGGAATTTCAGTACCACAGCACATGTGGAGGTCAAAGGATAAATGAGTGGAGCCAGGTCACTCTCCCCCACCTTCATGTGAATTCTAGTGATTGACTCATGTGGTCAGGCTCACAGAGCACATGCCTTACCAAGTGAGTAATCAACTCATTGGCTTCATCTTATTCTTTGAGATGAGGTCTCTCACTGACGTGGAAAACGCCACTAGATTAGGCTAGCTTTCCAGTGAGCCCCAGGAATCCTCCTGTCCATACCTTCCAAGTGTTGGGAATACAAGAGGCTACCACCACACCTGACTTTTTAAATATGGGTTTTGGGGACTCAACTCATGTCTTTAAGTTTGCAAGGCCAGCACTTTATGGACTGAGCTGTCTGTCTTCTCCATCCCTGTGCACAATGCCTTTTTACAGCCGGCAGTGCAATGAGGTTGTTTCAAAGCGTGACCACATATGTGTGAGCATCCTGTTGAGTAGTGAGTAACAGCTGTGATGTCACTAGACTATGGGACTTTGGCAGTCCCAACATAATCCTGAAGATCCATCACCATATATGTGGTCTGTTCTTGACTAAAATGTCAGGAACTCTTGACTAACCCTCCCTTCTACTTTCTGACATTCATGGTTTAGGGAAGGCAAATGGCCTATCTTAGAGACATTTTACTCAGGGTCTGTGGGAAGAGGCAAAGACAACTGGTGTAAGAGTTGGGAGAGACCATTGTGTTGTAGATGCCTTGTTGTTATAGCATGACCTAGAACAATGCTCTGAATCTTGGGATACACCACGTATAAGACAAGGTGAGAGAAAACAGCCTGTTAGTGAGGCCACATGGAAGCATTCGTGGATATTTTTTGACCTAGGAAATATTTTGAAAAACAACCAAGAACTTTCACACACAAAGCCTTCCCCTCTCCCCCTCCCCTCCGTCTAACAATCTATATGAAAGGGACACCTGAGTCCCCCATGCCTTAGTCCTCAAACTAGCCAGGCATGTGCCTAGTTTATTGAGGCTTCTGGAGAGTTCTGTGAGTAAACAAATCTGCTCAAATGACAAATTACCAAAATGTTATATTATATGAGCATCTATACAACCATGTCTGCTCCGCACACTACAGATCCATGGAACCTGAGGGAAGACACAGTTGTGGGACCACTGGATGATATTAATCTTTGCTTCTATGATTCTTGACTCCGGCTCTATTCCAAGCCCACCCCAGCAGCCAGATTATCATCCAGAAAATGTGGGGAAGCAGAGTTTTTCACAGTCTCTTATAGAAGGTGAACCCTGAACAGGATTCTGTTATTCGTTCATCAAACACATGAGGGAATGCCATCTTAGTGGTTTTTTTTTTAATCTTGTCATTTTTTTGTAGTTAATACTTGTGTTTTATTTTTCTTGTTCATTCATTTTCATCTGTGTGCCTATGTACATACGTGTTTGAGTGTATGCAGAGGCCAGAGGTTAACAAGTGTCTCCTTCATTCTTTCATTCTGCACCTTATATTTTAAGACAGGCTCTCTTATTGAAGCTGGAGTTCACTGACTCAGGTTGACTGACTGGGCAGCATGCATCACATCCCTCCATTTCCACCTCAATGCTGGGATTACAAACATGCAAGGACTCTGAGGATCAAACTCTGTTTCTCATGCTTGCATGGCAGGGACTTTATAAACTGTGACACCTCCCCAACCCTCTTTGTTTCAACGAAGCCCAGGATGGATTCAAACTCACTATGTAGCCAAAAATAACCGTGAACTCCTGATCCTCCTGCCTCCACTTCCCAGGAGCTGGGCTCACAGATATAGACGGCTGACTGTGCTTAACTAATAGTTTATTTTTTCACTTCTTCCATCTTAACCCTTGCTTCTGCTAAGAAAACATACTTATTTTGAAAACATCTATCACGGATTAAGATATCGTGGGGAGGGTGAAATGAGGAAGCAGCAAAGTTAGACATGTCTGAGGTGCCAGAGTAGCACAGGTCAAGTCACTGGCAGAAGAGAAACTGAGGTGAGGTCTCAGAGCCAGTTACGGGCAGTCTCAATGCAATGGCTAAGGACTCTGTAATAGTCCCTTCTGGAGGTGGCTAAGGGGGGGTTCTGATTCATTCCTAGGTCTGGATAAATAGGTCATCCAAGGGTCCTAAGTGGGATGGCCAGGAGATAAGACAAGGAAGAGGACAGAAAGGCTCGGACTGGGAGGTCTTGCACAAGCTGCCTTATGCTAAACAAGCTAATTAAGAAGTACGGCATTTTATATGTTCCAGGGGAGAAATGGGACAGAGCCAGCAGAAAGCTATCATACAATGGGATGAAGTCAGCGGGAAGCTAATCAGACAGTGTTACACAAAGGGAACACAGGATATCTTGGGACTGATAATCATAGTCTTTTAGGGTAGGAAGAGTTGGGATTACAGGATCTGAAGCTACAGCTCTGCCAAAGCTTTGGACCCAGGCCATTCCTGACTCTATACCACCCTGGTTCTTTCTCCATTCATTAGGGCCTCAGGGGAAGCCTTGGGTAAACCCAGCCCTCAACAGGGTCCCTCCTTAAAGAAGATCAGCTGGTGATGAATGGCCAAAGCTGAGGCTCCAAAAGCAAAACTCCAAACCACCCACAAACTCTCTGTCCCTGCAATGGAAAGCAGGAAAGTGTTTGCTGGCGATGGAGAGACTCTGGAGAAGGAGATGCTGTGCATTGGGTGACATCTTCCTGGAGCATCTCTCCTGAGGCCTGGAAAAGGCCATACAATGGCCAGGTACTCTAGGGACAGAGTGAGTGCCTCCCCTCCTCCAGGCACTCCATTCTCGAGTATCGCTGACTCCCAACCCTGTATAGGAGTCCCTCTCACCTCCACATCCTCCTTTCCTTCCTCACCTTTCTTTTGTCACATGCACGTGTGCTAATGTATCTGGAGGTCAGAGGTCAACTTTAACTGACATTACTACAGAACTATTCACTTTGGTTTTTGAGATATGTTTTATCATTGTCCCAGAGCTCACCAATAAAGCTAGGCTGACTGTGAGTCCCAGGGATCCTGTACTTTACAGAGCCAGTTCCCCAAGCCATGGGTGTCACTTCTGAGTGAGGACTTATCAGATGTGCAGTTATGACCTAAACCCTCGATGCTCTAACTATGGTCTGCAAAGTAAAAATGTCAGCATCACCGGGGGCCCACCTAGACATCCAGAATACAGACCTGGGTGGCAGCAAGGGAACTCTTCTTTCCTGAGACAGAAGGGCTAGCAAAGGAAGCTAGAGTTTCAGGGTGGACACTGCTACGAAGTGCCTGTGCCTCTATGTGTGAGCTGGGACTTGCTGGAATTTTCCCCTTTGATGTAATGAGATAAATATATCATTGGGATTCTTCCACTCCATCTTCACAAGATAGTTCCAGAAATAAAGAGTTATCCATAAGCCTTAGGAGAGTCGAGATGACAACTTCTGGGACATGGAATCTTGGTCCAAATGGGATTTTTTTTTTTTTTTTTTTTTTTTGCTGGTGTTACTAATTAAGATTCTCTTCAAAACTAGGCCAGCCCATGTTCTTCAGTTGGCAGTCTGCTCTGGATCTCTCTGTAAACACGTAGTAGCTTGTACAAACAGGGGAGGCTTTACTTTCCCATCCTAAAGAGGGCCTGAAATAAATCCCAGACAACTCTTGGAGTTTGCCTTGCTATAAAAATAGTGGAATTCATTGAGAGCTGCCTCGTCCCACTCAGACAGGCTGGTCGGCTAATTGGCTCTGGGACCAGCTTGGGGTGCGTTGGCTTTACCCAGTCTGTTTTACCCAGTCTGTCTTCGCTTTGCATTCTGGGTCTTCAAAGCTTTACACCGAGCTGATTCTAGTGTTCATTCTAGTCTAGTGGAAAGAGAGACTGCATAGCATTCAGTCAGGCCTGGACCGACCCTAGTTCTATATCCAACTGTGCCTGGTGTCTTCACGCTTTTGTTTATACAATGGTCAGTACTCTTACCTCTGTATCATGGATAGGATATATTATCCAAGTCTCCTCTGTTGATACCAGGGGATGTAGTTGAGGTGGTTCTTCAGTCTAACATGGTACAAAGCTAGACTGAGCTAGGCTAGGAAAGATAGAAGTGAGTCTCCAACTCAGCTGTGAGCTTTGACTGTGATCACTGTCTGTGAGCAACCAGCATGCCCTGAGTGGGTGTAGATCTATCCTCACTTGACACTTGCCTGACTCCCATCCTTGCTGGCCTTCTTTTGAGGAGACAAACGTCTGCCTTTCCTGCTTGTCATGTTCACCTCTGCAGATTCAGAAGCTAGACACGTACCTGACACATGGTGGGTTTTGCTAAATATTTGATGATTGACACATGGCTTGGATTATTCAGCTTTTGGGGTAACAAATGGAAGCAATTCCACTTTGAATGATGTAATCACCCACTTCTCTGCCAATCTTACACTGTCTGCAAAGTCCCTGTGCCACAGTCCCTTAGGAGGGCCCTCCAGTACCTGTGCTGATCAGAGCACTGTTGCTTGTGCTAATAGTAACTGCTTATTTATCAAGTCAGAACACAGAGGCTGAGATGCAGCTGAACCCAGGTTACCTATGTTATATAAACAGCATTAGCTACTTCTCATCGGTGTGGAGAAATGGAAAACAAAAGCAACTTCAGCAAGAGGGGCTTCACTCTGGCTCCCAGTTTGAGGGTGTTCTGTCATGAGCAGATGTCATGGGGGCAGGGCATCAGGCAGCTGGACACATTGGATCAGTAGTCAGGAGCCAAAAGATGCTGGGTTCTGGTCACTGGGGTCCTTTTTATTCAGCCTGGGACTCTAGCCACAGGGTGCTGTTGTCCATATTCAAAGAGAGTCTTCCTTGCTGAGAAGAACTCCCTCATCTATAAACACACCTAGAAGTCTGTTTCCATGGTGATTCTAAAGCCCAGCAAGTTGAAAATGAAGATCAACCATCAAAGCAGGCACAGGGATTGCCACTTGGAATCTGCTAACAGCTAGCGCTAAGTAAGTACAGGCCATCTCAAGGCACTGCAAGCATTTTGACTGAGTTTTAACTGCTCAGGGGCCACACACATCCTGTGTCCAGATGTTCAGTGCACTCATACAGGAAGCAAAGAAGGGTGAGGTCCTCAGATTTTGTTTAATAATATTAGCTAGGATGGGGAGTCAGTGGCTACAGTTAGGGAGGAGGTGGAAGGCAATGTCACCTAGGCAGGTACGGACAGGTGTTGCATGTTTCTTCCGAGCTCACGGTTTGTGGAGCAGGCGGACCGGGGTCATATTATCCTGGAATGGTTGTCATTGTCTGCTCTTTCCACCATGTAAGTCTTGGCAGATAACCTAGAGGTCCAAGTGCAGGGCAGGGCTTCACCCCTGTTTCCTTCCCAGAGCAAGACAGTGATGTCCTGTCCAAACACTGCAGTGACTGTTCCATTCGAAGGTGCTCTGTGCAGGATAGGGTTCTTCCTTCTGATCTTGAAGATGCTGACTATCCATCCAGACTCTTCCAAGAGACCTTTCTTGCCAAAGGGGTTGGCAGACTTTCCTGAGTGACTTCCTGTCAAGATGGCAGACTGTGCTATTCAGCAATCTAACTGTTGAAAATAAGTCTATTTTGTGTATGACCATGTGTGTGTGTATGTGATGTGATGGGTGTGTGTGTGTGTGTGTGTGTGTGTGTGTGTACATGTGGAGGTCAGAAGACAATTTTTAATGTTATTCCTTAGGCCCCATCCACCTCATTGTTCAGACAGAGTCTTTTACTGAACCTATAGCTCTGCAAACATCCCAAACTGGAATCCACCTGTCTTTGTCTTCCCCAGTGCTTAGATTGCATGTGCTCCCCACTGCACACTTTTTTGTTTGTTTTGGGTTTTTTGTTTTTGTTTTTGTTTTTTGTATGTTAGTTCTGCCTCAGGTCCTCATGTTTGTAAGGTAAACACTTTTCTGACCTAAAGTCATTTTTAAAAAATAAATCTGAACATTTTGCATGTGTACGGGACATAGTAGTATATGTTAGTAACCTCAGAAGGAGGATGCTGGGAGACTGAGTCTGAGGACCCTCTGGAGGCTTACCTACACCTGGAGCAGGGAGAAAACATACATTCCAGCTGAGTGAGCATGCTCAAACACCTCCATCTGCAGGTGGGCAGGACACTGCCCCTCAGAGAATATTTCTGACTCCCATGGTTATACCAAAGCATTGGGCCACTCTGAAGCTCTCAAACAGCAACTTGCAGCATAGATGCCAGCCTCTGACATACGGTAATGACAATTGCTGGTATGTACTGCACCTGCAGATGTAATGCTTAAAATTAAAGTCGTCATCCTGATGTGCTGACCAGGCATGGTGGCTAATATTGATAGCTCCACAGGATCTAGAATCACTGACAAGACAATCTTCTGGTCATGCCTAGGAAGGATTATCTAGACTGGATTAATTGATGTGCTCCAAACCCATGTTCCATTCCTTGGGCTAGGACCCTGGAGAGGATACAAAGGAGAAAGCATCCCTCTCTTTCTGCTTTCTGACTGTGAATGCACAGTGACTAGCTACTCACACTCCCACTGCCAAGACTTATCTGCCCCAATGCACTGCACCCTCAAATTGTGAGTCAAACAAAACCTGCCTGCCTGCTTTCTTTCTTTTCTTTCTTCCCTCCTTTCTTCCCTTCCTTCATTCTTCCTTCCTTCCTTTCATCCTTCCTCTCTTCCTTCCCTCCTTCTCCCTTCTTTCCTTTCATTCTGCCTGGATGCCTTCCTCATTTCCTTTCTTCCTTCCATCCTTTCTTCCTACCCTTCCCCTTCCTTCTATTCTGTCTTCCTTCCTCTCTTCCTTCCTTCTTCACTTCCTCCCTTCCATCCTTTCCTTCCTCCCTTTTCTCCTTCTCCCTTCCTTTTTTCCTTCTTACCCTTCTTCCTTCTCCCTTCCTTCTTCCCTTCCTCCCTTCCCTTCCTCCCTCCCTTCTTCCTTTTTCCCTCCCTCCCTCCCTCCCTCCCTCCCTCCCTCCCTCCCTCCCTCCCTCCCTTCCTTCCTTCCTTCCTTCCTTCCTTCCTTCCTTCCTTCCTTCCTTCCTTCCTTCCTTCTTTCCTTCTTTCTTCCTTAAACTACTTTTGCCTGGTATCTTGTCACAGCAAGAAAGGTAACTAGCACAGATGTTTATAGAGTGAGAAGATATTTATACAACTTCTAATTATTCTGCTCAAAATGTTAATTGACTACTAAAGGTAAGAGAATCAGAGAAATGTCAGAGACACTGGCAGATACTGCCATCAAGACAGCGGTGAGCCTCTCCATTAATAGGACCACAGGAGTGCATAACTCTTGGTAGGATGTTCTACAATCCAGAGCAACTTCTGTCATGTCCTGCCAAAAACATGATCACCATAGTCCAGAGGATTAAGGTCCTGGAAGTCAAGCAGCAATGGAGGAACACATCTAGGCAAGAGGCTAAGGTAGCATGATAGCGACGTGTAAATGTAGTTGTGTTTGTGTTACAGCCTTGTCCCAGGCCAGGCTGGGATGGGAATGAGGTCAAAGACAGGATTGGAGAAGCAAAGCTGTGTATTTTCTGTCTCTTTTCTTTTTTTTTTTTAATTTTTAATATTTTTATTACATATTTTCCTCAATTACATTTCCAATGCTATCCCAAAAGTCCCCCATAGCGCCCCCCACTTCCCTACCCACCCATTCCCATTCTTTTGGCCCTGGCATTCCCCTATATTGGGGCATATAAAGTTTGCAAGTCCAATGGGCCTCTCTTTCCATTGATGGCTGACTAGGTCATCTTTCGATACATATGCAGCTAGAGACAAGAGCTCTGGGGTTCTGGTTAGTACATCATGTTGTTCCAACAATAGGGTTGCAGATCCCTTTAGCTCCTTGGGTACTTTCTCTAGCTTCTCCATTGGGAGCCCTGTGATACATCCAATAGCTGACTGTGAACATCCACTCCTGTGTTTGCTAGGCCCCGGCATCGTCTCACAAGAGACAGCTATATTTGGGTCCTTTCAGCAAAATCTTGCTAGTGTATGCAATGGTGTCAGCGTTTAGAAGCTGATTATGGGATGGATCCCTGGATATGGCAGTCTCTAAATGGTCCATCCTTTCATCACAGCTACGAACTTTGTCTCTGTAACTCCTTCCCTGGGTGTTTTGTTCCCAATTCTAAGAAGGTGCACAGTGTCCACACTTTGGTCTTCATTCTTCTTGAGTTTCATGCGTTTAGCAAATTGTATCTTATATCTTGGGTATCCTAAGTTTTGGGCTAATATCCACTTATCAGTGAATACATATTGTGTGAGTTCTTTTGTGATTGTGTTACTTCACTCAAGATGATACCCTCCAGGTCCATCCATTTGGCTAGGAATTTCATAAATTCATTCTTTTTAATAGCTGAGTAGTACTCCATTGTGTAAATGTACCATAATTTCTGTATCCATTCCTCTGTTGAGGGACATCTGGGTTCTTTCCAGCTTCTGGCTATTATAAATAGGGCTGCTATGAACATAGTGGAGCATGTGTCCTTTTTACCGGTTGGGACATCTTCTGGATATATGCCCAGGAGAGGTATTGCTGGATCCTCCGGTAGTACTATGTCCAATTTTCTGAGGAACCGCCAGACTGATTTCCAGAGTGGTTGTACAAGCTTGCAATCCCACCAACAATGGAGGAGTGTTCCTCTTTCTCCACATCTTCGCCAGCATCTGCTGTCACCTGAATTTTTGATCTTAGCCATTCTGACTGGTGTGAGGTGGAATCTCAGGGTTGTTTTGATTTGCATTTCCCTGATGATTAAGGATGTTGAACATTTTTTCAGGTGCTTCTCTGCCATTCGGTATTCCTCAGGTGAGAATTCTTTGTTCAGTTCTGAGCCCCATTTTTTAATGGGGTTATATGACTTTCTGGAGTCCACCTTCTTGAGTTCTTTATATATATTGGATATTAGTCCCTTATCTGATTTAGGATAGGTAAAGATCCTTTCCCAATCTGTTGGTGGTTTTTTTGTCTTATTGATGGTGTCTTTAGCCTTGCAGAAGCTTTGCAGTTTCATGAGGTCCCACTTGTCAATTCTCGATCTTACAGCACAAGCCATTACTGTTCTATTCAAGAATTTTTCCCCTGTGCCCATATCTTCAAGGCTTTTCCCCACTTTCTCCTCTATAAGTTTCAGTGTCTCTGGTTTTATGTGAAGTTCCTTGATCCACTTAGACTTGACCTTAGTACAAGGAGATAGGAATGGATCGATTCGCATTCTTCTACATGTTAACAACCAGTTGTGCCAGCACCATTTGTTGAAAATGCTGTCTTTCTGCCACTGGATGTTTTTAGCTCCCTTGTCGAAGATCAAGTGACCGTAGGTGTGTGGGTTCATTTCTGGGTCTTCAATTCTATTCCATTGGTCTATTTGTCTGTCACTATACCAGTACCATGCAGTTTTTATCACAATTGCTCTGTAGTATAGCTTTAGGTCCGGCATGGTGATTCCACCAGAGGTTCTTTTATCCTTGAGAAGAGTTTTTGCTATCCTAGGTTTTTTGTTATTCCAGATGAATTTGCAGATTGCACTTTCTAATTCGTTGAAGAATTGATTTGGAATTTTGATGGGGATTGCATTGAATCTGTAGATTGCTTTTGGCAAGATAGCCATTTTTACAATGTTGATCCTGCCAATCCATGAGCATGGGAGATCTTTCCATCTTCTGAGATCTTCTATAATTTCTTTCTTCAGAGACTTGAAGTTTTTATTATACAGATCTTTCACTTCCTTAGTTAGAGTCACGCCAAGATATTTTATATTATTTGTGACTATTGAGAAGGGTGTTGTTTCCCTAATTTCTTTCTCAGCCTGTTTATTCTTTGTGTAGAGAAAGGCCATTGATTTGTTTGAGTTAATTTTATATCCAGCTACTTCACCGAAGCTGTTTATCAGGCTTAGGAGTTCTCTGGTGGAATTTTTAGGGTCACTTATATATACTATCATATCATCTGCAAAGAGTGATATTTTGACTTCATCTTTTCCAATTTGTATTCCTTTGATCTCCTTTTGTTGTCGAATTGCTCTGGCTAGGACTTCAAGTACAATGTTGAATAGGTATGGAGAAAGTGGACAGCCTTGTCTAGTCCCTGATTTTAGAGGGATTGCTTCAAGCTTCTCACCATTTACTTTGATGTTGGCTACTGGTTTGCTGTAGATTGCTTTTATCATGTTTAGGTATGGGCCTTGAATTCCTGATCTTTCCAAGACTTTTATCATGAATGGGTGTTGGATCTTGTCAAATGCTTTTTCCGCATCTAACGAGATGACCATGTGGTTTTTGTCTTTGAGTTTGTTTATATACTGGATTACGTTGATGGATTTCCGTATATTGAACCATCCCTGCATCCCTGGGATGAAACCTACTTGGTCAGGATGGATGATTGTTTTGATGTGTTCTTGGATTCGGTTAGCAAGAACTTTATTGAGGATTTTTGCATCAATATTCATAAGGGATATTGGTCTGAAGTTTTCTATCTTTGTTGGGTCTTTTTGTGGTTTAGGTATCAGAGTAATTGTGGCTTCATAGAATGAGTTGGGTAGAGTACCTTCTGTTTCTATTTTGTGGAATAGTTTGTGAAGAACTGGGATTAGATCTTCTTTGAAGGTCTGATAGAACTCTGCACTAAACCCATCTGGTCCTGGGCTTTTTTTAGTTGGGAGACTATTAATGACTGCTTCTATTTCTTTGGGGGATATAGGGCTGTTTAGATCATTAACCTGATCTTGATTCAACTTTGGTACCTGGTATCTGTCTAGGAACTTCTCCATTTCATCCAGGTTCTCCAGTTTTGTTGAGTATAGCCTTTGGTAGAAGGATCTGATGTTGTTTTGGATGTCTTCAGGATCTGTTGTTATGTCTCCTTTCTCATTTCTGATTTTGTTAATTAGGATGCTTTCCCTGTGCCCTCTAGTGAGTCTGGCTAAGGGTTTATCTATCTTGTTGATTTTCTCAAAGAACCAGCTCCTTGATTGGTTGATTCTTTGAATAGTTCTTCTTGTTTCCACTTGGTTGATTTCGCCCCTGAGTTTGATTATTTCCTGCAGTCTACTCCTCTTGGGTGAATTTGCTTCCTTTTGTTCTAGTGCTTTTAGGTATGTTGTCAAGCTGCTAATGTGTGCTCTCTCTAGTTTCCTTTTGGAGGCACTCAGAGCTATGAGTTTTCCTCTTAGAAATGCTTTCATTGCGTCCCATAAGTTTGGGTATGTTGTGGCTTCATTTTCATTGAACTCTAAAAAGTCCTTAATTTCTTTCTTTATTCCTTCCTTGACCAAGGTATCATTGAGAAGAGTGTTGTTCAGTTTCCACGTGAATGTTGGCTTTCTATTATTTATTTTGTTATTGAAGATCAGCCTTAGTCCATGGTGATCTGATAGGATGCATGGGACAATTTCAATATTTTTGTATCTGTTGAGGCCTGTTTTGTGACCAATTATGTGGTCAATTTTGGAGAAAGTACCATGAGGTGCTGAGAAGAAGGTATATCCTTTTGTTTTAGGATAGAATGTTCTGTAGATATCTGCCAGATCCATTTGATTCATAACTTCTGTTAGTTTCACTGTGTCCCTGTTTAGTTTCTGTTTCCACGATCTGTCCATTGGTGAAAGTGGTGTGTTGAAGTCTCCCACTATTATTGTATGAGGTGCAATGTGTGCTTTGAGATTTACTAAAGTTTCTTTAATGAATGTGGCTGCCTTTGTATTTGGAGCATAGATATTCAGGATTGATAGTTCCTCTTGGAGGATTTTACCTTTGATGAGTATGAAGTGTCCCTCCCTGTCTTTTTTAATGACTTTGGGTTGGAAGTCAATCTTATCAGATATTAGAATGGCTACTCCAGCTTGTTTCTTCATACCATTTGCTTGGAAAATTGTTTTCCAGCCTTTCATTCTGAGGTAGTGTCTATCTTTTTCTCTGAGATGAGTTTCCTGTAAGCAGCAAAATGTTGGGTCTTGTTTGTGTAGCCAGTTTGTTAGTCTATGTCTTTTTATCGGGGAGTTGAGTCCATTGATATTAAGAGATATTAAGGAAAAGTAATTGTTGTTTCCTGTTATTTTTGTTGTTAAAGTTGGCATTCTGTTCTTGTGGCTGTCTTCTTTTAGGTTTGTTGAGGGATTACCTTCTTGTTGTTTCTAGGGCGTGGTTCCTGTCCTTGTATTGGTTTTTTTCTGTTATTATCCTTTGAAGGGCTGGATTCGTGGAGAGATAATGTGTGAATTTGGTTGTGTCGTGGAATACTTTGGTTTCTCCATCTATGTTAATTGAGAGTTTGGCTGGGTATAGTAGCCTGGGCTGGAATTTGTGTTCTTTTAGTGTCTGTATAACATCCGTCCAGGATCTTCTGGCTTTCATAGTCTCTGGTGAGAAATCTGGTGTAATTCTGATAGGCTTGCCTTTATATGTTACTTGGCCTTTTTCTCTTACTGCTTTTAGTATTCTATCTTTATTTAGAGCATTTGTTGTTCTGATTATTATGTGTCGGGAGGTATTTCTTTTCTGGTCCAGTCTATTTGGAGTTCTGTAGGCTTCTTGTATGTTCATGGGCATCTCTTTCTTTAGATTTGGGAAGTTTTCTTCTATAATTTTGTTGAAGATGTTTGCTGGTCCTTTGAGTTGAAAATCTTCATTCTCATCCACTCCTATTATCCGTAGGTTTGGTCTTCTCATTGTGTCCTGTATTTCTTGGATGTTTTGAGTTAGGATCTTTTTGCATTGTACATTTTCCTTGATTGTTGTGCCGATGTTCTCTATGGAATCTTCTGCACCTGAGATTCTCTCTTCCATCTCTTGTATTCTGTTGTTGATGCTGGTATCTATGGTTCCAGATTTCTTTCCTAGGGTTTCTATCTCCAGTGTTGCCTCATTTTGGGTTTTCTTTATTGTGTCTACTTCCCTTTTTAGGTCTAGTATGGTTTTGTTCATTTGCATCATCTGTTTGGATGTGTTTTCCTGTTTTTCATTAAGGACTTCTACCTGTTTGATTAGGTTATCCTGTTTTTCTTTAAGGATTTGTAACTCTTTAGCAGTGTTCTCCTGCAATTCTTTAAGGGATTTTTGTGCTTCCTCTTTATTGTCTTCTACCTGTTTACCAGTGTTCCTTTGTATTTCTTTAAGTGTGTTATTAAAGTCCTTCTTGAAGTCCTCTACCATCATCAGGAGATATGCTTTTATATCCGTGTCTAGCTTTTCCGGTGTGTTGGGGTGCCCTGGACTGGGCAAAGTGGGAGTGCTGGGTTCTGATGATGGTGAGTGGTCTTGGTTTCTGTTAGTAAGATTATTACGTTTACCTTTCACCATCTGGTAATCTCTGGGGTTAGTTGTTGTCGTTGTCACTGTTTAAAGATTGGAGCAGAAGCTGTGTTCCACTCACCAGCAGTTTCAAAATCCTGTGGCGGGGGTCGTGGGTAGCTGGCAGTACCCCGGTGCTGGTCTAGCCGGAAGAGGCCTGTAGTCCTACTCAGGCCGGTTTTCTGCTTCCCTAACTAATGTAGCCTCAGGTCCCGCGCGCAATTGGATTGGAGCAGAAGGTATGTTCCTCTCTCCAGAAGTCTTAAGATCCTGTGGCGGGTGTTGTGGGTAGCTGGCGAGTGTCAGCCGACCCTGCGCCCTCGCTACCCCGGTGCTTTTCTGACCGGAAGAGGCTTGTGGCCCTATGTAGGCCGGATTTCTCTCTCCCCAACCAAAGCAGTCTCAGGTCCCGCGTGATTGGACTGGAGCAGAAGCTGTGTTCCACTCACCAGCAGTCTCAAAATCCTGTGGCGGGGGTCGTGGGTAGCTGGCGGGTTTCAGCCGACCCTGTGCTCTAGCTACCCTGGTGCTGATCCGGCCGGATGAGGCCTGTGGCCCTACTCAGGCCGGTTTCTGCTTCCCTAACTAATGCAGTCTCAGGTCCCGCGCGCAATTGGATTGGAGCAGAAGCTGTGTTCCACTCACCAGAAGTCTTAAGATCCTGTGGCGGGTGTTGTGGGTAGCTGGCGAGTGTCAGCCGACCCTGTGCCCTCGCTACCCAGGTGCTTTTCTCTTCTGTCTCTTTTCATGTCAGCTCTTCTTTTCTTCCTTCTTTCCTTTCTTCCTTCCTTCCTCCCCTCCTCCATTCCTTCCTCCCTCACTCCCCCTCTCTTCTTCCTTCCTTCCTTTCCTTTCTTTTGGACACAGGTTCTTATTTTGAAGCCCTGGGTAGCCTCAAACCCCAATCCCTCTGCCTTGGCCCCCTAAGCCTGTGACTCCATATACCACCACACACAATTAGAAGCATATAATTTTAAAATCATAGTTTTGGTAAGCATGTTGTCAATGTAGGAGATAGGGGGAACACAAATTAAAATACTACCCATGAGTCTTCTTTGTAGGAAACAAGCTAATACATCAGAAATCATGGAAAATGTGATTTGTGGCTGACTTGGTCTCAAGGAATTCTCATAAAGATAAGCACTATAGCTCCAGAACTTTCCTGTAATTTTGAGATTGTTTCAATTTTTCATTACAAAGAATCTGTAAGGAAGGTAAATTCTACAAGGATGTTGTAAATTAATACACGGTGTGGCTTTCTAGAGAGTGATTCTAAGCCAAAAGCTTTACAGAATCTTCTAGGGATTTTTGCAAACACACATATACAGCCCACATACAGCTGTGGCCTCTGTTTGTTGAGAGGGTTCCAGCAGAGAAGTGTGGAAGCTGAGCCATGGAGCAGGCCGGTGCTCACTGGCATCTGTCCCTAAAGAATGTTTCATGGGACATTTGCTGGCTCCTCTTGATACATTAGCTCTTTGTCTTATTGCAACAAAAGAATACCTGACTGAAGGGAGGCAGGAGCCATTCCATCAAGGCAGGGATGGCACAGCAGGCTGGAGGGGCTTGTGTGGGAGGGGCTTGTGTGAGAGGGATTTGAGATGTTTGTTCTTGTCCTCACTTCTCTTTCTTTCTTTCTTTCTTTCTTTCTTTCTTTCTTTCTTTCTTTCTTTCTTTCTTTCTTTTTTTTTAAGTCTGGACACGGTCCCGGGTGTCCCTGTTGACATGTTGCCTCCTCAGTAGTCAGAGATAGAATATGTGTGGATGTAGAAAGAGAAGTATTAGCTACAAGCATACATGCATTTGCTACTGTACTCATTTAGGTATTGTTTAAGCATGGCTCTGTTTTGAAGGTCTAGAGTGGTCACAGCAACACTCTTCCCCACCCCACCTCTACCTGCTGCTCCAATCCAATGTTCTGGAGTTTGTCCTGGCTCTAGCTTCTCTCCACCTCACAGCAGTTAAAACCTTGAGTCCATAGACACTCATGCATTTGTTACTAGTTTTGTGCTGGCTCATTTTGACTGTTAGAATCTCCATGGAAACACACCTCTGTGTGTGTTAGTGAGGGAGTCTCTAGAGAAGTCTATTTGAGGAGGAAAGACCCATTAGTGGTATCTCTTTATCGTATGGGGTGGAGTTTTGGGGTCAATGGGCAACCAGCCTCTCCTGGCTCACATGACCACCCATTTCAGAACAGGGTACCTGGTGCTCTAATCTGTGAAATCAAACAAAGTATTTGGTCAAATTTTCTAAGAACAGTGGCATCCCTGAACAGTTGTTTTTATTCCACTTCTCTCAGGAATATGACCAACCTACAGGTAATGTAGGTCGGTGTAGTTTAGGGGATGCCCCTTGAGGTGGGAGGAATGATAACTTTGTAAATTCAAAATCCTCTTCATTGTTGACCTTGGCATCTTTGTCCCGCCCCCTTTATACAAAACACTCTGAAAGTATCAAACAAAAATCGACCTAAACTGCCCCAGACATTACCCTGACAAGCAGGAGGGCTCTCATTCCACAGACACCCAAAGCTGACTCACAGCTACACTAAGGTCTCCATTTTCCTTCTCCTCCATCTCCACACCCAAGTCCAGTAAAAGCCTGTCCCCTGCCCAGCCTCTGCACCTTCCCTCAGCCTTTGGCATGGTACCCTGAAGAAAGAACTTCCAGCTACTGAATTTACACCATTTTCCAGCTGGGTTTCAGATGTCATCTTAAAATTCCACTCACACTGTGAGAGGAAACAGTTTCAGCAAAATAAAGGGGTGGAAAAATCTATTTCCTTCTCGGGCCCATAATTCCCACCCTGCCAATTCTCAGTGAATCAGAGAATCAGCTCAATAGACATTAGCTAGAATGACCTCCGGAGGTAACAAAGAAGATGTTCGAAACACGGCATTAGGCCTCTCAAAATGGCCAAAAGAGAGGATTTTTGGATGGACTCACCATAAAGAGAGAACCAGAAGTTTAACAAGATAGATGTGTTAGTTTTTGCAATAAGTACTGTACATCCTAAGTGCATAGACCACGTTCACTAAAGGATAAAGAAAAATGTGTGTGTGTGTGTGTGTGTGTGTGTGTGTGTGTGTGTGTGTGTGTATAGACCAGAAGCTAACCTTATGTGTTGCTCATCAAGTGTTGTCAATCTTATTCTCCAGGGTCTATTAATGGTCTGGGCTTGCTGATACACTAAGCTCCCTGGCCATGAAGAATTAAGTCTGCCTCTCTAGGACACGCAACTGTACCAGTACCTTGGAGAGGGAGGCAGAAGGAATGTGAGTTCAAAGTTAGCTTTAGCTCCATAGTGACTTTAAGGGTTGTATGTCTTCCCTTCAGTGTGGAAACAGAGGTTATCAGCCAGTGCCAGTTTTTCAGGGAAGCTGGCCCTTAGTTTCATAACTTTCAAGGAGCAAAACTGATGGAACTTGTGTGTAGAAAAGTGTTAGTTATTATGAACTAATCAGTACCCCAGTACCCTTGACTCTAGCTGCATATGTATCAAAAGATGGCCTAGTCAGCCATCACTGGAAAGAGAGGCCCATTGGACTTGCAAACTTTATATGCCCCAGTACAGGGGAATGCCAGGGCCAAAAAGTGGGAGGGGGGGTAGGGGAGTGGGGGGGGGGAGAGTGTATTGGGGACTTTTTGGATAGCATTGGAAATGTAAATGAGGAAAATACCTAATAAAAAAATTAATTCTAAAAAAAACCCAAAAAACAAAAAGAAAAGTGTTAGTTAAAGTCATCTCAGTCACCAGTGTCCAGAGAAGCTCGTGAAAAAATTCTCGGAGCAGTTATCTATATAGTGGTTACGGTTCTTAGCAGCTCTGATACATTGGCCTGGTATGACAGTGCACAACAGGTCTGTGCTCCATCTATAAACATTTTCCTGTCAATGGCCAGGGAAGGCTGGCTCAGCAAGAAGGATTCAGTCTTGGACAAGTGGCATACCCACATGATGGTGGCTGGGAGGGTTGAGGGATGTGGTCTTGTCTATGCTGATGGCTGGGAAGGTCAAGGGATATGGTCTTGTACTTGTTGTCTGCTTTCTTAGAGTCTCTTCTTTAAGTCTGATCATTCCCAGGTTTAATGGAAACTGATATGATCTTAAGACAAAGCAATTTGGAGACACCAGTTCCACGGTTGGTTCAAGACTGAATAAGAGTAGCGGCCATGGAAACAGCTCAGTTTGTGAAGTGCTTGCCTTGCAAACACAGGAGCAGAACCCATATGAAAAGGCCAACTATAATGGTGTACACTTGTAATCTTAGTGTTGCTGAGGTAGGGATACTTAGAGTCCAGGCAGTCCAGTGTAATCATCCCAGGCTAATGGAAAAACTCAAATCCTGAAGAGTGATTCCACTCTAGCACTCCACACATAAACATAAGTACCTGTACACACACTAACACAAACACATACTAAATAAAGGAAGGGAGAAAGGGGAAGGTAGGAAGGAAAGGAAAAAAAGAGTGGTTGATGGTCATCTGGTCTCATAAGCAGTCCTTCTCTTGGCTAGTTCACAGACCCACACTTCTGTCTTTGGATAAGTCTTAGAATGCTAAGATACTTAGAAAAGTATCCAACCTATACCAAGCAACCAAACCCTTGACACTTTGATAACAGCATCTTCTGGGATATTTGGTCACATTACCTGTTAATGTAGACACCAAGAAGAGGACTCAGAGGTAGGCACATTTTGGCTTGGAAAAAGTAGCATGAAGAGATGCCAGGGGACCAGGCTTTGCTCAGAGTACCTCTGAAGAGATGCCAAGAGGCCAGCCTTCCTTGGGAGACCTCCAAACAGACCCTAGGAGCCTGCTTTCCCTTAGAGGGCCTCTGAATTATTGTCATCTTTCAACCATCAGATTTTCTGGTTGTTCACCATGATTGGAACGTTACAACTTGAGTCCTCATCCCAGGTCATCTCCCATGGAGTTGGCCTGCCTCCCTATCCTCGGCCCAGTCCTCCTCTCTGGGTTCTCCTTGGCTGGAGAAGGAAACTGCATTCATGGTGAGAGAGATCCACCAGGTGCAAAGAAACATTCACAGACTTGGGCAGGCTTGATGGCTCTGTAAGTAAAGGTGCTTGCAGCCAAACCTGGTCAGCTGAGTTCAATCCCTGTGTCCCACATGGTGAAGGAAAGAACCAACTCCAAGTTGTCTTCTCATTCCCACTTTACAAAATGAATAAAAATTAAAATAACAAATGTGTTTAAACTTTTGGTCTCTAATTTCCATCAGGATATGAGAGCCAGGCAGAGTAAAGAAAGCTCCCTTGGGTGGGGGTATTCCTACAGGTATCACACATGGCTCATCTTCCACAGAAAAGCCTCTGTGGATCTGAGATAGGAGTTGGGTGACATTTTGCCTTCAGGGGTCTGTGTGAAGGGAAACAACACACAAAGTTTTCATTTTAGCTATGATGGCTGTGACTCTGGAAACAAGGCAGCCCTGGTGAGATCCCAAGGAATAGGGGATCTAAGGCAATGAAACTTTGAGTCTGGAGGAGGGAGAAACTGAACATCCAGGCACATACATGGGGCCGTCCGCCTTTGTCTCCATAGTCTGGAGAGGGAACTCTTTCATTGATGATCTGAGATGGAGACTTATTGGCTGAGTTTGTGGGAAAGCTTTGAACAAGATAAAGGAGGAGACATTTAGACAACATAAATTTAAAAGGTGACGTTGTTGTTGTTGTGATAAGATACCAGAAGACAGGAAAGGATCATATTCTGAGATCTCTGCATGCCTGAGTGTGCGAAGGGGGCAGAGCACATGGTGCTGGCCCCGTCTCCATCTGTGACGCTGACTGAACAGCTCAGGCCCACGCTGTATGTGTGGCAGATGGCCAGACTGCTCTCAGAGTGCAGGGTATGTATATGGTATTTACATAACACAAATATGCCCTGAGCAGCTGCCTGCCTGTCTTCCTGACAAAGTGGGAGACACAACCTCCTGAGGTCAGGCACCTGGGGTGTTGTTGTGCCACCCTATCTGATGTCCACTGAGGTAGACAGATCACCAGATTCTAGTCTCAGATACCCCTGTGCCCCCTAAGAAGCCAACATTCATGGCTGTGTTTCTAGTACTGGTAAACCCAGAGCCTTGCACATGTAATGAAAGCTTTCTCCCTCAAAGCCACATCTCAGCCCCCAGCCTTACCCCACTTACTCTTTGATCACATTAAGTTGTACTGTTGCGAAGACAGGTTGGAGCTGAAGAGGTCTGGAAAGGAAGTATGCCCATTGATCTCAGTGAATTGAATTTGATACTCCCAAGAATATAGCCAGACACAGGGTCCTGTGTCACATTTTTAACTTCAGGAGACCAAATCTCCCTTACACTTCTTCTAATATATAGTACTGTCATGTTAAAGGACCTGATTGAAAAATGGTATGTGACAAGAAGCTATGTAGGAGAGGGACTTTTACTGAGAACTGAATGTGAAATGCATGGCCAAGGTTTCTCTTGAGAATGTAATACCCTCTACAGTATATACATACACTACAGTATACTTAGAGCAGTGTATGTATACGATAGAGTCTACACAGATTTTGTGGTAGGAAAGACTTCACCAGTGTCCTTTGGTGGACATTCCAGAATCAGGTGGTTGTTATCATTTGAGTGCAACCAAGTGATGATGGTGACAATCAGGGTTCCCCTAAGAGTGTGAGGATAATGACAGCATTTTGGTATGTGCATTAATGAGGGTACACTAAACTATCAAACAGTCAAAATGTGCATGACCTTTTGGCTCTCTACAAAAGTTATAGATGCACCATCATCTCCCTAAGCACACAAATCACTTGGTGACTTGAGTAGTCTTAAGAGCTCAGCTGTCCTTTTAATTGAATGCAGAGGCAGAAGGAGAGCCAATCAGTCTCTCGGCATTATATCTATGATCACAAGGAGGTCACTGTCACCTGGAAGAGTTGCCCTGTACTGTCTGGTAGAGACTGTTTCTCTATGGGGTGGAGGAGTAAAACCAGCCTGGCTTTCTGGAGTATGTATGCAATGATAGTATCTTCTATTTGATGAACACTGAGTTTCCTGCCTCTTTCTTAATTTTAAAGCACTTTTGTGTATGTGTTCTTGTGTACATATACATGTGTGTGTGTTTGTTCGTACATATGTGTGCATGTGTGTGTACATGCATGTGTATATTCGAAGATCAGAGTCTAACATCAGGTATCTTTCTCAATATCTTTCTACCTTATTGTTTGAGTCAGGGTATTTGGAACTTGACAATTTGGATAGACTAAATAGCCAGCAAACCCCCATGTCTTCCGGCCTTTACCTCCACAGCACTGAGATGGCAGACATGCCATGCCCAGTTTTTTATGAGTGCTGGAGATATGACCTGGGGTCCTTATTCTTGTGCAGCAAACACTTTATAGACTGACTATCTCCCCAGCCCTGCCCCTTTCTTCTGGTTCATAGATACATATCGAGGGACTTATTCTGTAATTCTCTCATGCTCTGCTGGTCTGAGGACCCTGTGCTAACCTTAGGGCTGTCCTTTGCTGACATTTGTCCTCACAGGCCCCTTGGCTGATCTCTGGTCACCAGGACTGACTGGCTACCTCATGAATCTTTCCTTGGTGTATGACTGTGTCTGTATGACTCAGATCATCATGGTCAAGAGCTCTTAGAGCAGGCCCATGCTTCCCTGGGTTTCTTCACGAGAGCTCTAGAAAGCTGGTACTCTGCAACTGTAGATCTTTCTCTGTGGGGTGTAGGAAGCCTTCATCCAGCCAGAGAGTATCACTTCTAAATTCTTCCAGGGCTGGGAATTTAGCTTAGTGGTAGAGTACTTGCCTAGCAAGCTCAGGGTCTTGCGTTTGATTCTTAACATGGAAGAGAGTGAGGTCAGGAAGCTTCCAGATTCTTCTCCTGATGCTCAGAACTATCTGGATTTTACTGTTTATGAAAAAAGTGAGGCAATCTTATTCTTTCATAAGAGTTGGGGTCAAACCTGTAGCTGTGTTTTGATTGTGCCCTGGAAGAGATATCCTGGGCAACTTTCCCTTCTTGGCTTCCAGTTTGGACCATGAAGACAAAATTTGAATCATCCTGAAGAGAAATTGTGTGTGATTGTGGAGTAGATGTCCTTTGAGTCCCTACACTCCACCTCAGCACTACTTGCCCTTTTCTGAGCTCGCTCCAGATGTCTTTCCTCCCTTCACCTGTGGCACATTCTTTATCTCTAGATCATCTGTCACAGTCCTGCTCTCTTCAGGACACACTTTGATCATGGTTCTTGGGGAGTCACATGAAACCATTCATCTCTCCTTGAACTGGTTGTGACCCTTTAATTTGCCTCTTGATTTTGCTCCATAAATGTCAACTCTGTTCTTGACTAGACACATTGAAATAAACTTTCCATGAAGAAGGGGGATTGCATTACGCACTCAAGTGCCTCCTCCTCCATCTTAGCTTGAATAACCCATCACACATTATAAAGCTGGTGTCCAGTGCACATCTGATTCAGTGATTGGCGGGGGGCTGTACTGGTTAGTTTTGTCAACTTGACACAAATAAAAGTAATCTGGGAAGAAGGAAAGCCAATTGAAGAGTTGCCTAGATCAGATTGGCTTGTGGCCATCTGCTGAGTAATCTTTTAGTTGACAGTTGATGTAGGAGGGTCTACCACTATGGGCGGTATCCCTAGGCAGGTGGGTTTACTATAGAAGAAAGGTATCTGAGTAAACCATAGAAGAAAGCCCATAAGCAAGACTCCTCTTGTTTGTTAACATTCTGAATGTTAGAAATTTCAAATTGAAGTGTCACCAGTATGGTTCCTTCTCTAGGAGACCTGCTACTGCCCTGGCTGTGCCCACACCACTTTGGTCTTTTCCTCATTGTGTGATTCTCTAATGATAGTCTTGCTTGGATCTCCTATGAATTCTTGTCGGCATCTACAGCTCACTGAAATAAGCCAGCAATGGGTGATCTTAAGGTCTTCAATCACATCTTCATAGTGTCTTGGCTGTGAAAATCAATTTTCACCTATTAAGACTTGTACACCTCTGAGTGACACCTATTCAGCCTGCCATTGGTAGTTTCTGATACTTCTAATTCATCTCCACTAAGAAATAAAACAGTGCTACCTGCCAAGCCCAGCTAAGAGATGGGTATCAGTCTTGCCCAGATCCCCCATCTCTTCTAGCTTTTTCTGTCATATCTTATTCTTGGCCCAGCCCCGCCCCACACTATCTCTTTGAATCTTCTTTCCATGTGGTTTTACACTGAGGTTTTGATGCACACTTCGTTCAAGTACAAGTAAACACAACAACACTTATCATACCAACAAGGATTTGTTTCCTACCAATAAACTACAAAGTTCTACTGTTTGCTTTATTCATAGGCAGTTTGGCTGTGGGCCCCAGTATTTCTCCTTTCTTCTTGAATTGGACTACTTTGGGCTTCCTTATCTCTTTATAGTACTACACTTCAAGGGGGTTGGGGACCTCATAGGCAGATGCCAAAGCCAAGGAACTTCCTAGAATATACTTAAGTTTCTCCTTTGAGAGAGAGAAGGCTCAGTGGCTTAAGCACCCTTTGTGAGGCCTGGTAACCTGAGTTCAATTCCTGGAATGGAAACAATGGAAGGAGAGAAACCATTCCTGTAAGTTGACCTCTGAGCTCCATAAACACACTGTGGTATTTGTGCATACACAACCACAAACATACAACTTTTTCCCCCCTCTGGATAATGAGGAATAGTCTATTCAACCTGCATGTCCACCAACATATTAATGGCTAAAGGAAACATGTTACTTATACATAAAAAATGCTATCCAGCCATGAAAAAGCCTCATGTCCTACCATCTGCAGCAACTTGAATGGAAAATAATTACATGAAATGAAATAAGCCGACAGAAAGCTAGGTACAAGATAGATATCTCATGATGCCATGAGATCATACATGGATCTGAGGCAGTTATTCTTGTGGGGTAGAGTATAGAGTGGTGGTTTCCAGAGGCTAGTGATGAAGAGGTAGGAAGAGGTTGGCCAAGGGCATTGTCCTAGTCAGGGCCACTATTGCTGTGATGAAACACCATAGCCAAAGCAACTTAGAATTTATTTGGCTTACTCTTCTACATCACTGTTCATCATTGTCAGGACAGGAACTCAAACAAGGTAGGAGCCGGGAGGCAGGAGCTGACCCACAGGGCATATAGGAGTGCTGCTTACTGGATTGCTCCATCTGGCTTGCTCAGCCTGCTTTTTATAGCATTCAGGACCACATACTCAGGAATGGCACTGCCCACAATGACTTGGGCCTTTTCCCATCAATCACTCATTAAGAAAATGCTCTATATGCTTGTCTACAGCCTGATCTTATGGAGGAAATCTCTTGATTGAAGTCCCTTTCTCTCAGATGATTCTAGCTTGTTTCAAGTTACATGAAAATGAGCTAGCACAGGCATTAAGGCAGAGTTGGGAAGGAGTAAGGACTTCTTGTGTGTTCTGCACATCTAGGGCCTCTAGATGTGATGTGCACTTCTCAAAAAGCCCAAAGAAGGCTTCTGAATGCTTCTACCATAAAGAGGTAACGAGTGTTTGAGGAGATAGTAGCAATAACTCGTGTTAAACTATCACCTGGGCTCCATTAACATGTGTAGTTTTTGAATGTATATGTGTCAGTTAAAAACACTTTAGAGAAGGTTTACACTGAGCTGTTTTCTACCAAGGTTTTATGAGCTGTTCTAAAGATAAAAACTTTATGCTGTATCATTAGAACACAAACATATTCATGATAGAGTGCCAACAACAGACCAAGGGAACCATTAGAGTCCAACTTGGGGAACCAATGATATTTGGGGGGGCTATTGACAGGAGCACAGGGTAGAAAGCCAACTACAGCAAAGGTGAGTGACAGCTCTTGAAAGCTGTACC
This sequence comes from Mus caroli, assembly GCF_978045245.1. Classification (NCBI taxonomy): domain Eukaryota; kingdom Metazoa; phylum Chordata; class Mammalia; order Rodentia; family Muridae; genus Mus; species Mus caroli. The sequence continues at coordinate 1,610,186 of NW_028227265.1, read as the reverse complement.
CCTAGAACATCTCTACATAGCAGCCAGTTCCACCAGAATCTCTTCCTCTGCAGTTAGCCTTAGGGAGAAATGTGAATGTTCAGCCTTTTGAGTTTTATGAGCCTTGTGAGGTTCCTTAACTTCCTGGGTGCTGTCTTCCTCCTCCTCCTTTCTCCCTCCAGTGCAGAAAGTTTTACTTGGAAGAAATCACTACACAACAGAGGAAGAACAGAACTTCTAGTAATGAATAGGTGGAGTGGCAAATAAGATCTATGAGTTTGCCTGGGCCATCTGGAACCATCTGCAGGATTTACTTCCCCAGTTCCCCCAGTTCCTGTAGGCTGCTCTGTGATTTTTTACAGAACTGCTCCTTAGAAATGAATTAATTAAAGAAGTCAAAATATCACTATTTGCAGGTGATATGGTAGTATATATAAGTGACCCTAAAATTCCACCAGAGAACTCCTAAACCTGATAAACAGCTTCAGTGAAGTAGCTGGATATAAAATTAATTCAAACAAGTCAATGGCCTTTCTCTACAAAAGGGATAAACAGGCTGAGAAAGAAATTAGGAAAACAACATGCTTCACAATAGTCACAAATAATATAAAATACCTTGGTGTGACTCTAACTAAGGAAGTGAAAGATCTGTATGATAAGAACTTCAAGTCTCTGAAGAAAGAAATCAAAGAAGATCTCAAAAGATGGAAAGATCTCCCATGCTCATGGATTGGCAGGATCAATATAGTAAAAATGGCTATCTTGCCAAAAGCAATCTACAGATTCAATGCAATCCCCATCAAAATTCCAACTCAATTCTTCAACGAATTAGAAAGGGCAATTTGCAAATTCATCTGGAATAACAAAAAACCTAGGATAGCAAAAACTCTTCTCAAGGATAAAACAACCTCTGGTGGAATCACCATGCCTAACCTAAAGCTATACTACAGAGCAATTGTGATAAAAACTGCATGGTACTGGTATAGCGACAGACAAGTAGACCAATGGAATAGAATTGAAGACCCAGAAATGAACCCACACACCTATGGTCACTTGATCTTTGACAAGGGAGCTAAAAACATCCAGTGGAAAAAAGACATCATTTTCAACAAATGGTGCAGGCACAATTGGAGGTTATCATGTAGAAGAATGCGAATTGATCTATTCTATCTCCTTGTACTAAGGTCAAATCTAAGTGGATCAAGGAACTCCACATAAAACCAGAGACACTGAAACTTATAGAGGAGAAAGTGGGGAAGATAGGGCACAGGGGGAAAAATTCTGAATAGAACAGCAATGGCTTGTGCTGTAAGATCGAGAATCGACAAGTGGGACCTCATAAAATTGCAAAGCTTCTGCAAGGCAAAAGACACCATCAATAAGACAAAAAGGCCACCAACAGATTGGGAAAGGATATTTACCAATCCTAAATCAGATAGGGGACTAATATCCAATATATATAAAGAACTCAAGAAGGTGGACTCCAGAAAATCAAATAACCCCATTAAAAAATGGGGCTCAGAGCTAAACAAAGAATTCTCACCTGAGGAATACCGAATGGCAGAGAAGCACCTGAAAAAATGTTCAGCATCCTTAATCATCAGGGAAATGCAAATCAAAACAACCCTGAGATTCCACTTCACTCCAGTCAGAATGGCTAAGATCAAAAATTCAGGTGACAGCAGATGCTGATGAGGATGTGGAGAAAGAGGAACACTCCTCCACTGTTGGTGGGATTGCAAGCTTGTACAACCACTCTGGAAATCACTCTGGCGGCTCCTCAGAAAATTGGACATAATACTACTGGAGGATCCCGCAATGCCTCTCCTGGGCATATATCCAGAAGATGTTCCAACTGGTAAGAAGGACACATGCTCCACTATGTTCATAGCAGTCTTATTTATAATAGCCAGAAGCTAGAAAGAAACCAGATGTCCCTCAACAGAGGAATGGATACAGAAAATGTGGTATATTTACACAGTGGAGTACTACTCAGCTATTAAAAACAATGGATTTATGAAATTCCTAGGCAAATGGATGGACCTGAAGGGTATCATCCTGAGTGAGGTAACCCAATCACAAAAAACTCACATGATATATACTCATTTATAAGTGGATATTAGCCCAGAAACTTAGAATACCCAAGATACAAGATACAATTTGCAAAACTAATGAAACTCAAAAAGAACGAAGACCAAAGTGTGGACACTTTGCCCCTTCTTAGAATTGGGAACAAAACACCAGGGAAGGAGTTACAGAGTCCATGTTTGGAGCTGAGACGAAAGGATGGACCATCTAGAGACTGCCACACCGGGGATCCATCCCATAATCAGCCTCCAAACGCTGACACCATTGCATATGCCAGCAAGATTTTGCTGAAAGGACCCTGATATACCTGTCTCTTGTGAGGCTATGCCGGTGCCTGGCAAACACAGAAGTGGATGCTCACAGTCAGCTATAGGATGGAACACAGGGCCCCCAATGGAGGAGCTAGAGAAAGTACCCAAGGAGCTAAAGGGATCTGCAACCCTATAGTTGGAACAACAATATGAACTAACCAGTAACCCCGGAGCTCATATCTCTAGCTGCATATGTAGCAGAAGATGGCCTAGTCGGCTATCATTGGGAAGAGAGGCCCCTTGGTCTTGCAAACTTTATATGCCTCAGTACAGGGGAATGCCAGGGCCAAGAAGTGGGAGTGGGTGGGTAGGTGAGTGGGGTGGGGTATGGAGGACTTTTGGGATAGCATTTGAAATGTAAATGAAGAAAATACCTAATAAAAAACATATAAAAATACTCTAAAACCAAAATGCCAAAAAAAGAAAATATCTAATAAAAATAAATAAATGAAAAATAAACAAACAAACAAAAAGAAATGAATTAATTGTCAGTTTGCAAGGTAGAAAAATCTTATCTGGTGCACCAAGAAGATTCTAGCTCTTTCCAGGCATTGCTCTTGTGCCTACAATTTTCCTATTCTTACAGAAAAAAAATGAATACTGTTAAAAATTTTTTCCTCTTGTGTATTGGAAAATAACAGCTACAAAAGAAGTCTTTGAAGAAACTGGAGGTCTAGATAAAGAAATCTGGACAGACAAAGAATGAGAACAGGAAAGTGTCATCTTGGGAGGAGCTGGGTCTGAGACTCCTCACCTGGTTCTATTGCTTGTGAGGAAACCATGAGGAATGTGACACCCTCTGGTCCTTTGGTGGTGACAGGTGGTCTGGAATGGTTGGTGAGTACTGGTCACTGCCATCTGGGAGGTGGGGACATGAGGATGAATGAGGGACATGGATAGAGAGGGTAGAGAGGGAGGGAGGGAGGAAGAGAGAGGGAGAGAGAGAGAGAGAGAGAGAGAGAGAGAGAGAGAGAGAGAGAGAGAGAGAGAGAGAGAGAGAGAGAGAAACAGAAAGAGAACTGCTTTTTCCAAGCTTTTAATTTAAATCTACTGAACAGTTGGGAGATAATTATGCTAAATACTTTCTGTTTACCCGTTATTATCACGTGGCCATGATTGCGCTCTGTCTCTCTCTTTCACACACACACATATGTGGTTTTCATTCTTATATCTGAATGATAGCATCACAGGACACATCCAATCTCTTCAACCAGCCAAAGATTTCTTTGTAGCTGTTATTTTCGAATACATAAGAGGGAAAGATGTTTAACCGTTTACAATTTTTTCTGTGAGAATGGGAAAATTGTAGGAGCAGGGGCAATGCCTGGGGATAGCTAGAATCTTCTTGGTGTAAAATATTCTGTAAGAGGCAGGGTATGCTCTATTGTGGTAATTCCTCTAAAAAATATATTCATGGATTATGGTGGCATTTATGCTGTTCTGAGTGCCATTCTACCCAGAGACTAATCTCAAGGAACTTTGTGGTGTGTCTGTGTGCATGTGTGTACATGTATGTGCATGTGTGTGTGCCTGTGTGTGTGTTCATGAATCCATGAGGGCATGTACACATGAGTACATGTATGAAGATTACAGGTGCTAGACTTTAAATTTTAGTGGTTTTTTTTTTTACCTCCTTGGATATGTTTATTTCCCTGATATATTTTATTAGATATTTTCTTTATATACATTTCAAATGCTATCCTGAAAGTTCCCTATACCCTCCCTCCACCCTGCTCCCCTACCAACCAATCCCACTTCTTGGCCATGGCATTCCCCTGTACTGGGCCATATAAAGTTTGCAATACCAAGGGGCATCTCTTCCCAGTGATGGCCAACTAGGCCATCTTCTGCTACATATACAGCTAGAGATAAGAGCTCTGGGGGTACTGGTTAGTTCATATTGTTGTTCCACCTGTAGGGTTGCAGACCCCTTCAGCTCCTTGGGTGCTTTCTCTAGCTTCTCCATTGGGGGCCCTGTGTTCCATCTTATAGATAACTGTGAGCATCCACTTCTGTATTTGCCAGGCACTGGCATAGCTTCATACAAGACAGCTATAACAGGGTCCCTTCAGCAAAATCTTGCTGGCATGTGCAATAGTGTCTGGGTTTGGTGGCTGATTATGGGATGGATTCCCCGGTGGGGTATTCTCTGGATAGTCCATCCTTTCATCTTAGTTCCAAAATTTCTCTCTGTAACTCCTTTCATGGGTATTTTGTTCCCTATTCTAAGGAGGAATGAAGTATCTACCCATTGGTCTTCCCTCTTCTTGATTTTCTTGTGTTTTACAAATTGTATCTTGCGTATTCTAAGTTTCTGGGATAATATCCACTTATCAGTGAGTGGATATCTAATGACTTCTTTTGTGATTGGGTTAGCTCACTAAGGATGATATTTTCCAGATACATCCATTTGTCCAAGAATTTCATAAATCCATTGTTTTTAGTAGCTGAGTAGTATTCCATTGTGTAAATGTACCACATTTTCTGTATCCATTCTTCTGTTGAGGGACATCTGGGTTCTTTCCAGTTTCTGGCTATTATAAATAAGGCTGCTATGAACATAGTGGAGCATGTGTTCTTATTACCAGTTGGAACATCTTCTGGGTATATGCCCAGGAGAGGTATTGCTGGATCTTCCAGTAGTATTATGTCCAAATTTTAGTGTTCCTAAGACTCATCACCAGAGGCACTCTTGCGCGTGCTTGTGTACATGCACGTGCGCATACACACACACACACACACACACACACACACACACACACACACACACATTCATATACACACTCTGACTCCGAGACAGAAAGATACAATTGTAAAGAGAATTCTGACAGAGGAAGGATGACTTTAGCAGCCAGGACCATCCAAGCTACAGTTTAAAAATGAATCTCTCCAAAACAAGAAAAACAAAGAAGGCATGATGTCTTACACCTGTAATTCCAGCCTTTGGAGGTGAAGGCAAGAGAATCAGAGGTCCAACACCCTTCATTACATAGTGAGTTCAAGACCAGCTTGGAGTATATGAGATGCTGTCTCAAATACACACACACACACACACACACACACACACACACACACACACACACACAGAGAGAGAGAGAGAAGATTTTATTCTTTACTGTTTTTGTTTATTTTCTGATTGAGACTTCCAGTATAGACCAGGCTAACTCTTAACTCAAGATCTTCTGGCATTAGCCTCCTGAGTGCTAGGATAACAGTTACTGGTCTGACAAAATATACATAATTTTAACTTGAAGTGAATGATCATAACGACCTTTTTAAAATGTACTCACAGGGCCAGGAAACTGGGGAGGATTAGTGGGAAAATGCTCAACCTTCAGGAATGAGGACCCAATTGCAGAGCCCCAGTGCCCAGATAAGAAGCTAGATAAGGTATCAGGAGTCTGTATAGGCATGAGGACCTGAGTGCAGAGCCCCAGTGCCCAAGTAAGAAGCTAATTATGATAGCAAGGGAAGAAGCTAGATAAGATAGCAGGAGCCTGTAATTACAGTGCCGAGAAGTCAGACAGAGATCCTAGAGACTCCCTGGTAGCCAATGGAGTGAGCTCCAGGTTCAGTGAGAAACTTGTCTCAATAACTAAGGAAGGGATCAGTAGAGGAAGGAACACCTAAGGCTGACATTTGCTCTTCATATGCACTTTTGGAGCATGCACACCCAACATATACACACATACCCAGAGGCCTCCACTCACTTGTTCATTTGTAATGCTGGTGTGTCAAATGCTGTTCTGTGGGTTTACAGGCCACATGACTAATCTGGTTTTCCAGACTCCCCTCTTGTGATCATCAGAGGAAAAATGCCAGCATTGGAGAGAGACAGAATGGTGAATTTTCAAAACTATGTGTAATAGATCTGAAAGAAATATGAGGCTGAAGAGAGGCTCAGTCAGTGGAGCACTTGCCTTGCAAACATGAGGACCAGAGTCTTATTCCCAGAATCCACCTGACAAAAGCCAGGCACAGCAGTGTTTGCCTGCCATCCCAGTCCTGGGAAGATGAAGACAAGCAGATCCCTGAGCCTTGCTCATCATCAGATTAGCACAACTGGCTAGCTCTAGGCCAGAGAGAGACCTTAAGTAAATTAAAAGGGTGTGGTGCCCAAAGTTGACTTCTGATGCTCACATACATGTGCACACAAGTACACATACACACACAAACATGCGCACATATGCACATAGCACACAAAATAAACTCAGGTGAGAATTGGCAATAGCATGCTTCCATGTTTTCAATTCTACCCCTGGAGGAGTTCTTAGCTGACTTCTCATGGATCTAAGACAGGTCTATCTACTACTAAGCTGAGCCCTGGCCACACTACAAGCATATTCTATAGACAATCTGTCCCATTATTCTGGTTGACACTGACCAGCAGGGAAAATTAAAAACCTTCAGCTCTTTGTCAGGGAGATAAATATGAGATAAAGTGTTATAGTACCAACCAGAGGCTTTCCTTAGAGGGGGGCCTTGGGGATACAGCAGTATCCTATCCATTATTTCCAAATGGCTGCATCTACAAAGTTGGTAGGACCAGGGCAGAATTCAGAGGCCCAGGTACTGCACCACCCAAGAGATTAGAAAGTATGCATGCCTACAGAGGCCATTTAAGAGGACATGGGTGCCGGGCATGGTGGCGCACGCCTTTAATCCCAGCACTCGGGAGGCAGAGGCAGGCAGATTTCTGAGTTTGAGGCCAGCCTGGTCTACAAAGTGAGTTCCAGGACAGCCAGGGCTATACAGAGAAACCCTGTCTCGAAAAACCAAAAAAAAAAAAAAAAAAAAAAAAAAAGAGGACACAGGCACATAATATGTGCTGAGCTTAAAGTAGAAGCTGCTGGACGGTGGACTTATCTCTGCATCTTCAGTTTTGGTTTGGATATTTTTAGAGAAAGGAGAAAAAAAACCCATTTACAAAATACTTGACATTCTAAACTTCTCAGAGTGCTGGCGCCACTGTGGGGAAAGCAGCTAGCAGGCAGAACGACAGTAATGGACTCTTTAAAGTTCTGTCTGTGTGGCGATGCAGCTGTATTAATTAAGGCTCAGGCAGATTTATTGATGTCTGTGGGTCTGTGAATGTCTGTGTTCTGCTGAGTTGGATAAGTTAAAAAGTCATAAGAAAGTATTTGATGAACTTCACCAATTTTTTTCATGCCGTGTGTGTAATAAGTAGGCAGCACTAAAGCCCAGAGACTTTCAAACATTTTTCCCCTCTGTAGCATACTAATTTGGAGTGTGATAAAAGTTTTCTTTTTCCCCTTTTGAGAAAGACTCTGCTATGTCACAAGCTGGCCTTGAACTCTCTGTAGCTGAGGATGACTTTGAATTTCTGGCCCTCTTACCTTCATCCCTGAGTGCTGGGGTTACAAATGTGCACCATCACACCTGGTGTGTGTAGTGCTGAAGCTGAACCCAGATCCCTGGGTGCTCAGTTTCTCTAGCCACCAAGCCTCAACCCTGTTCTCCTTCCTCCCACTTTACTCGTTTGCTCATTAATGCAGTTGGAGATTCCTGAAGAGGACATATCTTATAAAAGCAGAGGAAAGGGTGCAGGTGTCCAGATTGTTGGGGTGGGGTTGGGGGAGGAGTTCATGAAGAAAGCAAGCATGCAGTAAGCTCAGAGAACCTCACTGGTAAGGACAAGGCTTCCCCTTCCCCACAACTTCTACAATGTACTTGCTGGCTGTATTAGTCAGGGTTCTCTAGAGTCACAGAACTTATGGGTAGTCTCTGTATAGTAAGGAAATTTGTTATGATGATTTACAGTCTGTAGTACAACTCCCCAACAATGGTCAGCTGTAAATGGAAGTCCAAGGATCTAGTAGTTGCTCAGTCCCACAAGGCATGCAGGCAAAAAAGAGCAAATCTTTCTTCCGATGTCCTTTTGTAGGTCTCCAGCAGAAGGTATGGCCTAGATTAAAGGTGTGTACCACCATGCCTAGATCTTGGATTTGCTTTGTCCCAGATGACCTTGAACTCAGAGATCTTCTTGCCTTAGTCTCCTGGCATTCATAGTCACTATGCCACAAGATTTCCATGCTAAAATTCAGGTTAGAAACTTGTATCTCTCCCAGCCTTAAGATCTGGAACACAGGTGAGCTTTCCAATTCTGGATTGTTGTTCAATTCCAGATACAGTCAAGTTGACAACCAGGAATAGCCACTACACTGGCCTCATAACAGCTGACAGGACATATGCCAGGACAATTTTGTGGTTTAGCCTTTGACACAAGCATCTGAGTTCCCCATGCTATAGGCCGGGTTTATGTAGATACACAGGTGTTAGAAGTGAGTGTGCAAAACTCTGTGTCTTGTAGCTTATTACCTAGCAAAGTAAAACTGCAGCCAAGGCTTGCTTTTCTAGACTGGGGGGTGACTGCACCATTTCCTAGGTAGAAATCTCAAGGCTCCTGCCTGCCCCCTGGGCACACTCTCTAAGTACCACATGAAGCACCCTTTCAATCCTGTTCTTTGTACATTATCACAGGGCCCCAAAGCCTCATGGGCTGGAAGATCTGACTTCAGTGTGATGATGTTGAGAGGTAGTAGGCCCTTTATGAGGTGTTTCCTAATGAGGAGTCATTACAGGCTCACTCTTGTTTCCTGTCTCACAGTGTGATGACTTCTTCCCATATGTACACTGCCATTGTGATGTCATCTGTCATGAATGACATCTTCGTCACAGATGCTGGGGTCACGCCCTTCAACATTTCTAACCATGAACAGAACAAACCTCCTTTCTTTATATAGGACAGCAATTCTAGGTTTCCTGTCTCACCTGTGACAACTTCCTCGCCCCATCACACCTGTCTTTGTGAAGCCATCTGTTATGAATAACATCTTCACCAGAGCTGCTGAGTCCATTCCCTTGAATCTCTACAACTATGAATTAAATAATTCACCTTTCTATATAAAGACCCCATCCATGGGTATTTTGCTATAGTAACAGAGAATGGTCTTGTCTGATGGTTTTAACAGATCCAAGAGGTATTATAGCCACTAGCACAGTTCTTCCTAGAGTTGGGGGTAGAGGAGAACTATTGACTTAAGTGTTTCATATGGTATATGTGTACAGAGGAAGGAAAGGCCAGGCTTTCTGGATGAAGGAAAAGCATAGGCAAGGACACAGATCTTGAAGACACGTGTGTCCTGGGCAGAGTAAGCTGCAGTGGGCACTGGTGAAGCACAGCAGGCATGGTGAAGTACAGTGGATCACAGTGAGGCACGGTGGGCATAGCAAGGTGAACTAACTACTTATATCTCCTGCCATCACAGATTGTTGTAGTCCTCCTGAGTGTAGGTTTAATGTGACTAGCTGCCTCACTCTCCTGCTGTCATGCCTTCTCTATCACAATGCATTGCACTTTCAAAACTCAAACCAAAATAAACCCTTCCTTAAGCTAATCTTGTCAAACACTTTATCAAAGTGATGGACAAAGTAGTGTCCACATTGCAATAAGATCTACTATGGCAACCTTTGCTTAGTGGAAGGCCTTTAGGGATAAAAGGTACTATAGGTCCTCCAATAGTCTGTTGCCTGGCTGGCCCAGAGGTTGATGCATATCCTTATTTATCTCATAAGGGAATCATTTTTGCAAGTAGGCATGTGCATGTGTGAGAGTATTTACACATGCACTGGTGTGGAGGTGTTGTCCCTCAGCCCCAGGCATTTTGATTTTAATGACAGGATCACTTTGGTCTAGAGTTCACTAAATAGAGTAGGCTGGATCCCCAGTGATGCCCAGGGATCCTCTTGATTTACATCTGCAGCTTTAGGATTACTGGTGCATGCCACCATGCATGGCTTTTTTTTTTCATGGCTTCTGAGGATTAAATGTAGGTGCCCAGCATTGCAAGACAAGCACTTTACTCAATGAGCCATCTCTACCCCTATAAGAGGATCTTTGAAACAAGATTCCAGAAGATATTTTAGAAAACGTTCTGTGTCTCTCACCAGTATTCAATGACTCACTCCTTGGATATGGTTTTTCTCCATCAGGCTCAATCCTGGTCCTCAATGTACTCATGTTGCAAGTGGTAGGACAGGCATTTAGGGACAGAATGACCCTTCTTTATGTTTTCTTCACCTATTCTGAGAGTTTAGTCTTCTTTCCTTCTCTTCTGCATCCTCCACCTTCCTCAGTATATGGAGCAGCATACACTAGAACCACTCGTTAAAACAGATGTCTTTTCTGTAATAAATGACTAACTCATAGGTGTTGTTACCATAACAGGAAGCAGAAGAGGGAGTACTTGGGTACTAGACACTGCCCACAAGCTGCTAGACTGTTTTTACCATTCAACAGAAGATCAGGTCAAGTGCTGAAGGACATTCAAGATGCCTGGCTACATCAATTTCTCATCATTCCTGTCCTATCTCCAGAACCCCCCAAAGATGCCAAGGTGAGAGGCAATTTGGGATTGTCTCCAGGGACAGAGAACAGACACTGTGGTGCAGAAATCTGTGACTTTTGGCATGCCAGAGTCCTTCTGAGCTACTGCCTTTGTGCATCTGAAGAGAAGGTCATTACTTCTTTTGTGGTGTTGGAACACAGGCAGTGAGAGTGGGAAGCGAGTGCCTCACCACCATCCTGTGCTTGGCTTCCAGAAGTGAAGGATGTTCCAGGTCTTTTGCTCAAGACCGATTGAGTCATAGTTGGCCAGAGAGAAGCCCTGCAGCATAAAAAATCCTGGCAGCTGTTTACATCCTTTACCACAGATGGAATTGAATATCTATAGATAGAGGTTATTGGGGAAAGGTGAAACAGTCTCAACAAATATACACCTAGGGCTAGGGACAGGGCTTAATTTTGTCACACAAGCATGGTGACCAGAGTTCTGGATTCTGAGAAACCCTGTGAGAAAGCCAAGCATGTTGATGTGTGCCTGTGATCTCAGTACTGGGGAACCACTGGAGCTTGATGGCCAGCTAGTCTGAATCTATGAATTCAGGTTCTGTGAAAGATCTGTCTCAAAACAGAAGGTGGACCCAGTGTCAGCCTATGACCTCTATATCCACATACACACATGTACAAGTACACCCACAAGAACATATACACACATCACAAACACAATAAAAATAAGTCCTCTGTGTGTCCTTCAGTCATTCCTGACCTCCAGGCTGGACTTTCAGAGCCTGTTGCTAAGATAGTTATAAGGAAACATGTCCTCTGTTGGGAACTGGCTAGTGGACAGAGAATGTGAATAGGAGAAGAGAGCTAGCATCTTTGAGATGGTTTGCAGCTTGGTGGCCACATGCTCAGTGGGTCTGAAACTTTGTGTGGTGTACAGAGAGAAGACGGTAGGAAGGATACCATTGTGGATATTTGGATGACAATGCTCACCCTCCCATGATGAACTTCTGCCCACTCTGCAAGAGGAACTCCAGGTGGATGATGCATCTTATACATATAAGCTCTCCTGGGATGCATCTGCTCATGGAAAACTACCTCTGCTGCCTTTTGAACTAACTCTTCCTTTTCCATCTGCCTTGGTCTCCAGATTGCTTTATCAGCCTGGTCATTTCTCCTTTGCTGCTCCAGTCCTTCCAACATCATTACATGTGGGCAGGATCTATGTAACCCAGGCTGATGGTCGCTGTAGCTACATAGTTGAAGATGACCCTGCACTTCTGATCATGTCCCTTGCCCTGTAAGTACAAGCATGTTCCTGGATTATATGGTTCTGGGGATGGGACTCAGGGCTTCGTGAATGTTAGACAAACACTCAACTGAGTAACAAAAACAGCCCTGATGGAGACATTTTTGGAGACTTGATACTTACACCTGAGGGCAGAGAACAGTGAATGGGAGGGGTAGGTTTTATTTATTCTTATAGCTCCCAGAGGAAGATTGGGATGATCACTGGGGCAAAATCACGTAGACACTTTTGTTTTAAATTCTTGGGCAGTGCTGGGAGCAAGGTTCTAATGGGACATGGTAATTTGTCCCAGCTCAAAAGAATAGATATCATATTAATAAGTTTAATAGAAAGAAGGGTTTTCGTTTTTCTTCTTTGTTTTATCTGCATTTAGAGTCCAGTGCTATTCCCAGAGAAGGACCAGCCATGGAGCCAGGGTGTGGAAATCCTTTTTACCAGAGACTCCTGGTATCTTTCAAATCCTTGTCCCTTCTTTTCCTGCTGTTAGCTGCTCAGCATTGAAGAGCTCATGGGTCCTGGGAATGGCATATCAACCCACTGGGAGCAAGTTGGCATAGATGCCTTACCTTGTTGTCTTGTCTTGTCTGCTGCAGGGGTGATGGTTATGCCACAGAGCCTCAGAAACACAAGCTTCTTTCATGAGAATTCTCATAAATGTCTAAGATGTCATTAGAAGAGAGGGTGACCATATGACAGTGATGTCATACCATGATCTACACTCTGACAGAAGCATTGAGATACAGAATGAAGAGGATTGGATGGAGCTCTGTATGCTTCAGCATTTGAGACAGGTGGAGCCTAGAATAGACAGTGTGTATGCCATGGTAAACAAGCCTCTTTACATGCCTGCCCAATGCACACTGAAGGATTGCAGTTTACCTTCCTCACCACAAAGGCAACTTAAGAAGGGTTTATTTTGGCTCCCACTCTGTGAGTACAGTCCATCATGGAAACAGATAATTTCTTACAGATGTGCCAAGAGGCTTACACTAGAGTTCATTGTAGATTCTGTCAAGTTGTTAATCAATAAATTATCACAGGGCCTACTGTAAATGAAACCATCATACTTTGTCAGGGACAAACACACTTACATGGGTGACACTGTCAGGTAGTTCCAGGATGGAATCCAGGACCAGATATTGGTGGGGGACCAGCACTGTGGGCATAGAGAGATTGTTGAGGGATGGCCTGGTAGATGGCATCCTAGAGATAATAGTCATCTGAAACCTTGTGAACATTCAGTGTGTGCCATGGAATTTCTCACAACAGCTCTATATGATGGGAACTGTCTTCTTTGAAGGTGGGGCCACTAAAAGTCAGAAAGTCCATTTCCTTGAGGCAATATTTATATTCTAAATGATGGAGGCAGGATTTGAATGCAGGTCTTCTGAGTCTATGGCTTAAACTACAGGTTGTAGTCACTCAATAAATGGGACTTTCAGTGCTCAGTGTACTCAAGATATTCCCAGTATTCACTGTGGATGGTAGACAGGCACATGGTCCTGAGGATGCTCTTTCCTCATGGCAGGACTCAGCTGCTTCCGAGGAGAGGATTTCAACAAATATGGCAGGTGTCAATAGACCTTGGAGATGGGCCTTTGGAGTGAGCAGGTGGGCCAAGGGAACCCTGGCTATGGAAACATCCCAATGCCTTGATCATGAGGATGGATGGGAACTGGGCTCTCAAACTCATTAGCAAGGCTGATTCAAAAGCTTCATCATGCACCCATGCAATAAATCAAGGGTTAGGGATGGAGTTTAGATTGAGCCCCAAATCAGGCCATAGTGAGCCTTGCTGGATGACTCACTGCTGACCTTTGTCCATTCAAAGCTGCAGTTCTTATCTCAGTGGGAATAAGAGACTTTATTCTGGAGCCAAATGTGAGTGAGTAAAGGCTGGGCACATGGTCTAAACCGCTCCGATTCCCATGTCCCAATGTGCTACCACTTGATACGGTTTGCATAGTTACAGACTAAAGAAAGTTATAAAGCAAGACATTTTAAAATGATTTGGTGGGATTGTCTGATATGTGGGTTACTGCAAAGCAAGGGAATCTCTGCTTTATGCCTCAGATGTTGTCTGATGGCCTGTTTAGCTTTGGATTGGTAGAAGTGAGTGGTCTTGCTATAGGTTGGATATCGAGTATTTCCCAAGGTCCACACATTTGTCTTACACCACAGAGTTACCCTGTTGAGAAGTTGATGAACTTATAAGAGATATAAGACTGGCAAGAGGCCTCAGGTCATGGGGAATATGCCCTTGCAGTGAGTAAAGACTTCTTTGCTTTCTGATCCTGAGACCATGTTTTATTATGGGCTCCCACCATATTGTACAACTTCCAGGCCCAAAGGTCAGGAATCAAGGTCTGAAATTCTAAACTGTGATCCAAGATCATCAGCCATTTCCATACATAAGTGAATCATCTCTGGTATTTATCCTGTGAGGGTCCACTAACATGCAATCCTGAATCATGTACTCATATTCACAAGCATCCTTCTTCCTTTACAGACCAAGCCTGACTCTTTCAAAGGGAAATTCTCTGATGCCCTACTGGGTCATTACACCCAACCCATTGTCTTGGATCTCTGTCATCTCTGTGGGAGGCTCTTCTGCACACTAAATAAGTCATCTTTCCTGTTCCCACCCAAAGTAGCTTCAGTCAACAGGCTTCCATCCAGACAAGGGATGCACATACCAGTTCCTGTCAGTAAGAATTACAGATACCTGGGTAAAGAAATGGTTCCAGTCACTTACTCTGGGTACACTGTGGTGTCCTTGGAAATTTCCTGCTCCCTGCTGAGTGGAAACCTGAGGCCCTGGCAAGTTCACAGGGATAGTGAATTTTTTTTTCTTTTGTTTTTCTGAAAGAAGGTTTTGCTATTCCTCAGGCTAGCCTGGAGCTTGAGAGCCTCCTGCTTCTGTCTCCCAAGAGTTCGATGAAGACAACCATTCAAATATATTTAATATCTTTACAGAAGTAGACTTTTGCAGCCTCCTTGCTGGGCATGGCTCACAAAGATATATAGTCCAGTGCTCCAGGACCCTTTCAGCCAACTGGATATCTTTACCGCTGAGGGGACAACTCCATCCAACAGCTTGGAGCAATTCAATGGGTTGACTCAGGCATCCTGGAGGCTAATAAGGAAAGCAAGCCATAAAACTCCAGACAGAAGAAAGGAAGCTAGCTAACAATAAAAAATGCCAGGAAGCTTCCCAGTCCATCTGTAACCCATTAGAATGATGGGAAAGAATTTTCAGGGTACTTTCCTGGTGTTATGTGGAGCTTCTGTGCTTGTTAGAAGAGCTCATTTGAGAACATGTCCCTGCAATTGGGTAAACAACCTTCCTTTAGGTACACCAGGCTCTAAATGTTTCTTTGGAGGCTCTTGTAGTGTTAGTAGTAAAAATGCATATCAGATCGAGCCACTGCTAATGGGTGTGTGCCCTCGAACCAACTTCCATTAAAGTGATTTACTAAAGATGGCACTGACGGTGACCTAGTGAAGAAAGCCTGTCTCTTGAGAACTCTCTAACCCTTGTCCTACCAAGGGATTAGATATGCTGCGTGGTTGAATTCCAATCAATAATATGAGGCAAACGTCTCTTACAAATCTTCCTGGGTAGTAATAACTTGAATTTTGACTAGAAGGTCCCAGAACCCCTGGCCTACGATCAGGGCATTAAGTACAGCAGCTGGGACAGTTTCTATAAAATCCACCCATGCCCTTCAGCTATTTCAGAATTCAGTGAAAGTCATTAATGGATATTGAGTCAAGCTTGGATTTCATAGTTATGAAACTTAAATCATATTGTGCAAAAAATTTAAGATGAGACAAAAATTAAACAATATGGTTCTATTTTAGAAAAGTCCTGAATTATGGGCTCATGGTCAGGAAAGATGCTGTTAAGTGGTCCTGGAAAAATGGTTTGATATTCCTGTTGACAACTGTGTGCCTGCTAAATATGTGTGGTGAGTGAATAAAAAAAGAAGAAGAAAGAAAAAGAAATTTTAAAATAGCATGATAATTCCTAGGTATGGTGGAGGAGAAGGTTTATTGTAGATTATCAAGGACAGCATAGTCAGAAGCAAGGGTAACTGAGAGTCCAGAGTGGACATGACCCTGAGCTGGGCCATGTGAGGATATGGGGAGGGGAGGGGGGGAAAGAGCTGCCAACCAAGAGGCCAGTTACCCAACATGGCTGGATTATAGCCAGGTCTACTCCACTATGTTGAACAGGTGCCTCAGCCATTTGCCCCCAGTTTGAGACCTAACATTAAGATTCCCTGTGGGAGAAAAAGGTATGTGGGGGGGTCATATTTTAAAACAAAAAGAAATGTGAATGACATCAAAGCCTGTAAAGAAACATTTCCTGGTGTGAAGATGACCCACTACACCTGGCCCTTTGCTCTCCATTTTTTCAGATCTTAAATTTCTGGTTAGAGGCCATCGCCATAGGTGATAGGAAACCAGTCACCAGCTTGGGAGTATCTAGGGAGATAGCTCAGTTGATAAAGTGCTTGCCATTACAGGCATGAGGACTTTAGTTTGTTCCCTAGCACCATGCCAGAACAAAACAAATAAACACATACAAATTTAAGAAGACAAATACAGTGGCACATGCCAATAGTCTCAGTGCTGGGGAGATGGAGACTGAAGGATCCTTGGAATTCTGCAGCCAGCTAGTTTATCTGAATCAGTGAGAGACTGTCTCAAGAAATAAGCTGGAGAATGACTGAAAAGCAAAGCCGGTCTCAACCTCTGGCTTCTCTATGTGCACATGTTGGTATTATATAACACGTGAGTACGTATGTGCAAACTCTGATTTCAGTGCTTGCAGCTTTCCTTAATCCAGACAGTCAGTGTGGTAGATAACATACCTTATACACAACATGGAACATCTGACTTGCTGATTTCAGTGCTAATCTTAAATCATAGATTTTTTTTTTAAAAAATAACGTTTAAAAAAGGCAGTAGCTTTTTCTTCATAAGTACACACAATGCATTGAAATCACAACATAGGCACATACTCAAATACAACACTCTCACACTGAATACAAATAAGTAAGAAAGCACTCCATGTTGCATTTACACTGGCCCCTGTCTCCTGTCCCCTTCCGAGCTTCACCATAGCCCAGTTGCTCAACCACCTCATGTGGGCTGTGGGCATCCCCAGGATCGATACAATGTCCAGACAAGGAAATGTGTGCTGAGCGATTGATCACAGAGATTTCCAACCACACTGTTTAGGTCACCATCCGGACCATTCCTAGAAACTAGAGCTCTGCCTAGATGGAGACTCTGCCACCTTGGGAACCTGGCTGCAGACATCTCTTGTCCTTCCCACACTCCGAGTCAGCAGCTGCTTCCCACAGCATGTGGAGGTTCTGAGGCGTGGGGCTTGTTTTTCCTTTTAGCTTGTCTACCCTCCAGTGTGGCTGGATTGGGAACAGGCTCTCCTCCTGCCACCTGTCAGGGGAATAGCTTTGCCAGAACAGAGGGGCTGCTCTGAGCGCCCACAGGCACCGGCCGTCAGCTGCTTCCAGTTTTTCTCACTTGAGGGGCTTTGAGCCAGACTCACCAAGGCCTGGCATAAGCGCGGAGAAGAGAATGGAAGCATCTGGTAACTAGGCAATCCGCTGCTGGCTCGTTGGAGTGTATCACTCCTTTGGGCTCCTGTTCAACTTCTAGTCAGCCTTCCTTGATCTCAGTTCTAGAGATGCCCGCCTCTCCCCGCCGCCCCGCGCCCCTCCCCCAGCCCATGATCTGCTACTGCAATCCCTTACAGCCTTCACTTTTACAGATTTTTGTTTTTGTTTTTGTTTTTTACTTTGTACCTGGCGTTTGCTCACGCTGTCTGAGTCTGTGCCCCCTGTACCTTTCTCTTATTGGTAGGCAGAGGAGGAGCAGGATCGACATAGTGAACGTGCTGTGGAGCTTTAGAGAAGAGTAGGCTCGCCTGAGTCTGAAGCCCAGCTTAGCAGTCACCTGCCCTGGGAACAGGCACATTACCTAAACCTGCAGCAGCCAGAGCTTGACCTGGGTGAATAGCGACGACGTCTCATGTGTGGAGAGGGAGGTGCAAATGACTCTGCATAACCATCAAGGATTCATTGCTCAAAGTTCTCCTGCGTGGACCATACTCAGAAACAGTTTACTCTTGTAAAGAATTCCGTGACCACCAGTTGATGAAATTGGACCTACAGAAGAGGTAGATAGATTTTTAAAAAATGAGATTCCTGGTAATATAAGATGCATATATAAAATCAAATTTCTGCTAATAAATCATAAAAAATTTCATTTTAGAACGATCCTTTGGTTTACATTTAATTTATACCATTTAGTAAAAATGAAAGGCCTTTGCGAACCAATGAGATGGATATACTTGCTTACATAAAGAATGAAATCTTTGCTGGATCCTTCACACTGCAAAACTTAGAACATCTTCGATGTCTTCCGGAGTCGATCTGTAGTTTGATTTTACAGTTATCGATGCTGAGGACACCGCTTCACATAAATATTTAGTAAAACGTGGCAGAAGAGTGTCTAGGTCCAGTTCTGAAGATGTTGGAGATTCTGTCCTAATTCTAAGACAAAAATCAATAAATAAAGTTTTTTTTTTGTTTGTTTTTGTTTGGTTGGTTGATTGGTTTTTGGTTTTTCGAGACAGGGTTTCTCTGTGTAGCTCTGGCTGTCCTGGAACTCACTCTGTAGACCAGGCTGGCCTCGAACTCAGAAATCCGCCTGCCTTTAGCTCCCAAATGCTGGGGATTAAAGGCGTGTGCCACCACTGACCAGCTTTTTAAATTAATCTTTTTTTTTTTTTTAATATTTTTATTAAATAATTTCCTCAATTACATTTCCAATACTATCCCAAAAGTCCCCCATAGCGCCCCCCACTTCCCTACCCACCCATTCCCATTCTTTTGGCCCTGGCATTCCCCTATATTGGGGCATATAAAGTTTGCAAGTCCAATGGGCCTCTCTTTCCATTGATGGCCGACTAGGCCATCTTTCGATACATATGCAGCTAGAGACAAGAGCTCCAGGGTTCCGGTTAGTACATCATGTTGTTCCAACAATAGGGTTGCAGATCCCTTTAGCTCCTTGGGTACTTTCTCTAGCTTCTCCATTGGGAGCCCTGTGATACATCCAATAGCTGACTGTGAACATCCACTCCTGTGTTTGCTAGGCCCCGGCATCGTCTCACAAGAGACAGCTATATTTGGGTCCTTTCAGCAAGATCTTGCTAGTGTATGCAATGGTGTCAGCGTTTAGAAGCTGATTATGGGACGGATCCCTGGATACAGCAGTCTCTAAATGGACCATCCTTTCATCACAGCTACGAACTTTGTCTCTGTAGCTCCTTCCCTGGGTGTTTTGTTCCCAATTCTAAGAAGGTGCACAGTGTCCACACTTTGGTCTTCATTCTTCTTGAGTTTCATGCGTTTAGCAAATTGTATCTTATATCTTGGGTATCCTAAGTTTTGGGCTAATATCCACTTATCAATGAATACATATTGTGTGAGTTCTTTTGTGATTGTGTTACTTCACTCA
Organism: Mus caroli; assembly: GCF_978045245.1. Classification (NCBI taxonomy): domain Eukaryota; kingdom Metazoa; phylum Chordata; class Mammalia; order Rodentia; family Muridae; genus Mus; species Mus caroli. The sequence goes on along the minus strand of NW_028227265.1, from coordinate 1,590,577 downwards.
AGATGATGCCCTCCAGGTCCATCCATTTGGCTAGGAATTTCATAAATTCATTCTTTTTAATAGCTGAGTAGTACTCCATTGTGTAAATGTACCATAATTTCTGTATCCATTCCTCTGTTGAGGGACATCTGGGTTCTTTCCAGCTTCTGGCTATTATAAATAGGGCTGCTATGAACATAGTGGAGCATGTGTCCTTCTTACCGGTTGGGACATCTTCTGGATATATGCCCAGGAGAGGTATTGCTGGATCCTCCGGTAGTACTATGTCCAATTTTCTGAGGAACCGCCAGACTGATTTCCAGAGTGGTTGTACAAGCTTGCAATCCCACCAACAATGGAGGAGTGTTCCTCTTTCTCCACATCCTCGCCAGCATCTGCTGTCACCTGAATTTTTGATCTTAGCCATTCTGACTGGTGTGAGGTGGAATCTCAGGGTTGTTTTGATTTGCATTTCCCTGATGATTAAGGATGTTGAACATTTTTTCAGGTGCTTCTCTGCCATTCGGTATTCCTCAGGTGAGAATTCTTTGTTCAGTTCTGAGCCCCATTTTTTAATGGGGTTATTTGACTTTCTGGAGTCCACCTTCTTGAGTTCTTTATATATATTGGATATTAGTCCCTTATCTGATTTAGGATAGGTGAAGATCCTTTCCCAATCTGTTGGTGGTTTTTTTGTCTTATTGATGGTGTCTTTAGCCTTGCAGAAGCTTTGTAGTTTCATGAGGTCCCACTTGTCAATTCTCGATCTTACAGCACAAGCCATTACTGTTCTATTCAGGAATTTTTCCCCTGTGCCCATATCTTCAAGGCTTTTCCCCACTTTCTCCTCTATAAGTTTCAGTGTCTCTGGTTTTATGTGAAGTTCCTTGATCCACTTAGACTTGACCTTAGTACAAGGAGATAGGAATGGATCGATTCGCATTCTTCTACATGTTAACAACCAGTTGTGCCAGCACCATTTGTTGAAAATGCTGTCTTTCTTCCACTGGATGTTTTTAGCTCCCTTGTCGAAGATCAAGTGACCATAGGTGTGTGGGTTCATTTCTGGGTCTTCAATTCTATTCCATTGGTCTATTTGTCTGTCACTATACCAGTACCATGCAGTTTTTATCACAATTGCTCTGTAGTAGAGCTTTAGGTCCGGCATGGTGATTCCACCAGAGGTTCTTTTATCCTTGAGAAGAGTTTTTGCTATCCTAGGTTTTTTGTTATTCCAGATGAATTTGCAGATTGCACTTTCTAATTCGTTGAAGAATTGATTTGGAATTTTGATGGGGATTGCATTGAATCTGTAGATTGCTTTTGGCAAGATAGCCATTTTTACAATGTTGATCCTGCCAATCCATGAGCATGGGAGATCTTTCCATCTTCTGAGATCTTCTATAATTTCTTTCTTCAGAGACTTGAAGTTTTTATTATACAGATCTTTCACTTCCTTAGTTAGAGTCACGCCAAGATATTTTATATTATTTGTGACTATTGAGAAGGGTGTTGTTTCCCTAATTTCTTTCTCAGCCTGTTTATTCTTTGTGTAGAGAAAGGCCATTGATTTGTTTGAGTTAATTTTATATCCAGCTACTTCACCGAAGCTGTTTATCAGGCTTAGGAGTTCTCTGGTGGAATTTTTAGGGTCACTTATATATACTATCATATCGTCTGCAAAAAGTGATATTTTGACTTCATCTTTTCCAATTTGTATCCCTTTGATCTCCTTTTGTTGTCGAATTGCTCTGGCTAGGACTTCAAGTACAATGTTGAATAGGTATGGAGAAAGTGGACAGCCTTGTCTAGTCCCTGATTTTAGAGGGATTGCTTCAAGCTTCTCACCATTTACTTTGATGTTGGCTACTGGTTTGCTGTAGATTGCTTTTATCATGTTTAGGTATGGGCCTTGAATTCCTGATCTTTCCAAGACTTTTATCATGAATGGGTGTTGGATCTTGTCAAATGCTTTTTCCGCATCTAAGGAGATGACCATGTGGTTTTTATCTTTGAGTTTGTTTATATACTGGATTACGTTGATGGATTTCCGTATATTGAACCATCCCTGCATCCCTGGGATGAAACCTACTTGGTCAGGATGGATGATTGTTTTGATGTGTTCTTGGATTCGGTTAGCAAGAACTTTATTGAGGATTTTTGCATCAATATTCATAAGGGATATTGGTCTGAAGTTTTCTATCTTTGTTGGGTCTTTTTGTGGTTTAGGTATCAGAGTAATTGTGGCTTCATAGAATGAGTTGGGTAGAGTACCTTCTGTTTCTATTTTGTGGAATAGTTTGTGAAGAACTGGGATTAGATCTTCTTTGAAGGTCTGATAGAACTCTGCACTAAACCCATCTGGTCCTGGGCTTTTTTTAGTTGGGAGACTATTAATGACTGCTTCTATTTCTTTGGGGGATATAGGGCTGTTTAGATCATTAACCTGATCTTGATTCAACTTTGGTACCTGGTATCTGTCTAGGAACTTCTCCATTTCATCCAGGTTCTCCAGTTTTGTTGAGTATAGCCTTTGGTAGAAGGATCTGATGGTGTTTTGGATGTCTTCAGGATCTGTTGTTATGTCTCCTTTTTCATTTCTGATTTTGTTAATTAGGATGCTTTCCCTGTGCCCTCTAGTGAGTCTGGCTAAGGGTTTATCTATCTTGTTGATTTTCTCAAAGAACCAGCTCCTTGATTGGTTGATTCTTTGAATAGTTTTTCTTGTTTCTACTTGGTTGATTTCACCCCTGAGTTTGATTATTTCCTGCCGTCTACTCCTCTTGGGTGAATTTGCTTCCTTTTGTTCTAGTGCTTTTAGGTGTGTTGTCAAGCTGCTAATGTGTGCTCTCTCTAGTTTCCTTTTGGAGGCACTCAGAGCTATGAGTTTTCCTCTTAAAAATGCTTTCATTGCGTCCCATAAGTTTGGGTATGTTGTGGCTTCATTTTCATTGAACTCTAAAAAGTCCTTAATTTCTTTCTTTATTCCTTCCTTGACCAAGGTATCATTGAGAAGAGTGTTGTTCAGTTTCCACGTGAAGGTTGGCTTTCTATTATTTATTTTGTTATTGAAGATCAGCCTTAGTCCATGGTGATCTGATAGGATGCATGGGACAATTTCAATATTTTTATATCTGTTGAGGCCTGTTTTGTGACCAATTATGTGGTCAATTTTGGAGAAGGTACCATGAGGTGCTGAGAAGAAGGTATATCCTTTTGTTTTAGGATAGAATGTTCTGTAGATATCTGCCAGATCCATTTGATTCATAATTTCTCTTAGTTTCACTGTGTCCCTGTTTAGTTTCTGTTTCCATGATCTGTCCATTGGTGAAAGTGGTGTGTTGAAGTCTCCCACTATTATTGTATGAGGTGCAATGTGTGCTTTGAGATTTACTAAAGTTTCTTTAATGAATGTGGCTGCCTTTGTATTTGGAGCATAGATATTCAGGATTGATAGTTCCTCTTGGAGGATTTTACCTTTGATGAGTATGAAGTGTCCCTCCCTGTCTTTTTTAATGACTTTGGGTTGGAAGTCAATCTTATCAGATATCAGAATGGCTACTCCAGCTTGTTTCTTCATGCCATTTGCTTGGAGAATTGTTTTCCAGCCTTTCATTCTGAGGTAGTGTCTATCCTTTTCTCTGAGATGAGTTTCCTGTAAGCAGCAAAATGTTGGGTCTTGTTTGTGTAGCCAGTTTGTTAGTCTATGTCTTTTTATCGGGGAGTTGAGTCCATTGATATTAAGAGATATTAAGGAAAAGAAATTGGTGTTTCCTGTTATTTTTGATGTTAAAGTTGGCATTTTGTTCTTGTGGCTGTCTTCTTTTAGGTTTGTTGAGGGATTACCTTCTTGTTGTTTCTAGGGCGTGGTTCCTGTCCTTGTATTGGTTTTTTTCTGTTATTATCCTTTGAAGGGCTGGATTCGTGGAGAGATAATGTGTGAATTTGGTTTTGTCGTGGAATACTTTGGTTTCTCCATCTATGTTAATTGAGAGTTTGGCTGGGTATAGTAGCCTGGGCTGGAATTTGTGTTCTTTTAGTGTCTGTATAACATCTGTCCAGGATCTTCTGGCTTTCATAGTCTCTGGTGAAAAATCTGGTGTAATTCTGATAGGCTTGCCTTTATATGTTACTTGGCCTTTTTCTCTTACTGCTTTTAGTATTCTATCTTTATTTAGAGCATTTGTTGCTCTGATTATTATGTGTCGGGAGGTATTTCTTTTCTGATCCAGTCTATTTGGAGTTCTGTAGGCTTCTTGTATGTTCATGGGCATCTCTTTCTTTAGATTTGGGAAGTTTTCTTCTATAATTTTGTTGAAGATGTTTGCTGGTCCTTTGAGTTGAAAATCTTCATTCTCATCCACTCCTATTATCCGTAGGTTTGGTCTTCTCATTATGTCCTGTATTTCTTGGATGTTTTGAGTTAGGATCTTTTTGCATTTTCCATTTTCCTTGATTGTTGTGCCGATGTTCTCTATGGAATCTTCTGCACCTGAGATTCTCTCTTCCATCTCTTGTATTCTGTTGCTGATGCTTGCATCTATGGTTCCAGATTTCTTTCCTAGGGTTTCTATCTCCAGTGTTGCCTCATTTTGGGTTTTCTTTATTGTGTCTACTTCCCTTTTTAGATCTAGTATGGTTTTGTTCATTTCCATCATCTGTTTGGATGTGTTTTCCTGTTTTTCTGTAAGGACTTCTACCTGTTTGATTATGTTATCATGTTTTTCTTTAAGGATTTGTAACTCTTTAGCAGTGTTCTCCTGCAATTCTTTAAGGGATTTTTGTGCTTCCTCTTTATTGTCTTCTTCCTTTTTAGCAGTGTTCTCCTGCATTTCTTTAAGTGTGTTATTAACGTCCTTCTTGAAGTCCTCTATCATCATCAGGAGATATGCTTTTAAATCCGTGTCTAGCTTTTCCGGTGTGTTGGGGTGCCCTGGACTGGGTGAAGTGGGGGTGCTGGGTTCTGATGATGGTGAGTGGTCTTGGTTTCTGTTAGTAAGATTATTACGTTTACCTTTCGCCATCTGGTAATCTCTGGGGTTAGTTGTTATCGTTGTCACTATTTAAAGATTGGAGCAGAAGCTGTGTTCCACTCACCAGCAGTCCCAAAAACCTGCGGCGGGGGTCGTGGGTAGCTGGCGGGTGTCAGGCAACCCTGCGCTCCCGCTACCCTGGCGCTGATCCGGCCGGGTGAGGCCTGTGGCCCTACTCAGGCTGGTTTCTGCTTCCCTAACTAATGCAGTCTCAGGTCCCGCGCAATTGGATTGGAGCAGAAGCTGTGCTCCCCTCACCAGAAGTCTTAAGATCCTGTGGCGGGTGTTGTGGGCAGTTGGCGAGTGTCAGCAGACCCTGCGCCCCAGCTGGTCAGGTGCTTTTCTGACCGGAAGAGGCTTGTGGCCCTGTGTGGGCCGGATTTCTCTCTCCCCAACCAGAGCAGTCTCAGGTCCCGCGTGATTGGACTGGAGCAGAAGCTGTGTTCCACTCACCAGCAGTCCCAAAATCCTGCGGCGGGGGTCGTGGGTAGCTGGCGGGTGTCAGGCAACCCTGCGCTCCCGCTACCCTGGCGCTGATCCGGCCGGGTGAGGCCTGTGGCCCTACTCAGGCCGGTTTCTGCTTCCCTAACTAATGCAGTCTCAGGTCCCGCGCAATTGGATTGGAGCAGAAGCTGTGTTCCACTCACCAGCAGTCCAAAATCCTGCGGAGGGGGTCGTGGGTAGCTGGTGGGTGTCAGGCAACCCTGCGCTCCCGCTACCCCGGCGCTGATCCAGCCGGATGAGGCCTGTGGTCCTACTCAGGCCGGTTTCTGCTTCCCTAACTAATGCAGTCTCAGGTCCCTTGCAATTGGATTGGAGCAGAAGCTGTGCTCCCCTCACCAGAAGTCTTAAGATCCTGTGGCGGGTGTTGTGGGCAGTTGGCGAGTGTCAGCAGACCCTGCGCCCCAGCTGCTCAGGTGCTTTTCTGACCGGAAGAGGGTTGTGGCCCTGTGTGGGCCGGATTTCTCTCTCCCCAACCAGAGCAGTCTCAGGTCCCGCGTGATTGGACTGGAGCAGAAGCTGTGTTCCACTCACCAGCAGTCCCAAAATCCTGCGGCGGGGGTCGTGGGAAGCTGGCGGGTGTCAGGCAACCCTGCGCTCCCGCTACCCTGGCGCTGATCCGGCCGGGTGAGGCCTGCGGCCCTACTCAGGCTGGTTTCTGCTTCCCTAACTAATGCAGTCTCAGGTCCCTTGCAATTGGATTGGAGCAGAAGCTGTGCTCCCCTCACCAGAAGTCTTAAGATCCTGTGGCGGGTGTTGTGGGCAGTTGGCGAGTGTCAGCAGACCCTGCGCCCCAGCTGCTCAGGTGCTTTTCTGACCGGAAGAGCTTAAATTAATCTTAAACAGCAATTTTATCTACCTGTTGTCTGCACCGCAGACTACTCCTGCCCTTGGGGGTTGGAGGTGAAGTAATGCAGAGTCAATGATTCAGACCCCAAGAGCAGGTGAGAAATGCCCGTAGCAAGTTCACCTGAACTGTGCTGCAAGTTCCTTTAATACCCTCCACCCATACCCCCATTGGTCCCAAGAAAGCACCTCTTCTAAACAGCAGTTCCCGATTGGCTGACATGTCTGCCCCAGCAATCCTTGGTCTCTAGGGCAGTCCTCAATCAGGTTCTCCTCTAGGAGATGCTTTTGTGGCTGCACAGCCCCTGGCGTTTACATAGAAGCGGCCCGCTTTTCCTGATACATCTACCTATTTACTTTGTTAGTTTGCTTTTGTAGCTCCAGCTGGGCTTCAACTTACTGTGAATTCAAGGGTAATCTTGAACTTCTGACTCTTCTGCCTGTACCTCCTGAGTGCAGATACAACAGGCATGCTCCATTATGTTCAGCTTCACAAAGTGCTGGGGATGGAACCCAGAGCTTTGTGAATGGCAGATCCGTGCTTTACACACTTAGCTACAATTCCTAGCCCTAAACAACAATTTCTAAAGCCAAACATTCTAATTAATATCAACCAAAGTTGCTCTAATTTTATATCTAATTGCTGAGGAATTATAGGAAAATATTTAAAGCTTTTGGTTTTATAATTATACAATTATGTTTCTCTAAGAGGTGAAAACTGTATTTATACATTAAAAATGCTGCAATCTATAACCCATAATAGTCTGAAAATCTGATCGGACTCATTTTGGGGCATTTGCTGCTGTTTCAAGGTAGCATGACAAACATGATGTAGGTTGTGTGTTCCGCAAACAAAACCGCTGGCAGCAACACCTCCGATTAGAGTTTGGATTGATTTTAGTTGTTGTTTGTTAGGAAATATTTTACTGTGACCACCATGTTCAGGCCTACAGACGAAGAGGCAAAGAAAGAGACACCTAAATGGTAGATGGGTAATAGGTGGGTGACTGAATAAATGCTAAGTGGATGAATACACAGATAAGTGAAACGACGCGTGTATGTTTACATGTACAGATGGATAGACTGGTGGATGGTGGACAGGTAATGAATGGGTAGATAAGATATATAGACAATAAAGATTACATGGGTCACAATGAAGTGACTCACACACCATGGACATTGAGAAGCCCCATTGTGTTAGACTTAAGATGCAGTCAATCAAGGGCTCCAAATTCAAGGCTCAAGTATGAGTCTGAAGGATAAAGGCCCAAAATTCCAGCTTAAAGGCCATCAGGTAGAAAAAAGCAATTCCTCCATGGTCAGTTTTTTGTTCTTCTTTCTAGTTAGACCTTCAGGGGATTAGTCAAGGCCCCCTCACATTCAGAGGGGCAACCTGTTTTCCATCATTCTGCTGATTCAAATGCTAATCTCATAGAGAAATCTCTGACAGACATACCCAGAATAGCATTGACCAAATGTCTGAGTACCCTATGGCCAAGTCACGTGGACATACGGACTCTCCATCCATCACAGAGATTAGATACCTGTCAAGGGAGGCTTGAATTTGCCGATCGATAGCAAGATGATGGCTGATGTTATCCAAATCCATGATTTTTTATTGTAGCTGTTACTGTTCAGCAAATACCATGCTTTCTTCAATGTCCCATGTAAGGGTCTGTTCCTATTCTTGTGAATCCCAGCTTTAGGTTATGACCCAGGATCCTGAAACCAAGAACATGACCATTGGGTGGGGACACTGTCCACCATAGGTCCCGTCACGGATGCCACAGAAGCCACAGATTGGAGAGGTGAGGAGCAGACTTCACATTTTCTTTTTAATTCTTCCTTTAAAATTGTACCTTATTTTATGTAGCAGTCTTTGGGCTGTTAAGTGGGCCAATTAATCTCATTTGAACATTTTATTCAATACAATTACTTAGCAATTGAATTGTGGTCTACCAAAATCCCCATTACTTTAAAAGGCACTTAGAATGAGAATCAAGACTCCCCGGCTTTCATGACTTCAGTGCCCTTCCGTATCCTAATAGTCCATCTAAGTATTGCCAGCTTCCTTGGAACTTCAGGACCTGAAGTCTCAGCAAGCTTATCTAGCCCAGTTTATTAAGACAGGCTTTCCATACTTTTCATGGACAGGGTATGGCCCCTCTCTTTCTTTCTGGCTCTGAGACCTTAGCAACAAGGCTCAGATTGCATCTTACAGCTGATTGCAGATTCTCCAAGTCAGTCAAGCACTTAGTATTGAGTTATCACCCAAGCCTGACTCCTGGAAATAGGCATTGATCCTGTCCTTAAATGTGGCACTTTCTGTTCACAGAAGAGGCCCTGTTTTCCAGGGTGCTGGGCTTCAATAGCATAGAGGTGTTCTCCTTACTCAGCTCTGGGCTATGACCTGTGAAGCTTACTACACAGTCCTAAGAAACCACAGGCAATATCTCCAAGCCCACTTCTGGTGATGATCTCTTTCAGAATCAACGCTGGTAAAGGTCTCTGAAAGCTATCAATGTAACTTTATGAAAGGATGAATGTAAACAATAATCACTATTTAAAATTTTTTTACAAGCATGTTTTCTTTGGACAAAATTGTTTGGTTAATTATTGAAGTGAAAGTAGATAGTAGAGGATTTAACCTCTTGTTCTCACAGAGTCGACTTCCATTTCAGACAGACAGATAAACTTGTGTTTTAGCCTCCATGGGGCGCCTTCTGCTGTCACAGCAGGATTATGCAAAAACATCAACCCCCTCTGCCCACCCCACCCCCCATGCATACATCACTTTCTACAGCATGGCCACACAGCAGTATTTGTTCTCTGGAAATGTAGCATTATTTTACCACTTTTGAAATGCTGGCTGGAGATAAGATGCACTCCCTCAGAATAGTAATGTTAATAGTCAGATAGTAATATGGAGAGAGCATATATATATATATATATATATATATATATATAATAGTAATAGTAATATTCAGATAGTAATGGGCAATAATGCTCTGTTCTAATCTCCCACCTTCACCTTGGTTCACCTGTCAAAATATACAAGTACTTGAGTCATATTTTGGCATACATTGCCCAAAAAAGTGAAGATATTTAGGTATGGGTGCCTATACATCTGCAAGCACATGGAGATGTGTGTACATTTCTGTGTGCATATAGGCATATGCATGGTTTTCCTGTATGGCATGTTGATTTCTCTATTGCTTACATGTAGATATCTGTGTCCCTGTGTGTGTGCTGCTGTGTGCCTATCTGTATGATATGGATTTGTGCGCATATCTGTATGTATATTCACAGAGGGATGAATATTTGAGTGTGTGTGTGTGTGTGTGTGTGTGTGCATATGTCTGTATGCTGCTATATGCCAATGATCCATATAGCTATCCATTGTAGCCCATGCATGTACACTAGATGTGATGGAGTGCTTACTTCTCTGGAAAAAGAAAATAATGGTTTTCCACTGTCCTAATTTAGCTCTGGAGAACTCAGAGAACAGACTGTGTGACAAGAAAACCACAGAAGACCATGAGGCCTTGGAAATAGCTTCCATGGTAAAGGGTTGGTTCTCACAGTCCTTGATCAGTCCTGTCCTCTATGTTGGTGTGTCCTACAACTGCTCCCACCTTTCAACTATGGGTCAGAGTTGCTGTGGTTTAGGCACCTGAACCAATCAGAAGTCAGGGAGCTCTGTAGCCCCAATTCCACAGACAAGCCTCACTGAAGTTTCCTCTGGTGACACTGTTCAGGCAAACTGCAAGGGTCCAACCTCTTGGCAACCTGTCTGCTGACCTTTCCTCTTCTTGCTGCCTACCTCAGATTTTCTCAAGACATGCCTGTCTGCTGGACAAAAGGCTGTGGCTTTCTTCACAGTCCCAGGCTTTGTGTTCTGTGGTCAATATGCATTTTCAGATTCGTACCCACCCCTTCCACAGTCTCCTCCATCCCTGGCATCCACTCACTCAAATCCAGGAGCCAGGACAACAGACCAGGGCGCCTACAGGTATGTTAGTCAAGGACACAAAGCTCAACAAAGAAGAGCCCACGAGGAGCTGCTTATTCTGATTATCAACTAGAGTTGTCCCAAATCTGATCAGATTTCCAGGAAACAAATATCCCAGGCTCCCCACCCCCCACCCCCAGCCACTGTCAGTGCAGGATCAGGGATGAACCAGAACTCTGTGAGTTGAGGTGTGAGGACTAGGGATGACCTGGAACTACACATGCCACAAACAACACTCCTATGCCTTAAGGTATTTGGTTCTCTGCTAAAATGAATATGTATGTTCTGAGAGGGCCTGTGAAGCCAAGGAGAACGCTGTACAGCAATTTGGTTTCAGTACTAAGTGGTTTATAGAGGGAAGCAGAGAACGTTCAAGAAGAGAGGAATTCTAGAGGTTTATGGGTGAAGTCCCTATGAAACATTCTAGGATGTTTATGATGGCAGCATCGCAAAGAGCTCAGACGTCTGGGAAATGCTCATCTTCCCTTCAGTCTGCTTGCAGATGTCTTGTATGTGACCAGCATTTCTTTTTATCATTTGTTCTTCTTAGTACCTTTGATTTTCTTCTCTTCCTCACCTTCTACCCTCCCATTCATACTTGTGCATTTCTTTTGCCAAGAAATAAGTAGCAGGTTCTTGGTGTTGACTGTGCACAGAGAACAGGGACACTATACCATCTCTTGATGTTTCAGATCCTCACCTTTTGAGTTAAAACTAATGGAAGCTATTGGTCTTTTTCTGGAGTGCTGGCTTTGAAGCCATTGTCTCTTCCTGTTTTGCCACCTTGGCTCAGGAAAACAATTCCAGGCTGTCTATGGTATGCAGAAGGCTGGCCTCAAGCAACCACAAAAGGTTTCCTTAAGTGCTTGAGTGGATGTCCGAGGGTGTACTGTGCCTCAAATGTAGTGTGTATGACATCATCAATACATGACTATCATAGCTATACTCTATAGAAGATGCTTTCCTTATTAATTAGTCATGTTTTAGTACACATTATTCATGCAACTTGTGTTAGGAGGCAGAAACATTTTGATTAGGTGAAGGGGGTCTTTCAGTTGGAGGCTTATGTTACAGGGATGTGATGGTGAAGCATGTTCTGCCACTGGGCGAAGAGACAGTGTGGGGCCAAAGTCACTTATTTTACTGAGTTTTTTAAAGAGCTACCTAGGGTAGGAGTGTAGTCAGCTAGAATGCTCCAGGTACCTTTAGGAACTCCAGTGAGCTATGCAGAGAACTATGTCTTAGGCTGACCTGAGATGTTCCTGCTCATACTAAGGGGGCCCAGAAGTTCCCTCAGCCTCAGACAGTCTCTGCTGGAAATGAGTTTGGGTTTGAGTTGCCAAAATAGTCACTTTTAATAGAGAGGCTGAAAATCTGGCATTTTGTGTAAAACATTCCATTTTCAAATGTTGACTCAATTAAAGAAATATCTGTGGATTCAACAAAAGACATCTGTGGGCCAGATTCTACCTCCAGCTGTCAATGTGGGACCTTTGTTCAAGATGCCTCCAGAAAAGATAACAAAATCCACATCTGTCTCATGAAAGATCACTAATTTGTCCCAGCCCATGGTGACAGCCTATCAAAACCCAGGTGAGACATGCATATGGCCTATAGGGATGACAGGAAAGATGATAGCTCCAGGACACAAGTGGCTATATAGTTGCACAGGGAGAAGCCATGAGGATGTGCTGGGAATGAGGGTGGCTGCTTTGGGGGCAGGAGTAGCTGTGTTGGTGACCAGGATGAATTGTTGGGGGCATAGGTGACTGTGTGGGGAGGTTGTGGTGGGAGGAGGTTTCAGTGGGGGAAAAGAAGGAATTGAAGGCAGAGGAAGGCATAAGGAAGACTGGGGAGAAAAATGTTGTTTCTAAATACACTGGATGCACAACCAAAAGATTTAAAAACAGATGTGGAAATAGAGACAGGGACAGATTGGTAAAGAGTCTGTTTGAATGATCTTGAATTTAAGATATTATTTGTTGGTGGTTATTCCCAACTAGGCTTTCAACCACTTATTTGTCCAGAACTCTAGTGGCTATAATTATGTATTACAGGTAGGGGCTAAGTACCTCTAACTTGCTATGTAGTATGTATCAAAGTGGTATCAGTCTAACTGTGAACTTCTAATCCTCCTACCTTCATTTCCTAAATGCTTGGAATACAGGCATGTGCCACCACGTTTGGTGTTATATGGTATAGGTGTTATGGGTAATCTTGGGTGTTGCCTTGACACACCTGGGAAAAAGGGAACCTCAAACTGAAGAACTATTTCCATTTGATTCACCTGTCGTCAGATTTATGGGATATTGTCTTGATGGCTATGTGATGAAGGAAAGCCCAGTCCACTGTGGGTGATATTACACCTAGGCAAGTGGGTCTGGGTAGTAAAAAGATATCTTGACCTGAATCTGTGAATGAGCCAGTAAAACCATTCCTCTGTGGTTTCTGCTTCAAGCTTCTGCCTTGGCTTCCCTCAAAGATGGAATCTAAAGTGTGAAATGAAGTTACCCCTTTCCTTACCAAGTTCCTTCGGTCATGGTGTTTAATGTAGCAACAGGAATAAAAAACTATAATGGCTGAGGATTGAATTAATTTAAATATAATGGCTATTTATCAATGATTAACTCTCATTAGCACTGACACCACCCATCTGTTTTTTTTTTTTTCTTTCTTCATTTAACATTCTGTTCCTTTGCTCTGGGGAAGGCCACACACTCAGATTTCATCCCATTCCACCAGAAGTTCTTGCTCATCTCTCTTTCCAGCTTGTCTGTCAGCCACAGCCACGGTTAGATGAAACTGCTAAAATTTCCTTTTTGTCTCTTGAATGACTGCTCTTATCTTCCTATGACTTAGTCACCTTGTGCTTGTTAATGATGCCCAGAGCAGATGCCCAAAGCTGATCTTTGTGTGATAGACTGTGAAGTCATAGAGTCATAGTCTTATAGACATCTAAAGTACATCTAGCTCAATGCAACTGACTTCAGCTGCTCCCTTATTCCTTCTGCCCCTGGAACACTGAATCATCGTGAAAATGATTAGTTATTAATGGCTCTATGAACACACTAGTGGTTCATAAACCCAGTGAACAATGGGAGGTGCTTATAGGCTCAGCGGACACTTTAAGGTACTCATGGATCCAACGCAGTCTCAGGAAGTCATGAACCTTAACTGCTCACACTCATGCCAGCCAGTTCATGATTTCTGCTAATGCCTCTTAGCTGGAAGAGGCTGGAACCTGAACTACCCACTAACTGCCCTGCCCTGCTTCACAATCACTGGCTAGTCAACAACTGTCTCCATGTTAAATCTTGATCATCTTCCCCTTATCTAAATGTCTTAGGAGACGTTGGGAGGTTGCCTCATCACCCAGAGATGGTGATTGCCACACCCAATGTGGTCATATGATTTTGACATTACCCCTCTCACTATGTCTCTCTCTTTCCTGATATCTGCTTCTCTGTTCTCTCTCCCTCCCTTCTTCCCTCCCTCACTAACTTCTCTTTCTTCTATCTTTCTTTCTCTTAGTTCATACTTTATATTATCTAGGTCGGCCTAAAGATGTTTTTCCCACAATTATCTCTTGTCTCCCCACTTTCTTATGACCAACCTCCTTCTTCTTCCTGGAAGAGATACTTGACAAAACTACCACATGTTTCTTAAGGAGTTGGTGGTGAAATCCAGGGCTGTTTTTTTTGTTTTGTTTTGTTTTGTTTTTTGTTGTTTTTCTGAGTTTTGTTGTTTTGTTTGTTTGTTTGCCCTTATTGCTGAACTGCAGCCCGACCTCAAACAGTCACCTATTGCTTAAAAGCTGCTGAAGTCCCTCAGCTTTTCCTTTGGGAATCTCTCTCTGAATGTGGGAGAACATTTTCTTTTCCTTTAGCATGTGACCGCTGAGTCACAGTTGCTTTCTGAACTATAATCTAGGTTTGGAGTTTAAAGAGCTACTCTGTAGTCCGCTGACTGAAATTTAACAACCTCTTAGCTAAGTACTGAATTTTCTACAAATGAGTCAAGTTTGGCAAACAGTGAGTAGACGATGTGTGAAGGAAGATGAGCATCTTACTCATCATAGCGTGATATATTTTTTAGAGTTGTGAATCTTGGAGAGAAAAAAAAATCAATGAATGAACCCTGACTCTGTCATTGGACAGTTAGGCAAAAGTAATTACAGAAAATGAAGGCAGAGAACCATATATTATATTTTATCCAAATATAGTTTTTACCATTTTCAAGCACTGAAAACATTAGCAGAATCAATAAAGAGAAAAGATTTATACTAATGTACCAATTGTCATCAGATAGTTTTATTCCATGGGGTCACAAACTCCTCCAGAGTCTATTATGACCAACCATTGTTTCAGGAGTTGTTTGACTAATGAAAGCCCCTGTCCTTCTCACAGATCCAACACCTATGCCATCAGCAAACATCCTCTGATTACTGTCTGAGCTGCTCTGCTATGAAGTATTAGGGTTCTAGGCATGTGACATGGATCACTTCTATAGTCTACTCTGCTGGCCCCTGTACTGACTCCACCAACTCTCAGAATACAGGAAGTTGACACAGACAGACACCATTGACCCTGTCAGGTAAAGAAGTACTAAGTGAAGTTAGAGGTGAGTGATGGAGACCAGGAATGGAAGGTAGCTGAGCTGAGGAGGCAGGAAGAGATTTGAAGATACTGATGACATTTTTGTATAAGTTACTGCCTCATGGACAACCCTCTCCTGATTTCTTTCCCTTTAACATCAAGCAAGCAGGTACATCTTCCCCCCTCAAAAACTGAGCTAGAAAGAGCTAGAGGAAGATATTAGATATATACTTCTGGCTTTCACATGCATGCACACACAAATAAAATAAAATTTAAAAGACACTGTGATGGTTTGTATATGCTTGGCCCAGGGAGTGGCACTATTTGGAGGTATAGCCTTGTTGAAGTAGGTGTGTAACTGTGAGTGTGGGCTTTAAGACCCTCATCCTAGCTGCCTGGAAGCCAGTCTTCTGCTAGCAGCCTTCAGATAAAGTTGTAGAACTCTCAGCTCCTCCTGCACCATGCCTGCCTAGATACTGCCATGTTTCTGCCTTGATGATGATGGACTGAACCTCTGAACCTGTAAGCCAGCCCCAATTAAATGTTGTCCTTATAAGAGTTGCCTTGGTCATAGTTTCTGTTCACAGCAGTAAAATCCTAACTAAGACAGATGCTAATGAGTAAATCCTATTTAGAACATTATTCACTCTGCTTATTAAGCCCAGGTCTTTTTATTTTTATTTTTATTTTTATTTTTATTTATTTATTTTTGCTTAGTTGGTCATTTGGGTTCTTCAATAACCCAAATTACTGCATCAGAAGCTTTTCCACTGCCTAACTTTTGTTTCCCACTTTGTCCATATCACTTAGATCTAGAAATATGCACTTGAGGAAGCCAGTGCTAATACCTTCACCAAGCTACACTTTGAATTAATGAGGGTTACACACACGTCTGGATGTCCTGTTGGTTCCTGGGATGACATTCTATAAATCTGTTCGATTTAGGAGGTATATTCCCCACTTGGCATCTGAGTGGAGTGTCATTTAATGTCCCAAAACGGAGAAGCTACATTTCTGTATTTGTTTTCCAAACTTGTTGTTTACATGTTGCGAAACCTTCAGGGATACTGAGGCTTTACATCTATATATCTCCAGATTCATCACAATCATAGATTATGGTTTTAGGCATGACTCTCTGCTGACCATTTTGGGTTGGACTGCTGGCTTAGGTGCCTATCATTCTAGTGATCATGGCTCAGATCACTCATCCTCCCCTCCAGCAGAGTGAAGGGCGGTGCCTGCCATTTACCATAGCCTGGCAGAAATACAGTGTCTAAGTGTATTTACAGAAACCATTGAAATTCCAACATGAAGGATTTCTTATCTATTGGATCTTTTTATTCAGCTGGTATCACAATCATTCGGCACCAGGTGCCAATGCAACAAATTCGATATTAGAAGTGGTAGTGAGTCTTTAGCAGAATGAGAAAACACAAATGTAAAAAAACACTTGTTAAACAACTAGCTTTGGAACTTAAGTGTTTTTTATGTGACCAGTTGTGTGTTACACAGTTGTACTTCTGTAAGAACACAGGGTCAAAGGGTGAGACCACCCACATATCATAAAACTCCTTACCCTGGACAACTCTGGAGCTGAGGGAGCTAAGAAACCCTGCCATCTGTGGAACTGCTCCCATACTAGTGGCCTTTTACAGAGTTCTCCTTCTTTCCAGTTTGGTGTCTTACAATTCTATTTATTTTATTTAGACAGGTCTCATGTAACCCAGACTTTCCTTAAATTAATTACACAGCTGATAATGGATGACCTTGAACTTCTGATCCTACTGCCTTTATGTCCCCAGTGCTAGAATTATTGATGTGCACCACCACTCCTGGCTTCTGTGGTGCTGGGGATTGAACCAGGGACATCAAGCATTCTGGACAAATACTCTACCATCTGAAGCACATCCCAGGACTAGATTTCATTTTGACAGACCTTTTCTTAAAGCAGCTCCTCTCCTGGTACAAAGCTTCCAACTATATCCTTCTCTAATCTCTTTGGCAATACAGGGAAATCTAAAACATTTGTTTTCCTTTTGGATTCTGAGTTGAGGATACTTTGTTCTCTGTCTGCTGTGTTGGGTCACACTAGGCATAATCGGGTAGAGAGCAGTTATCCTTCAGATGGGTTTTCCAAAATTGCTAATAGGTTTGAGGGAGTCTTACTGATGGCTCCTATTACACTAAGGACTTTGCTTTTGAAGCCAGCCATTTCTCTCGAAAGACAATGAGTTTATATAGAGTTTAACTAAGTCAACCCAGCCACAGCATTCAGGACTTTGTTATAATGGTTCAATTGCTATAGAAAGGAAATAACTTCTGCTCAATTGCCTGTGAATTGCAGCCCCTCTGATTAGCGAGGAGATCACAGAATCTGTCCTGGTCACTGATCTCTTAGTTCCTCTGTGAAGTTATAATTTGGGGGATGATTTTGCCCCTGGTTCACAGACACAGCTGATAAGATTAGAAAGCTTCCTGAGTACTGGGATTAAAGGTGTGTGCTCCCATGCCTGGCCAACATTTGAGTTAGAGACCAGCCTAATCTATAATGCAGCCAGAGATACAAGGCTGATAAGATCAGTAAACTTCCTTAGTACTGGGATTAAAGGTGTGTGTTACCATGCTGGCCAACATTGTGAGTTAGAGTCTGGCCTAATCTGTACAGCCAGGGATACAGATAGAGGGGGAGGGGGAAGGGAGAGGGAGAAGGGAGGAGGGAGGAGGGAGAGGGAGGAGGGAGAAGGGAGGAGGGAGAGAGAGGAGGCAGAGGGAGAGGGAGGAGGGAGAAGGAAGAAGGGAGGAGGGAGAGGGAGGAGGGAGGAAGGAGAGGAGAGGGAGGAGGGAGAGGGAGGAGGGAGAGGGAGAGGAAGAGGGAGAGGGAGAGGGAGAGGGAGAGGGAGAGGGAGAGGGAGAGGGAGAGGGAGAGGGAGAGGGAGAGGGAGAGGGAGAGGGAGAACCAAGAAGCATGCTGATCATCTTGTATGCTCTTAGTGGATTCATCACAGGAATGAGTTCTATTGCCTTATACAGATCAAGGGTTTTGTTGTTGTTGTTGTTGTTGTTTTTAAGATGCTTTATTTTTATTAATTCAAGAATGTGTTTGGTCTTTTCTTAAAGAAGTGTGAGAGCACTTGTGTCTTACTATATTTGGTAGAATGTAATGCCTTATTACAACAGACTTTTAAACTAGACCATTCATATAATTTCATTTTGAACACTACATTTGACAGGACTGTTGAAGTTGAAGAAAGCTGTTGGATGTCAGAATGCTTGTTTGAGAAAACAAGCTGTGTGTGTTTACTCATCTTAGCCTGCTGAAAGCTTTCTATGGAAGACCCAAATGGTCCACATTCTTAGAATGTGCCAGGCAGAAGAAGGGAGGGATTGAGACATCAAGGAACCTGCAGCAGCCTTTGTCCTTTTGGGGGTCTCTTAGGTGATTTACAAACCGTGGAGCAACAAAGATAGTCTGTGTCTCGATCTCATTGTGGGTACGAGCTCAATTACTGTGCTCTGGGCCTAGTATGTATGAAATGTAACTTTAAGAGAGATCAGTCTAAACAAAGCCTCCCTAGATTCCCGAGGACAAGGGATAACAGCATCCTCTGGGCTGTATTTGGGAGGCACTTTCTAAAGGAACTTTTGGTTCTGTCAGTGGTTGTGAGGATGACTCTGTCCGGTGATGAATCACTCCTGGCCACATTACAGATTATCCAGACATTCTGCCAAGCACAGTTGATTTTTTTCCAGACGGCCACATTCTCTTTATCTCACCACTGATCATCCAGGCAGCAGTGTTCCTGTTTATCGGCTGTTCTGTACTGCCATCTAGAAAGACAGCCTTGCCGGGTGGATATTGATAGGATAACTTCAGAATGAGATAAACCATGATAAAGGCAGTCCGTCCTCCCAGTGTGATAAAGAGCGTCAGGATACATGATAATGTGTAATAAAAACCAATGGGGCTATTATTGAGAAAGGTCTGTAGTGTGCCCTACCCGCAGGGGTGGGGGCTGAGACAACAAGCTTAGTGCTTGGATCTGCTCTTTGAAATATGTGGGGCTTTTCATTTTTGAATCTAAGGGAAAAAGCCCTTTGAAGGTCATGTTTGAGCTAAAAGCTGTGCCTTTGCACCCAATCTATTTAACAACTGCATATCTAATTTGGAAGCCCAGGTATCTCCTGAAGGTAGTTATTTCCTAACTCCTCTTTATCCTGCCCTCTGGTGTAGTGCTTGCTGGTACCGATAAGGTAGGAAGAGCTACCTGACTAACATGATTTTTCTTCTTTCCTGTCCTTCTGGCTAGTCTGAAATGGTTATTGCCTCTGGACTCCAGTCAGCTGCTAAAGATAATGCAGCTTTCGGAGAAGTGCGGCAGGTCCAGGGATCGCTAGTTACTGGGCGTTTTTGAGCATTATGCAAATGAGAAAGGGAAAGGAGATTAGGAGGAGGCGGAGACTGGGACTAAAGTGAGTAGGGAGAGGGCTGTTTTTATAACCAAACTCTGGGAGCTCACTTCTTGCTCTATTTCACAGCAGGCAATTAGTCTCTCTCTCTCTCTCTCTCTCTCTCTCTCTCTCTCTCTCTCTCTCTCTCTCTCTCTCTCACACACACACACACACACACACACACACACACTGGAATTTGGCTTGGCTGCAGTGCTCCTCTTATAGGTGGGCCTGGGGCCAAGGCAGAATTCTTGAGCTGACCTCATTATGGAAACATCATCTATGTGCTTAATGCTTAAGTTTTGGAATTTAAGAGAGAAAAACAGTAATATTAATATATCACATGTAATATTTATGGGCAGTTCACTATGTGCCAGTGACATGGATCCTCCTGAGATGCAAGGTGATCTACAGTCTTCAAGGTCACAAGATGTGACAGAGGTGGGAACCAAGAATGTAGGATCTTGATGTCTTTGTCACAGTGATTTCTCTAATTCAGTAAGGCTTCTTGAACACGTCCAACAAAGAACCAGGCATCAGGTGGTTCATAAATAACAAGCATTTATTTCTCACCATTCTGGAGGCTGAGATATCTTAGGTCACAACACTGCTGTGTTCTTCATTCAAATGCTTTAGTGTTTAGAAATACTTATGTTGTATGTGTGTTTCTCCTGAGTGCATGTATGTGTACCACATGATGCCTGGTAACTGTGGAGCTAGAAGAGGACATTGGATCCCCTGGAACTGAGGTTATGGACAGTGGTGAGCTGGGTCCATGTCGGTGCTGGGGACCAAACCTTGGTCCTCTGCAAGAACAAAGTGTTTGTAACTGCTGAGCTATCTATCTTTCCAGCTCCTGACTTACTTTTTGAGACAGCCTCTCTCTCTCACTGAGCCTGAAACTCATGAATTGGCTGGACTGGTAGGCTAGTGGTTCCCAGTGTTAGCATTCCTTCTAGGTGCTGCCCAACAGTTACCTAGCAACAGCTAGGTGGGCCTGGCTGCTATAAAAGGGATTGTTTGGCCTCTCTGTTTGGCTGCATCTTTTCTCTCTCTGACCCCTTTCTTCCTCTCCCCTTCTCCTTTTTCCCTTTTCCCATGTTCCTGGCTGGCCTCTTCTCCTCTTTCTCTTTCTCTCTCTCTCCTCTATTTCTCTGCCTCTATCCCTTCTCGACTTCCCTTCCCATGCCCCCAAATAAACTCTATTCCATACTACATGAGTCCTATGACTGGTACCTTGGGGTGGGGTTGTTTCCTGCCAGATGCAGGAAACTGCTATGGGACCCCACGGAACCTCCAAGGGACCAGCATTGGGCCATGTGAGGCCACTGGACTCTGCTCTGGGGATGGGGGTGGGGAAAGTGAAGTCTCGGGTCCCCTTGGTACTGCTGGAGTCAGGCTCTGACTCTCAGGCATGACAGACCGTTGGGTACTGTGGAAGAGCTTGTTTTGGGGTTCCTGGGCTGTACGGAGGCCAGGGACGACAGGTTCTCACTCATCCCAGATGCCACTGTATGTTGAAGAAGAGCTGAGAACATCCCCTCGGGCAGACTCTGGCCTGGGGGCCAAAGGGTGCCTCTGGCAGGTTACCATGGGGACAAGAGAGTCTGGCTAGCTCATGTGGGGATGGCTAGGCTGGAGGCAAAGCACAGGGAGGCCTCCCAGAGGGAAGTTAGACTCATGTGGCTCTGTAGACAGAGACCTGCTTTCCATTGCTCCAGCACGGCAGATTCTGATGAACAGAGACAGTCCATGGTTTTAGAGCTTTATTGTAGAAAAGAAGAGAGAAGAGAGAGAAAGAGAGAGAGAGAGAGAGAAAGAGAGAGAGAGAGAGAGAGAGAGAAAGAGAGAGAGAGAGAGAGAGAGAAGAGTAAAGAAACAGAGGGCAGCCATGGCCATGTGGAGAGAGAGGAGAAGGAAGGGGGAGTAGGAAGGTGAGAGGTGAGAGTAAGAGAGGCAAGAGCTTAAGAGAGAGTGGAAGGGCCAAGTAGCCCCTTTTACAGTGGGCTGGGCTACCTTGCTGATGCCAGGTAACTATGGGGGTAGAGTCCAGTCAGAATACCAGGAGTTTGGGGCATTGCCTACATGTGATAGCCACAGGATTATGGTGTCAGGAGCCTAATGTCTAGGAGCATAGCTCATGGTTCTGTCCCTTGTAGAATTTTCTACTGGGTCTCCAGAGTAAGCCTTGCTCAACCAGACTGCCTTTCACTGTCCAACAGTGGGGAGCGGTAGTAGGGAAGCCTCATCATGGGTCCTGCTGAAGCAACCCCTCCCAACACATCATACCCCATACTGCGTTCTGTGTGGCTATCACACAGCATATCCTTGGTTTTATAAAACACATCACCCAGTGCTCCTTCTGTCTTTGTGTTTACAGGGCTTGGATTACAGCACCATTTGTATGTGGGTACTCAGGGTGAAAACTCAGATCTTCATGTTTACATGCCAAGTACTCTTCCCAGTGAGAGCCACTTCCCCAGCCCAAGGATGTTGCTTCTAATGAGGCCCTTCTGTAACCACTGGAGCAACCTGGAGGAGAATCACCCACAGGTAGTAGAAAAGTCCAGGCTAAATCCTAGTTAAGATCAGGAATGTGTTGTATAATCCAGCTCTCTTGCTCATTTCCCTACTCAGTTCCCTTCTGAGCTGAGAGACAACACTTTCGAACCGTGAAATCTTGTGGGGAACATCCTTAGATGATTGGTGCCTCTCGTGGTTCATGGTCTCCATGCTACTCCATGTCTTTTCAGTGATTATAGAAATAACCATTCACGTAGAACTGTTTTTGAGTACTGTGTTCCTGGCCACATTATCTAAGTGAATCCCTAGTTTTCAGAAGAGAAAATTGAGGTCTACCAAAATTAGAAGAACTTTTTTATGCCTGGAAAGGGGAAACCTGACTCCTGAGTCTAACCCAGGCCTCTGAGCAGCAGCTGGATCACCTGGACTCCAGTGCCAGCCACCATCATGCCACAGCGGGCCACTGAGTTTTGAGGTTTAAAGAAATGCAGATTTTTACTGAAGCTTTGTTGGAAAAGGTACAGTCACAAAAGGTGAGTCTTGGCTTATGCAGAACACACACCACATGCAGACTGAGTTCCTATGCACCACACTGGGATGAGCAGGCTGTGTTTCCCAATCTTGTCCCCTGCAGAGGAGTTTACACAGGTGAGGGCATGGATGGGGGTAGGGGGGAGCTCCACAGTGCCTCCCCACTGTCCTGTTCCACTTCCTGCTCAGAAATACAGAATCCTGGGGAAAATGAAGCTTGGTGCATGCACACATGCAAACACACAGACACGCACGCACACACACACACACACACACACACAGACAGACAGACAGACAGACAGACAGACACACACACACACACACAATTTGACCCCAGAGTACCTACCTTGTCTCACTCTGGGTTCCAAGGGAGTTTACAGGTAGAAGACCCACTGAGATAAAACATCTTCAAAGAAAACCCAGTTCTCAGAAGAGTGGTCAAGAGAGAAGAGAGAAGCAGGAAAATATTTCCCTGAATTTTTATTTTCCTTCTACTTCTTTTTGTGAAGTTATTGAGAGGATTTTTCCCCTTTCTTCCTGTTCATGGCAATTATTTATGAGTTTCCCTTTGATTTTCAGAGTGTCTAGGTGTGTGGTGTCTTAGGCCAGCTAGATAGTCATTATTAGTGTTTATTATTTTTGTTTTTTTAATTCTTAATGAGACTCCTATTTATCTTGTTTACATATTTTCTTCCTATCACTTCACTTACACTTTACTGGCAATTTTGCCTCATAATTTAACTTTCTCTGATCCTTAGTGCAGAAGGGGCGATTTTCATGAAAAATGGAAATAATTGCTACACCAACTCAAGAAATCATCTTTATTTCACTCAGAGCTGTCACATTTCCTTGTAAGATAAGATTGTTTTAAATGGAACGAAATCCCACAAAGCTGTCTGCGGGAAGAAAGACTGACATGCAGTAAGGAGAGGAAGCTGCATTTCTGATTGAAATCAAAACATTGAGTATATATTTTGCTAGCCTTGAAAACCGTTTCAACAAGTAACAGCACAAAACTTCAACTCTCTCTCTTCCTCCCTGGGACTTCTCCAGGCACTAAGACTAACTCTTGCAATGCTGAGAAAGCTAATAGAGACCGTGAACAGAGTGCTGGCTTGTACTTCTTATGAAACAAAGGATAAAAAATACATTTCCATGCCAGAGTTCCATGGGATCTGTCCTGGAAACCCACATTCATTTAAATGCTTGTGAGCATCAGCTTATCTACATTTTGCTTTGTCTATTTATTGTGAACATGGAATACAGCTAGTTCTCAGGCTAAGGTATTGCAGATGGGCATGGCAGTACACATGCCTTATTCATTCTGCAGTCAGCTGGGGCAAGAGGATAGTGAGTTCCAGGCTACCCTGGACTACATAGTAAGACCCTATCTTAAACAAACATTAAACAGGGCTAGAGAAATGGCTCAGCAGTTAACAACACTGAGTGCTCTTCCAGAGGTCCTGAGTTCAATTCTCAGCCAACTACATGTTGGCTCACAACCATCTGTAATGGGATCGGGTGCCCTCTCCTGATGTGTCTGAAGACAGCTACAGTGTACTCATATAAATAAAAATAAATAAATCTTAAACAGACAAATAGATCAGTGAATAGCTCAGTGGTATAGCAGGTCAGAGATCCCATGTTGGACCCCCGTACTCCAAGAAACCCCTATTTACATATAGTGTACAGTGGTTTCAGCTATGGGGAAAAGTCACTTTAAAATGACTTATAATGGCTTGTAATAAAATGTGGGGAAAATAGGTATGTTCCATCAAATACGGTCATTCATCTGCTTTTTAAGGAATGTTTGTCCTTCCATTCAGATATTTTTTTTTATAGGCAGATAGGATGGAAGACTATGCACCTCAGATACTAAGTCCAATCATTTGAGTATGGAAATAAGAAAAAAAAAAAGCGCATTGCTTATGTCAGTGGAGTGGGGAGGTGGGACAATGGGTCCCTAGACCTTTCCACTCCAAAAGTGTACAAAAGAGTGGCTTTCTTTGTAACATTTTTTAAAATTGTTGCATTACTTACTTTTCTATTGATTTGATAAGCTATCACAATTCATGGTAGAAGGGAGGGCTTATTGGGAACTCACAGAGGTATAGGGTTCCATCACCGTCACGGTGAAGAGTATGGCAGCAGGTAGGCAAGCAGCCATGTCAGTGGAACAGCAGATGGATGCCCACACCCTGATCCACAATCAGGAAGCCAAGAGCAAGCTGGGAATAGTGTATTTTGAAGTCTCAAAGCCCATTCTGGTGACACACCTCCTACAACAAGGCCACACCTCCTAATGCTTCCCAAATAGTTCTACTACTGTAGACCAAGTATTCAAACATATGAGCCTATGGGACCATTCTCAATCAAACTACTATAATTCATACTGTATACTTTGCCCATGTTCTTTCCGCATAACCCTTCTTTAGGTTTTTGTTTTGTGTTTTGTTTTGTTTTGTTTCCTCCTTTGGTCCTTTCCCTCATCTCCAAATAGTCTTCTTCTACTTTTGTGGCAGGCAAAAATAGGGAATAGTTTAACAATCCGAGGCTCCACTTGCTTGAGGCCATGTACACACCCCTCTTCTAACAATGTAGTTGCTATTCTGAGACCTTTCTCTATGTAGATACTATGCTCTCGCTCTCTCTCTCTCTCTCTCTCTCTCTCTCTCTCTCTCTCTCTCTCCAACATAATACATTTCTGATCCAAGCAACAAGGGAAAGTGAGATGATTTTGCCTAACCTGATTTTGTATGTTGACACAAGAAGGCAATATTGTGCCCCCAAGTAAATAATTAGGGAGAATTCCTGATTTACTATTTTATGCTTATGTGCAATTGGACATGCATGCTTAAAATCACATACAATATGGGAAGGAAAATGCACATAGAGAAATGGTTATATAACTTAAGCTGTTAATCAGGATAGAGACCCACCCAAACTATACCTTAGTAACTAAATTCCTCCTTCCCCTGAACCCCATAAAAAGAAGTCCTAACAATAATTGGGGCCCTGAGGCATCTTCACTCTGTTAACCATTATTATCTTGTAGTGTGTTTTGATTTTTTTATTGCTTTGCTTTATATAAAATTATCTCAGTTGTGGGAAATTGCAGGCTGGCCTACAGTTGAGCTGAGGCCTGAACCTCGATGGTCATAATTCACCTTCATGACACGGTAGGAGTTCCCTCATGCTCCTGGAACTCTTGTCCCTGCCTAAGTTACTGCCCCCCATAGCACCCACAGGAGAAACATGGTCTGTAGTCTTGTAAGCAATGGTCCAAGCTTCTGACCTTCAGGCTAAACTCCTCCCCAGTTACCTAGCAACAGTGAAGACCATAAAAAGGGCTGTTCAGCCCCACCTCACTCTCTTACTCTTACACTCTTCTCCTCTCACTTCTCTCACTTCTCTCTCCCTTCCCTTTCTCTTTGTCTTCTTTTTTCCTCTCCTCTCTCCCTCTTTCTCTCTTTTTCTCTCTAGCCTTTCCTCCCTCCCTCCCTCTCTCTCTCTCTCTCTCTCTCTCTCTCTCTCTCTTTCTCTCTCTCTCTCCTACCTTCTCTCTTTCCCCCTGCATTTCTATAATACAGCTCTTAAACCATAGAGAGTCTCTGCTCCATCAAGATCCGCTGCACACTCTGGTCAGTGTTGGGAACCTCTTCCCTTATCTCTCTCTTATAACCTGGGGCGACAGTGTGTCGCCTCGGGGTCCCTGCTTGGGGGCTGCCCCTTGTCCACGCCCCGCTGAGTGGGGTCAGAGGCTTATCCGGCAGCTCTTCCCAAGTCCTCCTGCCCAGAGCACAGGAACTCTGGCCAGACGTGGGCTATTTCTCCCCCAGGGCCTTCCCCAGGGCTCCCTTTTAGTTTTTTTTTTTTTTTTTTTTTTTTGTTCCCAACACTCAGTATTTTACAGCTGTGCAGGATTTTGTATCATTCTTGAATAAGAGGCCAAGAACCTGGAAATACTCAGCCTGGATACTGACTGTCAGTAACACTTCAATGCCATAAAAATATAAAATCTAGATTCTGTGGGTGAGAGAACATGTGCAACATTGTATTTCTGAGTCTGTTAATTTGTTTATCTGGTTCTGTTTTCTTCAAAGGACATAGTCTTTGTGAGGGTGAATGATAGGGATCCAGTTTTATTCCTCTAACATGAAGATCCTGCTCACCTGACACTATATACTGAAGATGCTGTCTTTTCTCCACTGTATGCTTTTGACATCATTGTTAAAAGACAATGTGGTTCTCCTGACATGCCTCATACCTGTTCTCCCAGTGTTTGGGAGGCTAAGATAGGAGGATTGCTGTGAGATCAAGACCAGTGTGGGATACAAAGCACATTATGGACCATCCTGGAACATAAGGGTGAAATTCAGTCTCAAACCCCAACAAAACAGAATAAAACCAACAAAACAACAGCAAAATCAGACAACTGCATTTGTGGCTCGGTAGGTTTGTTTTCAGGGTGTTCCATTTTATTCTAATGGTCTGCATATCTGGTTTTTGTTGTTGTTTTGCTTTGTTTTTTTTTTTTTTTTTGTCTTTTGCCAGTACCATGCCCCTTTTGTTACAATGGCTCTGTAGTAGAATTCAAAAATCAAGAATTATAGCAAGTCTATCATTGTTCTTTTTGCTCAGGATGCTTTGGCTATGTGAAGTTTTCTGTGGCTTGTATGAAATTTATGCTTAAAAAATGTATTTTTTGTGAAGAATGTCATTGGGATTTTGATTGGGATTACACTGAATTTGTGGCCCAATTACCATAGCGTAGCAATTTTCACAGAATTAATTCTGCCAGTCCATGGCTGTGGTGAGTTTTTCCATCTTTTAGAGTCCTCACGTTCTTTCCTCTGTGTTTTGAAGTTCTCACTGTCAAGGTTTTTCGTGTCCCTTGGTTAGGTGTATGGCTGTGTTCATTGTTTCAGAAGCTGAGAATGGGATCACTTCTTGTTTCCTTTTTCAGCATGTTTGTTATATAAGGAAAGCTACTGATTTCTGTATGTTGACTTTGTACCCTGATACCTTGCTTAAAGAGTCTTCTATCTTTTATTGTTATGGCAGTCAAGTAAGATAATCTTTAAAGATAATCTTCTGTCTTCTATGTATCCTGAGTTCTCCCACATAGCTTCTGCTGACTTGCCCATTAGGGACATGCAACCTATGAATTGAAGGAGCAAGAGAAAATTTGGGAGAGAACACCTATCAGACAGGTATGAAAATTTTCTTCCTTCCTTCCTTCCTTCCTTCCTTCCTTCCTTCCTTCCTTCCTTCCTTCCTTCCTTCCTTCCTTCCTCCCTCCCTCTCTCCCTCTTTCTTTCTTTCTTCTTTCTTTCTTTCTTTCTTTCTTTCTTTCTTTCTTTCTTTCTTTCTTTCTTTCTTTCTCTCTTCTTTCCTTCCTTCCTCCATCCCCCTCCCTCCCTCTCTCTCTTTCCTTCCTTCCTTCTTTCCTCCCTCCCTCCCTCTCTCTCTCCTTCCTCCCTCCCTCTTTCTTTCTTCCCTTCCCTTCCCTTCCCTTCCCTTCCCTTCCCCTTCCCCTTCCCCTTCCCCTTCCCCTTCCCCTTCCCCTTCCCCTCCCCTCCCCTCCCCTCCCCTCCCCTCCCCTCCCCTCCCCTCCCCTCCCCTCCCCTCCCCTCCCCTCCCCTCCCCTCCCCTCCCCTCCCTTCCCTTCCCTTCCCTTCCCTTCCCTTCCCTTCCCTTCCCTTCCCTTCCCTTCCCTTCCCTTCCCTTCCCTTCCCTTCCCTTCCCTTCCCTTCCCTTCCCTTCCCTTCCCTTCCCTTCCCTTCCTTCCCTCCCTTTTTCTTTCTTTCTTTCTTTCTTTCTTTCTTTCTTTCTTTCTTTCTTTCTTTCTTTCTTTCTTTCTTTCTTTCCTTCCTTCCTTCCTTCCTTCCTTCCTTCCTTCCTTCCTTCCTTCCTTCCTCCATCCCCCTCCCTCCCTCCCTCCCCCCCTCCCTCCCTCCCTCCTCCCTCTCCTTCCTTCCTTCCTTCCTTCCTTCCTTCCTTCCTTCCTTCCTTCCTTTCTCCCTCCTTCCCTCTTTCTTTCTTTCTTTCTTTCTTTCTTTCTTTCTTTCTTTCTTTCTTTCTTTCTTTCTTTCTTTCTTTCTTTCTTTCTTTCTTTCTTCCCTCACACGGACAAGCCTCTCTGGGTTCCCCTGGGAAGCTCAGGAGGGCTTTTAGCTACCATGAAGCCAGAATAGCAAATTCATTCTCATACGTGTGTACACTTGAACCACAGAACTCACGTGAACTCAAAGAAATGGATAATTGCATAGAATTTAAATACCCTCCTCTGCTGGATGAAGGAAATGGGTGTGTGTGGAGAAAAGGAGAGAACATGGAGAAGGAACACACACTGATGTAAAAGAAAGAGGTGTGGGCACCAGGTATAGTGTGCGAGACTAAGTCTCTCTTTCTCTTTGTCCCTCTCTGTCTCTCTGTCTTTCTCTCTCATGGAGCTTTCAATCTTCTGGTTAATGAAATCTCAGGACTGAAGACATCTGTGACCCTCTTTGGTCTTTAGGGAATGATGAACTTGAAGAAACATCCCAGCCAGAGCTTGAGAAGAAAAAGACCAAAGGATCTGAGATAGGGACTCGAAAGGTCAGAGAGACTTCACTTCCGAGACTGCTTTCCCAGATCAGTGTACTCAGTGTACACTTCTCCAGCTTGGCGTGCACAGTGGACACTTTACAAGCCCAGTGTGCCCAGTCCATACTCTGGCATGTTGTGAGCCCCAGTGATGTGAAGGTGGAGGAGCTCTGAGAGGAATGATTTCATTCATCCAGGAGCTTGTTCAGTTAGCATGGAACAAAGTCATGATTTGGTCTGAGGAGGTCTAGATGGCTGAGGCCACGGGTTATGGATGGGGATGAGACTTGGGTGGGTCATTGCGGGGTAACCAGTAGAGGTGCAGCTCTGAAAATCTGCTTCCAAAGTTGATACCATCAACCTTTGTTAGAGATCCACTTAGTATGCACAACTGATTCCTATGAGCTACATGCTGTGTTACATTATCATGTCTAAGTTGGCTTGAGTACTAGGCATGAACACTTAGCCCTATTTTATATAAATGGTCTAACATTCAGATGAACCACATCACCTGCTCATGGCCACATAGGAAGGAAAAATACAGTTCAGTGCTACTCTGTATGCGTTTGGTAGCAAGAAGACAGTGATTAAGTTGCCAATTTATACTTCAAAGGAAGTCCCTGAGAGAGAACTCAGTTGCTAAAGTGCCAACATGATGACGTGGGTGCAAGCATGAGCATCCATGTAGTAAAGGCTGGTGTAGTGGTGGTGGTGCTTGCTTACAATATCAGTGCTAGGAGGTAAGGGTAGAGACTGGCACATCCCAGGGCTCACTGGCCAGCCACTTTAGACTAACTAGTAAGCCTCTTGCCACTGAACAATACAATCTTACAAAGCAAGGTCACTGGTACCTGCAGAACAATATCCAAAGTTGACTTCTAAACTCTACACACACACACACATACACCATAGTTCATAGTTAGTGTTTGAAGGCTGACTTTTGTCAACCACTGAGTTCATCATGCTTAGGATTATTTTGAGCAATACTGGCCTTAATATGATTAGCCCTGTTCAAATTTTATTCCTTAACTAATGGCATTCTAAAATACCCTTTGTGCCCGGTGTTTGGAAAGCCAATTCAGTACAAAGTCTGAGTATAAAACAGAACTAAGAACATCGATTTCCCATTTGTGTACCTCTGGAGAGCAATTCATAAGGCACGGAAGTTCTAACTAGTCAATCAATAGTCACTACTTAAATCAGAGACCGGCAGAACAGTCTGTTATTAAAATAGTGTGCATCCTAAGATGTTAAATGAAAATAAGGAACCCACCTAATTCATGATCTGTATTCGGTTTCATGAGATGATCTGCAGGAAAGAGCTCTGTTAAACATGTTTAGAGCTTTTCCTGTTTTGGGTTCCTGCTCAAGGAGAAGTAGGGAAAATCCAATTTCACAAAATCTACTTAGCTATTATTAAGCAATTCATGGAAACTGGGCTAAGGAGTGCAGTTTACAGGGCTTCCCCCCTTGATAATTGCACAAACCAAAATGGTATCCATCTGTCTCTTTGGGGTCCCTGTTTAAGCACAGAATGAACATTTGTGCAGGTCTCACCCTTGGAGACCAGGACAAACAGATGTATTAACTACTGGAAACACTATTATCTTGCCAGTCAAATAATCCTATTTCAAGAGTTTGTCATATAATCTTAGCCCACAAGGAAAAGGCAGCTCTGACCTGAATTACATGAAAAACCAGACCTTTTGCTAAATCAGGAAGAAAGATTTTTCATTTCTTAATGAACCGTGATTAGAAGACTGTGACAGGTGCAAGTGAGAGTGTGGACGTCGGGAGGAAATGGGATCCCATTCATCACTTCAAGTCCTACCTTAGCACTGCAGGTCGGGGTTTGCATCGTTAGTCCTGTTTGTGTGTTATTGTGCTGTTGTGGCGTGTGTGTGTCTACGTGTGCGCATGCAAGCGTGTGTGTATGTGAACCTGTACATAGGTGCATTTGTGGGCATGAGTGTGTATGCATGAATGTATGTGTTTATATGTGTGTATTTGTGTTTTTATGTGTGTGCACATGTGTGTAGGTGCATTTGTGTACATGAATGTGTGTGTTTGTATGTATGTGTTTGTATGTTTTTGTGTATTTGTGGTTTTTGTGTATGAATGTGTATGTGTTTGTGTTTTTGGTGTGTGTAAACATGTCTGTAGGTGCATTTGTGTGCATGAGTGTACCTGTGTTCGAATTTGTGTATGTGTGTGTATTTGTGGGGTTTGTAGGGGCACATGTGTTTGGTGCATTTATGTGCATGAGTGTGTGTTTGTATGTGTGTATATTTGTGTTTTTTATGTGTGTGCACATGTGTGTAAGTGCATTTGTGTGCATGAGTGTGTCTGTGTTTGAATTTGTATGTGTGTGTGTGTATTTGTGGGTTTTGTAGGGGCACATGTGACTGGTGCATTTGTGTGCATGAGTGTGTGTTTGTATGTGTGTATATTTGTGTTTTTTATGTGTGTGCACATGTGTGTAAGTGCATTTGTGGGCATGAGTGTGCTTGTGTTTGAATTTGTGTATGTGTGTGTATTTGTGGGTAATGGGAGCACATGTATTTAGGTACATTTATGTGCATTAGTGTGTTTATATGTGTGTGTTTCAATGTGTGTTTGTGTTTTTGTGTATGTGTACATTTGTGTAGGTACATTTGTGTGCATGAGTGTGTGTGTGCAGGAGTGTGTGTATGCGTGTGTGCACATGTTTTTATATAAAGGTCAAAGGAAACCTTAGTTCAGGAGTCAGAGTTGTTCTTTAACACATGGTCTCTAACATCAACTGAGCCCAAGGATGTATTTGTCTATGCTTCCCTAGTGCTAGAAAACAAGCTTGTACCCGCAAATCCCATCTGTGTGTTTAGATAATCAAACTCAGGCCCTTGTGCTTCCAATGTGAGTATTACTTACCTATCACTTCAATTTTAAGGACTGTGACAACTGGTTCTCCATCTGAAATCTAGATTCTAGATGAAACGTAGGCTTGCAAGATTACAGATTGTTTCCAGCCACACAGAGGCTAAACTATGAATTGAACTGGGAATATTGGTTCTTACTCCAACACCCACTTCACCCTTCCCTTTTTTTTCTCCAGGAATGGTTCTGAAGACAGAGCTTTAACTTGACAGTTGGGTTCATCAATAAAACAACAGTCAAGGGGACCTCTCAACTCACAGGCAGTCTGCAGGGTTCCTCTCTGTATAGTCCATAGGTATTTCTTTTAGGTAAACAGAGAATAAACTTTTTTTTAATTAGGTATTTTCTTATTTTACATTTCAAATGCTATCTCAAAAGTCCCCCCATACCCTCCCCCCACTCCCCTACCCACCCACTCCCACTTCTTGGCCCTGGTGTTCCCTTGGACTGAGGCATATAAAGTTTGCAAGACCAAGGGGCCTCTCTTCCCAATGATGGCCGACTAGGCCATCTTCTGCTACATATGCAGCTAGAGACACAAGCTCTGGGGGTACTGGTTAGTTCATATTGTTGTTCCACCGAGAATAAACTATACTGTGTACCATGAATTTTGAAAGTGCTGGAGGAAAAGGAAGCTCACAGGCTGTAAAGTGCTATCCAGTGTGACATTGAAATACATACATACGTACTTATATATGTATGTATGTATGTATATAGACATATGTATGTGTATATATATATGTATAAAATTCATGGCTTTATTTATGTTTAAAATTTATAGCTTTATAGTTTAAATTTTATTTTTATTAATTGTTATTTTTTGAATCTAGAGATTGCACCTAGGGCCTCTTGCATGCCAAGTATATTCTCTTAAACTCAGGTTTTGATCAGCTTGTATCCTGCAGGGTGAGGTGACCTCACCACAGTTGGCTTCTGCTCTGCCTGGACATTGGGACCTGGACTCTCAAAATTAGAATCATGTCCTGCCTCACACTGAGAAATGCTTAGAAATCCTTATTAAGGCTCAACTATCTTGGGGGGGGTGACATAGAACATTTTTCTTCTTGAGCTATAAGCACCTGAATGACTGTAGATACAGTTTTCTCCACTTGGGGGTAGTTTCTGCTGCACAGGGAGACACCTAAGTTAGGTTTTGCCTACTTCACAGTTTTGCCTGTAGCAGAACCTGAGTAGTAAGAGAGAATAACAGAAACTCCATTAATGATGTGATTCCAGCCAATAGACTCCAGACTGGGAGAGGATGCTCTTGTAAATCATTATTATTTTATGTTCCTAAAAAGAATATGCGAATGTTTGCAGCAGGGAAAATGCAGACAAGCACTCGGAGTTCACCACGGAAATGATGACGAGGCAGGCCCCTGGAAAATGCCTACTGTCTTCTCCTCTGTCCAGCCTGCCCTTCTAGCCATGCTTTTTAGGATCAGCTTAAAAGACCCTAAGTATGAAAATATGCTTTATCTTTGAAAGGGCGCTGTGGTGAGTGAAAGCACATGCATAGGAACTCTCTGATGTACTACACACGGTTTGCTTCATTCAGAAATAGTTCTTTCTCCCACTTTACTTTCAAGGTTTAGTGCAGTCACATGACCAGGGTCACTTGTGCTGCCAACCCACTTCCTAGTGTTTCTTTGTCAGCAGAATCCTAGCCATGGTTAAGCTGACATTGGCAAAGAATGGGACAACAGGTTTGGGGTACTTTGGAGTACAGACACTCCAACTGAGGACCAGACTGTCTCATTTTTAATTCCCTATCCTCCAGTAGTGAGTTAAGTGGCAGCTCCTTAACTTTGTCCTCATCTCTTTTCTTTACCATCTTCACTTTATCTTTCTATTATTAGTGTATGTGTGTGTGCACGAACATGCATGTGCATGCATATGTGTGTGTATGCGCATGCATGTGTGCATGTGTATGAGCATGTGTGTGTATGTGTGTGCATTGTGTGTGCATGTGTATATGTGTGTGTGCATGCATGTATGTCTGTGCTTGTATGTATATGCATGTGTGTGTGTGTGTGCCTTTGTGTGTGTGTTGTTGTTGTTGTTCACTATTCATTTAGGGTCTTCATTATTTGTTGGCCTGTACTCTTCAATCCTCTGCCTCTCACTCTTTAATTGTCTCATTCCTTAGGACTGCTCACTGTTCCATGTGGTGGCTTTTATAATACATGTCTCTTCTGGGCTCCACTCACCCTAACATAAAAGCAAGGTTAATAAGAACTTGTAAGCCTTCTCCCTGAGCATCTTAGATTTTTTGAGGAGGCTGTATTATCTGACATGATGATGATTCATAAGAAGGACTTTAATATTTACAAACTATAATGAATACAAACTGTAATGAATCTGATCATTGCATTCTTCAAACCTCACTACGTAATAAATCCTTCAGTTATTATTTTTTTTAAATGTATATCTTTTAAAATTAAGGAGAAAAGATAATGTTATTTTGTTCCCTTGGCTATGGAAAACTTATGAAACAGCATGGATAAAGTTGTTCAGTGATTCATTTACCAAAAGATGCAAGACTTTAAAAATCACAAAACACTTTACTATCTTGAAGTCTATGCACCCAAGAGAGGGTAACTGGTCAGCTGCTGTGTCTTTTTATTCAAGTGAAGCTGCTGTACCTAGTAAAACTGGACAGAAACCAAGGCCAAGAGAGATTAGTGAAGTATTATTGTCTCACACACACACACACACACACACACACACACACACACACTCTGCTAAACAACACCCACAATTTTTCTGTCATTAAGACCCTTCCCAAGTTGCACAAAATAGAAGAATTATCCATAATGCTAGGATTCAGGGACTTCTTATTCGTCTACAAAGCAAAGCAGCCATGGGAAAAGACAAAGACCTGTTTTTTACTATCATAACATCTAAATAGAAAGTTCTTCATTAGGGTGTTTCAGTCAAATACAGAATGGAGTCAGTTGCCTTTGAGCAGTAGTTCTTAACCATCCTAATGCTGAGACCCTTCAATACAGTTCCTCATGTTGTGGTGACTCCCCAACACATAAAGTTATAGATTATTAAAGTATTTTCCTTGATACTTTATAACTGTAATTTTGATACTATGGTGAGCTGTAATGTAAATATTTTTGGAGAAAGAGGTTTGCCAAAGGGGTCATGACCCATAGGTTGATGTTGCCTTAGAGTCATGGAGGTAAAAGAGATCTCCTGTGTTAGAGGCAGGGTGTTAACATGGTGATGAGAATTGTCTAAACGTGTCTTCAGCTCAGGCCTAGACAACCAGATGGAGAAGGGTACCAACTGGCAGAGATACTGTTCTTAGCTGATAGTAGGTAAAGCCCACTTCTGCCTAGATGTCATACCTTCTTGTGAATCATCATCATGTCAGATAATACAGCTTCCTCAAGAAATCTAAGGTACTCAGGGAGAAGGCTTACAAGCTCTTATTAACCTTGCTTTTATGTCAGGGTGAGTGGAGCCCAGAAGAGACATGTATTATAAAAGCCACCACATGGAACAGTGAGCAGTCCTATGGAATGACAAAGGTTTCTTAGAGCAATTAGTGATTTCAACTGTCACGAGCAGAGAGGGTCTGTCTGGCTTCAGCTTTAAGAGGGTTTGTGGGATGTAGTCATGTGCACAATTATTCTATGGAAGGGAAACAGATTGAGGGTGACTTGAGAACAAAGAACAAATGGAGGCTCCACACTTTTGCCCCTCAGGACTTTGTTAGGAACCGTATCTTTCCTTGGGAACCATAGGTTAGGAACTATTCCTTTCTTTCCCTTTCTTGGTCCTCGGCAGCAGGAACTCATCTGTCACTGTCTGTGACAGGTCTATTTTTGGGAGATTGTCCAGTGGCCATCCCACCTGCTGTGACCTGACATCCCAACTTGACAAGACTTCTCTAGCCTGGTTCCCCTAAGGCAGTCTTCTCTGGGTACCAGAATGATCATGTGATATTGCTCTATTTCATAATTCTGAGAAGACTCTGCACTCTGCTCAGAGTGAGATGGTTGCAGGAGATCTGAAAGAAGAAAAGAACTGAATACTGTGTTGATGAAGATGTACTCTCTTAAAAATGACAGGGCAAGCATGGTCACTCCGTTTCTTTTACACATGTGCTCAAGTGCTTTGTGAAACCTATAGATACAAATACACACACAGAGAGATACACAGACACACACACCCACACATGCATACACAGGCACATAGACACTCATTCACACACATGTGCACAGATGCATGTTGTGTGAGTTAGCTAGAATATTGGATTGGGGCTGATGATACCTTCCTTTAATACCCTACTGTTTTGTTTTCTTTTTAAACCAGTGCTGGTAATTGACTCCAGGTACTTGTGATTCTGGGCAAATGTTCTAACACCCAGCTACATCCTCAGCCTTGTTTAATTGGGTTTTGAGGAACATTTGCTGCAACAAAGTAAGCATTGGGAGTTTGTCTCTTGTTGCCTGGGTCCCATAAACTCACCCCTACATTTAGTTGAGGATGAAATTGTGATTTGTGCGATCTTCTGAGTGCCTAGGAATTTTGTTGACAATGATCTGCTTGGAAGTGATTGTCAGCTGAGTGTCTTGTGGCCAGGATACAGAGAAAGATGTCTCCTTACCACAGAAAGCAAGCTCTCTGTTGGACCCAGGATGTACATACATGTTTGAGTAAAAAGTGCCTGTATTAGCTTCTGAGCTGTTCCATCTTCCACTGGGAAGGAAAAGAGATGATGTTCTCAGGGTTGAATCAAATTAAACAGCCTCTTGGACAGAGTCCCTCTGGCTTACAAAGATTAAAACAGACATCCATTTTACCATAAAACACATGAATTTCTTCCCTTTTTTTTCTTTTGAGTCAATTACAGGTTCCACCCTTGGTAAAAATGAATCAAGCTGCAGTGTTTCAGTGAAGCAGGTTTTGCTTCCGTGCTGATAGGATAAAGATGGCCCAAGTAATACATTTCAGATTCCCATAATACAAAAACACTGCTTACCACTGTTTAAGACTGTTTGATTTCACTGTTCTAATTCAGTTATCAGGAACCAGGAATAAACATGAATACAAAGTTTTCTGTAGGAAGCAGAGGGAGGGATCTGTGGAATAAACCCCTGAGGTGAAATTTGTCATTTAAAGGCATCTTCAGTTATAGATCATATTTCCATAAAACCTCTCTGCCTGTTGCTCTCTGTCTCTGTCTGTCTCTATTCTCTGTCTCTCAGTCTCTCTCTGTCTCTGTGCCTCCATCTCTGTGCCTCTCTGTCTCTCTCTCTCTCTGTTTCTCTCTGTCTCTGTCTCTGTCTCTCTCTCTCTTTCTCTCTCTCTCTCTCTGTGTGTGTGTGTGTGTGTGTGTGTGTGTGTGTGTGTATGCTTGTGCCTGTGCCTATGTCCATGCACACAGATGCCAGAGGCCACCTTCAGTTGTCCTTCCTCAGGGAATGTCCCCTTTATTTTCTGAGATGTTGTTCTCACTGAACCTGGAGCTGGGTAATTAGGCCAGGTGGCTGGCCAGGAAGGCACAGATGAGCCTGCCTCTTCAGCATTGAAATTACAGGTGCACTCTGTCGTGCCCAGTGTTTCCCATTTGTGTTCTGGGGGGTAAAGTCTGGTCTTCATACCTGCACTATAGCCATTGACAGCCATCTCCTCAGATCTGAGTGTAGTGTGAATGGGAAAATATGAGGATTTCTATGACAGACTAGGAAGGCTCTCTGCTGATCAAGAGAAGGATCCGAAAAGGTGTTTTCTCACTAAGCTGTCCACAGCCTTTTTTTTTTTTTTTTTTTTTTTTGGATTCTTCTTTGTCTTCCACAGACTGCACTGTTTACTCTGAGTCTCATTTTAAAGGTTGGGTTCCTACTCCAATTTTTCTTATTGTCAAATTGCCTTCTGAGGCTCCATAAGCTAACACATGGTACTGGTTCTGGTGTCTGCTCCATTCTTGGACACACTTCCCAAAAACTGCCTGTTCTCTGTTGTTCTTACATCCCCCCACCCCAGCTGCCCTCATATATTAGCCAATGCCTCTTAACATTTCTTCCGTGCTCCACAGATGGAGTAGAACTTCTGTATTAGTAGACTCTGACAGTCTTTATGGTTGGGGAATGGTGCACATTTATGGAAGAAATGGGTTGAGGGGTCTGGAGGAGGTTCTAGAGCACCAGAAAGCAGCTCAGTACTGGAGATAATGAGGAGAAGGTGACTTTGAAGATAAAATGGGTAACTTAGTATATATAATTAGGCTGCCTTCCTCCCTTCCTCTCTCTGTCTCTCCCTCCCTTCCTTTCTTCTTTTCTTTTTGAAACAGGGTCATGTGAAATCTGGGCTGGCCTTGAACTAATTTATGGCAGAGGATGGCCTCGAACCTCTGATTTTCCTGCCTCTATTTCTCAAGTTCTGCGACTATTGGTTTGGACCAGCACACCTGGCTTAATTAGGCATTTTCAGTTTCAGAATCTCTCGGGATAGATGTGGCTGGAACTGAAGCCATGCCCATGGAGCAGATGAGAGACTGTTTTTGGCCCTGTAAGAACTTTATGGCTTCCTAATCACATATCTCTTCCCTCCTTCCCTCCTCCCTGCTCTCTCCTCCCTCCCATCTTCCCTCTTTCCCTCCCTCCCTCACTTTTCCCTCTATCTATCACTCTTTCCTTCCTTCCTTCCTTCCTTCCTTCCTTCCTTCCTTCCTTCCTTCCTCCCTTCCTTCCTTCCCCTTTGCTTTCTTTCTGTCCCACCCTACTATGAACCTGAACTGACAGTCATCTGAATGCCCATCCCAGATCTCAGAGAGCAACTTTGACTGGTTATTTACCATTGGCTCTTGGACTTTGTGATGGTTTGAATGAGAATGGTTGCCATAGGCCTCATGAGCTCACATCTTTGAGTGCTTAGACCCCAGTTGGTTGAGCTATTTGGAGAGACTGGGAGTGATTGGGAATGGTGTGGGCTTTCTTTCTTTCTTTTTTGTTTTTGTTTTTGTTTTTGTTTTTTTTTTTTGCTTGTTTTTTGTTTTTCGAGACAGGGTTTCTCTGCATAGCCCTGGCTGTCTCGGAACTCACTTTGTAGACCAGGCTGGCCTTGAACTCAGAAATCCACCTGCCTTTGCCTCCCGAGTGCTGGGATTAAAGACATGTGCCACCACGCCCCTGCTTGGTGTGGGCTTTCTAAAGCTCAAAGCCCACCCACAGTGATACACTTCCTCCAACAGAGAAACCCTGTCTTGGGAAAAAAAATCAAAACAAAAACAAAACGAAAAAAGAAAGAAAAAAAAAGATAGTTGGAATAAATAGCTGAGTGGCATTCTAGATCAGGGAAGGGGGATTTTTAGATCATGCTAAGTATGGGGTTGTTTAAAATAAATTCTAGGCATAGAAAAAGAAACTCATTTAGAAGAAAGAGTCCCCCAATCTGTCTGTCTGTCTGTCTGTCTCTCTTTCTCTGTGTCTCTGTCTCAATCCCATTTCTGTCAAGGTCTCATATAGCCCAGGTTGTTCTTGAACTCACTATGTAGCCAAGGATGACCTTGAATTCCTCATCTTTCTATCTCTCCCTCTTGAATACTGGAATTACAAGCATATGCCACCATGCCCAGCCTAACCCACTCTTTTCCTGAAATACATGGATTATTTCATCCACAGTAAATCCTTTTCCCTGAGTTCCTAAGAGTGTGTCTTCTTAGTAATAGTCTTCCCTGTGATGCTGCTAGCAGGATGTTTTCTCCTCCGTACCCCGAGGAATTGTGCTGCATTCTCTATGGGAGTTGGGATGGAACTCAGGAGGTGTTCCTCCTGGTTGACCACTTCCCTAGGAAGTAGACAATCCTAGGGTCTGGTATCTGTTGGCTATTCTCTAGAGTGTGGCTGGCCTTCCACTGACTATCTAGACTTGACAAAAAGTTCTGTCATTATAAAGAGCAACAGTCTCCCCAGCCCATCATGCTAAATACAGGGACTTCACTAATATAAACCTTCAGTCTTTATACAAGAGTACAGCCTGAATTAAGAGAGAGAGAGAGAGACAGAGACAGAGACAGAGAGACACAGAGACACAGAGAGATAGAGAGGGGAAAGAGAAAACACTTCAAATCTGAATAATACACACTTTTTGTCTCTTAAGAATTTTGGTAGAGGAAAGAAAAATATTCATTAAAACTGTGTTTATTCTGTGTACAGAAACCAAATTTTCCATTGAACAAAACAGTTTTGGCACCATGTTGCTTGCAGAATCTGACTCTTCCACTTGTTTAGGAGCAGGCAAGCTTTCCTGAGCTCTCTATAGAGACATATATGAAGCAGATCCTCAAGAGCTGCTCTTTGGTGAGGAACTGGGTGAGGGAGGGGATGTTAGATGATGCTCTTCCCCTAAATGAAACCACAGTGTCGTGAGTTGGGAGACCCTCAGCCAGCAAAGTGTGTATCATGCAATCATAAAAACCTGACTTCAGTTCCCAGAAACAACATCGGGGAAAAAAAAGCCAAGTCCAGGTAACATGAAGATGGAGACAAATAGATCCCTAGTGTTTGGTG
Source organism: Mus caroli (assembly GCF_978045245.1). NCBI lineage: Eukaryota > Metazoa > Chordata > Mammalia > Rodentia > Muridae > Mus > Mus caroli. The sequence goes on along the minus strand of NW_028227265.1, from coordinate 1,550,076 downwards.
CCCTTCTGGTCTAGCCAAATTGATGAGCTCCAGGACAATGAAAAGTTTTATCTTAAGAAACAAGGTAGATCATAAGATTGGATTTGGCCTGGTCTTCACATGCATACCTCCTCTTACCCACACACATGGAATGTTGAATTCCCATCTGAGTGGGTAGCTTCTATTTCTAAACCAAGTGAGACATGGCTTTCCATGGTCACCTGTGTGATAATTTTCTGGACTCCTAGAGATGACAGGTATGCAGTCTGGATTTCCAAGGGAAAGCGAGATGGAGTTAATGCTCTGAGGAACTGTGTTTGCATAATTTTATTTTTCTATTTTGCATTTTTAAAATTCAGTACAACTGTCATTAAAAAAAAGCCTATTTTTGTCTTATAGGAAGCCAATTAAATTTTCAGCTATAGACCAATTCAATAAAAATGAGTTTGGAAAATATAACCAGCATAAAAAAGGAGCTGTTAAGTGTGCATTCAGTTTTTTAATTTTTTTTTATTTTTAAAAAGTTACACATTTTTTCATTCTCTGCTGAGAGAGATGATTGGGATGGGATATTCTTGGCATTTGTTCATTTAAAGATAAGGATAACTCCCTTCATGCAGCCCTGAGAACAGGATGCAATGAGGATTTCATCAAAGGCTGTGTAATTCGGTAAACATGTTCTCCGAGTTATAGAAATTCTTACCCACCCTCACATAATTGTGCGCGCGCCCTCCGTGCAGGAGCCTCCTAATTTGTGTTGGATGAATGATGTCTTTTTCTAATTATGCAGATGCTTCCATTTTCACTGAGAAGTATAAGACAATGTCTAATTGAGCTTCCCTTTTTATTGTTGTTTTTGTTTTTGGACAGAGCTAGAATTAGCCTTGGAATTTGGTTTCCCGGTTGATTCCCACTCTAATTAAAACCTAACCGGATTGATCCAGCTTGTGGTTTTTCATAGGAAACAGAAGGCCCTCCACAGTTCATACCAAGTGCAATCCTCCAACTTCTTCCTCTGTCTTACCTGCTGTCTGCTGGCCCCCACATACACTTCACCGGGATCATGTCTGCAAGTAAAGGCTCCTCTTCATGTGGACATATCCCTACTCCCCACCTCTCAGAACTTCTTTGTAAAAATGTATATTCTAATGAAGTTGTGAAACAAGAGCTTATGGAATCAGAACACTGATGCCTACAGCTTTCATTACTTCAGTAGTTACACCAGAGAGAAAGATCACTCCCAGTGTGCAGCCAGGCTGAGATGGCTATTCTTCATTTTGCCATCATCTTTGAAGACCTGGAAACTTCTTTTTGTCCTCACAATGACATTGGCTGGGCAAATGCATACAGATGGCAATGTCCTCTGCTAGGTAGAGCTGTTCTCTATACCCTCACATTAAAGAGGCAGAAGGGACCAGCAGCTTCCTGCCGCATAGAACGTGGGAAGAAGAGAAAGCACACAAAGTTCTAGTAATGCCCCTGCTGCAGAGAATGTGGAAGTTCATGCAGAAGGAAAAAGTCAGGCTGATGGAATCCCATCTGTACAAATTAAGATCTCTTTTGTGAGTAAAGAAGTTTTGGTATAACTTGTGATCTTGGCTTTACACTTTTAATTTCGGGAAACAAGCAAACCTCTTTGTATCTCAACTAAAACTGTGTTTAAAAGCTGCCATGAAAGCCCTCGTACTTGAGGAAGAAAGAAGATACAGTTCTTAGAGGACCCTGGTTAGAGTCTCCCCCAGCATTCTGTGTTCAATAGACCTGTCCATCCTGTGTTTTGGCAACCAACCAAAGACCAGATGCAAAGTAAAGATGCTAGGAAGAGGGACTAGCCACTGAGGAAACAATTCCATCAGATTGGCCTGTGGGCTTGTCAGCAGGCATTTTCTTGATTAGTGACCGATGTGGAAGGGTCAACTCAACTGTGGGTGGTGCCACGTGCATGCAGGTGGTCCTGGAGTGTATAAGAAAACAGGGTGAGCAAGCATAAGAAGCAAGCTTGTGAGCAGCACTCCTCCATAGTCTGTGCTTCAGCTCCTGCCTCCAGGTTCCTGTTTAAGTTCCTGTCCTGACTACTTTCAGTAATGAACTGTGATACATAGCTGTACCATGAAATAAACCCTTTCCTCTCCTAGTTGGCTTTGGTCAGCAATAGATACCAAACTAGGACGTGTCCTCTAGTCCAGATAGCATCAATTTCTTACCTTAGAACCCAGCTATTTCTCTTTGAGTTTTCCCATCCCTCAATTGTGTGTCAAATTTACCTTTCACTAAGAAACCATGAAGTTCTTGCCTTGTTTTCTTAAGATTGGTTGAGAGTTTTGGAGCAAAGGCTGCACTTTTATAACTATGTAACACTGTTTCCACAGCATCTTTGAATAATGTGTATGCTACATTGTTTTGTTTTAATATGTGGGAACTTAAGGTCTCTAGAATGGTCTAATTGCTTCTTGCAAAAGTCTAATGAATGCTTGGCTTCCTTTGTTGTCCAAGGTTGTCCATCATCATTAGGTAATGCAAATGAACTTCAACAGAGATATGACCAGACACCTGCGGAGGGAGGGAGTGGCATTAATGTAGGGAGCACTTACACCAGCTGACTGTGGGATATTTACTGCATTTATTTGTTAGTATGTGTAGGCTTGCCTTGCTGGAGACAGGCAAGTAGAAAAATCTTCTCTAGAAATATGGAAAAAGCCTTGTGTGGATGTCTTGGAGATAAACTCTTCCTAGGGCTTGTGTAGATATTTTTTTTGGCTATTTTTCAAGACTGCATTGAGCTAAGTCAATAACCACACAATGATCTCTTATTAATTATCCTACTTTGAACGGAAGTTAGAATTGACTCCATTGAATGGCCTGACAGCAGCATGAAGGCACTCAAATATTTGGAACTTACCTTAGCACAAATTATAGATGCTGATTGTAATAGTCCTCTGTAGAAAACTATTTAGACATGTTAAGAGCTGTGTTTCAGGAGAGGCAGTGCAAGGGAGTGTGTCCACATGCGTATGGGTGGGCTTACCTGTGTGGTGTACGTGGAGTCTAGAAGTTGATGTGGAGAGGTCATCCTCAGATGCCTCTCCACATCACCATCATTATAATCATCATCATTACCATCCTCCTCCTCCTCCTCACCACAACCACCACCTCCATCATTATTCCAAATACAGGATCTCTCATTGGATCTGGAACCCACTGTTTCAACTAGATTGTGAGGCCAGTGAAACCCCTGGTACCCTCCTTCAGTCTCTGTGTATCAGTACTAGACTTACAAAGGTGTACCAATACATTTGTGTTTTTTTGTTCTTTGGCTTTGGGATAGTTGAAGTCAAGTCCTTGTACTTGCACAGCAAGCATTTTACCTACTGAGCTAGCTCCCTAGTACCCATGCCTGTTTTTTTTTTTTGTTTTGTTTTGTTTTGTTTTGTTTTGTTTTTTTTTTTTTTGTACAGTTGCTGGAGATCAGACTCTGGTACACCTGCTTATAAAGCAAGTACTTTACCGATTGAGCAAACTCCCCAGTCAATATAAAAAGAGATTAAAAAAAAAAAAACCAACAACAACAAATGTCAGTGGAATCTTGTTTTAAAGTACTTAATGAACATCTCTTTGTTAAAAAAAAAATCTAGTTCTATGGTCCATAACAATTTGCTTGAGTGTAAACTTGGATTTCTAAGTATCAATTTTACCTTGAAGTGACACACAGTTGTACTTGAAGATAAATAACTATTTGGCTACAGACAGCAGCATTAAGTAATTTTAGAAAATGAATTACCATAGTGACCTTGTGGAGCCCTGGTATGATGGCCTGCCAAGATGGGGCTATGGCCAACTTCCTGTCTCATTTATGTAATTTAGATTCCACCTATTTTTCTGATTTATGGTCGGCTTGCTTTAATAAAACAGATTGTTCAAGTTACATTTAATGGAACGTTCATTCCTCCTACTCTTCCTGTAAGTGCGGAGAACTCCAGAAATCTTGCTAGAGGGTGGGAAGTTCAAGGGCGCAGGTTCTTGAGCATGTACTCAGGCCCTAGAGTGGAAAGGCTAAATATGTCAACAGGGACCTATAGAGCAGAAGGGTGGGGTACAAGTCTACAGGGTACTTATTTTGTCCTGAGAACTGTGCACTGAAAAAACTTCAACCCATAGCATTTACCTCTGCTGCTTCAGGGCCTGCGCTGAAGAAGAGCATCACTGTGAATCCATGTTCGGTAGCCAATCTGCTTACTTCAGGGCACCCAGGAAAAAAAGAGAGAGAGAGAGAGAGAGAGAGAGAGAGAGAGAGAGAGAGAGAGAGAGAGAGAGAGAGAGAGAGAGAGTCAGGCAAGAGCTAGAGCCTCGATGCCCCTTAAAGTCATGCTCCCTGTATCGGCTCATCTTCATCATCAACCTGATGGGATTCAGAATCACTGTGGAAACACTTCTGTGGTGCATCTTTGAGAGCATTTGCAGACAGGTTTAATGGGAGGGGAAGACCCATCCTGAAAGTGGGTGGTGCCATCACATAAAACACAGGTCCTGAACTGAAGAACGGAGAAAGCTACTCTCTCTCTCTCTCTCTCTCTCTCTCTCTCTCTCTCTCTCTCGCTCGCTCGCTCGCTCTCTCTCGCTCTCTCTCGCTCTCTCTCTCTTCCTGACTCCGATGTTTCACATTCCTGACACCATGCCTTTCCCATCACGAGAGACCACGCCCTCAACCTGTGGACCACAATAAATCCACCCTCAGGAGGTATTCACTGTTCTCGGGTATCTTGTCACAATAATGAGAAAAGTAACCAAGTCATGCCCTGTGACTTACTTCCTACAGCTAGGTGCTATTTCCTATAGTTTCCAGAACCTCGATAATGTCACCAGCTGGGGCTGACCTTTCAGTGAACTGTCGAGATTCAAAAGTTACCAATGACCAATGCCATCTGAGAGATGGAAACCTACCCAACCCAGCTCTGACCTAGAGCCTTCCCTGATCTCTGCTTGAAGGACCCATCCTCACGGGAGGGTCAGTGGAAGTGGAGTACCATGAGGGTGCACAGGCATGCAAACTTGCTCCGTTCCCAGAGAGACAGGTATGAGCAAATATCTCAGGGGAATAAGACACTCTGTTATAATTTGCCAAGCCCTGAGTTTCGTTGGCACCTCCCCTCAGCATTTCCTCCTGCCTGCCATAGATTAGAGTTGTCTTCATATAGTAGCGTGTCTACTCCTCTTCCCGCTGGTGCCGATGCCCTCACAGAGGTAGGCCTTGCCTGACCTCTCCTGCTCTCACAGGGCAGGGGCCTGACCTTGTTCATCAGTATTTCTTGGGTTTTGAAATGGCGTTTCATCTGGCACCAACTTGATATAATCAACGAAGTTTCCCTGGCCTCGTCACTTCCCTTCAGCTTTCTTTTCTTTCTCTCTTCCCTTTTATTTTTGAACGAGGGTCATGCTGCATAGCAGGGGCTTGCTTCGAACATTCCATGTAGCCTAGGTAGGTCTTAAACCAGCAATTCTGAGTGCTTGCCTTTTGAGTGCTAGGATTATAAGAAAGTACCACCATTGTTGGCTTTCTTCAGTTTTTTTCTTTTAATTGCTTAGAATTGATACAGAAGAAAATGTGATATATGTGCACAGAGGATTTCTTTCAACCATAAAGAATGTATTTATAGAATTTGAGGGAATTCCATAAATGGGTTCAATTAAAGGCAATCCTTTAATTTAATTTAGTGAATTAAGCCAGTTTTCAGGAAGACAAACATCATATGATTTTTCTCATTTGTGCTTCATAGACCTTGAATAGTCATATAAAATCATATATATACATAACACACATATAGTAATTATATGTATGTGTATTTATATAGTAATTATATGTATATATTTATATATGATATACATATAGTAATTATATGTATGGTATATATTAATTATTTGTATGTCAGGAAAGCAGAAGGAACTAACTGGGGAGGAGAGGTAAACCCAGAGTAGATTGGGCAATATGCTCTACATATAATGTGTACCTATAAGAAACTTTAGAAAATTTAAAAAAATAGTTTGAAATGTGAAATAGAATATATTTGTTATAATTAAATTTCCAAAAAGTTCATGAATCAAGAACATGAGTAGAGTTAATTTTTCTCAGGAAACTCTTGCTTCAAGCATGCAGTAAGTGAGGCCTGGCAGGAGAGCTCTTTAACCCCACCTCCTCCCTGCCCCCACTCCACCCCCATCACTGCTACTGTTCTCCATTGAGTTGCAGTGACTACACAGGACAGTTCTCCAGACATGATGGCTGAGCTACCAAATGAGCACAGATGTAACCTGTGCTGGACAGTGTGACAGGTGTGAGGACACAGGTGTGAGGACACAGGTGTCAGGGCCCAGATGCCAGGACACAGGTATGAGGACACAGGTGACAGGACACAGGTATCAGGACACAGGTGCCAGAACATAAGTGTCAGGGTAGTGTCCTAGGGGCATTCAGATAACCATCAGAGCACACATTGCTGCACCATACCCAGTGTCCTATGTTATACAGAAATGCTCTCTTCTGCAAAGGTTCTGTTCATTCTTGCCACCTAGCAAGGGTGTAGAGGCACATGCTTATTTTCTTCAGTCTATTTGTCTAAACTTTCAGCTCATTTTCTTTAAATACAAATTTTTCGACACTATCATTTCCAGATGTCTTTATCATAGACTTCAGGAAGGAGAAGAGACCAGCACATCTATGCACCTGTGTGAATGAAGTACTCAGCTAGAACAGGTATGAGGAAACCCATCATTTTTTGAAATTGTAAATTAGTTGGTTTCGTTGCTGTTCTTTTTTTTAAAGACCGAGGCCCACTATACCATCCTGGCTGGTATGGAACTCTTTGTCCTCCTGGATTGCCCCTCTGAATACTGAGAAGACAGGCATACCCAACCACACTCAGCTCCATCAGTGTATTTTTAAGTTGCAGCAGAAGTTGTGACTATGGGGGTAGTAAGTGCTGGAGGAGAAACTCGGGGAGTAAGAGAAGATGATTCACAAGGAAGAATCTACAGCAGACAGAAGACTGTTTCCAATGACAGGGAAGGGTTAATACAGGTGAATCTTCAGGCTGAGAAATTAGGAATAGGAAGATCCTGGAATGAGGAAGGAACCCTGGACTCAGCTCCAGTCTGTAACTGACTAGGCCACCATCGTCTCCAGCAATGCTGAGCAACCTAGCAGGCAATCAGAGGATTTGATATCTGGGCTGTTCAAGTGTTACCATCTCTAAGGCCAAGAGGAATGAGCTCAAAGGGACCAGAAAGCTGAAAAGACAGAGAAAGAGGGGGACCCACTATCCGGTGAGAGGACAGCACAGCTGAGCAGGCTATAGCAGCCAGTGGAGATAAGCTTAAAGAATAGGTTATGGGAATAAAGAGTGTAGGAGAATGATGATAATAGGGTTTTGATTAATTCTTTGAGAATCTCATACAGTATATTTTTATAATATTCACCCCAATCTCTTCCCTAACCCCTTTCAAATTTGCTCATCTTTCCTTCCCCAATTCTTAACATCATGCATTCTCCTTCCTTCCTTCCTTCCTTCCTTCCTTCCTTCCTTCCTTCCTTCCTTCCTTCCTTCCTTCCTTCCTATCTTACCTTTCTTTCATCTCTTCCTCCCTCCCTCCTTCCTTCCCTCTTCCATATCCTCTTCCTCCTATTATCTATCCATTACAATTTGAGCCGCCCATATAATCTTCCATATAGGGCCATCAACTAAAAAGTGATTGGCCTACCAGGAGTTATCTCATTACAAAAAACATGACTTCCCTCACCAAAGCTATCAAGAAATGTTTATAGCTTCCCAGTTATGGGTTGGGCTCATGTACCCCTTCCCATTTGATGCTAGAGTGTGACTGGCTTGATCTTGTGCAGTTAACCACAGCTGCTATGAGTTCATGAGTGTAGTCCAGTTACATTTGACCTCAAGCTCCTATCAGCTTTCTGTCTTCTATCCTGTGTTGGTCCCTCAGCTTTGGGGAGGGACATCTTATAGATGTCCCATTTTTGGCTGAGCACTCTGCCAATGCTTAGCCTGTGCACGTTAACCAGCTGTGCATCTCTGTATTAACCACACCCACCACACAAAGAAACGTCTCTGATGAGGTTTGAGAAGTATCAATTCAGAGGGTGGTTTGGTACTATGTCCATTTATCAGAATAAGGGCAGCAGGTTCACCCTGAGGCCTGTCAGTTCACCAACCATGTGTTATTGGCTAGATTTACAATCCAGGCATGTGTTTCCTTCTGTTGAGCAGACCTTGAATCCAATCAAAAAGAGTACCCCACCCCCACAGATAACATTGATGTGACTATTATATCCACGGATATTATCTTTATATGTCAGTCATTATTGTAGTTCATGAGGTTCACATCTTGGGAAGACTGTTGGTGACTCCCCCCACCCCACCCCCAGCAGCATGTGTAGCACCTTCTAGTGCTAAGAGAGCTAGGCAGCATGGAGGGAGGTTCTTGTTCAGCACCAACTTGATTTCCACATGTTCTGTGACCCAAGTGTGTGGAGTCTTCGGTAATAGGATCTCACCATCAACTTCACTGAGAAATGAAAAGCAAAGGAAATAGTCTGTACTGTTTGGATGTCTCTAGGACACTTCTGATCAATAACTTGAGGGGAGAGTAGGTCTCCCACACCTGGCCCTGGGATTTTTGTTTGGCAAGCTATGGCTTCATGAAAGAGTATAAACCTGTGTAGTGAAAGTCCAATTAATCTCTTTCATATGAAGAAGTAGTTATAGGAAGCTTATAAAATAATAGATTTCCATATTGATTTCTCATCCTTAGTGTTTGTTATCTCTCCCACAAACCCCTCCTCTGCCTTAGCCCTCTACTCCTTCCCTGCTTAAACCCCTTCCTTTCTCCTTTTTCCCTTTAGGGACATTCAATTTTAATACTTGAAAGGCAGGAGACACAGAAGCATGGAGGACCATCAGAGTTACAGAAGTCAGAGGTCCACAGACCAGGGCACTGCTGCTGGCAGGGAGGAGAGGGTGGGGGGAGGAAGTGGGTGTAGAAATGTCCCACAAATGCATGAGCATACCTGGAAAGTCAGCAGAGAGCAGACAGCAGACAAAGGACGGAGCAGCAACATTGCTCTTGCCATCTGTACATTCATTGAGAACATTCTTGTTTCTCGGTTTATGAGAACAGTTCTTGTGATGGCTAGGCCTATCCATGGCTGGAATGGCATTTAGACACACTCTGCCGCTTTTTAAATTGTTTCCAGTTTTTTTCACTATTAAATATAATTATTTCCCATTTGTATTTGCATGAATATTTGCAAACAAAAGCAAATAAAACAATTGCTTTAAAAAAAAAAACTCTATCCACTGACCAAAATCATGCAAATCACTCTGTGACTGGCTTTATTAATTACTTTTCTCACTGCTGTGATGAAATTTCACAAAATACTAGGCTTAGCAGGAGAGTGTGAGGCAGCTGGTCACATTGCATCCAGTCAGGAGGTAGGAAGAAATGAATACTGGTGTCCTGCTCATTCTCTTTTATACTCTGTCTAGGACCACAGCCCATGGTGTGATGATGCTCACATTCAGGAGAGATCTAGAAACATTCTCATGGTGGTAGCCAGAGATTCATCTCCAAGGTGATTAAATCTAAATCTAAATCTAAATCTAAATCTAAATCTAAATCTAAATCTAAATCTAAATCTAAATCTAAATCTAAATCTAATCTTCATTGACAGAAAGGATTAACCATCACACTGAGTGGACTGGTTTAATTTCATACACTAGAATGAGTCCTTTACCCTACTTATATCCCGGAATGTCTATCCTTAAAGAGGAGGTGGTACAAAACAGGAGAGAACAACATGCTTCCTCCATACCATGTGAGGCAGTTTATGTCCTGATTCCCAACTTGAGAAGAAGGCTTCCTGGTAGGGAGCTAGGATCTGTCAGGTGTGTCCAGTGAGGGCATGAGAACTTCAGGCTCTGGGTGGGTGATAGCTTCTAGGAGCAACATATTATCTGAAGGATAAGTATGATGAGCAAATATTCGAGGTAATTATTGGGAGATGTGGAAATGATTATGATATTTCTGAGGAACACATGTGGGCCTGGAACTCCCAGCCAATCAACAGGAACCTGGGCTTTTGGACGGCAAGCAGAAGAGTGGAAGGAGAAGGATGGACTTACGTGCACAGATAAACTGCTCTCTGATCAGCAGGAATATTTACAGCTGGAGTCAGAGAACAGGGTTGTTGTGAATTCACATTAGAGGAAAATCAAGAGAGGAAGGGTTCTCAGAAGTCAGCGCACGGTGGGCATAAAATGCCAATTTGTAAGCTAGGACCTACCTTCTGAGTGCATGCTATATGCCATGTATGTTAATAAGCCACATTATCCTCACAATGGCTATACAGGAGGAACATTTCCATCAATTAAGACTTGACTTGGCTGCCTATGAGAGAAAGCTCAAACCAATGCTGACTTAACTCCTAGTATTTATTGTATCAATATCAAAGGGCATGTTAGTCTCAAGGCAATATAATTTTCCTTGGTGTCAACAAGGTTCTAGGCACTTGCTTTGCTTCTTCGGCATATCTAGACTTTGACTTCACTGTTAGACCCTGCAATGACTGCTGGAGTCCCAGCTATTATATTTAGTTTCTGAAAACTAGAACGGGACAGGGATACAAAGATATCTTATGACCTCCTCTGCTTAAAGGAAACCTTTCTAGTAGTCCCATAAACATTTCTCTCCCAACCATGATTAAATTCTAACATATTAGTTCACATCTATTTGTAAGGGAGACTGGATGCATCCTAAAGTGAATAGAAACAGTTCTGAGTGTCTGGGGTTATGGGTAATTCAGTAAAATGCATGCTGTGCAATCAGGAAGCCCTGAATCTGGATGCCCAGGAGGCACATAAAGGCTGCCCATGATTGCATGTCTCTGTGACTAGCACTGTGGAAGGAGGGTATTGTGAAAGGAGACCCATAGAACTTGTGGGTCAGTTAGTTTTAGCCAGTCAGGAAGGGCTGGATTTCTTAAGCAAACCCACTCCCACCCTCAATATTTTATTGATTCTTTGTGAGCTTCACATCGTGCAACCCAGTCCTACTCATCTCCCTGTCCCCTGTATCTGTCCTCTGCCCTTGCAAATCCCGGAAAATAAAAGCACACAAGCAAACAAAAATAAATGAAATAAAACAGGGCATAGAAAACCTCCAATGGTGGAAGCTGTAGTGTGTCACAGTGTGTCTGACAGTATACCCCTCTGTTCACACATCTTCATTTGCAAATGTTCATGGCAGTGAGTTCATTGGTCTGGCTCGAGGTCTCTGTGACACCATCACAGGGTCACAGGGATCCTCACAGGAACTTCTCCTGGATATCCTGTTGCTGTCTTGTGTCATGGAGATCCTGCAGCTTTGGATTGGCAGAACTGACCCTTTCATGTGCCCCAAGAGTTCACAAATGATGTAGATTTTGGGGTGAGCCATCTCAAAGCTCAGAATCTGGACCTGGGTGGTAGCTCAGCTGGTTAGCCTGCTAACTCACCCTTACTTGCACCACCAGGGTGAGCTCTCTAGCACTGCTCCCATAGACAGGAGGTGGGGCTAGCTCTCCAGGCTCTCATGCTCTTGGGGCGGGACTTACCCACCCCCACACCTCCACAGCCAGCTCCACTGTGCAATCCAGGCAAGGCACAGGGCCCACTCTCCTAAGTGCAGGTTTAGGCCAGCTCTCCTGCTCTCACCCACTCAGGGCTGGCTCACCCACACAGCCATTAAGGCCAGCTCCACCATGTCACCCAGGCTAGTGTGACAGCTAGTGAGAGTCAGGGATAGCTCTTCCACTCTCAGAACCCTGTGGTCAGCTCTCTTGACTGCCCCAGGTAACAAGGAAGAAGGCATCACCTCAGTGCCCATGCCACCTTATGGCTGAGGAGTGGCAGGGCCAGCTTACCCTCACCCCCGTCACCAGAGCCAGCTCCACTGTGCTGCCCTGATGAGGCTCAGGGCCCACTGCAGCTGATGAGATGTGAGGTCAGCTCTCCAGAGAGCCACAGTCAGTGGGGGGTGAGGCCAGCTCTGCACAGCCTCTGGACATCCACATGGTCCCTGGCCGGCTGCCCAGACTAGGGACATCCTCATGTTCTCCGGTGTAATAGACACTGACCCCTGCTGCTACATAGCCATGGACCCAGACATGGCTCTCAGCAGCAACACAACAACTCAGTCTCAAAAGATAAGGTGGAGACAGACAAAAGACTTCTGATGCCCACCTTTGCCCTCCACTCACTTGAAAGAATACACACACATACTATACACACACACACACACACAGACTCTCTCTCTCTCTCTCTCTCTCACACACACACACACTCTATACACACTACACATATTCATGCATGCACACACATTTTTAAGGCATTGATAGTAAAGGAGAATGAATACACTTTTGCTGAGTCAGCAAAATTCTCAGTCTTACTTGTCCCACCTTCGGTTTCAGATGTGTGGGCATCTGGGCTCTTCATGTTAACCAGATCAGGTTTCCAAGACTATGCTTTGAATCTGAGAGACCATCCCTGCTTCTCTCACAAAGTAGGTGAAGCCCTACTCTGTGCTGCAATGACTTCAAATCTTTGAAGCCATCTTGATTTTCAGCTTTGGAGAGCCATTCTGTTTCTAGGATCTCACATGTAGACATAACTGGGTTAGTTGTGAATGTTCATACCTTGGGATATTCACAGAAACCTTATGGGAAAACACAAAAACAACCAAAATGCCCCTGAAAGAAAGTAATTAAATTACTAAATCCTGAAACATTCATATAACCCAACACTGTGGCTACTAGAAACGTGTTCTTTGAGAATACTCACAGGCAAGTGTGGAAAAGATGGTACATTATATCAAAAAGACTGAAAGTAGTCATCACTGTAATGCCAATTGTATGGATAGGAAGCTAGCAGCACAGAGAGACTTGGGGTGTCCCCTTCAGAAGGATGGGATGGTTCTTCCCGTCACTCATGCTACTCTGAATTTAACATATTTGTGTGACCAGTAGGTTTTGCTCTTGTAGTTAAGAAAAGCTTACCAGCATCAATTGGAAATATGATTTCTTCCCAAAGATAGACATTCTTAAAATGCCTGGACTACTTGTTCAGCACGGTCAACTGTGACTAGCAGTTACAGCAGCATGACTTCATAAATATTTACAGAGTGCTAGTCAGATACAAGCAACCATGATTCTAAAACTTGGAGGCATGGCTATTGATAAGCAAGTCAAGAACCTCAGTAGGGTTCTTGTCGAAGAATGGTGCTCTCTGGGGATGGTGCTCATGGGAAAAGGCTGTGGCCCATGTGACAACCCAGAGCCAAGGACATCTTCAAGACTGTGAAACACTCCATGAGGAGCCCCTCGCTCAGGCCTCAGGACAATAGCAGACATCCAAGAACTCACGATAGACCAAGCTTGATGCAAACCACATTTGAGGCTTTATTCGGGGAAAGCCAGAGCTCTGGGGACGACTCATATCCCACGCAGGGGTAGAGGAGTCGACCTCGAGGGGAAAGAGGACCCAGTTTTTATAGGCCCTCAGGGGGGAAAGGAGAAGGAGGGGAGTAGGGGATTTCCAGATCTAAACAATGTCTATTCTAAAATGATTGATTCCTCAAGAAATGGGTATGGGAGGGAAACAAGGAAAGAGTCTAATGAAGGTGCAGCACTCCGGATTGGCCCTGACTATGGTTGCTGGGGAGATTTCCCGACTCTTTCCCAGCAACCAATATCACAAACACCTGGCAGGGAGGTGCAGCAATGGGCACACACCTGGTCAGAACATTGGCAGACACACAGGTTCAAGGAGCGGCCAGAGCATTGTGCACCTCTATTTTTCTAAATCAGTGAAGCTAGTTCTACTAACAATGAAATCTATTTTGCCAATTTCAGGGCTTCTGTGACCTTTTACATTCTGTCAGAATCTTTCAACTGGTTAGGAGCTCAGTAAAGTATACTCTTGTTTGTGTGGTGAGGGTAGGGGGGTAAGTGGTATCCAGAGGACAACATTTGTTGGCATTCCTCAGGAGCTACCTCTCTCTCTCTCTCTCTCTCTCTCTCTCTCTCTCTCTCTCTCTCTCTCTCTCTCTTCCTTCTTTCTTTCTTCTCCTTCAATTAGCCTAGGTGGGCTAGCTAGCCCAAGCATCTTCCTGACTCTACTTCCCTGTCTCTGGAATTTCTGATATGCATCATCATAACTTATTCTTTATGTAGATTCTTGGGGTGAAACTCAGCCCATTATACTTATATGGCAAGTATTTTACTAACTGAATCAACTCCTCAGCCCATGTACTCTCATTTCCAAAAACAAACATTTTCATCTGCCTCAGTGGCAGAGCAGTTCCTCATGCAGGCTGTTCCTCAGTAGAGCTGGCTACTTGGTCTCTTTATGTAGGGTCTTAGAAATTTAATTGCCCATAGAACCCATTAAATAAGGTTGCCATCTTCATTAAAGAGATGACAATGGTAGGCCACATTCACCTGTGGCACGAAAATCCCAAGAAGTTTCTGAGGTGCTAAAATGTCATTTATACAGCGGTGATCTGATCTGTGTTCAATGTTGGTACCACTGTTAGCCCGGGTTTCGGGAAAAATTATAATCCTGGTTTCTCTTTGGTTGGGACCCATGAGAATGTTGAGCCTCTTGGGTACAAGGTGATAGAACTGGAAAAATGGTATGTATTCTGCTGAGGTTGGGGGAGTCATCAACAACCTTAATCAGCTGTGGAACAGAATAATGACTCGTGTGGCAAGATTTGACCATTGGTATAATAGTGGCATGAATATGACAGAGTTAGCCATTAGCTTCTAAGGCCTACTCCAGAGGATAAAACACATGATTAGTATGAAAATATGCTCAAGAACCTATGTCTGATGAACTACTGAACTTTCAGGCCACATTGCTTCTGTTTATGGCCCAACAGGCTTGCTCTTACATCAGCCTTGCAAAATCCAGCGCCAGCCTGGGAGTGTGTGCTTCCTGGAGGAAGATGCTTAAAGCCACCTCAGAGAAGGCTACATGCCCTTGCTGCTGCTTTAAGTTCCCATTCAGAAACAGGTCTGAGAGTCACATTTTATTAGGGAAGCTTTGCTTCCCAGGCCATCTATGAGGACACCTTAGAGATGGGGGCATTGGTTGGTTTCTCTCTTTCTCTCAAGTTTCTAGATCCAGTCTTCCCTCAGTTTTGGTGTCAGGGCTTCACAAATAGGAAAATTCAAGAATGCTCAAGGCTCTTATATTAAAATGACATGCTATGTTTGGATAACCCATGGGCAACTTTCTGTGGACTTTTTATTTTTAATTTTGTTTTAATTACGGAAGATTAAAACATATTTAACAATTACTCTGTGTGTGTGTGTGTTTCTCCACTGCCTTCTCTTTCTCCTGCTCCTGCTCCCCCTCCCCTCCTCCACCTCCCACCTGTTTCTTTTGCTCTTCCTCCTCCTCGAGCTTCACCCAAGGTCTCTAGTATTCCAAACTGGCCTCAAACTAGTTAAGTAGTCAAGAATTACCTTGAACACCTGATCCTTCCACTCTTCTCTCTGCCCCTCTCTCCCTCCCAGAGCTGGGATTACAGGTGTGAGTCACCACACCTGTTTGTTTATGCAGTACTGGGAATTGAACTGCAGGCTTCCTGTGTGCTAGGCAAGTAATCTAGCCACTAAATCTAGGCCATAGCCCATTACGTATGCATTAAATTTTCTCTAGATTATTTTCAGTGTGTAAATGACTGTCATATAAAAATGTTTAGGGAGCACTGATAAGAAAAAAAGAAAGAGACCAGCCTATCCAGTTCAGTGGTGATAGTTTTTAAAATGTAGTTTAGCTGTAATGGTTCCAATGTGTGGATGAAGAGCCCATAGGGTCATAGGAAAAGCTGTCTGCTTGCTGCTCCTGTCTTTTCCGCTGTTTTGTGTGAAGGGATTTGAAAGTTCCTTTGGCCAGCCCGATACATTCCTGAGTAGATCAGAGAGAAAATATTACAGACAGTGAGGAAAAGGCTGTCTGTCTGTAGAGCCCTGTCCTGAGCCTAAACCTGACTTGACTGGAATACTTGAGGGAAGTGGGGAAATGGCCAAGCCTGTCCTGAATCCTGCCTGGCTGGGGCAATGTGGAGGACAGGAAAATGGCTATTGCCTCCAATGTTAGGGAGGTGAGGGGTTGGCACACATTTCCTTCTTTATATATATAGGATCTGGTTACAGGAAACATGCCACACCTGTCTTTTAAAATTACCTTTACAAATAATTTAGCAAAGTCACGACTCTGTCTGATACCTTTTCTCTAAAAATAAACCAAGCACCCTTCAACCCTTTTCCTTCCTTTCTTTCCTACAGGAAATGAGACCATATGTGTTTTCTTGGCTCAGACTTGGTATCTTAGGTTCCTTTGCAACAGCAGCGCAGCTTCCAGTGTGTCTTAGAGCACAGGCATGGTCCAGGTCCTTACAAGAGGCCAAGGGATGGGGGACAACCAGGTTTGAATTGAGCATAAAAGTGCTCGTGCTCCATGGAGAGGTTCTGAAGTCCGTGCTCACTGATTGCAGCAGGGTTCTTAACCTCAGACATTTTCCAGGGCAGGGTGCCATTCTTACAGGAGGCCCAAGTGCCACCATTGTTGCCAGTCATACAACAATCAAGGAAGTATCTTCGTGGTGCTCCTACAGAGCATTCATCTGTGACCTGTGGAGATTTCACACAGGGCTCTTATGAGGGAACCTGTGGACTATGACAGTGAGTCAAAAATGAAGCTCTGTTCCATTCAAACAGATGAAAGTATTTTATTTTCAAATGTAAAACAGGGTAGGCTACATGGTGAGATCCTGCCTCAACAATGAACAACAACAGAAAAAAAAAAAAATGAATGGAAAACTTTCAAAAGTAAGACTTTGAACTGGTTATGAAGTTTAGCTTGCTTATTATGCACAAGGTCCTGGACATGAGCCATAGCACCCCATAAACAATTGGGTGTGATGGTACACGCCTATAGTCCCAACACTCTGGGGCTTGAGGCAGAAAGACCAGAAGTTCAAGGTCATCCTTGGCTACTATCTTAGTTTGGGTTACTATCGAGATCATGAGACACAATGACTAAAACAATTTAGGAAGGAAAGAGTTTATTTGGCTTACATATCATTGTTTATTACTGAAGGAAATCAGGACAGAAACTCAAGTAGGGCAGGTACTTGGAGGCAAGAGTTGATGCAGAGGTCATGGAAGAGGCTTACTGGCTTGCTCCTCATGGCTTGCTCAGTCTGCTTACTTATAGAACCCAGGAACACCAGCCCTAGGATGACACCACTTACAACATGCTCTGAGTCCTCCTCTATCAACCACTAATTGAGAAAGAGGTTCATTCCATCTTTCAGATAATTCTAGCTTGTGTCAAGTTGACAGGAAACTAGCCAGCACAGCTATGTAGATAATAAGTTTGAGTCTAGCCTGGGATATATGAAACACATACACAAGAACACACACATATTGAATGTATGACATTTTATTAACATATTTTATGGTTAAGGTATGCTGTTTGTGTACTGACATGACATATTGTATATATCCTTGATATTTAACAAGAGGGCAGATTCTGTGGGCTTTGGCTTCTGGTAGATATCAGTTGTACTCTCTTCTACCTCACAGAATTTGAACAGATAAGTTTTGCCTTCATTGGTTCACTTCTGCCCCTCCCCTAGAAGCTGCAGCCTATATGTTCTCAACCCGTCTTTCAGGTGAAGACTTTCGTCTATTTTTTTCTTATATTCTGTCTAGGACTCCAGTCCCTGGGATGATGCTTCCTTCGGTTAGGATAGGTTTTCCCATCTCAGTTAAATAGACCTAGAAACCCTCTCACAGACAAGCATAGAGATCTGTTTCCGGGGTGTTCTAAGCTCCTTTGAGTCGAGTGTCGTGGTTAATTATCATGGGTTTAAAGAAGATCATACTAATTCTTCTCCACCACTGGGTACTTTACAGAAACCTGCACAATCTCTAGATAGATAAAAGTTTTCTGAAGACCTGCATTCCCCAAATATAGAAGTGTCATGAGAATACTTCACTTAGTGAATGTCTTTTTATTTATGCACTAAAGTAGAGAAAAGGCTACATCTGAAGGTCCATGTAGAGACTTGGCTCTACCCAAGTGTTCACTCTGAGGCCGTACCCCACACCTCAGGCTCCAGGAAGGGCAAGTGATCCTCCCAAATTAACTTGGAGCAGATCTTGTCTGGGAATTAGATGGGTCTTCATTTGAACAGCTAAGTGTAGTCTTTTTGATAGCTTGTGCATTTAAAAGTTTATCAGTCCTCTCTAGGGGTTAAATGAACTTTTGATCACCATCATTTTGTATTGTCCTATAGCCAAGTGTCTTGTGATGTGCTTAGAATCAGGAGGGAAGGCAAGGGGAGAGAGGGCTTATGGGAGGAAGTCTTCCAAGCTAATTTTGGTGGAATAGGCAGCACACGGCATTCTGAAGCACCATGTGGCTTGCATCACAGCTCCATGGCTGTTGGCGCTTTTTTCTTTCAGGCTGAATAGCTTGTGCTTGTGTGGGAACGTTTGGCATGGAGCTGTTCCAGCACATTTGTTTGAGGCATTTCAGATATTGTAATTTAATGAGTGAAATAAAAAAATATTTTCTAAGCAACATCTTTGGTTATTGGTGTAGTATATAGATGGATAGATGGATTTGTATTTTGTGGCTTTCTGGGGGTAAAGCAATTTGAGTTCTAAATGACAGGCATGTGCACCGTGGGGAAGTTGTCGGGGAAGACTGGGTTACCCTGAGAATGTCACTCCAGAAGGCTAATGCCTGCCAATTGAGCTCCTTTGTGGTCACAGGTTATAGTTCTGTGGCCCGGTGGTTCTGGGCCATACTGCTCACCTGTGAGGTTCCTCATCAGGAGGTAGTAGAGTGGATATATATATATATATATATATATATATATATGTGTGTGTGTGTATGTGTGTATGTGTATGTGTGTGTATTTCTCCTAAACACAGCCATTCAACCTAGGCTATACTTTGCACTGTGAACCATTGGCTTTCACAGGAGATCTTTAAAAACTATTAGGTAGGTAGGGAAAACCATAGTCAGAACATTTATATGAAAAAAGTCTATTCTCAATTTTTTTAAAAAATGAAAAAAGCTGAAAAACTGTTAGGAAAAGAATAAAATTGTGTTTCATTTAATTATAAAAGAGAAGGCTGAATTTTGGGGAAATGACCAAATATACACAAGGACTTCACTGGAATTATGCCATCACTAGGAAGGATATATTTATCAGTGAAGTGTTCACTAGGTCTATCCCTGCACCAGGAAGATGAAGATGGCATGAATACAGATTTCCAGGGAAAGCAGAGGTCAAGTGGCTTGGTTCTCAGTGAGTCCTGTTGTCCATAGTTTAAGTCAGGCAACCTGCTGGAGACTTCTAGATGTCTTCTGAGTAATGTCATACATTCACATACATGCATGGTAGTAATGTCATGTCTTACACATCCATACATGGTAGTAATGTCGTACATAATAAATACATATGTAGTAGTAATGTTATACATTATAAATACATAATGGAGTAATTTCATACATTATAAATACATGCATGGGTAATAATGTTATACATTATAAATACATACATGGTAGTAATGTCATACATAATAAATACATACATAGTAGTAATGTCATACATTCACATACATGCATGGTAGTAATGTTATACATTATGCATACATGCATGGTAGTAATGTCATACATAATAAATACATACATAGTAGTAATAGCATACATTCACATACATGCATGATAGTAATGTCATAACTTATACATACATACATGATTGCATGGAAGAAAGAGATGGATTGACAGCAGCAGCAGCAGCAGCAATAGGATCACCCAGCTCTACCTTGTCATGAGCAGCTGCAAGGGGAGTTCCTCTAATCTTTGAGGGACCCCAACTCAGGTAAAACTGGGTCTTTGGCTTGAACACAGAAGGTGATTTCAGGAGGAGCCATATCAAGCAGAGCTGGGCTTATTAAAGATATCATAATATAGACAAAGTGAGGGTAAGAGAAAGGTACTCAGAAGATCTCCTGAGAAAGTGGACATGGGTTCCTCTGAGGGAGAACTGCACTGTTGTCTTTGCAGTAGTCAAGTATAGGATTTCTAGTGGATTTTGAAGCTGTTATCTTCAGAGGTTGCTATGACCTAAATGAGGTCACAGGATAGCTCCTGAAGGGAGCCTAACACACAAGGTCAAGAGTCTTGTTTGAGATCCTCAAAAAATGATGAGACCCTACCTAAGTCATATACACTCAGGCCTTAAACCTGGTTTACTGTTATTTTAACATAATATGTCTACATATAAAGGGAACATTATCTTTATGTTAACAACCATTTTGGAAAGTTTTAATTGCATTGAAATTCTTGCTTTTCAGCTGGTGACAGGCTTCAACCAGACCTGCCTAGGGTTTTATTGCTGTGAAGAGACACCATCACCAAGGTAACTCTTATAAGGGCAAACACTTAATTGGGGCTGGCTTACAGTTTCAGAGTTTCGGTCCGTTATCATTATGGTAGGAAGCATGGCAGCCACATAGGCAGACATGGAAGAGTGGAGAGTTCTACATCTTGGTTCAAAGGCAGCAGCGGGAGACGCTTTTCTCTGCACTGGGTGGAGCTTGAGCACAAAGCCCACCTACACAATGACACACTTCCTCCAACAAGGCCACACCTCCTAATAGTGTCACTTCCCATGGGCCAAGCATAAACCACCACAAGACTCTTGGTGAGGGACCCCTTTCTCTTCCATAGTCCCATAATTCTTTTGTCTTTTGAACTTGCCTCAGAACTTTCTATAGAGTTGAGAGCACTAAGAACTGCCCCTCCCCACCATTGGGGAGAGCTCAAGAGAGGCACAAAGACATGACTTAGTCCTGGGCGAGAATGAATCTTTGATCCTAGTAGGGCCAGAAGGGCGCTCACTAAGCAATTTGGAGTTAAGTAAGGCAGGGAAGACTCATTAAAATCATCTTCATTATAGCCTAAGAAGAAAGTAAAAGTAGCAGGGTTTTGTCGTTTTCCAAATTTGCCCAACTCTGAGGCCTACTAGATATGGAGAAGAGAGACGGTAGTGAGGTCTATACTAGTATTGGAAAGGCTGTTCTTTGGGCTTTATATGGGTATCAAGAAGCGTACATGGAGATGTAGAGAAAGTAAATATAATAAAGAAGTCTAGTTTGAGCCAGGTATGGATGTACAGGTCTGTAATCTGAGCACTCAGGAGGCAGAGTTTGGAGAATTTTGAATTCTAGGAGATCTTACTTTATATACTAAAATTCTATTAAAAAACAACAATAGCAACAACAAAACAAAACAAAACAAAAAAACACACCATACCAACAAAATTAACAACAACAACAACAAAAACCAAACCACACATACACACAAACAAACAAACAAGCGAATAAAGAATCCTGTTCCAAATTTTTCACGTTGGTGTTTTTCTCTGTGTATCTGGCTGTCTGGTGATCCCTTATTATATACAACCCTGAGTCAGAGTGCTACAAAATATTCCTTGGGTGGCTTAGAGCTGGAATACTGTAAGACATTTGTGACCACATGTAGCATTTCTTGACAATGCTGGTGAAGGTGACTGGGGGTAGGGGTGGGGGTGGGGGTGGAGGGAAGTAAAACCACTAACATCCGCCTGATGAGTCAGGTGATGGTTGTAGCCAATGTTTTGCTATTTTGTGGGTTCTACTTTCTTCCACTCTTCTCCAACCTTTCTCTTCCACCCTTTCAACCCCTTCCCCCCCCCCCCCCCGACACTAGATAAGAGAGAAAAAAGAACAGAGGTGAAAGGAGAGATCCCTGAATTAAGTCAGGGGTTGGAAAGGGGCAATGTTATTATTAGACTACTTCCTGATGATTGGGGCATCAGGTTCTTTGGGGCAAGTTTAATCTTTGCCTCATGATATCTAGTTTCTTGTTTCTTCTTTGTGCATGGCTACTTAACAAATCATGATCAGCAGCAACAACCAACAACCCACCACGTCTCTTGGGGCCCTAGCATTTATATACCCTCTGAAATTTTCCAAGAATTTCCAGTGGCACACAATCACAGAAACTATCTGCAGCTAGCAAAATCATGCCCCTGCTGGAGCACAAAACAAATCATAGTCAGCTGCTGTGGACAGTCTGAAGCAGCCCAGCATCCCACACCTGGGATTAAAATGAAAACATTCTTATAATATTCGTGTGTGTGTGTGTGTGTGTGTGTGTGTGTGTGTGTGTTTAGAAACCAAAATTCCAAAATTGTCACTACAGACAATTAATTGTCAAGAGTCAGAGAATCAGGCTGGGGCTTAGTTGGTAGAGTGCTCGCTTTGAACACATAAAGCCTTGGGTTAGATCCCCAGTACCACTTATACCTCTCATGGTAGCACTTGCCTATAATACCAACACTAGAGAAGCAGAGGCAAGAGGATCAAAAGTTCCAGATGACCTTATTCACATAGCAACTCCAAGCTAAGCCAGAGGGACAAGAGACCCTGTCTCAAAAAACAAAAGAAAACGAAAAAAGACACAGAGAATTTCCTAGCAAACAGTTAAGGTACTGAGTGTGATTATGAGGGTGTCAATTACACTATAATTAACAAGGCCAAAGGCTTCTTTTTATATCAGATAACTTGGCAGTTGGGTAAAAATGAACTGTAAAAGAGTGTAATGTATAGCAGCAACAAGCCATGATCCTTAACACTCAGCCTTCAGTAGGGGCAGAAAAAGTGCCAACAAGAGATGCTTCCCGGGTGGGCGCAACGCAGATTACTCAAAGCAGATTGTTCACATATCTACCTGTAGCTGGCGAGTTCCTAATCTAGATCATCATGGATTTGGGATTCTGAGGTAATGGGGGAAATCGTACAGATCATCACATGTAACTGCTTTTCCCTTTAAAAATATCCCAATTCTCCAAGACACTACATGATCTCTTTGGCAAGCCAGACAGCTGTCATTGCTCAGGTTGTTCCTTTTCCAGTTCTTGCTCATGGTAGCCACACTTCAGAATCAGAATGGATATACCTGTGGTTTTAACAGCATTATCTGAAAACCCTCTATAGATTCTTCTTATATTTAAATAAAACTGGAATCTTCCTTGTGGGCCACAGGGCTCCCTAGTCTGAGTGCCTGCACCCAGCCTCTCTTCCTGAAATGCTCCTTGCCCAGGCACTCCTGGAAAATAGATCATGACTCTGCTTATAGTTTGAGAATCAAGGCATCTACCATTCCTCTCCCTGATTTGTTTTCTTTGCCTGGTTATTTCTTCCTTGTCCTTTAAATACCAATTCCTTAAGCTATTTTTTTTAATGGAAGTCTGAAGTTCATTTCATCAGATTCAGTTTTATGGATCCATACTTCACAGAGTTTATAAAAGTTATAAATACTAACTTGTGTAATTAGTTTTGTAATTAAGAAGTATAGATGCTAGAATTTAAGTCCTGTGGGCACAGGCTTGTCTCATCTGTGCCTGTCAGGTGCTTATCATACTTCTTTGCATTATCAGGTATCTAATTTTGTTCAAGGAAATAAGAAAAAATGATAAAGGACTTCCAGTGACAGGTAAATGAACCTAGGACAGCCACAGTAGCTAAAACAACCACTGCATGTACTGGAACTGAGAGACTAATCAAAGCATAAATAGACCTTAGAGACTGTTTCTTGTATAGAGTTTTTAAAATGGCACCTGATAAAAACACACCAAATAACTCAGTGAAATAAAATGTGTTCACTATACAGAGCAGGTCGATGGGGCCTGCTTTAGTTGAAAAAAAAAAAGAGAACTTCATGTCCTGGAAAACAAAGTAAATGCCAATTAGAAGAAAATAGTTTTACTAACTGTGTCCAAGGACCACTTGACTTACGGGCTATTAATAGGGTTAACACAAAAGACTTAAGTTTTCTGGATATGTCTGAAGAGTTCAGATTAGCTAACTTGCTTTCTCAACTGAGATGTCCAGGGAAAAGCTGCAAAGTCATAAGATGCAGCAGTTGGAGCAGATGTGAGGGACTATTTTTATTTTCAAAGTGTGACACCAACTTTGGAAATTTGGATTAGAAACTCTAAACAAAAGATGGCGTGATTCCAAGAAATGGCTAATTCTGTTGCCTGGAGATCTTTTGAAACATATCAGAGGTAGAATTCGGAAAGAAAATTTGAAATGAAGGCTCTTTCCTCAAAGAGAAATAGTTCTACCAACGTTATAAATACTAAGGAAGCTCTTTCAATGACTAAGTATAACAGACTGGAATGACTGTTTGAGCATTTGCTTAATCTCCTATGTGAAGGGTCCAATTTGGTTTGGTTATGGGATCTGCTTTGACCAGAGGGAAGTAAGCAGACATCACTTTGGCCCAGAATACTTAAGAGAGAATTGAGCAGCTCTTCCTCCATGTTATCAGGACAGTCTGTGACTGCTATAGTCCTGATGCTGTGGCCTCCAAAAATGAAAGACCTTCCAATAGCTCAGAAATGGGCTGTAGTGAGGTCTGCTGTGTTCTTTTGTGTCTGTGGCATCAACTTGCCTACCTTGCTTATGGATGCTGAAATGGAAATGACTGAAGACACTTTGAAGCTGGCAGGGTTGGAGAATGGTCTCCACCATACATTCTTTGGAGTCTAATAATAGTAATAATAATAATAATAATAATAACTATATAAGTGATTTTATAGCAAGAAAGGGAGTGATCAAGACATGTCAACTGACGTTGCTTGGACTCTCCCATTTTTCAATTTCTTCCTTAGCTAATTAAGCTTCCATTCATGCACGTTTTGTGTGTTTATGTTTGATTGCATGTTAACTTGACTATCAGGAAGGGGCAGGGTTCTACTTACAGCCCCCCCCCATTCTTAAATGGGGACAGAGAAATTGGAGTTCTGTTAAAAAGAGAAAATAAGGACTAGAGAGATGGACCAGTGGTTAAGCATTCATACTTCTTTTCCTGATGACCTTCCCTGTGTTCCTAGGTGGCTCATTTCTGCCTGTAACGCTAGCTCTATAATGACCTGATGCCTCTTAACTTCCACAAGTGGGTACATACCCACCCATCCACCCATCCACACACAACACACACACACACACACGCTCCCACAAAACAAGAGCAAAACCAAAAACAAACACAAAAGAACTAAATATGTAAGAAAATAAATAAATGTCAGAAAGTCAAATTCGAATGATTCTTAAGAATCAGATAGGTTGATCATTAAAAAATTCAGTGGATAAGTGAAGAAAAAACATACAAAATGTTTATGAGCAGTGTGTGAGAGCAAAGGACTAATATTCTTAATATAAAAATATTCAGAAGGAAATTGGAAGGAGAGCCAGACTCAGGAAGGGGAGGAGTCCAAGACAAAACACAAATGAGAGCTCCCTTCCAAAGTATAGACTGTAAACAACCAGGAAAATTGGGGGAAAATGTCAGTTTACCAGGATTCAAAGAAATGCAAATTAAGGCAAGATATTTTTCATCTGTCAGAATTCTCAAAATAGATTACATTCTCTTTCTAAAGGGGAAGCAAACTTTCACAGAATAATGTCAGATCCTTGGGAAAATAGTGTTTTTCTCATCTGCTGATGAATTTGAATTGCTTTCTATAGAACTATTTCATAATGTGTACTCTCAAAACCCTACCATGCTTATACATTTTGACTAAATAATTCGTTTTTTATGAATTTAACTTCATTGCCATAGATTTGGGCAATTGATTCATATTTATTTCAGTATAAAGAATAAAGTAAATGGCTGATAATTTCAGAACTGATAAAGAAGTTATGACCTATCCATGTACCGATGCACCCAAGAGAAATGATGTCTTACAAAACTATTTAATGGAGCAGCAGAGACAGCTCAGTCTACAACCTGTACTGTGCTTGCTGCAAGCCTGTAAAAGGCCCACCATGGTGGTGCTTGCTGGTAATCCAGGCTCTGGGGAGGAAGAGATAGGCAGATTGGTGGGCTCACCAGCCAGACTGCCTAGCCCAAGGTGAGCTGCCTACTTTCCATAGTGAACATTTTTGTTTTCTGTAGTGGGTCTGTTTCCCAGGCATGTTGAGATAGGCCTATGGAACCAATCCTGGTGTGACAGTTGTGTTGGTGGATCAACTATTCACAGTCCTCATCTATTCTGCATGACTTAGGGATATCAGAGAAAACTGAGAGAGTCAAGTCTTCATAAGAATCTCAATAGCCTTATGTTTGCCTGCCACAAAACCATCATTCTTCAGGAGCTCTATGTCTTTAACTACTCTGTCACAGAAAGGCTTCAAGGGAGCTCTCACAGGGATGCAGGCTACACAGGGCTATTAACGTATAAACACATACTGAAATAGCAGAGCAGTTCAGAAGATGATCAGGAAAGTTTTTTTTTTCTTGCACCACTCAAAAAGTCATTTGCTCTTTTTAATGACAGAACGATCTGTGTATTTTTGCAGTCACAGTAAATAGCATTCGAAAGCAAGGAGATAACATCAATAGAAGCACAGTATGCTAATGCAAAATTAATGAGCAAGATGGCAGTCTCCTTTCTAGGCAAATAGTGCTTTGTAATAGAGTACGCCCTCTCCATTAAGTCTCATCTCAGGAGCCAGAGAATATGAGTATCGTGTAGGAGGTGTGGGCTCTGGGCTGAGGGAGTGACGAAGGAAGATCACTCTGATTGATGGGCAACTGGAATAAATAGCTGTGTCCTGAAAAGAATACAAGGCTCTCTTTTAGCTTACTCCCTGATTGTCTCAGGTCAGCAAATTGGTTGAAAGCTTGTAGCTGATTTGTATTTCGCAAGATAAAAGTAAATAACTCCGTAAAAAGAAAAAGAAAAGAAAAAGATATATATGTAAGTGAGAAACCACTGGGAATCCCAGTTTGAATTTGATGGGTATTCAATGATCATTGGGGCCAGCAGCACGTGTTTACATCTAGCCTTGCTCACTATAGAAAATAAGCTTCAGATTTCTCTGCCCAGTGTAGCAATCTCTATCTCTTGATAAAAAAAAAAACAGAGCTAAACAAACACAGAAGGGCAACAATGGGCATTCAGACAGGATGTGTTGGATCCTGGAGCTGCAAGAAGTCAGAGATGGAGAGGAATCCATGAACTGCAGATTGTCTGAGTTACATATCATGTGTGGCCTCAGAGTAAGTCATAAGTGACAGTGGGAATGAGTGGTGCTCCGGTTTGGATGTTGCCTTTCTCAAATGCTTGTTGAAACATAACTGCCATTGGCACAGTGCTGAGATTCATAACCATTAAGGACAGTGGAAGTGGTTTACTCACAGATGAGTAATGACATCAAGTGGGCTCATCTGAAAGGCTCCCTTCTTTTGTCTCCCAGCCTTTTGCCATGAAAGGACCCAGCAAGAATGCCTTGGGTGGTGGTGGTGCACGCCTTTAATCCCAGCACTTGGGAGGCAGAGGCAGGCAGATTTCTGAGTTTGAGGCCAGTCTGGTCTACAAAGTGAGTTCCAGGACAGCCAGGGCTACACAGAGAAACCCTGTCTTGAAAAGACCAAAAAAAAAAAAAAAAAAAAAAAGAATGCCTTGCCAAAAAGTAGTATCTTGATCTTTGATGTTCCAGAATCCTGACCTGTGACAGAGCAGTCGGAGACAAGCAAGTAGAGAACTGTGATGTGTGCTCTGTTCAAACTTGTTATATCCCAGAAAGTGCTGCTTAGTGGGGCTTGGTTAGGCCATCCAATCCTCTTTAACAGAGTTCTTTTAATAGACTAGTGGGTTCATAGAGAGAAACACTGGACATTGTTGGTAAATGTGCTCAAGAAGCCTTCAATTTTTTTTTTCAAAGCTTCATTTGGCAATTGTAGGAAACAAAAATCCCATGCATGTATGTACACATGCAACAGACAGATAATGTATGACAACATTGCTTGTGGAACAGTCAGATTTTTGGAATGGAGTCCCTTGGTGACTGGATGCAGAGTGGGAGGGGACATTGGTCAGTGAGGGGCATCCTTGGCTAGTCAAGGTGTAGACATCATCATGTGCCCATTTCTCTTTAATAAGGATGAGTCCATGAATATGTTGCTTATTCTAAAACTAAGTTATTGTATGACCACTGAGTTAAAATGTCCTTGAATTCTAAGATAAATAATTCACATAAAAGCATAAATGTGGGAATTGAGGAGACAGCTCAGTTGGTAAAGTGCTTGTCCTGTAAACACAAGGACCTGAGATTGATCTCCAGAAGTCACAGGAAAAGTCGAATGTAGTGGTACATACTTGTACTGACATGGATATCTGGAACTCACTGGGCAGTCAGTCTAGCATAGTCAGCAAGCTTCAGGCCAGTGAGAGACCCTGTCTCACAAAAACAGGATGGATGACTTCTGAGGAATGATACTCAAAGCTGACTTATGGCCTTCACACATATGTACACACATGTACATACACATCTATACAAAGTCATGCATTCATATGAACATGTATAGACACACACACACTGCAAAATTAATATGACTACCACAATCAATTCTAGGCATAGTTTCTATAAGATTTCATTGCTTTCTAGACATCTTTTGCTTTCATATATGGATAAACAGAAAATAGTTGTTAACTGAGAAGTTACCAGTCTATTGTTTCATGGCCATGCATGCTATGCAAGGTGTTAGTATCAAGCTGAAAGGGAATTTTATTGAGTGCTACTTACACGGACCAAGAACCATTTCTCTGAAAACCAAGGTGGTATTCTCAAAGTCACCAAAAGGGGGTGGGGTGTGGCTCAGTTGGTAGAATGTTCACCTAGTGTTCAGGAAGCAGCAGGACCTTTGCCTGGTACTCAAATCTCTTTTACTTCTTTCTACCCTGGAAAGACAAAGACCCAATCATTAGAGACAAGGAAAAAAATCTGGGGCTAAAGTGATGGATAGCTTGGTGGTATGACAAGAAACTGAGAAGCAGTCTGTGCAGAGGTGGGAGAGAATGAAGAGGAAACAATGGTCAGTCTTCAGACCATAATGGAGGAAAAGGAAGGAGTGAGAGTGGAGGCAAGAAAAGATGGAACCCAGGTTAGCAGGACAGAAGTCAAAAGAAGGCAAATGGGTAAATGCTACTGAGAATAAACCAGAAACTCAGATTCTTCTCGATCAGGTCTTCATGGAAGGACTTAACTATCTTGTCAGATGTTGACTCTAGGCCATCAGATGTAATGAAGTATATGTCTGTCTTAGTTAGGGTTTTACTGCTATGAACAGACACCATGACCAAGGCAAGTCTTATAAAAAAACAACATCTAATTGGGGCTGGCTTACAGGTTCAGAGGTTCAGTCTATCCTCATCAAGGTGGGAGCATGGCAGTATCCAGGCAGGCATGGCACAGGCAGAGCTGAGAGTTCTACGTCTTCATCCAAAGGCTGCTAGTGGAAGACTGACTTCCAGGCAGCTAGGGTGAGAGTATTAAGTCCACACCCACAGTGATACACCTACTCCAACCAGGTCATACCAATTCCAACAAGGCCACACCTCCAAATGGTGCCACTCCCAAGTCCAAGCATATACAAACCATCACAACATCCAAGGGTGATCACACTCTATAGCAGAGCATAAATGGTTTCTTATTTTCAAACTGCAGTTTGTATATGTTACATGGGCATGGTATATAATGAAGCACTTTTCTTACCAAATATTAAGCATTTGAGTATGACAATGTAGTTACCCTGATATAAAGTCATAGTATATCCAGTGAGGATTACACTGAAGCTATAAATGGGTCATGAGGACATGGTTTTATTTGTTTTGTTCTTTGAGACTGTGTCTGGTCTCGAACTCCTGAGTCTCTTGCCTGAGTCCCTGTTCTGGAGCCATTGGTGAGTATATCATATCTTGATGTGTGCTTTTATGATCCCTGAGAGTGTCCATGTAAGTTGAAGTACGAGTGGTCACCACTGGGAGAGGTGACCAGGGGCTGTCACATGTTGTCAGACAGCAAAACTGCTGACTATTTCATTTCCACACATACTGGACATTTCCTTATACCAGAGAGTTTCTCACCATAATATTTTGCAGAAGTAGCAATTTGCCCACTGCAGGGTTCTCACTAACATAATACAGGATGCCACAGACCAGGGGTAAGGAGCTTCATCTTGTGTCTGAGTTTATTTCCTACTTCTTGTTACCTGGCCTATAAATCTCATCATTGTGACTAAGTCATTTACTTTGTTTTATATGGATAAAAATGCTGTTGTCACAAGAAGCCTGAAGTGATGGGTGGTTTAATTTGAAGAGTTCCATAAAGAATTTTTCAGAAGAAAAAACTGCAAAGCTCACCTCATCGATCTTGCTGCAAAGCCCTGCCACCGTGGAGCTGCCACTGCCGTGCCTGAGCCTCCATGATAGACTGCAACCCTTACACCATGAGCCAAACCCTTCCTTCCTTCAGTGGTTTCAGGTCAAGTGTCTGGTCATAGCACTGAGAAAGTAACTAGCACACAGGTATCACACCTAATATAATGCCTGACACCAATCAGTATTTACTTTCTTTCCTTCCCCAAATGGACATTTCTTACAAGGTCACATAGAAGCTGAGGGCAGTAGCATTTTGGTAATTGTCTCTCTTACTCTTGCTGAAAATCCCCTCCTTAGCTTCTTTGCCTGTGTGGTTTTTGAAGCTTCAGTTCCTTCTGATAGGAAATCCATCTGCCAGAGTAGCATGGGCCCATGCAAATGCTCAAGGTCCTGTGACCTGAAGAGCCATGATTTGGTCTCATGTTCTGCTGCTGCCATGATGGCATTCTCAGTCAGTTTTGGAATGAGCTTCTGTTTCCCCATTTTGGTTTGGACCCCACAAATTATGTAATTGGTCTAGGCTAAAGGGTGCTCCTTGAGTGATGTAGTCGTTCCACACGTGCAGACGTGGTATTTGGCTCTATGTACCAGAGAGGTGCATTAGGAATGAATCACAGCCAGGTTAGCTACTTGTGGGTGGAAGGTGAAAGAGACAGGGGTAGACTCTGAAAACCCCAACTTCTAGTGTGAGGGAGGAAACACAGGATCAAACACATCTCTACGACACTCCTTCCTTCCCTCTTGGTCTGAGAAAACACCTGACAAAACCATCTTACAGAAAGAAGGGTTTACTCCAGCTCATAGGCTGAGGGGACAGGTCAACATAGTTTCAGGAGCATGAAGCAGCTGGTCACATGGCACCCATATTCAGGAAGCAGAGAGGTGAAGGCAGGTGCTCAGCTCACTTTGTCCTTTCAGGTGATTCTAGATTCTGTCAAAGTGAGATGAGTGTAATCCATCCCATCCGTGAAGGTCTCACTGGGCAGGGAACGTACGCAAGGGAGTCAGGATGAATCTAAGTGTCTTCTCCCTCTACTTTGTGTTACATATTTGGATTCTCAAAATATACATATTCTCATATCCCTCCACACAAACCAAATAATACAGCTGCCAAAGAACCGAGATATTTTGGGACACATTTGTTTTTCTTACATTTTGTTGATGTCTAAACACAGTCCTTCTGAAGTGAGCATTTGCTGGTTGAAGTTAATTTATTCATGTCTTTACATTGACTTTCTTCATGGTGTTTATGACATAAGATGCTGAAGCTCAATTTTCAACATCTAAAAGCAAAGCTCAAGGCCCTGAAGAGTCCAGGTGGGAGTTAGAGACAAGGCTCCTGGTCTGGAAGACTTTAATAAATGTGCACTGTCTCTGATCCAAGAGGACTCACCTCCTAGGAATTTCTCAGTGACATAGATATACAAAGAATATTCTGTGTTTAAGAAGTCTATTTCACCTAATGCAGCCCCACAATTTGGGAATGTACACAGAAACATATACTAAGGGATAGTTAACCAATAGGAGACAGGGCTCAAACTAAGATCCTTGGACTGATTTACATGGATGATGTGGGTCATGCTGGCATTTAAACAATGGTGTCATGAAATACAAAAAGATGCCTTTGGTCTGGAAAAGTTTTCAAAGACTTTGAATGGCAAGAAAAAGGCATCAAGATAACAGTGCACGAGGGGCCTTCTCATGACATGTTTGGAACCTCCTTGTGTCTTAATGGCAGTGTTCTGCAAAGACCCACGGGGCTGCCCTGCTGGAAGAGAGAGGAGTGAAGTTTGCTTGGTTTTACTGCCCTTGAAACTGGGGGCTAAGGCTGATCACCTTGATAATGGAACTGAATAAGAGTCAAAGGAGAAAGAACCCATGGAAAATTTTGTTTTATTTTTCCTTTCAATTTCTTTGCAGAACGAAGAGCTAAAGTGACATTCCCTGGGGAAGTCTGCTCTGGGATACAAGTCAGAGAAAAACAACTCAAAACCAGCATCATAGCCTTTGCTACTGTGGTTTACAATTTTTTGAGCATGGGTCTGTAAACAAAGATGTTTGTATAAGTGCTGGAAATTTTAATTAAATGGCATGAAACCTGCTGCAATGTATCCGGTTCCATTTTCCTGTCTGGTGTTGTCATTAGTAATTAAAATCTATTAAACTCCCATGTGGGATTTGAATCCTTTCAGGAGAGAAATGAAAATTGTTCTTAGATATAGTGCTTAATTGGAAGATAAAAGTAGTTTTCTTCAGGGAAGGAAAACTATTTGGAATTAAGTGAGAGCCAGGTAGTGGATATTAGCATAAAATTCAGAGAAATAGGGACCAGTGGTTAAAGTCAACTCCTTGAAAATTTCTCCCTCCCCAACCCCCCCAACACACATATACACACACACACATACACACACACACACACACACACACATACACACACATACATACAAACACAAACACACACACATATACACACATATCATTTCTAATTTAAAAGGCGGGGCGGGGGGTGGAGAGTGGAGTTTTACTTTGGAATCCTGACAAACCAACAGGAGGCTGGGAACTGGTTTGGAAAATGGAGAGAAAGTTAGTTGTGTTGCTAGGCAACAGATTTCTGAGCTGAGCTCTCCCTTCCGAAGGACTGGTGTGATGCTTCGGTTCTGCAAATACTCACTATTTATTTACTGGATTCCTTGTGAATTAGAATGACTGTTCTCAGAGTGAGACTTACTAAGCCAGAGGGAGAACAATGTAGCCAATTAGAACATGATTAGGAAGCCAAAACTTGGGTGCATAACAAGTATGTGCAGCGTTGAAAAGATGGCCACCGACTGGCACTTGGACAGAAGTGCATTGCATTTTCCAACATTAATCCTTATTAAAACTTCTAATCATAGAGAGTCATAGATGACCAACAAAAATGTATTGTAACACAATGAAAATGTCTGACTGAAGACAAACCAGTTTGAGGTTGACGGGGGGAAAAAAAAAAGCAAACGGCCACCCTGGACTAAAGAACTTGATGTATGTGCAAGGTCATGACCTATGTTAAAGGTCATGATGGGTGTGCAAGGACACACCTGTGTTAAAGGATGAGATGTATGAAGTTGTACCTCCACAGGAGATTGTCCTTCCATGCCATTCCTTCACATACACAGAAGGTGGGGCACTGCCTGTTTTGGGGTGCAAGTTCTAACTCTCCAGTGAGGAGGCAGGAGGGGTAAAATTGAGACTCTAGGTTGTACAGGAGCTGGCTGGCTAAAGTGGTATCCTGTGGCCTTCGGGGTGAAGCCCTCCTGTAGGTCTCTCTCCACACAGAACTACTTCCTCAGTTGTCTTTACAGAGTTGGAGGAAGAGAAGAGATACTTCCAGCACTTGAAAGAAAGGGGGGATTTTGTTAATCCACAGGAGGGAGAGAACCAGCTTTGAGAAAGGAATCTTTGATCAATGGGATGAAGAGGAATCTTCCAGCCCACCCCACATCCCAGCCGCTTTGTAAGAATAAAAGGAAGTGAAATCAGGGCACAGCTGTTGTTATTTAAAAACAAAACCGAAGAGAAAGAAGAAAAGGACAAGGAAAATTGCAAATATCTTCTGGATTGCATAGAGGAAGGAGGAAGAGTGGAGTCCCAGTCAGAGTCTGCCTCAGAGCTGGGGACAAAGTCCATGCTGCTATTTGGGGTGCCCATGGTTTATTCTGGAAGAGACAAGGAGACTGTGTTACACAGCTGTTCTTGTGCCTGTGGGAGATGTGTCTGTCAGATGCGAGGATGGAAACCGGCTTTGTCGCGTGCCTGCTGTGTGCAGGCTCTCCCCTCCATGTTCCTACTATTAATTCTTCTTAAAGTTTTAATTACAAATGTGAACTCTACGCATTATGTCATAGATATGTCTTCATGGCTACATGCTCTTGACATCTCTCTCTCTCTTTTTTTAATTTAAAATCTATTTTAAATTAGCATACAAAGCATTCATTATGGCCTTCTCATACATAATTTTTGCTGACCTTCCTCCCCTTTCTTCTCCCTGTCCCTTCATGTCCTTGTACAGTGCACACTTTCTGGAGCCTGCTTTTGCTTCTATGTCATGTGTCCTCTTGCCTGCCTACATTTTCTCACCTCCCCTTTCCTCCTCTTTGGTTTTTTCCAGTGTAGCAGCCTTTACCCACACTCACCTCCACTTAGATACATCAGGATTTGCATCTGTGTAATTTGACAATTTTAGTCCCAGAGACCTGTTCAATATAATATTTTCTGGATCCATATGTTCTCTTGCAAATTTCACTTTTCTTTCCATCTGAGCAAAAATTCCATTGTGTATGTATGTCTTCTTTTTGCCACACGGCCATCAGATGACAGACATCTCTCTGGTTGTACTTCTTGCTGTGCTATGAATAGTACAGCACTAAACATGAATGCACAGGTATCTCTCTGATAGGATATAGAGTCTCTTGGTAATATGCTCGGGAGTGGAAGAGCTAGGGCTTATGGTAGTTCTATTTTTAATTTTCTGAGGAACCTCCACACTGGTTTCCATAGTGGCTACCCTGCTTCCACCAACAGTGAGCAAGGAGATTCTCTTTTCCTACATCCTTGCCAGCATCTGTTATCATATATTTTCTGATGACACAGGATCTCCATTATAAACAGAATCACATGCCTAGAAATTCATAACATATGAAGCTGCTAAAAAGTGTGGAGATGCTCTGTCCCTGTCTGAAGGGCTGTCAGGCAGGTAGGCTCAGGAGGGTGAGTACCCCATCTCACATGCTCAAGCACAGGACCACCCCAATGACTCAGTTCCTCCTGGTGACTCTTTCCAGGAGTGCTTTCACATTCTTGTTTCAAGTATTAATGTGAGCAAGTAGGCAGGTGTTTCACTTCTCCTGACCTTCTGTGGGAAGGACTTTCTGCATGGGCTTTCTGTGTTTTTCCTGAAAATGACAAAGGCTTAAGGTACAGAATTGCCGAGTGGCTAATATATCACTGGCATTTTCCCTTGGGCTTGTTGTTTTGTGTGTATTCACTTGAATGTTCATGTGTGAGTGTGCATATGTGTAGGTATATGTGTGAGGGTGTGTATGAATGCCTTAGTTAAAATTTCTATTTCTATGATGAACATCATGACCAAAGCAACTTTGGTAGAAAATGGTTTGTTTACCTTGTATTTCTGCATTATAGACCATCACTGAAGAAAGTCAGGACAGGAACTCCAGCAGAGCAGGGGCATGGAGCTAGAGTTCAAGCAGAGGCCACAGAGGGGTGCTGCTTACTGGCTTGCTCCCCAGGGCTTGCTCAGCATGATTTATTATAGACCCAGGACACTAACTCAAGGATGGCACCACCCAAAATGTGCTGAGTCCTTCCACATCAATCACTAAGCAGGTTTGCCTACAACCCAATCTTATGGAGGCATTTTCTTAATTGAAGCTCCCGCCTCTTAAGATGACTTTTAGCTTTTGTTAAGTTGTTATAAAATTAGCTAGAATGATGTGTGAATGTGAGTGTTCAAACGTGTAAGTATGGCGGTGAATGTATGTGAGTGAGTGTTCAGGTACATCTTCATGTGTCTGAGTGTGTATGTGAGTAAACATTTCATGTGTGATTATGTCTGTGTTCATGTATGTGATCATATATGTGAATATGTGGCTGTTTGTGTGTCTATGTGTGTTTTGCCTGCCCGTGTACATGGGAAGCTAGTGGTCAGTGGTCTGACCACCTCATGTTTTGGGAAAGGGTCTCTTACTGGCCTGAAGCTCACCAGCTAGTTCAGGCTGGGTGACCTTTGCATCTCAGAGATTCTTCAGTCTCTGCTTCCCCAGTGCTAGAATTACCACCACATGCCACCAGGGATAGCTTTTTCGTCTGGGTTCTGGGTATCAATTTCAGGTTCTCAAGCTGGTGTAGCAGGCACTTTACTGACTGAACCATCTCTCCAGACCTTCTTATGCTTCAATGTTTCTTATGAACACTGTGACTTCAATTCTTCAAATTTTTAATGAGCTTCAAAGTTCTCCAGTTAAATTGTACAATATTTGGAATTCCCTTTCTACTCTGCCACTTAGATGAAGGGAGTATGTTCGCATGGCTGCACACCTGTCTATTCAAATGCATGAGTGAGACTGTCACACTGGAAGGCTCTTAGTGATAAGGCCTTGCCATTGCTAATTGCTGGCTACCCTTCTGGGATTTGAGCTAGAGCTTCTTAGAATATGTCCAAATACCTGGAAGGCTGTGCTTGCCATAAGGATGCAGGTCACAGCTGCCAGTCAGAGCAATCTGCAGGGTAGGAATGAGGAGTGCAGGGAGAACAGCCTCCTTGATTAGCACCCCTGTGACTCCCTACTGGAAGCACTCCATAGCCTGATTCCAAGAGAGTCCCTGGGGATCAGGGAACTTCTTTGTCACAGAAGATGTAGACAGAGTCCAGATTCCACAGGAAATCCCATGGGCAGCACCAGGGCTCAGTTCTGTTGACTCTCAGCTGGGACTCCTGGCCAAGCTGGCCAGCTTTTCCCCTAAGACCTATTGGTTGCCTTCATATGGTTTTCTACTCTGCCTTGTGGAGCTTCACCTGTCAGGACACTGCTGTGAAAGCATCAATCACCCAGGGCCCTCAGCTCTTTATCTCCACTGAGTATCGCTGGCTGCAAGGACCTCTGGTTCATAACCAGATGTATCGATCAGAGCTGTCTGGGGGATGGCCCTAATGGATACACTGAATGGAGTTAGCCATTAAGCACGGAGCTAAATAGTTCATTTTCTTCCACGAGACAGAATAAGATCACTTGGAGGAACATTTGGTATTGAAATCACAATAGCTAAAATGCCACGGAGCTTTAAAAAAAATTAAGTTTTCAGAATTGATTATAATATTTCTAAAGAGATTCTTTACCTTCTCACAAAATCAAACTTTGCACTTGGACTTGTCAGGCATCGGCTTTTAGAGAAACCTGTTTTTATGGCTCTGTCTGATTAATGGAAGGAGTCCTTTTCTTCACTGTAATAAAAACCAGGCTGTCTTACAGTGAGTGCCCTTCGAAACAGAAATCAAGAGATGATTTGAGCAGAATATTAACGCTGCTCTTTTAGACTTCTGGGTTTTATCCTATTTTAATAAACTAATTTAAAGCTGATCTCTCTAAAACACAATCTACATTTGTGGAAATGTGAGTGTTTATCACAGGGTTTGATGGTGATCTTCTGACACTCTTTATTCAGGGAAAGCAGAGGGAAGGCAGGCAGCAACCATAGTCTTTTGTGCACTGTGTGTGCTTGAATGAGCCAGATGGATGCGTGATTAGATGAATTTGGGTTTCTCAGTCATTTTATTGCAGCTATTGTTACACTTTAGAATTCATGGGGCATAATTTTTAATTCAAGAACAGAGCGGATCTCATC
Organism: Mus caroli; assembly: GCF_978045245.1. Lineage (NCBI taxonomy): Eukaryota > Metazoa > Chordata > Mammalia > Rodentia > Muridae > Mus > Mus caroli. The sequence continues at coordinate 1,512,297 of NW_028227265.1, read as the reverse complement.
TTTGGGATGGCTTCTCGGTATCCACTGATGAGGTCTTTTAGAATAAGGCCATGATCCCAGAAAACAAAGGTTTCTTTTATTATGCATTGGTTTGATTTAACCACACCCAACAGGAAATCTTAACACTTCTGTTAATTAGGGTGTTTCTTGGGCAGCTCTGAGGCCCCAAAGCTCAGCAGGCATCAGAATTACTTTAATACCTTCCCCCTTTAAAATCCCCTTGTGAGCCAGGAGCCTGAGCTGCACTGTGGAAGTTCATCAGCTTACTCTGATAGAACTGTTCCTCTCCATTATTCCTCAACCTTTTGTGCAAGAGCCATTCCCCTTCATCACTCCCCTTTCTCACAACATTTTGATTTCTCTCACACACTACAAAAATCCCCACCACACTTTGTTGTGTGAGCTTTGCCCCATGACTTCCATGTAGCACACCTTCGACCTCATTTCTATGTAGTTGAGCTTGCCTATAAGACAGGGTGCATGCAAATGAAGAGAAAGGACCAGAGAATTGGAGGTGTGGTGATGTCTGATAAGAGCCCATGAGTCAGTTTCTCCAATGATGCAGCCATCATATGTTGCCTATGCGCTTGTAAGTAAACCTTCACACACACTACAAAGCAACCCCAATTAAACTTACTGAATCATGCACACACAAAGGCATGGAAGCTGAAGTTGAAAGTTGGGAAGAGGAAGAGGGTCATTGAGAACAGAAGAATGATGTCATAATGAAACTCAAGAGCCAAGACAGGTGGGTGTCTTAGGGTTTTACTGCTGTGAATAGACACCATGACCAAGGCAAGTCTTATAAAAAACAACATTTAATTGGGGCTGGCTTACAGGTTCAGAGGTTCAGTCCATTATCATCATGGCAGGAGCATGGCAATATCCAGGCAGGCATGCCACAGGCAGAGCTGAGAGTTTTACATCTTCATTCAAAGGCTACTAGTGGAAGACTGACTTCTAGGCAGCTAGGATGAGGGTCTTAAAGCCCAAGCTCACAGAGACACACCTACTCCAACAATGTCACACCTCCAAATAGTGCTACTCCCTGGGCTAAGCATATTGAAACCATGAGAGTGGGTAAACCTACCAAGCCGACAAACATGATCTGAATCGAGTCACTGAGACTTACATGGAAGAAGGAGAGAACTGACTCCCACAAATTGACTTCCTGACCTCCATACTCATGGTACTTCACATGTGCATACACCCCCCCACACACACAAGTAAAAGAAGAGGAAGAGAAAGAAGAAGGATGAGGAGAAGGGAAAGGAGGAGGAGGAGGAGGAGGAGGAAAAAAAGGAGAAAAAAGAGGAGGAGCAGTTGTGTTTTAGCTAAGGGGAAAACTAAGTTTCTGAAGTTACAGATTGCTCTAAAGATCTTCTATGACTCATAGAATAATCCCAATAAACTTCAGCTGACTGATATCCTCACCTTACAATGTAGTGATTATGAAGAATCCATCTCCAGGAAGTTGAATTTGACTGGCCCAAGGCCAGACAGCCAGTGAGAAAGGGATCCAGGAACTGAACAGAAGGAAGTTGGCCCTGGCAGCTGTGGTCACCATCATCTGTGCTCTACATTTACACCCAAACCATTCATTTTTGCCTGACAGCTCTCTTCCCCTGGGCCAATCTGATGGAAATTCCCAGTGCTAACCACGTGCATCAGTGTTTTTCAAGTCATCCTTCTTGTGGGTCCTTGGGTGATATCACTTAATTTTTGATATTTTAAGAACTCCTTAGAAATCACATCTAAAATGCAGATTTGAGCTGGAGAAGTAGCTTAGAATGTTTGATCAGCATGTGGAATAGACCTAAATTTCATCCTCAGAACCATAGAAACTGAGTGCAGTACCCTTATAATCCCTATAGTCTGGAGGTAGAGGCAGGAAGACCAGAAGTTCACCTCATCTTTGGCTACATCAATAGTTCCAGGCCAGCATAGCATATATGAGATGCTGTCTCAAAAATGAAGAGAGATACAGATTTCCATTCTCAATACCTGAGAGAAAAGGATTTAAATGTTCTAAGAGGGGTCCCGAGATCTAGTGACTCTTGGTCACTGTGCTTTTGACGTCTCTGATCTTCTTGCCCTTGGTGGTCCCACTTCTATTGGAGAAGTACTGCACTTTGTTTTCTGGCATTACTGGGCTTTTCTGCTGGAGACTCCCTTCATGATGAATCTTCACCCTTGATAGTAAAACATACCCACTCAATAGCTCTACACCTGGAGGTTGTGCTGTTTCTTTTGGAGAGCATCTTGACAATCATCATCTGATTAACAAATCACCCATGCTTTTAAATACAGAAGCAAGAAGTTTATGAGTGCATTATGCTTGAACATTTTGTTTGAACCTTTCTTAATTAGGGTAATTACTAAAATATGTGCCAGGACATGATATTTTAAAAATGAGGAACCACTTTTAAAGGGAAAACTTGGACTAGAAAACATGATAGGATAGAAAGATGTAGTTCAATGAAAGCATGTGCTTAGTAGCATCTATGGAACTTTGGATTGGGTCTCCAGAACCAAAGTATATATATAGATACACAAGATTGAGGTGGGTTGCATTTATACCAAGTATCTGCTGTGCAATACAATATATATTGCTAGACTTGAACAGATTAACAATCGTCTTCTGATTTACAAATCACCCATGCTATGAACTTCCTTCTTTAATTTTTAAAAAACCTTTTATTTACTAATCTCTTGACTCCCCATTTGTACTGAAGCTTGTGACCTTCCTAACAATTTAAGCAAACAAACAAAGTGATCAGTGCCATGATTCTTCATGATAAAGCACTGCCCAGGAGTTTGAGTAAGACCCAAGAGAGTTGGTAAATGCCATAATACCGGAATGAAGCTATGGTGGTAATTTCACAGTGAGTTCATCTGATGTCACTTGGACCCCCTCTATGTAATTCCTCAGTATAGTGGCAAAACCAAAGACGTAAATGTAATACATGGAAAATACTGGTGAGTTCTCCAGTGGCCATAGATGCATTTAAAGAGTGTAGTCTATAGGATAGGAGTCAGAAAATTATCTATTACTGTTTTTAATATTTGCTGTTGATTGCCTGGGAGGGTATATTGTGACATGTTAAAATTATACAAAATTCAAATCTTAGTTTCCATAAATCTGATCAAATTTCACTATATTTATTTTCAAGTGACCTAAAGGTTTTTAGACTGTGTCAGCAGATTAGACCATTGTGATAGAAACCATATGTTCCATAAGGCCTACGTCTAGATCTTCTGGTCCTTACAGAGTTTCCCCCTCATTCTGATTAGTGAGAAGGGATGAACTTCAATCCTGCCTTTCTTGGCTGACCTTTGCTTTAGACACAAAGGTAGTAGGTAACATGTTAAAGATGTTAGAGAACAGGTGTTATTTCTGTCTCTATTAATGTAGAAATCTGTTTTGAAACAGGCAGCTGAGCTGTGCATTGTGTAGGGACACTGCTTCATGTTGGAACACAGAGAGTTCCATGGCATTTGTTCCATGAGTACGATGGCTGCAGGCACACACAAACATGGAAAGAAAGGAGCTATTACACCAGCAGGATCAGCCAGCAGACATTGTCCTCCATTATCTGCTGTCTGCTACTTGGTATCTAATTTCTTCTTTGGCAGCCATGTCTGATGGATAGGTAGGGAGCAAACACCAGAGGTTTAAGGACAATATATGTGGAAAAACAAACTACTTGCTAGTCATTAATTAGATCTTTTTCTAAGAATGACTGTGTCTAATGTGGTTGGTTTTACTTATGGAATACATTTCCCAGCTTAAAAGTTCATTGTTTTATGCAAACAGTTGGTGAATGACTAGTTTATAGCTGAAGAGAATTTTGACTTCATCGTTACATATCTGGTGTCTGAAATTTCACAGGGACAGGAGAGTGTAGAAATGACTCAATTAGCAACAAGCATCTCTATAACTCTTATCACAATAACAAACCTCACACAGTCTGGCGTCTACATATGTGTGTTCCTTGAAGTGCAAAATGTAAACATCACTAACTAAGCTGTGTTTGGTTCACTGGAGCAGGCATGTAGCAGTCTCCCAAGCATAGATGTCAGCGTGACAACAAAAATCTCAAGATGTTCTTCCATTAAAAAAAAAATAGAATATAAAACTTGGGGAGGGTAGCTCCCCGCTAAGGTTCTGAGAGTCCAGAGAAGGCTGTGCTGGTTTTGGCTGTCGATTTGTGTTTAAAGATGCCACTGATAATTCATAGCCAGGAAATGCCTGCCTGACTTGTGGACCCCTGGTGCTAATCGGATCCACTGGTTCCTGTAAAGTCCCTGCCTGTCATCAGCTCAGCAGTAGATGACACTGAAGCTCTGAAGAATCTAGTAGTAACTTAAAAATAGCCTGTCTGGTATCTTTCCATTTTAGTACTAGGCAACAATTTTGAGTTTTTAAAGGTGGAATTCAGCTCTTTTATGGTCTCTATATAACCTTTCATCGGGAGGAAAGCTTTTAAAGAATGAGGCCAAGTTCCATCCTGAAAGACATCCGTTCTTCTAGAAAAAACAGTTAGAATTCAACTACTCTAACATGTGGAGCTGGCCCAGGAGCTTTAGCAAACTAATTCTGTGATTCTTGTTCCCTAAGAATGAACTTCTTGTTTCTGGAATAAAGTTCCCCATCTCCTGAATGGAGAGCCCATCTCTTGGATGAGAAGCCCATCTTTGGTATGAAGAGCCCATCTTTGGAAGCCAAGTTAGGAATATAAGGCAGAGATTCAGTTGCCAGCCATCTGGGGGCTCTGGCTGCTACCTGCAGAACCTGTTTCCTTGGGGCTGTTTTCTGAGTTTCCCTAGCTTGGAAGCTTGCTGTTTGTCCACATGGTGGGAGATCCTGTGGTCTTAGAGCAGAGGCTGGCCCATGATGGTGCCCTGAGCTTTGGGAAATGAGTGCTTTAGGATGTGTTCCAGCACACACAGCATTGATGTTCTCTGCTAAGCAGGAGAGAAGTGGCAGGTGTCCTTTCTAAACGTTCACCATAAAAAGCCATTGCAGTGCAGGGTTTTGAGTTGCTCATCCAAGGTCTCTCAACACCTCCAGTTGGGTAGAGACTGTGGAAGCAGCTGGGGTCGTTGTCTGAACATTTGTATGCTAATGGTGTCAGAAGAACTTTGTTACACATGCAATCTTACTACATGCATACAGCAGGAAAAGTTGCCCTCCCCCAAACAAGCCCCTCACTAACTTCAATATGTCATGAGGACCTAGAAGTTATGACAAAATGTGGTGGTGAAGATAAACTTGAGTTCTAGAAGCAAAATTTCCAGAGTGTCCCAGGACACCCTTGCCCTAATTGGATGCTGACCGCTCTATTCCCATTGGCCAAAGCCAGCACTGATGACTTCATGGATGCCATTTGGGATCTTGCAGTCCTTGGGAACCACAGAGCATTTTATCCAGGCACCAAAATAGACAGCAAGGAAGGACTTGTTAAACCTTCAGCCTTGCCTTCTGTTCCTCAGATATCAGGGGACACTCCCTCTGGGATGTCTTTTTGATGCCCTGGCTTGTTTATACTGGAATAATGCCAGCAACTTGTTTCTTCCCCTAGTAATTGGTAACATTCTCATCTTGATTCTTAAAAATAAAAATTATTTCTTGAGCTATTCCATCCTCCCTAATAATTTCTGAGTCAGCCTCCTGCTATGGCACCTTGACCTCCTCCTTGATGTTTCCTAAGATCCCAGGAAACAGGAAGTTTGCCAGCAGGAAGTTGAGAGCTTCCTATATCTCTGCTTCTTAGACTCTGTTTTGCTAAACTTTGCTCAAAGGCTCCTCTGCATGCTTCACTGTTAATATACACTTTCTTCATTATTTTTCTCAGCCCTTTCACTGATAGATAATATTAATTGTATAATAAAGATGGAATGGGGTACAGGGGTGCCCCCTTCCCATGGTATTCACTGTGAGTAGATAGATGTTGAGCCTGGGGCATGTCTAGTTATTAGAAGATACAATAAGAGAGAGAGAGAGAGAGAGAGAGAGAGAGAGAGAGAGAGAGAGACAGAGACAGAGAGAGAGACAGAGAGAGAGAGAAAGAGAGAAAGAAAGAGAGAGAGAGAGAGAGAGAGAGATCGAGAGAGAGAGAGAGAGAGAGTTCCAAGAAGATGGAGATGCTGCTATCCTAAGATCTGAGATGGGGCAGCTGTGGAGAAGAAAATGCAGATTTCACTAGATGAGATCCTTGACTTAAACTTATTTCCTCTCAGGCAGCAGCAACTTTGGTGACATCTCTTTACTATTACCACTGATTCTCTTATCAGGGCTGGAAGACACCCTTAAAATCATCTTGCTTGGCTTCCATTAAGTTAGACAAGAAGACCCTAGCCCAAGAGAGATTTTCCCCTTTAATCTTCAGAGGATCTGCGGATGGATGCTTTTTTTTCCCTAGGGTCCCAGGCTAAGGCTGTTCTCCAGTAGACAATAGGAGAAGGCCGTGGAACCCAGCAAACAGCAAATCCTCCTGAGGCAGCTGCTTCTATGAGTGAGCAGACAGAAAGGTGTGTTCACTGTGCCAAATGGCAAGGGAAGGAATTTGCAGCACGAGAGAAGAAGTGAAAGATAAACCTTCAATTACTTTTCCTTTTCTGGAGGAAAATGGAAATTAGCATAGCATGCAACACCAAATTAAGTGATTTGACTTGGAAGCTGCAGTCATTAGCATCTTCTGGTCTGTTTTTTCCTCATAATTCATGGCATTTATTTCTAAAAAACTAAAGTCTGGGGCTGACAAGATGGCTCAAGTGGTAAACACACTTGCTGCCAAGCCTCATAACCAGGGTTCAATCCCTGGAACTCACATGGTGGAAGGAGAGAACAAAATTTCACAAGTGGTCCCTTTAGCTCCACATGGGTGCCATGGCAAGCACATACAAACACGTGTACACACACATGCACATGTGCACACATGCACAGACAGAAATACAATTAAACCATTTTAAAGTAAGACTTTGAGATAGATATATACCTGTTGGGTACCAGTCTCTGGGTGTGAATTTCTGGGCCTGTGTTACTACTCCTAATTTGCTCTTGCACTATCCTGTGGACTATTGCTGAGTCACAGTAACTTCACCGGTGTGTATATGAGAAGAGACTGTTGAAAATGTGATACCTGTGTAATGAGTTTATTGGCTGTTAATTATAATATACTGTTATATGTTATTTATAACGTTAACTATAAACATACTGATGATTAATCCTAAGCCCTGATCCACTAGTAATAGTAAGTCAAAATAAAGGTGCCTTCTTGTCTCAACAGGTATGGGTATCCCATATTAACTATGGACCACATAAAGGTTCTTTCTTGCCTGAATATGTATAGAAATCCCACATTATCTTTGTTTGGGTCACACCAAGGAGCTATATTATGCTATGCACCCTTTGTTTCAGTCCCGCCCTTCCTTTAGGGACCTTGGCTATAGTTTGAACCATGTCTGTGTCATTGACTGACCCTGTTTGCTACATCTGAGTAGGTGGTAGTCAGTCATCCCTCCTTTTACATGTACTTGCATGCATATGAGCGTGCGTGTGCACATGTGTGTGAACACACATGCATGCACACACACACACACAGGCAAAGAACTGTCTAGCCTTAGCACTCCTCAACAGCAGGCAGATCCAATGTGGTAGAAATTTTCTGGGCTGACCTTGCTTCAAGCCACAGCACTTATGGTAAGCACAGGAACTGATAGAGACAACAATACTAATGCTGCTGTCTGTGCTGTAAAGAATAAAATTCTTTGCCTTTTCCCCAGGATTCCATTGTTTCCTGTCAAAGATCTATCGACTGCATGAATATATCAAAGATGCTCAGAATGAAGAAATATCCCAGAAGGTAATGGTGCCTGGTGTTACCTGGAAACCTGAACTTGATCCCTGGGACCCACATAGAGGAAGGAAAGAAGTAACCTCCACAAGTTGTTCAATGATCTCTACATGTGCACTGTCATGCTCAAGTTTCCCCCTTCCATATATGCACATAAAATACATAAGCAAAATAAGAAAAGGAAGATACTCAGAGGAAGATGTAATCTTAGCTCCTTATAGCACGTTTATTCCTCCATCCTATGTGTGTGTGTGTCTGCGCGCGCGCGCGCATGTGTGTGTTTATGTAGGTCAGAGGACAACCCCTGGTGGTGTTCCTCAGGCAAAGTCTACCTTATTACTGAGACAGGGTCTCTCACTGGCCTGAAGCTCACCAGGTAGTCTAGGCTAACTGACCACTAAGCCCCAGGGATCTATCTCTTTCCACACATGCTGATTTTTTTAAATGTGGGAACTAGGGATTAAACCCAGCTTCACAGACCCTGGCAGGTTCCTGACAAGGTGAAGATACATGCTTACTGAGGCCTCCCCTACTTTTGAAGATAGAGCAGAGGTCTGTGAATAGTGAACTCACTCTGGGAGACATCTTTGTAGGCTATGAAAATGGTCTGAAGTGCCCTATTTTTCTACTATAACAGATTTCTACATTCATTTGGTCTTAATCTCTGTGTTCTTGTACACAGTTCCTGAAACCTATGGAATCTCAGAAATGTAAGTATCTGTGTATATAATCAGAGATGCCTAATGGAGCTATCTTGTAACTAGAGGATTGGAACATCTAGTATCCTCCCTTCTAACCCTAGCCATCATCTACCAACAACAAAGTAGGTTGAGTTGGCCACCGATGGCCAACTTAGTCACAATGGAGCCTCCTCGGGATGCAGAGTAAGGGACTTATGGAATTTCTTAGTTGTTGAACCCATGGAGCGCTGGAAGGGACATGGCTTGTAGGGAGCCTGTGCATCTGGCACCCTTCCTTCATACTTTGCTATGATAATAAATATGTGATATGTCTCCTAAGGCCCATGACTTAAAGCTTTGGTCTTCAGCGAGGTGGATATTTTAAGAGTTAGGACTTTGTGGGGAGAGCTTAGGTCACTGGAGAGTGCTCTCATGGGGAATTATGGAACCCCAGTCTCTTCATCACTCTCTTTTGCTTCCCCACTATTAAGTGGGTGCTTTTACTCCACTCTATATTCCAATCATGAGGAACAGTCTCACTCAAATCCACAGAGCCAAGACAAACCTCTCTACAAACTGATCATCTCAGCCGCATGTGATGGAAAGCTGACACACCTGCCTTAGGTACTGTTCATTTGGGATTTTCTCTGTGTCCTTTGCTGTACCCCCCTGTAACTGGCTGACATGAGTAAAAACTATACCGTAGGTGACCCAGTGGTCACCAAGGCTCCTTTCTCATATTTGATTACCTCATAGGCAAGTCCTAGTTGTATACCTGATTCTCAGAAAGGTTTTTGAGAGACCGCTTCTAATTCCCCACATCATAAAGTGTTTCCAACTCGAATCACAAGAAGCAATACAAATATCTGATGCCCAGTGGAGAAAACAGAAACAATATTAACTACAGTCAGAAGGGATCCTTCAGCCCAGTAGTTTGTCCCATCGCTCATTAGAGGGATAGGTAGGACCAGTGTGAAGATGGGTTATATTGGAATCTGATCTGCTATGTGGGACTCGAGCTTCAGGGGAGTTGAAGGTGGAAATATTTATTAAGTTGTGAACTTGGTGATAACTCATGCCTAGCCCATCTCCTACTTCACTCCCCAGTGTGTATAGGGACATCAGTGAATACCAACAAGGATGGGAGACACACCAGGGGCTAGGATGCAGCAGTGGGGGAATATCCAAATGGAGAGAGAAAGAAGGGTGAGTTTAATTAGCTTGAGGTCTTTGGGCTTGGTAAAACTGTCCTAGCTCAGAGGGAGGTGAGCAGGAAGGAAATGTGGGCGCCTACTCCCTGACAGGAAACAAAATTTCGAAATCTCCATTAATTTTTTGGTTTTTCTTTTCCTCTCCCCACAACTTTGCCATCTGACTTTGGCATCCGCTCTTCCAGACCCTTAAAGTGAGGCCACCTGTGCGTGTTGAGAACATGTGCTTTGAATCTTCTCAGAAGTTCTGCCTAGAATCAGGAAAGTTTTAACAGAGTGGAGTCTGCCCAAGAACCTCCAGCTACTTGAAGAATATCACCACAGTTGACAAAGGTAGTCATTGGGCTGAGAAGTGACCTTGCTCTAGGACAATTCAAAGCCAGGTATATTTGATACTTGGAGTACATTTCTGACATGGTAAATCACTTCTTTAACTGAGGACTATAATATTCAGGAGAGTCTTTCCCCAACTAGTGTGTTCTTGTTATATTCATGTTGTGCTCCTGGCTGACCTTGGTAAAGGGATAGTGAGAAGGGCCCTTGGGCCATCTACATGTTGATGACCAAGAATGCATCATCAACATTCACAACATTTGTAGAGAGTGGCTTCATGAAGCAAGCTCCAGATCTGGACACAAGGACATGGGGAATCCAGATGTAGATACTGATAACTGGCCAGGCTCAAAAAAGCTCTCTGAGACATAGGGATAAGGGACTCCCTACATCTTCTTAGTGCCCCATTGTCTAGATAAGTTCCATACCCGGATTGCCCACTATTCCCACTTTGAAAATCCAAATCAATATGGATGAGAATTTGCAATTGACAAAGTTTAAAATTGCCAAAATAGTAACATCAACAAGACCAATAAAAAGTAAAACCAGTTTGAGCCCCACACAGAAGTAAAGCACAGCATTGTGGTTTATGTCTGATTCTAACACATACTCCCAGAAAGCAAAAAGACCAGAAAGCCAAGTGTGATCAAAGTTCTTGATACTTACAGAACAAAACAGCAACAATATGTTAGACTGAAACACATTTACAGAGGGTCTTGTAGAGGATCAGATGTCCTTTCTTTGGGCTGCTTGAGTAGGACACACTTGTGGTCTAGTAGATTTGTATTCTTTGCTATCACATAAATGCCCATCCCAGTTGGGTTCAGATATCCCCTTCATTCAAGTGTGTATGGAGGCCAGAGGATAACCTCAGCTATTATTTTTCAGGGGATATATGCATCATTATTCTTTTAAATTTAGGATTTTTAAATTTTTTTCTTTTTTTTGAGATAGGGTTTCTCTGTATAGCCCTGGCTGTCCTGGAACTCACTCTGTAGACTAGGCTGGCCTCAAACTCAGTAATCCTCCTGCTTCTACCTCCCAAGTGCTGGGATTAAAGGCATGTGCCACCACTGCCCAGCTAGATTTTTTTAATCTTATGCACATGAATGTTTACTTACGTATAGGCATGAAAACTAGTACTGTGCTTATTGGCCACAGAGGCCAGAAGACGTCTTTACAACTCCTAGAACTAGAGCTACAGACAGTTGTGAGCTACTAAGGAGTGTTGAGAATCAAGTCTGGGAACTCTGGAACTATTAACCACTGAGTTATCTATCTATCTAGCACCCATCTTGTCTTTTGAAATAGTGTCTTTTGCTGACCTAAAGCTTGCTGTGATTAGGCTAAGCTGGCTGGCCAGGGAGCTCCATGAATCCTCGCATCTCTACCTCTCCAGCGTGTGGACAGTGCCTGCCATCATGCCTTCCATTTTATACACTTGGAGTCTCATGCTTGCAGGGCATTCATTTTGTAAACCGAGCTATCACTCCAACCCATGCAGGAGACTTTTGATAGATATTTAAAGCTCATAACATAGAAATCTGATAAGTAAAATATATTCTTGTTCCTGAATGGTAAAGGGAAGAGTCTTCAGATCCTAGGAAATAACATCCTTTTTTTTGCCCATAATTTCATTTGATATTGCTTCTTTTCCTGTTTTCTTGGGCTTTGCTCCTTGTCCAGACCCACCTGTTTATTTATAAAAGCTTGTTAAATGCTGGGAGCCGCACAGGCTGAGCAGTTGCAGAGGCGGGGGAGGGACAGGGGACAAAGGACTTTTCAGGCTTGTCTTCTGTTCAGGAAAGCTGTCATTATTTTTCTCTTAGAATTTTAAGCTCATGTGTCAAGCAAAGAAAACGACCCAGCTCTTCTGTTTCTGCATCTCAGACTTTTCCTCAGTGATCCTCCATTTTACCAGGAGCCTCTAATTTCCTTTCAATATGCATTTTTAACAAGATTTGGTCCATTCTTAAGTACCTCTACTCCATCTTCCAGTCAAGTGTTTCTCGAATCTGTGTTAAAATGTATAATAGAGTTCATATGATTTTAATATTTGAAAATTTTTTAATTTTTAATTTTTGAAAAGATTATATATTACACAGTAAAATATTTAAAGGATGTATATGAAGAGTAAACCTTCGCATCTTCTGACCCTTGTCATCCAGTTTCCAGTTCTTTTTTAATCATCCTGGAGGAAACCAGTACATGCTACATGCTCAACTATCTCCCCACCCCTTCCCCTCACACGATGTGACACTCTGTATTTTATTTAGTTCACACATCAATATGTAGCAGAAGATGGTCCTGGCTGGTATGTATGGAAATACTGTCTTATTAATCTTATAACTGTACTCTTTCCCACAGTATGATAATATTGTGATTTATTTTAATATCCCACTATGAATGAATATTTAGATCATTTTAGCATTTTTATATGACACCCCCCACCCCAGTTCTGCAGTCGAGGCTGTGCTGGTTGGCTTTTGTCAACCTGACACAAACGTAGACATAGTTGGGTAGAGGGAATCTTAACTGAGAAAATGCCTCCATCAGATTGCCTGTGGGCAAGACTGCAAGGCATGTTCTTGCTTAATGGTTGATGTGGGAAGGAACAGCTCACTGTGGCAGTGCCACCCCTGGGACAGTGGTCCTAGGTGGTATATAGGAAAGTAGGCTGAGCAAAGCCATGAGGAACAAGCCAGTAAACAGTAGTCTTCCATGTCTCTGCTTCATGTCCTGCCTCCAAGTTCCTACCTTCAGTTCCTGCCTTGGCTTCCCTCCATGGTAGATGGTAACTTGCAAGCCAAATAAATCTTTTATTTTTCACATTGTGTTTGGTCATTGTGTTTATTACAGCAAAAGAAACCCAACTCAGACAACACCTTTGTGTACATTTGGGGAATTACCTGTAGATCCAAGTATTAGACTCAAAATTCTGGGCAGAGAGAATCCAAGCACAATTAAAGGCCGATGTATTTTTCCCAGTGGCCCTCCAACAGTGGTTCCCTAGTGTATGTTTCCAACACACAGATATGTTGAAGACGTAGCCTCCTTTTTCAGATGTGCACTGCCTACAAAGAGAGGCAAGTCGGCTCAGCATTTGCCAATATGTCTTGCAATCAGGAATGAAGTGAGTCTCACAGACATCAAATATAATTAAAGGCACATTAGAATTGCTATTAAAATTAGTTGATGTAATGTGCCTCTACTCCTTCCCCAGATGATTAACTGTATGCTTGATAGCCACACCTCCCCTGAAGTCTTGATGATTCGGTACACAGATCCTCCGACAGCTGCTCACATCCACACAAGAGACTCTGTTTCAGACAAATAAAGGTCAATAATGTAAGCTGGATGCTGTTTTGTTAAATAAGTATTTAAGCTGTGATTTTTGTATCTCAAAAACAGGACAATGTTCAACATGATGGTGGATTTAGTAGGTGTTTGCTATTGCTGCCCATAAATGTCTGCTCTATTGATGTTGGTTCATAATCAGATAATTGTGGCCCAGCCCCAAATGACCCTGCCTGCTTTAACATGTCAGTGCAAAATAGAAATGGCTTCAACTGATAATTTTAGAATCTCCATGGAATCAGTATTTTATAATGGCTTTCTTATAAGCATTTACACACACATGCACACACATACACACCCTTCTCTTTATAGCACATAGCTTTCCCCTGCTCCTTTTCATTTTGTTACTTCCATTCCCAGTGTCTTCTCTAAGTGGCGAAATGAATTCTTATAGCTTGCCCTGTCTTCATTTGCCTCAACCCTGATATCTCTGGATATAGGTATATGCCATTTATATTAATGGTTAGAGTGTGACAGTTTATGACATAGGAGCCTCATAGTATGGGTCAGCAAATTCAAGAATGGAAAAAATATCTACAGGCAAGTCATTATAAAATGCTTACTCTTGTGCTGGACACTATAGTTCAGTTGGTAGAGTTCTTGCCTACCTCATAGTTGTTCCTTTATTTTGGCCTGAGATACAAATATGACTTCTGTGTTTGATGAAGTAGTGGGTCCTGAGAGGAACAACAGCAAGTGTAGAGAAACCTGTTGGAGGTGGGGGCGAGGGCAGGGAAGCGGGGGTGAGATCAGAGGATTCAGTTGAGATGCTGCTACCTTTCATGAAGCCCTGTTCAAGCCACAGTACTACATAACCTGTCTGTGGTGGTATAAGCCTCTAATCACAGCACTTGGTAAGTGAAGGTAGAAAGATCAGAAGTTCAAGGTCATCCTTAACTACAAACAGAGTTTGAGGTTAATGTTGGCTAAAACAGACCCTATCTCAAAGAAATAAAAAACGTTCTACTAGTAAAAAAATTTTAACATTCTTTATTCTAAAACCAGAGTTGAAGGTGTTTTAATTTTATTGGCATATGAAAAGCTGTCAGCGTTGGGCAGTAAAACTTTTGTGCTTCTTGGTATCAAATAAATACCTCTTACAAGGGAGAGCAGCAATGATCCTTGACATTTCATGGCAAGGCACAGCTACAATTCTTTCTTTTTGTTCCTTACCACTTTTTATGGTCAACTTCCTTCTTCCCATTTTTTCCCTCAAACTTATCTTTTAGTAACTGACTTTGAGTTAGTAATCATCTATCCCGTTAAAACCAAGTTGTGTGCATTCCATATTGAACTCATCTCACCCCAAATCAGCTCCTCCCCCATTGCCCCACCCCCATGGGATTCATGGCATCCTTGGTGCCTCTCCATCAATACGTTCTCTCTTACTATCAGTCTATCAGTCCCTAAAGCTTAGAGATTCTATTTCTTATGCATCTCTGGAGTCTAACCACTTCTGCCCACGACAACTGCATCTTCCAAACTCATCTGGATGAAAGCTTCCCTGCCTCCAACAACCTTCTCTACATTTGCTGTTGTTCCTCCCAGGGTCCTCTTCTTCATTACAAACAAAAAAAGGTCATATTTCTGTCTCAGGCCAAAATAACTGAACAATTATGAGACTCACCTAATACCTGAAATACAACAAGTAATATATGAAATAAAACCTCTCAAGATATCAAGCTATCAAGCTCCTAGGTAAAGATGGACAAAGATAAAGGGGTGAAAGGAAAGGAAATCTGTCCCACAATAGACTTAGCTTTACTTGTAGAGACAGTTCTCAGTGACAAGACGCCATACAGAGTCAGTAGTGTGAGCTGAAGCAGGGAGAGCTGGGCTATTATGAGATCAAAATGGTTGGGCATCACAGCAAAAGTTACCAGATAGGGGAGAGCTGTCAAGAGAAAACCCTAAAGATCTTGGGAGTCTGTCCTCCTTTGATAGTCAGTTGGATGTAAGCCAGTGCGTTGCCACTGAGGAATGACCCTTTCTTGCAGAAGAGACAGTCCAAAGGGTGCGAGTGGACATGCAGCTCCACCCAGGTGCCAACAGAGCTCCTCCCCAGTTGTCAGAGTGAAAAACTTTTGTAGCTTTCATTTTTTAAGGGGCAGTGCAGGGAGAGGGGTACAGGGGGAGGGTTTGCCTAAGTAAGGAGGAAAATTGTCCCTAGATGCAATGTGTGATTGATCCTGCTTGACATTGCTTAAAAAGCAAGGTCCAGGGGAATCAAACAGTGCCTAAGTAATCAGATTACAATACACAAAAAGCTTAAGAAAATTGGTAGTAATATAAAACTATGTAGCAGCCAACAATATAAGGACCACAGTGTTGGGATCTAACTGAAATTAGCAGGTAAAGAAAAAAAAAATCAAGGAAGTAGACCACATCAAAAATGACTGTTTTAAAACTGACTCAGTTCACGGATATGATAGAATTCATAGACACAGACATAAAAATAATTATTAAAGCTCCATTTGTGCTCAAAGAACTGGAAGAAAGAATAAATGTTTAAAGGTAGATTCCAAAAAATGTAAAAGATTGAAGTCAAGCTGTAAAAGATGACGCCTACAGTGTTTGCTGTAGTTTGTGTAGTTCTACGCCTTAGGTTGATGAACATGAAGACAGCAATAGCAACTGTCCAGAATGAAGCACAGAGGGAACAGCGTGGAAAACAAAGGCCTCAGTGAACTGATGGAAGAAAGCTGGGTTTCTGGGGCACATGCTTGAAGTGGATGTTGGGAGCTTGGCTCCTCCCTACCTTACTTTGCCTCTTGATTTCCATGGAGTGAACAGCTTCCTGTATCACACATCATCTGCCACGATGCTCCATGTGGTTACAGGGGGAATTAATTGTGGTGTTCTAAAACCAAGAGGCAAGATAAAATGCTCTTTATGAATTGTTTTGCCACAGCAGTGAACAAAACTGGCTAGCATAGTCCATTGCCCAAAAGAACCCATTTTCTTTCTCAGAAACACTAGATATCCTGTCTTAGGGATACTACATCCACTATCATAGCAGCCTCGACAAGGACCAGGAGCCATGTGAACAGAACCAGAAAAGGGAAGGCTATAGGATGGTTTCATATGGATCTGAATAGGAACCACAGTCCAGAACATAAGACCAGCACCTCTCAAATCAAACTAAATGAGATGGCTATCTGCTATCATAAATATCTACACAGTGTTGAATCTTCTACTATAAAAGCCAGAATCTCCAAATATAATACAGATCACCTGCATACCAGAAATCTGGCTTTTAAAGCTGTCACCATAAAGAATGTCCTCGATAATTCGTCTGAAAGAAAATTTTAAAATAGAAATGACTTTTAAAACACCAAATGGAAATTATAGGACCGAAAGTATGCAACAAAGGAAACAATGAATTTGCTGAATGAGCCCAACAGTTAGCAGGTATGACAGGATAGAATTAGCAATGTGGAGGACAGACTCAAAATACAGTCAGTCCAGCCTGAACAACAGAGCAGCTAGTGTATGAATAAACATACAAAGAGCCTTGGAGAGTCCAGGAGCAGAACAAAAGAGCAGGCATTTGTTCACTTACACTCAAGAGAAGGAAGAGAAAGAGTGGGGCCGAGCCAGCCTTGGAGTAATAGCTAAGAAACTTCTAGTTTTCGTGGATAGTGTGCATCTCAGTGACACAGAGTGTATGCGAAACCACCACCAAGCTTCTGAAATGAAGACAAAAAGTCCTAGTGCCACCAGAGAGAAGCCCTGTGGAAGCTACATTGGAAGGAGCAAGAATTCAGAATCTGGAAGAAATGGCTTCAAAGAGCTGTCAGGTATAAGCCCAGCAGCTAAAGCTGTCTTGGAGGAGTGAAAAGGGGCCGAGACATTCTTAGAGGGAGAACAGAAGGAAGGAAAAGAAATGAACAAGCCTAAAAGAGTTTGTCAGCAATGGAATACTCCCTAAAGAACCACAACAGGAAGCTTTCGTAGAAAGATACCTATAAAAGAAACAATAGACACACCAGAGTGGATGGGGAAAGGGGCCCCGACTCACACAAAGAACTACAGGCAACCAAGGAATTCCTACAGTAGGAGGAAGCATCTCCAGCTAGCACAAACCAATTGGAAATCCAATACCAGTGGCCAGCCCTGAAGACACACATACATATATCATTTTATATTATATACCATTATATATATATATCCATATATATATATATATATATATATATATATATATATATACACTTACATGTGTGTGTGTGTGTGTGTGAGACAAATACTCCCCATTCTCCTATCTTGAGAAGGAATGACCCTGTTCATCTTTGCACTCCCACCTCAGTCAGGTAATAATAAACCACATATTAACTAAGCCTATTTAGTTAACTAAACTAAGGTTTTTGTTTGTTTTGTTTTGTTTTGTTTTGTTTTGTTTTGTTTTGTTTTGTTTTGTTTTGGTTTGGTTTGGTTTGGTTTGGTTTGGTTTGGTTTGGTTTGGTTTTTTGAGACAGGTTTCTCTGCCCTGGCTGTCCTGGAACTCACTCTGTAGAACAGGCTGGCCTTGAACTCAGAAATCCGCCTGTCTCTGCCTCCCAAGTGCTGGGATTAAAGGCGTGTGCCACCACCGTCCGACTAAAACTAAGGTTTAAGACACCTCCCAACCAACCATGTCCAAACCTTAAAAATATACTTTGCAGTCTCAGCACTGGCCTGTAGTTCTACTTCAGACTCTTCAGACTCCTGTTGCATGGTCAGCACTAATTTTGTTTGCCTGGAGGGGTGATTTGTCTTCATGTATGTACCTCTTGAGTCCTCAAGACCTAACAGAAGGATCATCAGTTCAGAGACTACCTGAGATACATGAGGAAGCCTGTCTCAATACGCTCCTCTTCAGTAAATAGAAAAGAATAGCTCAAACGAAGACAAAGAGAAATGGGAAAAAAGGACAAGATACATACAGAACAGGTACAAAGAAACAGTGAGATGGGAAAATAATTCAATCATAATGCACCTGTATCAGACTACAAAGACCTAATAACCAAATTAAAAGCCAGAAACTGCCGGGTGAAGAAATAACAGTGAGAGGGACCATGCACCATTTGCAAAATCCAGTGGAACTGTAAAGATGCAACTGGGTTAAAAGTCTAGAAAAATGCATTGCACCAACACTAATTACAGGTAAGCTACAACGGCCCCATTAATATCACACGAAGTAGTTTTCAGAGCAAAGGACATTAGCATGATAAAGAAGGTCATTTTATAATGATAAAGGGTCAATTCATTATAGAGTACAACATTGCAAATACTCACACACCTAATAGCAAAAGCCACAAGAACCACAAGGATAAACAAGTCCAGAACAGAATACACATTAACAGACACCTGCATATATGCTCCATGAATTTCTTAGCAGACTTGGAAAGGCATATTGGTGAGAATTACTCCAAATTGTAATAAACAATGTATAGTTGTATATACAAACAGTGAGCATGGGCTTTGTCACATATGAAATTAATTCTACATGGGCCACAGGCCTATATAGAAAACTATCAAACTCCTGGAAGAAAACATTGTAAGTCCTTTGCCATCTCTGAAAAAGTCAAGGCATCTTATATATAAGACCAGAAGCATACACCACAAGTGTAAAAGGTTTGATAAATTAGACTTCATTAAAATGAAGAATCCCACTCTTCAAAAATCATTATTAAAAAGAATGAAAAAAAAAATGAACAAAGAATCGCTTATCAACAAGGGAATTTGTACATGGAATATGTGAGGATACTTCTAAAATAGTCATAAGAGAGCAATACCACACACACACACACACACACACACACACACACACAGAGAGAGAGAGAGAGAGAGAGAGAGAGAGAGAGAGAGAGAGAGAGAGAGAGAGAGAGAGCAGCCCAAAACTCCCAAACATGGGCATGGGGTTTGAATGATGTTAGAAGCATTTGTGTCAAGTGACTCCATGGAAAGATGCATTATTAATTGCAGGAGAAATGTATATTGCAAACATAGTGACAGGTTACTAACCATTGATTGGGGTGTCTGAAATTTAAATAGGCTGATGACACCAACCTTGGCAAGGATATAGAGCACCCCAAGCTCCCAGATACCAAATAAGCAAGTGGTAGTTTCTGGGGTCCCACTTCTTTGAGAACCTGTCAACTTGACAAAGATGGAAGTGTTCCTGCTATGTGACCCAGCTTCTCTGTTCCTAGAAATCAACATTTCACATATTTACACCTATTTGTAACAACCCCAGGGTCCAATGTCAGATGGAGGAGAAACAGAGTCTACCATTTCCCCCCACACACACACACTCCCCGTGACAGAAATCATGGAGGGGAAAAAGCAATTCAGAGCTGGAGAGATGGGTCAATAGTTAAGAACATCAACTTCTTTTGCAGAGGACCTGCGTTAGGCTTGTAGGACCTACAATAGCAGTTCACAGCCATCAGTAACTTCACTTCCAAGGATCCAATGACTTAGTTTAGCCTTAGGTACCAGATAGTTATGTGGTACACAAATATACACAAGGTAAAACATGAAACATAAATTTAAAAAAACAACCTGTCAATATTTATATCCACATAGATAAATCTCAGGTTTACCATGCTGACTGAAGGAAGCCAGACCAATATGTGTATATGAGAATATATATGAACATTTAGAAAGTATAAAGTAGTTTGTGGTAGAGTAAATGAGGTGTGTGGTTCCCTAGGAAGTGGAGGGTTCAATAGTTCCTAGGGACGGGAGAGGCTAGAAGACAGGACGATGAGAGGATATGATGAATTTGGGGTGGGGGGTGAGATGAGTCAAGTGAGTTAAACCACTTGTTGCCAAGCCTAATGACTCAAGTTGATCCCAAGGAGCCACATGGTAGAGGGAACCAACTCCCACAAGTTGTGTCCTCATCTCCACACATACACCATCACATGTGCAAGTCCACGGATGATAAATACATGTGATTTAGAAGAGAATCTTTCCGGATGGTGAATGTGTCCCTTATCTTGGATCTGCTGGTGACGAGCACAGCTATAACTACACTTGTCAAACTGAGCACTTGACTCACATGTGGTTTTGTGATAGGAGAGTATCTGAGCCTGGAGAGCACCCCCTGAAGTTTCTAAGTTCTTGTGTCCCTCCAAAAAGGGTTGTACCAGGGACACAGTAAGAAAGAGAAATAGAGACAGGCTATTAAGGAAAGGCATACCCAGATATGGAAGTAGTCACAGGAGCAGGGAGAGGCATGCTCAGCAAAGCTTTGGCTCAAGCCTAGCGCCCCCTGACACATGAGCAGCATAAATAAGCACAGCACAGCACTGCCTCTCCTGTCTGAACTTTTAAGTTTGTTTTCCATGCACATGCTGTTTTTTATGGGTAACCCAGACAGAGAAGGGTTTTCAGTCTTTTCTGTCAGCAGTTTCTCTCAGATGTTAATCTTGCTGTTGCTTTTTCCCATCTCGACTCTCCCACCACACTGGTTAATTATGATTAACAATTAATGCAATGGTTCTCAACTTGTGGGTTGCGACCCCTTAGGCAGACATCTATCTCCAAAAGTGTTTGCATTATAATTCAGAACAGAAGTGAAATTACAGTTATGAAGTAGCAACATAAAAAAAATGATTTTATGTTTGGGGGTTTCTACAACATGAGGAACTGTATTCAATGGTCTCAACATTAGGAAGGTTGATAACCACCAGGCCTTAATGCATGTAAATTATAATTTAATATATGATTTCAGAGAAAAGAAAGGAAAGGTTATGCTCTCTTACTCAACCCACAAAATAAAAATAATTCTGAGGATATGGACACTCATATAGTCCCAAAGACATCACCTTATACATGTAAAATCTATACTCAAGAAACCTTAGGGTTTGTGTGATTGATATATTTAGGTGAAGAAGTTAGACCACATGGGGGTAAGTTGGCGTATGTCTAAATTAGGAAGAATACAGCATGCATAAACTAGCTCATGCATATGAAAGGATGTGTTTCCCACAAAGTTAAGTTCAGAATCACTTTATTAGATGATGAATCATGTTGACCTTATGTAGTCTCAGACTTGACTGACATAACGCTGCAGGTTGATATTTTTGTACAGCGCAAAAGAAGTTTCATCTGACGGCAGACCTTCATTAGAATCTTCTGAGGTGTTTACTCAGGAATGGCTGTCAGTGAGATGCATTTGACACACATTCAATATTTGCTTCCGTATAAAGCAGGAATGTCACAGTTTCCTGCGGATAGGCTGCTAACTGAAAATGGCCACACTATGCTGAAGTTCGAGGCTCATTTGAGATGAGAGCACTTAATTCCATTCGATGGAGAATGATCTAGATAAACAAAGACAACAATGAATGTGCTAGTAGCTACATTAGCCACTTCCTGGTGCTATAACAAAATGCCCACAAAGGCTAGTTGGAAAAGGAGAGGCTTATTTTAGTGCAGAGTTATAGGTACAGTTTATCATATCAAGGAAGTCACAAGAGGGGGAGGTCAAATCACATCAACAATCAGGAAGTAGAGAGCAATGAATGCTGGTGCCTGGCTTGATTTCTTCCCTCTTTTGCAGTCAGGGACCATCCATGGTTAGAGTGGGTTTTCCCACCTGAAATAATCTAACCTAGATTACCCTTCAATGATATGCCCAGAGTCCTACCACAATAGCATCTTCCAGAGGGTTGTGGGGGATGGATGCCCTCATGAATGACATTCTTAGATAGTGGAATGACCTTCTAATGTATTCGAACATCTATGATGCTTTCCAAAAAGCCACTCAATTATTGCTAAGCTAGGAATATTAAACTCCTCAGCTGCTGAGCCGGAGTGTGTTCATACCAATGCTCATTCTGTTTATGTTGGAAGTTTCTGGACATTTGTAAGATAGAGGCAAGATCTTTTTCTTGCCGTCTTTCAGCATTAGTGCTTCAAACCTTATCTTTTATGAGGCAGATATATGGAAATAAACAAGCTCAATAATATTTTAGTAAAATAATTACAGTTGTTTTTTGGGTTTTTTTTGTTGTTGTTGTTTTGTTTTAAGTTTAAGATGACTAAGGATGAGGTAATGGTGGCCAGGCAACATGTATTAGTTGAGACTGCACTCAGGAGAATTTGGGTTGCTTCCCAGCTCCACAGTTGGGCCAAGAAAAGTAATTACACTGATTAATAACAATATTTGATTTTCGAGTCCCGGAGCCCACTCCTCAGAGCTGGCTTCATCTGGGGGCAGAGAAACAAATTGCAGGAAGGAAATGAGAAGCGCATCCCATTTGAATTCTGTGACATTACGCAATCCCAAAGCTTTCCTCCACAGTGGTGGCCCATGAATTTTTTTTACATGTGGGACTTACATTCACTTGTTTTCCTGGTCACCCTAGGGCTGAGGCCAGCGCAGAGGTGAAGGTTTCACAAGTAAGGGATGGATTCCAATTAATATCCCTCAAGGAGCACCTCTTCGTGTCCATACATGCCGGGGAAGATGTTATGAAGGAGGATGGAGATGCAGTTTTCAGTGAGCCAGGACCTTAAGTTTGAAACTCATAACAACAAAACCAACTTAGCATGTCTTTTGTCCTTCAGACAGTCTCATCTCTGGCAGGATTCTGAGATCAATGCAAGATGTAATAGTATCATATAAACAAATAAGTAAAAATAAGGACAGAGAGAGAAAAGAGAAAAGGGAGAAAATTCCTAACCAGGGCAGGGCTGAGTTTCAAGACTGTAATAGCCTTCAGCTCTGCCACCTCCCAGAAGAGTTGCTATGGGAACCACTGTAAAAGATTAAATATACCGAAAGTACATGATTGTGAAAAATGTTAGGGAAGGAAATTATATTAATGCGGTGATGGTTCTTCTGTTTGTGGGGTTTCCATTCTTTTTTTTTTTTCTGCCTTGCATATAAATACCCCTTTTAATTCATTAGCACACAATTCATTAGCAAACAATTCTTTGTAGTATGCTACACAGAGAAAGAAAATGTTTATCTTCCACAGTTGGAAGACTTTTTTTTTTCCCAGTCTTGTTTCCTGACCCCAGCATTGCTTTTGAGGTAAATTGTCAGCTTCCTGTGGTGGTAAAACTCTGGTAAGGGCTGTGTTGGTGGAAGGGTCTGGAGCAGGGTAGATTGGGGCTTTTAGGTCTTCTTTTACTCTGCCCAGTGTGTCAGGTCTGGAGAAAAAAAAATGCTTTCTTTTATTTTCTAATCCTACCTGTCATCTGTTGTGATTCTCCTAAGAAAACCTTTGCTTGGATAAGCAAAGCTAGAGAGTGAGTCCTTAAAGTTCCTTAAAGTAGTGGGGTGATTTTAATCATACCTCATTACCAACTGAGGGAGGAAAGCTGGGTTACAAAATTCCCATAATGGCCTAAATCTGAGTCCACTGCATAATAATTGGTTCTGTCCATGGCACATTGCTCCTGGACTAGTTTAAAAAATGTTTATTTAAAAGGTAGGATTAAACTCACCCGTGTTCTTGTTTCTTGGTGTTCAGAGAGAAAGTGGCCTTCTGAGGGTGGAGGGCACCTCTGCTTATTGTGGTCATTACTGGTCAGGTTTCAAACAAGCCTCTGCAAAGTTTTAACTCTTCTGTCTCTTTGTTTTGTTTTTCCCACAGCACAATGCTGCACCTTTGTCATTGCTGCCACAGTTGACTAAAAGAAAGTGCATGTCCAACAAGAAGACACTCTCCCAAGGGCAACCACTGAGCAATAAGAAATGTATCTGTAAGCTGAAGAGTAACTCCCATGTATAGAAGTATTTCACTTGAAGTTTTTAAAATCAAGAACTAGACTCGATGGTGCATCATTTTAAAATATGGCCTCATGTCATTACAAGTACCAAAAATTATTAGCCAGTTCATGTTGCGGGTGTAGCTTAGTGCTAATGGTAGAGGCTTAGCATGAGTTTGACCATCAGAACAAAATAAAAGCAAAGCCAAAACCAACAACAACCTCCCCCCACCAAACCCCCATTAAACACAGGGCCAGGAGATAGCAGTCAATAAATTAACTGCCTCACAAGCACAATGACCTGTGTTAAATCCCCAGAACCCACAGAAAAGCTGGACATCGTGGAACACATTGACAGTCACAACACTGGTAATGTGGAGAAAAGAGCATTCCTTGGGTAGCTAGCTAGTCAACTCAGCTAGCTACTTGGAAGGCTCCAGGTCCAGTGAGAGACCTTGTTTCAAAAAAATAAAGATGGATGGTACTAGGGGAGCAACAACCAGCATTCACTTCCTGCCTGGATATGCATGTGCACACATGCCAAAGTCTCAGGGAAAGGACTACAGGATTTGTTGGTTGGTCTCCCTATTCCATCTCAAGGAGCCACCAACTTCCTCAGCCTGTCATGCTCCTAGTTTCTTTGGATATATGAGGACTGGGAGAAAGATCAAAGGCTCTGAGACACAGGTGCACTTGGCATCACATGTCTCACTGGATGTTTTTAGGCTTTGAATAATGAAAAATTAAGATTTATTTTATTTTAAATTATATGCATGTGTGTGTGTGTGTGTGTGTGTGTGTGTGTGTGTGCACGCGCCTATGACCCGGGATGTCAAACACATCAAATCTCTCTGGAGCTGAAGTTACAGTGATTGTAAGCTGCCTGAAAGGGTGCTGGGAACTGAACTCAGGTCTTTTGCAAGAGTAGGACACATTCTTAACTGCGGAGGACATCTCTCCAGCCCTTAGATTTTTTTCTAAGGGGAAAAAGGTGATCACCAAATTCCCTTCTACTAATAAAGAAAGGCAATGAACAATTATAATCTAAAATGAAGACTGGGTGCTGCTAGAAGCATTTGGCTCTTTTTAAAAGCCGCTCAGTGGTGCCTTTTCATCCGTACAAAAAGTAGTACATGGTATTGACAGGCTGTGTGGCTTCCTGCCTAAGAGGCCCCCACCTTACCTATGATCGGATGATGTGCCAAAAAGTACAGCGATGCTGGACACTCTCAACCCCTCTGCTAGCTGAGCAGAGGTGCAATAGTATTCCTCAAATGTCATCTGTGCTCAATGAATCACTTGTTTTCCAGCTCCGCAGCACACCCATACTTAATCTGAAAGATATGGTACTCTGTAATTACCTGATTTCTACACCACCCTGTGCCTCAGGGCTTCAGAGCGAGCACCTTAAACGTATATACCTTGTTCCTTATTTAGCTCCTTGGAAGGAAATGAAACATAAAGGCACATTTTAAAGCATTTAAAGATTGAGGTTTATATCCAACATGCCTCTGTGGCATTTATAGGCATCTTCTCCTGAAGTACTGTCAACTGGCAGTTCGTTTTGAGTCTTTTTAAATGCAGCTTGTCAGTACTGCTGACTGCAGCGATTTCATGGTCTCCTTTGTCTGACTCAAGGATAGCCGGTACCGTTTCATCATAATGAGGTCTAGCTCGCCTACGATTACGGGGCTATTTTGCTCTGACAATTCACAGTATCCTGTGGTGTCCCTATGGCCATAATGGCTGCAGGTAAAGAGCTCACGGGGCTCCTAAGACCCCATACTTCTCTCCTAACTAAGCTATTGCCTTTTGCACAGCTGCCCAGGCTCAGGTCTGGGGCAGAGTTTATCCCAAAGGCTTCCCAGCTTGTGCTGTGCTCACCTCTAGCAGGAGTCCTGGTTAGCAGTGAGAATCATAGGCTTCAGGACATGCAGCTCAGTGGAAAGGTCTCCTGCTCCCCAAAGGAGGGTCACAGAAGAGAGTCTTTTCTCTTACGGGGTGCCAGGCAGGCCAAAATAGTTCTATTTTCTTCCAAAAATGTCTGACTAAAGTAAGAAATCACAAGAGAGACAGAGAGACAGGGACAGAGAGACAGAGACAGAGAGACAGACAGATAGAGAGACAGACACACACATACACAGACAGACAGACAGACAGACAGACAGACAGACAGACAGAGGGAGACAGAGAGACAGAGTCAGACAGAGGGAAACAGAGAGACAAAGACTGAGACAAAGAGACAGAGAGACATCATCTTTTTCTCATTCTCTCCCTCAGTATGAACCGAGTGCTAGCTCTGGGAGAAGCATCATTTTATTAGCTCTATGGGGTAGATATTGAACTGGCTCTGATGACTTGCTTAGAAGATTGAAACTTGATTTGGGGTGTGAGCAGAGTCCATTTATAGTGAAGGAAATGGTAGTCATGTGAACATGGAAAGGGGGAACAATGGAATAAGGTTACCCAGAAAGGCAGGTTAAGACCTGAGTATTGTGGTTTATTCTGATAAATAAAAGCAGGACTTTTAACATTGGAAGTCTGAGTAGAATTCTAAGTGTTTATCTCACCCTCATGCTTTCCATTCTTCCCAAATGGTGTTTAAGATATAGAGCATCTCTGGACAAGCATTGTGGTGGTCTCCCTGGGGCAGCCAGGGAGATGAGATGTGAGAACTGACCTGAGATGGGTGCTTCACATGCACCTTCAAGAGGAGGTCTGACTAAAATGGTGGCAGAGTCAAGAGATCAGTGGCATTGAGGTTCTAACACCACATAACTGAGAAGGTTCTAGGAATGATGGGCATGGTCAACATGAGATGGGGCTTAGGGAGGTGGTTCAGTTGGTAAAGGGACTGTGACTTATGGGATCCGAGCTTTACCTCCAGCATCCTTACAAAGGCTTGGCATATTGGAACTAAGCCCAGCACCATGGAACTGTGGAAGGAGTTGGAGACAGGAGGATCCCTGTGCTCGTTGGCCAGCTAGGCAGTCATTTTAAAAGGAAAAATAAATGGCACCTGTTGAATGACCCGCAAGGTTGTGCTTTGGCTTCCACATGTGCATTTACATGTGTGTGTGTGTATGTGTGTGTGTGTGTGTGTGTGTGTGTGTGTGTGTGAGAGAGAGAGAGAGAGAGAGAGAGAGAGAGAGAGAGAGAGAGAGCACAGAGGGGACAGATCTGAGGACTGATACAGAGACTACTAAGGTATACATAGACAGATGCCTGGCAGGCAGTTGAAAAATGTGCTATCATTAGGGAAAGATACTTTGAAAGAAAGTAATTCTCTGAGATATGTGAATGCTTCTCTCTGTGTCAATATGAGTGAGACAGGGAAGTTATGAACAGCTCAAAAGTATTTAGGGGAGAAGAGAAGGGAAAGGAAGGAACAAGTGAGAAGGTGTTGGAAGAGGCACACGGTGCAGACGTGATGTCCAAATGCTCAGGAGCAAAGCAACCTCAGCAGTCTTCACCCTCTAGAAAGACCCGAGGAACTTGGTCTAGCATTGGTACCTGGATATTAACTCAGACATAGTCTTGTGTTAGACTGGAAGAGGTTACCTAAGTGCTGCACTATTAAAGCTCTTCTCTAGGTGACATATAAGAGGCAGATTAGGGGTGTCTTGCAATGTTTGCCAAAGACTTAATTAAAAGAATGATACTCGGGAGAGACTATCCACAGTGTACAAGGCTATCCTTTGAGCAAAAGTGCTCTATCTTCATGAGATCAGCTGTGCTTGCTTGAGGGAGTCCATCACTCAGGTCTGTGGCCTGTTCACATGCACTCACAGAGCATGTGATCCTCCCATCCATTTGTATCCAATTCTGCCCTAACTGCTCATGGACTTAGGTGTCAGGAAGGGGTAAGAGGAAATGGGGGGGGGGCAGATAACTGAAGGGGGCTATAGCTACAGAGTCATGGGGAAGCAACCATCCTTCTGGGGTACAAACTTTCTGGTGTGGCTGCTCTAGAATCATCCGTGCTTCTGCACATAACCGACCCTTCACCCATGGCTCTCTAAGTAAGTCCAATGGACTCACTGGTTCCCCTGGAGAATTTTGGTGGAGTCATACATTGGTTTGTCATTGGGAACTTATGAGGAGTGGGTAGGCATTGTTTGTCTCTGCAGGGAGAAACTTCTCACAATAATCAGCCTCTGGCTCAGGGGATTTTTCTAAACTATTACATTTCCCCTCTTCCTAAAAAAATTATTTTTTAGTGGTTTCCTTAAGGTAAGCTACTGGCCTTTGTTAAGGCATATGTAGAATTCAGTTTCTTTGTGTGTGTGTGTTCTCATGTATGTAGATGCACATGAATATGTGTGGGTATGCATGTGTGTATGCACATGTGCATGTATATGTACACCAGCATGTTGAGGCCAGAGGACAATCTCAAATGTTCCTCAGGAGCCATCTATCCATCTTTCACTGTCTTGGAGATTTCCAAGTGGCTGGACTGACTGTCCAGTGGACCCAGAGGTCTACCTATCTCTACCTTCCCAGTGCTGGAATATACACACACACATTATATATATATATATGGTGTTATGAATACACTTGGCTCACAGGAAGTGACACTATTAGGGGGTGTGGCCTTGTTGGAATGGGTGTGGCCTTGTTGGAGGAAGGGTGTCACTGTGGGGGTGGACATTGATGTCCTATGCTCATGCTCTGCCTGGGAAAGAAGAGAGACACTCCTCCTGGCTGCCTTTAGATCAAGATGTAGAACTCTTGGCTTCTCCAGCACCATGTCTGTCTGCATGACGCCCATGCTTCCCACCATGATGATAATGGACTGAACCTCTGAAACTGTAAACCAGCTTCAATGGAATGTTTGGTTTTATAAGAGTTGCTTTGGTCATAGTATCTCTTCACAGTAATGAAACCCTAACTAAGTATATATAATATGATACTATTGTACCTATGTAGACACTACAAGACAACTTGTAGTTAATTACTTCCTTCTATCATGAGGGCTTCCTGGGAAATTGAATTCAGGTTGTCAGGCTTGGCAGCAGGTACGTTTATTCACTAATCCATCTGACTGACAGAATCTCTCTCTCTCTCTCTCTCTCTCTCTCTCTCTCTCTCTCTCTCTCTCTCTCTCTCTCTCTCTCTCTCTCTCTCGATTCTGAGAGTTAAACCCAGGTCCTGGGGCTTGAAGAGCCAGCACTTTCCTGACTGAGCTATTGTTTAATCCCCAATCCAGTCTTTTTAAAATCCATCTCTATCACGTATTGGGCGTACCCTGTATTTTCATTCTGCCCTCAGAACCAGGACTGTGCATGCTTCACTTGAATGATTCTTTCTTATTAGTTTCAAAAGGAGTCTTTCGTATCCTAGGTCAGCTGCTGAAAACTCAGGTTTCAGAGCACAGCCAGCCTCTAGAGAGACAGCAATTATTCCCCCCACCACCACCACCACAACTCCCCATTTTCTTGGCTTTCTTTAAAATATAACATCTAATTTCATAAGTCATATCAAATCATTTTAGGAGTAAGATGTGACATAAATGATATCTAAAGTGTGAATTACAGAAA
Source organism: Mus caroli (assembly GCF_978045245.1). Classification (NCBI taxonomy): domain Eukaryota; kingdom Metazoa; phylum Chordata; class Mammalia; order Rodentia; family Muridae; genus Mus; species Mus caroli. The sequence continues at coordinate 1,482,604 of NW_028227265.1, read as the reverse complement.
ATGTTTAATCCTACAAAATATTCTAGGCAAAGCCCTGGACTTTCTCTTCCTTGGTTCCCAAGGGCAGAGGAGGCCCTGAATCACAGCAGTCATTCATTACGGGAATCTATGGCAGAAAAACAATGTTTGGGAAGCTTCTAGACCTGTGGGGGCCAGATTTGTTCCCGGATCATATTGTCTTTTGGCATTGTCTGTGTGACCAGCTTCCAGGGAGTTATTTAAAGAAAGTTCTCAAGCACAACGATGAACCAGGAAACAAGCGATTTGGCAACTTTGGAACTCAGGAATTCTAAACAAAAATGAGAATAGAACACTGAGTTCTTAAGTCTTCTCATGCAACATTTCTGATACACTAAAAAGGTAGTCTTTCCCCATCCACTTGGATAGGCACACACAGGGGACCATCCTGCCATGCACAGATGTACGCTAATTCTCCCCTCTCAGGAAAATTTGGTCAGAACTTTGCATACACAATTTCTCCTGGAAAATATATACATTAATCCCAGGGTTGCAGACATCTGTAAGTAGTTGAAAATCAAACAGTTCATGCCACTTGCTCTGCTGAAGTGACACCCCATTTAAATGTTTCCTAAATGTTTTCCAGATTCCCAAATCCCCTTTGATGTTTTATATTTAATGAACAAGTGTTGAAATGATTTTGCTGCAGAAAGGAGGCCTTTCAACAAATAGGTGAAGTGTCTCTGCTGCTCAGATCTCCCAGACAGGATTTTGAGGTGGCTGAACAGAGTCTACCTGCCTGAGGCTCTCATGCATTTCACATGGACCCTGGAGCCCCTTGAGAGAGATCCCAGTACCCTATCACAAGTGTGTTGTGTGAGCCCAGTCCCTTCCAGGACTGGTTCCCTTAAAAGTGCTCAGAATTCTCCAAGGACTTTTAATTGGCCTATCAGCAAAGACTTGCATGTGAAGAAGGGGATAGAGGTCCTGGTATAATATGCAAGGATGTCTCTGGTTCATACTCAAAAGTGTTTTTATTTATGTATTTATTTGTTTGTATATGTGTGTGAGTATTTAAGTTTGTGTTTATGTGTGTACTTATTTAAGTGTGTAAGAGTATTTAAGTGTATGTGTGTGTGTGTGTGTAGTATTTATTTAAGTGTGTGCATATATATGTGCTAGTGCATGTATGTTCAGTCCATGGAGGCCAAAGCTCAGTCTCAGGTGTCATTCTTCAGGAGCCACCCACTTTGCACTTTTTAAGCAGGGTCTCTCACTGGGACTCAGAGCTCATGATGACATAGCTCAGGCTATGATGATAGACCAACAATCCCCAGGGATCCTCTTGTCTCTGACTCCCCGGTGCTGGCTTACAAACTCATACCATTATGTAGGTTCTAGGGACCGAATTCAGGGACTTTCCCAATTGAATTATCTCTTTAACCTTCATTGGAATCTTTATACCCGAGAACATAACAGCTTATAATAACAAAACAAAACTTTCTCTTAATTTAGAGAGCACTTCCCTAATGTTTCTCAGTGGGACCCTGGACAGAGATGGTTCTATAGTAATTCACCCAACATAACAACAAGCCTTCTCTGTGGATCTTGGAAAGAGGGGCCTTGCTGGGCAGAAAAGACACCCCATACATTCAAGGAGGTGCAAGCTAGCAAGAGTGTCTTTACAAATCTAGCCCTCTCCAGCACCCAGGGAACTGCCTGTGGTTTTGTAGTCCTGAATGCACTTAGACCTGCAAAGCTAGGCCCTGGAGCAGTGGCATGCTTCACACATGACCGATGACTCTCATAGACTAACCATGACAGAAACCTCTTGCTGATTGTGGGCTCTTCAGGCTTTGGCTATTGGCTTCTGTGGGATGTCTTACTCTTGACTGTCTTCTACATGAAACCTTCTCTCGTAAATGTCCTTAGAGATGCCATTCAGCTGTTTCCTTCTAACTGTATAAGGCCTCCAAGTATCTATGATACAAGGTGGCATTCATTGTTCTTCCTGACATTGGGACTGTTTTTGCCTTCTTTTCTTCCTAGTGAGAGAGGAGATGGACAACTTATCTTTTCCTGAAATGAAGTTTTCCTTAGCTCTTTATACATTCCAGATATTAACCCTCTGTAAGATGTGTACATAGCAAAGATTTTCACCCATTATCTCAGTAGTCATAATGTGAGTTAAGGGTGTGTCCTCCATCTGCTCTTGGCTCAGGCCGCTTGTGGAGGTGGGACACCGGAGCTTTGACTGCACATTCCCCACACTGGGCCGGAGTAGGGCTATGGGAAGCCTGGGGATCCCACTCTGGGGTGGGTAAGCTCAGTCTGAGGTCCCCAGGGACTGCTGGAGCCTGCTGGGGATTCCCTGGGCCTGCAGAGAGGCCGGGACCATTTGGTTCTTAGACTCTTGGGCACCCCAGACACGGGGGAGAGCTGAGAATGGAGTGGGGACCTGGGGGCTGGATCTAGCACAGGCTCAAGGGGGAAGGGTGGGGAGAGAGCTCCGGTTGGGTCCTGTGGGAATGAGCATCCTTGGTTTGTTCAGTGGGTGGCTTGGCTTGGTGGAAGCCATGGCTGGGAGTGCTGACAGGCCTTCTGCGGAGACTAGATGCAGCTCTTTACACAAAGGCCTGTTCTATTGCTCCCCACAGTGGATCCCAATGAAAAGAGACAGTCCATGGTTTTAAAGCATTTATTGTCATGGCAGATAGTGCCGATGAGTAACTATATCCCACTTTCTCAGGGTGGGCCTGAGGCTAAATATCTTTTGCAGGGAGTAGTGTCTGGGGAGGGGAGTTTATTGGCTAGGCCCTTCAGACCTTTAAATGGAGACCTTAAAATGGAGACCTGTCTTGAGCCCATGTGACCTGTGGTCATGTCTTCTGCCTGTGGAGGGGTTTGAGGTGTCGCCCTTTTGTGACTGATGGCAACAGACCTATGGAGAGCTGTGGCCTCGTGTCAGGGGCCTAGTGCCCAGGAGAGTGCCAAAATGCCTACCAGCCCTTGCAGGATCATCTGCAGGGTCACCAGGGTTTCAAACCTAGCTTAACCAGAAACCAGGCTGCCTTTCATGGTTGCACAGTCATAATATAATTTTATACAGCTATAAAAAGCAAAATTGTGGAGCCTGGTGTAATGGCATACACCTTTAATTCCAGGATTCACTTGAGAAGCAGAGGCAAATGAACCTCTGTGAGTTCTAGGCCAGCTTGGTCTACAACACAAGTTCCAGGATAGCCAAAGCTATTACACAGAGAAATCCTGTCTTGAACAAAACAAAAACAAACACCCCTCAAACAAACAAAAAATGGTGTCACTTGTATAAAAATGGATACAACTGAAGATTATCATAGTAAGCACACTAAATCATGCTCAGACACATACTTTATTATCTCTCACTTGTGGTACTAAATTTTATGTAGATGCATAAAATCATGTATGAATATGACAAGAAAGTAAAGCTGTAGTGGTAAAAATATATATCCTAAACATGCATAGAAATGCCCCCCATGAAACCAAGTAACACGTACACTGAGTATATGCTAATGAAAACAAAGTTAGACTCACTCCCCACTACAAGCTGTCCCTTTAATGTCTCAACTGCCAATGTCAACATGGCACTGTCTTTTCTAGTTCATTTTATTATTAGCTACAGAACCTGAATGATTTAGAGGAGCAGGGCAGTGAGGGCTTAAAAACGGGGAACGTTTAATGATGTGCCCATGAAAATCTTCTATGAAACTCATTATGTTACCAACTAAGTCAAGTTTAAAAACTCTTAACTAACATATGCCTCTCAAATGGGGCAAGTCTACCACCTAGTTCAAGAACTGAATGGGCTTCTATGTGCAGGTTGAAGACTCCTGAGCATTCCACTGTTCATGTTTGGATGCATGTTGTTATCTCTGTTCAGCTTATGCTTAGGCAGTCTTCTAGGAGACGCAATCTCTCAGCAAACTCTCTGCCCCTCTGGGTCTTACAGTCTTTCGGCACATTCTTCTAGAATAATCCCAGAGCCTTAGGCATGGGAGTTGTTTTGTGGATGTATCACTTGCCGCTTGGATCTACAACTCTGCATCTTGATTGGTTACGGTTCACTCTAATGATCTTTGTCTACGCAGAGAACTGCAAGCAACTAAGTGAGAAGAGGAGAAATAGTCTTCCCCATTAGAGCATCTAACACCAAACAGTCAGTCCTGAAAACTTACATACAAGTAGCATATAGTCTGAAAAGGATACACTTATGTATTTATGTGCATATACATATGTAACAACAATTGATGAAAAAGAGAGTCCATGAATTTGGCAAAGAGCAAGAAGGGGTATGTAGGGTTTGGAGGGAGGAAAGGGAAGGGAGAAATTATGTAATTATATTATAATCTCAAAAAAAGAAGAAATCATCTTAAAAATTTAATCTAAAAAAAATCACCTTCAATATTTTACATGGTTGTCATGGTAACCGTTTTGACAGACATAGGATCACGGTTCCTTATGTAGCCTGGGATTTGTGTCCAGGTCTTGGTGGATGGGGACAACTGCCGAACAGTCTTTTTCTGCTCTGAGATCCTGAAGGATTGCTATGCTTGTCACCTCTGCTTGCTGCCGTGCTCCTGGCTACTCTACTCCTGCTAAGTTTTCTGGTGGAATGGGTATCTGTACCCGTGGGTCTTCAGATGGAAAGTTCATTAGCAAAATACAGAAAGCAAATAGAAGATCTGGCAGTTTCCTTAGCAGGAATCCCTGGGGTGTACACTGGTGAGCACCTGAGTTTTCAGAAGTGAAGGGTGGGCTGTGGGGATGATGCTCAGTCTCTGGGGCTACAGGCTGCTTCCTGTCCTTTTGTCCCAACCTCCTCAAGATCCTCCTTATTGTTCTACAGGTACTTCTAAACATTTTTTTTTTTTGAGAGTCCTAGGCATTTACCTTCCAAAAGACAATTTTGAATAAGGTCAAAGGGATAGCTGCTGTCCCCACTTAGAATATACAAATTAAAGAATTTATTTCCCAGGAGCTGGCTTTAATTATTAGTCATATGGAGGACTTGGGGATCCTGACTTGGGAATCAGGATATTACGTCGTCATGCTAGAAGACTGTTTTGAACCTTCACAGACTGATCCAATTAATTGCTCCTTCCCACTTCTTGCTGCCTTTGTGAGCCATTAGTCCCTCTTTTGAACTCCACTTCCTGCTCACCACTCAACCTTCACAATCCCACACAGATACTCTTTTTTTTTTTTTTGCCCTCCCCTTTATCTTGGTCTCTGTTTTGGTTTAGCTGTCTTTCCAATCCTCTGAATGAAGACTTGACTTGCACATAAGGGTGTCACCTGTGAACTGTACTTCTTGGTGGGGGATGGAGGGGAGTGGGATTCATCATTCACTGAGGCCCCAGTGTGAAGTTTCTAGGGCCACGATTAGTTCACTTGACAATTAGAGCTGTCATCTTGGTACAGTGGCTCGTAGTTGAGCCTACCAGCTCTTCTGCATCTGTGGAGTCATGCTTAGCCCTGTTTATCTCTTTTCCAAAACTTGGACAGGGAAACTCAGCAACCTGGGTTTTGCCCTGACCTCACATGAGCTGGAATAATGCTGGTGGTTTGTACTGAGAAGAAGGTAAGGTACCTCACATAAGCCAAGTTGTAGAGAAGAGACAGTGATGTATTCTTTTGAGGTTACACCTCCAATGACCTACTTCCTGAAACTTGCTCCACCCCCTATGCCTTCTATCCCCTCTCACGAGTTCATTCAATTATGAACCCACCAGAAGATGAAGACACTGCTGAGACTAGCATCCTCATGATGTAGCCACAGCCTGAAAGCTGAGGGTCTCAACAGGGTACTGAGGACCAAACCTTCAATGAAATGAGTCTGTGGGGGGATACTTCATATTAAAACTGTAAGGAGCAGAGAATGATGAAGAGAAAGACAGTTTGTGGATATAAGTTTCAGAGAATTAATGCTTGTTCTCAAAATATACCTAAGCATCTGAGGAAACCGAACAAAACTGAGAGAGGTGAAGGAAGAAAGGATGCTTCTAAAGATAGATGCATCACTTCCCCTGCCTCCTCCCCCTCTCCTTCTTCCTCCCCCATTTCTTATGAGTGCAGGGATCACAAGCCTGTGCTACTACACTCGGCCAAATTGGGTTTTATTTCTCTCTCGTTTTTTTTCTCTTCTCAAAATAGCTTCCTTTGATTTTTTTTCAATCAGTATATGTTCATTATATAAAATAATGTGTCTCATTTTGGCTCGTTCATGTGCGTATGCTATGCACTTTGATCATACCCACCATCATCCTCATTTCTCCCTCCCCTTTCCACTGAACACTTCCTCTTGCCAAATAACTTCATTTCTACTTTCTTAAAAGCCTAGCCTCTGATAGGAAGAAAGGCGTGCCATACTTGTCTTTCCAAGTCTGCCTTATTTTTTTATATTATTGTTATATCCAGTTTCACCCATTTCCTTAATAATATTATTTTATTCTTTGAGGCTAAATAAAAGTATTGTATACATACATACACCACATTTTCTCTTGTCAGTCACTTCTTGATGGACAACCCCCAGAGATGTCAAATTGATGAGACAAAGGCCTATAGCATGATTGTGCTCAGAGTAACCTCTGTGTTCCTTTTCTCCTTCATTGCCCTATCCCTGGTCTACTCGACCTTTCAATCAAGATGCTTTCTATCTGCTCCAACAGCCCCACCCTGCAAGACCTTTATACTAGTGCAGCCATAGTCTTTTATAGCTCTGGTGTCTCCCAGTCCAAGATACCTGCACATGTGTGTTTCTCTATGTCACAGTAATTTGGATGTGCTGGTGTACATGTGTTGCATATGTGTGTGGAGGCTAGAAATCAACCTCAGATGTTGTTCTTATTCTGGTGATATTCACAAAAGCTGCTGGAAGGAACGTGAATGGTGTGGTTGGAGTCAGGCAGGACAGACCAAGGTTGCTGGGGTGTGCTTTAGCTCACACTCAACACCTGCTCAGGTGAAGCCCAGGCTATGTACAACTGGAAAGAGGGCAGAAAGACCTCCAGAATTCCAGTTTTGATATTTGACTTTGTGCCTTTTTTTTGTCATCTCGTAAAGTGATGTGTTGGAAATAATAATGTTTGCATTAAGGCTCCAGATATAGAAATATGTTTCTTCCCTAGAGTTAGCCACCTAGCTGTCTAGTCCTTTGTGTTTGGTTGGATTTTGGCTTGTGTGTGTGTGTGTGTGTTTTGCATGCAGCTCAGTGTACAGATATGCAGACTCATGCATACATATACAGAAGCCAGAGGAGGATGTTGAATGTCTTCTCTACTTCCAATGTTGGGGTTAAAGACACATGAAGATTTTTATGTGGGTACTGGGAATTCAAACTCACATCCTCATGATTTCACAAGGGCATCTCCATTGTCCCCGAACTGGCCTAATTCTCAAAAATCTCATTGGCTTGCACTTTCCAGTCCTGTCCCAATGTGTCATCTCCCCAAGATTATGATGCCACTGACATGCTACTGAAGATACCCACAAAGTCACAGCAGGAGCAGTTGATAATGAGAGTCTTTTGGTTTAGAAAGCCAGTACTTCTGGGACATCAACAAAGAGAGCAGCCTAAGAAGTGGAGGTAGTGTTATCACAGGTTAGAGACCTGCTTGGGCCATGTAGCAAGATCCTGTCTCAAACGGAAAAAGAAAAACCAAGAAAACAGGCATGACATCACCAACCAGAGCATAATGGGAGATAAGGTAGGGCTATGGAATGACAAGGCAGTGCTTTCAGCATCCAGAAGGCCACCAAGTGCCTTGTGCTTTGTTTGATACACCACATTCTAAGAGTACAGACTTCCAGGGTGGGTCTTTTTTATTAGACATTGAAGGAGCAGCATAAAGATTAAAATATTTATATGAGTTTTAGAGTATTGTATGAGAATTAGGGTAATTATAAAATGCCTCCTTACAATGATCTCCAAAGACTAAAGCTGTTGAAAAGATAAGTTGATTCCTTTTCTAACTCATCGAGGTTCAATCTTCACTGTTTCCAAGACGTCTTTGTTATCTTCTTTCTTTGGAATATAATGAGAAATGTTGTCCCCAGTCCTTTTATGTGTAGAAAAATGAATTGTTTTGCATAATTATAGCTTAAATTTTTTCACTGCAGCTGATTCCTTAACACAAGCGGTTCATTTGCCACTGTGTGAACTTACCATCTGAAACTGATTCTCAGCCAGTTTGCATTTGTGTTCCCAGCTAAGTTATTCAACAAACTTTTCTACATAGATGCAGATGTATAGCTTCTGCCATTCAGTATGGTTCTCAGCCACATTAATGACTGAGCCCTTCAAATATGGCTAGATTGATGGAATTCAACTTCATTTTTTATTTGATTTAAATTATTTTAAATGTCTTTATTGCTTTTCTTCTTGTCATTACTATTATATTGTTGCCCTTTCAAGGGTCCCAACAAGGCCCTTGTATGCAAGGGAGCCACTGTCTCTGAACTACTTCCCATCACAACTAATTTAACCTTAAGTGACCACTGGACATTATTGATCCCTATACTGCACATTGAAGGTTTAGATATTGAACATTGGTGTTGGCTGATATAACCAGAGATACCTCAAAAGGATCTCTGCTCTATAATGACAGCCCTACTAGCTAGCCCATAAGGCTTGAAACAGCTCAGAGCCACAAAGCTGTAAGGGCAAGTGCCACTGATACTTATGTCCCCTTGATGGGTATAGAGAGATGGCTTAGTAGTAAAGCGCTTGCTTGCACGCATGCAGACCTGAGTTCAACTCCCAGATCCTGTATGAAAAGCTGAGTGTGACATCTCATGCTTGTGATCTCAACTCTGGAGATGTAAAGACAGACAGAGCCCTCCCCACTCCACATCCACAAATACAACCACCACTCCCTACACACACACACACACACACACACACACACACCAATTTCTACTGAGTTTAGCAGTCAGTGACAGGAAAGTATTGGGGAGCATGACTTTCCAAAGTTATCTAAAAAGAAAACAACTTCCTTGCTTGAATGGCTTTTGATTGCTAAAGGAAGTCCCACCTATCCACGAGCAAGGCTCACTCTCATCTGTCAGACTCTTGTCTGCCATGATTCAGGTGGGAATGAAAGGCTGTGAGTCTGCAGTGTATTAATCTTGCTTAACTCTACACCTAAGGGTACATTCATGAGAATGATTTCAGATGATCTGTTCACAACAGAGGTTTAGAAAAATTGACCATTCATGAGAAGAGGAGTCCAGTTGAAGAGCTGACATCTTAATAATATCTTTATGGGTTGAGTACAGCACATTTTATTGACCAAGCTAAAAAAATCAATAACATGCATACCATCATATTTTCCATGTGCCCTGGAGTAATGAAATTGTTTTTAAACTCTTCCAAGATCTTTCAAGCACAGGTGCTATATAAATATAAGCCCAGTGGCATTATAATGGTGACCCACTTCTTCTCAGTCAGTAACAGTGTCTCCCATTTACCTACCACAGCACCTAAATCTCAAGATATGAGGAGAGACAAGTGCTTGTAAAAATGGCCAAGGTACATAACTGTTCTCCTACAACAAGTTGCTACTTTCAGGAAAGAAAACAAAACATAATAAAAATTTTTCACAACAATAAAGAAAGAAACTGAAGGGAGGGTCCCACTCTTGGGACTTTAACAAGAATATATTTGATGTGTACATTTTCTCCTCCTAGTTAACTAAGATATAAAATCTATCTCAAAATGATTAGGACTCAAGAACCAGATGTGGGTTTAAGGCCAGCCTGTGCTGCATGACAAAAGACTATAATAAAGTCTACAACGGTATGTGTGTGTGTGTATGTGCATATGTGTGTGTGTGCATGTGTGTGTGTGGGGGGGTCTTCATTTTATTCAGCTATAAAGACCCAAATTATTTCATGTTCAAAAAGGATGTAACTAGAGGTAATTATATTAAATAAAGACACTCATAAGAGCAAATAACTCATTATCTCGTTTGTGATATATAAATCACATATTTATATTTATGTAACTAAATTTATGCATGTATATGTTGCAACTGTATTAGGCCTTGATAAAATATTGATTCCCTGGACAGCTCTCCTGATATTTGTCTGAGACCTGGTGAGGATACATTGCTTCTCAAACCAGCAGTAGCCACTGTGTCCAGAGCCTGACTGTACCTCACATCTGAAAAGTCCTATGGTAAGTGAATTTTGACCAAAAAAACAAAAAACAAAAAAAAAGCTAGAAATATAGGTTCGATTTTATCAGCAACAGGAAGAGACATGTTTCAGTGTTCTTTGGGGTATGAATATTGACATGCGTGAAATTAAGTTACTAAGAAAGTTACAGGTTCTGTTTCTCAAAGCATCACCTGAGTTGCCTCAGAATCACTCATCTCCATAAAGTTATTGTTTCAGTTTGAATAAACTTTCCTCCAATCGGATAAACTTTACTATCACCTATAGATGGAAGATCCTGCTGTTCAGCTCTCTGCCACATTTGAAGCATCTTCTTTATTGGTCTCCTTGACATTAGTTTTCTGGCACCATAATCACCCTGAGTTAGTCACTTTATTTAGAGAAAAGTTTGGGTACGGAGAGTGGGAATTTCAGTGAGTATTGTTTGAGTGAGAAAGTTTTTTTATGTATTTTTTATTTTGTCTCACAGTGTTAGAAGCTTCAGTTTAGGATGGGTTAATCCTTTTGTTTTGGGTCTATGGTGGGGCTGCATATCACTATAGAGGGGCACTCATCTGTACTCAGAAGTCACAGAGAGGAAGAACCTGGTATCTTAAGGGAATCCTTGAGGGGCTACACCCCAACAACCCAAGGACCTCTCACTAGGCCCCACCTGTTAAAGGTCCAATGACCTCCCCATAGAAGCAAACAGGGGAGGAAGCATTCCTGGGACTTTCAGATCCAACCCAGAGAGTCTGAGGAGCCTCGATGAGTAGTTAAGTTTCCAACTGAACTTTCTTGTGGCTTTGAAATTTTGTGTCTAAAGGAAACTTTTTTTTTTTTTTTAAAGAGATGGGAGATTTTTGTGAGGAAACCACATACTTATTGTGGAATTTCTTTAGTACAATAAGCTAAGCCTTCTTTTTAAAAAAAAAGAGAAAGTAAGGTTTGGGGCACTTCAAATCTCATCAACTACATTTGATCCCAGACATTATCAAGGCTTATCTTGGATAGAAAAATGCTAGCGGCTCAAGTGCTTCAAGACTCTGGAGCATTCTTGCTCATCGGGAGGCTGATTAAGCTTATTATTTGCTGTCCAAAAGGCTTCCAGGCTTATTGACCAGCTCTGGTACTTGAAAACAGGGTGTAGAGGAGTACATACCTACCGACTTCCAAAGCCCCAAGGAAACGAGGTCAGCAGACCAGGAGTAGCCCCCTCATCCTGTAGCTCAAGCTGGGCCTCTGGCTTTTTCTGCCAAGAGTCTGTGGCTTTGGAAGGTTCATTTCCTTTCTCTCCTGGGGACAGCGATTCCCAGACTCACATTTACAGAAGCCCAGCCATGTTTTCACACCTGGTTATGTATCCATATTTCCTTGTGTCCAAGCAAGAAGTAAGTTTTATACATGTCTTCTCACTCAAATACTTCCAACTCCCTGGAGAACCATCCTGTAGGCTGGTTCTAGAGTTGCTGGACCTCGAAGCTCAGATTTACTCAGTACTGTCAAGGGTCCTGGTGACTGCCAAGAAAAACAGTGTGGCAGCTGGGTCTTTGTGGGTGTGAAACAGCTTCAGAACCCTCTCTCAAGTCCAGGCTAAGGAGAGGTAGAGGGCTTTGGGCCCTGTTGCTGTGTTCCCACAGTGGGAGCTGAGTCCCTCTCTGCCCCTCTAGTGCAGGTTGTCTTCCTTTTCTTTAAGCCATCATTCCTTCCTTTTTTTTTTTTTTTGGTGTGGTCCATAATTACTTTGATTTTCCTAATGACAAAAATTCTATACTTGCCATTGAAAGAAACATAGACCCATCTATGAGAAGATACTCTGCTGTGTCCGTTAGCTTATTTACAACTGGGTATTGCTGATAGGAAATGCAATCAGCTCAGCGTGGTAATTCAGTAAAAACAAAGGCTTTTCTTTTCTTTTTTTTTTTTTTTTTTTTTTTCGAGACAGGGTTTCTCTGTATAGTCCTGGCTATCCTGGAACTCACTTTGTAGACCAGGCTGGCCTCGAACTCAGAAATCCGCCTGCCTCTGCCTCCCGAGTGCTGGGATTAAAGGCGTGCGCCATCACGCCCGGCTAGGCTTTTCATTTTTAATAGGGGGAAGCTAAATGAGTAGCTCATTGGAATAGTACTTGCTTGGCATGTCTGAGGCTCTGGGTTTGATTGCCAGCACTGACATATAGACAAAATCAAATCAAAACTGGCAGTGCCCTGGATGGTATGCTTGGGGGTGCTAAGGAGCAGAGAATGCATTACATATTGCTGGGGCATTAAAGACTGTCTCTGCCTCTCTTGTATCTGATGACCTCAGAATTTGTTTTCTTTGCTGTATTCTGAAGGGCAAGCTTTCTTATTTCTTCTGCGACTTCAGTATCTTTTACCCCAAGGGAAGGTAGGAGCTGACATGTGGACTGTTAGTAGCCAAGATCAACAGTCCACTATGAAGCTCAAGTGCTCTATATTGATGGCAGCCTCCCTGGCCTCTTCCTGGGAGGTTCGAGCTGGGAGGGTGGGAACTGTGAGTTGGGGCCACCAGGGAGTTCTGACTTGAGCTTCTGCCAATGTTTCTTTTGTATCAAATGATCATAATTCAGGGCTTTTATTTTTATTTTAGTCAACCACAACTCTCTACATTATTCCATTGTTGAGCCTCACACACATACTACATGGTTTCCTGTGCCTACCTCCCAGTTCAGTCTCACAGCCCTTCTCATTGGGCTTGAGATTCTTAACTTCTGTCGTTGAAGATGTGTACTGTTGTGATTTCTCTACATGCTCTGTACTCTCATAGGAGAGACATTGGTGCTGTTAGACTATCAAAACTGTGTACACTGAAGAATTAAAATTTCTGAGAGGTTCTGCCAGAGTCTGACAAATACAGAGGCAGATGCTTGAAGCCAACCATTGGACTGAGCATGGGTCCCCAATGGAGGAGTTAGAGAAAGGACTGAAAGAGCCGAAGGGGTTTGCAAGCCATAGGAAGAAAAACAATATCAATCAATCAGACCTCCCCCCGCACCGCCAGACCTCCCAGGAACTACCACCAACCAAAGAGTACACATGGAGAGGCCTATGGCTCCAGCTGCATATGTAGCAGAAGATGGCCTTGTTGGACATCAGTGGGAGGAGAGGCCCTTGTTCCTGGGAAAGCTCGATGACCCAGTGCAGGAGAATGCCAGGATGAGGAGTTGGTAGTGGGTGGGTAGGATGGGGGAGGGAAAATGGGATAGGGGGTTTCAGGGTGGGGGCACTGGGAAAGGGGATAATATTTGAAATGTAAATAAATAAAATATCCAATTAAAAAGAATTTCTCCAGGAGTCCTGTCCTGGGAAATCAGAAAGAAAAGCCTAGCATCATCCAGAAGGAGAGCTTATCTATCCACTGGAAGGTGTTTAACACACTTCAGACCATTTATTAGGCAGCCTTTTAAGAGTAGAGGGGACACACACACACACACACACACAAAGAGTAGAGGGAAGCCTGGACATTGTGTCAATGGGCAGGGCCACACCTTGACCAAGACTTTTTGGCAATTCATATCTCTTGTCCTATTTTAAACCCAAACCTCATGTCAGTACACTGAGATGGAAGGGAGGTCACTAGGTTTCTTTCTTTGCTCCTTTTCCCAGTGTAGTCATATTGACTAGATCTTCTTTCTCTCTGGGGTTTTTGTTTGTTTGTTTGTTTGGTTGGTTGGTTTTTTTCCTCCCGATATTATTTGTCTCTTTAATTGGTTTATTGGAGACAAGTTGCTGACCGAGTCTGGCTTGCCAGGTCCCAGGCTCTGACCCCAGCAACTCTAGTAACGTTTTCTCAGTGGAGCCAGACTCTCTCCCTCACTCCCAGAGATTTCAACAGCACAGAGGATTGTTTGTTTCAGGCCATGGTGTCTCTATCATTTATGTCCCTTAATAAACTGGAGAATTCCAAAGTCAGGGAAATTTAGGAACTGAAGTCTCACCTGAAGCTGCAAGACCAGCTCTCTCAGCATGGTGACTATCCCCTATTGCTTACAGAGGTGGAAAGAGACAGGATAGAGACCTAGCTTGTGTTAGAATCTGAGTTAAATGTCCTGTGAAGGCTAGTCCAGGTAGATGGGAGCTTGGCTTCTCCCACCAACAAGTTCCAGATATCAAGGTCAGATAGGTCTCTGTTACTCTTCTTTATCTCTCACACAGGTCAATTCTGGTATCCATTCAAGGTCACCACTGTACTTTTTCTATAGCTTCGGGTCATAGAACTTTCTAGTTTGGGCACCAGCTTCCCTTCTGTGCTCATTTTGTAAAAACATTCGATTTTCTAAGAAGCCGTTGTATGTTCTTATCTCCTCTGGTTTCACCCTGTGCAGAGTCTTTTCTCTAGGAGTATGAAGGTACATACAACAGGGAAGAGACCTAATCTGAAATGCAGCGAGGCTGGCTTGGGAAGTTGTTGTGAGTCAAGTTACAAGAAACCTAATAGACCTGAGCAGCTGGGGCGCAGGGTCTGCTGACACTCGCCAACTGCCCACAACACCCGACACAGGATCTTAAGACTTCTGGTGAGGGGAGCACAGCTTCTGCTCCAATCCAATTGCGCGGGACCTGAGACTGCATTAGTTAGGGAAGCAGAAACCGGCCTGAGTAGGACCACAGGCCTCATCCGGCTGGATCAGCGCCGGGGTAGCGGGAGCGCAGGGTTGCCTGACACCCGCCAGCTACCCACGACCCCCGCCGCAGGATTTTGGGACTGCTGGTGAGTGGAACACAGCTTCTGCTCCAGTCCAATCACGCGGGACCTGAGACTGCTCTGGTTGGGGAGAGAGAAATCCGGCCCACACAGGGCCACAACCCTCTTCCGGTCAGAAAAGCACCTGAGCAGCTGGGGCGCAGGGTCTGCTGACACTCGCCAACCGCCCACAACACCCGACACAGGATCTTAAGACTTCTGGTGAGGGGAGCACAGCTTCTGCTCCAATCCAATTGCGCGGGACCTGAGACTGCATTAGTTAGGGAAGCAGAAACCGGCCTGAGTAGGACCACAGGCCTCATCCGGCTGGATCAGCGCCGGGGTAGCGGGAGCGCAGGGTTGCCTGACACCCGCCAGCTACCCACGACCCCCGCCGCAGGATTTTGGGACTGCTGGTGAGTGGAACACAGCTTCTGCTCCAATCCAATTGCGCGGGACCTGAGACTGCATTAGTTAGGGAAGCAGAAACCGGCCTGAGTAGGGCCACAGGCCTCACCCGGCCGGATCAGCGCCAGGGTAGCGGGAGCGCAGGGTTGCCTGACACCCGCCAGCTACCCACGACCCCCGCCGCAGGATTTTGGGACTGCTGGTGAGTGGAACACAGCTTCTGCTCCAGTCCAATCACGCGGGACCTGAGACTGCTCTGGTTGGGGAGAGAGAAATCCGGCCCACACAGGGCCACAAGCCTCTTCCGGTCAGAAAAGCACCTGAGCAGCTGGGGCGCAGGGTCTGCTGACACTCGCCAACTGCCCACAACACCCGCCACAGGATCTTAAGACTTCTGGTGAGGGGAGCACAGCTTCTGCTCCAATCCAATTGCGCGGGACCTGAGACTGCATTAGTTAGGGAAGCAGAAACCAGCCTGAGTAGGGCCACAGGCCTCACCCTGCCGAATCAGCGCCAGGGTAGCGGGAGCGCAGGGTTGCCTGACACCCGCCAGCTACCCACGACCCCCGCCGCAGGATTTTGGGACTGCTGGTGAGTGGAACACAGCTTCTGCTCCAATCTTTAAATAGTGACAACGATAACAACTAACCCCAGAGATTACCAGATGGCGAAAGGTAAACGTAATAATCTTACTAACAGAAACCAAGACCACTCACCATCATCAGAACCCAGCACCCCCACTTCACCCAGTCCAGGGCACCCCAACACACCGGAAAAGCTAGACACGGATTTAAAAGCATATCTCCTGATGATGATAGAGGACTTCAAGAAGGACGTTAATAACACACTTAAAGAAATGCAGGAGAACACTGCTAAAAAGGAAGAAGACAATAAAGAGGAAGCACAAAAATCCCTTAAAGAATTGCAGGAGAACACTGCTAAAGAGTTACAAATCCTTAAAGAAAAACATGATAACATAATCAAACAGGTAGAAGTCCTTACAGAAAAACAGGAAAACACATCCAAACAGATGATGGAAATGAACAAAACCATACTAGACCTAAAAAGGGAAGTAGACACAATAAAGAAAACCCAAAATGAGGCAACACTGGAGATAGAAACCCTAGGAAAGAAATCTGGAACCATAGATGCAAGCATCAGCAACAGAATACAAGAGATGGAAGAGAGAATCTCAGGTGCAGAAGATTCCATAGAGAACATCGGCACAACAATCAAGGAAAATGGAAAATGCAAAAAGATCCTAACTCAAAACATCCAAGAAATACAGGACATAATGAGAAGACCAAACCTACGGATAATAGGAGTGGATGAGAATGAAGATTTTCAACTCAAAGGACCAGCAAACATCTTCAACAAAATTATAGAAGAAAACTTCCCAAATCTAAAGAAAGAGATGCCCATGAACATACAAGAAGCCTACAGAACTCCAAATAGACTGGATCAGAAAAGAAATACCTCCCGACACATAATAATCAGAGCAACAAATGCTCTAAATAAAGATAGAATACTAAAAGCAGTAAGAGAAAAAGGCCAAGTAACATATAAAGGCAAGCCTATCAGAATTACACCAGATTTTTCACCAGAGACTATGAAAGCCAGAAGATCCTGGACAGATGTTATACAGACACTAAAAGAACACAAATTCCAGCCCAGGCTACTATACCCAGCCAAACTCTCAATTAACATAGATGGAGAAACCAAAGTATTCCACGACAAAACCAAATTCACACATTATCTCTCCACGAATCCAGCCCTTCAAAGGATAATAACAGAAAAAAACCAATACAAGGACAGGAACCACGCCCTAGAAACAACAAGAAGGTAATCCCTCAACAAACCTAAAAGAAGACAGCCACAAGAACAAAATGCCAACTTTAACATCAAAAATAACAGGAAACACCAATATCTTTTCCTTAATATCTCTTAATATCAATGGACTCAACTCCCCGATAAAAAGACATAGACTAACAAACTGGCTACACAAACAAGACCCAACATTTTGCTGCTTACAGGAAACTCATCTCAGAGAAAAGGATAGACACTACCTCAGAATGAAAGGCTGGAAAACAATTCTCCAAGCAAATGGCATGAAGAAACAAGCTGGAGTAGCCATTCTAATATCTGATAAGATTGACTTCCAACCCAAAGTCATTAAAAAAGACAGGGAGGGACACTTCATACTCATCAAAGGTAAAATCCTCCAAGAGGAACTATCAATCCTGAATATCTATGCTCCAAATACAAAGGCAGCCACATTCATTAAAGAAACTTTAGTAAATCTCAAAGCACACATTGCACCTCATACAATAATAGTGGGAGACTTCAACACACCACTTTCACCAATGGACAGATCATGGAAACAGAAACTAAACAGGGACACAGTGAAACTAAGAGAAATTATGAATCAAATGGATCTGGCAGATATCTACAGAACATTCTATCCTAAAACAAAAGGATATACCTTCTTCTCAGCACCTCATGGTACCTTCTCCAAAATTGACCACATAATTGGTCACAAAACAGGCCTCAACAGATATAAAAATATTGAAATTGTCCCATGCATCCTATCAGATCACCATGGACTAAGGCTGATCTTCAATAACAAAATAAATAATAGAAAGCCCACCTTCACGTGGAAACTGAACAACACTCTTCTCAATGATACCTTGGTCAAGGAAGGAATAAAGAAAGAAATTAAGGACTTTTTAGAGTTCAATGAAAATGAAGCCACAACATACCCAAACTTATGGGACGCAATGAAAGCATTTTTAAGAGGAAAACTCATAGCTCTGAGTGCCTCCAAAAGGAAACTAGAGAGAGCACACATTAGCAGCTTGACAACACACCTAAAAGCACTAGAACAAAAGGAAGCAAATTCACCCAAGAGGAGTAGACGGCAGGAAATAATCAAACTCAGGGGTGAAATCAACCAAGTGGAAACAAGAAAAACTATTCAAAGAATCAACCAATCAAGGAGCTGGTTCTTTGAGAAAATCAACAAGATAGATAAACCCTTAGCCAGACTCACTAGAGGGCACAGGGAAAGCATCCTAATTAACAAAATCAGAAATGAAAAAGGAGACATAACAACAGATCCTGAAGACATCCAAAACACCATCAGATCCTTCTACCAAAGGCTATACTCAACAAAACTGGAGAACCTGGATGAAATGGACAAGTTCCTAGACAGATACCAGGTACCAAAGTTGAATCAAGATCAGGTTAATGATCTAAACAGCCCTATATCCCCCAAAGAAATAGAAGCAGTCATTAATAGTCTCCCAACTAAAAAAAGCCCAGGACCAGATGGGTTTAGTGCAGAGTTCTATCAGACCTTCAAAGAAGATCTAATCCCAGTTCTTCACAAACTATTCCACAAAATAGAAACAGAAGGTACTCTACCCAACTCATTCTATGAAGCCACAATTACTCTGATACCTAAACCACAAAAAGACCCAACAAAGATAGAAAACTTCAGACCAATATCCCTTATGAATATTGATGCAAAAATCCTCAATAAAGTTCTTGCTAACCGAATCCAAGAACACATCAAAACAATCATCCATCCTGACCAAGTAGGTTTCATCCCAGGGATGCAGGGATGGTTCAATATACGGAAATCCATCAACGTAATCCAGTATATAAACAAACTCAAAGATAAAAACCACATGGTCATCTCGTTAGATGCGGAAAAAGCATTTGACAAGATCCAACACCCATTCATGATAAAAGTCTTGGAAAGATCAGGAATTCAAGGCCCATACCTAAACATGATAAAAGCAATCTACAGCAAACCAGTAGCCAACATCAAAGTAAATGGTGAGAAGCTTGAAGCAATCCCTCTAAAATCAGGGACTAGACAAGGCTGTCCACTTTCTCCATACCTATTCAACATTGTACTTGAAGTCCTAGCCAGAGCAATTCGACAACAAAAGGAGATCAAAGGGATACAAATTGGAAAAGAGGAAGTCAAAATATCACTTTTTGCAGATGATATGATAGTATATATAAGTGACCCTAAAAATTCCACCAGAGAACTCCTAAGCCTGATAAACAGCTTCGGTGAAGTAGCTGGATATAAAATTAACTCAAACAAATCAATGGCCTTTCTCTACACAAAGAATAAACAGGCTGAGAAAGAAATTAGGGAAACAACACCCTTCTCAATAGTCACAAATAATATAAAATATCTTGGCGTGACTCTAACTAAGGAAGTGAAAGATCTGTATAATAAAAACTTCAAGTCTCTGAAGAAAGAAATTATAGAAGATCTCAGAAGATGGAAAGATCTCCCATGCTCATGGATTGGCAGGATCAACATTGTAAAAATGGCTATCTTGCCAAAAGCAATCTACAGATTCAATGCAATCCCCATCAAAATTCCAAATCAATTCTTCAACGAATTAGAAAGTGCAATCTGCAAATTCATCTGGAATAACAAAAAACCTAGGATAGCAAAAACTCTTCTCAAGGATAAAAGAACCTCTGGTGGAATCACCATGCCGGACCTAAAGCTCTACTACAGAGCAATTGTGATAAAAACTGCATGGTACTGGTATAGTGACAGACAAATAGACCAATGGAATAGAATTGAAGACCCAGAAATGAACCCACACACCTATGGTCACTTGATCTTCGACAAGGGAGCTAAAAACATCCAGTGGAAGAAAGACAGCATTTTCAACAGATGGTGCTGGCACAACTGGTTGTTAACATGTAGAAGAATGCGAATCGATCCATTCCTATCTCCTTGTACTAAGGTCAAGTCTAAGTGGATCAAGGAACTTCACATAAAACCAGAGACACTGAAACTTATAGAGGAGAAAGTGGGGAAAAGCCTTGATGATATGGGCACAGGGGAAAAATTCCTGAATAGAACAGTAATGGCTTGTGCTGTAAGATCGAGAATTGACAAGTGGGACCTCATGAAACTACAAAGCTTCTGCAAGTCTAAAGACACCATCAATAAGACAAAAAAACCACCAACAGATTGGGAAAGGATCTTCACCTATCCTAAATCAGATAAGGGACTAATATCCAATATATATAAAGAACTCAAGAAGGTGGACTCCAGAAAGTCAAATAACCCCATTAAAAAATGGGGCTCAGAACTGAACAAAGAATTCTCACCTGAGGAATACCGAATGGCAGAGAAGCACCTGAAAAAATGTTCAACATCCTTAATCATCAGGGAAATGCAAATCAAAACAACCCTGAGATTCCACCTCACACCAGTCAGAATGGCTAAGATCAAAAATTCAGGTGACAGCAGATGCTGGCGAGGATGTGGAGAAAGAGGAACACTCCTCCATTGTTGGTGGGATTGCAAGCTTGTACAACCACTCTGGAAATCAGTCTGGCGGTTCCTCAGAAAATTGGACATAGTACTACCGGAGGATCCAGCAATACCTCTCCTGGGCATATATCCAGAAGATGTCCCAACCGGTAAAAAGGACACATGCTCCACTATGTTCATAGCAGCCCTATTTATAATAGCCAGAAGCTGGAAAGAACCCAGATGTCCCTCAACAGAGGAATGGATACAGAAATTATGGTACATTTACACAATGGAGTACTACTCAGCTATTAAAAAGAATGAATTTATGAAATTCCTAGCCAAATGGATGGACCTGGAGGGCATCATCTTGAGTGAAGTAACACAATCACAAAAGAACTCACACAATATGTATTCATTGATAAGTGGATATTAGCCCAAAACTTAGGATACCCAAGATATAAGATACAATTTGCTAAACGCATGAAACTCAAGAAGAATGAAGACCAAAGTGTGGACACTGTGCACCTTCTTAGAATTGGGAACAAAACACCCAGGGAAGGAGCTACAGAGACAAAGTTCGTAGCTGTGATGAAAGGATGGACCATTTAGAGACTGCTGTATCCAGGGATCCGTCCCATAATCAGCTTCTAAACGCTGACACCATTGCATACACTAGCAAGATCTTGCTGAAAGGACCCAAATATAGCTGTCTCTTGTGAGACGATGCCGGGGCCTAGCAAACACAGGAGTGGATGTTCACAGTCAGCTATTGGATGTATCACAGGGCTCCCAATGGAGAAGCTAGAGAAAGTACCCAAGGAGCTAAAGGGATCTGCAACCCTATTGTTGGAACAACATGATGTACTAACCGGAACCCTGGAGCTCTTGTCTCTAGCTGCATATGTATCGAAAGATGGCCTAGTCGGCCATCAATGGAAAGAGAGGCCCATTGGACTTGCAAACTTTATATGCCCCAATATAGGGGAATGCCAGGGCCAAAAGAATGGGAATGGGTGGGTAGGGAAGTGGGGGGCGCTATGGGGGACTTTTGGGATAGTATTGGAAATGTAATTGAGGAAATTATGTAATAAAAATATTAAAAAAAAAATATTAAAAAAAAAAAAAAAAAAAAAAAGAAACCTAATAGAGAAAGCTTACCATAGGGACTTGCAGGCAATGCTGAGTCATGCTGTGAAAGTGAGTCCTGAAAGGAGAGGTCAAGGCACAGCCAGGGGGCTACTAGAGGAGAGGCAAACAGAGACTTAGGGGAAAGTCACTGAAAGGTTCAAGATGAGTAAAAGAAAATAGAATTTTTCATTGTTCAGCTACTCAGAGGCAGGCAAGATAATGCCCAAGTTCTGAATATTTTATCAATGCAGCTTTCCTTGAACTTTGTGTGTGTATGTGTGTGTGTTCATGTATATGTGTGTGTGTGTGTATTCATGTATATGTTTGTGTGTATGTGTGTGCATGCATGTGTGTACAGAGTTACACATGCATATGTGTGTGCTTACAGGTAGAGATGAGAAAGGAAAGCCTTAGGTGTTGCTGTTTAGCAGCTGTTTATTTTGATATTTGAGGTAGCTCTTCTCACTGGCATTTGGGATTCACTCAATGGCCTCCAAGCTGCTGGCCTGGCCATCAATCCCCAAAGATCCACATATCTCTGCCTCCCTCAGTTCTAGGACTGTAGGTGTGAGCCACCATGCCAGAAACTTTTATGTGGTAAATGTAAGTCAAACTCAGGTCCTCTGGCTCACACAGTAAACAGTTTACTAACTGAGGCATCTCCCCAAGTCCCAAACTTCTTTGCATTCATAGTGACCACAGAGCACGTGCAGTGGCTACTACCATAGGAATAGATAACACCATTATTATGTCGTAATAAATAAGGAAATAATTGACATTCTTAACACAGGACGACTGAACACATAGGAGTTTTCTTCCCCCTTTTGTTCCTCCCTCCACCACTCCCAAATGCTTCAAAGCTGACAGTAATTAATTACAAAGGTTTAAGGACAGACAACAAAGAGACAGAAGGCACAGGATAACTTGGAATTGTCACTGAAAACTGAAAAGGTGGTGAGTGGGACAAGGCTGGGGTGGAAGTGACTGGAAGACACATGTCTGAATCCACCCACCAGAAAGTCTTCTGTTGTTTGTTTCATGGACTCTCGGCCTGAAGCAGACTGGAACCTTGGCAGCAGAGATACCTTAAGGCCAGGACTTCTTAAGCTCTTTCCAGGTGCAGTACTTACCCAAGAACTTTGACAAGGATTTTATTTCATTTTTAATCACGTATATGTATGTGAAGGTGCATGACAAAGTCAAAGATGGTGTCAGCTCTTCTGAAGCTGGAGATGCAGGCATTTATAAGCAGCCCGGCATGGGTACTGGAAACCAAATGAGGACAAAGTCCTATTAACTGCTAAGTTATCCTTCCAGACCCTACCTGAGAAATGTTTACATGACTCTGGATATATGACAGGTGCACTGGGCTGTCGAGATAGCTGCAGATAAAAATGCTGTGTGTTCCTGACAGCCTAAGTTTGGTTCTTGAAACCCAGGTAAAGATGGAAGGAGAGAACCAACCACCCCACAACTGTCCTCTGACCTACATATGTGTGCTGCAGCACACCCTCCACACACTATCAGACATCTGTTTCTCACACCTCCCATTTTTAAATTATGTATAAAACACAATCAGCCACATATAATTTTAAATTATATTTTAAAACAATTTTGGTAAGCCAGTATTTTTTACAATTCGTGCAAACAAATTTGTATAGTAATGAGGAACACATCTTGTTTACTTTTACATAAAGAATTAACTCCTGGGTACTAGAGAGATGCCTTTGTGGTTCAGAGCACATAACAATTTTTCAGAGGATTGGAGTTTGGTTCCTACCGCCACATTGGGCAGCTCACAAGTGTCTATAACTCTAACTCCACAAGATCCAATGCCCTCTTCTTGTCTTTGAAAGCACCCACTCATGAATGTATACACAGAGACACACATAGTCAAAAATAGATAAGTCTTTTAAAAAGAATTAAATTTTGCTGAATATCTGATACAGCAGGACAGAACATCATTTGCTAGGGGTGTACTTGATTGACATTTTATAACCATCCACACAGAGAAAGCTGTTTCACATAAATATATAACACAAAAGTCAGGATGGAGGTCTGTCCTAATCCCAAACCAATTTCTTTGGAATGTTTTTTTTTTAATGAAATTCAAATCAGCAGTTTAAACAGCAATTCTTTTCGTTTTCAGGATCTTACTTTGTAGCTCTGGCTGGCCTGCAACTCACCATGAGACCAGGCCATCCTGGAACTCACAGAGATCTACCTACCTGTCTCCAGAGTGCTGGAATTAGAGGTATTTGCTGCCACACCTGACCTCAAGTAGAAAGTTTAAAGTCAAACCCACACAGTAAAATTGAAAGAGATATTAATTCCATTCTTCCATGCTGAGGGATGGTGGTAGGAAAGAAGTAGGAGTTTTGCTTTGTAATCAAGCCATGAGGTTTCTATAAAAAAGAGGAAACTTGATGTGCATATTAAAAAAAAAGTCACTGCAGTTCATAAGACAGAATAAGCTTGAACCTGAGCCCAGGTGTTTCAGACAGTGTGATTGCATGGTGTAGCCTCATGCACAGTTCAAAGTACATCTGTCTTGTGTTCAGACCAAGGCTGCAGGAGACTTATTCAAGACAGCATGGATGATCACTGCCCAGAGCACCTTGGGTTCATTGTGTCTTTGATTTTTTTAAACACATTTGCAATGTACCAAATATCTCACCTTACCCATATTCAGTCACTCAGCTCCCTGTGGGGTCACACCCCAGCATTTAGGAAGCTGGGCCTTACCTTAGACCACTGGGAACTATTTGTGAAGTAGCTGGAATCTTACCTCTCTTTCCTTCTACCCATTATAATTTTGCTTTTTAAATTATGCACAAATATTGATTTGATGAAAAAAGACCACATAGCACTGTGCTATGCACTAGGCACTTTTTAATAACTTTACCTGAATTATTGCTCTTAATTTCCACATAATTATTGCATAAAGCAAGCTACCTTGCTTTCTGCATTGAAAGCTCTGAGGCAGCAGTCTTGGGGAAATATGGAAGGCAGATGTTAAGGAGCTTGCTCAAGGCTGGCTATGGACCCACAAAGCTGATTCCAAAGGCTTTGCTCTTAATGACTCCAGTTATCGACTTTCATCGTATTTATGTATGAGTTAAGGTAGCTTGGAGCTATATGCTTTGGTACATCAATGTTGCATGAAGACAAAGGCCTAGCAGATGCAATCAAATTGTTTAAGAAACTTAAGGCCTGAACTGATGAGAAACTAGGCACAGAAAACAGAGCAGACCAGTGCAAATTACCCCAGGTTCAGCAGTCCCCTTGCCACCCCTTGACTAAAATGAGGTGGTATTGTACATCCACGAACCACCTTGGAGACAAGGAATGGCTGTCAGACAGAGTGTACTAGCCATGAGCACCCTGTGATTCTGGTATCTAAACTCCTAAGTGAAGGCAGGAAAAATTTGCAACATCTTTCAGGACCATGTACACCCCTTAGAAGTCACTGCATGTCTCTGTGAATGATTTTGAGTAAGTTAACATTAAAATGGATATACACTGTATTACTAATTCTAATTGTACATTGAGGCAGAATAGAAGTACAGTGTGCTACTGATTCTAACTGTATACAGAGGCAGACTCAAAAGTAGTGTGCAATTGTTCACTTGTTTGCATAGATGGTGCCTATTTTGCAGGTGATTCTTAATAATGCCGTTTTTTTTTTCTTTCTCACTTCTTTTGACTTTAGGAATAAAAACACAATGAATAATATTGCCTCGATGTTGCAAGCTCCAGTTATCTCTCTAGGACCAGTTCTTATTTTGCTGCCGATTGTTACAGGCTGAAAGTCTACACACCATATAAACATGCCTTGCTGCAAGATGAGGAACGGTTCTATTCTCGGTCTCTGCATTTGGGGTCCTCCCTTCTGTGTTCTCCGTAAGATGGAAATTTAAGCAGCTGGCGTCACATTGTAGAAATCAGATTATAAAACTTTATAGACTGTTGGTGCCTTTTACTCTATAAAAATCAGTTCTCATGCCAGGCTCAGATTTGGCATCAGCAAGGAGAAGGCTAAAACCTAGTACCGGGGGAGCCCTTCTGACATCTTAACCACAGGCTCATGTCAACTGAAACCTTATTAGAAGTGGCCACAAGTAGTCTGGTTTCCATACCTGCCAACATTCTCCTCCAGCCAGCCCTTAACCACTTTCATAATTCACTTAAAACTACCCGGTCCTTGTAAGTCAATGAGATTAAGCAGTGTCAGCTGCTGGCTTCTAGCAGCTTCTCAGACGCTGTATTAATATCTGTGTTCTCACCTCTTTCCCCCCGAAGGCAGGAGCTTGCATGACTGCAGCCATCAGTTCCATCCAAGATTTCAGTCGAAGGGGAGCCATGGGCAGATGATGTGGAAGACAGATGTTTCTGTAGCCATATCCATACACTTTAGGATGTATCAAACACTCGAGGGAAGAGTTATTGTTTTATCTGTGCATACATTCAGAATTTGGGTTCCGTTTGAAGGGTGAGGCGCAGAGAAGCTGCTTGCCCATGGAGAACAGAATATTATTTTTTTCTTATCTCTGTGCTTGTCCCTGTTTCTGCTTATTGCTCCATTTTTCTCTCCCTCTTATGAGAAAAATAGCTCAAACCCGAGATGTTTTCACTGCCTTGGCTTTTCTCCTTAGTATAGATGGCTGAGCTACGAGCTTCCAGCTATTTTAAGTTGCTTCGGTTTTGATCAGCATTGCCTTAGTTAGTTTCCTAGCATTGGTACAAATACCCGAGACAATGAACTCAAAAAGAGAAAAGGTTTATTTTGACTCAAGGTTTTATCTGGCCCAGCTCATGAACAATTGACCCTGTTGCCTTTGGGGTTGTAGTGAAAAACTCATCAAGGTGGGATTGTGCTACTGAACAGCACCCCTTATCTGATGATCAGAAAGCAAAAGAGTGAAATAGATAAGGGCTAGAGTCCCATTATTAACCTCTGCATAGCACACACACACACAACACACACACACACGCACCAGGGGCTAGGGTCCCATTATTATCCTTTGCACAACACACACACACACATACACACACACCAGGGGCTAGGGTCTCATTATTGCACTCTGCACAGCACACACACAGCAGGAGCTAGGGTCCCATTATTATCCTTTGCACAACACACACACACATACACACACACCAGGGGCTAGGGTCCCATTATTGCACTCTGCACAGCACACACACGCACACACACACACCAGTGGCTAGGGTACCATTATTAGCCTCTGCACAGCACACACACACACACACACACACACACACACACACACACACACACGGGGCTAGGGTCCCATCACATTCTAAACAGCACACACATAACAGGGACTAGGGTCCCATTACCCTCTGCACAGCACACAGACAATAAGAGCAAGGGTCCCATTACCATCTTCACAGTATACACACACACACACACACACACACACACACACACACACACACACACACACACACTAATCGAAGGACCTCCTTCTATGCTCTCACTCTTAGAGGTTCCACCAACTTCTAATAGCTCCTCTGGGGGCAGGGTGCATTACACAAGGAACTAAGCAGATGTTTAAGATCCAAACTATAGTAAAGATTTTGGTTTCATGTAAACCCTGTAAACCACACCATTAGGATGGTAACTCAAATCATATGTATGGATTTTTTTCTTTCATAAGGAATCCAATACTTGGGGTCCAAAGACAATTCTCTGTACTTCATAATATCCCAGGTTGTATTAAACTATCCTTTCTCTAGCAGTAACTTCTACATAGAATCATCGCATGTGCTGGATATTTCTACCTGACAGTATTTATATTCCGATAGAAGGGTAGATGAGCTCCCAGAATTTCCCTCTTTAGATTTGAGGTTCGAATAATTTGTTTTGATACGGTTCAGAGTGAAGCATCCTGACACTCAAATGCTGATGGCTATCACAGTAGCAGTGCTTAGGGGTAGGATCTGTGGAAAACCAGATTGCCAGGCTCTGATGTCATCTTAAGAGAGCAGTCTGTTGATGAGTTCGAAGGTACACAGGGAGGTGGTGGAAACTTAGGGAAGTGGGACCTCATTGGAGGAAGGAGAAGAGAGTTTGAAGGGATTATTTATTTCTGGTGTTTCTCTACTCTTCTCATTCCCTCAGCCTCCTCCTCTTCTATTTCCTTTTCTCTTCCTCTCCCCTCCCCACCTCTATTAATCTCCTACTCCCTTTCTTTCTCTGTCTGTGTAAGGGGACCGGTCTCCTCTACCACTACTCCCTCATCCTTCATGTTCTGCGTGACTCCAGACCCCAAAACTACTAGGCAACTATGGACTGGAAACTATGAAACTATGAGCTCACCTAAACTTCTCTTTCCTTTAGGTTGTTGAGCTGAGGCATTGTGTCACATGATGGAAAGCTGACACAAGATCAATGTGAAAAAAACAAATTTGCCTCACAGATCTTTGGTTCCTCTCCTCATCTGTAGAACAGAAACCAAGCTCTGGGAAGCCTCACAGACTGTGAGATTATTTCTATAACAGTCCTGTTGGCCAAAGAGAGAGTCTGCTCATTTGTTCTGCAGCATGCTTTATTTTATCCATGGACCAGGTAAAGATAACCATCCTAGCTATCTCTCACTATTTCTTCCCCTTAGAGAAAGCTTTCTTATTAGTGCAGATACACTCACTTAAACAGGCCTGGGGAGAAATGTGAGCCACCATCTATCTGTTGGCCTATCACTACCACTAAGTGTTTATATTAAATCTTTCCAATGCCACCAGCTGCTGACTCCCCCTCCTAACCTTCCACTATGCAAATCTTCTTTCTTGTGGCATCCAGGACATTTGGTGTCCTGTACTGGGATATAGTGATTCTCTGATGGCCAGAGGGGAGCTCTGTCATCTGAAAAGGAGGGCATAGGATGGAGGAGAGTGTGCCTTAAGGATCTGGATCCAGATCCATCTTCAGAGAGGCCTGCCAAGCCTCAACATTTCTTTTCAAGTGAGAACCACTGAACGTCTTCTTGAACAGAGCATGGGGTTATCTGGGAAGCTGGAGTGTTATGGTTGGAGGGTCCAGTGCTGTACCCAGTTTTTCCAAAGCTGTTTATACTTCTGTTGGTTCAAGGAGAAGATCAGAGTGGACCAGCTGATGATATGCAGTTGTGCAGAGACCCCCATCTCCTCTCAGGTGAGAAATGCCCATCCAAGGGAAACATCAAACCAGCCTAGCTTAACTGTTACAGTGCTTGCCTAGCATGGTAATGACCTGTGTCCCTCCTCCAGGGCCACATAAACCAGTAGGTTGTTCTGGCATGCATGTAATCCCCAAACTGAGGAGGTAGAGTCAAGTTCATTGCAGGGTTGCATGACACTCTAGCCTAATAAAGGGGGGGGGGATAATGGGAAAGGTTTAGCAAACAGTGTAAGAGGTGGTCCCTGGCTGTTAAGTCCCTGGGAATCTCCGAATTTCTGTTCCTAAATCTTAGTTCCCACAGCCATGGTCCCTATACCCCTCTACAATACTGCCCCATTTCCCAACAGTGGGGTGTGGTGGAACTCTTCAACACTGCAGCTAAGACCCTTCCTGGTAGAGTTGGTACTTTCTACTCCCAGCTCCTCAGTTCACCATCCTGGTACCTGTCCCCACACTGTTCCTAGCAGATTTTCAGTATATTCTTTTTTCTTTCTTTCTTTCTTTCTTTCTTTCTTTCTTTCTTTCTTTCTTTCTTTCTTTCTTTCTTTCTTTCTTTCTTTCTTTCTTTCTTCCTTCCTTCCTTCCTTCCTTTCTTTCTTTCTTTCTCTCTCTCTCTCTCTCTCTTTCCTTCCTTCCTTCCTTCCTTCCTTCCTTCCTTCCTTCCTTCCTTCCTTCCTTCCTTCTTTTCTTTCCTCCCTCCCTCCCTCCCTCCCTCCCTCCCTTTCTCTCTCTCTCTCTCTCTCTCTCTCTCTCTCTCTCTCTCTCTCTCTCTCTCTTTCTTTCTTTTTGAGACAGGGTTTCTCTGTATATCCCTGGCTGTCCTGGAACTCACTTTGTAGACCAGGCTGGCCTTGAACTCAGAAATCCGCCTGCCTCTGCTTCCTGAGTGCTGGGATTAAAGGCATGTGCCACCATGCCCGGTTCCAGTATACTCTTTCTTAAGCTTCTGTTAATTGAGAAGCTTGAGAAAACAGTTTTCTTATACAGACTGTGATTCAGCGATGCAGCAAGCAGTCCCAGAGTGAGCAAGGTCCACAGATCTGCTGGAAAGACAACAGAGAGGCTTTGCTTAGATGCTCTGTGCTAATATCGCTTCCCAGAAATCTTTCCTGGCTTGACCTCTGCTCCAGTCTCACGCAGCTCAGTGCTCCCTGAATGGAAGCAAAACTCTGAGGGCATTTTTCTGTCTTCTCCTCCACTCTCATTCTTGCTAACGCACAAGCAGATCTCTTCTCAGTTCATTTTTTTATTTGTTTGTTTTTAGAGAGGCGGGTTTTTAAAACAAATGAAATGCAATAAAAATAACCAAAGTAGAAAAAATAAATTCTAGGAGACTGGTAATATTATTGTCTCTGGTGTTGTTTAAATGTGAATAGTGGTCACCCATGCTTGCTTAAGCTTGGTGTTTTGTTCTGTTTTGTTTTGAAAAGAGAGTTATAGCTATAAACTCTCTGCTTCTCATTTTACCGCCCTTTTCTATTGAGATATAGACAATATTATGTCTCTCTTGAGAACACAGAGAAATGAAAGTAGAGAGTGTGAATCCTGGGGTGGGAGGGTTTAAGCAGGGAGGGGAGAGTGAGGAGATTATGTGAGGGTGAGGTGGGGGAGGGCTAATCAAAACAAAGGGGTTATTGAAAAAGCATATGGAAAACTACTATCTTGTAACCCAATTACAGTGTGTAATAACTTTTTAAAAGTTTGGAGGGACAAACACTGCGTGGTTGGATAATGCTGCTTCTGGGGGTTGGAGTCAACTAAACAGAAATATCAGTTCTGCATGTAGGCATGCTACCCCTTATGCATAATTGGTCAGAAGGGCTCCACCCCAACCCCAAACAATACAAGATCTTGATGGTTCTCTTGGCTGCCTAGCACAATTAGGTGATAAGATCCTACTGTTGAAGATACCTTCTAAGACAGAGATGGTGCCAGCTCATCCCCAGCTGTGAATTCTACTGACTTCAATACCAACCTGTTATGCAAAATGTGCTTACCTGTGGGACAGCAGCAGCACTGTTGTGGGTGTTACAACCTCTCTCAGATTGAATCTGAGGACTACTCAGAACTTACGCTTGATACTGTAACCTGGTCAACAACATACAGCTGCAGAAATCATAGACCATGGGTGGGGATTTGCTGCTGTTGCTTAACTAAAATGGCATAGAGACAAACTGCGTTCTAAATGCCCATGTCTATGCTACTCTTGGCTTTATTCAGAGAATTTTCTCTTTGCACTCCATGACTATTCAAGGTGCTGAAACTAAGTGATGGTCACGTGTTCAACCCTAAACATGATATATACGGCTCCCCTGATGTGTAATGAACATTGTAGAAGAGGGGGTGTGAAGAATGTAAGAACCAGAAGATGGGGAGTAGAGCAACAAAGTGCCATGTTTGGGTATGATGGAGCTATAGCGATCGTGAACTAACAGCAAACGTTGTTGCCTGGACCAGGCCTATACAAACATTGGCCTTGTAAACAGTCGGTCATGATGGCAGCAGGACTCACAGAGTCCCACCTGTCCTGTTAGTTATTGGATACTGACAGAGTCTGGGAGAGGGAACTCATTGGCATCAGTTATGTATCCACTGATGGATTCCCTAGGGGGTGAGGTTGCAATCCCATAGTAACACATTTGGCCTTGATGTAAGTCAGTTTGCCATAACACAAGAGGGCATATAGGAAATGGATTTGTAGGAGGGTTGGGTTGACAGAGTAGAAAGGGAGATTAAAAAAAGGGGTGAGGTGGTTGAATGTATTGTATACACGGACAAGTTTTTCAACAAGTTTAATGTATATGTATGTGTATGTATATGTATAATGTATGTATGTATGTATGTATGTATGTGTATGTATGTGTGTGTGTATATATATATAATATGTATATACTGAGATGCTTTTCTGTCTCCCTATTTTGTCTCTTCTTTGTGTATGTGTTGGTTTACACATATACACACACAGACAGAGAGAGAGAAAGAAAGAGAAATGAAGAGAGGAAGGAGGGAGAGAAAAAGAAAAAAGGAGCGGAAGAAAAGAAAGGAAGAAAAGAAGGCAGAGAGGGAGGAAAGAGAAGAAAACAAAGCTGGCTGCACTTAAGAAAGAAAGCATGCAGTCTTTAAATCTGCTTTGCAGAGATGAGGAGCTGATGCTGGTCATGCTCTGTGGAGAGGAGTGGTGGAGACTTACAGAACATCAGGGGGCTGAGGAAAGTCCCTAAGCATGGGAGGTCTGGTTGGAATAGCTTCATACTTGTGTAGCAGCACCAAAGGGAATTTACCACATGGTTTGGCAATAGCATTGTTTTGATTTTTTTTTTCCAGACTTTCAAGATGGGAAGGTTGTTATCAGCACAGATTAATAGGGTTTTTGAAATTGAGGGAAAAGAGCCTTTTTACTTGGCTGAGATAGTCTCGCTTAGCAAATTGTCGCTCATCATGTTTTTGGTAACAATCTGACATGCATAAGAAGTGTCAGGGCATTGGAAAGGAGTGGCCAACTGGGAGGAAAACATCACTAACAATAAGAGACGGGAGAGAACACAATGCTTTTTATTCTGTTCTGTGTAAAATGAAGATGATTGGAGTCATGTGAGAGAAGTCTTTTTCAATGTCTGGCTGCTGCCCTCTAAGCCCTGACACTTCTCCATTCCTAAGACCTGGAGCCTGGAGAATGAGGAGAGCCAGTGTTCACCCCATCAAGGCACCCGTCTTCCCAACTTTAGAATCAATGCTATAAAATTTAAAAGTGCACCTGAGTGTGTGTGTGTGTGTGTGTGTGTATGCACGCATCTGAATGCATGTGTGTGTATGTGTGTGAGTGTGGGGGGGTATATGTATATGTGTGTGAGTGTATGTGTGTGTGTGAATATGTATATGTGTGTGTGTGTGTGTGTGTGAGTGTGTGGAGGTATGTGTGTGAATGTGTGGGGTTATGTGTCTATGTTTGTGAGTGTGTGTGTATGTGTGTATGCATCCATGTGTATTCATGTGTGTGTGTGCTTATGTATGTGTGTGTGAGTGTGTGTGTATATGTATGTGTGTATGTGTGTGTGAGTGTGTGTGTGTTTGTAGATATACATGTATGCTTATGGATGTAGAAGGCACAGGCCATTTCTTATTTTTCTTATTTCTTTGTTTTGTGAGATAGGATCTCTTAGTCTCTCACTTGGATCTGGCACTTGGTTACACTAGCTGGCCAGAGAACCATGGAGGCTTGCCTATCTGCCTCCCCATGCTGAGATTACAGAGTAGCGATATCATAAGTGGGTTTCTGAGGATTGAACTCAGATCCTCAATCCTGTGCGGCAAACACTTTATAGACTGAACTTTCCCCCAACCCTAGATGTAAACTCTTTAATGAAGCACAACTTTCATAGCTGTTTGGGGCTGCCTGGTGTACCCTCTGAGATGGTTCTTGTGAAACAAGTGTTAAATTGCTTTCTTCTCCTTGATGATGTTATTCTTTGCTAATCAGCCTTTCAGCCATCTGGCCAGATCTGTGTATATGAAATCGTCAAAGTGATATATTTTTAAGGATGGGTTATGAGAGATGACCTTCTACAATTTTATAAGAATTCACTTTATAATGTTATAGTTTATTTCTGCCTATGTGTTTTCAAAAATGAAGTTATCTTTACTGACATGGAATCTTTTATTTTTTTTGGAGTACACTACTGAGTCCAATGGAAAGTATATCTCCCTTGTTAGGCTCTTAGCTCTGTGAGTGTTGGAGATAGTCCTTGTCTTCCTAGTCCAGGAGTGGAGTGAACCTGTGTTTCATGATCACTGTAG
The DNA here is from genome assembly GCF_978045245.1 of Mus caroli. Classification (NCBI taxonomy): domain Eukaryota; kingdom Metazoa; phylum Chordata; class Mammalia; order Rodentia; family Muridae; genus Mus; species Mus caroli. The sequence continues at coordinate 1,448,939 of NW_028227265.1, read as the reverse complement.
AGAGAATCTCTTGTGCACTGTCTGGAGGCATAATCTGTCAATAAAAAGCCTATGGCCAATGAGCTAAGCCAAGATTAAAAGCTGGACATGCAGTAGGGAGAGAGGATTCTGGGATAGAGACAGGACAAAGAATATTTACCCTGAACTCTGAGGAAGATGGTTGCATGAAACTAAGGCAAGGTAATCAACCACATGGTGGGACTAAGAATACAACCAATGTGATAAGATAATTAAGTTATGAGCTAGCTAGAGTCAAAGCTTTTGGCCTAGGCAACTATTCATACTAATCCAGTCTCAGAGTTGTTATTTCATGAAGTTGGGTACAAGTGTGGTTACAGATCACTGATCAGTGGCCTCTTTTGATGTGCCTCAGCAGACACAGCTCAGGTGGCTGGCAGACTTCTATGTACTGTTGATTCCATGACAGTCAAGACAGGGAAGGGGATCATGAGGTTTCTGTTATCCTTAGTGTGCCAAAGTAGAGATTCAAAGACTGGCTGCACCAAAGGAGAGAGGTCTGGTCACCATGATATCACAGGTATTATAGCTGCACCCCTAATCATCTCCCATGCTACACTCATATAACACTGGGATGATGACTGGACATTTGGTATCACACAACACATGTATCAGGATAGTTTGGGACCACTGAGATGAAGTTTTATGTATGGTGTGTGTTTGTTTCTTTCTTTTTAAAAAGACTTAAAGAGTACACTGTCGATCTCCTCAGACATACCAGAAGAAGACATCGGATTCCATTACAGATGGTTGTGAGCCACCATGTGGTTGCTGAGAATTGAACTCAGGATCTCTAAAAGAGCAGTCAGTTCTCTTAACCACTGAGCCATCTCTCCAGCTCCGAGGGTATGTGCTTCTTTTCTCATTGCAATGAAAAAGAACTTGACAAAAGTAACTTAAAGAAAGAGTGAGTGATTTTGGCTCACAACCATCTGTAACTGTTGTTCCAAGAAGTCCAATGCCCTCTTCTGGCCTCCATGGACAGCAGGCATGAATGTTTATAAACAAAACACTTATACATGTAAGATAAAAATAAAATTTAAAAATCATCAAATCAAAGCAATCACTACTTTTTTTTAACACCCCCATGCAGTTTTCCCCCACATAAACGCTTGCTTTCCCTTCCTCAGCACCTTTACTGACTACTTGAGAGACCTCTTCACTGCATGTCCTTCCTGAATCCCAGGGGCTGAAGCTGCTAAGTGTTATGTTACTGGATCTAAAATGTCTCCCATGGGCTCTTATGTTTTAAAATTTGGTCTCCTGCTGGTGGAGCTGTTTTGCAAGGTTATGAGAGCTCTGGGACACGGGAACTTGGCTAGAGGAAATAGGTCACTGGGGGTAGCCCCAGCTTCTGGCCTAGCTCTGTCTGTCTTCTTTTTCTGCCCCATCTGGGAGCTCTACCCCATCTCTCTGTGGCCACGTTGTTTCTGGATCAAGCCTTCTCCATCATGAGAAACTGAATTTTGTGAAGTTAGAAGGTATTTCGTCATAGGGATGAGAAAGTAACTAATACAATGAATGATAAAGAACATAGGGAAAGACCTCTTTGCTTGTTGTGTCCATGAGGACACCATGTGCCTTAAATCCTAAACCACATCAACAGGTCTGGTTTCTCTTCTCAGTGGTTCCTGGTGACTAAAATAATCAATTATGGCTATGGGCTTGGTCTGCCTTCCTATAAATGATATCTTTAGACATGTGCCTTATACTATGGCCTCATTTGGAAATGAAGACCTTTTTTAAGATATCATAAAGTTACAATGAGGTCATAAGGTCACAATGAAGGTCATATATTGTGATGAAGTCATTATTACAATGGTGTAAAATCACAATGAGGTCACAAAGTCACAATGAGATCATGAGTTACACTGTGGTCTGGAACTCATGATATGGTTATGATCACAATGAGGTCATGAATTATGGTGAGGTCATGAATTACAATGAGGTCATGAATTATGGTGATAAATTATGGTGAGGTCATGATTGTAATGAGGTCATAATTATGATGATGTCATAAACTATATTATAAATTATTGTGTAATGTAGGGCTAGGGTGATCTTAAGTCCAGGGACAGGTGTTATAAGAGGGAAGAACACACACATGTACACACTTACACATATGTGCAAGCAATGTCTGAGGAGTATGACTCAGTGCTGGCTCTTACTGTTTCAGCCTAGTATGGGGCATCGACATAAAGAAAGTGAATGCATGAATGAACAAATAAACAAGTGGGTGATTAAGTGATGCCAGGGAAGACAGAGCTCAGGGTCAGGTAAGTATGGGAATTGAGAACAAAAGACCAAAAAGTGAGCCATGCAAAGCTCTATGAAGAGTCTACCAGGCAAAGAGAATATTGAATAAAACCCTTGGGTTGGGAAGAACTTGATATAAGCAATGGTCAGAAAGAAGCTGGCCACTGGAATGGAAGGGGAGGTTTCAGAGACTTGGACCCCAAAACTCAGATTATGGAGATCTTGCCAGTTATAATGAATTTGACATTTAAAAATTCTAATGGGAAGCCTTTAACAAGTGGGTTTTGTGAATGTGTGAATCTGAGTCTATCTGCCAGGGCAGAAGCAACTGTTGGCATATTTTCCTTATAGACTCCAAGCTTTGAGATAAAGGTGAGGATCCCAAACATAATTGCAGATCTAGAAGATGATTAGCAGGCTGCTGTCTCCTCACTTGCTATAACTGGAGACTCCTAAGCAGCAGGTCCCCTCCCCAGTAGACTTCTTGCTAGTAAGAGAAGACTCTGGGCCTCCCTTGCATCTGCCCTGTCCTGGAGGACTGTCTAATATGAGCAAAAACATGATGTGCTAAGATTTCTGCTGCCAAGACAGAATGAATTGACACAATGTCAGAATTTCATGACACAATGAAATCAGTAGTGGCCCTGCCCTGAGGAGCTCATAGTCTCAACATGGTGTGAGCCACAGTGTGTTGTACATAGTGAGTGAGAAGCACAGAAAGAATGTTGCCCAGAGCAAAGCAATCCTGGTTCTACATAGAAGTGATTTCAGATGACATGTTTCAATCCAACTCAGATCATCTCCAGAGAGGCTTTGCTGAGGGGAAAATAAAAAGGGTAGTTTGGGTTGGAAAACAACCTGAAGTGCATCCCCAAGTCTTCTGATGTCTTTGTTTTGAAAATGAACAGAAGATCTCCCAGCATTTGAGTTTTCATATGCATTACATGGGCAAGCCTTCTACTGACTTACAAATTTGTCAGCTAGAGTTGGAAAGCCACCTAGTTCTCTATTATCTGATAAATCTGGAATTAGCATATCTCAGCAAAATGATTTTTTTTCTTCTTTAAGCTACTTCTTTTCAGGACCATGGCAAAGTCATTTCTGGTACAAATGAGTGAAACTGGAGCCTTTTAAATTTTTTCAATGTTAAGTTATAAACTGAAAGATGCAGGAAGAGATGCTAAGATTCAGTTCTTATTGCCTGTGTGCTAATGATGGATGATGAAGCTGCTAGTCCCAGTGCCCCAGCAGAGGAATCAGAGGGGAAAAAAATCTAAGCAGCTAAGCCCCTCTAAGAGGAACAAAACTTAACTCAAATGGATCACATTCCAATTATCCTCAAATGCATTGGTGTTTCAAATTGCCTACTCAACAGCATGAGCTGGCATAGTGCAGGAAGACTAGGGGAAAGAATATGAAGACTACAGGAAAAAAGAGGCAGAATAGTAGTCAGCTGAAGAAATGGGCAACTGAGCATGTACCTCTCCAAATGAACCGATGGCCCTGGGTCTCTACTGACAGTGTACTGGAAGGTGATTTGTCCGACCACATGAAGCATGCAGGCATGGAAAGATCTGTGTCCCAAAGCACGTAGTCTTCCACAGAGACCCTTGTTCTGCTGCAGATCTGTGCAATAAATATGTGAGGTAGTGGCATAGGAGACTGTCACAGAGCATGTGAGAGGAACAGACAGCAAGGTGGGTCCAGCTTGGCCCTGCCTGTCGCATAGCTTCCTCAGTATCGTTCAAAGAAGAGAAGATCATTAAAGTGTGGGTTTGTGGGATCTGCTCAAAGATAGGATGTGTAAACAAAGAATTCTCCAAAGTCCTTGAGATATTTTACATTTTCATAGCAGCCACAAAGCCTCAGTCAAAGGGCAACAGGCTTGGCAGAAATGAAGATACTGTAAAGAGACATTTGTGTCTCAATCTAACTGCCAGACTGCTGAAACAATGGTCCAAGGAAATGGGAATTTCCCTAGAAATCTCATGCTGGGAGGAGGAAAAGGCTCTAGTCAGAGAAAGGGCTTGTCTCCCCAGAAAATGATATTATAGAGTTTTTAACAACTTTTCAGGCCACTTTAGAGGATGAGCCTAAAGCCCACACAATGATAGGTCAATGGTAGGGAGGACCACACATTGGCTTAGCCTACTTAGATGTGCATATTCCTGTCACTCTTTTTAAACTTTTCAAGCCATTTCAAGACTCTGAAAATGGACTTGAGAAGGTCAGTGGGTTGAATAAATCTCCTTTTTACTACTAATTTGGCTTTTTCAAATTGCCCTATCAATGACAAGTAGTTGAACTCAGCTTCTCCAGTTAAGGATTGTGACACCAAGTTAAATGTTAGCATTAAAGAGAAAACGCTGGATACTCAGTATGCTTTGTTTATTTTTGTTTTTAAGACAGTAGAGTTATATCACCTGGCTGATTTTGAACCACTGGCTCTCAACAATGGTCTGGTCTCAGCCTCCTAAGTAACTGCTGAAATGATAGACATTAATCATTGTGCCCATCTTAAGTTTCAAAAATTTTTTTAAAAGGAGGAGGAAGGAAAGGAGGGGATGGAGGAGTAAGATAAAGAGAATGATCAGGAGGAGGAGAGGGAGAAGAAGAAAGAAGAAGAAGAGGAAGAAGAAAGAAGAAGAAGAAGAAGAAGAAGAAGAAGAAGAAGAAGAAGAAGAAGAAGAAGAAGAAGAAGAAGAAGAAGAAGAAGAAGAAAGCAAGAGGAGGAGGAGGAGGAGGAAGGTTGATTTTTTGGCCACGTATTTATCTGTTTCTGTCTCAACTTCATCTAGTCTCAAGGACCTACCTGATAGCACAACTGCTGACTTTTTTGGTAGGAAAAGGGGAGCAAATGACAAGTGGCTCTTACTGCATGTGTCTGAAGAGTGAGCTGCTTCATTTGTCTTTATTGGGCAGAGCTGACTCTGTGGCTACATCCAACAATTTTAGGACAGCTAGGAGGCATGGTTTTACCCAGGGCTCATGAGAAATCCCAGGAGATATTCTCAGTGACATAAATGACTACCAAAGGTATATAGAATGAATATATGCTGGTGACTAGGGACAGCCAGGGAAGGTAGCAGCAATATTCTGCATGGCCTTTTCTAATTCCTTGTGTACAGGCTATGCTTTGTTATGCATGTGTCTGTTTGTCCTGTAAATACATGTGCACATGAGAGTAGAAGACTAACTTTGAACACAGAGAACTCTAAGAACAGAAAACAAATCTCAACAGTTCCCTACCCTACTTACTTTTCCCATGAGTCTTGCAGGCAGGGAAGTAGGGCTGTCCAGGTTGTTTGTTCAGGATCTCTCTGCTGGGCTCAAAAGGGCCATAGATGGCTCTGGATAGATCTAAGGTACTTTTCCAATCCAAAAGAAATGGAGGGAGGAATAGAATTTCTTGCTCAGGAAGCAGGCTTTGTTGTTCCTCTCTCTAGAGGTAAAAGGTGTCTTATTGCTGAGGACACCATGCACTTCAGATAGAAGGTCCAGAGGACCCAGAGCTAGAGTGGATCTGAAAGCCTCCTCCCTGAGGACTAGTTTTTATGGTACAAAAAGATACTATGGCATCTTCCAAAGTAGAGAAGCAGCCAACAGTCCTACCCAGCTATGAACCATAACTACTACCAGCATGACATGATAACCCTAACATCCAGTACTGGAATACATACCTTGGTAGAAACCAATAGCTCTCTAATTGGACTTAAGACCCCCCACAACAAGAAGGAAACTGTGTGTGGAAGGAAACTTAGCTAACTACTTAGTACTAACAAGTCCTGGGTCTTAGAAAAGATTCTATAATCACCACTTTTCTAAACCAGCAAATTCCTTACTATACTCTAACTATACCCATAGATAAGCGTAGTTCTCACCCCTCACCAAAGAATTTTCTTTTTGCAACAGACAAAGATCATTTCAGAAAACCATAACCAATCAAAATGCAGAGTTGTGGAGCCCAGTCCTAACGGACACATCCATAAAACACTCCAGCACCTAAGACTCAGGAAACACTGCAGAAGAGCGGACAAACAAATTGTAAGAGCTGAAGGATCAGAGAGTTTGCTGTAAGATTGTGTCTGGTAGTAATGTTGGAAGCTACAACCAAACTGTCTCACCATCATGAATACCCAGACATGAACTGAACGGGAGAAACCATAGGCATGCTAATGTGTACAATGGAAAGCCTGTGAGACCCCAACCCTTTACAAAGAACTACAGACAACTAAGGAAAGCTGAGAATGGGAGAAATAGTCTCCCTCATCTGAGAGCACACCAGTTAGTTACCCAATATCACATGGTTAAACTTAAAAACATTTGCACAAGTAGCTTTATACAGAGTGAGGAGGTTATAGTTAGGGACTTCATATATGCAGGTAACAACAATTAATGAAAAAGGAGGCCCTAAACTTGAAAGGGAGCATGGAAGGAATATGGGGGTTTGGGAGGGAGAAAAGGAAAATGTTGTAATTATATTTAATTTCAAAAATATAGAAAAATAATTTTTAAAAGAGAAGAAATGGTCAGGGAGATGTTCCCCTCCACCCTCTCCCAGCCCTGAAACAACAACAGGAAGCCAGGAAGCTTGAAAACAATTGCAAAGATTTTCCGGGTAGGAAGGTCATCTGGACTCTTTGAACTTCTATTCTTACGTGATGATATTATTTGGCTGGAGAAAAATGGGAGATATGAGTCTATTTTCCTCAGTTTTCACCCAGAGAGTATCTATGAAGGCATGTGTACATACGTTTGTGTGTGTGTGTGTGTGTGTGTCATTGTTGTTGCTGTATATGTGTGCAGGTGCTTGTGTGTACTCCTTTATGGAATGGCCAGAAGTCAACATAGGATCTTTCCCTCATTCACTCTCCACTTTATTTAGTGAGACACAGTTTCTCAGTAAATCTGAAGCCCACCAACTGGCCAAGACTACCTGGCCTGTGTGCCCAGAGAACCTCCAATCTGTGTTGCTTCTGTGTTGAGATTCCAATGATCTACCTCACATAAGCTTCTTATGTGTTTTGGGGAGTCAAACTCAAATCCTCACACTTGCAGCATAAGCACTGAATTGACTGAGTCATCTTCCTATCTCCTCAACCAAGGGTCTGAAAACCAAAGGTCTGAAATGTATTTTTAATTGTGAGCTTGCCTGTATTTAAAGTCATTTTCTGAGTTTCATGTTTCCCATCCAGAATATCAACATAAGCTGGTTATCAAGTACAAGGTCTGAGATTTGTTACTTGGTCTTTTGAAGATAGGAGAAATATAAAGGAACAACATAAAGCTTTAGACAATCAATTTCTAAACTTCAGACTGATAGAATCTCCCTTCAGTCTCTTTATCAGACCCTTTATGAGCCAAGAACAAAGCTAATCCATTGTGTTTCCTTCTACAACACAGTTCCTTTTGTGTGGATCATATCAGTTGAAGCCTAGTTGTATCAAAGTTTAATGATGGTTCATTAAACATGTCTGACTGTGACTAATGTCACGTTCAAATATACATGAATCAGCCCTAAGTGATCCCCTACTAATTAGAAAAATGTTTCCGAGTTACTGGTGATATCCTAGGTTGTTGAGGAAAATGAAGTTTCTGAGATGATTTTGTTGTTGTAGTTATTACACATTCCCCATTTGTCAGCACATTTGAATCAGACTGATGAAACTCATCCTGTATATGGAACCCACCTGAAACTCAAAGATAGAAACCACTACAGTTCCTTTCTGAGATGTCTTCATTATATGCCTAGCACCAGCATTTTCCTTGGCTCACATCATCGTTAAGCGAATGTTTGTTGACTGACTTGTAAATGATGACTCTCTAAGAAATATGAGGAAAGCAGATCTCTTGGTAGACCAGCACAACAGTTGAGGAAGGACAAGACCACCAAGCAACTGATGACTCTAAGATGGAAGAGGGAAACAGATAGAATTTCAACAAGTCCAGAAAGGGGAGAGAGAATAGAAGAATCCACAATCTTGGAGGATAGTAGAAGGTCCGTGTCTCTTGTGTCAGGTGGTTTTGAGGATAATTGTCCTCCAGCCTACCTCTAGAGAGGATCTGAGCCCCAGACCAGAACATTGAAGTACTCCCGGTCTCCACTTCTACTTCCTATCTACTAGCTACCTCTGAGCAGATCTTAAGGAAAGAATTCATTGCTGTACAGGTGATGGGTCAGTTTTAGACATGTCAGGGAAAGTTTGTATAAAACAAAGATAGACAGTAGACATAAATTATGACACTCTAGGAAGACCAGAAAATAGGGCCAAGCTACTAATAGTTCATTCTGCTAGCAGGCAATTTCCTGCTTTATTCTTGAAGCAAGCATAACACCAATGAATTCATTGGGCCAAATATATAGGGTTATATAATATTGAAGATTAGAGTCAGCTGTGGATGCATTTCTTGCCCACTCCAGCTGCTCAAGAAGCAGATACAACAGGATGACTTCAACCCAGCCTGGACACTATTGCAAGATCCTGCCCCAAAACAATTTTTATATTTAAATTTAAATTTTTAAAATTCATTATGTAAAGTTCTATGCACATGAACTATGAAGAGACATCTTCCTTTATACACCAGTGTCTGAAACACTCACCCTTTCTCCAACTTTGTATGGGATTAATCTGTGTGTCCCTCTTTCTCCTTTACTAGGTATTAATTACATTGTTTGAGGGCAAAGACTACATTTTTTTTAATCTTTAAGAATACTTATGAGAGGATCAATGGCTCCCGACTTCTTTCCTAGGGTTTCTATCTCTAGAGTAGTCTCCCTTGTAATAAGGACACATGCTCCACTATGTTCTTAGCAGCCTTATTTATAATATCAAGAAGCTGGAAAGAACCCAGATGTCCCTTAAGAGAGGAATGGATACAGAAAATGTGGTAGTGCCTGGCAGTGGTGGTGCACGCCTTTCATCCCAGCACTTGGGAGGCATAGGCAGGTGGATTTCTGAGTTCAAGGCCAGCCTGGTCTACAAAGTGAGTTCTAGGACAGCCAGGGCTATACAGAGAAACCCTGTCTCGAAAAACCAAAAAAACTAAAAAACAAAGAAAATGTGGTACATTTACACAATGGAGTCCTACTCAGCTATTAAAAATAATGAATTCATGAAATTCTTTGACAAATGGATGGTACTGGAGGATATCATCCTAAGTGAGGCAACCCAGTCACAAAAGTACACACATGATATGCTCTCACTGATAAGTGGATATTAGCCCAGAAGCTCAGAATTCCCCAGATACAATTTGCAAAACACATGAAACTCAAGAAGGAGGAAGACCAAAATGTGGATACTTTGATACTTCTTAGGAGGGGGAACAAAATACCCATGGAAGGAGTTACAGAGACAAAGTTCAGAGCAGAGACTGAAGGAATGACCATCCAGAAACTGCCCCACCTGGGGATCCATCCCATAAACAACCACCAAACCCAGACACTATTGCAGATGCCAACAAGATTTTGCTGACAGTAGCCTGATATAGCAGTCTTCTGAGAGGCCCTGCCAGTGCCTGACTGATACAGTCATCCATTAGATGGAGAACAGGGTCCCCAATGAGAGCCAGAGAAAGTACCCAAGGAGCTGAAGGGGACTGCAGCCCCATAGGAGGAACAACAATATGAACTAACCAGAACCCCCAGAGCTCTCTGGGACTAAACCACCAATCAAAGAAAACACATGGTGGGACTCATGTCTCTAGCTGCATATGTAGCAGAGGATAGCCTCGTTGTTCATCAATGGCAGGAGAGACCCTTGGTCCTGTGAAGGTTCTATGCTCCAGTATAGGGGAATGCCAGGGCCAGGAAGTGGTAGTGAGTGGGTTGGGGAGCAGGGAAGCGGGGAGAGGATAGGGGATTATCGTAGGGGAAAATAGGAAAGGGGATAACGTTTGAAATGTAAATAAAGAAAATATCCAATTAAAAAAAAAGAAAAAAGAATACTTATGAGAATGTGATTTTGATAAACATGAAAAAGGAAAAACAAAGGAATTAATGACTTGAGCATAAGAAGTCATATTTACATTGACAGTGGCAATAGCGGCATCTTGAAATTATTTCTTTTTTGATGAACTTCTGAAAACCAATTTTTGTTAAGTGAGTTTACATCTAAATTTCAGTTGTGTTAAGAGTTAACACAAAGGTCTTTTATCTGTTCTTAATGTCGCCAGCCATATCCTGCCATCGATCTATGGGAGAAGTCCCTATTGAAATCGATGGGGAGGTTCACTGTGAAAATCAATGGCAGGATATGGCCTCTAAGAACACCCGTTTCTGTAAGCTTGCAGCTGCAACTTCAGGGCAACCCTTTATGCTACATTCAAAATCAACAATTGGGAAACATTGTGGTTCTTTAGGGAGGGAATAAAATGAGAGGAAGGAAATGCACATTTGTGTAGGACAATCTGTCACGTTCCCACAGCCCAGCAGGCTTGCACTGTCTTTTCGAGATTCTTAAAGAAAAATTCATGGAAAAGACAAATGCCTTAAAAAAAAATAACAAAACTCCAAAGTCTGTATTTCCTGAATGCACAGAAAATGTGTATTACCAAGCAAAATAACACAGGCTCCCAGAGTGGGTGTCCAGCACCTCCTAATTGCTCCATAGCCTGTGGCTCACAGTCACACACTCTGGTGGCAGAGAGAAAACCACTCCCTTTGGGGTAGGGCAAAGCAGAAGGGAATCACACTTATCATTAGAGACCTTGGGTTTTCCAGGCAGGGAGTGTCTGAAAACAAATTCAAGAATCTTGAGAAAATATTCACACATATCTTGAGAATAGATACACACATGCTCTACATAACGTAATTTTGTTTTGTGTTTTCAGAATTGTCTCCTGCAAACACCAGGGATTCCTCTTCATGGAGAATAATGGCCAGACAGTATAGTTCCCCTTCTCCAGCAGGACAAGCATTCACATCCTGCTCCCGTGGAACTTTCTCTTTGTTCTTTTTGGGTAAGGTGTCATATAGCCATGACTGGTCTTGAACCTTTATGAGGCTAAGGATGCTTTGAAATTGACCTCTTGGACTTAGGCATGTCTCTTATTCATCTTTGACTTGTCCCCCTCACCTGAGCACATCTTTGCAGTCATTGACACTGCAAAGGTTAGCATGTGGCCCATGGAGATGCTATCAAAACCTAGGGAAAACTGGGGAATGGACATCTGGTAAATGGAGTTCTTTCATAAACTCACAATGTTGAACAGGAATGAAAATCACCAGAATCTGTTAAAAGGGCTGAGTTGTGTTTCAGACACCACACAAGGCACTGGAATTTGGATAGGAAAGATTCACACTGCTTCTTTGGAGCCTTCCTAATGAGCCATAAAACCACGGTGAAGATGTTTTTAGTGAATCAAAGTTTGTGTTGGGGAGGAAACAGGGAAGCCAGTCTTGGTGAGACAGGAGATAGGGGTGGACTTCCAAAGGAGTGGAGCCTAAATGGTGGTTGGGTTTATTTAGAAGAGAATAGTTATGTATGCAGTGGTGGTTATTTTCAGCTTTACTCATATATAATTAACAAATAAAAATTGAAAGTATTTATGCTGTACACTGATGTCTTGATTTAGGAATGCATCATAAAATGATTAAAGAGATACAATTAATATATCCAACACCTTGCATGTTTATCTGTGTGTGCGCTGAGTTACATTGTAATTTTCATGCATATATACACACACAAGTTGCTTTTCTCATTACTTTGACAAAATACTCAACATAAGCAACTTTGGGAAGGAAGTGCTTATGTTGGCTCACAGTTTAAGTGTGGCCCATCATGATGCAGAAGGCATTGCAGTAGGAATGGGGACAGGTGGTCACGTTGCACCTACACAAGGAAGAAGAGGGGTTAATGAATGTTGGTACACAGTTCGCTTTGTCCTTATTTAGTCTTGGATCCCAGCCCACATTCAAGGTTGGCTTTCTCAACTCAAATAAACCTGACTGGAAACACTGGCAGGTCCAGAGGCTTATCTTCTGATGATACTAAGAAATGTCATCCTGATAATGAAGATGAACCATCACACTAGACATCATTATGAACCAAAGTTTCCATATGACACAATTGATGTGTACAGACTTCATTCATCCTGTCCTACTGACACTGTACATGCTATAACCCACACTCTTCCCAACCTTCCATACTCTTCTAGCTCTGACCCCTCACCCTGTCTATCAGTTTTAACAGAATTTGGAAAAAAAAAAAAAAAGGATAGTTCATTTTTCTTGTGATAGATTCTCATGTATCCCAGGCTGGCTTTGAACTTGCTATAAAGCTATAGATGACCTTAAACTTTTGATCTTCCTGCCTCCATCTCCCAAGTGCTGTAATGTATTATAGGTATGTACGACTGTGTCCTGTTTATGTGGTAGCTGGGTATGAAGTCCAGAGCATTGTGCATGATAGCTAGCCAAGTACTCTGTTAACTGAGATATAGCACCAGTGAAATTCATTTTAGAATAATGTATAGAATTTGGTTAGGAGGAACTCTTGGAATTTTTTTTCATGGGGATCTTATTTGTTTTACTAATCTAGTATCCTTGCTTGTTACTAATTTTGTTCAGATTTTTCTACTTCTTTAAGAGTCCATCTTCGTAGGCTTGTGTGTGTCAACCAAGTTTCCACTCTTTCTCTACAGCCTGATTGCCCAATCTAATTGTGGTGGTCATTTCTTTGGCTTGCTGTTTTATCAGCTGCAGTGTCCTTGCTTTTATTTCTGAATCTATTTATCTGATCCAACTCTTTTTTTAGCCCAAGGATTTATTTGTCTTAAAAAATATTCTTAGTTGAGCTGATCTATTTTTTAGTTTTGTTCATTTTGGGATGGGGAGGGTATTTGTTTTAGTTTTGCTGATCTTTCCTAGTATCTATTTCTGCCCTGGCCTTTGTTATTTCCTTCCTAACTTTGGGCTGAGTCCCAGCTCCTTGAGGAGCACTGTAGTGTTTGCTGGAGTTGTTTCTCTTTTCCTGTAGTTGTGAGCTGCACTTGTTGGCTCCCATAGAAGTCATGTGATGCTTACTCTGGCCACATCTATGAGGAATGTTCTAAACTGAGACAACTGAAGTGGCAAGACCCATTTCGTGGTTGGAGAGAGCAAGCTGAACCTTCATCTCTCTATCCTTCCTTATAGCAAGAGCAATGTGAGCAGCTGCCTCTTCCCTCCATGATTTTCCCACCAGGGTGGACTGTATCCTCCAACTGTGAGCCACAGTAAACACTTCCTTAATTTGTTTTTGTCAGGATTTATTATTATTATTATTATTACAAGAATTAAAACTAATGCATGTCTATACTTGTTCTATCTTGATACATTTTTAAATTTCAACTTTAAGTTCTCATTACTCTTTTGTGTGTTTAGGAGTTGCTAAATGTCTACGGATTTGTGAGAGCTCCTGTTTCCTTCATGATACTGATTTCTCATCTCGTGAACTGGTATCATGCACTCATTTCATGGCCAGATGCTTGGGTTTTGTACCCTGGTTTCTTGGGTAGCTAGGACAGAGTCCCTCTTCCTGGAGGATTCATATGCAATGGAAATGTATGACTAGACTAAAGGCTCAGAAAGTTGAAGAGTCCAAACCCACAGGGCTAGCATATGGGGAAGACCTTCCTTTTGCTTATTCCATAGCAACAGACAAGCAAGGAAGTGGCAGAGCACATGTGATGGGTGGCAAATGCCTCCTTTTATGATGAATATACTCTTGTACTAACTCAATCTCATTTCATGGTCTAATTGCATGTGGACCTGGCTGTCCAATACATGGCCTTTGGGGACACATTCCACCCATAGTGGCCCACCATATGGCTTGTCTTGAAGAGTACTCCGTGTGTACTTAGGAAGTATTTGTGAACTGTAGTTATTAGGTAAGCAAATAGATTAGCAGAATTTGGTGATAGGGGTCTTGAGAGTGAAGGAAAAAGCTAGGCCCAGTGTAATTTAGCTGAAGAAATCCTAGCCGCATTCTCTGGGGCTCCAAGCAGTTGGGTGTATCTAGTACTTTTAAGTGGCTTGGATTTAGAGGGTATTATTTTTGGGAAAGGGAAGCTCTGAGGAAAAAGGCTGAATGGATCAGCAGAGCTGGTCAACTAAATGGTGAAATATTAGATGCTGACCTCAAAGTCCCTGACATAAGGCAAGCAGGAAGTCACATGCTTTGATGTCTATTACTCACACTAATGTTGTTTTGGAGATAAAATTAAATCAGTTAGACCCAAAACAGAAGAATTCAAAAGAAATCCTCCTAAAGAGATGAATTTAACCTAATATTGAAGGCAACTCCAGGGAAGCCAGGATAGCAAGGGTCTTAAAGGACTGACTCTTGTCTTGAGTGTCCAGGGTGGAAGGTTGTAATGTGACCCACACTCAGAGAGGCAAGAGACACTGCTTTGATAAAGCCTTAGAACAGTGGTTCTCAACCTGAGGGTCATGATACCTTTGGGGTTGCATATCAGATATTAACATTATGATTCATAACAGTAGCAAAATTATAGCTATAAAGTGGCAGTGAAATAATTTTATGAGCAGGGAATAGAACGAATTAAGCATTAAGAAGGTTGAGAACCATTGCCTTAGAAGAATGGGGAACCCCAAAAGGGACATAAGAAGAGAATATGTCTTGATAAATATTTTCAAGATCTTTACATTACTAAAATATGAAGGGGCCCATCCCTACCCATACCCCCCAACTTTTGGGGCTGTGGGTCAAGTGCTAAGGGTGAGGTGCCAGTGAAAAAGGAGAAACAAAAGTGTCAAGAGATACCAGCTCATTTGGATTCATTCATAGCACACAGGACAGTGAGGTAGCAGGGATATGGCAGGGCTGATGGATGCAGGAGGGCACAGCGACTGATTTTCTCATTGGTCCCCTTCACTTCCCCCAAGCTAATGTTCCCTTGAGACTGATGCTTTTCTTCTAGTTATCCTGCTGGTGTGATTCATAGGCAGTACTGTGCTCTCCCATCTCTACAATCTCTTATCTTCTCCCCAAGCTGCTAGTACTGTAAAGTTTTTGCTGGGAAATTGACCATTAATATGGAAGGATTTAATAACAGCAAGAAGAGAAAGAGACAGTTGAACACTTACTTAGCCTCTGTGATTATTAAATTGGTTGCGGTAGTATAGCAGAGGTTCAATACAGGAACCATGGGGCGGCCCAGACCTTTTGAGGAACTGAATAGGCTTGGCTTGGAGAAGTTGACAGAACATCTTGTATGTGCTTATGTGGAGGCCAGAGGTCAAACTTAGGTATCATTCTTCAGGAGCTTGCTTCTTGAGACAGGAATGCTCTGACTCAGCTAGGCTGACTAGCCTGAGAGTCTCAGTGATCTGGGACTGTCTCCACCTGCTCAGCAATTGAATTGTGTGTGTACCACCAAATGCAGCTTTTACACAGGAGTTTTTGGAATTAAATTTAGTCTTTGTGTTTGTTTGGCAAGTGGTTTTTCAACTGAGCATTTTTTTTTTCAATTTTAATGTTTTATTTCTTACTGCTTTCTTGAACTTAGTTGGTCTATTTTTTTCCTATGGAATCTTCAGGATTTCTGCATGTAAGATACATCATCTTTGATCATATTTTTCTATTTGAATGCATCTTCTTTTCTTCTCTTTTCTTTTCTTTTTTATTGGTTATTTTATTTATTTACATTTCAAATGTTATCCCCTTTCCCTGTTTCCCCTTCACAAACCCCAACCCATCCCTCCTCCCCCTGCTTCTATGAGGGTGCTCCCCCCTCCCCACTCCCGCCTCACTGCCCTAGCATTCCCTTACACTGGGGCATAAAGCCTTCACAGGACCAAGGGCCTCCCCTCCCATTTCCTGGGAGCTCTGGGAGCATGGGGTCTGGTTGGTTGATATTGTTGTTCTTCCTTTGGGGTTACAAACTCCTTCAGCTCCTTCAGTCCTTCCCTAACTCCTCCACTAGAGTTCCCGTGCTCAGTCTAATGGTTGATTTTGAGCATCCCCATCTGTATTGGTCAGGTTACGGCAGAGCCATTCTGGAGACAGCTATATCAGGCTCTTGTCAGCAAGCACTTCTTGGTATCAGCAATAGTGTCTGGGTTTGGTGTCTGCATATGGGATGGATCCCCAGGTGGGGCAGTCTCTAGATGGCCTTTCCTTCAGTCTCTGTTCCACTCTTTTTCCCTGCATTTCCTTTAGACAGGAGCAATTCTGGGTTAAAATTTTGGAGATGGGTGGGTGGCCCCATCCCTTCAACCAGAGCCATGCCTGCCCTCAGGATATGGTCCCTATAGGTTCTCTTTTCCCTTTGTTGGATATTTCAGCTAATCTCATCCCCATTGGATCCTGTGAGCCTCTTTCTTTCCTGGCATCTGAGACTTTCTAATGGCTACCCCCTGTTCCCCATCCCCCATTGCTACCCAGGTCTGTTCAATTTCCTGACCCTCTGTATGTTATCCCTGTCTCCTCCCATACCTTTTTCCCCACCCCCTCCTCTTTTCCTCCCAAGTCCCACCCCCACATCCTCTACCTCCCATGACTATTTTGTTCCCCCTTTTAAGTAGGACTGAAGCATCCACACTTTTGTCTTCTTTCTTCTTGAGCTTCGTGAATTGAGCATCATTTTAACCACTATCTTATCATTGATTTGATGGGACTGAAGAAGAGATGGTTCACCTGTATATAGCAGTAAATGTGGTTTATATAATAGCATGTACTAAGGCACAGGACTTAACCAAAGGCTTGAGCATCTAGCTGCATGGAAAACATGGCTTTTGTTCTTAGATTAACTTACAGTATCTCTGGGAAGTAAAGCAAGAACTTTCCTGAGATCCAAGGGAGACCTGATCTTGTTTCATGTTCTATGTAGTAGACCTGCAATGTTTTCCTAACTTCTCTGGGTCCTGAATAGATAATCTTATTTTGGGTATAGTCAGATAGCAGTAAGGAATATTCACAATTCAGGAAGTTAGAGAAAGGGGTTCATGCCTTCCATGCTTTCATTTTATTAATAAAACAAATGGTAACAAAGATAAAAACCTAGCCACATGTTTCTTTTTTTTTTTTTTACATATTTTCCTCAATTACATTTCCAATGCTATCCCAAAAGTCCCCCATACCGCCCCCCACTTCCCTACCCTCCCATTCCCATTCTTTTGGCCCTTAGCCACATGTTTCATACTCTCAGTATTGGCGACTAACTCAGAACGAATATTAGGTGAACTGGTAAGAAAAGCTGGGCAATGGCCATCATGGCAAGTGTGATCTTTGGGTCAGAATTCTTGGTCTTGTCTTTCTGTTCTGAGCAAGGAGCCTCAGTTACTCTCCTTTATGATTAAAAAAAAGTACTAAAGCTTCCTCACTTGAAGACCAAAGGAGGTTGTCTTGTACCTGACATGCAGTGAGAAAGATTTTGCAGAGACAAATCTGAGTGTCTTCAGACTCCATAGAACTACAACCCAGTCTGGGAGTGTGGCTCAGTTAGTAGACACTGGTCTAGGATATATGATGCCCCATGTCATTCTCAGAGATCCAGGACTCAAATGAGGCAGTGCATGGCTATAATCCCAGTACATGGAAGGTTGAGACAGGATTCAAAGTTCAAGATCTGGCTATATAGCATGTGTGAGGCCAGTCAAGTAGAGATGAGACTGTATCTAATGTTAAAAAAATAAAAATAATAATACATTTTTACAGAAATGAAATGAAGGAGAGAAATGTAGTGGTTTGATGTTGTGTAATAATATACACTCAGAATATTTATATATAAATACATTTTATCCTGAATAAACAGGTTAACATCTCTCAGCCAAGAAAACACATTCTTAAGTTCCACAGATTGAAAACTAATGCTTATATAATTTGAAAACAATCCTATCCACTTACTTTCAGTTTTTTATTAAAGAGACACCATTATGGTGATGAAGGTCTGTCTGGTACCATAATTCCTCAAGTGATGCCGCCATCACCTGTGTATATAAAGTATCTATTGTACAGAAATTTCTCCAGCCAGTAGCTTTTAGTGTTGCCATGCTTTTTATAATTTGGTTGTATCCTTTAGTGGCTATGCTGCATGAATTATGTTAAAAAATTAAATCTTAGTATAGGTGTGACATAAAAATATGTTCCTTCTGAAAGGCCAACTGAATTTTTGTTCTGAGCAAATTTAACCCAAATCCTGTGGTAATAGCTTCATTTTAGGAAGCTTGTGTCTGTCTGAGATTGTGTTGAAGTCAAACATGTAGATAAATGCAAATTAACTCTGTTATAATAAAGTGCTCTCGTCTAGTTGAAATGATTATGTTTTCCTATCCATACTTTTAAGATACAACCGCACATTTGATTTTATACCTAATATAATGTTTGTTATTTTAATCTGACGCTTCAGTTAATAGCGTTATGCTATGTTTACATAAGCCGGCTCCTTCTCTCTTCCAACACCGTGTTTGTAATGAATCACAGCACTAGGTTTCCGGAGAAAATTATAACCCAAGGCGATCTTCTGATATTGCCATATCCAGGTCTTTGGGAAGTAGGCAGGGCATGTATAAGTAAATAAATACATGCTGTCCAACATTCTAATAAAGATATAAAGTGTTCTATTTAAAAAATGGTTGTTTTAGCTACACACTGCCAAATATACAGGCTTTTGGCTCTCTTTGAATGTGGGTGGGTGTTTGGAGATGTGTTCTCCATGGATCCTGTACTGGCTTCATATTGTTCCTTTTACTTGGGTTTAGGAAATGAAGAAGCAGGGACAGGGACGATGGTGTGCTGGTAAAAGCCTTCTATTACAGAACCCTTGGCAATTGCCCTTCAGGGAAATCTGCTATCTTGCCTGCCAGGGATTTTGAAGGTTTCCCAGAGGCCCCAGGATTGTCCTTGTTCTTCCCTGCAGCTGGAGAGCAGGCATGCACTGGAGACCCCTCCCTCAGAGTGGATGCAGGCAGATGCTTCTCTTCAAACCAAATCACTTAAACAAGTGCACACACAGATGGGGCGTCTCATTTCCTTTACAACAGAGGGAGGCTGGGAGTGGGGCTCCTTTGCTCTACCACTTTCCCAGCTCTTGTGAATCTCTACGTTTATGCCCAGGTTTCCAGACTTAGAAACAAGCTCCCTTGCCTGCTATGCGATCTTGACAGCCCCCTAGGTGTTTCTTAATCCAACTGAGTGAAGTATGGAAATTAACTAGCACAGTGTAACCTTGATGAAGAGATCTATTAACTTCGTGATAACTTACCCTAGTGCAAGTCCCAAGTTATGGAAGTTGGAAACGAGATAGTTTGATTTTGAAGACAGAGGACAGATCACATACTGGCTCCATGTCAGACAATTGAATAAACAATGGGCAGCCCAAGATCCCTGGGAACTGAAGAAATGAAAAGAGACAGGAAGGGCAGAGTCCAACTTCCTTCTCTGGGAACTTGGCCTGGGCTCCATGAGCCAGCCTTGTCCTGCTAGTACTTGGCTAATCTTTGCAAGACTCTGTCTCATTAGATTTCTTTGATGGAATACTGATGTGGGAAGCCTGGGCTTCTTATGCTCTAGAAAGAAAAAGACCTCAGGATTTAGAAGTATAGGAATCAGAAATTAAGAGCTTACTCGGACAGTACTGTATGACAGCCCTTGACATGTGACTGAAAATGTCACAGTCCTAATATTTAGGAGGGGCTACTGAATGCTCTTGGAAGTTACATTCAAGTTTCTGACAGCCAGTTCTGGTTATCACTGAAATCAGTATGCCTGAAGGACTGACCTTGGCTTGACCTTCTCTGAAGCTCTCAGAGATGGCAAGACAGCTTGATATTCTCCCATGGGGGTGCCTGCTGTTCCCAGGAAACTGTGACTGCAAAGAGCTAATCCACAGGGCTAGAGTGGGGCACAGCATTTTCTGAGATAAATTCCTGCAAGAGGTACAGGTGCGTCGTGGGGAAAATGTGTGCCTGATCCTAGTTATTTTATCTTGTTGCCTATTCCATGTGGTCTGGAGTGTTTGTCATAGGCTTTAGCCTATATGTTAAGATGTTTTTACATTTTATGCATTGAGTTTCAATAAAATAATAGATGATGCAAAAAAAAGTAGTTTAAATAAGATCTGGATGTCAGGACACTTCCGAATCAGAAGGAAGGGATGAAATGTCAGTCATTTCAAAGTCTAGATGACAACATCACCAGAAGCATTAATCCTGATCGAAAGGTTTGTGCTACAAGCTGGCAAATAAAAGAATAGACTAGCTGATAAATAAACCAAAGAAATAGCAGAAGCCTGGCTCCCTTGCTGGTGAGACTAGAAACCACCTACCTGTCCCTACATTCAACGGCAATAGTATTATGACTACAGTCCATGGGAAGGACAGTTTACATGGCCTGGCAGTAACTCATCAGAGCAGGCAACACTTCCTCTGATAACCAAACATTATACTCACTGACCTTCCTTGGAGGATGAACCACGGGCCTGGAAGAACCCAGAACACCATTGTCCATCTTTGTGCCAGCAAGCCTTAGAACCTGTAACTACCTGGTCCATGTAGATGCCTCAGCTGTCTCCATCTGGTGCTAAAGATCCAAAGATTCTTGGAGAATGGATCTCCAGCCTCCACTGGCAAAGGATATGGGTTTTGATGCTAGCAAAAGATTGGAAGAACATCAACAGGACAGACATAATCATCAGCAAGAAGTAAAGTCAGCAGGTGCAAGCTTTCCCTCAGAATTTTTTTTTTCATAAGTGGAACAATGCTCAAAGGTGCTGCCCATTGTGGTCGAGGGTCTTTTTCCACTTCAGTTAATTCTTTCTGGGAATTCCTTCATAGTCCTACCCAAAGACATCTCTTTTAGCTGTTTTGAGATCCACAGACTCGTCATCATCACAGCTGCTCTCTCTCTCTCTCTCTCTCTCTCTCTCTCTCTCCTTCCCTCCTTCCCTCCTTCCCTCCTTTGTGTGTGTGTGTGTTTACACACCCCCAATAGCTCAGCTGCAAGAGCATGCGATATGTTTTCCTGACATCTCCTTCTCTGATTAAAAGAATTCAACCCCCACAGTCCACTCCCTGAGAAAACTGATGCTGTCACCAGAGACCAGAAGTTGGCACTGAATAAAAATCACTCAGACAGACACTCATGAAGCTATCATGCTTTTCCTAAAAGTTGTCTGTTTTCCCACAAATGTCTTTTTCCACTTCTTTTCTTTCCCCTACTAAAATGGTATAGAGCTTCAAATTTAGTCCAGGTTTGAGTTGTAACTTTCTGTGAAATCGAGCATAATGCATGAATTAAAAAAAAAATCTGTCTTCTCTTTATCTTTTGATGTGATTAAGCTATTAAACATTATTATTACTGTTGTTATTTGTACATGTGGGGGGTGGGGGTGATCTGTGTCTGTGTTTATGTGTACATATGCCACCACACACCTATGGAGATCAGAGGACAACTTTAGAGTCTGTTCTCTCCTTTTACCTTTATAAGGGTTCTGAGGACGAAACTTAGGTTGTCAGCTTTGCACAGAAACCACTTTTACCCTCTGAACCATCATCACATTGACTTAATCGCCTCGCCTCGCCTCGCCTCGCCTCCCCTCCCCTCCCCTCCCCTCCCCTCCCCTCCCCTCCCCTCTCCTCTCCCCCCTCTCCTCTCCTCTCCTCTCCCCCCTCTCCTCTCCCCCCTCTCCCCTCCCCTCCTCTCCTCTCCCCTCCTCTCCTCTCCTTTGTTTCCCTTCTTTTCCTTCCCCTCCCCTTTCTTCCTTCCCTCTCCTCTCCTCTTTCCCTTTCCTTCCCTCCCTTCCCATCCCTCCCTCCCCTCCCCACTCCTCTCTCCTCTCCTCTCCTCTCCTCTCCTCTCCTCTCCTCTCCTCTCCTCTCCTCTCCTCTCCTCTCCTCTCCTCTCCTCTTTTTCTTCTCTCTCTTCCTCCTCTCCCCTCTCCTCCTCTTTTCTCCTCTCCCCTGTCTTCCCCTCCTCCTCCCTCCCCTCCTCTTTCCCTTCCTTCTTCTCCCCTCCCCCCTCTCCTCTCTTCCCTTTCTCTCTTCTCCTCTCCTCTTTCTCCCTTCCTCTCCTTTACTCTCCTCCCCCCTTTTGCTTCCCTCCTCTCCTCTGTTATATTCTTTACTTCCCTTCCTTTCTTTTATATTTTCTGCTTCTTTTCCTGTCTTTTCTGTGTGTGATGGTAAGATCAACAGAAAGCAGAGCTCTCTACATGCTAAATGCACACTCTACCCTGACCCCAATCCCAAGCCTTCCTTATTTGTTCTTACCAAAGTCTTCCGTCAGTTTTTCTCATGGTTTTCTAGATAGTAAACTTAAGAGAATAGAAGGAATTTTTCTTTCCTGACAAAGAAAATTCAAAATTTTAATGAAATCCAAACTCATTCTCTCTACTCCAAAGCGAGTCTCTGGCGGCACTGCTCCCTTGGCACGGGAACAATGCAATGTGGCCAAATGAATGCGGGTGACATTTGGAGAGTCAGGGTTTTGGTTTTTTTTTTTTTTTTTTTTTTTTTTTTTTTTTTTTTGACTCTGGACTTCAGAAAGTACCAAGAGATGTCCTTTCTATAACAAAAGGTTCAATTTGGAGCCTATTCTACTGCAAATAACAGAGCAACTCCTTGTTGACAAGGGATAATGCTTGAAAATTATCAAAGCAGATTTCTTTCAGAAATAAGGAAGGTTAATTTGTGATAGGTGACAACTGCTAGAACCCAGAAGTACTGGTGGAAAGAGCAGACTTCCCCACTGGCCCCAGATACAGCAGGATCCTATGCTTGGATGTGCAATGTCTGAACATTCTCCCAGATCTCAATGCTGTTTGTTAAGCAGTTAGCTGCACAGTGACTGCAGCTCACCTTCACAAACCAACTGCACATTGACTGAAGTAAGTTCTGGAAATGTTTATCCATAGAATTTACTACATATCTGCCATGCTCAACCATTTCTTCCACCTGTACCAAGATGGCAGATAGTGAAGGTGGCTTGGTTATAAAGAGGGGGCATTTGCCCTTGTGTCCTTCACAGAGGCTTGGAAGAAGCAAATGCTGAAGTGTGCTTTAGCAAGGCAAGTACATATGGGTTTCCTGGAAACTAGGAATGAAGCCTCTCGATCTCCTTCGACCCTGTGACAATCATTTGTTGGACACTTGATGCATTTTGGACTGTATTAAAATGGTGGCCTCGAGTCTTTCCCTGTAATAACAAGGGTATAATTTCCACATGTAGTTAAGAAGGCCAGCCTTTTTTCTAAGTCAAGAACTGGTGCCTCCATAAGAGAAATTATATAGCCGGGCATGGTGGCACACTCCTTTAATCCCAGCACTTGGGAGGCAGAGTCAGGCAGATTTCTGAGTTCGAGACCAGCCTGGTCTACAGAGTGAGTTCCAAGACAACCAAGGCTACACAGAGAAACCCTGTCTCTAAAAACAAAACAACAACAACAACAACAAAAGAGAAATTATATAAATGAAATAATTATCAATTGGCCATTATATTGAAAACTGATTATCCAGAAGAAAACCAGAGACCACCATTTCAACCTGATGCTTATTTAAAAGTTCAGCAGGGCTATATACAGCTGTTAACAAAACTGATCAAAATGACTAAATGAATGAAATAAAAAAAAGATGACTAATTAATACTGTGTTTGAAAAGGGTGTGGTTAGAATAGTATCTGACAGAGTCACATTGACTCCACTAAAATTGTTCTACAAAAATATCCAGGTGTTTCATGTGATGATGCTTTCATTAACTTCATTCACAAGTATAACAAAGGCAATACAAACAATGTTAAGAACAGTTAAGTGGCAAGAAATGATATAATACAGATAAAGAAAATGAGATTATGGCCTTGTCAGATTCGATCTCAGGTACCTTAGAGAGTTGGCACTCTGGCTGGTTATCCGGCTGAGGAAGGGCTGAAATTGCTATTAGGAGGCTGTTCTGCATGGAAACCAAAATGACATCAAGCTTCAATAATTCAATTATAGGGAACACCGAGTATGATGGGGTTTGTTTCCAGTACAACACAAGAAGAGTTCCGGTTGGTGTCTTAATTGTTGTTTTCAGATAATAAAAACGGAAAAAAACAAAGATGAAAATTAAAAATCTCTTTGTATCTGTTCCAAAACACAAAGTAATAAAAGATGACATGGCAAAGTTCAACACAAGTGTCTGACGGCAGCACAAAACGTCCCTTACTTGGGAAAACATCACAAGGGAGGCAGTTAAAAGCTGAGTTAACGCCCAGTGGATCAAAAGGACGAAAGCAAAAGGTTCACAGAAAGGAAGGAACACAGCCCAGAGAGTAGAAAGGTAAGCCAGACTCAGGGATGCTTTTCTCATCTTGGGACATTTGAGAGATGAGTAGAACAACCTCATCCTTTCACACCCCCAGCAAGTCAGAAACAGTTCCAGGGAAGATGGCAATTTGCCTCGACAGCAAATTATTGGTAAATGAAGCTAGTTCCTCTCTGGCATGATTCCCAAGAGACAGAGTCGGTCCTGCTTGTGAGCAGGACAAGCCAAGGTTTGGGGACTGTCCCTCATCTCCATACCAGAAGACTCTAGAAAGGAAAGAAAACCATGCAGCCCTGCTTACCCCAGTCACACTGGGAGAAGCCAAGGCATCCTGTCCCCTTGAAATACAACCAGACTGATTGGAGTTTTTATTGAATTTGACTTAATTGTTTAAATGGCAATCAGATTCACCCTTACTGCATCTGTGGAAACCCAGCACCTTTAAGCTGAACCTTACATATGAAAATAGGGGTGAACTGGGATTAAGAGAACACATGTGGGTACTGGACTCTATGACAGAATGTTCTATGTGTTTGGTGCCTGCTTTCGGTGATATCACTGGGCAGAAGCAATAATTCTCCTTCAAATGCTAATGCTGGGTGAAAAAGAATTACACCATGTTTGTCTATAAATTATCCCACCCACAGACTGAACTTTAAAACATTTGATGACAGCGTTAATTATTTCCTTCATTGCTATGACAACACCAGACAGAAGCAAGGTAGGAAAGGAGGGTTTGTTGTAGCTCACAGTTTGAAGAGGTAGCTGGCCACATTGCACCCATAGTTAGAAATCCCAGAGAGGAGTGCTGGTGTTCAGCTCTCCTTCTATTTTACTTTCTTCAGCCCAGGACCTCAGCGTAAAGTTAGCCCTGTCTGCATTTAGGTTTTTAGGGTGGCACTCCCCACCTCAACCAACTTAATCTAGAAATTCCCTCACAAACATGCCTGGAAGTTTGTTTCTTAGGTAATTCCAGATCATATAAAGTTGACAGTCTATATTAACCATCACCATGAATGAACAATGGAAAAAATAACCTAATAAGAGTCAGGAAAGTCTAAAAGAAAGAAAGAAAGAAAGAAAGAAAGAAAGAAAGAAAGAAAGAAAGAAAGAAAGAAAGAAAGAAAGAAAGGAAGGAAGAAAGGAAGGGAGAGAGAGAGAGAGAGAGAGAGAGAGAGAGAGAGAGAGAGAGAGAGAAAGAAAGAAAGAAAGAAAGAAAGAAAGAAAGAAAGAAAGAAAGAAAGAAAGAGCAACCAGGAAACAAAACTTAGGACAATCTGCATGAGGAAAACAGTCTTGAACTTGAGTGAATCAGAAAGTGTGGCAGGGTGTCGAAAGCATATGGCCGAGGCTGTGAGGGGGCATTTGTAACCCTGTTCTTGGGAGTAACAAATTGATTCTTACAGTATTTCCCTGGACTTCCAAATGGTATTTATCAGACTTTGAAACAAGAGGAGCAGAGACTTGAATTCTGGAGGATCTCCTCCATCAAGTCTCTAACACTGGCTGTTGAAAAGACAAAACTGAAGTTTTTATTGTCAGGTATGCTACTGATATTTTTGCCACTGTGACAATATAGCCAATACAAAGGAGCTCTGATGGAGGCGTTTTTATTTTTGTTCGTGGTTTCAGACATCTGGGTGCTTGGCCAGCTGCTTCTGATCCATGATGAAGCAGAAGACTGTGATAGAAGTAGGTGGCAGAGGAAAGCTGCTTGCTTCACAGCAACCAGGAAGCAGAGACAGAGCAGAGGCAGTGATAACCCTTAACCACACTCGTGCTGCTATCTCAAAGGTCACATACTTCTGCGTGATGTGGCTCCTCCGGGTACTGTTGTGAAGAACATATGGGCCACTCACTGTTCCCATAGAAGCCATACCTTCTCTTTTCTGGCTGTGCAGGCAGAATGGGAAAATACTTAACCATCCTGCCACTGGGAGTCAAGGCAGCTTTGACTACAGTCATATGTTAAACACCCAACTATCCAGTGTCTCTGTTACTGTTACATCATATGGTATAAGTGACATTTGCCTTGCAACACAGGTCACTTGTTAACTAAGTCTGCTTTCTTGAGGTCCAAGGACCACTTCCTCCCTTAGTAACCTTAATAGTAGAGATTTTCTTAGTCTGCCAGACCTAAGATGCTACCTCAGACTACTATGTGTAGTCAGTGTTGTTAAATACTTTTTGCCTGAAAAGGGTAATTCTTTGCCATATTTCTTTCAAAATTCCGATTCTTTCCCCCTCTCAAAATTTTCTAGGGGAGTTGCCGGAGCATCTGAGGGAGACATCTTGGTTCCTGGATTCCACCAAGACTAGTCTGCACAGGTGGGAGTGTGGGCTACAGAAGCTAACAGCT
Source organism: Mus caroli (assembly GCF_978045245.1). Classification (NCBI taxonomy): domain Eukaryota; kingdom Metazoa; phylum Chordata; class Mammalia; order Rodentia; family Muridae; genus Mus; species Mus caroli. The sequence continues at coordinate 1,422,065 of NW_028227265.1, read as the reverse complement.
TCTGGGACAGGCGGGAGCCACAGAGCTTCTGAGGCAGACACCTTTTTGGGTTCCAGACATCCAGGCACCTTCCCTACCAGAGGAGAGTTGTCCCCCTGGCCCAGGAGGGAGTTGCCGGAGCATCTGCGGGAGGCATCTTGGTTCCCAGACTCCACCAAGACTAGACTGCACAGGTGAGAGTGTGGACTACAGAAGCTAACAGCTTCTGGGACAGGTCCTGTTTCGGGCCTTCATCTTCTGCCAGGAGGTAAGTCTGAACGCCAGATATCTGTGCACCTTCCCTGAAAGAGGAGAGCCTGACTGCAGAGAGTGCTCTGACCACTGAAACTCAGGAGATAGCTAGTCTCCCAAGTCTGCTGGTAGAGAATAACAGAATCACTAGAGGAACAAGCCCTAACCAGAGACAACTATAACAATTAACTCCAGAGATTACCAGATGGTGAAAGGCAAACTTAAGAATCTTACTAACAGAAACCAAGACCACTCACCATCATCAGAATGCAGAACTCCCACCCCAACCAGTCCTGGGCAACCCAACACACCCGAAAACCTAGACCCGGATTTAAAGGCATATCTCATGATGATGGTAGAAGACATCAAGAAGGACTTTAATAACTCACTTAAAGAGATTCAGGAGAACACAGCTAAAGAGTTGCAAGTTCTTAAAGAAAAACAGGAAAACACATCCAAACAGGTGACTGAAATGAACAAAACCATACTAGACCTAAAAAGGGAAGTAGACACAATAAAGAAAACCCAAAGTGAGGCAACGCTGGAGATAGAAACCCTAGGAAAGAAATCTGGAAACAAAGATGCAAGCATCAGCAACAGAATACAAGAGATGGAAGAGAGAATCTCAGGTGCAGAAGATTCCATAGAGAACATCGGCACAACAATCAAAGAAAATGCAAAAAGCAAAAAGATCCTAACTCAAAACATTCAGGAAATCCAGGACACAATGAGAAAACCAAACCTACAGATAATAGGAGTAGATGAGAATGAAGATTTTCAACTTAAAGGACCAGCAAATATCTTCAACAAAATTATAGAAAAAAACTTCCCAAACCTAAAGAAAGAGATGCCCATGAACATACAAGAAGCCTACAGAACTCCAAATACACTGGACCAGAAAAGAAATTCCTCCCGACACATTATAATGAGAACAACAAATGCACTAAATAAAGATAGAATATTAAAAGCAGTAAGGGAAAAAAGGTCAAGTAACATATAAAGGCAGGCCTATCAGAATTACACCAGATTTTTCACCAGAGACTATGAAAGCCAGAAGATCCTAGACAGATGTTATACAGACACTAAGAGAACACAAATGCCAGCCCAGGCTACTATACCAAGCCAAACTTTCAATTACCATAGATGGAGAAACCAAAGTATTCCACGACAAAACCAAATTCACACATTATCTTTCCATGAATCCAGCCCTTCAAAGGATAATAACAGAAAAAAAAAAAAAAAAAAACAATACAAGGACGGAAACCACGTCCTAGAAAAAGCAAGAAAGTAATCCTTCAACAAACCTAAAAGAAGACAGCTGTAAGAACAGAATGCCAACTTTAACAACAAAACTAATAGGAAGCAACAATTACTTTCCTTAATATCTCTTAATATCAGTGGACTCAACTCCCCAATAAAAAGACACAGACTAACAGACTGGCTACACAAACAGAACCCAACATTTTGCTGCTTACAGGAAACTCATCTCAGGGAAAAAGACAGACACTACCTCAGAATGAAAGGCTAGAAAACAATTTTCCAAGCAAATGGTCTGAAGAAACAAGATGGAGTAGCCATTCTAATATCTAATAAAGTCAACTTCCAACCCAAAGTCATCAAAAAAGACAAGGAGGGGCACTTCATATTCATCAAAGGTAATCTTCCAAGAGGAACTCTCAATTCTGAATATCTATGCTCCAAATACAAGGGCAGCCACGTTCATTAAAGAAACTTTAGTAAAGCTCAAAGCACACATTGCACTTCACACAATACTAGTGGGAGAGTTTAACACACCACTTTCATCAATGGACAGATCATAGAAACAGAAACTAAACAGGGACACAGTGAAACTAACAGAAGTTATAAAACAAATGGATCTAACAGATATCTACAGAACATTTTATCCTAAAACAAAAGGATATACCTTCTTCTCAGCACCTCTTGGTACCTTCTCCAAAATTGACCATATAATTGGTCCAAAAACAAGCCTCAACAGATACAAAAATATTGAAATTGTCCCATGCATCCTATCAGATCACCATGAACTAAGGCTGATCTTCAATAACAAAATTAATAATAGAAAACCAACATTCACGTGGAAACTGAACAACACTCTTCTCAATGATACCTTGATCAAGGAAGAAATAAAGAAAAAATTAAGGACTTTTTAGAGTTTAATGAAAATGAAGCCACAACATACCCAAATTTATGGGACACAGTGAAAGCATTTCTAAGAGGAAAACTCATAGCTCTGAGTGCCTTCAAAAAGAAACTAGAGAGAGCACACATTAGCAGCTTGACAACACACCTAAAACCTCTAGAACAAAAGGAAGCAAATTCACACAAGAGGAGTAGACAGCAGGAAATAATCAAACTCAGGGGCGAAATCAACGAAGTAGAAACAAGAAGAACTATTCAAAGAATCAACCAAACAAGGAGCTGGTTCTTTGAGAAAATCAACAAACAAGATAGATAAACCCTTAGCCAGACTCACTAGAAGCAACAGGGACAGCATCCTGATTAACAAAATCAGAAATGAAAAGAGAGACATAACAACAGATCCTGAAGAAACACAAAACACCATCAGATCCTTCTACAAAAGGCTATACTCAATAAAACTGGAGCACCTGGATGAAATGGACAAGTTTCTAGACAAATACCAGGTACCAAAGTTAAATCAGGATCAGGTTAATGATCTAAACAGTCCTATATCCCCTAAAGGAATAGAAGCAGTCATTAATAGTCTCCCAGTCAAAAAAAGCCCAGGACCAGATGGTTTTAGTGCAGATTTCATTTCAGACCTTCAAAGAAAATATAATTCCAGTTCTTCACAAACTATTCCACAAAATAGAAGGAGAAGGTACTCTACCCAACTCATTCTATGAAGCCACAATTACTCTGATACCTAAACCACAGCAAGACCCAACAAAGATAGAGAACTTCAGACCAATTTCCCTTACGAATATTGATGCAAAAATACTCAATAAAATTCTCGCTAACCGAATCCAAGAACACATCAAGACAATCATCCATCCTGATCAAGTAGGTTTTATTCCAGGAATGCAGGGATGGTTTAATATACGGAAATCCATCAACTTTATCCACTATATAAACAAACTCAAAGACAAAAACCACATGATCATCTCATTAGATGCGGAAAAAGCATTTGACAAAATCTAATACACGTTCATGATAAAAGTCTTGGAAAGATCAGGAATTCAAGACCCATACCTAAACATGGTAAAAGCAATCTACAGCAAACCAGTAGCCAACATCAACGTAATTGGTGAGAAGCTGGAAGCAATCCCACTAAAATCAGGGACTAGACAAGGCTGCCCACTTTCTCCCTACCTATTCAACATTGTACTTGAAGTCCTAGCCAGAGCAATTTGACAACAAAAGGAGATCAAAGGGATATAAATTGGAAATGAAGAAGTCAAAAGCAGATGATATGATAGTATATATAAGTGACCTTAAAAATTCCACCAGAGAACTCCTAAACCTGATAAACAGCTTCAATGAAGTAACTAGATATAAATTAACTCAAACAAGTCAATGGCCTTTCTATACACAAAGGATAAACAGGTTGAGAAAGAAATTAGGGAAACAACACCCTTCTCAATGGTCAAAAATAATATAAAATACCTTGGTGTGACTCTAACTAAGGAAGTGAAAGATCTGTATGATAAGAACTTCAAGTCTCTGAAGAAAGAAATTAAAGAAGATCTTAGAAGATGGAAAGATCTCCCATGCTCATGGATTGGCAGGATCAATATAGTAAAAATGGCTATTTTGCCAAAAGCAATCTACAGATTCCATGCAATCCCCATCAAAATTCCAACTCAATTCTTCAATGAATTAGAAAGGGCAATTCGCAAATTCATCTGGAATAACAAAAAACCTAGGATAGCAAAAACTCTTCTCAAGGATAAAAAAAAACCTCTGGTGGAATCACCATGCCTGACCTAAAGCTGTACTACAGAGCAATTGTGATAAAAACTGCATGGTACTGGTATAGTGACAGACAAGTAGACCAATGGAACAGAATTGAAGACCCAGAGATGAACCCACACACCTATGGTCACTTGATCTTTGACAAGGGAGCTAAAGCCATCCAGTGGAAAAAAGACAGCATTTTCAACAAATGGTACTGGCACAACTGGTGGTTATCACGTAGAAGAATGCAATTTGATCCATTCCTATCTTCCTGTACTAAGGTCAAATCTAAGTGGATTAAGGAACTCCATCCACATAAAACCAGAGACACTGAAACTTATAGAGAGAAAGTAGAGAAAAGCCTCAAAGATATGGGCACAGAGGAAAAATTCCAGAATAGAATAGCAATGGCTTGTGCTGTAAGATCGAGAATCAACAAATGGGACCTCATAAAATTGCAAAGCTTATACAAGGCCAAAGACACTGTCAATAAGACAAAAAGGCAACCAACAGATTGGGAAAGGATCTTTACCTACCCTAAATCAGATAGGGGACTAATATCCAATATATATAAAGAACTCAAGAATGTGGACTCCAGAAAATCAAATAACCCCATTAAAATATGGGGCTCAGAGCTAAACAAAGAATTCTCACCTGAGGAATACCGAATGGCTGAGAAGCACCTGAAAAACTGTTCAACATCCTTAATCATCAGGGAAATGCAAATCAAAACAACCCTGAGATTCCACCTCATACCAATCAGAATGGCTAAGATCAAAAATGCAGGTGACAGTAGATGCTGGCAAGGATGTGGAGAAAGAGGAACACTCCTCCATCGTTGGTAGGATTGCAAGTTTGTACAATCACTCTGGAAATCACTCTGGAGGTTCCTTAGAAAATTGGACATAGTACTAACAGAGGATCCCGCAATACCTATCCGGGCATATATCCAGAAGATGTTCCAACTGGTAAGAAAGACACATGCTCCAATATGATCATAGCAGCCTTATTTATAATAGCCAGAAGCTGGAAAGAACCCAGATGCCCCTCAACAGAGGAATGGATACAGAAAATGTGGTACATTTACACAATGGAGTACTACTCAGCTATTAAAAAGAATGAATTTATGAAATTCCTAGGCAAATGGTTGGACCTGGAGGGCATCATCCTGAGTGAGGTAACCCAATCACAAAAGAACTCATACAATATGTACTCACTGATAAGTGGATATTAGCCGAGAAACTTAGAATACCCAAGATATAAGATACAATTTGCGAAACACATGAAACTCAAGAAGAACAAAGACCAAGGTGTGAACACTTTGCCTCTTCTTAGAATTGGGAACAAATCATCCATGGAAGGAGTTACAGAGACAAAGTTTGGAGCTGAGACAAAAGGATGGACCATCTAGAGACTGCCATATACAGGGATCCATCCCATAATCAGCCTCCAAACACTGACACCATTGCATACACTAGCAACATTTTGCAGAAAGGACCCTGATATAGCTGTCTCTTGTGAGACTATGCCAGGCCTAGCAAACACAGAAGTGGATGCTCACAGTCATCTATTGGATGGATCACAGGGCCCCCAATGGAGGAGCTAGAGATCGTACCCAAGGATCTGGGTGGATCTGCAACCCTATAGGTGGAACAATAGTATGAACTAACCAGTACCTCCTGGAGCTCATGTGTCTAGCTGCATATGTATCATAAGATGGCCTAGTTGGCCATCAGTGGAAAGAGAGGCCCATTGGTTGTGCAAACTTTATATGCCTCAGTACAGGGGAACACCAGGGCTAAGAAGTGGGAGTGGGTGGGTGGCGAATGGGTGGGGGATAGCATTGGAAATGTAAATGAATAAATACCTAATTTTAAAAAAAGAAAAAATTTCTAATAGAGAAAATCTATTATCTATCTATCTATCTATCTATCTATCTATCTATCTATCTATCTATCTATCTATCTATCATCTATCTATCTATCTATCATCTATCATCTATCTATCATCTATCTATCTATCTATCTATCTATCTATCTATCTATCTATCTATCATCTATCTATCTATCTATCTATCTATCTCTTTTTCTATCATCTATCTATCTACCCTCTACCTATACCTATTGGTTTTTGACAGGGTTGATCTGTTTAGGCCTAGCTTTCCTGGAACTCTTTCTGTAGACCATGCTTCTCTCCAACTCAGAGATCCATCTGTCTCTGCTTCCTGAGTTCTGGGATTAAAGGCCTGTTCTGACACCACTGGGCTCCATAGATGAATTTAAAGGAAACACAGAGCACAGTGATGAAGATAGGTAAAATGTGTTACAGAACACCATGACAAATGGTCAAGCATGATGGTTGGCAGTGAACTAAGAGGTCACTGTAGAGGAAAACACCATTGAGTGGATACTCCATGTCAACTTGAGTGCACAACGACCAGGGAGACCTTGGTACTCAACTGCATGCTGAGGTGGTCTTTGCACTGTTTTCAAAGTTGCTAGGACAGACATCTTTCTTGAAGTAGGATTTCCTGTACAGATGAATGATAGCCCATTCACATTTTCTCTTAAGGGGAAGGATAACCATCTGTCTTTGATATTGAGCAGGAAGCTTCCTGTTAGTCGTGCTTCCATGCAGGGTCATAGAGACAACACAGATTTGATTGTAGGTTTTCATTTGTTTGCTTGTTCTTTTAAGATTTTGTTTATTTATGTACGTAGGTATATATCTTACTTAGGGTTCATATTGTTGTCATAAAACACCATGGCTAAAAGTAACTTGGGGAGGAAAAGTTTTATTTGGCTTATAGTTCCATATCACAGTTTGTCATTAAGGAAGTCAGAACAAGTATTCAAGCCACTTGGTGGCAGGGGCTAAAGGTAAAGACCATGAAGAAGTGCTACTTACTAACTTGCTGCTTACTAGCTTGCTGCTTACTAGCTTGTTCCTCATGGCTTGCTCACCTTGTTCTCTTATATAGCCCAAACCAACTTCTCCAGAGGTGACACTGTCCACAATGAGATGGTCCATCTCACATCAATCATTAACCAAGAAAATACCCCCACAGACTTGCTCACAGGCCATCTGGATGGAAACATTTTCTCAATCAAAGTTCTCTCTTCCAAAATGACTCAATCTTGTGTCAAGTTGACATAAAAATAGCCAACATGCTTGACTCCTTGTCAACTTGATACAAAATTGCATCACTGTTAAACCATAACCTTTCCTTTCTTGTTCATCCCCACATTATAAAATATCCAACTTTTAAAATTCCCACAATTTTTTAAAATTTAAACAACTCAAATGTACAGTCTCTTTAAAACATCCAAAGTCTCTTTCAAAGTTTAAGCTTCTCTAAAATATCGAACATTTCTAAAATATTCATAGCCTCTTTAAAATATACATATTTGCTATAAAATTCCTATGCTTCTTTAAAAGTTCAAAGTACCTTAACGGTGGGCTTCTGTAAAATAATAAAATAAAGTAAGCTAAATCTTTTCTTATTTCAAAAGAGAATAATTAGGACACACTCACAATCAAATCTAAAGAAATACCAAGTTCAACAGCATAGAAAATTCAGTTCTTGATGTCTGGGGCCACTCATAGCACTCTGGGCTCCAAAGGGCCTTGGCAGAGGCACTTCTCTTGTTCTGCTACCCACAATGCATTAGCTTGCTCTAGACTTAAGATTAATTAATTAATTAATTAATTAATTTCTTAATTGAGGTTTTCTCTTCCAGATGACTCTATCTCATGTCAAGTTGACATAAAAATAGCCAACATAGATGGTTATGAGACACCCACTGTGGGTGCTGGGCAACAAGATCCAGTATTCTGGAAACAAACAAACAAACAAACAAACAAACAAACAAGCTCCTCTTAAACTCTGAGTCATCTCTCTAGCCCCTCAGATTCTATTCATTTGACCAAAAGTCATGTAACAGGAAAGATTGAAAAGAATTAAAGGAATAAAATGACAAAAATCTATAAAAATAGCTTTGCTATACCAGGTGAAAGTAAACCCCCATCTCTCCAATTTTGTTTTGAGATAGGGTCTCATGAGCTCAAAATGACCTCAGATTCTTTATATACACAAGGATGATCTCAAACCTACTTCTACTCCTACCTCTACAAGCACCGGGAAGTGTGTCCCAATGTCTAGTTTATGTGGTGCTAGGGATGTGTGCTGGTTTGAATAAGAATGCCCCTTTTCTTCAGGCTCATAGATTTGAATGCTTGGTCACTAAGGAGTGGTTCAGGAAGTGAGGCCTTGTTGGAAAGGGTGTGGTTTTGCTTTGCTAGAGGAAGTGTGTCACTGGGGCTGGGCTTTGGTGCTTCAAATGCTCAAGCCATGCCCAGTCTCTCTCTCTCTCTCTCTCTCTCTCTCTCTCTCTCTCTCTCTCTCTCTCTCTCTCTCTCTCTCTCTCCTGCTGCCTGCTGTTCCAGATGTAGAATTCTCAGCTATCTCTCCAGCACCATACCTGCTGAAGTGCTACCATTCTACCCACCATTCTGATAATGGATTAAACCTCTGAAACTATAAGTAAGCCCCAATTAAATGTTTTCCTTCATATAAGTTCTATGATCATGAGTTCTGTGAAGAGTTCTGTTTTACAGAAATAGAACACTGGACAGGATAGAACCTCTTCAATGCCAGTCAGACACTTAACCTAGACTAACCTATATCCATAGCCCAGCAGCCTTCACTTAGTAGGGTTCAAGAAAGCTCTAATATGACCACTTTCCTCACCTTTGTCTAACCTTTAGCTATTCTTCCCCATAGTATTTCAAAATCTGAGAGTAATTGCAATACTTTCCCTTCTTTGAAACTAGTGTGTTACTGAGGGCATATAATTACTGAGGCTGATTATGAGGAAGGGTTCTATTCTTGATGACCTTACTGATTGCCAACTAATAACATCAAGCAGATGGTCTCAGAATCTAACCACAGCACCAGGGGTTTGCAGAAAGCTTTTACTGAGGACTGACTGTCAAGAAGGATGAAGGTAAATTCTAGTCTGTCTCCTCTATCAATTAAGAGAGGGATTATAGAAAGTCAAAGGGAAGAAGGTATTTGTTGGATGGATGGAGATGGCAAATGGTTTTGGGTTTGAGGCAAACTTAGATGATTGTTGTGCCATCCTGGGTCACATATTTTCTTTCTTTTTTCACTCAGGGTATAACAAGGAAGACAATCACTGGCTTGGTCTTCTGTCTTTTCCACTCATTCGATAGTTTGTGCCATAGAGAAAGGGAAAGTAAAAGCTTTATATATTCAGGATGGGGTGGGTATCCTAAAGCTTGGAGTCTGGTAAACAGATGTTGGCTTGGATATTTTATAGGCCCCCAGGTCCCTCCCCTTCCCCATATTGGTTCTATTTAAAAATGCAATTCTGTACCTTCCTGCTGTTTCTCCTTGTGGTCTTATGGGAACAGGAAACTGCCATCTTAGGAAGATTGCTTTCTCTTTCCATGCCTATCTATACCCCTCTACCTCTATTTCAAGGAGATTTCAAGGAAATTTTAAGCTCATAGCAACAAACTGTTATTTTTAGACCTGCAGGCTGCAGTTGTACATGTACCCTATTGGTTCAAGCCACGCCAACAATGGAAGGACACCATTTTAAATACATCAAGAGGCTAGAGAGGTGACTCAGCTGTTAAGAGTATAAACTGTTCTTTCAGAATACCCAAGTTTGGTTCACAGCACTTATGTCACGTGCCTTACAACTACCCATAACTCCAGATCCAGGGAATTCTATGCTCTTTTCTGCCTTCCAAGAGCAGTTGTATGGATGTGCAACTGCGTGCACCCTCATATAGGCAAATACACCCATTTAAATTTCTTAACTTAAAAAAAAATAATGTTATCATAATTTTACCTCAATTTATCTCCATTTTATTTGGCAACACACTATTAAAACAATAATAACGATGATGATAATGATGATTACCACTGGCTAGTCATCTATATTATATTCACCCTGATGCGTAGTTTTTATAAGAACATTTGGCAAGTAAAGAGATACGTTCAATATAGACTTTTATACACACACAGCTTCTGCCTGGATAGCTTGAACCAGGACCTCAAGCCTCCACTAACACCTCTTACTTTCTCATCTCTCATTAGCATGCTACATTTCCTAGGAAGTCTCTTGCTAGGTCATGATCTGATGACTCATTACAAGAATTTACCAACAGATTCATTGGCTCATCAATAAAATAATTATCAAAAGAATATATACTAAAATTATTTGTACCCTTGGGTTAATGGATTGTGATTCCTATGCAAGCTTGCCAAGCCTAAGTTTTGAAAGTTGCCTTAGGTCAGACTTGACACTCATAGTAAGATACAACTTTCCCTTCTCCTCAGGATTTACTCATGGTAAGCCACAAAACTGCCTTGTTCTCATCAAGAGATCCTGTTCGGAGACTGGAGATATAGCACAGTTGATAGAGTGCTTACCTAACATACTCAAAACCCCAAGTTTTATCTCCAGCACCTTGTAAACCAGGCCTGTAAACCCAGTACTTGGGAGGTGGAGGCAGGAAGATGAGAAGACCAAGGTCATCTTCTCCCGCTACATAGAGTATACACATGAGTCCCTGTCAGGGGCAAAGCAACCTGTGGGGAATTGCAGGCTGGTATCCAGTTGAGCTGAGGTCTGAACCCTGATGGTCATAATTCACCTACATGACACGGTAGGCATTCCCTCATGCTCCTGGAACTCTGGCCCCTGCCTAAGGTACCACCTCCCACAGTCCCCACAAAAGAAGCATGGTCAGTAGTCATGTAAGCAATGGCCCAAGCTTCTGACCTTCAGGCTAAACTCCTCCCCAGTTACCTAGCAACAGTGAAAACCATAAAAAGGGGTGCTCAGCCCCCACCACGCTCTCTCCTTTTCCCTTTCTCTTTGTGTTCTATTCTCCTCTCTCCTTTCTTTCTCTCTCTTTCTTTCTAGCCTTTTGCCCCCTCTTTCCCCCTGAATTTCTATTATAAAGTTCTTTTTTTAAATATGTTTTTTATTACGTATTTTCCTAAATTACATTTCCAATGCTATCCCAAAAGTCCCCCATACCCTCCCCCCCCCACTCCCCTACCCACCCATTTCCACTTTTTGGCCCTGGCGTTCCCCTGTACTGGGGCATATAAAGTTTGCATGTCCAATGGGCCTCTCTTTCCAGTGATGACCGACTAGGCCATCTTTTGATACATATGCAGCTAGAGTCAAGAGCTCTGGGGTACTGGTTAGTTCATAATGTTGTTGCACCTACAGGGTTGCAGATCTCTTTAGCTCCTTGGATACTTTCTCTAGCTCCTCATGCATACACTAGCAAGAGTTTGCTGAAAGGACCCTGATATTATAAAGTTCTTGAACCATAGAGAGTCTATGCTCCTTCTAGATCCGCTGCGCCACTCTCACCAGTGTTGGGAACCTCTTCCCTTAACTCTCTCCTGCAACCCTGGGGTTTTAGCAAGGTAGCTGGGGGGCAGGGTCCCCGGTCGGGGGCTGCCCCTTTCTCCACCCCCCTGCCGAGTGGGTCAGGCATGCCCACCTGGGCTGAGTGGAAAAGCACCTGGCAGTCTCCCCGAGTCTGTCTGCCCAGAGTACAGGAACTCTGGCTGGACGTGGCATATTTTTCCTCCCCACTTTTCCCCAGCCACCCCTCCCTCTTTATTTTGTTCCCAACAACAACCCTCTTGTGGACAGCACAAGACACACCCACAAATAATAGATAATACTGACTCTGGGCTCTGCCACAGCTCTTTTTCTGAGGCACATGGTGCTTCTCTCTAAGGGTGTTGGGACTAAGACTTTTGGGAGAGATTTGAACAAGAATCAAGCTTCGTGAATTGAACTCAAACACCAGACCTCTAGATTGAAACCAACCCTGAAAGTTATCCCACCCAGGCACTTTTCTGATGCATTAGGACAAATCCGTGTGATTATGGAATTGAAAATTGACTCTGCAAAATCACTATAATTGCCTCATCTGACAAGTGCATGCATGCCAGGAAGAACAGCGAACTCCCTTTAAATGAACCTGTACAGGAAGATGGAACTAGATGCACAGGACCAACCTCCAGCTTTTGCTGACAACTGCCCTTTGTCAATATGCTCTTAGCAGCTCTTCATTCCAAAAGGCAGCAATGCTCTCTTTGTTTTCAGCATGTTTGCCACCTGGTACAATTACAGAGTAAATAAGTTGAGAGCCACAGTGTGCTTTATGCTGTTGGTCCTAGTGTAAACCTTCTTCAGGATTCTAAGAAAATTCTTCTTTAGAGCCGTGTTTCACACTACTGGAGCTTTCCAAAACATTATCCTTTGGGGTTAAATTTTTTTTTTAATTTCTTCCTTTGAAGCCAAATACATATATTATTCTTCTTTGGAACACAAGAAAATGATTGCCTACAGCTGCCTCTGAGTTACTGGTGAATTAAATCAAAACAGCTATTTCCATTGTAAAATACTTCATTTTATAATCTCTGCAAACTCAGTGAATAAAACTTACTGCAGCAGAAACTCATCATACTTAAAGATATGTAAAAGACAGATTTATTACACTATTCTGGTTATTTTGGTTTCTTGGTTAGAAAAAAATAGAAAACAAGCCCAATTCATTAGGATAATAAACTAAATAATCAATTCGGTAAATTAGCTTATTGACACCTACTTCTTAAGCGCATGGTTTATGCTGAACCTCTGGTGTTCCTAATGGTGAGCCCTCCATGGCTTCAGCAGGACAGGTGCCATTTTTCAGATGAAAATATTGAAACACAAAGTGACACAAATTAGAAAAACAACCAGATAATGTTAATACCCTTACACAACACAAATTAATATTATTAATTCAATGACATTCGCTCAGCATCTCTTGAATGCCACTGGGACTATAAAGGCCAGGAAGACAGATCTGGTCCCTATCTTTTAAGACCTTACAAGCAGTCTAAATGCAGAGAGCTGGAGATCTATCCATTGAAGAATGTGGATGGTCTCTAATTCTAGGCTTAATTGTGTGAAAGTTACAGGAGACCTTTCCTGACATAATAAAGAAACAGCTAATGTCATGAAGGGAAAAATGAATTGCAAACGAAAATCAAGTCTCTAAACACCCCATGATATGGGAATTAGAAAGATGTAACTGTCAGGAGGCTGAGCTAACACAGGAAAAATGATGTTGATTTTTACAAATAGAAGGTATACGAGAGGCAACTAGTCCAATTTTGTGACATTCAAGGGCTACTTCAATGTGTCTAAAGGTGGACAGCTAGGCATGCCACACAAGGCAATAGATACACACACACACACACACACACACACACACACACACACGAGAGAGAGAGAGAGAGAGAGAGAGAGAGAGAGAGAACAAAAAACAGAAATTCTTCCCTTCATCACAGCAAAACCCATCTGTTTCCTGTTTTCTATACTGATTTCTAGGGTTATTAGTAGAAAGAATTCTGCTGAGAAAGAAGAGGATGACATTTCCAAATCAAATCAATTACTGTGGAGGTAGGTTGAATGTGGAGTGTCTCCCACAGGCTCGAGTGTTTGAGCACATGGTCCCAGCTGGTGGGGCTACCTAGAAGGTGATGAGCCTTTAGGAGGTAGAGCCTTACTGGAGGAAGTGAGTTACTGGGGTGGGTCTTGAGGTTTATAGCCCAACCCCGCTTCCTTTCCACCTTCTTCCCTACCTTGTGTAAGTTGTTTCTTGTTAGGTGTTCTGTCACACCTGGAAAAATGAGAAAAGGAAGCAACGAATACCTGGTCTAAACTCCTCGAATCCCTGTATCTACTACATCATCCCCTCTGTACTGAGCTGCACTGAGAGCCAGTGTAATTAGATTAGTGTATGGTCAATACAAGGACTTCGGGGTATGACTAAAATTAATGCAGAGTGTCACAACAGAGCTCTTGTGCAAGAATTAATTTCAATGTTGAAGATGCCAAGAGGATTATACAGTCTAAGAGGCCTGGGCATACACTTCATTAGAAAAGGACTTCAAATCAGAGATGGAGCCCTAAGATAAAACATTATCTAGGGGAGATTTGGAAGAAAGAAACTACTTACAAACTAGGAATACCTCCCCCACACATGAGATGTTGGATGCAAGATGGTCATTTATAGTCAGAATCAGGGAAGGAAACCAAGTAGGACAGTTTTTTGTTGTTGTTGTTTTGTTTGTCTCAAAAAAAAAAAAAAAAAGCACCCATTGTGTGTGAATAGAAGCCCTCCAGGTCAGAGATCCTCTCTGTCAGGTGAAAAAGATGTCATCAAATCCCTGAAAAGAATATTCAAGACCATGGAGGCGGTGAATCAAGACTGGAAGTGGTCTTTAACTGAGTAAGCACAGATGCTGGAAAAAGCTGTTCCTGTCAGGGAACGTGGAACGATTGCTTCTTAACATTTTGCAGTTTTGGAAATAATGCCAGCTGTTTATCAGTGTATACAACATTTCAGACACGATCAAGCCCGTGATGATTTGAGACCACTTGTGTGTTAGGTCATGAATAAACCCACTTCACAGTGGACCTGGGCCATTCAGCAGAGCCTGGAGATTAGAGGTAGGAAGTCTTCAAGTAAAACCCATTCCTTTCATACCACTGGCTTTTGTTCTTTGTCCCTAAAATGTTGCTAGTATTTAGTAGAAACTTAGTAAATGTTTATTGAATGCATTAAGTGAACAAATGAAACTGCAGGAAGTGTTATAGACCCTGCAAGAACTCTTCAGATGACAAAGATCAAAGTGTGATAATAGGGTGGAAACAATAGTCATAGTAAGAAAGGTTCATAGGACAAATTAAACATAAGGAACAGAGAAGTAAGGCGGGACTCGCCTCCCTTGAGAAACCTCCTCTATACTATGTGTATGGGGAAAGCCATAATAGTTTTCCTAGCCATGCCCAATATGACTTTATTCCAAGCGAGAAGCAGATCCCAAGGCAGGAGGCACATAAACAACACAGCCTGCCCACACCACCTACCACTAAGCTAGCAGTGATCAACAAAGTACACTATAAGTAAGGGTATGATCTGGCTTACATAGGTCTTGATGGAATGTACTCAGCTATAGTAAAGCAGTATGGAAACAAGTGAACATTTAGCCCTAAGCTCTGCCACAGGCATTTGTTCTCTTTGTGGGATGGGATTAAGAGGACCACTTTACAAAAATATGTTTTCCATATTTCACCGTTTTATCTTAAAGTTCACCTTGCATGGTGGTGAGGTGGAGTGAGCACTGCATGTGACACTGGGGTAGTCGATTTTTACAGTCAACTCCATTGCATTGTGAAATGTTTGGGGGCTTGTGAAGTGTATCTCTGGGTCTGTGTGATGGCTAATAACTTACCAGTATGTAAAACCATTTAGGAAACAAGCCCGTGAGAGATGGTCTAGATTTTGGCATGTTTGTGAAGGATTATCCAAGTTAGGTTATCTTGCACAAGGAATCATCCGTGGGCTGGGATTCTGTGCTGAATAAAAAGGAGAAAGTGAGCTGAGCACCAGTCTTTGCCTCAGCTCCTGCTGCCACGCCTTCCCCACCAGCTCAGACTCCCATCGCACTGAAATAACCCTCCCCTTCTTTAAGTTATTGTCCTCAGGCATTTTGTCTCAGCAACATGTAAATTAGTCATTTCCTCTACTTTATTTGCTGTTGCTATGATAAAAACAAAGACCAAAGGTAGCTCTGGGAGACTTGCACATCACGTTGAGAGAAATCAGGGCAAGAATAGAATTGGGAACCGTGGGGGAAAGCTGCTAACTGACTTGCTCATAGATTTGAATGCTTAGTAATCATTGGGTGGCAATTCTTGAGAAGGATTAAAAGGTGTGGTCTTATTAGAATAGGTGTGGCCATGTTGGAGTAGATGTGCCCTTGTTGGAGTATGTGTGGCCTTGTTGGAGTAGGTGTGGCTTTGTTGGAGTGGGTGTGGTCTTGTTAGAGTGGGTGTGGCCATACTGGAGTAGGTGTGGCCTTATTGGAGGAAGTATGTCACTGGGTGAGTTTTGAGGTTCCAAAACCTAATCCCCAATTTCTCTTCTGCTGATCAGCTGAACTTTCAGCTACTTTTCCAGCCCCACGTCTTCTATGTGCATCCATGTTCCCCACCATAATGTACTGAACCTCTGAAACTATAAGCAAGCCCCAATTAAATGCTTACTTTTATGAGACTTGACATGGTCATGGTGTCTCTTCACAGCAAAAAACCACTGACTAAGGCAGGAGACAAAGAATGGAAGGTTATGGCTGAAGTGATATGTTTGAATATGAAGTTGACAAGGTTGGACTTGTGAAATGGATATTGACATGGTCTAGACTCACTTAGGAGACAAGCCTCTGTACAGGATTTTCTAGACCAGGTTAGTTTCTAGGTTAGACCAGGTTAACGTCTAAGCAAGTCTATAAAGAATTATCCAGATTATGTTAATTGAGGTAGGAAGACTGATCTTAAATGTGAGTGGGATCATTCCAAAAACTGGGGATCCAGCCTGAATAAAAGGGAGAAAACTTGGCACCACTATCAGTCATTCTCTGCTTCCTGCCTGTGGGCAGACTGTAATTAGGAGCCTTGTGTTCGTGCCTGTGTGCCTTCCCTGCCATGATGAATTTCCCCTCACACTGTGAGCTACAAAAGTCTTCCCATCCCCAAGTTGCTTTCCCCAGATATTTTCTCGCAACAACAAGGAAAGTAATTGATACAGAGTTTCTCTGAGGGTGTTTCCAGACTTTCCCTTGAGATGGCTTAGCTGCTAGGTAGCTGGAGTAAAACAAGTGAATAAGCTAAGGGGAGGAACTGTGCAAGGTCATTCGGGGTGTGTTCTAGGGCGGCATACTTCCTGTTGCTGTCCTGCTCTGGTTTCTGTCCATTGTGATGTGAGTTGTTCCATCTTGCCCTGCCCACCGTGATGAATTGAAACCATGTGTGAAATACATCTTCCCCCCTTTCTGTTTATGTCTGGCATCCTGTCTCAGCC
This sequence comes from Mus caroli, assembly GCF_978045245.1. NCBI lineage: Eukaryota > Metazoa > Chordata > Mammalia > Rodentia > Muridae > Mus > Mus caroli. The sequence goes on along the minus strand of NW_028227265.1, from coordinate 1,404,917 downwards.
ATGTAGAACATAACTAACACTGCCATCAACACACCTGATGCCAAGTGTTCTGGAATCTCAAACATGCCAGCTATTCATTTGTCGACAAATCCTTTACCTCTGCCCACTTTAATTCATAACATTTGGGAATACCTTTTCCCCTCTTTTTTTCAGGGAATGTAGAAAATATTCTGAGATATTTTTTGAAATAGAAAATTTAGTATTGTGAAGTGTAGGTGAGATACTATGCAAAGTCTATTCAAGCCTTATTGCTATTGTCAGGAATTTACTCCTTGAGATGACAATTTGGATTGCATAGGCACTGTGTAACTGTTTGAAAGAGGTCAATGCTAAGATGTTACCTTAACCAGGATTCCTCCTTAGCAGCCAGAAAGAAAATGCATGTATAGACTCTAACCCATAGCCAGACAAGATATTTCACGTTTGTACTGTGTGTATGTGTGTGTGTGTGTGTGTGCACGCACACACATTCATATATATACACACACACACAAATGAATATGCACATTAATTTGTGTGTGCTAGTGCAAGCAAAGGCCTCTCTTGATCACTCTGAACCTTATTTTTTTAACCAGAGTCCCTCACTGGAGTGGAATTCACCAGGTAGATTAGACTCACCTTGCTGCCAATCTCTGAGGAGCTAACTGTCTCTGCTTCCTAGCTCTAGGATTACAGAGACATGGTGACACACATGGCTTTTTACCTGAATGCTGGCTAACAAACTCAGGTCCTCCTGCTAGCAACTAGTGTAGCAACTAGTTTAGCAGCTGAGCCATCTAGCCAGCTCAGAGGAGGCATTTCTAATTGGGGATTCCAAGCCTCCCTAATTAGATTTCTTCCTCTTTGCAGGAGCCAGCCAATGTCTAGGTGACCTTGCTTTTTTCTCTTTTTCTTTTTTTCTTTCTTTCTTTTTTTTTTTTTTTTTTTTTTTTTTTTTTTTTTGCTTTTTTGAGACAGGGTTTCTCTGTATAGCCCTGGCTGTCCTGGAACTCACTTTGTAGACCAGGCTGGCCTCAAACTCAGAAATCCACCTGCCTCTGCCTCCCAAGTGCTGGGATTAAAGGCGTGCGCCACCACTGCCTGGCTGACTTTGCTTATTTTTGGGCATCAGGAATTATAGGAACTAGATGAGAAGCTACACTTGAAGTCTTCCAAACTCACATTCCTGGGAGATCATTTCTCCTCTTTTGACATCAGCCTCTGAGCTGAATATTCTAGTTGCCGAGAATCCTCTGCATGTCCTTCTTGCCCCAACACCTCACATCAGTTTTCATATTTAAAATCTAACTGAAACTCTTCCTAACTCCATGTTTTCCTGGATGAATTGAATTATAGAGTCATTGTTAAAACGACGGGAAAATAGAATCAAAGTTGTCTGTCTAGGTGGAGTGACTCAATCAGTAAAGTACCTTCTGTATAAGCTTGAGGATCTAAGTTTTTACCACCAGAACCCACATAAAAATTTGGGCATGCTGTAGCATGCATATAGTTTCAGTGATAGGGAGACAGAGTCTGGAGAATCTCTGGCGATTGACTATCAGCTAGTTTAATTTGATTGGTGGGCTCCAGACACATAAGAGACCCTGTCCCAAAATAGGTAGGAAGCAGTTGAAGAAGATAACTGATCTTAAACTCTGGCCTTTAAATATAAATTCACATATGTGCATGCACACCTGTAAGTACAGGGGCACACTCATATTAAAAAGCACACACACACACACACACACACACACACACACACACACACCACATACTGCTGACTTTCTGTTATATTAACCACAGAACTGTGTTTTGCTCTTCATTTCTTGAGTTTAGATATCTTATTATACTTTTCTGTGCTGTAAGATTGAAAGCCAGGTGAACTTTGCAAACCACCTGAAGGTCACATCAGCTCTTTAAGGCTCTTTAAGGCTGTGACAGGCTTGGAGGACAATCATCAGAGACCTATCAAGCTGATAAGACATCTGAAAATGTTTGTCAGTGCATCCATATTTTTTAGGGGATGTGGACGGATTATCTACCTGTCAGTATGAACCCAGGAGTCTTCCTTTAATAATTAAGGACAGATGGGTGAGTCAAGTATGGTAAAATAGAGATTTGTCTTACATGATTTACATCAGAAAGGAATTTCTACAGTGAAATACGTGCCAATGCCCGTGGATGGAGCCCTGCCCAAAGAGTTCCGATGCTCTCTCTCCAAGTACTTCCTAATCATTAAACTTGAAGAGATGATGTCTTATGTCTTATTTCATATATTAAATGGACTCATAGCATTCTGTTATGCAAAAAAAACCCAAACCCAAAAAATCTTAGGACTGAATAGTGTGTGTGTGTGTGTGTGTGTGTGTGTGCGCGCGCGTGTGTGTGTTTGTACTATCCACCTTATTATTCAAAACAATGTTTTTTCAGTGAACCTGGAATTTGTCAGATAATCTGGACTGGCTGACCCACAAACCTCAGGTACTGGGGTTGCAAGCACACACCACCATACCTGGCTTTTATATGTGCGTGCAACCAGGATCATCCTGTCTGCATAGCAATTACTTTACCAACTGAACTATCTCCCCAGACCCAAACAGGGTAATCTTAAAGTGAAAATGTTTTGAAGTCTATTAGGGAATGGGATTTAAAGAGCTATGCCTAATCAACATCGGAGATAAATCGTATCTCTTCTGAATTTTTGAAGTTCTAAATGACATTTAAAACATTCCATGGGGATGATATATAAAAATAGATAGCTTATCTTTTAATTGCACTTGAGAGATGTTATAAATGTAGTCTACTTGAGAAGAAGCAAACATTTTCCATGCTAGTTTAATTTATGCATTCAGACTTTTATTATGTATTGTGTGGCATGCAAAAATATGAATAAATTTCTTTGTATCTTTGCGGATGTATATGAGTAGCTCCATTTTAATGGTTTTTATATCTATTATTTCCCCCTCAACTTGTTAATAAAAAATCACTGTGATTAATTGAGACTGGAAGTTAGAAGTGACCACGTGGTTCTCCACATTCTGTCTCGGGGTTATGTTGTATAAATATTCATTATTTCATTATAGGCAGACCAAGAATAATGGAAATCCTTTTATTGTGTGGTTTTGAACTCTCATTTTGTTTGATTTCAGATATGATCTTTTTTTTTCCAGGCTAGTTTTTGAGCAGGTGTTTGTTTAAGATGGACTTCATTGTGTGTGGATTTTCCCCTTTTTAATGTAAAATTAAGCTGCCAAAGCAATAGACTAAAAATGTTTGACTTCAATGGCCTAACTGTTGTAATTACATAGTTTAAACGGGCTTAAATGTAGTTAACTCACATTTGACCAGAGCAAATTTCAGGAATAAATATTAACCCGACTCTGAAAGTTCTCTCACCCATTTGGTGCTGTGAATTCAGTCTTCTCCAAACACACACACACACACACACACACACACACACACACACGTGAATAGAGAAACACACGGTCAATAGTCAGCGGGGAAGAACATGATAGTAAGAGCGATGCCTAACTGTAATTTCCTTTTCTCAAGTTTCTTTTAAGGGGGTTTAAAATAGGGTATTAGCTACCTTTTGCTATAACAAAATACTGAACACAGGCAACTTAAAGAAGGAAGAGTTTATTTCAACTCACAGCTTGAAGGTGCAGGGAAGAGATGGGGGCAGGAGCTCAAGGCAGCTGGTGACCTTATATCCACAGTCAGGGAACAGAGAGAGACAAATGCTGGTGCCCAGCTCCCTTTCTTCTGTTTCTTCAAGGCAGGGCCCCAACCCATGGGATGGTGCTGTGCAGGGTGAGTCCTTCACTCCTTAGGTGAACCTGTCAGAAAACTCCCTCAAAGGCACAAGCAGAGGACTGATTCTATGGTGATTAATTCTATATGGAATCAAGTTCACAATGAAGTTTAACCATCATGAGAGGATGTAGAGAAAATCTCTTGTGTACTGTATGGATACAACACCTGTCAATTAAAACTGACTGGCCTATAGCCAAGACAGGAAATAGGAGGTGGAACATCCAAGTGGAGTAAGGATTCTGGTAGAGAGATAGGCAAGGGAGGAATAGACTGGAAGAGAAAGCAGGATGGTTGATACAGCTAAGGGCCAGGTGACTAGCCACTGGCAGACTTACATTAGGATATACGGGTTATTATCTTATGAGCTATTGGGGAACCAGCCAAGGCTTATTGGCCAAGGTATTTGTAAATATATATTTTGAATCTCAGAGTTGTTATTTGGGGAGTATGGGACCAGGGGAACAGCTCTGCTTTCACAAAAGGATCCTTTCTTTGGGTCTTTGAGTGAAAATTACATAGTCACATGGCAAGAATCTTGGACCATTGTCACAATGATATTTTTGTGAACTTAAGTCAGGTAAGAAACTCAGGATGTTGGATTAATGCCTGTCGGCTTACACAACCCATGTTCTCACCTGCATGGGCACAGAGCCTGTGGATCCCTTGACTAATCTATACATTAGACTGACTAAATATGGAAACATTATGGTTATCCTCAAGGCAATTGGAGCTTACCTCTCCTCCTGAGAAACAGTTTGCTTTGGCCAGTGTGTGACCCTTGCAACCTCCATCATGGTGGGAGGCCTCCTGGGCTTTTGCTTGGCATGTTGTAGAGAAATGATTAGGCTTAAGGTGTTCTCTACCTCAAAGGGGTAAGAGCACCAGTGGGTCTATTCAATATCATTTGTCACGTTATGATAATTTGCCTGTCTCCAGGATGAACTTGAAAAGTGAGCCCACAGCTGCTACTCATTTAGAGCTGCTGTGAGGCCGGTGAAGCCGCTCTGGAGGGTGTTCTGCAATCAGTGAAGAGACGGGAGAATCAGAGTCAGACCCTTATAAATCACAGTGTCACCAAAGTTGCAAAACCAAGTGCATCTCTCTGCACTGAGACAGAAATGGCAAGGGCATGCTCTCTCTCCATGCACCCAGCCCTGGACTCTGTGCTTTGTTTGCCTGGAGAACAGAGAAGAGGCTGCATCAGCATTCGGGAAGTCTATGAGGCCTGATACTGCTTATGTAGATTCCCAGTGTCGTTAGGCTGGTGATTGCCTCTTCTTGCCACACAGCCTGGGGGGTTCGTTTCTATTTATTTTTTTAAATTGGGAAACATATTTTAACATCTGTGAGTTGTTTGTAGCCAGCAACCAGCACCAGGTTCTCGGGTGTCTTCTGTCATTGTTTAGTCCATGACAAACACACTGACTTACCATGACAAACTTCTAAACCATCTCTCCTTTTGGCGGCAACATATGACAAGTTCCAATAACAGAAAATTCTTCTTGACACCCTCAGCTTGAGTGAGAAAGAAAAGTTTCTTCCTTTCACTGTCCCATTTAATGCCATTAAAAGAGGAGCTTGAAGAGGCTTTGAAGTAGGTAGAGCCATTGCCAGTCGAACTGGTGTGTATGTGTGTGTGTGTGTGTGTGTGTGTGTGTGTCGCACCTCAGTAGCTGTTCACCTTGACTTTAAGTCTGGGCATCAAGCCTTGGGGACCCCCTGTCTACCTCTCCAGGTTACAAAGATACATCACCATGACCAGTTTATCTACATGGGCTCTAGGGATGGCACTAAGCACCTTGTGTGCAGCACTTTACAGAAGAGCAGTCTCCTCCTATCCTGAGAGGTAAGTTGCTGTTATCAGCATTCTGGTTAAGGTGTCACAGGCATGTTTACTTTTTTGTGTGTGGGAAACAAAGAAAACCATAAAATATGGTTTTGAAAAGTTCTAATAGCATGGCTTTCTTCTGTGTGCTGTGCGTCTAACCTGCACTGTGATGCTGGGCTGACTCTGAGCTAATTAATTTGGATAGAATGGCAGACACAAGATGCCTCTCAAGACAGCAGGTTTCTTTCCTGCCTGACGTTTTATGCAACTTGTATACCAAGTGCGTCATGATTCTTAATGTCGTTACATGTAATTCAGTGTAGTTACAGAATTAAAGGTCATGGCAGAAAGGAAAAAGGGAAAGAAAAATATCTATCAGAGAATTACATGGACATATAAATGATAGTAGCTGAATCTAAGTTACCAAAGGCAAGAAAAGAAATCTGAGGTTACAGGGAGGTGGGTGAGGCAGGATCGGGTATTATAGGTGATAAGTCTTGCTGCATACGGTCTTGAAAGATGAACCAGAGACCCGAGAAAAACAGAAGGTGAGATAGAACACTTAATTCAGAGATGGAAGATAGCCAAATTAAATCGATGGAAAAACTTAGAATATGAAGAAAGACTCATCCAGCTGGGAGTGTGATGGGGGGGGAGAGGGGGCTTTGCACTGGGTAGGGTGTTAGGGTGGCCGAATCTGAGGCTGAAGACTGTAGATGGCTGGAGCTGATGTTGCTTGCTGTCCCTGGGTTGAGGAAGAGCAAACCAGAAGACCACAAGTGCAAGCATCTACAGATAGCTCCCTTTTTTTCACATGGGCAGGTTTTTTTTTTACTTCCTGTTTCCCTGTATTGTTTACGGGGTTATGTGTTTAATCTCCTTCATCTCTCTCTCCCCTTTCACTTTGGCTTCAGGTGGAAAAGTACAGAGCTGGAACAGGAAATAGTGCATTCACAGACCAGTAAAGAGCACAGGGGTAATATTCCCCTTTGCAATTGCCTTGCCTTGAGAGCAATGTGATTAATATCTGATTGTAATTTTCTTGGTCACCTTCACTATATATAAACAGTCAGATGGCTCATATTAACCTCAGAATTTGTTTGGTAGTAGTTGTTAGTTCATGATTTCCAAAAACTCTCAACTAAATAGGAGCCTGAACGCTAGGGGTTATTATTCTTGCTTATCTAAAGCATGTAATGCTCACATGAAGCCCGATGTTCATGAGTTAAGTACAAAACTTCTCTTTCTTTATGTGTGTGCATAGAAGTATATATACACATACATATAAGTATCCCTATAGATTCACATATGTAAGATTAAACCCAACACTTTTCGTGTTTTTTCCAGCCCTCTGGATCAGCCAATCTACTAGTAGAGAATGTTAGCCAAGAAGGAGTCACTCCCATCTCAGATGCTGAAAGATTTGTTTCTGAAGAACATTCCTCTTCCTCTTGGATATCATCAGACAGAGCTATCTAAATAGTGGTGAGAAATCAACTATGGGGTACTATGATTTCAAATGGGCATGGCAAGTGTTAAAAAACTTGGTTCAATCAGGTTCTTAGTGCTGGGAGAATAAGAATTCCCTTGACATATCACAGACATCTGTTGTATCTCTGCAGTTTCTGGAAGAAGTAAGAACAAGATTAGGGTGGACTTATAGGAAGTCATTTGGAGTCTTCTATCTGAACTTAATATGTGTGAGAAACATCTGCCTGCTTATTGCGTTAAAATTACCTGTCAAGAATGGCTCTGCTCATCTCTGACTCATTGGTTTATTTCTAGTGTCTCTGTTTCAGCACACAGGTAAGTTGGCAAGTAGCATGGTGTTCACTTTTGGTGTGTGACTATTTTGTCATTAAGCATTTTATACTGGGTCTGGGATTGTAACTTAGCCTGCAGAAAGCTCCATGATAAATTCTCAGCATTGAATAAACTGGTTGTGGTACACACCCATAATATTAGTACTCAGAAGGTGGAGGCAGGGGATCAAAAGTTTAATTTCATCCTTGGCTACATAATGCGTTTTAGGCCAGCCAGGATGTACTGGCTGGTTTTATGTGTCAACTTGACATAAGCTAGAGTCATCGAAGAGAAAGGAGCCTCAGTAGAGGAAATTCATCCATGAGAACCAGATCTCAATTACTGATCGATGGGGGATGGTAGCTCCTGTCTCCAGGTTCCTGCTCTTCTTGAGTTCTTGTCCTGACTTCCTCCAATGATCAACTATGATCTGGAAGTATAAGCTGAATAAACTCATTCTTTCCTACTTGCTTTTAGGTCCTGTTGTTTTGTCTCAGCAATAGAAACCTTAAGATACAATAAAGGCTAAGAATTACAGTCTGCCAATCCCTTTTTATTAAGCATATTTTACGATTTGTTAATGTGTATGTACACATATGTCCAAATGCTAGTAGAGGCCAGAAGAGGATATCAGATATCCTGAAGCTAGTGGGACGAGTGGTTGTGAGCCACATGAACTCCAGTCCTAACCACTGAGCAATCTCTCCACCCCATATACTTACTGTCAATGCCACCAAGAGGTTATGAAGCAAATTTGATTCTGATCTATTCCAGCCTTGCTTTCTACCTGCTTTGCTTAGCTTCTGGCTAAACTGAAATCTCAGTTTGTTGCCAGGCTTAACAGAGTTCAAAAGCTAAGTTTCAACTCCTGGCTGCTGGATGCTGACCAGACATGAGTTCACTGGGGCACCAGGAGCTGGTTTCTGGGCTGTGGTAGAAGAGAGAATGATGACTCCTCCTTTTACCTCAGATTGTTGTCACCCAGCTGTGCAGGAATGCTGAGCAGGCCTCTCAGCTTCAGCTTCCTGGGGAGTAGCAGAGGTTGGTGAGTCAGGTTGTCTTAGCCTAGGTGAGTAGCCTTGCTGTGGGTACAGAACTGACTCCTGGGGGTGACTTCTCCCTTTTGCGATTTGTAACTTCTCTCATTCCTAACTCTACAGGGCCACAGCTGTGCCTCCTTCCACAACTTCCTACCACTTAAAAAAAAATCTTCATTCATATCACATGTAACAATAAAATCCAAGAAGGACTTTGTGGTGTGAAACCAGAAGCTCCCAACATAAGAAACAGGCTTCATTTGCTTCACTTAATATTGTGTTTCACACACTACTAATTGGCAAGGGTGGTCTCAACTGCCCAAGGGCAGAACCAGGCAGAGGATATGGCTCAGTTGGCAGAGTGCTTTCCTAGCATGCACAAAGCTTCAAGAGTTCAGTTCCCAGAGTTGTATAAACAAGGTGGGTTGGGCACAAATCTGCAGTCCTACCTCGTTTATCCTCTGCTACATAAGCAATTAAAGGCCAGCGTGGGCTCTTTGAAGCCCTGTTTCGAAGAAAAGTATAAAACAAGCAAATGGGGGGGGGAGGAGAACCCAAGTTGAAAAAGTTTCAAGAAAATTCGGGACATAAGTGATGGTATTTATTAAGACATACAAAAATTTCACAAGGGGCAGACAGTCATGATCACAACATCTATTTTGTAGCATTACATGTGTGTGTGTGTGTGTGTGTGTGTGTGTGTCTGTCTGTCTGTCTGTCTGTCTGGTGCTTTGAGAATGCTGGTTAAGCACTCAGTTACACATTTTATACATATAGCTTTTTAGCTACTCTTTTGTTATTTATAGATAGAATTCAAAACATGTCAAAAATCGCAAACATTTGAAGAATTTTTAAAACGCTAGTTTTTTTTATTGCATGGTATGTGTAGCAGGAGCTGGGTATTGATGCAGCGTGTCAGAGAACAACTTCCTGGAGTTGTTTCTCTCCCTCTGGGTCCTTCCTATTCACTATCCATCTTGTTGGTTCTTGGGTAACTTTTGAATGTCACTTCCCAATTTTCTCCTATCCAATTGACTTGGTCATCTTGCCAATCACTTCTATCTCTTTCCAGAGGATCTTTGGGGAGTGGAGCACAGACATATCATGTTGATCCTTAAATACACAAGAGTGTACTTTCTAAGCTGAGTATTGTGGCACATTCCTGTAATCTTAGAACCCATGAGCTCGTATCAACTCCCAGTCCATAATGAAATAAAAATTAATGCAATTGTTTTTGTTTCTTTTTGAAGGCTTTTAAAAGATAAATTCTGAGAGTTCATGTTGATCGGATTAAAAATCACCTAGGAGTTTGGAAAGCATACTCCTTGGTGTATCTGTGAGGTCACTCACACAGAAGACCCACCCTGGATATGGGCATGACTTTCTCATAGGCTGGGATTCTGAATGGAGGAAATGGTGAAAGCAACTAGCACTCTGTCTGCTTCCTGGCTATTAGGACATGAGGTTCTCTACTCTACTCTCCCACTGTGAATGCTCTAAGTACAGGACCCAAAATAAAGCATTCCTTCCTCTAAGTGTCTTTCTCTCAGATATCTGATGAAAGGTGCAACCTGGGTGATGAACCCCACCAGTTGTAATGTATCCACTTTACTTTCATCCAAGACTAACCCTCAGTTTGCCTCTGCGGATTTTGATTTTTTTTTTTTTTTTTTTTACTTGTTTTTTTTTTTTTGTTGTTGTTGTTTTTATTTTTCTAGTGATTTTACTACTTTCAAAAATGCTAGGATTGTTGCTTTGTATGACATGATATGTCATTGTGTGCCTGTCTGATGGTCACTCATGGATAGATTCAATTTACAACTTTTTCAGCAAAACCACTGAAGTGATATTGTATCTGTTCATCGCATCATGCAAGGCATCGCGTGCTACGTACTGTCCTGCTACTGGTAATGCTGAGTCAAGATTATTTGAATATTATGTTGAGAAACAACCTTCTTCTCACTACAGGTTGTAAAGGGTTCTTCATAAGATAATACAAGTTATAGACACAGCTGAGGGAATAGATGGCTCAGAAGGCAGGCTTGTTAGATCAGTAGGTCCTTTAATCCTGTTGGAAGGTAACTCTAAAATCAACCTACTCAAGGTGAGCTGACTGTGTCCAGATCCTCTGAAATTACATTTACTTGTGTGTGTGTGTGTGTGTGTGTGTGTGTGTGTGTGTGTGTGTGAGAGAGAGAGAGAGAGAGAGAGAGAGAGAGAGATGACCTGTACTCTGCAATGATAAAGAGCTTGTCCAGGCTTTGTCTAGGGCTCTTGATCAGATTTTCTAAGCCCCTGGGATTTTCAAGGTGGCAGAGAGCGTTTTTGTTGTTCTAATTCCCTTAAAGTCTGCCTATGTTTGCCCTAGAACGATGGATCCAGGCTGGTTACCAAAAAGGTGAACTCGAGGATTGAGGCTGGGAAGCAACCTGACCTTTGTTGTACTATGATTATATGTGTTATGAATGTAGTATTGAGATTTCATGTCCACATAAACAAGCCCCTGATAAAAGTTCTGTATGCAGAAACACAGTAAAATGTCTTGGTTGACGAATATGTAGGTGGGCTAGGAGGGGGGACATAAACCACAATAAGAAATGTGAAAGGAACAGCTTGAGTGAGGAGAGACCTACTTTGACCTTGACCTTGATTGAGTCCAACCCATCAAGGAGGGGAAACTGGAATTGGAGCTGGTGGTACACCTTGTTACCACTGTGGTAGGTTTGAAAACAGAGATATCCAGACCCAGGGGTGGGATAACCCTTCCAAAAGAGTGTGACCCCCATCCTTCAGCAATGCCCATTTCCTGAAGGTTCCAACCTCCATAACAATGCATAAGCTACAGACAAAGCATTTAACACAATCCCCTGAGGGGACCAGTTCAAATCCCAACTTTGATTTGGTTGACCAGTTCTACTTTGGGAAGGGCTCAGAAACCTGATACGGAAGACCCTCTAGATCTTATCTTGCACCTCTCTTCCCATGACTTGTTAGAAAGTTCTCTTCTCCCACATCAATACTTTAATAACTATCAAACGTTTATTTACAACTCACTTGAGTTTTACATTTCAAGGAAATGGTGTTTGACTCACAGATGTGCCCTAAGGTATTCAGTACACAGATCTGTTCTCCCATGGGTTCCTTCCTTAGGTTGTATTAACAGATGACAGGTAAAAGCTTCCCACCTTAGGAAGGAAGTGGGCCCTTTCAGACATGTGTATTGTTTCCCCATTTAGAAAAAATAAGTGAATACCTTTACAAAGTTATTAGAGAGTTTCCACTGAGAATTAGTTGAGGGCTGAAGTTCATTTTCACATCTTTGGGATTGATGGCACAGCTAGCCCATGATGACTTGGAATTAAAACCATAGTGAGAGGCTAGCATGGTGACTTAGTCTGTGCAAAGCAAGCCTTAAAGCCTGTGCTGCTTACCTGAAAAATGCCAAGTGGCTGAGTATCCTTATAAACCCAGAACTGGGGAGACAAATACAGGAGGGGATCCTCTGTGCCTTTCCAGAGCTGGGATTGCAAATTCATAGAATCATGTTTTGATTTTTCTTTTTGTTTTTTCTTTTCAATGTCAGTGCTAGACATAGCACTTAGGCCCTCATGCTTGTATAGAAGGTATTTTTATCTATGGAGTCATTTCCCCAGGCCCTATTTTTATTTTGAGACAGGATCTTATAAAGTTGCCCTTGAACTCATTCTATAGTCACACAGGCCTTGAATTTCAACTTTCTTGCCTCAGCTTTCCATGTAGGTGGGATTGTAAACCTGTGCCAACAGGCCCTGCTTTAAAATCTTTTTTTTTTTTTTCCGAGAGACAGGGTTTCTCTGTATAGCCCTGGCTGTCCTGGAACTCATGTTGTAGACCAGGCTGGCCTCAGACTCAGAAATCCACCTGCCTCTGCCTCCCAAGCCTGCTTTAAATTCTTATTCAGCTTAGGGAGCTGATTTCTTCAATTACTTTGTTCTTTTGTCTATTTGACAAATATGTAATGTGTACCTACCATGTGCTGGCACTATGAAGAGCTGGGAACTCACACTTCTTTGTCTTTCTGAACATTATGATCTTTTGAATTAAGATCATTCTTATTGTGTTCAGATTTTAACTAATGTAGACATAAGATATTTCCAAACTAAATTGATCTTGGGGGAATAGTAAATATAATATGTAGCAGGGGCCCAGTGGAATAGAAAGATTTGGATGGTTTTTGCTTGAGGCAAAAGCTAACTCTTCTGATGTCCCCAGTAGACCTACTGTCACCTGAGATGCTGGCCACTGAAAGTAGCTCTTAATCAGACTCCAGTGAACTTTATTTCAGTACCAGCCTTTCTGCTGTGAAGGGCTGAGTTCCTTCTAGACTTCGTATGGGGAGTGACAGCCTGCCTGTCAACAAACCTAACATTTAAATTTTTGGGATACCGGAGACAGGCCAAGGAACAGACAGAACCGACTGTATATATATCCCTCTCTGCACTGCTGGCAAGGACGCTTCTCAGCAATTTTTCATGGTGAAGTAGGCCAGCAAAGAGGGGATTACAATAGGAACCATTTTCCCCCTACAGAGTTTAGTGGGCATGTTTGAAACTGAAAGAAGTGAGGTGAAAATTTGTCTGATTGTTCAGTAACTTATCAAGCCAAAGAGATTCTTGAGTCCCAGACACGTGGACTGAGCAGGGATTCTTGGCTTTGGAGATGCTGGGCTTTTTCAGCTTATCATCAAGTAGTATTCAAATCTGTTAATATAATCAAGGTCATCTTTGTGACAATGTGTCCTTGGATGCCCCTGCCCCCATGAGGCATTGTAAGCAATTTGGACAGTTCTGCATGTGCACAAACAACCCTTTAAGACCATGACTGTCTTGGAGTACATTACACACACACACACACACACACACACACAGTGAGGGTATGTGTGTGTATGTGTGTGTGTGTGTGTGTGTGAGAGAGAGAGAGAGAGAGAGAAAGAGAGAGAGAGAGAGAGAGAGAAAGAGAGAGAGAGAGAGAAGGCAACTTTGGATGTCTTTTCTCAGATGATATCCATCTTGTTATTTGAGTCACGATTTCTCATCAACCAGGGACCTACCTTCCTCCTCCCCAGCACTAGAATTACATACACGTACCACTACTCTCAGGTCTTTTTGTTCTCATAGGTTCTGGGGGGATGGAACATGAGACTTAGTATTTGTGGGGGAAGCAGTTTATTGACTGACCCATGTCTCAGCCCTGAGAATATGTCTCCACAGAAGTCTGTCCTTCTACTGCCACCTGTGGCAGTCAGAGGATGGGCTCCTGTCCATGTGGAATGATCCTCCCTGTGCCATTGTGTCAGATGTGTGAACACTTCTCGTGGCGCTGCATGCTCAGATGCTTCTTAGTTGACTCGTAAGAAATGTTTGAGGCGTCTTGCTACACCCTGAAGATTCATCTTAAGTCTGGCCAGCGGGCTGAGATGAATGCTTTGATATGATTAGCAGGCCTTAGTGTCCATTTCAGAGTGCTAAAATTAAGCTTGGCGGCAGATTATAGGTCCTGAAGGATTTGTCCTGCTGACCTGAAGCTGCAGTGAGAAACACAGACAAGCTGGGGACAGGTGAAGTTGGACCTGGGGGGAGATGCCCTTTCGGAACTGACAGCGACGATGTGTAGCGCAGGTTATGAGAGTTTGGAAGAGGATAGTGGGAGTCTGAACATTCAATATTATGAAAAGGCTGGAAGTAGGAGGGAGCTGCTTTCTTGGGAGACTGGAACCTGAGATTGCTGAAGAGATACTGTATTTGTCACAGCAAGAGTAATCAGTATGTTGGCATTTGGGCTCCAGTGACAGGGATGAAAATGAGATTCTGTGAAAGACGTATCAGAGTCAATACTTAGGGCTTGACTTCGGCAGCAAAGATGAAACAGCCAAATTGAGACAATTTGCCGAAGAAAGTAAGCTCTCCAATAATTGCCTCCAGCAGAGTGTGCCTGTGAGGGAAATGGGGTGCTCTGTCGAGAGAGAAGAGTGTGATCTCTCTTCATCGCCCTTACTTGGAGTAGCAGGGACCACTTGGAGAGATGAGCAGGGACAGTTGGTTAGATTATTGCCCCAGAGGGTTTAGAGGTGACACTTGAGGATCTGTATGAGATTTGTATGGTTGCTGGATCCTGAACAATACCTGCTTTTTCTTTTATAGCTTAAAATGACTCGATATGACCTTCATCGCTCATTCTACTATCAAGTGTGAGCAAGATCGAAACGCTATGAGTGACAGAGTTTATAAGAGGTTTATGCTTTATCATGCATCTCAGGAAAGTTCTATTAAATAAAAATTAGTGTGGGGGTAGTGGCTTTTATAAGGCTGGCCTGCCTGTGACATATGGGTGTCTATTTATGGCAGACTCCACACTGGCATAACTGTAATGAAGTGGGCCCCTTGGTATTTACATGTCAGCCCAAGAATGCCCAGCTCTGCAGGAAATTGGCAAACATCAAATTATGGTAATACCAGTAATTCTTCCATTTCTAAGGCAAGTTCATAGGACTAACTCCAAAAATATCATTTAATCATCTACATAAGACTCTCATGTAGCAGGAAATGTGGGATGGTAAGTTTTATCAAATTGGCACACTCTAGAACCACCTTGGGAGAGAATCTCAGTGAGAAATTATCTAGATCATGTTGGCTGGTGGGCATTGATTATGTTGACTATGGTAATTGAGGTTGAAAGGCACATCCACCGTGGGTGGCACCATTCCCTGGGCAGGGAATCCTGTACTGTGGAGAAAGTGACCTGAGTACATGCATATGTGCATTAATTAATTGTTCTCTTCCCTTGACTGTGAATGCAATATGACTAACTGCTTCAAGGTCCTGCTGCCTTGACATCCCCTTGATAGGTGGTCACCTGAAATTATGAGCCAAGTAAATCCTCCTTCCCTAAATTGCTTTTGTCAGAGGATTTTATCACAGAAACAGGAAATGAAGCTAGAACAGGAGTAGGAGGCCTGCCCTCTATTATCTGGGTGGGTGGGAAACAAAGGTTAAGTAAATTATCCAAATTAAGTAGACAGGTGGAATATAAAGGACAACCTGATTCCTTTTACATACTCTGAGAATTAGATTTCCTTAGATTTGTGTTTTTTTTTCCCCCATATGAATAATGTACAAAGAAACCTGGGTGAAGAAACTGACCACCTGCACAGTCTCAAT
Organism: Mus caroli; assembly: GCF_978045245.1. Taxonomy (NCBI): domain Eukaryota; kingdom Metazoa; phylum Chordata; class Mammalia; order Rodentia; family Muridae; genus Mus; species Mus caroli. Next base: position 1,389,258 of record NW_028227265.1, on the reverse strand, counting down.
CTCGAGGCGTACTAACAAGCATCAGGTGAGAACAGAAGCTCTGTCAAGGTCCAGAGTTCCACCTGACAGGAAAATAAATCCCCAATGAAAAGCATTGCCAGAGGCCATTGACCACCACCCACTCCAGAGCACAAGGCCTCCATGTGATGCTGAGATCTGCAGGAACTTGGGCTCATGTGTGTTGCCACACAGTCACACACTCTGCACACATAGCTCTCTACTTTAAGTTGTCTGAAATCCCATATAGAAGGAGTGGAGGTCACATGTAGCACCCCAGGATTCCGTATCATCTGCTACCTTTAAGGTCATCTGCCAGTATAATTTTTTAAAAAGCTTGCCGCGGGACATTGCGTGAAGCTTTGAGGAGAGGCACAAGCTCATCACCAGACAACCATGGGAATACAGGCTTCAGAGTAAGAAGAAGTGGCAACCTGCCAGTGCCCAGGAGAACAAAAGATGCTGTTTAGGGTAGAGAACCCTGGGGCCATGTTAATGGTTAATAGAGAGGCCACTATACCAGTGGGCTGTTGTCCAAATAAGATTCGATTTTGCATGGAGACAGTAAGTAAATACTACAATCATTCTAAGCATAAACTTTAATATACATGTATTCTGAGATAAGATCATATCCCAAAACCCTTTTGGGAAATAGTGCCTGAGGTCACAAATAAGGATGGTGTTCCCATCATCTTAGACTCATTTTCTGATGTTCTTTAGAAGTGTCTTTGATATTTTTTTCATTTACTTTCCTAGATCCCTATAAAGAAGCACTCTGATCTGTCTCAGAATCCGGGCATCAACATTAAGTGATATTGAACCTAATAATCTTTAAGGTAATAATGAATTCACTTTTATAGGAAAACAGATATTCTTCTCCCAAGACAGTTGGTATGTCTTAATCTCATTAGAAAAGTATGCAGAGAGCAAAAAGACACCCCCCCCCAATTTTGTTCCCCAAAAGAAGCCTTAAATTCCACCAGGTTTTGGGTCATACTTTTTGTTCCTTTTTATTATTTATTCTGGCTACCTACGGAAATTAGAGCTTCTACAACCCAAATTGTTTGTGGACAGGAAGACAACTTGGTTGGGAAAGTGCTTGAGTTGAAGTCTTAGAAACTGTGTGGAAAAACTAGCCATGGTGGTATGTGCCTGTAATTCCATCACGGAAGAGGCAGAGACAGGTAGATCCTAGGGGTTCACTGGCTTAGCTTACTTGATAAGCAGCAAGGACCTCCAGTAAAATCTCTTAAAGAGCTGGGTCAGATGATACTGAGAGTGTGTTTGTCTCATTGTTAAGGTATAGTCTCTCTTCCATGCATTGTGATGGTCAAAATTCACTCTTTTTTTTTTTACCTGTGAAACGCAATGGAATGGAGGAAAGATTTACTTTTGTCTCCCAGCTCAGTGCATTGTGGGAAGGTGCAGTGGAGTTCCTGTTGGTGGGAGCATGAGACAGTGGCTCTGAACATCCTGACAGATCAGGAAGTGAAAATCTTGGGCCAAATCTAGTGGGCTTCAAACCAGGCTCTGCATCCTCAAAGTTCTACTTGAACCTATCTTCTGTGATTTGAATGTGAAATGTCTTCTTCAGCCTTACATGTTTGAATACTTGGTCTAACAACTATTGGTGACCTAGGAGAAGGTTCTATAATCTCTAGAAGGTGGAGCCTCACTGGAGGAAGTGGGACACTTCGGAGTCTGTCACCTCACTTCCTGTTTACTTTTCTTTCCTGACTGTAGGGGTGGGTTCTGAGTGTCAGGCTTAGGATGATGGATTATCTCTCCTCCAACTGTGAACCCAAATCAACTCTTCAACCACTTAAATTCTCAGATATTTTGTCAGCAAGGAGAAAATGACTATGAATACTCCTAGAACAGTGTAATGAGCTGGAGACCACATATAGATATGAGGGTCATTACATGGCCATATAAAGTAGAAGCTACATCTGTCAAACTTATGTAGAGACAGAGACATAGGAGAGGTTTGCTCTCTTTACAAGGTCTTAGCTGTATTGCATCACCTCTCCTCAGCAACCCCAAACCTGATGTTCCTCAGAAAGTGCTCCGGGCCACCCTTCTGGTCTGATCTCATTTTCTTGCCAAAAACAACTTTCTTCTGTGGTTTATCTCCTAGGAATAATCTGATAATCTAAATCTAGTTGTCGTAGACCACACTGCGTTTTATGTGTGTGTGTTTGTGTGTGTGTGTGTGTGTGTGTGTGTGTAAGTGTAAATATGCAGAGGTCTTTGAGAATACTATGGTTAAGCCTATTAAGATCTCAGATTTAATTTATATTTTAGCAATGCCCACAGAGCCTTGATACAAAATAGAATAGTGCAGGCTGGAGTCATGGTTTGAGATTTGAAAAAAAAACAAAAAACAAAAAACAAAAAACAAAAGTTGGTGAGTGAAGCCATTTCCACTGAATTTGAATCCTGTGGCACCTCAGTGACTGGGTAAGTACTATCTATGCTAGCTTTGGAAACACTGAGCATGTACCATTGAATCCAACAAGCCCAAAGGTGTTCCACGGACTCAAGTTTCATGGCTACTGAGTAAAAGTTTTGGGATGTTTTCTTGGAAAAGAATATACGGATGGTTACAAGATGTTGTGAGGAGCTTTAGAGCTGGAGAGCTAGTGCAGCCTTAGCTTGTGTGCCAATCCATTTGAGAATGTGACATTTTCCCAGTACCATATAGCATCTCTCATCCCACCTCAAACAAGGGAAGTACTTAGGCTACACACTAGGCCTCCTTCCACCTCCTCCCACTGAAATAAACATCCACTCAGATCTGATCCATCTACTTTGCCAAAATGTTGGTGTCTTCTGCCATTTACCCTTTAGAAGAGTTTGAATGGGTTCTGCACTTTAAATATAATATGTTCCCCACAGGCTCCTAAATTATGGAACCTCTAGGAAGTGGAAACTCACTATAGAGGGTATGTCACTGGGACCTTAAGGTTTTATAGCCTGGCTTCAACTTCTCTTCATTCTATACATTCTGGTTGCTTATGGAATGTAGCCTGCAGCTAGCCTCATACACCTGCTGCCCTGATTTCTGGGCCATGATAGAATGTATCCCCTTCAACCCTAAGCCCAAACAAACCTGTCCTTCTTCAAATTGCTTCTTTTTATGTATTTTGTTACAGCAATGAGAAAAGTAACTGATATGAAAAGTTCCTTAACCACTCTTAGTTTTCTACTCTATACAGTGACAATGATAACAATTTGTATCAGGCAGCTTTCCATCACTCTAAGGAATACCTGAGACAGTACCTCTATCAAGAGGAAAGGTTGGGGACTAGAGAGATGGTTCAGGTGGTAAGGAGCCTACAACTCAAGCATAAGGAAGTGAGAGGCTCAGCATCCACAGACAAAGCCAGGCAATATGGCATGTATCAGTAACTCCAGCACTGAGGAGACAGAGGCAGAAGGATCCCTATGGCTTGCTGGCCAGCCAGCCTATCTGAATCTGTCAGCTCTAGATGATTCAATGAGAGAGCCTATTTTCAAAAAAGAAGTGGAGAGTGATCCAGGAAGATAACAACGTCAGTATGTGGCTTTCATATGAACATACAGGAACATTCACATGTTTAAACCCCCACATGAACACATTCTCCCCATGTCCACATGAAACAGAAAGGTTGATTTTAACTCAGAGTGGAACAGTTTCAGTCCATGTGTGATCATTTTGGTCCTAATGACCTTAGGCCTGTGGTGATGAGAACATCATATTGTGGCCACAACACAAAGGAGAGGAAGAACTTGGTTCCCACAGTCCACTTCAAGGACATTTTTCCAACCTGCTAATTTTTTCCCATTAAGCCTGACCTCCAAAGATTTCATCACTTCCCAATAGCACCTCTCTGAGGGCCCAGTGCTGCACACATTGGCCTCTGTGGGACATTAGAGACCCACTGTATAGGAAGCACTTACTTCACAGAGCTGCTAAGATGGGATGGGATATGTGGGTAAGTGGCCTGGATCATGTGGGCATTCTTACATGATCATTTTAGTTCCCTTGTGTACAGTTGAGTCCTTGGGAGGGAGGGCGGTTAACTCCTGATACATTGTAGTAGCTGCATTTTCCAAGTTTCAGATGACAGGGAAAAGTTAATGTCTAGCCAAGTCCAGTAGCCATCCTGTACTTCCCAGAAAAACAGACGGGGATGATTTGCTGTTGCACAGCACTTCTCCTTTGACTCCAGGGATACAGAAGCAATCGATTTGCAATGTCTTCCCCATGGATACAGAGGCAATAGATTGGCAATGTCTAACACATTATGACCAGCCCAAGTACGGCAATTCCCTGACAACTGTTATTGGGCTGGGGATTGTGATGAGATGAGAAAAAACTGCACTTTTCACGTGTCGACTTTCATGGACCACATCATTATCTTTAAATAGAAGGCGATGCTTGAGCACAATGGCTGGGTCTCTTCTCCTATACCATTGCTGATGCTCTCTTCTGAACTCTGTCTTCAGCTCTCTGGTATGTGCTGCTTTCAGATACTAAGGGCCAACGTTTCAATTGGCCTCTTTCCCCGTCCTCCTGTTATTTACAGGTGCTGTTTCTGAATGCAGAAATTCCAATTTACTAGTGTAATTACCCAATTTATATGCACAAAGGTGGGCTGCCACTCACAAAAATTAATGCTGCCCTAAATAGCAAGTAAGACCAGCTCAGATGTGACTCTCCTTAACACATCAGACCTGCCTGGGAACTCCACACACTGAATTACTTTAGCTAGTTCACTTATTACATTTGGCATAGTGCCTCCATGGGGGCATCCTAACTGAGTGCCCATGGGGAATCTAGGCTTGACATTGCCAGGTTGTGGGCGACTTCTGTGAATTCTTCACAAAGGTAATATAATGGTAGATGTTGTATGAAATGATTGGTTTGTGGATCCCCAGGTCAGATGACAGTCATGGAGGCTTTGCTGTCAAAGCAATAAACATACCCTTGTGTCTGGAAAGGGAAGGCGTTTCATGGGGAGGGTTCATAAATGCAGAGATGGATTCTGAGAAAGTTCAATGTTCATTCTAAAATGACTGTAAGAGTTTCATGTTGTCCAAAAAACCAATCCTAGTGGCTCCTGAGTGATGCAAGAAGGTGATTTAAGAATTCTTACCTGGAAAGAGATGTGGAGCTTGGTAAGAATGTGGCCTTTGGAAAGGAACCATATCTCACCCACTTTGGTATTCTCAATGTGCTGTTAGAGAGTTCTCACCTTAGAACATAGGCACTCAGTAGAACATTTGCTGGAGAATTGACTAACACCCTAGGACTCAACAGAATCATAGGGGCAAGCAGCCCCAAGATTGCTGCTCAGGGATTTTAATGTTGAACAATCACAGCTAAATGAGGTGGCAGAGGATTAAAAGACAGGTCCAAAAGCTGGTACAGTGGGAAATATCTGTTATCTGTGCACTTGGAAGACAGAGGCAGGAGAGTTGAGAGTTTGAGGCCAGCCTGGACTATATAGCAAGACACTTTCTCCAAAAGCCAACAAATAAAAATGGCTAATAAAATTAAATGATGTTTTAAAATAATATGACTCTCTTCCTCCACTTGAAACAAGATCTTTCTCTTTAGCCGAGGCTAGCCTCAAACTCCTCATGTTGCTAAAGATGGTCTTGGGCTTCTGGTCTGTAGAATGCTGAGATGACAGGCATGTGCCACTACATTCTGTAAGGGCAGTGTTGGCCATACAACCTGGAACTTCACACAGGTTGGGCAAGCACTCTGCTAAGACACATCCAAAGACTAAAAAATAACATGTTTAAAGGAATTTTTTTCTCTGATAGGTTTATCCATTTCTTTTCTGCTTGATACGTTTTATTCTATCTGGGATGCAGCTGTGTCCCGGTTCCCTCTCCTATGCTAACTGCAAGAGGAAGTGCAGGCTCAGGTCTCTAAAGTGGGAGCCCTGGCTCTTTTAAACCAGGGTAAGTACCAATGTGTTAAAGGAGGAAAGCCATGACACCACACAACCACAGGAGCTGACACATGTAAATTCACACCCATGGGTCCCACTAATGAGGACCAATCCTTTCAATGTTGTTTCCCCATCGGGTCTATACTCTATGGTGTTCTGATGACAGCTGACCTGGCTGCCTGTACAATAACAGCTGAGCTGGTGGTAATACTCCTGAAGTTATGCAACTTCATTTCTGCCCCAAGCTCACAAGCTTGCAACTGTTTGAAGCTGCTGGATACTACAGTATGTTTCTATCTTTGTGTCTGGCAAGATTTTCTAAGCTCTTAAAATTACTTGCCATTTAGGTAGGCAGAAATCCAGGGAGCAAGGCTTGAAATAAACATGACTACTAGCTTCGTGCTTCCAGTAGCCTGCTGAGGAAATGGCCCCTTTTCTTCCTGCTCTTCTCCTTTTGCCTTTGCTTCACTGCCTGTGGTCTTAGCCCTTGTCATTTATTCAGCAATCTGTATAAATTTAACATCAAATGATTAATGACTTCCTTGCCATATTCCAGGAGAAAACTGAGATAAGATTTCTCTGATATCAATAGCATATTTAAAAGTCTAATTTAGGGTGATATGAGTAGCTTTGTGTTCCTTTTGATTTTGTCTTTCCACATCACCTTAAGAGAACTTTTGGCTACTTTCTTCTCTAAGAAGGAGATGGTGGTGATGGGCGAGTAGGAACAGCAAGATGTCCAAAGTGCCCTTCTTTGCCCTGACCAGACAAGGATATCAACATGACTGACCATGCCAGCAGGGAGATCCAGAGGGCCTGGTCATCATCACTTCTCACGATGGAGGAATTTTATCTGTCCTGCTTCCTGATAGAGAAAGTGAATCCTAAACCCAGTGTTTTTCAAGGTTATGAAAAGACATACTTTAGTGCCCACAAGTAATTCTCTCCTGCTACAACAAAACCTATGTATTAATAAAGTAAAACCTGGTGTGCAAATATTTTCTTAAGCAAGATAACAAGAATGATCACATGCTTTTTACCAAAGCTCCCACCACAGTGGATTGTGCTGAGTGGCTGTGAACACGGTGCTCACAGCACCAGAGGAAGCTGATGGTGAGCACTGGCTCAAGAGTCACAGGAGCTGAGAAGCAGTGTCTGAGAGGCATTCCCAGCCGGTGTATGCTGGTGCCATCTGATCCCAGTAAGAGTCTCTGTTATAAAAAAAAAATCAAAGACTATGGTGGGGAGATAGCACAGGCAGGAAAGCACTTGCCTTGTCAATGTGCGGACCTGAATTCCATACCCAGAATTTATATTTTTTAAAAAGGAAAAAATTTAGGCATGGTTGCATGTGAGTAACCCCAGAGCTTAGGGGATGGGAAGGTAATGGGTCCCTAGGCTCGTCATTTAGCCAGCTTAGCCTACTGACTGTCCACTAGGACAGTGAGAGACCCTGTCTCAATAAACAAGATAAAGAACTGAGGAATGATACCTGTTGTCAGCCTCTGGGTTGTCCCACAGCACCTGTGCATACTTTAGTGCATATGCATGTGCACTAACACACACACACACACACACACACACACACACACACACACACACAATGTCAACTAGCAAATGCTGATGGGCTTATACTGCTGGTAGGAATGTAAATTGGTACAGTCACTGTGAAATCATTATGGAGATTCCTCTAAGACTAAAAATAAAACTCCCATATGATCTAGCTATAGCACTCCAGAAAAGAATCTAAGTCACGCTGCACATTCCTGTTTATTGCTGGCACTACTCAGAAGAGCCAAGATGTGAAACCAGAGTATATATCCATCAACAGACAACAAAAGAGAATGTGGCATGTAAAGAATACAGAGACCCTGTCATCTGTAATGAAATACATGGAACTGGTCTAGGATCAGAATAAACACTGTGGCAGGAGAGAGACAGAGTGGGAGAGGGAGAGGGAGGGAGAGACGTGGGGGAGGCACAGCAGGATTAATGTATGAGAGAAGCTAGTTGGCAGAGGGAAACTGGAAACCCCATATGACCTGGGCTACAATGCAATAAACAGAACCTGGGACAAAGAATGCAGGAGATATGGTTACTGTGTAAAACCTTTAAAGATCAGTAGCACTGAGCTTTTGAATGGCTGTCTTGTCAGCTCACTAGTCTACCTCTACCTAGGGGGGTGCTTTTAAAAAAATTTATAAACAAATTTTCCTCATTTCTATTGCTAGCCATGTGTTCCAGGTACATTTTATTATTAGGAAAATACTGCAACCAGGACATTTCACTAGGGACACCTTAGATTCTGCAGCTATTCCAGCAGGACACACAGAACAAGTATTATGTATTCTCTCCATATGTGGAAGGGGAAAGAAGGTGAGAAGAAAGGAAGAAAGGTAGGAAGGAAGGAAGGAAGGAAGGAAGGAAGGAAGGAAGGAAGGAAGGAAGGAAGGAAGGAACATAGATGAATGACAGGTAAAATAGTGATTGACTAGAAATGATTGTGTTTTGAGAGAAGTATAGACAGTGTGATTAGATTTGATCAGTCTTGTAATTGTATGAAACAACTACAGTAAATTCAGCTGATAAATGTTAATAAAAAAACTAAAGCTGGGCTGGGGATGTGACTTGGTTGAGTGTTTGTCTAGCATACATGAAGCTTGGAGTTCAACCCCAGTAGGACATGAACTGGGTGTGGCATTTGTGCCCTCAGCATTCAAGAGGTAGATATAAGAGGATCAGGAGTTCAAGTTCCCTCTTGTTTATGGACACAAGAGCTCTTGCAAAGAGGTTGTGTCTGTAAAGGTTGATTGACTGACTCAAACTTCAGTAATGTGGAGAAGTTGGAATTTTGCTAGTCTAGATTCAAATGACCTTGAAGCATTTTTAACCCCTTGATAGACATTTATTGCTCCTTCCCTTTCTATGGTGACCACTAGGTAAATGAACAGACCTTTAGTTTCTACCCACCAAAGAGCTAAGAATGCTGCTAGTTAGCATCTTAGAGTAGAGTGTCCCCTGCATTGCTATAACTCTCCTAAGTGACATACTCATTGATCGATTTGAAAAGTTTGTCTTATGACTTTCTTTTTTTTCTGCAAATGAATTTTTTTCTGCTCATGAAATTGCTGCCTCATTGGAACATCATAGTTGAGATAAACTAAGTCTGTGCTCCCAGGTCATGATCACTCATATTTGACTCTAGAACAAACCATGTCTTGGCATTTCTTTTCCGTGAGAGTTCTCTTTCATTAGTACCTACACAGTAAATTGTATGGCAGCTGGAGACCGCAAAAAGCACTGTCATCGACAACAACAACAAACTTAAAAATAAAAAAGGCAAGAGCAAGATGTAGCCTCTCAGTACGCACACTCTTTTGCTTTCTGATTGTAGAATAGTATGAAGTATATCTGGTCTTTGTCCCTGATTCCTGTTAGAATTCTTAGATCCCTTCAGGCTTGCCAGTGGTACACATACCTTTTGTCAAAGATAATGAGCCCTTTGCACAGCACCTCAGCTTATGCTAATGAATGTCTTCAGCAGTTCCAGGTGGGTAGGTGGGTCAGGTCACCAGAAAGGTCATATCATTAGTTGGAATTTTCAGCCCCCTCTGGGAAGAATCCAGGTAGTGCTGGAAATGGAGTGAACACTAGAGTTTTTGAAGTGCTGAATGCCTGGAAGAGCTGGGGACTGACTGTCCAGAGAAGGCACGGAGTCCCCATCTCTATGGCATATATTGCCTTCCTCTTCATCCAGTGTTTTAGCTGTGTTTTTTATGGCCAACTCTAACAGACTCACAGATGATGTAAGTAACATTTCCCTGAGTTTTGTGAACAAGCTGGTCCAGCAAAGTACTGAGCCAATTCCCTGAGGCTGTGAAAGCCCCTGGGTTGTCTGAAGTAGAAATGGCCTTGTGGGACTGAGGATCGTGAACTGAAGTCCCCAAAGGGAAACATTCTGCAAACCCAATTGACTGTGGAAAACTGAATGAAACAAGTTGGAAGCCAAAACCATCTTAGACTATCTTTGGCCCTTTAGCCACCTACTGGTAGGACTATTAGGCAAACCCTCTGGGACTATATGAACAGAGTCCTAGCTTCTACCTACGAAGAATGTCATCAGACAGCATCTGAGCGCCATAGCAGAAATTTACTGCTTTAACCCCCACACACCTGATATTTCCACCAATATATTTTGATAGGGCTGGAAATTCTTTGTTCTACTACTGTGAAAATTTTATGCAATTGTTACCACATGGAATTTGCAGCAACCTGCCTATGATCTAGTATTGTGGGCAGTTGATTTGGATCCAGAATATACTATTTCCTGGTCACTTGGAAGTGAGAGCTGTCTGTCTGTCATTGATTTGGAGGTGGAGTTTCACCACGTAGTCTTAGCTGACCTGACTCACTATGTAGGTCAGATGAGTCTTGAGATCTCAGAGATCGCTTGTCTCTGCCTCCCTCAAACTGGGATGGAAGGTGTGTGCCATCATGTTTGGCAACAGGTGTGTGTTTTATATTGTGTTGTTAGGTATTAACCAATGAGTCTAACAATTTTAAGGTAGAGGGTATTGTAACTGATGGAACTGTGAGACTCCACAATGAAACAAAACCTCAGGTCTGATCACAGCTGTTCCACACTGAGTAGGAAAATTGGGGGAAGAGACCATTTTTCCCTACACAGCAATCTGGCTGAAGCAGTGGATGGACTGAAACCATTACACCTCACTTCATATCAGGACCCTAACAATCAGAACACTGAAATGGATTTTGTCTGGCAGTTTGTCACTGGCCAAGTAGTACTAGGTCTCAGACAGCCACCCCTCATTTTCTGTTTTGTTTGTTAGTTTTTTCCTCCATCTCTTCTCCTCTTCCTTCTTACTTGTTTCTGTTGAGGACTCTCAGATGACTGAAACCTGGTTCAGTTCACTGAATGTGGATAATGAGGGGGAAAGTACCATTATCATTATCATGCCTTATCATGTTCAAAAGCCCCTTCACAGACCTATTTGAATTTTACATTTTAGTTTGGAGCACTAGTAGTGTGTGTATCTTTCTCCTTTCTTGTAATGGCTATGCACACTTTTCATTTTTATTAGTGGAATAGTTCTCATGAGCAAGTAAAGGGTATTTGTAGACACAAACTTCTACCAGAAATGAAAACACAACCCTAATCAGCATCCTCACCACAGGAGTAACTTTGAACTTACAGACAAGTGGCAGGATTCTGCCTGACTGTCTCCTTCTGTCAAAAAAGTGAATGAAGAACAGCTAGATCTAAGGTCCTGAGAATCAGGGCTTCCTTGCCTGATGCTCAGGCTTGCACCATTTTACCGCAAGGTAGGGCACAGCATAAGCTAGAGTCACCAAATAGCTGTCCCCATTTATAATTTGCTTAGCTGCTTCCAGCCCTTTTGTCCCTACCCTGGCTGTACTTCTATCAAATCCATTTCTTACTTGGGGTTGTATCTGCATTCATGACCTTTACTCCTGTTTGTCCTTTCAGTAAATTAATTTCACAGTTTTGTTCATGTGTGCATGTCCCAGAGAGCAACCTCAAGTGTCATTTCTCAGGTAATATCGACTTTATCTTTATATTTTTTAAAAAATTTACTTTTATACTATGCATATGAGTGTTTTCTTGGCCTGTGTGGCTGTGTACCACAGGTGTGCTTGATGCCCACAAGAGCCAGAAGAGGGCATTGGGTCCCCTGGAAATAGAGTTATAGATTGCTGTGAGCTACCATGTGGATTCTTGGACTCAAACTCAGGTTCTCTGGAAGAGTAACAAATGCTCTTAACGATTGAGCCATCTCTCTAGCACCTCACTTTACCTTTTAAGACAGGCACTCTTACTGGCTTGAAACTTAAGTGGAGTGTGCAGATTAGACTGTGAATACTAGGTATCCTCCTTCTTGGCCTCCCCAGTGCTGGGATTGCAAACATGCACCTGGACCTGCTTCATTTAGCTGGGCTCTGGGATTAAAATTGGGCTTTCTTGCTTACATGACAAGTTCTCTCTTCAGCTCTGTTTGCTTCTTTATTATTCTGGAAGTTTGGATGGGGCTTGGCAGAAAATGATGGCGAAGAGTGCTGAAATGACCAGGGTAGGGATGCCCTCGATAGAGAAAGAAAAAGCCTGTCCCTCCCAACTTTATTGAGGCCAGCCTCATTCCTGGCTAAGAAGATGTTATCTCTTAGACCCAACTTTGAACTTAGCACAGAGAGTTGGCGTTTATAAACAGGAAGGAGGAAGAAGGGAAGGAGGAAGTGGAGAAAAGAGAGGAGGAAGTGTTAGAAGAGAAAAAGAAGGGTGAGAAGAATGGGGAGAAGGGAGAGGACAAAGAGGAAGAAGTGAGGTGGAGGAAGGACAAGGAAGAAACAATTTAGAAACTTTGCTCTTTCCTTCAGAAATGACAAGATTTTGTTTGCTTGTATTTTTTGCATATTGTATTGGCCATGAATTTACATATTCATTGTAGAAAGATTAGTATTGTACATGAATATGAACATTAAGTGAACATTATATAGAGGCTATAAATCCAAGTTCTTGATATCTGCAGAATTCTGCAGGGAATTGTGTGAGACACAGAAGATGAAAAGTCTAGATGTATTAAAGTGAAAGTATAAGCAAAAGTCATACTTCCCAGGACAAAGTAGTCCCAATAACCATGTGGCTCCAAGCTCCCAGTTCCCCAGACTAGGGGCTTTTAATACAAAGGAAAGGAGAGTTTTCTGAAATGAGTTTTAATATGGGTGTTTGACATTTCTGACATTCCATAACCTTGCGTTTACTGTATGAGGTGATTTAAATAAGGATGGCTCCGATGAGCTAATAAAGTTGAATGCTTAATCACCAAGGAACAGATGGAACTCTTTGGAGAGTTAGAGGAAGATTAGGAGATGTGGTCTTATTGGAGACTGGCAGTGGGCTTGGCGGTTTCAAAGGCCCAGTGGTTCTTTCTGCTGCCTACAGATTCTGATGTAGAACTCTCAGCTATTTCTCTGGTGCCATAACTGCCTGCATGCTACCATGCTCCTCACTACCATAAGAATGAGCTAACCTCTGAAACTGTAAGCAACCCCACAATGAAATGTTTTCTTTTATAAGAATTGCCTTAGTCATGGTGTCTCTTTGCAGCAACAGAACGACTAAGACACTGTGTCTATGGTATCCCAAGATCCTTTCTGTTGTAATTATATGCATGAAATGCAGTCAGTCCATTTCCATTAGCCCTGAAGTGGTTTGTGATGTACCAAAGGTGACCTTGGGACAGTCTTTCCTTTGTGTGCATGGGTATCTCTAGGCAAATTTCCTTCTGGATTTTGTTTGTGTTTGTTAGAGGGATTGGATAGTTGACAACCACATGTGTCTTAGCATGGCTTTTCCTGTCTAAGAACACCTCTAACTCTCCATGTTCTAAATGTTCCTGTTGATGACTTTGCAGATACTTTAGTGAGAAAAATCAAACAGTAGACATTACAGGACATTTGAAAACTGGCCTTTACTGACATTGCTGGACTTGGGCAAATGGGATGTTTTCACTTGCTGGCTTTCTAGGTAGCAAAATATGTGAACTTGCTAAATGGTTGGATTACAGTGATAAGGGATAAGTAAACTAAACCTTCAAATTCCATAGATTTAGTAACTTCTAAAAATGGAGTTGTAAAAGGCTGGTTAAACAACTAGGGTTTGTATCAGTTAAAACTGGAAGTGTGAGTGCAGTCAGTCTCGCTAGAGGAGGCTGGGAAATGAAAGCAAGTCTTCAGTTAAAAAGCAAACGTTTTAAAAAAATGGTTATTTACTTTCTAATAGTAAGATACATTTATTACAGAAGTTGGACATAGAACATTAAGGAAACAGTCCTAGGCTGTTTGCAGTAGCATATACTTATCTCGGCATTTGGAAAATGGAGGCAGGAGAGGACCAGAAGTTTAAGATCATCCTCAGGTACACGCAAGTTCCAAGGGCAATCTGAAAGCTACCTCAAAACAAACAAAACAACAAATAAACAAAACAAAAGAACAAACACCCCAAACTGCATTCATGATATTAAGTATAGATAGAGATATGATTAATACCATCAGCACTTCATTGCATGTCACTCAGGACTTTTCAAATACTTTAGTCCAAGTGACTTTTCATGAGCAATGTTATTATATTAACCAACCTTTAGGTTTGTCTGTGCCTGTGTACAGTCAACTAGGTCATTTTCTTGGAATAATGACTAGTAAAAGAATCACAAGGCCAAGGCTTCATCTACTTGTAGGTTTATATGTGCTTGTGTTTATATAGATTTTTTTCTTGGATTAATAATCTCGTAGAAGAATCACAAGGTCAAAGTTTGGCTACCCATGGGTTTATATGTATCTGTATGAAAGTAGGTGGGTGAATAGATCATTTTAAAAATAATATCTAATAGAAGAAACACAAGATCAAGATTCATAGGCATCTTTGCAATCCATTCTTGGCTCCTGGGTCAGGTTTTCAAAGTCTTGTGTGCCAGGATCTGGTGGTGTGTAGCCAGCCTTCTTTGGCACGTGTGGACCGTCACAGTGGGCAGTTTCAGTTTTTGATGGTACTATCCCAACTGGCAGATACAAGATGGTGAGGTTGGCTGCAATGAATTCCATCCTGGGCTTATTTTACCTCCACCTGCCCAAGACTCGTTAAGGACCCTGGAGGAAGGCCCATCATCCACAATGAGCTCCCGTGGGCAGAGGGAACAATGATAGCTATGGGGATGCTTGTGGGCAGATTCCATGCAGACAACTGTACTCCTCTTGTTGAGTTTACCAGCTGCCTCTGACTATCCCAGAGAACCAATCATCATCCCTCACACATTCTTACAAGGATAGGGAGGAAGCTGGAGGATAATGAATACTTACTAGATTAGCCAATTAATCTCTAGAAAAAGAAAGGCTCACACAGAAAGAACATCTGAAGAGTTGTCGCATTCTGTTTTTAGCGAAATGTGGCTAACATGTAATGATGAATTGTGCTGTCCACAGCACAATCAGGTTTTAGCACCTGAACGTTTAATTGAGTTAGTACCTAAGTTCCAATCTACTTAATATGCTTATTTACAAAAATGTAGCCTTACCCAGAAGGAAATTGGGTTTTTCTCTGATTTTCAAGGTAAACACACACACAGAGGAAAGAGAGAGAGGAGAGAGATAGAGTGACAGAGATACATAGATGATAGAAAGAAACACTGACACACACACACACACACACACACAGAGAGAGAGAGAGAGAGAGAGAGAGAGAGAGAGAGAGAGAGAGAGAGAGAGAGAGAAAGATTTGCATAGATGTAGGCTGTCTTTCTTGAGGCTGGTCTAGTTTAAAGGAGAGCAGTAGAGTGTTTGGTCACTTTACAGATAAACCTGCTTTTTCAGCCTCCCTGTGTTCACTTTTGACTGATTCTCATGGATGGAGGGAACCAGGGTACTACCCCTTGCTTCTTTCTCAGCTTCCTGAAACTTGGGTCTGCTGTGCAGCTGAGGCAGCACCCTGTGTTCACAAAACCATCATCTAGGAGCTATGTCTATGTCTGGGAGTGAAGCAGTTGTCTACATCTATGGCCCAAAATGTATATGTTAACATTCTGAAGTGAGTGAAGGAAGACATTATTTTGCTTCAGTAAGACAGACCACACGAGGAAGAATGGCTTATATCCATATAGGAGATATATACTGGGAAGCAATAGATTCTGGCTATGGGCTCTCTGCAGGGATAGTTGCTGCCACATTGGCTCTTCTCTGCTCTTGGAATCCAGTACTTGGTCCAATATGTACTGTAACTGTTCATTCATGGGTAAGGGTCTAAAATTTGTAAGTATTTCCCATATCACTTAAATCCACATTAGAAAAGAAATCCCTGAAAGAGATGATTCTATCAACTAATGTGGAATATCCTGTTGCTGATACAGGCTTAGATTCCTTCAGTTGAAATTTTTCTATCTGTCATGTATGGATATATATGCTGTTCTCAACACCTTCCCACCCAGTTCATCTTCCGGTAGAATATCAAACAAAATGTTCTCATCCACCTTTGCTGAATCAAAGAATGCTGTGCTCAGAGAAGAAAACTTTCCTCTTCTTTGTCTTTCAGTGAATGTCTTAATTAGAGTTTCTATTGCTGTGATAAAACATCAAGAATATGTGACTTGGGGAGGAAAGGGGAATTTATTTCATCTTACACTTCCACATCACAACCTATCTTGAATGAAGTCAGAGCAGGAACTCAAGGCAAGAATCTGGAGGCAGGAACTGAAGCCCAAGCCATGGAAGAAGACTGTTTATGGCTAGCTCTTCCTGTCTTGATCAGTTCACTTTCTTATACATCCTAGACCCCCTACCCAGAAGTGACAACACAGTGAGGCAGGACCTCCCATGCCAATCATTCAAGAAAATGCTCTACAGTCTTGCCCACAGGCAATCTGGATAGAGCCATTTTCTCAGTTGAAGTTCCTGTTTCCCAAATGACTCTAGCTCCTATTAAATTGACAAAATCAAAAAACAAAAACAAAAGCAAAAGCAAAAGAAAAAAAATAAAGAAAGAAAACAAAAAACTAATCAGGACAGTAAATGAAAGACCACAGGATAGACAACAAGGTTGTTTCAACTGTTCTTAAAGGTAGTTCAGATGAAACCAATTTCTCTGTGACATCACAGGTGTCAATTGACACTTTCAGCATCATCTATAATAGGGAAAAATTAAAACAGCCTCAATCTCTAAGTCAGGGAATGGTATATTTAGATATGCATTATGGGATATTTTGCAAATGGCAGACCAACACAGACAGATGCAGAAAGATCAGCAAGATGTTTATTTTTGAAATGACAAATGATAAGAATAGATCCATATGTATGTAAAGTGGCATCTGTCACATGAAAAATCTTTCCACTGGATATATGTGCTGAGTGTGTGTGTGTGTGTGTGTGTGTGTGTGTGTGTGTGTGTGTTAAGGAACAGATCTAGGAACTGAATTCAGTGGTGCACACTTGCAATCAGCTCTTGAACTGAAGGTGAATATGGGTTCATAGTGTGTTCCAGACCAGCTTGGCCTATAGGGTGGGACTCTGTTGGGAAACAACAAACAAACAAACAAATTAAAAGAACAACAACAAAAACTGAAGGAGAATGAACAAAGGGAGGCAGGGAAGAACATACTACAAAGGAGGACGAGAGGAAGGAAGAGAAGAAGAGGAAATTTGGAAAAGCACAGGGCAAATTTCTTTATGTTGTATGTACCCTTTGGGAAATAAAGAATGCTGGGAAGGCAGAGCCTAGAAGAATGTCTACTCCATCTGAAATGCTTAAAGTCTGGGTAAGCAGTATTTGTTTGTTATATGTTCCATTATTTTTGTTACTGTTATTATATTTATCATTATCTGTATTTATTATCCACCCCACTCACAGCATGCTGAGCACAGTGCTTCACCTCTGAGCCACACTCAGCCCTGGGGCACACTAATTACTTACTCCAGTATCATCGTTTATTATTGTGTATTTATCTGCTTGCTTATTAATTATATGCTTTAAAAGGTAGCAACCAAGCTCTTTAGGAACAGAGCACACTCCAGTCCTCAATCCGCCCCACCATGATAACTGATTAATAAACGGCTCTTCTCTGCAGGGTTTCCATTCAATGTTTGTTAAACCCTGGGTTACAGGCTGTCTTTGCTTGGTCAGGCTGAACTCTTCTGTTTTCCCCACGTTTGCCCTTACTTTTTCCTGACTTTTCTCTCCTACTCTGCACTTGGAAAACTCAAAGATATCAGCATTTCTCATGTATTCTAACCTTGGAGCAGACCTGTTTACTGTCTGTTTCTCCTGCACTGCCCAGGTGGGAGAAAGTTCCAGGCCTCCAGTTCTTGATGCTCCTGGGTCCTGGCTGTTCTCACTGATGAGCCTTCAGAGGCAACTCTTAGTTAGAACAAACACTCGTGAACAGGACCTGTTCTCATCCTATCAGTAGAAGATGGGAGGGGTCCCAATGAATAAAGTGAAAACTCAGATTTATTTTCTCCTTTTAAAAATGACTGGCCCAGGGAGAGCATGTCTACACTGAACTAGAAAGCTGCTCTGTGCTGTTAGTTCTTTCCAGGTCATTGCGTACCAATGAGCATCTGAAAGTTCAGAGAGAAAACATCTAAAGTCAGACATCCTCACTTCTCCACAGAGGGGGTACCAAGCTCACAGCAGATTGTGTTAACTGTCATGCCAAGTTCACTCTAACACATGAGAACAGCTGTCTTAGTTTTCTCACAAGTCAGCAGCCTGCAGAATTCTATTACCTGAGTCAAATTCAACATAATTCTTTAAGAACTGATGAGTCTTCCGATGAAGGAAAACAGCCACGGAAGATTCCAGCTCAGATGGGGGCAGGGAGAGAAGGATGGGTCTGTGGGAAGCTATTTATACAGGAAAAATTTAACCTAGTTTTCTATTTCACTACTTGGTTTTGTTGGTTCCTAATGTCAAATAAGGGATGTTAGTCTCAGTCCTGTGTCCACCAAGAGGACATGATAGGGATCAAGAGGACACGATATCTGGCGTCCAGTTCTGAGAGCTTTTTCTCTTCTTGGGTAATTTTGAAAAATGTTCTTCTTAGGGAGGTTCCATCCACACACGATAAAAAAGCACGTGCTAAACAGAACGTGGTCCCAGAAACCAGCCAGGAGGCAGGAGTCGCAGGAATGAGACATTCATTCCCCTAGCCCTTCTGCCCAGGCTTGTTAATGGTTCCCTTCCAGGCCACACCCTCTGAACATGCCTTGAGTGCTGGCATCTTGGGGTGCCACTCCATCCTCTCCCCTCACATTCTAGCTGGGTACCATCTGCTCTGCCTTGCTCATCTCTGACAACCGGTGTAACTGCTTCAGCATGTTCAGATGAAAGGTTTCCTCAAGGCTGTTGCTTCCCCCCTCCTTAATCCTTCCTACATTCCAAAGTAGCCTTGAGAGGTACAAACACACCTCTTCCCAGGTTAGAGTCTTCTCAACTCTGGTGACCTCTCCTGCCCATGACACTTGAGATTCCCTGGGTCAGATTCCTCCCTCCCTAGTCAAACAAATTCGTGTTATATCTCTGAGAGTTTTATCATATTACATTCTAGATATGTAATTGATTGTAGTTTACACATCTTTTTTTTCCCTCCAAGTAAAAGGAATAATGAAGGACGCACTGTCTCATGGGCTTGTGGACAGATGTGTTGTCTGGAGAGCAGGAAAACACAGAGGAGGTAGCCATCTTAGCATCTTTTTCACTTGTGATGCCAGGGCCATGGTTTTCGTCCATATCTCTGGTAGGTGGACTATTTCAGGGGCTTGCCACTGTGACTAACTATCTGCCGGGAAGTAACTTAGGAAATACACTCCACCACAGTGAGGAAGGCATAGCATGGGTGGCCCTGTGGTGGCAGGATTGTGCCGTGGCTACTTGCTCAGCTTTTAGACCAAGAAGAATAGAGATAAAGAGTGGGCCTTAGTTGTAAACCTCAAGTGGGCCCCCAAAGACCCAATGCCTCCAATTAGGCCTTATGCCCCAGAGGTTTTACAGTCTCCCAAAACAGAAGACCAAGGATTCAAACACAGGCACTTGTGGGGAACTTTTCCTACCCCAACCATAGCAGCCTCCCCCAAGACTGCCCTCTTCTCATGTCTCACTCATAATCCTCCCAGCCTCCTGGTATTGATACTGAATTAATTACATTAAGATTATGTCTGATTCTAGGGTGACAAAATCCTTTATGACAGTTTGCCTGGTCACCTACTGTGCGCTAAATGATGTTCTCCAAACAGATATGTTTAAGTTCTAACCCAATACCTGGGAATGTGACTTCATTTAAATATAGGCTTGTTGTAGATGTTCCTAGTTAAGATGGAGCTATCCTTGAGCAGGGTAGGACTTTGTCCAGCATAACTGATGTTCTGGTGAGAATAGAATGTACTTAGAGGCCTTCATTATTCAAGGGGAAAGGCCCTACCACTGTGGAGACTAGAGTAATGACTCTGTAAGTTCTCACTATAGAGGAGAGAAGTGTGGAGATTGTCCCTCAAAGAAGGAAGTAAGGGAGGGAGGGAGGGAGGGAGGGAAGGAGGGAGGAGCCTTGCTGGCATGATGTCAAGCTTGGACTCCTAAATGCCAAAATTTAGGACATAAAAGATCTACTGGCTTAACCTACCTAGTTTGGGATAATTTGTTAGGCCAGCCATAGAAAACCCTCTCCCCACCTCTGCTGTCCCTCCTTGACCCCACCCCCCATAGCAAATGCTTCACTGAATTTTCTGCACCTGGCCCCTTCCTGGAGATGGTGGCTTACTGGTTCTAATCCTTCTTCTTTTCCTCTCTTCTCCTCAGTTCTGCACATCCTTTCCTTCCACCCTCCCTTACTTCTTATTTCTCCCTCCTTCACTATCTCCCTTCCCCTTTTCCTTCTCTCTTCTATCTTCTTTTTATGTGGTCCTACTGGGAATTAAAAACCAGGGTCAACACTATGCTCTACTGCAGAGTTATATCCCCAGTGCCTTCTTTTTTATT
Organism: Mus caroli; assembly: GCF_978045245.1. Taxonomy (NCBI): domain Eukaryota; kingdom Metazoa; phylum Chordata; class Mammalia; order Rodentia; family Muridae; genus Mus; species Mus caroli. Next base: position 1,368,762 of record NW_028227265.1, on the reverse strand, counting down.
GTTGTTTTAAAGTTTTTAATGCAGGTTCCTTCTAATTAGCCAAGGCAGACCTTGAGAAAACTTTGCAACAGGTTAGCATGAATGTGTGCTCCTCCTGCCTCAGCTTCCCAAGTAGCTTCAACCTTGGGTCTGTACTGCCCACCTTTGTTTATCTTTAGGGTCTAGCACAAGGACCATGGAGTATTTAAATTTAGGAGAAAAAGGCAGAATTTCTCAAAACCATGGCCCTAACTCATGAGGTCACTGTGTCCTAGGCAAAGAATTTCAGGTGGTCAGATCAAAGGTTTATGAGACATCTGAAGATCAGTGTAACAATGAAACAGTTAAGAATGGATTAACGTAATTGAGGAAAATATGTAATAAAAAAAAAAAGAAAAGGAAAAAAAAAAAAAGAATGGATTATCTCTCAGAATAAATGTGCAAGCTTTCCCAGTAAGGTTAAATGTTTAGACTAAGTGAATACTGAATCTAGGGGGAGTCACCACTGTGGGCATAATAAGGCCAAATGCCCTGAAGAAAAGTGTTAGGGTGTGACTGGAAGAAGGCCAATTCATGTCAGATTATCTAAGAGTGGAATTCTCAGCAAGTTCACATCAGACAGAACAGCTCACAATGTACCTTTAGTAGAGGCCATGGTCACATTGGGCTTCAGGCTTGCAAAATCAGGCTTCCTGGTCACAATGTATTTTGAGGAAAATGAAATGCAGCCATTATTGTTTTTAGGTTTTCTCTTCTACTATTTAACTGTTTGTGGGCAATAACTTTCCTCAACTTGTATTCAAGGAAGTATTTTCATGGTTATGTTTTTATCTGTGTGTGTGTGTTTCTATATGTGCGTTTATGTGAGTATGTATGTGTGTATGTGTTTATGTGTGTGTGTGTGTGTCTGTAGTGGGTATGTATGTGTATATGTATGCATGTATATGTGTGTATGCATGTGTGTATGTGAATGTATGTGGGTGTATGTATGTTCGTGTATGTGTGTGTAGTGGGTATGTGTGTGTGTGTATGTATGTATGTATGTATGGCTGTAGTGGGTATGTGTGTGTGTGTATATGTGTGTGTATGTATGTATGTATGTATGTATTTGTGTTTGTGTGTGTACCTGTGTGTGTGTGTGTTCGGTTGTGTGTATGCTTGCCAGAGAACAACCTTGTTTTAGGAGACAGCATGTTTCATTGGCATGGAGCTCACCCATCATGTCTGTGTCCCTCCCCAGAACTAGGATTATAAGTCTGTGTCACTACTTACAGATTTTGTTTTGCTTTATTTTATTTTATTTTTAACATGGGTTCTTGTAATCAAATTCTGCCTCGTGCTTGGAAAGCAAGCAGGTCAGCAGGAGAACCATTTCCTTCCTCTACCCTTTATTTTCTCTCACTTTCGGTTCCAATTCACCTGGGTAGTACCTTTTCAAAACAAAGAGTGGAGTAGGTGAGGAGGCAAGTGGGGGTAGGGTGGGACTGAGAGTTTCAATAGCCCCCTACCCCTTGTGGAGGTTTATCTCCAAATTTCCACCCAGGATAGTGGATCAAGGGAGAAGGCAGCCTGGGGCTGGTACTCTCTGGGACCTACAGGGACCAGCCACTCTTCCTCACACAGTGAGAACAGCAAGTACTTACTTGTTTTATTAGTAAGATATTCTTTTCTGAAATCATAATGAGTTTTGCATTCATTAAGTTGTGGACTTTTTAAATTTGAATTTGCATATTTCTAGTTAGTCCCCCCCCCCAACTTTAGTCTGTATCCATGGGATTTGTGGAACTAATTGGAAACACAATTTCTGATATTTAATCCAGTCAGCCTTCTCTGCATGATTGCTTTTTTCAGAGGGATTAGAACTTTCTGGTTTGTGGACAGCACAACTACAACTTCAAAATCACAATTAAAATTTCAGTTCCTATTCCAGCTGGCCACTTCTGTGACATAACTGGTGTACTGCCTTCTACCCAGCCTTCCTCACGACTCTGGCATTACCTGTTTCAGAGCTGTGTGGAAATAACCATCCATAGATCCACATCACACACACGCACACAGGCACACAAGCAAGCACCAGGTGGATCCAAGATTAAACTCCAAATGGCAGGCTTGTTAGTAAGCATCTTTTCCCCCTGAGCCATCTTGCTGCCCGTAGTGCTTCTATTTTTCTGAAATATTATTTGCATCTATGTGTCTGTAGTACAAGTTTGTGTGCATAAGCATACAGACTTACATATGCACACTTACCTCAAGTGTCTTTTCTTCTTCTTCTTCTTCTTCTTCTTCTTCTTCTTCTTCTTCTTCTTCTTCTTCTTCTTCTTCTTCTTCTTCTTCTTCTTCTTCTTCTTCTTCTTCTTCTTCTTCTTCTTCTTCTTCTTCTTCTTCTTCTTCTTCTTCTTCTTCTTCTTCTTCTTCTTCTTCTTCGACAGGGTCTCTCATTTTACTTGCAGCCCATCGATTAAGCCAGAGCAGCTGTCTAGTGACCTCTAAGAATCTACCCATGTTTGGTTCCCCAGAAATGAAATTACAGACACGCATCCACACACTCAGCCTTTTGGACAGGTGACAGGGATCTGAACTTAGGTCCTTGTTTGCTAAACACTTTTCAGACTGTTATCCCTCCAGCTATGCCAGAATTTCTTTTTGCAGGGAACATAAGTGCCTAGAGGCATGCCTCCTGTATTATTTGATTCATTTAATAAACTACATCTCCTCAATCTGGAAGCTGCCTGAATACAAGGGAGCTTGGTTTCTCTCAGCACACAGTGATAGGCACAGGCACACAATTGAGCAGCCAAGAGTATTTTATATTGCATTTGTTACTGATTTCAAAAACAAACAAATGCGTACTGACATAAAGCAATCTTAAATTCAATTCAGGCATACTGACTTTTTCACACTCAGACATCCCAGAGTAGCTGAGAAATGAAAGAATCAACCAATAATGGATGTGTGCCAGCCTGTGGTGGTGATGCACATTTAAGGGCTTCTTGGCTCAAGTCTCTAGCTATTGCAGAGAGAGAGAGAGAGAGAGAGAGAGAGAGAGAGAGAGAGAGAGAGAGAGAGAGAGAGAGAGAGAGAGAACTATGAATGGTTAAAGGGAAGAGGATGAACACAATGGTTCAACAATGGTTCAGTGATCGTGTCTTTGGGCAGTGTCTCCTCCGAGCTCTGTGCTAAGAGGAAACACACAGAGAGAGTTTTAGCCAAATTCCATCCCCTCATCCTTTGCCTGTTGTTAGTCTCATTCCTTGTCAATGTGAAAGAATATCTGACAAAAACAATTTAACAGAAGGAAGGGTTTGTTTGGGTTCATAATTTGAGGGTACAGTCAACGCTGGCAGAAAGGGATGGTGGGCAGGGTGTGAAGCGTCAGGTCACATTGTATCCACAGTCAGGAAACCAGAGGAGATGATCCCTGATGCCACACTTACTTTCTCCCTTTATTCAGTCCTTCAACCCTCCCATCAGCTGGTCACATTGTAGCCACTGTCAGGAAATAGAGGAGATGATCCCTGATGCTACACTTGCTTTCTCCCTTTACTTAGTCCCTGAAACATGCCCATGAGATGCTGTGGGCCCCCTTCCATTAACTCAGTATTAAAACTCCCTCACAGATATTGCCAGTGATTTTTAACCCAGGTAATTCCAGAGCCTGCTAAGTTGTCCAAGTTAACTCACACACATGTCATTAGTCACCAGAAAGATGAACTATGTTTCCTAGTCCATTTTAGCCTGTATTCTGGGGTAAATCAATGACAGAAATTTGAGAAGTCGCCTGTCTTTCCTACAAAGCTACTGTTTTTGGATGAATGAATTGTGCTAGGATTCCAAATCTTTTAAATCCCATCACACTCTAGAAACAGGGTCATGAGATCCTTAGTTATCCCTGACTTCCAAAAGCTTATATTTCAGACTAGTGAGCTACAATGTCAACAAAACCAAATCATCATAGCTTGAGGTTGTGGGAGGTGTGTGAGCTTTGTAAGTCACAGTCTTTAAAGAGGTGTAGAAAGAAGTGCCCCTCTGTAAAGCTGGCCATTGTTCAACACATGAGCCTCTATCCACACACCAAACAGCACATTCCACAAAAAGTAGACAACTTTATTTATTTAGTGCAGACCTGAACAAGAGTAATTAAGCCTTCTGAGAAGATAGCCACTGTGGACTTAAGCTGTCTGCTTGGTCCTTCTGTTCACAGATGTGTTTTAATATAATCTATCATGGTCTGGGATTCACAAGAAGTAAATCAAGCAATCTATTCAACACTCTTCTTGGGAAGTATACCAGTTATATTGCCCTCATAGACTGACACAGGAATTGCTGGGAAGTCTAAAAACACTTCAATGAGTTACTGGTCTCTCTGAAACCAGCAGGTTTCAACCACGCCCAGTGTTTACAGTATTTTGGTGACTTATCACAGGGTGTAGCATTACACCTATATTCAGAGTTTAGTATCTGAAAGACAGCTTTCTCAAGATGCTGCTCTAATGCACATTGGTTGTAGTCATCTTAATGTAACATCAAAATATCAACTCTAAAATAAAACAAGAGCTGTATTCTAGGCTGTATATCTGTAATTGGATATAGCTTAAAAGCATTGTATTTCACCCAGATTTTTAAATCATTAACCTTTTAGAAGAACATGATATTTTCATGTAAGGTTAAGCACCTTCTTTACCTTTCTTGAGCCATGTGGAGGATATGGTTAAACAAGATGAGAAAAGAGATAATGGTAACTACAAAACTATTTTTACTTTTACATTTGATGCATTTAAACGAAAGGATAATTTTAAAAATAAGGATAGTTCTGATTGCCTTCTGGACTCATAGTGTTTATAAAATGCCAACCAGTCAAGCAAATCTATGAGTCAGGCATTTTAGTGGGCAAAAGTGGGTCAAACTAATTGTTTAGCTTTATATAGATAAAATGATTGGTTAAGCGACCTAATTTCTCACGGGCCAGCAGGTTCTCATAATGTCTTGTAGCTGTGGTGAAGTTTAGTTTAGGAAGCAGAGCAGAGGATGGAAAGTTTCTGTAAATGCTGCTTGTTTGCTGGTTTTAATATGATTTCACTTCTTACTCTGTCTCTTTTTGACGACAATGTATTTTTTTCCAAGCTTAGGAGAAATGTGTCACTCTGACTTTTTCAACCTGAGGTGAGAAAAAGTGAAATCCCAGTTCACAGATACCTAAGCTATGCTTTTGCTTGCACTAGGAGCAACTCAACATCTGCTATATTTTTCATTAGGTATTTAATATTGATTAACACAAATCTGAAAGTCAAGGAGACACGGAAGCAGTGTTCTTTTCAATCCCTCATGTTGTGAGCTTGATCCAGGGTGACTCCACACAGGACCACATTCTTGGAGCTTCTATGGTGAGCCATTGCTAGATGCCTGGAGGCTATTTTCATGTACATAAAGCCAAGATCTCCACCTAGATAAAGTGTATTGAGGATTATGAAGAGACATTGTCAAAGGCATGTAGTCCCCAGTAAGGTAGTACTGTTTTGAGAGTTGCCATTTGTTTTAAGAAGCAGGATCTGGATGGAGAAAGTGGCTCATTGTAGGTATGACTTTGAAAGTTGTACCTGGTCCCTGGGCCCTTTCCCTCTCTCTGCTTCTTGTAAGCCACAAGGTCAAGAACTTTTTCTTCTACAAACTCTACCACCATGATGTTCTGCTCAACTGCCTGGAACCAACTAATCATGGTTCAAAAACCTTCACTCCTTCCTCAAGTTGTTCCTCGTGTAGGAGTGGTAACTAACATAGGTACCATATATCATCTGTTACTCAATACACAAGGCCCCTGGGCTCACACAGTAGTCCCAGGAAGAAGAGACAACACTAAAGGTACAGAGGGCAGAGCTGTTTCTAAGATCTTTAAAACATGCTCAAGAGATATAGCCTGTCACCTTGAAAGCAGCACAATGCCAGTGGGAATACTGGACATTCCTCCTTTCTAGTTACCCTTAACCTGTGAAGCATCTATAGACAACATGCTCTGTTATACCATAATGACCATAACATATGTGGCTTCATTTAGATCCATTCCTGTGGTCTATAATATTGTCTTTGGTGCCAACTCAAGGGCTTCATGATAGCAATGATGGTCTAAGGATTGGTGGAAGGATTAATCCCCCTGGAAGAGATTACCACATCACAAGTAACTCTGTCAGTAATAATTAATGTCATCCTAGAAAAGAGGCAGGAAAAAGGTCCCGTGTAGGCCCCACATATTAACTTAAAGGGACACTGTCTTACACATGACAGGGCCCTTGAACTATCAGCAAACATAATTTCCCATAAGACCCTTATACCATTAGCTTTCTGTCATGAAAGAGGGAGAGGCTCATGAGTCCTTCCCCCACATTAAATTTGGTGTATCACCCAGCTAGACTTGAGTAGAATAATATTTTTGGTATGCAATTGGTGCCCTCTCTGAAGCAAATAGATATTTGTGTGCCCTCCCTCAGAAAATTTCAGACAGCAATCATGAAGGAAATAACTTCTGGTACCCTCCCCATCCCACCCAAGGACTATGGAGGCTTAAGGAAACTGGCTGTTCTGTCCATTTATGGGTGAGCACAACAGACTGAAAGGGGGAAAATTGTCAGGTACCAATGAACAGATCTTACCAGTTTTCCAGACGGGTGTGGAGTCCCCTGTTTCAAGATGATGCCAACAGGATGTAGTGGGGTTTTTTGTTTGTTTGTTTGTTTGTTTTTTGCCCATCTAAAAGCAAAACTCTCCATTTGAAAATTGAATAGGAAATCTTCTAATGCATAGTTGCGATCAAAACTGTGTCCTCTTGACAACCAAGCTGTGAATGTAACCGGACTTGAAGGAGCATGCTCGGAGATGCCCTCAATCTATGGCCTTTTGGAATCTTGAGCTACAGTTCTCTGCATACAGTAGTGCAGTTTCTCTATTGCAATGTGAAAATGGGATCATGTTCTTCTCCAACTCCCCACCCCATGCCCTGAGGGAGATGGGGGCGGTGTTCTTTCATGTTTTTCAGGACCTATGCTGTTTTTATTATCTGGCACATCTCACAATTGTCTTTCAGTGTAATCCATAGGGTTTCCCCTTCTAGGCTGTTCCCAGGCTGCTGTGGATACCTGCTTCCCCTCTTGTTGTGAATTTTGGAAGCACATATCCACGTTTGTCTATTAAGAAAATGAGACAAGACAAAACTCTCCATTCCTGCCTTTCTGCTTTTCCCTCTGTCATCTCTTTTCACTGCGTGACAAGTATGTTGGCTCTGTCTTGAAAATACCTCCCCAGGAGTACTGGATTTCCATTGAAATAATGGACATAAATACACCATTATAAGCATTTTCTTTGCCTGTGATTTATTGTTTAAAAAGCAATTTGATTCTTAAAGGGATTTTTGCAAAATAGAATCTCCCAGTACATTTCAAGACAGAAGGAGGCCATATGGTGTGTCCGAGCCATCCACCTGCCTGTCTCATGTTTATATCATGGATTTTTTTTCTTCCCTGTCTGTCTCTTCCTTGTATGTACTCACAGTTGCAAGTTTCATTGTTGCCTCTGGTAGACCATTTCACTCATTAATTATTCCTCCTTGCATAAAGAAGTTGAGTCCTATTTGTTTCTTCCTAAAGGCTGTAGGGGAAGGACTTACTATGCCTAACTTGAATCTCATAATAGCAGGTGGGCAGTTAATTGGAAAACGAGAGCAACCTAGCCTCATTCACTGCAGTGTTCAGATTACATGAATAATTGCCACGTAAAAGGTAACTTGGCGGCAGGCTCAGTGAAGCTGAACGACAGACAGCATCTAAATATGGCAATGGCATTGGTGACATATGTTCCTTGCCTAGAGGTATAGCAAAAGAAAGAAGGTGTTCCTGATGTCAACTCTGAATGAAAAGATGAAGGATGCCTTTTTAAAGAAAACTGAAAGGAAGTGTAGGCAGGCATTGGCAATGGAGCCTGGTCCTCTATCTGAATTAGAGTCACTTTTTCTTGTCATGGATTTGATGGAACTCCGGCATAGCCAGGGGCTGCTTCCTCTCCCTTCATTCAAGAAAGGCTTTGTGTCTTTATCTTGAGGACTCTGCCTTTAATCACTTTATATTTATGCAAGACCTAAAAGAGAGTGCCTTATCCACACTGGCTCTCAATGAAAAAAGAAAAAAAAGGTTGTTTGTAAAAAGTATGGGATGCATGACCCTTCCAGCCTATCTTGAAGGGTGAGTGCAATCTGAGTATTTTGAGTTGTTACAGTCCAGCCCAAATTTCCAAGATTAGAGTCCAACACTAAGACTGACACAGTGTTCCTTCTGTGTGTCTTCATTCTCCTTGTTTACTCTGGCATCTCAGTGTGTGTGTGTGTGTGTGTGTGTGTGTGTGCACTCGCGCGTGCGCGTGCATATGTGTACAGGTGCGTGTATCTATGTATCTATACTCATATGAAAGTCAGGGAGCAACCATGGATGATGGTTCCCCTGATCCATCCAATTGTTTTGGGACAAGGTCTCTGATTAGTTTGTAATTTGACAACTAGGCTAGAGTGGCTGTCCAGAAAGACCTAGGGGTCTGGATATTTTTGCCTCCTGTCTTAGTTAGGGTTTTACTGCTGTGAACAGACACTGTGACCAAGGCAACGCTTATAAAGGACAACATTAATTGGGGATAGCTTACAGGTTCAGAGGTTCAGTCTAGTATCATCAAGGTAGGAACATGGCAGCATCCAAGCAGGCATGATGTAGGAGGATCTGAGAGTTCTACATATTCATCTGAAGGCTGCTAGCAGAATACTCACTCCCAGGCAGCTAGGACAAAGTATTAGAGCCCACAAAATACCACTCTCTGGGCCAAGTGTATACAAACCATCACACCACCCCATGATGAGATTATAAGTGAAGCTGTCACTCCTGCATTTTGACATAGATTCTGGGTATTGAATTCAGGTTCTCCTGATTGTAAGGTAAACACTTTACCAACTGAGCGGTTGGTACTCCATTTTATATCCAAAATGTCTCCCTTAAATGAAGCAACATAACTAACTTACATCCAAGCAAAACTCAGATCCAGAAACAGTTTAGCTGAATCCTAAGCCAGATGCTGCCTCATATGCAAGAGAGCCTACAAAATTAGCCTGGGGACCCAGGATTAGGGACTGGGGATATGGATCTTGTAGATGGGATATGTACTTGAATGCAATTTGGTCTAAAAGCCCAACAGCTTTGGAGCCCATACTGTCAGATGGCCCAGAGGCACATTCTTAGTCTATTGACATCCCCCTGAGGGTGAAGAGATGGAACTCACAGCTTATACTGCCCTATAAACAACTGGTATACTTGGCCAGAGAGGGGGCACTTAATCCTCTGTATGGTGCCAGGAGCTCCTGACCAAGTTGTAGCTAAAGCGGGACACAGCAGCACCAGGAAGCTCTCTTTCAGAAGCAGTCAGGTGATCATGGAGACAAAGAGAATGCTTTAGACAGAAAAAAACTGACTTCAACGGATGTTGCAGGCTTATGGGCAAGCCAAAAGAGTCAGTTTTCAAGACAGCTCCTCAAGTTCCTATGGAGAAACATCAACATCTTTACTGCTTGTGGAATTGTGAAATAAATGTGCCTGGGAGTATGTGCACATACTGACATTCCTGGAGAGGAGGCAATGTTGACCCCCATGGTTTCAGGAGAGGTTGGGGTCCCTACCCCTCTTTGACTCATCTGACATCAGTGAGCTGCAGATCCTTAAAAACAGTCACATTCCTTTTGAAAGAAAGCATTTCTTCCTTTCACCTTTCATAGGCAGCTCTCCTGGGGTTATCCCAGTGGGTATTTTAGTGTTGATAACACTGACAAGACAGGGAGGCCAGGAGACTATTTACAGTCACACGCATGAGGAAACTCTCATGGCCTGGCACTTGGACCGTCCCCATTTTCTGACAATTACTAACCACACTGGTTACCCCGCACCTTCGGTTCCCATTGTTCTAAGTGACAGAAGCAAGCTGGCTGCCAGCATATCATCTGTGTCAATAACAGGCACAGAAACGCTACTTCTCTTTCTGCAGTGTGCTGTCTGCAAAACATAAAAGATAGTAGTGAGGTACCCAAGCAAATTGTCCTCCCAAACTCATTTAAATATGTTTCCCCTCATATATGCAAAACTCAGATGAATATTTACAACATCCAGGAATAGGTACCCTAGGAAAGGAAGAAAGGAACCACCCAAGCCAACCCTGCAAGCCTAATCATTCTTAAATTCTCCCCAAACAAATTGGTCTAGCTGCCGTTGCCCAGCAACGGTCCCACTGTAGGATTCTGTGCCTTAGTACATGGGAGGTGGAGCTGTCCTGTCTGCCCAGAATGTGAGCAATTGCAACAACAACAGAGATGGAAAGTTAAGACTCAGGAGGTTAAAAGTCAGGGTCAGAGGTTCAGGTTGCTCTGACCTTAAAATCAATTTCAAGCACTATTTATGGGATCTTTCTGTGTTCCACAGTTTGATGTGAGTCTTACAACAAACTGCCTAATCAGACCTCAGGGATGCTGGGAGTCTGGGGTTTCAGAGTGTCAGGTCAATTCTTCCCCGGTAGTGTACCATCACCTATGAATGAGGCAGCTCATTATGTAGGCTTTTGAGGCACCTGGGCTGCGACGTCAGAAGTCTGTAGTTGCTAGGGTTTCTATGCAATGGAGCAGCCCTCCACACAGCTGGCTCTGTGCCTTCAACTGTTCACTCATGCAGTATAAGACCATTATAGAAAGCCTACTTGTGCAACAGCATCTCTCCCAAGGTGTTCTTCACAAAAATCCATCTTTTAACAGTTATTATAGGAAGGCAACAGAGAGGTGATCTCAGAAAGCAGCACATATCCAAAGTCGCTCATCCCCAGAGTAATGGAAGTAAAGAGGGGATGCTGTTGAACATCCAGGCTAAAAGAAGACCTAAGTGTTTCCAAATCTCTTGAGACCTTTTGAATACTACTAATTTTATTTGCTTTACTTTTTCTTTATGTGTGTGTGTGTGTGTGTGTGTGTGTGTGTGTGTGTGTGTATAGGTAGGTATATCTGTGTGCATGCATGTGGAGGCCAGAGGTCAACATCATATGTCTTCCTCAAACACTCATCTGCTTATTCTTTGAGACAGCTTCTCTCACTTAACCTGGGGATACTGATTCAGCTAGATTAGTTGGCTACTGAGCTCTAGGAATCTACCATCCAACCTCCTCAGCACTGAGATTCCAGCACATTACCATGCCTGGCCTTTTCTTCTGGTTATGGTTGACAGGCAACCTAGCCAGTATATTCTGCCAGGGGCATCTGTGTAAGGGAACAGATCACAGTATGGTGTACTTAGAAAGTCAAAATGATTCCACCTTCCTGCGTACAGAGGAGAGGAGGAAATGCAACCAGCTTCAGCACCCAATCATTTTGACTTCATGAACCAACTCTACCTGTAGCCTGGATCCCTTTGACTGAGATAACCTTTCTGATTTAGCGTCCTCTAACCTCTCCTGATACTTAACTGGACTTCTGTTTCAGTTTTGTATAGTCATTTCCTGTGTGGGCTCCGTTTTCATTGTTGGACTGGGAGCTAGCTGAGACTTAGAATGATCTGCACAGGTCTGCTGAGGTTACTACTAGGGAAAAGACTGGTATTTGTATAAATGCTGACCTGATAGTTGCATGGATGTCTCATATCTGCTCTCTGATAACTGGGTCTAGCTCTCTCTTGAATGGCATCTCTGACTTTCCAAAATGTGAAAGGATCATTTTTTGCTCTTCCAACTCTCCTGACATGAAGCAGTGACCCTATCCTCTGAAATGGTATATTGTACATTGCGTATTTCACGATGACTGCTCTTCATATCCGAAGCACTTGCTTGCCATTGCCTGTGGCAGTCTGGCAGCCACTGGTCTTTAAAAAGTTTGTTTTCTTCTGTACTGGTTATCATTAACAATCCAGGTTTATTGATGCTGGATTTGACTTTTCCATCCAGTGATGTTTTTATAGCATCATAGAGAGGTCATTTAATGTCTCAGGCACAGAAATGGAGCTGGTTCTTTGTCTTTTCTTCACTAAAACCAGGCTTCCCTTCTTGTTTGTTTAATATTTAAGGAAATAAAGCAAGATGTCACAGTGACATTATAGAAAATGTCAGGACAGGCATTTTTATTAAAGAAACTCTAGTCGGTGCCTTCACACTATGTCCATCTTAATTAATCTTGCAGGGACAACCCAGAGAAATTTTGGCTTTCCAAAGCAACACTATTAAAGTACAGGCTCCTAATAGGAATGGTTTTGGAAAACTGATGAAACACAGTGTCTCTCTGACCAGGAACCCACAAATTTAGATAGACTGTCTGGACAATGGATTAGAGGAATCCACCTGTTTCCAGACAGGGCTGGCACATCCAGAACCTCCATGGGCTCTGGGAATCCAAACTTCCAGGAGGAAGGAAGGTGTGGATGTCTAGGGAGACCATGATCTCTCTTCAGGTCTTTTCTCACTATGCTGCCAATTCTTAGTTTATCTCTTAGTGCTTTGGGCTAGGAGAGGAATAGGAGGGGTCTATTACCACGACTATTAAACTCAATAGATGCAAACACATGTATTTCACGCCAGGAAAATGACTAGTTCCAAGGCCATGTTCTTCAGATGACCTGCTTTTTGTAATTCTGCGTAGATATCTACCATACTCACCAAGGCTTCAGCCAAAGCTATTGCTACCTGTCTTTGTTGAGCAGAGAAGTTCAGAGTAAAACTTGAGACTATGAATAAATTAATCTTTTCACACACATACACACAAACAACAACAACAAAAACAAACAAGATATGGATTTGGATACATATTTCACAGTCCACTGGGAGCTCATGGAGCTTATCTGACTCCTTCAGCAAATATCTTCCTGCTGTGCTGCAAATACCAAGAGAGAGCAAAACCTTCAGAGGCTGTTTCTCCATTATTCTTCTGGTTCCAAAAAGATAAGATAAAGAGTTGTGCAAGCTCTTAACCAGGAACAGGGGGTTGGTTTGTTCAGGCTATCTCAAAATATGAGACAGAGAGCAATCAAGGAAGATGCTTAACAATGACCAATGGCATCCATAGAAACTTACACACACATGCACACACACACACACACACACACACACACACACACACACACAGAGAGAGAGAGAGAGAGAGAGAGAGAGAGAGAGAGAGAGAGAGAGAGAGTTGTTAACCAAATCCCTTTAGCTCCAAACAGACTATAGACTAGTACTTGGGGGTATATGTTCTACTTAGCACTTACATTTGTGTTATAAGATCCTAGTATTTGATAAAAACATATCCTTAGACACTTTAAAAAGAGAACAAAATGGAAATTATTGGTCATTGTCTTACAAACAATTTCAGTCTCTAGATGCTTTCTCTGCAGCAAATTTAGTCCATCCTCATGTTTTAATTATATAATCTGTAACTGGCTACATCAAGCTATGACAGTCAAAGTTACCTTTCAGCCTCTAAATTTTTGGGGTCAGAAGGGTCACTGGAAAGAATCTCAGTGTCTAACAAGCACCCATGGGGCACATATATACCAGGACACCTACAAATGTGATCCAAAATAATTGTAGACCTCAATGTCATGACACAGTGTCAAAAGACTGGGCACCCCTGGGAAGGATATGCTGGAAGATTTTATTAAGTAAAATATGATGGAAAAGAGATGGTCAAAGAGCCACTCTTAATTTGTTGGGCTGGTAATGTGTAATAACATGGTTCATGAATGTAAACAGGGCCTCAGAACTAGTGATTTTTCTGGTGTGAATTTTAAGCATGTGTTTCTCCTAGGTTTAACAGCAAAGTTAATAATTTCCCAAACTCCTTTTCCAACTGAAAACACTAAGAGATGATCTTGAAACCAGCAGCAGAGGCTTGGTGACACACTGGAGAACTGTGGTCTCCCCAGTCATGCATGCCCTGTTTACTTCACATGAAGATGGACTGGAAACATCTATTATGATCAAGGCAAATAAAGTGCTTGGTCTGTCTTTAGACCCAAGGAAACTGAACACTAGGCCATTTCTCACTGTTTTTCTTGCATGCTGGTTTTAAGTTTGTCCATAGAGTTTGGCCATGACTGACTCATGTAGCCTTCACTCTGTTCTACTGGCAGGTAGAAACTGAATCTTGGGAACCACAGCAGGGAAGGATTTGTCTAAAGTACTAAGTTACGACTCAGTACTTTATGTTATAGGTAGAATTTAACCACCCAGTGACTGCCGCAGGGAACATTCATCCTTCAAAGTATATTGAGTTTAAATTATATCTAGTTTCTCATCATTAAATCTTTCATGGGTCTGGAGGACTTATGAGTACACATTTCCCTTGTAGGATATCAGAGTTCAGTTCCCAGATCTATGTTAGGTGGCTCACAATTGCCTTGTTCCCAGGGGATCTTATGTCTTATTCTGACCTCCATGTATGGAATATTCATGTTCGCATACCTACACACAGACATACACATACATACATAATTTTAAAAAATTAAATCTTAAAAAAAACCCAAACTAGTTTTATTGTAAATGAAGATATCAGTGTTCTGAGATGAGTTACTAGAGTGCTGCTTTTGAAATCCTAGATCCTAAAAAGTAAAACTCCAAACTCCAGGACAAAGTCCCTGAAAGTTACTGCCTTATCTCAAACTAAGTGCTTGACAATCTTTCTCTACTGTTGTTCCCTTCTCCTGAACATTGGTATGGAGCTCTGTTGCCTCTGGCTCCCATTTCACCCAAATGACTCCCAAATGTTCTACATTCTGCAGGGTCTAATCCTCCTCTTTGAAAAGCATGTCCTACTCTTCTGGACTTTTAAAATGTCATTTTCCCCTGCCAAACGTCTTTCCAGTTCTGGATAAGCTGGTCCAAACTTCACAGCCATCATCTGTTCTTCTGAACTGGCTGTATTCTGTTTGGTTTCACAGCATAGAAATTCTCTGTGTGCATCTTACACAAGAGCAGAATGTATTCACAGGATAGTGAGCAGCACCACAGGATTCTAGAAAGGACTGAACAAACAAAATTTCAGAACGTGCTATGCTTTGGATCTTAAATATCCTCTGAAGATCCCTTTACTAAATGCTTGGTTGCCAACCTGTAGCATCTCGGGAGACATAACTCTTTTAAGGGATGGGTTCTGTTGGAGGAACTTAAGTTAATGTCCCTAAAGGCATATTGGGATACTAGTCTTCTCTTCTCTTCTCTTCTCTTCTCTTCTCTTCTCTTCTCTTCTCTTCTCTTCTCTTCTCTTCTCTTCTCTTCTCTTCTCTTCTCTTCTCTCCCCTCTCCCCTCTCCCCTCTCCCCTCTCCCCTCTCCCCTCTCCCCTCTCCCCTCTCCCCTCTCCCCTCTCCCCTCTCCCCTCTCCCCTCTCCCCTCTCCCCTCTCCCCTCTCCCCTCTCCCCTCTCCCCTCTCCCCTCTCCCCTCTCCCCTCTCCCCTCTCCCCTCTCCCCTCTCCCCTCTCCCCTCTCCCCTCTCCCCTCTCCCCTCTCCCCTCTCCCCTCTCCCCTCTCCCCTCTCCCCTCTCCCCTCTCCCCTCCCCCTTCTCCTTCCTAACTACAATGAGGTAAGAAGCTTTGCTCCATCATGTATTCCCCAATCATTGTGGGCTGCCTCACTCTAGGCTCAAGGATACCCTAGGTCCACCTATTCACCATGACTGAAACATCTAAAATAATGAACCAAGATAAACCTTTCTTCTTTGTACGTTGATTAGCTTGGCATTTTGTCATAATGACTAAAAGCTGACTAGTACAAATACAGCTTCTGTGACTTTAGCAATAAGACAATACAAACTTGTTTAGAGCATTCATTGCTCATATTATTTCGCTCTATTGACTCTTCCTCTACCATGAGAAACTTCATTGATAAGTCTCATTTTTCATATAGAAGAATCTAGTTAAGCTTTCATTGGTCTAGTTAAGCTTTTATTGACCAACTGTCTAGTCTCACAGGAGTTATAATGTAGGATACAAGGAATTTCAGAGACATGCCTTTTTTTTTTTTTTTTTTTTTGTCTAGGGGGTATATGAGTCAGTTTTAGTCTTCCCAGAAGTTCAATTTTCATTCATGAATTACCCTAAGAGGTCAAGGAACCATCTGTGCTGACAGGGTAAGACCCAGTCTCATTAAACTGACTTTATTTATGCATACCTTAACCTGGGGAATAACCTGAAGATAAGTACCATCTTAACTCAGAGAAGTGAAATATGAGAAAGGATTAAACCTTGGTGATATTTCCCAAGTAGAGAGAGGTCATTATGAAGATACTCAAAGCATCATGAGTTTGTGGTATGGCTAGATCTCACTCGTGCTTTAAGGTATGTCTTCCTTAGAATTTCTGTTGCTGCACTGAAACACCATTACTAAAAAGCCAATTGGGAAGAAAAGGGTTTATTTGGTTTAATCCATCACTGGAAGAAGTCAGGACAGGAACTAAAGCAGGGAAGGAATCTGATGGCAGGATCTGATGCAGAGGGCATGGAGCAGTGCTGCTTATTGGCTTACTTTCCCTGGCTTGCTCAGCTTGCTTTCTTAGAGAACCCAGGACTACCAGCCTAGGGGTGGCACTATCCACAATGGTCTCAGCCCTTCCCCATTGATCACTAAATGAGAAAATTCCTTACTGCTGGACCTCATGGAGGCATCTCCTCATGAGGCTTCTTTCTCTGTGATGACTCTAGCTTGTGTCAAAACGACACACAAACCTAGCTAGTACAGGGTATTTGCTTCATCGAATAGAGCTTTCAAAAAAATCACTTGTCTCTCTTGTGGCTAAAATGTTAGGATATCTGACAGTACAGAGGAGATGTATGTCCTCTCTGGGTAACCTCTAGGAGAGACTAGACCATCCAAACAATGTCATACTATGACATCTCTGCAACAGTGACTTTACTGGTGTAAATATTCCCTCTGTCAACATGATACTCAACAGTATGCTATTCATCACTCTTGGCCATCATTCAAAACCCACATGCATTTCTCCACTTCTACCCCCATTTCCATATTCTGCTCAAGGGGGTTTACTTGAGAGTTATGATGTCTTGGTACTGTGAACAGAGATTCTTTTCTATGATGTGAATACCTTAGAAGTATGTAAGAAAAGTGTTAAGAGTAGAAAGGGACCGGAATGTTCTAGACTTGGCTCTAAGTCCTGGCTTCTGAATTATTAGCATCATGTTGGGGAAGTATTTTACAGAGCCTTTATTTCTTCATCTGCAAAGTAACAATTCCTAAGGGTGCATGACCCCAGGCAGTTCCACTTTACTTTCCAGAACAGACTACTCAAGCCACAGAGTAATGGCCTTATGGCTGCTGGCACTATTTACACACTCTACTGAGCCTTCCAAACAGGTCATTTCAACACTCAAACAGAAATGCTTAATGTAAGGTACTGCCACAGGTTGTTCAATAGATGGCTCCACTTCTGGCTCCTATTTTTTAAACAGTGAATGAGTGAACAAAGTTGGCCTTGGGATGCCATTCAGCTCGGAGCTTTAATAAATGAAAGAGGTGCTTTGGCACAGCCTACAGAGGCAAAGGAAGACTAGTGTTCTTGCCAGCATCATAGAGTATGTTAGACACTTCACTTTAATTGCTTCTTGTGAATGGAAGATGCAGGAAATGGAATTTTAATTTGTACATCTACTGAAGAAGAAGGTCTTTGTGACCTTACAGTTTTGAGGGGGGAAAAAAGCTTTGTAGGGCATTTCTGAGACTGTCATCAAAGTTCTGTCTCATGGCTGCTGTTTGATTCTTGCTGTCAAATTGAGAAAAAGCAAGACATGAATCCCAGAACAACTTCTCTCATATGCCTTTGACAGCAAATCAAGCTGAGTCTAGTCAGAACTCTATGTAGTTCAAAAATAGTAGAAACAGCATCTGTATGAGCTGTGGCCTCTGGCGTACCTTCTAGGACTGGTAGTAGCTTTAACTGTTTTGGCGTCTCCTTGGTAATGAGACACAGGCTGGACATTCTGCACACATAAAGTAGATGTTCTTTATGTCAAGCCTTGAGGGAAAGGTTTCCAGGTGAATTAAGAGGAACTTCTTAAAACAGTATTGGCAATATATTTTTTAAAAAGGAAGAGGCAGGAGTGTGGCTGAATTGTATGCAGGATGAACTAACTTCTTCACTTTGACTTGCTGATGCCTTCCCTAACCTAGTGCCCACTGCAACTCCTAAAGCACTCTGTGGTCATGTGGTTTTGGTGTGCTTACAGTGTGTTCTAGGAGTTGTTCTTGCTATATGATGCCATTGAACAGCAGCAACGGAGTCTTATATTTCCAGAATCACAAACATACTTCTCAGACTATGTTGGCTATTCATCCAGAAGTAGCTTGTTCAATGTATCAAGCAATGTAATCTACGTTCATGCCTAACTCCTCCTTAGTGACTCATTCCTCATAGTATATAAATATAGAGATTTGATGTCTATTTCGCATGTCATATGCCTGAAATATCTTATGTACATATAGAACAGATCTGAGATTAACTGCATGGTTCAAAGAAAAAGGGATTTGAAAAAGAGAAGAGGGGTATCTTATTTTGCCCTACTATTTATTTATTTATTTAAGACCTAGTCTTGCTATGTATCCCAGTCTGACCTTGAACTCAACATCCTACCCCAACCTCTGAAAGTGATGAGATTATGGGGATGTACTACTGCATCTGGTTAATTATGAGTTATGTGGTTTCGATGAATAAATAATTATCTTTGAACATTTCATTTCTCATTTTTAAAATTAATATGCCAGAATGAGAAAGCTCAGCAGTTAAGAGCACCTGTTGCTCTTACAGAAGACTCACCTTTATCAGTGACCATTCAGTGGTTGACAAACACCTGTAACTCCAGTTCTAGGGTATCCAATGCCATCTCCTGGCCTCTGCCAGCAGCAAGCACAGTCTTGGTATGTATACATGCATTCAAACAAAAAATTTACATATAAAATGGAAAAGGATCAACAAACTGGCTATTATAAAAAGTAAGGTGAGATCATCTATAAAAAGCATTTGAAAGTTATTGAGACACATAGAAATAGGGATAATGCCTTCTCTCTGTTTTGAATGGAGGTCAGTGCTCCTGACTCAAAAATTTAAAAAGGAGAAATGTGGTACCTGTTCTCAGGGGATTGATTATCTTCACAAGAATATGCCATATCTATATGTAAAATTCCAAATATCATGTAAATCCATATACATTAATGCACATCTGTTGGTGGATGGAATTTATCATAATAACAGTTCAGAGTAGTCAAGTCCTGCAAGCACTGAATTGCTGCACAAAACATCTTATCCTTATCGTTACAATTCTCTATCATATCATTTATCCCTGACCTCTATTTTCTAGTTAAATCCCAAGTTAAGTCTACAAACATAGGCATTTCCATTTTTCAAAATGTTTGACTAATATAGCCCATCACCTAAAATAATGCCTCAGTGAGAATTATTCAATGGATGGATGGATGAATCTCTCAATGTATGAGAAAACAAAATGCTTTGAATTTGGGTCAAATTATGTGTGTGTGTGTGTGTGTGTTTAAATCTACTTAATAAAATATTTATTATATAATATGCTATGTCAAATATATACTTAATGAAATGTTTATTTTTTAATTCTGAAAGAAAAAATAAAAATAGTAAATGGAGAGGCGTATATACACACACATGCTCCCATGAAATTGAACATATAGGACCGGGAAAAGGTATGGGCATATACATATACACATGATCTCAATCATATGGGACCTGAGAATTTAGACACATGAATAAAAACATGTGGTAATCATATAAGACATAGGAGAGTAAGGACACACATGTGACCTTGGTCATATAAGATACACAAAACATGTAGAAACACAGGTACACATGAGCTTAAGGATATAAGACATTTCGGTGTTAAAGAGGGCAGGTTCTCACAAGTGCAAATTCAGTCTCTGTAACTATCAGATATATATATATATATATATATATATATATATATATGATAGATAGATAGATAGATAGATAGATAGATAGATAGATAGATAGACAGACTTCACATGTAGAGCACATACACAAATGCACACAAACATATTTTCCTTTTGGATTTCATCTAATGTGTGTGTGTGTGCATGTCTCTGTGTGTGTGTGTGTGTGTGCATATCTGTGTGTGTGTTGGTGCACATACAGGTACACACATACATGCAGAAGTCACAGATCACCTTCAGGTATTGTCCTTGGGAGCAGTCTACTTCATCATTTGAGATTATTATTATCTCATCAACATGAGGCTTATCAATTATGATTGACTGGCAGCAATCTCTGGGGATCCTTTGGTTTCTACCTCTCTAGCACTGGTGTTACAAATGTGTGCCACCATTTTTGGCTTTTTACATGGGTTCAAGATATTGCCTTCAGTCCTTCATGCTTGCACTGCAAACACTTTATCAACTAAACCATCTCTCCTGCTTCTTTTTAGTTGTCTCAAACCTCATATTCTGAAGATATATGTCTAAGATTAATATGAAAACTTGGTTCTAATTGATAACAGAGTCTTCTGACCTCAAGACTATTGAAAAGCCAACTCCCTAATAGTGATACTCACTTTGGTTATAAGAACATTCTAAATGGAGTTGTCTTTTGTGAAGAGAAGCCACTCTGATCAGCTTCAGTGTCACAGTTAACCTCTTAAGTAGAGCAGCTGGGCTGATGAGAGAGTTCAGGTCTTTCGTATAGATGTCCTGTTTTTATGTAGTTGTTGCAAAGTATTATTTTCCTTTTGAGACAAAAGTAAACAGTGAAGGCTGGGGATGTAGCTGGGTTAGTGGAGTGATTATCTAGCATGCATGAAGCCATGGCATAAACTGGGAGTGGCTGTGAATGCCTGTGATTCCAGAACCTGGAAATGGAGGCAGAGGAATGAGAAATCCAGGGTCATCTTGATCACATAGTCCCAGTAAAGAGAAAATAAAAACAGAAAGAAGGAAGGAAGAAGAAGGATATAGGGAGGAAGGAGGAGGGAAAGAAAAGGATAAAAGAAAGGAACAGAAAAGAAGAGAAAAGAAAAGAAAGGAAAAGGAAAGGTGGAAAGGAAATCATTGCATTGTGTG
This sequence comes from Mus caroli, assembly GCF_978045245.1. NCBI lineage: Eukaryota > Metazoa > Chordata > Mammalia > Rodentia > Muridae > Mus > Mus caroli. The sequence goes on along the minus strand of NW_028227265.1, from coordinate 1,347,664 downwards.
TAACCCCTATTCTGGCACTGTGGCTGGCATATTTTTTTGAACATCTTCAAACAGTTCTTCTAAGAAACATTAGGGGAAAATAGTCTGCACATACTAATAAAATAATACTGTCAGTTCTGAAGACAGGGCATGACAAAATGGCTGATGTCTCCAACAAGAACAGATATAAACTGGAAATCGAAACAGTATTAAAAAAAATTCAAGTGGAAACACTGAAGATTCTATAGCAAAAACAAGGTCCATTTTGCTGTAAACAAAGATGGCTGGGCATGTAAACACAGCAGAGGGCAGACACATCTATCTACCTCTGACTGTCAGGGAACATTAGCCATCATGGGGTGGAGTTGTAGGGAGTTCACTAAATCTATCATCTGCCCTGCTGATATAGTATATGTTTGATGTAGTGAAGCACCCATTCCTAGCCAGAGAGAGTTTCAGAACACTATCCATAACTATAATTATTTTACAATGGAATTTTTTCTTAACTCCCCCTCCCCCCCACTAATAGTTCGCTAGGGACTGTAACAGTAATAATGTGCTTTTCATGTACACAAGATTGTTCCAAAGTATGGAAGAGCCCAGGACACTGACTGACTCCCAAGGACAGGGAATATGTGGAAAGCTGAGGTTTTACAGTGACTGAACCCACAGGGGTTATAGAGGTTTGCTTGTGACGAGAATATTCCACTGAAGCAGCCCAGCCTGTGGACTGAATTGTCTCCATGTGGCAGACTATATTTGTGAATGAAGTGCCTTTCAATGAGGGAAAGTCAATTTTAACAGCTCATTTATTGATAAAAGTGAGTCTGGTCTCAGCAGTGGAAGTGCTTCTTGGAACAAGGACTCTAGGACTCGATTGCCTCATTTTAACGAGTAGAAGAAAGCCCCATAAAAAGCTTGTGGCTCCTCTGACACCAGAGATCGAATGAGCTAATATTCAATGATTAGTTAGCTGGGAACATTTTACCCTGTGGAGCTAGGATTTTCCAAGATGCCTGAAAAATGAATCTCACAATGGCTGCATCCTGGGAACATTCATCTTCCTCACCTTGTTGAAGCTTCCCTGGCTTGTCCAAAGTAATAGCTGTGCCTGGCATCTCCCCATATCCAAGTCAAGCCTGTGCACAGACAACAGGAGAGTTCTCCATAGAACAGAGTGGTGCATAGCTAGATATTCTCAGTCATGATATGTATTCCCTCCCCTCAGTGCTAGGCATGCCTCATCCCCAGTCTTCTCTTGCCTCTTGAACTTAAGTCCTAACCTCTGTGAAGCCCTCCTAACAGATCCAGCCACACCTCTTCGTGCATAGCCAGAGTGCCCCGAAATTGCCCAGCTTTTGACAGTTTATAAGAAATCTACCAAGAGCCAAGAATTGACTGAAAGTGTCGAGGCAGAGTCTGAATCTCATGTCCCATTACATATAAAGGTGTTGCATCTTGGAGACTAGCATCAACTCAAATGCCTAGGCATTTTTCCATGGCCTCTCTCTTATTACCTTCTTATTCAAGAAGAATCCAGTCTGTTCCAGCTCCCATGTGATTTATGGCCCAACCTGTATGTACCATTTTAGCAGTAATGACCCCCGATCAGGTCACCCTCCTTTGTCATCTTGGTGGTGGCGGCTGCATCTACCCCCAGGCTGGCTTCTGGCTTTTATTCTTTCTTTCCTCACAGCATGTAGCTTCTTCCTCCATCCCTGTTTAAAATATACCAATAGCTCCCATCTTAATTAGCATAAAACACCAAAGCTGAATAATTCATATCAGGCATTTTTTTAGGTGTTTCAACTAAGAGAGTCCCCTTTCTACTTGAGTGAGCAATCCTTTTATTCATGAGTATTAGTGGGAGATAGGAGCTTAACCACTTTATTGATTAGATGATTGAAACTCTACTGTACAGTCAGCCACCTTAAGTGATATAGAGATAGGATAAACTTCGGTAAGATAAAATGTAAAATGGGAGAAGTTGGCAAAGTGCTTGAGGACCTAAGTTTGATCCCCAGAACCCATTACCTTCCTCCCATTTTTTTTTTTTAAAAACGCTGATCATGGTGGTATGAACTTGCAATCCCAGTGCTGTCAAAGTAGAGACAGGCTGTCACCCAGGGTTCTCTGCCTAGCCAGTGTAGGCTATTAATAAGTTCCCAGGCAGTGAGGGACCCTGACAAATAAATAAAAAAGAAACAAAACAATTGGCACCCTCCCTTACATGTCTACACACAGAGCACACACAATGTAAGGAGCTCAAATTCAACACTAGCAATGCTGGAAGGAGTTTATTCATGTCATTGGTCTTATCCCATCCTGCTCAGCAGGTCATCAGCTAATCTTCTGATTATGAGATACAATATTCTTATCTACAAATGTGTTGAGCTGCCTGTATAGTTACCTTATGATGCATACAGAATGCAAGTTGGCTATGGACCTTCTTCATTAAGATTTTTGAGAAACATATTGCCAATAGGGCATCAGCATCTTTGAAAAGCAGGCCAGTCCCTGTTTCCAGTGAGTTTGTCAGTGACTTCACACCCTCTCACTTCAGTGTACCTAGGAGAAGACTGAGATGGCAGAGATGGAGAAATGATGAGCAGACTGCATAGTGGGGAGGGGAATGTGGTAGCCTGTAGGAGCTGTTTGCAGGGATATGAGACACTAATGAATTGTTGATGGAACCTAAGACTGGGTAAGAGGAGATGGAGGGGACAAAAACAGACATTTACAGACAAACACACACATACATACACACACACACACACACACACACACACACACACACACACACACACACACAGAGAGAGAGAGAGAGAGAGAGAGAGAGAGAGAGTTGAGGCTTTACTTTATATTAAAAAACTAATCATTTTTGACAGAAAGCCCCCTTCAGAAGTCCTGAAGGGAGCATAGAATGGAAAGAGTAAAATGGAGAGTCCCCACCTCTTTCTCAGAGCTCTGCCAGTTCTTCGGTCTTCAGTGAAGGGGAGAGAGAGAGCATCCTCGGGATGTGTGCTATGAAATCACAATCAGGGACAACAAAATTTTCTTCTAGCTTTCCTGGAAGAAGCATGCCACTTTTAGAGTGAGTGTATAGTAAGGCAAAAGAAGCACCCAGCATTCCATGGGTCATAAGACCTTAGATTGAGCAGACATCGTTTCTGGTGCCTAAAATAAGGACAAAGTCCCTAGAGGAAAGCCCAGAATCATAACCAGTGAATAATTCACTCAACAGATACAGATACTTGATCAGTTGTTGACCAACTCCTATGTGACAAACACTGTCTAAATGCAGAGCATAAAATAATGACCAAGAGAGACTTTTCATAACATTTATAGAGGCAGTAAATAAATAAGCAAACAAATATGTTACTGGCAAGAGCAAGAGCTGTTTTGAAAAAGGATAAATGAAAGGCCCTGTCTGGAAAGGGGGAGCCAGAAGAAAGTTAGATCCTGAAGTCAGGGAAGTCATGAAAGGCTAATTTGCAGGCACGGTGTGGCTGTAACAGTTGAAATCTCAGTGGCCATGATTACATACAGAAAACCCAAAGGAGACTGGGTCTGCCAATATCTCCTCATGAAAGTAAAGTGAGCTGCACGTCTCCCTGAGGATTTATAGGAGTTAAAGTTGATGGGAGAGGAAAAGCTAGCTTCTTTGCTGCTGTAGCCATTGGTAAGTTGTCCATGATTCTGTAAGCCATCATAACAAATCTCATGGGAGGGGATACACATGCAGGCACTGTTTTACACACACACACACACACACACACACACACACACACGAGAAAGAGAGAGAGAGACATACAGACTGAGACAGAGAGAGACAGAGAGAGATCTTAGATATCACATTAGTGAATGTGACTTACATTGTGTACATTCAAGAAAGCCAACTAGGAGATTGCTCTGATAGTCCAGGGGCAAATGAAGCACATATGGGCTTGGAATGAATCTACCCAGAAGAGCCAAAGTGAAGGTGAAGGAACACAGAGCAGGATATTGTGGGGTACAGTGTATGTCATTGGTTAGAGAGAACCACAGCTTTGGCAGTTCCAGTCCTAGTGTGGATGATGTAGAAGGTGGAGAGACTGTCACATGATGACTACAAAGTAAAGGAGGTATCAAGTGGAAAAGAAACTCAACAGGGCTGTGTAGGCTGTGCTAGCAGCACATGCATTTTCATATGTCAAGCAGCAGAATATTGGGATGAAATCTTCCATGACTTATGTGGCTTGGTCTAGAAACATGACTATGGTTGTCAAGGGATAAGACAGACAGAAAGGCATGCTCACAGAAAAGTTGTGGTCAGGAGGGCTGTGTGTGGACACTGTGATGGAGCCCCATCTACTAACACAAAAGCCTGGAAACCTCAGTGCATTTATTAGGTACACACAGAGGGGAGGAATTAGCTAGTCTTAGTAGGAGGTACCTTTGGACAAGCAGTGTCATGAGACAAACATCCCAGAGGAGGAAACTATAGTTGCTAGTTTTTACACACACTGGTCAACAATTCACAAACACTCATATTTGGACCAGAGGAAAGCTTTGCCAGCATGGGTCTGAGAACGTAGCTCGTGATATGGCTGTGCTCAAGTCAACCATACGCTCTGATCAGGGTCTTATCCTCTCCATACACAGCCACTCTTGGCTCCCCACAGAAGTCTCAGGACAGAAGTCCAGCCTGGTGACTCGATTTTGTCTTCATACTTAAACATTGTATGACTTTAAAGAGAGGAGAAGGCAGACACTTAGTAACAAGTAAGAGATGAGAAAGAAGAGAGATTGGATTTGCCCTGGCCAAGATGGCTGAATCTATGCCAGACAGAGAAAATATGTCTTCTCCTGAGATTCTCAAGAGGAGCTCTTGAAGTATGACACAGGGGAGAAAGACACATGCAAGTCCTCTGCTTTACCTTTCTCCACTGGTCTGAGCTGTAGATCATGGTAGGGAACACCCCTGCTCTCCCATACATAGACGGAAAGGTCTCTGCTCTTGCTGCATTCCTGGAACAATTAGTTTCAAAAGAAAAAGAAAAAGAAAGAAAGAAAGAAAGAAAGAAAGAAAGAAAGAAAGAAAGAAAGAAAGAAAGAAAGAGAAAAAGAAAGAAAGAAAGAAAGAAAGAGAGAAAGAAAGAAAGAAAGAAAGAAAGAAAGAAAGAAAGAAAGAAAGAAAGAAAGAAAGAAAGAAAGAAAGAGAAAAGAAAGAAAACAGAAAGAAGTCCACAGCATGTATTAGGTCTGTAAGTGGAGGGGACTTCATTATTTTTAATGTCCCAGTAAAAGATCTTTCTTCTCTCTACATTTACCAGACCAATCCCGATAATGTCTTTTAAACAATTAATTCTTGTTTCGAAAGCATTCTACTCTGCAGTTTGTCCAGAATTAAGTGACCATTAGAAGGCATTAGCTTAGAAATGAGTGCCCTAATTACTTCTGAAAGTTAGCAATAAAAAAGAAGAAAAAGTTCAGATTTCCGAGACACTACCATACTGGCTGCCTGGTAGTACTGTGCATACCTCCTCTGCCTTCTTTCTGTTCTGAATGCTGGCCAAGAGGAAAGGCCTCTGGGTTTCCAAACTTTACCATTTGATTTCTTGTTATGCAAAAGTGACTTGTCCAGTCTCAACTCTGGAAAATAATCCAGATATGGCCTGGTGTCAGTTAGCCACAAAAATACAATGGGGCAGATGGCCTCTAATGGAGTATCGTCTCATGTCTTGGAGTACTGCTGTGGCTCAGAGAGAGCTTGGTGAGCACTGTGGTGCTCAGTGATAAATAGCTCTGCTGCAGCAGTAGCTCCAGGTCAGAACACTATCTGACTTTTGATTCCATAGCTGTTTGAGTGGCCCCACTGGGTATCGTATCCCTAATGCAATGGAGCACAATAGAAGGCACAGGTTGCTAACACATTCTCTTTTCAAGATGAGGGTACTGGCTGCCATTTTCCTGCATGGAAGTACCGAGATGGCTGATAGGACAGATTTTTCTGGATAGAAGAGTGTGTGTGTGTGTGTGTGTGTGTGTGTGTGTGTGTGTGTGTGTCCATGAGAGTGTGCTTACGTGAGAACATGTGCCCATGGAGGCCAGAGGACAACCTAGGATATCACCCCCAGAGTGATATGCGCTGCTCTTGTTTTTTCTTGCTATGGGAATCTCTCTGAGACCTGTAGTTCATCAAGTAGAATGGACCAGCTGGCCAGCAAGCCCTGGGGTTTTCCTATGTCCACCTTTTGAATCACTATGAATGCAAACAAGCATCACCACACCTAGGTTATTTCATGTGGGTTCTGGGGAATCAAACTCAGGTCCTCATGTTCTTTAATGACTGATTTGTAGCCCATTTCCATGTGAAATAGAAATGCTAACAGAGATCACAGCCTCTCTAACTGTCACACAGCAGCTTACAGCTCCCATGTGCACCCATGGAAATGCAGGTGCTAAAGTCCCACGCTGTGGGATTGTATGCTTTTGTATTGACTGGTTCTCCTTAGGGGAATAGCATAAGGTTTTGAATTCTTTGGGGTGGGGAGTAAGGGCTGAAGCTCATTCCCATTGCTTTGGGGGAAAATTCTGAGGTCTGGGATCAGAAAGAGGCAACCATCCTTGCTTAGGTTTTCCCTCACTAGGAGCCACTGTTCCTCAGGTCAACATACCTTTTATATGTCTTCTCACCTAAGAGCATCCTTGAGGCTGTGATTTGAATGAAATCACAGAGACATGTGTTCTATTGGGAATTAGATCCGAAATACAGGCTTTGCATGACTGCCTGAGCCTTTTACCTTCTGTGTGTCCCAACACTGCCTGACTTTTGTGGGACAATTGACAACTTCCTTACTGTGATAGCTCATCCATAGTAACCTGTAGTCATGCTGTGACCAATAAATGAGGTAATATATGCAGAGGTATTGAAAAATACTGAACACAGAATGATAGAAGACTGGCCTTTGATATCAACTGTTATTGAGATAGGAAAAGGGGCATAGAGGGAGGTTCTAGAGGCATAGATATTGACATATGAACATCCCAATAGCAGAGGAAGACTAGAAGCCCTTTGACTTGAGCTACATGTAACACAATAGCATGGGCAAAAGGCACCCCAATACCTCTGAAGATGGAAAAGGCAGGTGCCATGAAAATCACCCATGTAGAATCAAAGGCCCTTAAGTCTCAGACCTGCACCAACTTTCAGGCTACATCTATTCTTGAGGATGCTTTTCTTTTCCATAACAAGTATTCTCTATCCCCTCCCCCAGGACATATCATTCATCCCATTATTTTGTTCTATGACACAAGAACCTGGAAATGTCAGCACGTACCATCTGAACTCTTATCCTCACCTATAACACAACCACAGAACGAAAGTGGCCTCATGAAGGAAAGCAATGTCAAGGAAAGGGAAGCACCACAGACAGCATCATGCTCTCCCTCCACGTGCCTGCTCTGCTGGGATTGTGGACTTTAATCAGACCAGAGTGTATTAACTTCAGAGCATCATGTGGTCAGACATGGTGCTGTACCTGCTTGCCTAATGAAGTCTTTGATGTAGATCTTGCAGGTTGCATAGGTAGCCTACCTTTAATCATGGAAAGCCAATGACAGATAGCACCCTACCAGACTCCCTTTCATCTCCAAGTAGTCTTACAGCACGATTGTAGAAGTAAATACCTAGGCAGATTATATGCCTTTAGACCAAATGAGAAGCAGGTGAACGAAAGCTATTTTGTAGCCTTTGCTATGAGAAAATGACTTGCCCAGAGAAAGGAAATATATATTCTTCAAACTCTTTGAATTTTCTGAACTCCAGTGGTTTATATAAGAGCTGAGGGCTAAAAAAAACTTTAAAGTTTGGGAAAACTAAAGGTACTGCATCCTGGAAACTGGCTGCAACTCCTTCAGGGAAAGTTGTCAAGTACAAGAGTGTTATGAATTCATCATACATTAATCATTTAGCCCCACTAGGGAATTTTCTGTTCTTTGCTTTATCCATCATTGAAAAAAAAAACTCACAAGACCTACATTATTCCATTTATTTTATGGTTATAAATAATCAAATACAATTTGCCGCTCTGCGGTTCGTAATGCATTCACACTGGCTCAGAACCCGATGGAAAAGCACAGGCTTGGTTTGTACTTGGGGCTTTCTTAGGACTAGAATTCTCCAGGTGGTTCTCTCTCATTATGGAGGGCACAGTCATGTGGCACAGCCCTCACTACAAACCCAGGGGATGACACCCTGTCATTAGGCGTGTCCCAGAGAGCAACATGGGAGGGGCCCCCTCTCCAGAGCTATAGGCTGGAAGGATGGAGACTTCAAACAGGAAAATCTTTTGAATCATCTTGACTCGAGACTTTTTTTTAACGTCTCTCAATCTTTCAGTGCAGTGTGTGGGGGGGGGGGAATGAGAGTGGGTAAGAACTAGAGGGCTGCTAATTCAAAGCTGAGGACTGTTGCTGTGAATTCACTGTGACAACAATGTGGTCGACGTCTGTTTTTCACACTTCAATTCACACTTATTTCAGGGCTGGGGAAAAACCATGTGCTTGTAAGAAATCGGAACTCATTCAGAGACTGGAAGCCCACAGCATAAGGAAGGCTCTTTTCTGAGGAGATATAGAGCATCCTTCCTGGCCTAATTTCCCCATTGCTTACTGGGGATACTCTAGCAAACAAGGGTGGCTGCAGGCTGATGCAGCCTGGCATTTCCTTAGGTTAGCTTCCCAATAGGCTTCCTTCCTACCCACTGACCACCATGTTACACTCAGAATAAACTACTTTATATTCAGGCTGTGTCCTTTGTTTGTCAGTGCCTCTCCTAGGGAGACAGCTGTGACCTTGACAAGTGAAGGTCCTCAGGCCTGTCTCTGGCATCTTGACTACCTTGCTCCTGACAATCGCCCTGTCTTGAGCCTGTGAACTTTAGTCATCTGGTACTCACCTGGACAGGTGGGTGCTCCTAGGAAACGGCTGCCCTCATCGAAGCATTAGCGAAGTTCAAGGGTGCCCTTTCACTGTGGGCTCTATCTGGGCCTTGGGCAAGCAGCTCTCCTTTAGATATGTGGTCAGATGAGAAGGCTAACATTAGAGCAGTATTCTGGCCATATTCTTGCTGAGAAGGTGAGAGGACAGCACTGGGGAGTTCTTCTGGCCTCCAGTTTTGAGTTATCTGGTTCCCTTGTCTTGGAGTAGATGTACCAGGCCATCCTGTCCCAGGATATATGACACCAGGAGTCAGTTAAATCCTTCTCTACTGATAGGCAGGTTAATTCCTGGTTACCCTGGGGAACTTGACCTCACTAAATCTTCTTCCCCACTTTGCACTCTGATTTCCTTGATGCTGCTAGTCTCAGGGACTGGGGTAGGGGTTGGGAGTGGGTTCTCTGAGGCTGCCTTAGCTCCTGCCTTTCCCTATGTACTTGAATCTGGGGGCAAAATTCATCCAGAAAGTTTTTAAATGGCTCTGTATACATACAAGGAAAAGACAATGACAACAGCAAAGTCCTCTCTCCATGGAAAAGTACAGCTCCCTCCTGCATATTCAGTTATGTAAATACATAGCTGAATTGCTTGTCTGCCTCCCAGCTCCAGAAACAACAGAATTCTAGCCTGGGAATTCTAGGACTCTTACAAACCACAGCAGATCCTACATGACAGGGTCCCTGGACTGTGTGAAGGAGACACAGCAAGCTCATAGCTGCCTGTGGGTATTTGTTAGGCCTGTGACCCTCTAAAACTCATTTGCTGGAGTGATCACACCGAGGGTTTCAGTATCATCTGAAAAGGAGGTGGTTAGTCCTTCTTGCTGCCACAAAATACCCCAATCTAAGCCACTTACAGAAGGGAGGGTCTATTTTGGCTTAGCATTTGTTATGGTTTGTATATGTTTGTCCCAGAGAGTGGCACTATTAGGAGGTGTGGTCTTGTTGGAGTAGGTGTGTCACTGTGGGCATGGGCTTTAAGACCCTCATCCTAGCTGCCTGGAAGTCAGTCTTCCGCTAGCAGCCTTCAGATGAAGATGCTGAACTCTCACCTCTGCTTACACCATGCCTGCCTGGATACTGCCATGCTCTTGCCTTGACAATAATGGACTGAACCTCTGAAGCTGTAAACCAGTCCCAGTTAAATTTCTTTAAAATAGTTGCCTTGATCATGGTTTCTGTTCACAGCAGTAAAACCCTGACTAAGACAGTGTTTGAGGGTACAGTTCACCATGGATGACTAGGGCATGGCAGAAGAAGCATGAGGCAGCTGGTCACATGGCATCCACAGTCACGAATCAGGAAAAGATGAACACCAGTGTTCAGTACACTTTGTCCACTTCAAAACCTATCCAGTGAGATGGTTCTGCCATAATTTAGTGTGCATCTTTCTTTTTCAAATAAGAGAACCTCCTCATAGATATGCCCAGAGAGATGTCTGTAAATCCAATTGAGTTGACAATTACGATTAACCTTCCATGAGAGATATTAAGGTTAAGGGAGTTGATGAGGTGGGGTTTTAGTCCTATTAAGAGTGGTATCTCTGTAAAAAGAGGGGACAGCAATAGGGATGCATGAACATAGAGGAGAGCCCTTGGGAGGATACAATGAGAAGGCTGAGCTGTGAGGAGAAGGTCACACCCAGAAACAACCCCAACATACCTTGATGTGAGCCTTAATCTTCCAGTACCTGGATAGTAAGTTTTTGTTTTCCCTGTGATAGCAAAGAGCCCTGGTACTGTCTATGTTACCCTCCAAATGCTGAGGGTGGTGGAAGGAGCTGGATCATGCACTTGTTGTGAGCATGTGCATTTTCTTATTCTGTGTTATGGAGCAGGCATGTAGGGTGGGGAGGGGGGATGTATATGGATAAATATGTGTATATGGAGGCCAGAGGTCAATTTTGGGTGTAATTCCTCAGGTGCTATCTATCTATCTATCTATCTATCTATCTATCTATCTATCTATCTATCTATCTATCTATAGATCTGAATACCACTGTCCACAGGGATCCGAGGGGCTCTGGCCTGGCTGGAGTGATATCTGGTAGAACTGGAATGAATTTGGTGATTGGATATGTCATTATCTAACAAGCCAGAGGAAATGATGGTGTAATGAACATCAACCAATAGCTAAAATGGCAGGCAACCCTTGCATTGGCTGTCCTACCTCAAGAGTGGCAAGAACAAGTATCCTTAGCATTGGCTTTCCTGCCTCAGGGGTGGCAAGAATAGCATTGGCTATCCCACCTCAGGGACAGTGAGAATAAGTCACCCTCGTATTGGCAGTCCCTCCTCAGGGACTGGGAGAATAACTTCTGAGCAATCAGAAGGAGTCAGGTCTGGGTCTGGATCCCCAGCAACAATCAGGAATTTGCCTTGTTTTGATTTAGCATTTGTGTTAATGCATTCAAGTATGTCTGAGAATATGAAAATGGCACCTGGTGTGCTCTGAGAAATTGCTTCTGTGCTTCAGGAAGAGGCAATGAGGGGAGACAGGGGCTGAACCTCAGGCTTCATTGCAGATCATTGAGGATAAACACCTTTGGTTTCTAAGAATAAAACAAAGCCAATGGGGAGGAAGCCAATACAGATGCACAGACTTTCTTACAGGCAACGTGCACCTTAAGGAAATCCTATCCACAGGGGTTTCTTTGGAGATATTTTTGTGAACCAAACCAGGTCTTTATTACATAACTGTGCTTGTATGCAAATTCTTTACACATACTCGAGCATGCCCACACATGTGCATACACACACACATAACATGCATGTGCTCACATGCACATAAATCTAATTTAAAATGCTTACATTCATAGGTTTAATTTTGCTGCTATGTCAAGGCCATCAAAGGGTAGATATTGCTTTTGGAATTATGTCTGCTTGAGCAGAGCACATTCAGGCTGTTCTGCAAGAGTACATGGAAGGCAACAGTGTTATCTTCAAACTCCTTGAAGCAATTGCTCCACTCTAGGCCTGACACCAGCACCTTTTCCTTTGTGTAACTGACACCTAGCACCTCACATAGTTAGCTTATGACACAAGAACAAGCAAGGCAGGAAGGACCCTTCTCCTTGGAAGACCTGAGGATGACACATACATATGCTGAGAAAAGCCATTAGGTTACTTTAAACATATAATGTCTTAGGCACTTTTCTTGTTGTGGCCCAATAGCTGTCAAGGGAGAGGATAATTTTTTGGGCTTGGGTGTAATAATGCATTCCCTCATGGTAAGGAAGGGATGGAGCCAGGCATTTGAGTTAGTTGGTCATTTTGTGTTCATGTCAGTTACTAAGCAGGGCAGGTACTTTTCATAGGTAGCCTCCTTTGTACCTTTATTTTAGATAAAACTTTATAGATAAAACTGGGCATACCCAGGCACAAGCTTATAAACTGGGCATGCTTAGGAAATGGCCTATCTCTATATGAATATGTCTATACAACCACTCCCACACTTCCATCCCCACCACTCCCACCACCCCCACTACCCCTACCATCCCCACCACCCCCACCACGCCCACCAACACCAACACCCCCAGGAAAATTGCCATGCTTACTCAGTTTATAATATTGCTTTGGAAAGAACTCTCAGTATTCCTTGCCTCTGTAGGTAAGAAATCTTTCTCCATGCATCTTTATCTTGGTTGTGTTTATTTTGGCTTTGAACTCACTAAGATGTGAATTCACTGAGTTGGATTGTGTTTGTGGTCTGGAGACAAAGAGCAGACAGGAAGTGGGGCTCGGTGATAAGATCTCAAGCCCTCCCCCAAATGACTCACTTCCTCCAACCAGGCTCTATCTCCTAAAGCTTCTAGGACCTTCTAAAACAGTGCTTCAAGCTGGGGACCAAGCATTCAAACGTATGAGCCTTTAGAGGATACTTCACATTCAAGACACAGCATGCAGCATTTCCTAGACTTGCATCAAATCTAATAGAGAGAGATAAAATGATTGTTTTTTATTTGCTTGTTAAAAAATATCCAGAACCTATCATCTTTTCATTTCATTTCTTTCTTTTGTTTTGCCTAACCCATTCAGCTTATGAAATTTTAGTCTAGATTGTCCCTGTCACCTCTATTAGAAGTCATCACCCATGAAGAGATAACTGTCACACCGGCCATTTTCATTTCCTTGCTCATTTTACAAATACATGGGTGAATCTGACCGGTGTGGCTAAGATGTATTGTGAGTAAAGGAGAATTTACAGTAGTGTGTAGAGGACAAGTGGCTCCCTGAACATCTATCCAGGCCTGAGAAATTCAAAATCCCTGAAAACAAAACAAAACCAAAAAAAAAAAACAAAACAACATCAAAACAAACAAACAAACAAACCAAACAAAAACCCTCAGCTTTACTGGTAAGTAAGTGGAAGGGAACCATACAGATCCGTGAACGCACTTTACACTGAAAATACACTTTCTGGTTCAGCTAGGGTTATAAGCATTCAGTTGAGTTTTCAGGTGCACCAGGGAAACTCCGTGGCCTGCAGAGCTCTCTTCGGACAGATTAATACATTACTAAATGCTCACTGGAGCTCTGCCAAGAGGGATATAAACAGCAAAAGGACTCACTCTATGAGTATCTGTCTTTTTGCCAAATTGTACACGGAAAATGTATTTAAGGGAAAAAAATGATAGGAGGATGTGTTTTTATTACATGTATGCTCATCAGATCCCAGCTCTGGAAAACCCATTAAAAACAACACGAAGTATTTAAAATCAGCAGCAATCACTTTGGTTAGTTACTGATTTACAAGATTAAAAACATTTTGAACTGAAGAGGAAGGTATATTAATAAACACTGGATCCTGGAACAATCCTCAATGATTAGTGTCAGGTCTTTCCAGAGTGGGGTTCATCCTTCAAGGGAAGTGAGAAGGAGGTGTTAATATTTGAGGAGTCCCTAGAAACTGAGTGGAGTGCTTAATCCTTGAGTCCTTAAGATGACCAGTGCTAGGTTTTAGCTTGCTAAGCTCCTGTAAAGCCACGTCTCAAGCTCTGTTTACATCATGAGAACCTGCTTGGTCTGTAGGAGAGGTGTGCTCTATGTGCTCTGTCTGTTCAGTTTTGTCTCTTGGTGTAAAGCTTGGTATAGGCTCAGGAACCCCCATACCAAGTTCTCAGCACAAAGAGGATTTATTTGACCCAGAAGGACAAAAAGCAGGGAATAAGAGACAAAGACAGGAGGTAAAGGATGGGGAAGAAGGAAAGGGGACAAAGGAGAGGAGGCAGAGATATTTGTCCTGGAGTCAGAACAAAGGACGACTTCTGGATAGAGAGGAGGCAGACCTGGCCTGTAAGCAAATGATGGCTTATAAAGGTACAACAGGAAATCCCATGTTACAATAAGGTTTTAAATTTTGATTAGGCATGTTAATTAGGGCAGCCAATGGAGGCATTTATTGTTGGACTTCAATACTTTGATAGCTGAACCTGAGTAGTCAGCCTCAGCAGGAGGAAATGGTCAAATAAAGGTATAATCCTTCATGGCTAGCTTTAAGAATGTAATCAGTTGGCTTTTAGTAGGACAGAGGGAATAGAGAAGAAGGGCAAGGCCTGTTAGTGCCATGTTTGCCAAGTTTGCCATGTTCGCCACACTCAGGCTGGCCAGAGTCCCTCCACTAGAAACTCTCAACACCATAGAACTTAGAGCAGGGACAAGTGCCCAGGCATGGCTCAGCATATCCAGGTCATACCCTCTGGGGTGCTCATCTATACTTGATTTATCCTTATTTGTACTTATCTTCCTCTAAGATTTCAGAGGGAAAACAGCTGTATTTTCTCAGCAATGGAGCTTTGTTGGACTGTGCTGTAAATAGCTATGGCAACTCTGTAACAAACTCACACAGAAAGGGAAGACGGTAGGCTGTAGTCAACCTTCAAGAATAGATAGATGCCTGCGTTGAGCACGTTCTTATGAGGCAGAGGTAGAATCACGTGTGCAGGTTATCCTTAACTACACGGCAAACTTAAAGCCAGCCTGGATGATGTGAGACCCTATCTAAAACAAACAACAAACATAACTCAAACAACAACAAACAAATAAAGAACACAGTGCCTGAATAAACCATGCCAAGTACGGTACAGGACCAGCAAAGCCTAACCTGTTGAGTATTCCACACTGGGGTGCAACTGACAAGGAGTACATAAAGGTCGGGCAGTGGTGTTAGGACAGGAATGCATAAAGAAGGTTGTATGTGAGTGTCAGGCTCTGAGCTCTAACGCTCCTGGAAAATGTGACTAATTCCTCCAGGATTTGATAAAGCTCCAAATACAAAGATGTACAGCCTGGGTGAAGAACTGTAAAACTGTAAATCATGCTACTAAGTCTTTTGTTGTTGTTGTTGTGTTGACCCCCCCTCCAAGTCCCCCCTTGCAGAGTTCTTCCCCTATCCCTTCTCCCCTCTGCCTCTGAGAGGGTACCCTCTAAGGATCCCCTTCCTTGGGGCATCAAGTCTCTATAGGATTAGGTACATCCACTCCCACTGAGGCCTGACAAAGCAGTTCTCTGATAAATATGTGTCAGGGGAGGGAGGTAGAAGGGGCCTCAAACCATCCCATTTATGCTCTTTGGTTGGTAGCTTAGTCTCTGAGAGCTCTCAGAGATCCAGGTTAGTTGACACTGTTGGTCTCCCTATGGGCTGGCCATCCCCTTCAGTCCCTTCAACCCTTCCCCTAACTCTTCCATAGGGGTCCTCAACCTTAGACCAGTGCTTGGCTGTGAGTATCTGCATCTCTCAGAGGACAGCTATCCTAGGTTCCTGTCTGCAAGCACAACATAGCATCTGTAATAGCCTCAGGGTTTGATGCCTGCCCATTGGATAGATGCTAAGTTGGACCAGTTATTGGCATGGTATGCATGCTCAGATATGTGGATATTAGTCTAAAAGTACAGAATACCTATGATACAACTCACAGACCCTAAACAAGTGAGGCCCAAGGAGAATGCTTGAATCCCATTTAGAAGGGGGAACAAAGTAATCATGGGAGGCAGAGGGAGGGAGGCAACTGGGGTGGGAGAGAGGGAAGGAGGAGAGGAACGAGGGGCAGGATCAGGTAGGGGGGAGACAGGAGAGAAGCCCAGAGGGCCAGGAGAATGAATGGAAATATGCAGCTGCCAGAGGTGACAGGGTGGGGAGAACCTTTATAAAGTCCCAGAGACCTTGGATGAGGGAGGCTCCCAGGACTCAGTGTGAATGACTTTAGCCTAAACGCCCAACAGAGGGGATATAGAAGCTGAAGAGACCACCTCCAGTTTTTAAAAAGGGCCTCCAGGGGAGAGATGGAGACACCAACCCACCTTCAAAGTTTTCAACTCCAGATTATTCCTGTCTAAAAGAAATGCAGAGACAAAAACAGAGCTGCTAAGTCTTAGTAGAGCTTTTTGGCCACCGTGCTTAAGTCAAGACTTCCCTGGGCCATGAAAGAAGGCACAGGAATATTCTGTGAGAATGAACTCTATAAGACAAGCTGAGGACACCCCAATATGCCACAATGAAGCTGAGTTAAAGTTACTCTACCCATCAGGACACATTTTAAGCTAGTACTTTTCTTTGTGGTTTTTGTTGTTTTTGTTTTGATTGCTTTCTAAGCGGATATGCAAGCGAGAACCCATGGCCAGATGAGGAAAAGCTGCTATGTTAAGCAGAACCCTCTGTGTCTCTGAGGCAACTCAACACCCTATGAACCCGGTCCTTATACTCTGGCACTGCATCTCCATGGCTCGGATGATCATCCCCAATGAGCTCACTAATGGTACAGAGTCATGGATTTCATCAGGATGTTTGCAGCCTGCATATATCATACACTTCCACTGGTTATTTTTCTTACACAAATAAGACAGCACTTATCACAGGAAGAGCTGCTAGAAGCCACCCTAGAATTGCTGGTAAGGCACAGGGAATTGTAATAAAGGAATGGTCTGGCTTCCGTGGCCTCTGCCCATCCCTCCTGAGTTCATTGGCCATCCCCTGTTGCTGGGCAACCTTTTGATTTTTCTCCCTCTCCTGGTTCTGCTGTATCTCATTCAGCTGGATGCTGAGTTTTTCTCACTGCACACAACCAGCACTTTGCCAATAGCAGAGAGCAATGAAAATATCTCCAATGGTCCTTGCAGACTATAGATCAATATGGACATGCTGTCCAAATGGGAGAACCTTTGTAGAACTGAGGGACCAGTTCAAACATCTACCATACACAATTCGATGCCATTTTAAATGTTAGTTTCAAGTCAATTCAGACAAAATATATTACATAGAGTGAAACATGGGATCTCATTACTCTGGACATTGAACCCAGATCTTGTGCACATTAAGTGAGTATTTTACCACTGAGCCATGTCTTTAATCCTCCCAGTATTTTTTTTAAACGAACAAGTCAAGGAAGTGATGTTGTGAACCCAGAGGAGGAAACCTGGATACAGAGAAGTGAGCTGATTCAGAATATGGAATTTGGTATAGTCACACACTGACCATGTCCTCTTTGCCTCTGCACCCCTACTTCCAGCACCGACTCCTACCTAGGTTGGGAATCTACTTCAGATTTCAATTCTAACTCTGCATAGAGGCCTCGCCTGTGTTTAAAAACAACCCATGAGCACAGAG
The DNA here is from genome assembly GCF_978045245.1 of Mus caroli. NCBI lineage: Eukaryota > Metazoa > Chordata > Mammalia > Rodentia > Muridae > Mus > Mus caroli. Next base: position 1,330,102 of record NW_028227265.1, on the reverse strand, counting down.
CTCTGTAACCACGGGGGAGCAGTGAACCCACACATAGGAAGTAGAGACGGTACTTGGTGTGGTTTGTTTTTAGGTTTTAGGTCAGTATGCAATCACCCTGTGTAGATGAGGATGTCCTCTATTGCATGAGCTTTCATGGGCTGAGGCATATAAACTTTCTCCCCACTCTAGGAAGCTAAAAGAAAGTGGTAGACCCTTTCCTCTTTCTGTCCCTGAAATCCAAGCTTTGAGCATGTGTCTTGGTCTGGCTGTTAGGATATGCTGCCTAAGAGCTTGAAGGAGAGCTAAGGTCACAGGCAAAGGGTGGCTCTGAACAACTTTGATTGGAAGATATCCTGTAGATGGCAGCTTCCCAAACTGCCTCCCTCCAGCTCCCTCTTCCTCTCCCTCTGCTTCCTTCTTGGTGTGTGTGTGTGTGTATACACGTGTGTACATGAGTGTGGAAGCCTAACAATCATCTTGTGCATTGATCCTCATGCACTGACCACCTGATTTTTCAAGACAGAATTTCACACTGGTCTTGGACTGTTTCATAGATTAGGCTGGTTGGAACCCCAGGAATCTCCCTGTCTCTACCTCTCCAGTTCTGGGATTACAAGCACATGACACATAGCAAGTTTTCACACAGGCTTTGTGTGTTGAGCTCAGGTCTATGTGATTGTCTTGCAACTACAGCTCTCAGACTGCTTCTCCTGACAGGCACCTCTTGGGCCTCCTCGAACACTTTGGGTTCCACCATTCTATAAGTTTCCCCAGTCCCTCCACTAAGTAGCCTCCAGCCTCTGTCCACGAAGTTTCTCTCATTTCTGTCGATATTTTTTCTCCAAGATTCAACTTTTTCTGTAGTTGAATCAAAACTCGTCAGTGCCTTCACCCTTTCAGGAAGTGCTATGCCTCCCAACCTCTGGGAGGAAAAAGTGGCTTTCCTACCCCCAAACCTGGAAATGAGTTGTCACATGACAGGATTCATCTACCATCATAGATCTAAAAACAAACAAACAAACAAACAAACAAACATAATTTCTATTAGGATGTATTGATTACATATCACACAGATATATATTTTTAAATTATTTTAATTATATGTATGAGTGTGATTGTGTGTCTGTGTGTGTAGGTCCATGTGAATGCAGCTTCTTGTGGAGGCCAGAAGTGTTGGGTCCTCTTGGAATTGGAGTTATAGGCAGTTGTGAGCCACCCTGCATGGGTACTGGTAACTCATGTTCTTTGCAAGAGCTGTATGTGCCTTTAACTCTCTAGGCCAACATGTGTACAGTGCATTTTTATCATATTCACTCCCTAGCCTCTTTACTGTCTCTTGCTTCCCTCCCACTCCCATGGAAGATTGCAGATTTTTAAATACAAATTATTTTGTAAAGAAACCCGTCCTTTTAAACTTTATTCTCTCTAAGTAAAAAAAGTTATATCAATATTGAAAATGCTGGCTTTTTACATTCTCAAGTGACAAGAAGGAAAACTTCAAAGGTACAAAAATCACTCCATATTGATTTGAATAATAAAAAGTCAAAGCTTCAGTGAACTCCAACTTCGTTATTTTGCCTGAACTTCAACATGCTGGCATCGTCTTGAGTTCTTCCCTCAGAGAGCAAATGTAAGAAATAGCTTTTCTTAGTTTCTTGTAAGTTAATGACCACCAGAGACAATGTCCTTCAATGGACTGTTTTCTCTTCGCTATCTAGCTCTGTTCCCATGCTTTGAAAGACAATCACCATGGCAGAAATGTTACTGCTAAACCAGACAGAAAGAGAGGCATGTGCTCAGGGATGAGCAAAGGAGGGGACCAGTGAGATCAAGCTTATGAGGAGCTCTATGTGCACTTGCATACATATCAACACACACACACACACACACACACACACACACACACACATTGGTCATGGTCAATCTTCAATGTCTTCTTGATTTAGATTTACAGTTACCTAGAGGATGTACTTCTGGGGTTTTGTTTAGGAAGGCATTTCCAGATAAGAAAGACTCTGAATGTGGGTGGCCTGACACTATGGCCTAGGGTCCTGGGACTGAATCACAAGGAGGAAGGGAGGTATCTGAGTACCAGAACTCAGCTCTCTTTGCATCTTGACTGTGGGCAATGTGAATGGCCACCCCAAGTGTTTGCCCACACCTTCCCCATGAGAACTGTGTTGTCAAACTGTGTGTTGAAGTAAACCTTTCCTTCCTAGGTTTCTTTTGTCAGGTATTTGGTCACAGCAATGAGGGAAAGAGTATATATATATATATATATATATATATATATATATATATATATATGTGTGTGTGTGTGTGTGTGTATGACACAAATATGCTTCTATATAATAGATACAAGTTAATAATTTAATGTCCATGCATTTTTATGTATAATAAAGAAAATTAGAGTGGGAAGTGAATCTGTATTAATACAATAACATGTTTTAAGTCTTTGAATCCCTGGAGGATGTCTTGCTCCTTTAAACTTCCCTTCTCCAGAAACTACTGGCTGGGCAGAGAGCTGGTCCAGCTTAGCCCTCTGAATGCCTTGGCTAATAAATTCATAGCGTATGCTTGCTTTTCACACTCTGAATGAAGGTAAGGAGGAGCTGGGTGGTGGTGGTGCATGCCTTTAATCCCAGCACTAGGAAAGCAGAGTCAGGCAGAACTTGAGTTCCAGGGCAGCACTTGTCTTCTGTACAGGTTCTAGGACAGCCAGGGTTATGTAAAGAAATGCTGTCGTGAAAAAAAAAAAACAGAACAAACAAACAAACAAAAACAAAATAAAAAGCCAAACAAAGGCCAGGGTAAGGTGGGGGACTCAAGGAACCCAGAAACTATAAAACAGTGATCCAAGTGTTTGTGAAAATATTGTAGATGTGAACAGCACATTTGCCACTGCTTCGTGGACTCAGCTGGTTCTTTCTAGAGAGTGGGAGTGCCGCCTATGGGAATGAACCTGTTTGTGTCTCTTCACTCCTCTGTTGTCAGTACATGCTGGGAGATCCCAGGCTCTGTTGGATTCTGGGTGGTGGTGATGTCATCTGGTTCTTGCCTCCCCTGCCTTTGATGTCTTTTTGTCCTGAGCTGATAGGCCTTAAAATCTACAGAGAAAAGATTAAACATTAAAACCAGAATAAAATGCATTGTTCATGAAATTGAGGAGTAGATGGCTGTCTGATATTAGGATTTTTCAAGTATAACTTGAAATTTTTAATTATTATTTATCAGTGTGTGTCTCTGTGTGTAGGGGTGTGATTTCAAGGATAACTAAATTTTAAAAAATTATTATTTGTATGTGTATGCAATTTCAAGGATAACTTTTAAATCTTTTAATAAGTGTGTGTGTGTGTGTGTGTGTGTGTGTGTGTGTGTGTGTGTGTGTGTGAGAGAGAGAGAGAGAGAGAGAGAGCATGCACCTGAAAGTCAGAGGACAATTTTGTGGGATCAGTTCTCTCTTTCCATCTGTATTATGTCCTGGGGACCAAACTCAGGTTTCTAAGCTTATACAGAAAGAGCCTTTAACAGCTGAACCACCTTGCCAGCCTGCAGGAAGGTTACAAAGACTCTACAAAGATGAGAGAGCGAAGGGGACCTGGATGTGACCCCAGTTAACAGTGGTGGAGGAGTTTCCAAGGCCAGGGCTGAGGAGGCAGGAAGTGGCATCTGGCAGGAAGAGCCCCCATGGATTATGCTGGGGAGTCCATCCAGAGTGTAGCATTGATGTCTCAACAACACAACTATTTACAGTGGCTCTCAGAAGGGAATCATCAGCAGTACATACCCTGAACAGACTCTGGCTCTCCCAGCTTTTGCTAAGTCTCTTCCTAGAGGATCCATGGGCAGATCTCACACTGTCCACCTGTGAGGCAGGAAGAAAGGTGGGGAAAAGCACAGGAAGAGCTCAAAGGCTCAAAGAGAAAACATCACAGTGAACAAGGGTGTAGCAGTGTTCCTTGGTTAGCTACAACCTTAAATCTCAGATTACTGCTGCAGCTTTGTTTAACCTTCTATTGAATAAACTCTGTAAGCCTTCCCTAGGTACGAAGGGGAAAAGGCCCCAAGCAGTGACATCCAGATCTTAGGAGTGGAAACAGATTAGACAAAAGGGACCCAGTTAATGAATTTCTTCTCTAAGTCCTGTCACAGAGATGGCTGTGCAGATCCATGCTTACTTTAATGCTATTATTTCTAATGTTGTTTGTTTATTTGAGACAAGAGCTTAAACCTCAGGCTAGCCTACAATTCCCTGTAGATCAGAGGGCAACCTTTAATTCTGGAAGCAATTGACTTCATTCTTAATTTCTGGTATTGCAGGAACACACCACCACAGCGGCTTTATGCAGTGCTGGGCTTCCTGCATGGTAGGCAAGAATCATCCCATCTGAGACACATCCCCAACCATTGTACATCCATATGTATTCCTGTGAAAGGATAAAGAATAGATGATATTTGACATAGGCATGTGAGGGAAGAGAACAAAGAGGCCTAATGACTTCCTACCTCCAACTCTGGGGCGGAAGCATGAAGTTAGATAGATAAATATGAACCTAGTTAAGATGTGGCCCTACCCATCCCTGACCATCTCAGTCTCTCCTACAGGGCAATGTGACAAACAGTCAGAACTATGTGAAATCTCTTCCCAGGAGATAAGCTCTCCTCTTGTAAAAGGCTTCAGTCTTTCCTCAACATGATATTCTTAGAAATTTTCATTTCTTTAAGGTCTGCTGACTTAATCTCCTAATAGCCAAAAGTAGGGGGCACAGATGTCTCTTTAGGTAGCTTTATTCCTGCCAATGTAGTGATAGTGCTATAGGCTGTGGTGCCCCTGAAGGTCTTTGAGAACTCCGATGCCACCTCTTTCCATAGAAAACATTCTTCTACTTTCTCCCCAATATTACAAAAAACTTCATTTCATCCCCATGCTCTTTAAAGATGATTACTGCATTGGGCTGGAGAGATGGCTCAGCTGTGAAGAGCACTGGCTGCTCTTCCAGAGGTCCTGAGTTCAATTCCCAGCAACAACATGGTGGCTTATAACCATCTGTAATGGGATCTGATGCCCCCTTCTGGTGGTGTAGCTACAGTATACTTGTATACATAAAATTAATAAATAAATCTTTTTTAAAAAGATGACTACTGCATTCTCAGTTTGCTGTAAACATAAACTGTGGTTCAGAGAAGACAGGATGATCTGCGGTCAGTCCTTCTAACTCACCTCAAATGTCACTAGTAACAGTAATTTAGGTGGTTTAATAAATGAGTCAGCACCACACATGTTATAAAAGCATCTATTTATTTGTTTCTTAAACAATCTTGGGATTATGAATAACCTCATTAGTATGTGAGGAATATGTGGTCAGAGATGTTAACTAATTTTCTGGAGGTCACACAGCCACTGGAGGAGTGAGCTTCTGACTCCAGCTGGCATGGGTCCAGATTCAGGCAAGGGAAGGCTGCTCTATCTAGTAGTCACACACAGCACAGGTAGGCTTAGAGAAGAAGAGTGGAACCTGCTAGATTCCCAGTGGTCCAAGGCAATTCCTGGTGGCCGAATAGGTTCAGATCTACCCCCTCCTTTACTTTTAGATCATAAAGTCAATCCTACTCAGATAATTTTCCAGTTTAAATCTATGCCCCATCCCCACCCTCACTCCCAACTCCCCCCCCCACACACACCTCCACCCCCCACCCCTGACATTTGAATGAGCCTTCCATGAGGTTCAAAAGGCCGAGTTACTAAAAACGTAACCTTGTGCTTTATTCTGTTTGGTTTGTGGATCCCAAAAGTCTGTTTCCAGTATTTATGGAACCAGAGAGTGCTAATATCACAGGAATGTGATGGTCAGAGTAATTCGATACAAAAGAAACTGGGAATCCCAGGCAACTGCGAGACAGGGGATCTGGCTAGGAGGAATGTTTGCAGAAGAAACAGGCATTAACTCTTAACTCTTGCCCAGGCCACACTGTTTCTGGCTGGGATGACACCATCAGAATCAATCTTTCTTTCTTTCTTTCTTTCTTTCTTTCTTTCTTTCTTTCTTTCTTTCTTTCTTTCTTTCTTTCTTTCTTTCTTTCTTAACTTCTTTCTTTCTTAACTTCTTTCTTTCTTTCTTTCTTTCTTTCTTTCTTTCTTTCTTTCTTTCTTTCTTTCTTTCTTTTTCTTTTGGACACAGTTTCAGAAGGGGGGATTCTCTTTTCGTATCTGTGTGCTGTGAACTTATTTCCCCCTGAATTCTCCTATACCATATTGCAGACCTGAGGGTTTCAGTATATTGCCAGATGGGCAAAGTGCTTGCCCCACAAGCACAAGGACCTAACTGAGTTTAGCCCCCAACACCAATGTAAAAACTCCTTTGGGTACTGTGGTACACAGCTGTAATCCTAGCTCTGGGAAGGCATATGGAGACAGGCTGATTCCTGGAGCTTTGCTGGCTAACTGTATAGCTTAATTTGTGAGGTCCAGGTTCAATGAGAAACTCTGTTTCAAAAATTAAGGTGAGAAATGAATGAGAAAAATATTTGGGTGTCAAGCTCCAGTCTATACACAGACACACACAGACATACACACACGCACATGCACATACACATGCACACACACATGTACCACACATACTCACACACATGCACAAACATATATACACACACACATACACACACATATATACACATACACACACACATACCCATGCATACACACATACACAACATACACACATACATACACACACATGCACACATGTGTGCATGCATATAAACATGTATACAACACACACACATAAATACATACATGCAAACACGTGTGCACGCATATACACATGCACACACATATACATATATACATATACATATATATACATGCACATACATACACACATACACAGCATACACACATACATGCACACATGCACACATATACACATGTGCACACACATACACACATATACACACATACACATGCACATACATACACACACTCACACATACACACATGCATGCACACACATACAAGGTACTGTAAAACTGAATATGTCTTAGAAAATAGACTCATGCTTTGTAGTGCACATTGCTCACTACCTACATATGACTACTTAAAAAGAAATAATACAATAAAAATTAAGGCATCCATTGTACCAGCCTTGTTTCCTGTGCTTAAGAACCACAGGGGGTTGATGATGATTTATGGAAAATTTATTTTAATTTGTTTAATTTTCCTTTCTCTTCTCTTCTCTTCTCTTCTCTTCTCTTCTCTTCTCTTCTCTTCTCTTCTCTTCTCTTCTCTTCTCTTCTCTTCTCTCCTTCCTTCCTTCCTTTCTTTCTTTCTTTCTTTCTTTCTTTCTTTCTTTCTTTCTTTCTTTCTTCTTTCTTTCTTTCTTTCTTTCTTTCTTTCTTTCTTTCTTTCTTTCTTTTTTAAGAACTAAATGTTCAACACAGGCGCCAGTCCTACTAGACAAATGTTCTACCACCAAGCTAAGCTATACTTCCAGCTCCTTTTAAATTTTACTTTAAGACAAAGCGCCAGTTCTAGGCAGACCTTGAACTTTTAATGCTCCTGCTACAGCATTCTGAGTAACTGGGGAGAAGTATACCTTTCCAGCCAGGCTGATGGGATAGTTATATCATGACAAGATGCCTGATAAAGAGCTCATTGGGCCCAACAGCTCCCCAGAAGATACTGTGAACTGAAAAAACTGTACTTGTGTTAAACATTCTATAAGGCTGACTGACTGATTGCAGAGAGTTGAAATGTTACAGGTCTAGACCCAAATTATCTTGCGTTATCTTAGACCCCTAAATAGCCAGTCATTAGCCACTTCTGTGTGTGACCTAACATCCTTGTGAGTACTAAGGAAATTCTTTTGTAATGTACAACTAGACCACCCATTCTCCACCAACCCAAAACTTAAGACCCATATCAGATGGCATCTGAGACCTGGAACAGAGACACACCGACTTTGTCTACTTGATGTTCCCATTAAGACTTTCTATTGTTCTGTAACTGTAATTTTTTTCATAAACCCATTTCTGCATTGAAATACGAAATTTGGGGCAACTTGAATCCATGGTCAAGCATATTTGCCTCCATAATAAACTCTCATCTCCTTGGAGGCAAAAGCTGTGTTTTGTTTGATGACAAGGGCTCTTTCCTGGGCTCTTGGATTGATGGAATGGTGACCGTAAGTCTCAGGGAGCAAGGGATATGGTATTTTGGAAGCTAGAACATTTACATATCAGAAGCAATTTGTGCTGAGACCCACTAGCTCTCCAGTAGTATTTTCAGTCTGTTTGAAAGCTAGAGCTCTTAATTGCCTTTCAAGAAGGAATAGCATTGCTATTGGGTCTAAGCATTTAGTGATCATAGCAGAAACAGGAGACTGGGCAGCCTTTATCCATGGGAGGGAACAGAGGATCCTCACTGGCTTACTTTTTCCACTTGCCTAGAAATTTGTCAAAAGAGGAGCCACAGATCTGGATTTCATTCTGCTATGGAACCTGAGTCACCCTCACAGGAAACCATTGCTTAACTCTAGATTAAACAATGACAGAGATGGGGACTTTAAGAAGACATGCGAGAGGAACGAAGCCCCTCACCCTGAGATCCAGTTTACCTTTCTTGCTAAGAGTCAAGAAACGGAAAAGAGAAACAATTGCCTAGGAGATAATGCATGCTTTCCAGACGGTATCTCAAACAAGACTGTTTGGTAATGTCATGGTTTTTTTTAGGGCCAGAATCTCAGGTAGCCACGAGTTTTACCATTTCAGCCCTCTTCTCATCCTGGAATCCATTGTGTGCACCTCAGAGAAACAGCCTAGAATTTCACCTAAAAATATAATTCTTTAAGATAAAAAGAGATAAAGCAGTTTGCATATTTTCACTTATTTTTTTTTAATTTTACTTAAATTTTAAGCTTTGCTGAATCTTTAAACTATTGGTTCTTAAGACATGGGTTGCAACCCCTTTGAAAGGTCAGACCTTTCACAGGGGTCACCTAAGATCATTATAAAACACAATTATTAGCATAACAATTCATAACAGTAGCAATATTCCAGGTATGAAGCAGCAGCAAAAATAAATTTTTAAAAATATTTATTTATTTATTATATGTAAGTACACTGTAGCTGTCTTCAGACACCCCAGAAGAGAGCATCAGATTTCGTTATGGATGGTTGTGAGCCACCATGTGGTTGCTGGGATTTGAACTCAGGACCTTTGGAAGAGCAGTCGGTGCTCTTAACCGCTGAGCCATCTCACCAGCCCCGCAGCAAAAATAATTTTATGGTTGTAGGTTACCACAACACAAGGAACTGTATTAAAGGGTTGTAGCATTAGGAAGGTTGAGAACCACTGTTCTAGACCTTGCTATAAATTACATCCTTTGAGTGGTGTAACTCAGAAAGCCTCAGGATCCATGCACTAATATGATAAAGACAAATAAACATGTCTCTCAAGAAGCTTGTCCCATGCTTGAGACTGTGTGTTCTTTCCTACATGAGTTTCTGTCTTCATACTTAATAAACTCAAAAAATTTTACACCACTCTGCCTCATTCTTTTCTGGGGCATAGATGAGAACGCAGCTTCACCTGGGCAGAGGCCACTACGTATGTAGGAAGCTTTCCAGGCTGCTAGTGGCTTTGCTGGTCTGTGTTGCTTTTCTGCTTCTGTTGCTGACAGTCAAGGCTGCCTCTACTAAGCCTAAAGGAGAACTGGATAGTTTCCATAGCAGAATGCTTCTGACTTTGCTTGTACATTAGAATCACTTGGAATTTCCTAAAGCCTCATGTTCAGACATATCCCAGTTTAATTGAATACACATTTGGGGTGAATTCTTGACACATTTGCAGTGTTGGGTATTCACTACAAGCCAATCTCATGCTCATTCAGGTGTAGAAATTGTAGATGCTACAGAGGGCTTCCTGAGAGCACATGAGCGTGTATGTGTGTGTGTGTGTGTGTGTGTGTGTGTGTGTGTGCGCGTGCGCGTGTGGTGTGCATATGTTATCTCACCGGCAGTCTGGAAGCACAAGCTTTGTGTGTTCTGTCCTGTAAGCCCAGAGGGATGCTTTGATGACATAGCTACACGTGATTGATCTGTGAGCTGTACATCATAAAGGGTTAGGGATAAGGAATCCTTCTTCCCCCAATGGCATACCATACCTCTGTGCATAGCAGGTGCTTACTCTAGCTGGGTGAGTGAGTGGCACTTCTTACAGGCTTCCACGGAGCACTGGTGAGCTAATTACATGGACAGAATGAGCAGTCTTGTTAACATCAGGCCAGATCAATGCAGGGCATGTCTGAGAGAGCAGCTGCCTCTCTTGCCACCCCTGTCCCATTAATGAGAAGCATCTGAGAGGCTCAGTGGCATATGCTTTGAACATCAGGGTGAAGTCTCCCAATGCTGTGCCTCAGTGGAGTTGCTCCTGAAGCAGGCAGGGTTCCCAGTCCTCTCCCTCCTTACTTTTGCTCAGAATCTGGGTGCAGCTGAGCCAAAGAGCTGAGGGAGTAGAACTCACTGCTGCCTGTGGGCATCGAGGACAAGGTGGCACAATGGACAGAAGCCTCTGCTTGGTTGGACACCATCTAGCAGTTTGATTTTGTATACAAAATTCTATGTATCAGTTTTCTTTTTGTATTATTTTATGTGCATGTACATGGGTGTGTATACATCTTTACAGGTTTTTCCTCAGGTGCTATTCATCTTGTTTTGTTTGTTTTCTGTTGTTTTATTTTAAACAGCTTTTCCTCAGTGGCCTGGAATTCTCCATTCAGGATAGACTGACTGGCCAGAGACTTCCAGGGTCTGCTTCTGAGCATCTCTGCCCCACAGGGCTAATTTCACAGGTGCCCTCAGCAAGCTCAGGATATTTGTCTTTATGTAGCTTCTGTGGTTTGAACTCAGGTCCTGGTGCTTGCAAAGCAAACACTTAACTAAGTCTTTTTCTAAGCTCCACACAGGTTTTCTTATCTCTTGGGATTCTTAAATCCTTCCCCAGTCTAAATGAGTACTCAAGGGTATTTTTGTTTGGGGTGGGGAGTACTCTGTGATGATTGGATGTCCTCTTCTTTTTAAGGTGCTTGGGAATAGAGCTCGAGGTTGTTTTCTGAGCTCTTCTTTTCTAACTTCCTGTGTAATGAAGTTAAACTTAGGAGTGCAGGATTTTTCAAGGCCATGCCTTTTTTCATTGAGAAAACAAAACAAAACAAAAAAACCAAAAAAACAAAAAACAAAAACAAACTCCAACTGTTCTATTTCTGCTTTGGACAAGCCATTCATCCTTCACAACCTTTTCAGAATGATCACTGATGATACGGAGATTGCTATGGATATTGTCTGAGTGTTTACAGTTCAAGTTGTTCAGACCTGGGAAGGATTTTAACTGTTTCTTTTATTTTTGTCTCAATGTCTTTGTTTTGTTCTGGGGTCTCCCCTGCCCCTCTCTTCTACAGATTGAAGTAGAATTGACTAACTTTAGGGTGTCACCTCTCAGCAACTTCCTCACCCTCATAATGCAGTGCTTCTCAGAGTGTGGTCCTGGGAACAACATCTGGGAAGGGATGGCTAGGAGAAGGGAGAGGCCCTAGAGAGGGTGGTGGGAACGAACTTGGTGAAAGTGCACAATGAACACAAACAATATCGTTATGAAACACATCACTTTGTTTAATGAGCACGCCCTAAAAAGAAAATGAAACAAAGGAGAGAGAAAGAATATGCAAACAGTTGGGCTGCCCCACACCAGAGAACCAGTATTCATGTTTTAATAAGATTTACAGTAACACTGGCACACATTAAGTTTGATGGTTTCAGGAATGCAGCACTAATAGAAGATATTTTTTTTCCTTTACTTTCTCATCTCCTTATATGCTGCATAAAAAGGCCATGAGATGGTGTCTCCATGCATCTTTTGAGAACTGAGTTCCCTTTTCTGCGTCCCCCCCCCCCCCCCCCGGTCAAAGCTCTCAAGAGCCTGCTAATTTCTCTTCCTTGTCAAACAGCTTGCTTTTCTTTTTCTAGGTTCCTCTTCCAGTGAGGCAAGAGTCAAATGAAATGCAACCAACTAGTTCAAGAAAGAATCATTTTCTAAAACTTTAGAGCCTCTTTATGGGTGGCCTCAGCATCCATTACTGAGAACCTATTGGTCATGCAAACTTGCTGGCCCTTCTCTGCTGACTCCCCAGCCCACCCTAGGCCCCCACCCACAGTCCATCAAATCCCCACCCAGGACCACCCACAGGCCTCTACCTTGGTCCACCTGGATTCTACTCTGGCCCCAACCCAGCCCAATCCAGCCCTCTGAATCTCTTCTAACAGGGTCCCCAAGGGAGGAATCTGCCAATTTAACTTCAAACACTTTGCTCTGCATGAATATTCCAGACCTGAAGCTGAAGCATTGTTTATAAGTCAGAGTAAAACTGCTTAAAATTTTAGCCAAGGGTTCCGGATTTTATTCCAAAGTAAAATATTATATTTGATAATGTGAGTTTTATGGTTGTATCAAAGAAGGAAAGATTTCACTTTATCTGAAATAAATAGATTATACACACAATATTCCATTTAAATAAAAAGCATTTTTATTTCTCTACCCCGAGGATGGAATCACAGAAAAGAATAGCAAGATGTAGGTAAGAGAAAGAAGTAATTTGCCATCCTTGTAATACAGATCACCCATCCAAGGAAGTACCATAAATGATGTCACAGTAGAGGACTGTAAAGTGGTTTTACAGGGAGCTGTGTTCTTAAGGAAGCACAGCTATGCTAACATCAGTGGATGCTCTAGAATGGAAGACCTATGTAGACTCACAGTTTGAGGGTATTGTGGTCTGTCATAATGGGAAGGCATGGCTGCAAGAATGTGAAAAGTCTAGTTAGTCCCTTTGCATCTCAATTAGGAAGGAGAGAGAGAGAGAGAGAGAGAGAGAGAGAGAGAGAGAGAGAGATGCTGGGATTCAATTGGCTTCTTCTGGTTACCCTTCCTGTTCAATCAGAACCCTAGTCCATGAGATGGTGCTATCCACATTCAGGGTGAGCTTTCTCTCATTGAATCATCCCTAAAAATACCGTCATTGCTATATCTATGTGATCCTAAACCCAGTCAAGTTGTCCATGAACACCAAGTACCACACAGATAACAGCTATGGATAAGGTGGAGAATGGAGGGAAGAGTCTGAGGGTGGACATTATGGTCCTTTCCCTCTGCTGTCTGTTCAGAACAAGCTCTTGAGGGCAGGACTGTGCCAGATGTGCCATTATGGGTATAGTAACATTTCAGTATGCACAGTGCATGTAGACTGAGAGAACCAGACCTCCTAAAAGAAATGACCCTTCTAAATTGAATGGTTACCTATCTATGTCTACTAGTTGTTTTCAACTATGTATATGAAGAGAAATGGATTTAAATCATTTTGGCCACTTGTGTTTCTTCTTTTAAAAACAGTCTGTTCATTTCATGAATCCATTTCTTTTTAGCCTTTTTTTTTTTGCCTTGACATTTAATTTCTGCAGTTCTTTGTAAAGTCTAGATATTAGACCCTATTTGAAGAATAGTTCTGTGGGTTGCCTGTTTGCTTTGCTGACTGTTTCTTTTGCTATGTAAAAACTTTTCAGCCTCATGTGGTCCCATCTGTTACTAGCGGGGATGGGGTGGGGCGGGGCTAATTATGTTCTATTGAGACCAAGTTTACAAGTTTATATGTAAATAGTTATAAGTATGGGTATCAAGATAACATTTACATATTTATTGTTGTTATTGTTTAATTCTGTGTTTATGTATGTCTGTCTGTATGTGAGTATGTAGGTGTGATTGTAGGTGTTTATACTGTCCAGAAGAAGGCATTGGAACACCAGAAGCTGGAGTCTATTGAGACCAAGTTTACAAGTTTATATGTAAATAGTTATAAGTATGGGTATCAAGATAACATTTACATATTTATTGTTGTTATTGTTTAATTCTGTGTTTATGTCTGTCTGTCTGTATGTGAGTATGTAGGTGTGATTGTAGGTGTTTATACTGTCCAGAAGAAGGCATTGGAACACCAGAAGCTGGAGTCACAGGCCATTGTGGACTGCAAAATGTGGCCTCTGGATCCAAATTTGTGCCCTTAACCACATAACCATCTCTCCAGATCCTTCTCTAGCATTTAGGATGGAGACCAAGAAAGGATATTAGGTGATGAAGGATGAAATGCAGGTAAAAGGACACATCAGACACTAAAGAAGATATAAACTTAATTGTGTTTCTAGTTTTAACTGTCATTAATAGTTTCTTTCTCTTTTCTTTCTCTTTTTCTTTTCTTTCTCTTTTCTTTTCTTTCCTTTTCCTCTCTTTCTTTCTTTCTTTCTTTCTTTCTTTCTTTCTTTCTTTCTTTCTTTCTTTCTCTCTCTCTCTCTCTCTCTCTCTCTCTCTCTCTCTCTCTTTCTTTCTTTCTTTCTTTTTTTGTGGTAGATTAGCACATAAAAATGTAACTGATAGTGAAAGTGTAAAGCCCTAACAGAAGCTCCATGGCTTCAGAATAGTAGTTGTAACTGTATAGAAGTTCACTAAGATATATACAGTTTGGGACTGGACAAGTGTTTGAGTGGCTTCCTTAATCTAGCAGCATGATTTCTTTTTCTGTGAATTTATTACAATTAAGTTTTTTTTTCTTTTTTCAAAAGGAAGAGGAACTAAGTAACTTATAAAAATCTCAAGATGCTCCCAGATTCTTCTGTCAGTTTCCCTTTCTGGTGAAGAACCAAGGTGCTAAGTGTGCAGCTGGTGACAGGGAAAGCCAGGGCCGCGTCGCAACCTCACAGCTCTGCCTGCCTCGGTTGCCTCTCTGGGTAGAGCTGCACGCACGTGTCACTTCCATAATGCATGGCACCTCCAGGGGAGAGACACTGCTGACAGCTGGCCTGGGAAGAGACAGCCCTGATGTCAACTGTCAACACACCCAGTAGTCAGCACTTTCCAGCAGGGGAAATGAAGTTTCATTGTAGCAGGAAGATGGCAGACAATATGTTCGAAATTAACACGCACTTAAATAAGTTCCTCAAATTTATCTGAGGTTGAGAATTCTTTTGGGCAAGCCAGGGTAATCATCATTAAGTTGATTGTCACAATTAATGCCACGTTATTAGTGTGTAGCTATAAATATTGTCATTTTTTTGATTGATTTACACACCCTGAGGGCTGCCTTACTATCCCCATTCATTTTTCCTTAAGTATAGTAAACAACCATTGCAATTCCTTCCAGCCTCTGGTTGCTAGGATCTCTTATTGTAGGTGTTAAAATCAGATAACATGGGAATTAGGAAACCAGGCAAGTAGTTCTAAAGTAAAATGTCAGCCTAGATTTCATATATTTTTCAAACGGAACCCAAACATTGGGCTTAAAGATGATATGAGTGAGCTCATGAAGGGACATTCACATCAGTTTGGCCATCCGCATCTATCTGAGAGGGTCATTAGTGTTCAGGAGTGTAGAGTTCAGTCTGGTTACCCTGTGTTTAAAGTTCTCAGTTCTCCTCTCTTACTCTCCACCCTTCTGTTTGCCTGTAAGCTACTTAGTAAGCCACTGGACGCTGGAGAGGTCAGTTGGGTTTTTAGTTATGCTTTTAGTCCCCATGTCTGTTGTGGATTTGGTCCCCAAAACTGCATGGGAATCCCCATTTCCTCATATAAGACACTGAGGGACCCTGCCCCCAGTTGGTTTTGATTGGTAAATAATGTTGCTGTTGTCCAATGGCTGGACAGGGAGACAGATGTGAGACTTTAGGATTCCCAGGCAAGGGAATGAGGAAGCTGTGGAAAGGGAGATAGCCATGCCAGGAAAGGCATAGATGCCACTCCTGAGAGGCAGGAGACAGAGAACATAGCCATCATGTATGTAGGTGCTGGGGAACATGGCTCAAGAGGCCCCAGAACATTAGGGAGGGTCGGGAGGAGCACTGCCGCCATCGCCTAGATGATTTGAATAACGGTATTTGGGTACACCACCACATTTGCTGCATGGAAGCTCCTCAAAGCACTCGGTGTTTGTTCAGCAAACGAGCAAGTGGTTGATAAATAATGTCCTTTCAAACAATTGAACTTCAGATCCTCTCCAAAAGCCTCCAAGATGCTCCATAGCTCACGACTGCTGAAGCTAGTCAGCTGGACTTTTACTTTTTTAGTTTTAGCAATCTATTTAGTTTCATGAGTATGAGTGTTTTACCTGCATGTACGGATGTATGTGCTCTGTGTGCATGCCTAGTGCCAATGGAAGCCAGGAAAGGGGACTGGAGTTTCTGAAGCTAGAATTACAGAATTATTGTGATCTGCCGTATAGGTGCAGGGCACCAAGCCCGACTTTTTGAAAGAGCAGCAAGTGCTCTTATCTTAACTACTGAGACATCTCTCCAGCCCCAAGAAGCTTTATTTTTTAATGGCCTCATACCAGTGGGGGTCAGCTCAGGCATTTATATGTGTATTCCTAGTGCATCAGTGTTGTTAGGGTCCCAAACACCCCTCTGCACCATCTCTGCTGAACCTTTTATGTTTTGAGAAATCTACTATCGCCCTGCAGACTTGCTGCCAGCCTTGGATAATATTAGTATGACAATTTTTATCTTGCACTCACTTAATCTAGAGCTCTGGACTGTCCATGCACTGTGGTCATAGTCCTATCCTCAGGGCTGTGCAGGACTCTCATTGTCTTTGTTAGTGTTTAATTGTTGCGAAGAGACATCATGAAAACAGTAACTGGAGCTGGCTGGTAGCTCAGGAGATTATTATTCTCATCATGGAGGGAAGCACGGGAGCACGCAGGCAGACACGGTGCTGGAGAGGTAGCCGAGAGTTCCACATCTGAACTGGCAGGCAGCAGGAAGAGAAAACGAGCTGGCTTGGGTTTCTGATACATCAAAGCCCACACTCAGTGATACGCTTTCTCTCCATCCTTTTCCTCTGCCATTTCCCTAACCCCATACAATTAGAGATAACTACCATGAAACCCAGGCATCTTTTCTTATGATAAAGTTCCCAGCTTCCTCTTATGCCCTATGTTCATAATGCCCTCATTAAACCATGGTGCAAGCTCTGGCTGGTGTCTAAGAGAAATGTTTAGAATGATAAGGGTCAGTCTTGTAATTCCAAAGGCAACTGCACAGTGTCCCTCCAAGGCCTTCTGTAAAGTGGCTTTCAAGTATGATGCATGCTGCAGTAAGCCTCTTCCTCTTGGGTTGAAAGCAGCTTTATTGTCAACATACAAACCCTTCATCTCATTTACCGGTACTAGGAACACATCTATCTCTCTCCCACACTGTTCAGACTTTTGTTTTAATGCAGATGGGAGATTTTACATTTGTTCCTACACATTGTGTGATTCTGTTAAGAACTTACTGAAATGGCCCCATCATCCTATATCTCATCTTCTAACCTTGCGTGAGAGGTAAAGCAAACTTCTCTGCCTTTAACTCTGAAGTCCACACTGCTGACTTGAGAAGGTCTAGGATTTAGTGATGGACTTTGAGTTTCTTTCTTTCTTTTTATTTTTCTTTTTCCTTTCAATTCACTTGGATAGGGACTAGAGTCAGTGATGTCTGTCAGTGACGATTTGCCTTTTAAGAATGAAGACCTTAATCTTGTCTTCAGAACTCACATTAAAAAAAAAAAAGGCTCTGTTGGCATATACCTGTAATACTAGCACTATGGAGATAGAGACCTCAGGCTCACTGTCCAGCCAGCTGAGCAGAACTTGTGAACCCAAGGCCATGGAACTGTTACACACAAAAAATCAAGGTGGACAAACATTCTGAGGAATGACACAGAGGTTGACATCTGATCTTTACACATGCATGAAGTCTCCACATGCATGTATGTGTGTGGGATGTGTATATACATGTAGTATATACATGAAGTCTCCACATGCATGTATATACACATCCCACACACATATATGCATCCACACTCACACACATATACACACACATATGGGCAAGTATGTGTGTACACACACAATTATTTGGGCAGAATGTTCAAAGCCATGTTCACTTTTACAGCTCATCCTTCATCTTCGATATTATTTCTCACATTGCAATGATCTATAAACGTCCTGACCTAAAACAACAACCATTTTACTCGGGCTCTGTTGGTGATGGGTCAGGAATTGGGACAGAGCACAGCAGGGTGGCTTGTCTCTCTGCTCTGTGATGTCTAGGGCCGCAGCTGGGAAGGCATGACTAGCCAAGGGGAACTCAAGCAGTTATCATCTGGGGGTCCTGGACTGGGATCCCTCCCAGGCTGAGCTCAGCTGGGGTTGTCAGGCTGAGCGCTGCTGACATGTGGCTTCTCTGGGGAGCTCATGCTTCTCACAGCACGGTACGAGCTCACACAGATCCTGAATGTTCCAAGAAAGTCAAGAAAGAAGCCACATAGCCTTTTCTGACCTGGACTTGTCTAGAAATTAAGGTAGATACAAATTTGCTCAGCAATGAATGGGGAACCTACCCCCCCCCCCCAAACTCCCTTCCTGAAGGAAACAGTGTCCAAGAATTTGGGAACGTTTTCTGCAAGGCTCATCTGATTGACGTGTGATTGGCAGGTTTCCAAATGACTTCAATCTTAAAATATAAAAACACATTTTTGTTAAAGTCTCTCTCCTAGGGTGAAAACACACACAAGAGTTGTATATTTGTAGTGTTCCACCTGTACATGTCTTTCTCTTTTTGCATTCAATAGCTTGGTTTGGGAGGCACATCTAAAGACGTGTAGAAAATTTTAAGGAGGGCTATGCTTGATAGGTTGGGTATATGGTAATGCCATATGATGTTCAAAGCCCTAATGAACCATGAAGAGAATTCCCACGCCTCATTAGTGCCTCAACGGTGGCTTCATTCTCAACCCTGAATTCCCTACTTAGCTCATCCACTGGTGCATCCCCATGCCCAGTCCCTGCTAGAACTCCTGCTAACAGGTAGAGGAGATGTACTGCGGCCCCAGGGGGTGGACACAGGGTAGGTATGTGCCTCCAGGGCCTCTCTTAAGTCATCACAGCTTTCTAGTTTGGCTTGTGGAAAGTCAAACAACAAGGACTGCAGGCAGTGAACATGCTCAGAGAGGAGAATGTAGGAAAAGGTATGTGGAGGGTGAGGGGTGCTATTTCCTTATAATATTTTAAGGAAAGAGTAGCATACAGCAACTCAAAAAAAAACAAACAAAACAAAACAAACAAACAAACAACAACAACAAACCAGACATGCTGGAGGACTGGAGCTGCTGCTCAGCTTGGCAGAGCATTTGCCTAGCATTCACAAGGCCATGGCTTGGACCCTAGCATTGCATAGACTTGTTGTATGCAAGAATCCAGTTCAGGAGCTCAATATTATCCTTAGATACACAGGGAGATGGATGCCATCCTAGAATAGAAGATATTCTGTCTCAGGAAAAAAAAACAAACACTGCTTTAATGTTACCTTCGTCTTTGATATAGATTTTTATCATCATACTTCTGTCTGATGTGGTACCATATTCTGGAATCCCAGCACTTGGGATGCTGAGGCAGGAGGTCCTGGAATTTGAGCCCAACTTGGTTATAGAAAGAAATCCCATCTTGAACATAAACAATCCAACCAATAGAAAGAATGACATGGCTGCTCTCTTGTTCCCAAGAGAGACTGAACCCTACCTGACCATCGAACAATAGCAAGTGAGAGGGACAGACAGTAAGCTCCAAGAGGCTATGGAGTGTGCCTGCTTACCCCAGTTACATTTCTGGCATGTAAAAACCCATTTTCGTTTTCTCTCAGTTAAGCTCCATCCCTCACAACAACCTAGAAGATTCTAGACAAACAATCCCCTTGGGACATATGTTTAGGAGGAAATCATATGTGCCTGGTATTCTATGAGAAAAAATGTTGAAGTCTAAGAGACTTGAGCTTTCACAGAGTCTTTTAATTAAAGTTTTCTAAACAGGAGGCAGAAAACAAGATTGCCTGAGATGAGACTAACCTGCGTACAGAGGCAGGCAGAGACCCATGTGGGGCAGCATAGAGTTACACTAAAATCAATATGGACACCACCAAAAGATGAAGTTAAAAGTGCCACATCCATCTTGCAGTTGCAGGCAGGTGTTGGTGTGAGAATGCATCTCTATTGCTTTTCAAATTCAGATCAACGGGAGACTGGTATTTCCACTGAAGGACATGCTGATTATTGTCCTGTGGTTTTCAATTAATAAGTTCACAGTTAACAGTTTTTAAGTACACTGAATCATGTAAATTTCCATATCACAGCAGCTAATTTATTTGTTTATTGTGGTATAGCAGGCACCACATGAGTCTGGTTTTACAGTCAGATTCAAGTAAAGCAGATGAGTTTTGCTGGGCACACGGAATGCAGACAAGCTTCTTAGACCTCTCTGAGTCTGTTGGAGATGAGGGTTGGTTTCCTGCTGCCACACAAATCAGAATGGGTACAGATCTAAACATACAGGTCCTGACGGATGTGAGAACTGCTCCTTGCTTCTAGGACTATGCCTGGAATGTACTGCTATCTTTTATTTATGATGACACAATTTTTTTTTCTTTGAAAGCCCTTAATGTATTCACAGACACACAAACGCAAGGTTCATTAAGTTCCAAGCTGGGTTTATTTACCGTTTGCAGCTCATTCAGATGGTTCAGCACTACAGAACAGCATTTGAATCTTAAGATTCTGTTGTATGCTCCTGTCTCCTCTTTTCCTATACCCATTTCAGCCCCAGATGTTTGTAGAGAACTTCATGCTCATTCTCCATAGACACTTGGGATTAAAGAGGGGCTTTTTAAAAAAAAAGATTGGACATTGAGAGCATAGTGCATAGAAGGAAGTACTGGGAGATGTCTAGAGCAAAGGGTGCCGAGATAATGGTGATGGGTTTTGAAGAGGGAAGGTAGGTATAGAAAAGACATAGAAAAGAACATTAGAAAATTCTTACATCACTTTTTCTAAAAAAAGAAGGAAAAAGTCATAGTGGTGATCCACTCCTTTGAAATGAATAAATGAGTTGATGTCTGAGCACTTCAATCAGGAAAAGGCACAGACCTTGAAGAGAAAGTGACACAAAGCACTGAGAGATAAAATTGAGTGAAATGTCCCTAGTTAATTTGAAAATTTCCATATATACTCTTGAGGTAGCGGGCATCCAACAGGAACCTCACAGCCATGCAAATTGCAAATCCCTTCCTGTGTGTTCACGCCGATGGGGTAATTGCATATCTGAACGTATGCACTAGTGTTTACAATGGTCTTGAACATGTTGATCTTGGACACTTCACTCATGTAACCTATTAATGCTAACATTTTTTTCCTAATACAATTTAAACTACCCTAAGAGTCTGGGTCCTCAAACAGCTTAATTTCTTTGTAGTTGGTGTTCCGTGAACATAATGAGGAGAGTTCATTTTTGTCCTTCATCAGAGCTGTCACTGAGAGCAGCCCCCACCTTCCTCATGTTTGCCCATCTGTCTTCCTTCAAGTCTGCTTTTGTTCTGCAGTGGAAAATAATGGGCAAAGTGGAGATGAAAAACACAGAGAAACCACCATAGATTGAAAACTATTTGAATAATTCCCTTAAAAGTGGCTTGATGTTCTTGAAAAAAAATTATTCAGATGTAAATAATCTAAGCTGGGAGAGATCTCTCAACACAGGAATAGTGTTCTTAGGAAGGTAAATACTTCAGTGTCCCCTACCCATCATGGTCTCTGATGGGCAGGCAGGGTTAGACCTAGGGAGTGGCCATTTTTTCTGCAGGACTTCAGCACACAGAAGTTATCAATTGTGACTTGCATGAGTTCACTCCTCCCTGGCTTTGGAGTGGAGAATATGACAGAGACTCTGTAATGGGACTTCATATTTCTTCAATTAAAGACACCAGAGCCCATCACAAAATTAGTCACAGTAACCATTAGCTATTTCTGCCACAAATTCCAGTAATCTTGGAAAAAAGAAGACCTAATACTGCATGGAACAGTGGTTTTCAATGGGATGACAGTAGCAAGGGATTTGGGAGGCAAAAGGAATGCCTAGGAGATTCTCTGATTTTGGCTCTCAGGAAATGGAAACTCCCCTGCTAGGTGTGGCAGCATGTGCCTTTAATCCCAGCACTTGAGAGGCAGAGACAGGCATATTTCTCTCTCTCTCTCTCTCTCTCTCTCTCTCTCTCTCTCTCTCTCTCTCTCTCTCTCTCCCTCTCTCTCTTTTGTTTCTGTAAGCTTGCAGTTTATGAAGTACAAAAGAACAAAATCATGCGTCAGCTTGTAAGACATTTTTCCAATGCTATGGGAAAACCTCTGAGGAAATTAAGTTACCAGGATATAGGATTGATTTTAGCTCAGGGCTTCTGAGGGTTCTCTTAATGGTAGGCTGGTTCCATTGCTTCAAGTCTAAGGTTCAATAGGATACAGGGTATGTATAGCCGATTAGGTTGTCTGTCTTGTGGTGGTCAGGTAGTAGTGGAGGAAGACACAAGAAAGGCTTCCTTCCTTCCTTCCTTTCTTTAATTTTTTAAAGGATTTTTTATTAGATATTTTCTTTATTTACATTTCAAATGTTATCCCCTTTCCTGGTTTCCCCTCTGAAAATCCCCCTCCCCTGCCCCCTCCCCTGCTTACCAACCCACCACCCACTCACACTTCCTGGTCCTGGCATTCTCCTACACTGGGGTATCGAGCCCTCACAGGACTAAGGGCCTCTCCTCCCATTGATGACTGAATAGGCCATCCTCTGCTACATATGCAGCTGGAGCCATGGGTCCCTCCATATGTACTCTTTGGTTGGTGGTTTAGTCCCTGGGAGCTCTGGGGATACTGGTTAGTTCATATTGTTGTTCCTCCTATGGGGCTGAAAACCTCCTCATCTCCTTGGGTAAGAAAGGCCCTTTAATATATTGATTATCAATTTGACAGGATCTAGAGTTGTTTAGGAGACAGAACTCTTGGAATGTCTGAGGAAAACTTTGTAGACGGAGTTGCAATGGGAAGACCCACTCTAAATATGAGAGGAACTATTCTACACGGCTTGGGGGAGATAACTGAGGGCCTTCCCTCTGCATCCGATTACAGAGGAAAGTCTACCAGTTGCCTCACGCTCAGCACCTTGCCTTCCCCATCACAAAGGGCTGTACTCAACTGCGAACCAAAATTGGCTCTTTCTGAAGATGCTTTTATTAGGTATGCTGCCAGAGCAACAGGGAAAATAACCAACGTGCGGCATATATCCTATAATAGGCCTCAAATCCTCATAGTCCATTCAACTGCAACCTCATTCATAGACTTAGGAGGTTAACACCCACCTTATCCAGTCAGTGTCACCAACTACTGACTAAGCCTTCAACAAATAGAAACTGTAGAAACTAACGCATAGCACTTACCATGCACCATGTCACTTTCTTCTTTTTCATGTTTTCACAGTGGTATCCACTGTGGATGAAGGAGGTCATAGCAGTTGGTCACTGAGTGGGTTGAATGAGAATGTCAACCAGTTATTGGAATTTGAATACTTGGTCCCAGCTGGGAAAATATAGAGTTGTGGCCTTTTTGGAGAGGGTATGTCTCTGGAGGTGGGCTTTGAGAATTCAAAGACCTGGGTCATTTAAGTTTGCTCTCTACTTCTTGTTCACAGTTCAAGATGAGAACTCTCAGCTTTCAGCTCCAGTCACAATGCCTCTGTTCTAACATCGATGACTCTTGTCCATCTGGGACCATAAAGCCCAAATAAACTAACTCTTTCTTCTATGAGTTGCCTAGGTGATAGTGTTTTATCACAGAGATAGGAAAAGTAACCAACACAGTCACTGGCAGTTGAGGATAGAGTTTACCTGTGCCACATTGTACTGAGTGGTTTTGTGTATAAACTTGACATAAACTGGAGTTATCACAGAGAAAGAAGCCATCTTTGAGGAAATGCCTCCATGCAATCCAACTGTAAGGCATTTTCTCAATTAGTGATCAAGGTGGGGAGGAGAGCTCATTGTGGGTGGTGCCATCCCTGGGCTGGTAGTCCTGGGTTCTATAAGAAAACAATCTGAGCAAGCCATGGGAAGCAATCCAGTAACCAACACCCCACCATGGCCTCTGCATCAGCCCCTGCCTCCAAGTTCCTGCTCTGTGTAAGTTCCAATCCTGACTTCCTTTGGTGAGGAACAGCAATGTGGAAGTGTAAGGTGAATAAACCCTTTCTTCCCCAACTTGCTTCTTGGTCATGTTTTGTGTAGGAATACAAACCCTGACGAAGACAAACATAAACTTTCAAGCTAAAGTTTCCAGCCTTGTACTGATGTTTGTGACGTGAATCTGTATTGCGGTTCTTGTGCTATCCAATGATCTACTTTAATACTGGGGGAGATTCTGAATCTAAATGTGAAGACCTATGCAGGGGATTGTTTTCTGTGCTCCCATCTGTTGAATGGCTACATTAGTACTCACACTTTGGATAAGATGTATAGAAAGTGCTCTGTCTAAGAACTCAGTGATTTTCTAAGTAAGAGAGAAATGATGCATCTTCGTGCTGTGTAGCCACATAGGGTTGCTACAGAATAAAAAAGTGGTTTGATTCTCTACAAAATAGATATGGGATACATGTGTTTGTTTCATCCTTGCTGATGTTTTTGAGACAGGGTCACTTGTAGCCCCAGCTGGCCTCAGACTGAGGAGCTGAGGATGACCTAGAACTACTAATCCTCCTGCCTCTACCTTCAAAAAGCTAGGAGTATGACATGAGCCAAAACCCAAAAGTACTCATTTCTGCATGGACAAAAGGACTCCCAGGGGTTTGGAAGTGGCTTATTTGTTTAAAAGCTTGCTACATAAGCATGGGGATCTGACTTTAATCTTAAGAACACACACACAACACTGGTTGTTGGTTTGTATCACTGGTGAAGTGAATCCAGGTTGTCCCTGGGGTTTGCTACACTGCCTGTCCAGTTGATAAGCCCCAAGTTAGTGAGAAACCCTGTCTCAAGAAGCAGGTAGACACATCCTGAGGAACATTGAGGCTGTCTTCTTGCCTTCACATGTAGGGCACAGCAGCACTTACATGTATACGCCCATGCCAGGTATGTATAGATGGACATTGAAGAGGCTTGAGAAAGTGTAGACCAGACAGGTCTGTCCTTACATTTTGTGGACAGCCAATTTCATGACTGAGCCTAGTATGGATGACTTCTGTGCTGGTTAGTTTCTCTCAACACAAGCTGGAGTCATCTAAGAAGAAGGAAGTCCAATGAGCAAGTGACTCCAATCAAATTGGCCTGTTAGCACTGTGTGGGACATTTTCTTGATTAATGACTGATGCTAAAGGGTCCCACCTACTGTGGGTGGGGCAACCCCTGGCAAGCGATCCAGAGGTGTATAAAAACAAAACAAAACAAAACAAAACAAAAAACCAAAAAAACAAAAACAAGTTCAGTCTCCACAATTTTGGAGAACAAGACATTAAGTGGCCACTGCTTCAGTTCTTGCCTTGGGTTCCTCCCTTGACTTCCTGTAAAGCAAACTAAACCCTTTTCTCCCCAGGTTGCTTTTGATCATGGTGTTTATCACAACAATAGAAAAACAGACTAAAACAACTTCCATTTCCTTCGGAGCACATAAAATTCTGAAGCAGTAAACAAAATGGGGGATCTAAAAATACCTGATTAGAGCTGAGCATGGGGCACATACCTGTAATCCCAACACTTGGGAGACAGAGACACGTGGACCTCTGTGAATTAGAGGGCAGCCTGGTCTGCATAGTGAGATAGTGAGTTCCTAGCTGTCTAGAACCAAACCAAACCAAACAAACAACAACAACAAAACAAAACCCCAAAATACCTAATTGGGAGATTGGAAGATGGCTCAGTGGGCAAGAGCACTTAATGTGTGAGTGGGAGAGCATAAATCTGAATCCTCTCTACCCATATAAAAGACCAGGTGTGCCTGTTATCCCAGCCTTTAAGGACAGGGATGAGTGGATCCTGGGAGCTCCATGACAGCCAGATTAGGTGAAATGGTGAACTGTCTCAAGAGAATAAAGCAGAGAAAGATACATGATCTCTTCCTCCCCGTGCATGAACACCTGCATATGCACGGGAATGTGTGTGTGTGCGCGCACATACACACACACATAACTAATATGTCAGTCCTCTCTTCCTCTATGGTTAGATTTTGCTTTTAGGGCTCGCTGGGACTTAGAGAAGAGAAGGGCCCACATGCTTTGTGTTCCTGGGACTCCTTAAAGCAAGCTGTTTACAGCACAATGCATGGCCCAGGACCTTGCTGGGTTGTGTGGGCACTGTAGTTTGGAAGTGGCCCACAGAATTTAGAAAGTGGTTTCTCCTTAAGGCTATTTATGGGGTACAAACTACATCCTCATCACCATTTTTAGGTTTCTTTTTCTGGTCATACGAGGGTTCAAGGAAACCTATTGGGGGGCTTTGTAGCTAAACCCAATGTGCAAATTATACAGGGAAGGATCCTTGCCTGAGGAAAAGTGCTATCCCTGAAGTGGTAACATTCCTCAAGTGCTCAGAAGAAAGATATGAGGATAAAGATGCCTTTAGGTATTAAGGACCCTAAACATGAAATTACAGGGGAACTTGGGATGCAGGAACTAGAAAATACTGGGTAGGGTTTCAGCAGGGGGATATAATAACATAAAAATTGGCAATATCAACCCATAATAAATTTTCAGCCCTGGGACCCTGCGTAGTTGCAATGTTCCTTGACAGCTAGAAAAGACAATTTTATCCTAAGCAACCCTAAATATTTTATGTTCAAAACTGGCATCTGTTTTGGGACTTGAAAAACCAAAGCCCCACATTCAAATCAAATTCACCCCCATCTAGCAATTGGTTACTTTGCTAAAATGCAGCCACCTGTCTCTCTATCACCAGCCTGAAACCTCAAATCTTTGTTTCTTCTTTCTCTCTCATCATGAGGTCAAGGTAGCTGCTGAGTCAAGTGGATCGTCCATCTGCAGGGTCTGCCCAGAATAAAAATCCCTTTCTTCTTTTCTACTGAACTATCTTAAGTCCCACCCTCACGGTTTCTAACCACACTGTTCTCTCTAATCTCCCTTGTGTTTGCTTCAGCCCTGCCTTCCTCCAGCTGCTACATTCATCTTTCTACGAAATTGATCTAAATGTGAGCAGAAGGGGCGTCACCCTTCAAAAACTAAGCAAGCGGTCAGAATCCTGGTATACAAACAGCTCTTGAAAAGGGGATCGTGGAGGTCAGCTCACCAGAGCTTTGTCACCCTGGAGGGACAGATGAAGCCAGGTTTCTGGACCCTTATTGTGTGATTTATGGTGACCCCATTTGAAGATGGCAGTATGAGCCTCTGACCAGGACACCATTCCCCAGATATTGTAATAATAGAGTAGCATTTCCTGAATACTTTAATATCAGAGTAATAAGCACTTAGCAAATCAGAATATGGGCATTTTCTGAGCACTATAATCTGAGGAGTCAGAGTTAATCCCTAGATCTACTTCCTCTACTCATAAGATGCAAGCCAGGAGAATCCATGTTGAGCTTAAAGAGTTGCTTTTGTTGTTTGTTTAAAGTGTAAAGGGGGAAATTTTATGCTTGCAATCTATGCCTTTATAAGTTGTATAAAATGTGTATGTGTATGGCAGACATATATGCTGCATGGCAGAGTACCTAGTATGCAATAGTTCCTTTAATAATGATTACCCTTGTTAACATTAATAAGAACAGGACCCTTATTACACTGTCACTTTATTTGGACAATATCCTCCTTACTGTTTTTAAACCAGTTCCTGAAACTGTAATATCAATTGGGCCTTTCCCAAAAAGTGATTCCTTTCATGTTGGTTTTAAATGACAATTTCCCTTTTGCTATGATCCAAAATCCACACAGACCAGCAGGAATCTCATTCAAGGCAGAGGAGGAGAGACCAGCAGACACTGACCTTGCAATCACCTTTGGCATTTTCTTTACAATGGAACAAATAAGGGAATAAGAGGCTGGCTCCTGGAGGACATGTCTGGACTTGTGCCTGTTACCTCTTTCTTCCCATTTATGAGCTCTCCTTTCCCTCTAGAAGAGGAGTTCCAAGTGCTTGAAAAATGCATCAGGGAGATAAAAGACAGCTATGTACTTCTTCTTCTTCTTCTTTTTTTTCTTTTTCTTTTTTTTTCTTGAGCAGAGGGCACTAGGCACAGGCTGAAAACCCAAGTCAGAAAAAGAACTCCTTTTCCAAAGTGAGCAAGTTGCAGAAGCCATTTTAACTCACAGAAGCCATTTTAATGAGGGAAGGAGGGAAGCCATTTTGCACTTCAATGAGTCCTCACTAAGAGCTCACTGGGTGGACTCCACAGGGAATTGAGAGATCAGGTGCAGCTAGGGGAGAAACTTGACCTAGGGGAAGCTTCTAGGCTGTCAGAGTGGGCTCCCAGGCCAGAGAGACTCATGGTTGAGAAGAAATAGTCTTTGGTGAGCAGGGTCCTATTGTCTTCACTCACCCTATTCTATGCAGCCAGGATGTGTTCTCAGCCTGGCTTCTTTCCACTGTGCTGATGTCAATGCCTTCTTGTCTTCTGTCCAAAGTCTGTTCCCATGCTACCATCTTTTAAATCACTGACAATGTATTTAAAAGCTGGGGGAGTGGTGAGAGAAAACCATGCCAGGGAATAGGAAGCCAGAATTTTGATTTCTGTCTATTGGCTGGTCTTTAGTGGTATTGTGGATAGGTGTCTTGCTTAGCTCTAAGTCCTGACCTGTCTCCTTTTTTCTGCAGAAGAGATAACAGCAAGTGCCCTGGTAGCAAGAAGAGTCTCTGGGTAAAGCCAAGAGACCAAGACCTAAGTGTAAATGCATGGGGCAAACAGGAGACATCCTTGTGACATCTTTGTACTGGTGCCACCCGCTTCCTTTCCTCTCTGATGGAACTGATAATATGAATGCTCATCAGGGGGTGTGCTCCAACTAATAAACACATGATTTACCCCTTAATGAATAGAATAGGAAATGTGTGGAGCAATCAGGTCCAAGCAAGCACAGCTGCTTGGGTGGGAGCCGTGAATCTAGACACTGCAGACCTCTTTAATAAATATCTTCTTAATTGAGCAATTGAAAAGCTTAGGCAGGGAGAAAAGGCTGTGGATCCATGCTGGGGTGGGAGAGGGGATGTCCAGGGAACACTGTTTTCTGAAGGCATGTTTATAGTCAACATCATGTTTTCATGGCCAAATTATAGACACATGAAATGATAATGATGCTGAGACAGTAGGAATAAAGTCAGGAGCCCTGAACAGCTTTGCTACATACAGCAGCTACACACAGGGGGAAGACAAGAGATCAGACAGTGTGCTGGGCCTAGACTCATAGTGTCTTTTCATAGGGCAAGAAGAGTGGGAAAACCAGAGTAAGAATCTTGAGGTTGGCTCAGGAAAGGATCTTTTTCTTCTATCAAATCCTTGCTTTTAATGTTTTTAATTTGCTTTTAAATTTCCTTTGGGCAATTCCGTTTTAAAATTCCAATCTGGGATGTTTTAAAGTGAATGACTAGTTCAAGGTGAAGCAAGAAAAAGCAGGGTCCTTTTATAAGATGACAGGATGTGGCAACTTCCACGTAGGAAACACCAGCAGGGTTAGGGGAGAGAGAAGCATACTATATTTTATCTTATTTTTGTAATTCGTCACGCCACTCACATAGTCTATAGTAATCTTGCTGTTCCATTTCCTGCCCCAGCCCCATGCTTTTGTAACCATGCATTTCATTTCTATCTTTATCATGAAGCCCACAATGAATTAGATTTTTATTGATTTTGTACATTTTGCTTACACATGTTATAAATTCCCTTTTTGTATGTTTTTTATTATTTTTGCTTTAACTGGATAATTATCCTTTTGAGTGGTAGATCAACTATGCAATCCTGGCATAAACTCCACCTGGTTCTAGTACACCATGTGACTTAGTTATGTGTTTTTTGTTTTTTTGTTTTTTTAAATTGCTATAATAATAGCAACTTAAGGAAGAAAGGGTTTATTCAGGTCTACAATATAAGTATACAGTCCATCATTTCAGGGAAATTGAGGTGGTAGGAGCTTGAAGCAGCTAGTCATATGGAATCTACAGTTAAGAAGCAAAGAGAGGCTAATGCCTGCTGCTGCTCAGCTTATTTCCTCATTTATACAGTCAAAGATTCTGGCTAGGGAATGGTGCCACCCACAGTAGTTGAGTATTCCACATTAATTAACCCAATGAAGATAATCCTCCAGAGGCATGCCTAAAAACCCATCTCCAAGGTTACTCTAGATGCAGTCAAGCTGACAATTAGCACTAACCCATCACACCTTATGTCCCACATTTTGTTAGATTAACTTTCTAAAATAACTATAAGCTAAAATACCAATAGAAACTAAGTATGAGTATAATCAGAGTATGGAAAAGAATATCAAGTATGCCTGTATGAGGTGAGGATAATCCTCTGGGAAGAAATAACACCCAAACTACAGCCTCACAGAAGACTCAAGAAGTTAGATTCAACAATGCTGCTCAGCAATTTTCTAACTAGCAGAAATAGAAAAATAGTCTAGTGAATGGATAAGCTAAACTTGTCTCACAATAGGAACATAAAATCCAGGGAAAGCCATGAGTGAAGTGGCCTTCTCAGATTTCCCAGTGCCTCTCTTCAGTGGTATGGCTGAGCTGTGTGCTGTGACCATCAGCCAGGCAATACTTCCAGCTCATGTATGCTCATTATCAACACTGACTTCAGCCTGAAACAGCTGTGTTTGGTAGGATGTGAGCATCCAGAATGGTCCAGACTAATGTGCTTCCAGACTAGAGATGACGTTGGGATTGGGAGGAGCTTACAAATAGTAGAACTATCCCAGGAGAGATCAGAAGCCTGTCATAATCCCTTATCCACTACAATGAAAACCACAATTCAGAAATTCAGGCCGGAAAAGGAGGGGCTTGCTTTGCTCTTGATACTGAGCATGCTCTGTGGTTCAGGCCTTGGCCAGAAATCAACATGGGAAAAGTCAACCCACAATTGAGGTAAGGCAGAGACACAGGGAAATGTTAGGGACATAGGAGAGGAAAGGAACCCCTATCTCTGGAGTCTAATTGATGCATTTATTCCATCAGCCAAGAAGCCAGAATTTCCTCATAACTAATGTTTCCTCATAACTAATGCTGAGAAGGATCTTAGGTGACTAAATTGATCAGTGTTGTGTTTAATAAAAAGATAAGGAGAGAAGGAATATGTTTGGTGGACATGTAGTCAGGTGTGGGGGAAGGAGGTGCCTCTACAGTCCCCCCACCCCCCAAGGGACCAACCACAGAAGGTATAGTATAGAATAGAGTTTATTCAGGGCATAGGGAGGGGAGTTGCGGGGGGGGGGGAGAGAAGAGGAGTAGGGGCCAGCCATGAGCACGTGAGGGGGGAGGGGAATGGGGAGAGAGTGGTAAAGGGTAAGAGGACAGAGCAGGGAGAGCAAGAAGGCAAGAGAGAGCAGAGGGGGCAAGCAGCCCCTTTTATAGTGAGTCAGGCACACCTGGCTGTTGCCCGGTAACTGTGGGGTGGAGCCTAGACAAAATGCTAAAAATCGGTTTTAACAAACACATACACCCAAGAAATTCAGCTCTCTTCTCTATATATTCTACACCTTCAGTATTCAAGAAAACTTCTACATCCTTCTTAGGGTTCCTTCATAGAACAGCCAGCTTTTTGTCACCATGAGTTCATTTCTCTAGATCCTCACATAAATAGAGTTAACTGAGCACTGCTCTCGGGTATGTATTATGCTCTGTCACTCAGACTGTTGCTATGACTGAACTGTGGTGCCACATGGGTTCATTCCTCTTTATTGCCAAGTAGTGGGACTTCACCACAGGTTTTCTTTAATGTTCACATTGATGGGCCTTACACTGTGTCTCATTTTTCTTATTATTACTGGTGATGCTCCTGGAGTGAACTTTGCTATTGATATTCTCTTATAAGGAGGAAAAAGCAAAGGATGGAAATAAAATGGAACATCAGAAAGGCAAGAGGAAAAAGAAGAAAAAACAATTTCAATATAAAGGAAAGAAGTAGCAATATAGTAGATCCCAATCTGGGTTGAGTTAAGCTTATACTAAATACAAGTTATATAAATTATTTACATTAATCAGAAGAGATCATTGATCTGGATAAAAAAAAAAAACAAACCAGCAAGGCCCAAAGTCACAGTCTCTATAAGAAATCCACTTTCAAAGTGAGAAATATATAATATCATATAACATGGTAGAGCATGCAAATAATTATTAAGTCTATAACAAATAGGAGAAATAAAAATATAATGGTTAGAGAAGGTACCAGTAAATGAGAACAAAGCAGAACAAAAACGAAAAACTAAAAACAACCAAACAAAAATGAACAAACAAAATTATGTTATGAAGTATCAACAAAAATAATTTTATAGTTGAGGGGGAGGTCATCACCACATGAGGAATGTTTAAAGAGTCACGGCATTAAGAAGGTTGAGAGCCGCTCTACTAATCAAAAACTAAAAACAGAAGGAGAAACTACCAGGTGCCCACTTAAAAGTGCTAAAGTAAAAAAGGTCAATGATTGTTAGTGTTGGTTAAACCTAGCAATGGGAGGAGTCATGCTTAGATAGTTGGCTTCTAAAATGCGTTAATGATTTTGGAGTAGGAGCAACAATTACTCATAAAAGTTACAAGTATGGCACCAACTCTCTGTATTTCTAGGCATGTAGAAAATAAATAAAACACTCAACAAATAAAACAAACAAAAATAAAATACTCAACTGCTTATCATTTGTGAATGAACAAAACCCAGTCCATTCATATAGAGAGTATGACAGTTTGCACCTGGAATATTGCTCACAGGTCAGTGCTTTGAAGGCTTTGTTCTAGCTTGTGAAGGTTCTGGAGCTTTTAAGGGGTGAGGGCTGGCTGCTGAAAATCCACCATTGCTTTGAAGTAGCCTTTAAAGTTTCTACCCGTCTTAATTCTGGCCTGATTTCTCTGCTTCCTGACAGGCCACCCATCACAAAGGTGCAAGGTTTCTATGTCCTGCCAATGGTAAGGCACTGAAGTCCCTCTGAGACCATTAGAAAAATAACCTTTTACTTCCTTAGGTTGCTTCTGTTTAGGGTCTAATCATACATTGGGGCTGTCAACTTTTCCTGGAAGGTGTGAACAACCATGCCTTCACCTCAGTTGGAACACCAAGGACAAACCAAAGTTCAACCTAGTAAACCAATGTGATTATTGGGCTTGCTTACAGAGAAGGTAAGAGATTACTGGAGCAAAGGTTACCCCAAACCAGCTGCATCACCATAAAGTTTCAAGCCATCATGGGTTACAACCTCACCAAAGCTGCATTGTGGAGTCGAAACTTTCTGTTAACTTACTTTTCCTGTATACTCTAGAATCTTCCACAACCCTTGCTGATGGAAGAAGACAGGAGGTGGCAATGTCTGGAATTCCAAGTTGGGGGTCCTGTGATCCTCCTTCAAGGACATAATGTCAATAATAACTCTGTTGCCATCACCATTGCCCCGGCTCCTTCTGTGCTGTTTTGTTCACTCACCATGATTTCCAAGCTAAGGTAATCTATTTCAAAATAGCAGTGGGATTATCATGCTGTGCTTGGGGGGAAAGGGCCATCTTTCAGCAAGTCCTATTCACCTACACAAAGAAACAAACTACTGATAATGCCCAGGCAATGTGGATCAATTTCAGAAACACTAGTAAGCCAAAGCTGAACAGACGTCCACACATACATGCATGTATACAACTCCATATGTCATATGATTCAAGTCTCACTGTATACTAGAAAAGCTGGAATAGTCTACAGAGAAAGCTCATCAGTTATTGCCTAGAAGTGGATCCAAGCATTCTGAGACTAATTTCACAAGAACAGCAAAGATCTATGTTTTCACTGGGGTATTTGATATATATATATATATATATATATATGACTAATGGAACAATATTGTTATTAATGTATGCATATGCCTTAGTTAGGGTTGTGAACAGACAACCCTAACTGCTGTGAACAGACACCATGACCAAGACAACTCTTATAAAGGACAACATTTAATTGAGGCTGACTTACAGGTTCAGATGTTCAGTCCATTATCATCAAGGTGGGAGGATAGCAGCATTCAGGCAGGCATGGCACAGGAGGAGCTTAGAGTTCTACATCTTCATCTGAAGGCTGCTAGCAGAATACTGGCTTCCATGCAACTAGGACTAGGGTCTTAAAGCCCATGCCCACAGTGATACACCTACTCCAACAAGGCCACACCTCCAAATAGTGCCACTCTCTGGGCCAAGCATATTCAAACTATGTCAGCATATGTGTGTGTGCATGTATGCATATGCATACTGAGGCAAGAGGACAGCCCTGGGTACCATTCTCAGGAACACCATTCAAGTCCTTCGAAACAAGGTCAGTCTCCCTGATCTGGAGCTTGCTGACTAGGCTAGACTGGTTATCTGTTGAGCCCCAGGGATCTTATCTCAAGCTCCATTACCATGACTGGTTTTTGTAACATGGATTCCAGGGATGAACTCAGAACCTCATGCTTGGATGGTAAGTACTTTACTGACTAAGCTAGCTCTACGACTCTTGCAGGCATAGTTATATTTCACCATTTGTCAGTTTCATTTTGATCAATGTGGATTGAGTTGCTTTATAAAACCACTTGCCTGCATGGGCTTATTTTTCAACGTTTAAATGCCTACCTCCTGTCATGCCTCAGTGATTCAGGTAGGTCTATATCACAACACAGCCTCCCACTCACCTAGGAGTCTTCTACTTAACATCCACCATCAGCAGCACCCTGCTGAGCTATGCTTTCTTGTTTGTGTGCTGTACATCTATAGACATCTCTTGCAATTCTTTGGATCTGACTAAAACAATTTCTCCTGGTTGAATTCATCCCAAATTCCCTTTGTTTAATGTCCAGTGTTCATCCCTTTTATTTAGGTAAAACATTGTTGGCTTGAGGATAATAATTGGATCATTCGTTCCCTTAGAATAATTAAACCAGTATCTATGGGTTTCTGGCTTGTTCTGTACCCAGTATTCTGGGTGCTCTGCAGTGTCCCCAAAAGTATAAGAACTGCAGGCCATTAACCACATTATATAAAGGTGAACCTTTAGCAGAGGAAGCAGACGCTTAAACATGCAGCAGCTGTGAAGGGATATGTGTTCAAAATCAGAACAGGTAATATATGGTAAGGGTCTGAGGAATTCAGAGAACTGGAAAGGCATTCTCAGGTAGTAATAGGTAATGCGAAATTTTTATGAAAGAGATGAAATTTAAATAAGCTCAGAGCAACCTCATTCCTCTGAATGTTCTTCCTGGGACCGTTATATTCTCCCTTGGGTCATTTCAGGCTCTCTTCTCCGGAACTCAAAGGAAAAATGGGGTCATTTCCTAACAAAGCCAGTGGTGCTAGAGTACACTTCAGGGAGTTTACTGTGAAAATATGCAAAATGGGCACCTCTGGATCACAGCCAGGAGAGGCTATGAGGACAGTTTCTGCTTCCCAGTTTGTTTTTTGCAATCTTAATTTCAACTTGCTTTCTCTGCTGCTCAGTACACCGTGGGGGATACACAGATCTTTGACGCTGCAAACTCTCAGACAGCAAACTTTCTTGCTTGAACTAGGAGAAAGCAAAAGAGTAGCAGAAGGGACAGCAGGTTGATAAGCAGACATTCCTAATGGAGGACATGGGAGGACCACAGCACAGGATGCTCTGCTTTCTGTCTCTGGAGTCCATCAGGCACATTGTCTAAATAATTAAGATGGAGCTGCTCTGGAAAGTAACACTGGGAAGACATGCTCTGCCTGACACTACCCCCAGAATGCACCTCAGCCATGATAAGGGCTCTTGCTTCTCTCCTGCTACTCATAATTGGCTCTACTGTTGTGGCTCCATTGGAGGTGTTTATATTCAAGTGAAAGCATTTACCATTAAAGACAGGGACTCTGGTAGTCTACACTAGCCTAAAACCAGCTGTGTAGTCAAGAATGGCATTGGATTTGTATTATTTCTGCCTCTATCTCCCAGATGAGCATAGTGAGTATTGCTTGGGGCAGTACATTCACTGTACCTAAGATAATTCCAAATTTCAAGCTGTATGTGTGTGCTTATGTATGTATCTGTGGGTGCTTGTTCCTGTGTGTGGGTGATTTGAAGGCCAGAGGTTAGCCTTGTCTGCTATTGTTTAGGGGTTGAGACATGGTCTCCTTTTGACTTGGAGATCACCAAAGTAGGACAGGCAGGCTGACCAGTGAGCCCCAGAGAAATAGAGTGGGATTAAAAGTGCACACGCCATACATGTTTTTGTTTTTCTGTGGGTTCTGGGAATTGAACTCAGTCATTTATGCTTATGAAGGAAATACTTTAGCAACTGAGCCAACCACCAGCCCCAATAACTGAGTGTTTCTTAAAAACCCAGTAAAACTTCTTCATAATGTATAGTATATTGTCATAATATAGTATATAAGTTGGTTATGCTTGCTCTCCTCAGGTTGGGTAGCTCACACAGAAGAGACCTAGTGTCTAGTCCAGGGCATGGCCATTGTCTCTATCTTTGATGCCCACAGCACCTAGAATTCTGTCTCATCTTTTGTCTTCTTTACCCACAACCGATGTTTTGTTGGTATCCTTATGTTAAAAGTAGAGGGAAAGAAAGGAGCCTTTGTAGCACACTAGTGACAGGAGATGGCATAGTCTGAATGCCACTTGAATGAGTCCTGGTGTGATGGATGAACTCCTAATGAGAACCACACAGCCTGTGGCTAGTGCTGGGGCTCTAGGCCCTCTTGGGTCACAAGCTGTCACTGTGCCCAAGTGCACTCTGCCCTGGTTGAGGGGTCACCATTCTGCTCTTTTAATGAGGAATCCTACTTTTCATGGTGTTTTATTGGTCTGGAGCTGGTGTTGACAACATATTATTTTTCAAGAGGTGACATTTTTTCTGCTAGGCAGTGTCTTTGAGGCAGTGGGCGTGGCTGTGGCAATCACACAAATGTAAGTGATGTTGTAGTGTGTTGAACAAAGGTAGAGCTGGTGGAGGTTGTGTTTGTGTGATCTGGGGGTGGATGGGGCTCAGATGACTGTCAGCAGCCATTGGCTGAGCTTCACTCTCACCTCCCACACTTGCCTTCCCCATCCTCAGAGGTTTGTTTCAGACAAGTTGCCTGTGTCACTAGTTAGGGATGATGACTATGAAAGGACTTGAGCCCACACAGGGACATGCGTGACAAATTATCCTGACAAGAATGCCACTACGATATTAGCAGCTCGTTAAAAGAGCTGGGTGAAACTCATCTTGGCTTTGATCAATTTTCTGCTAGCATTTCAAGGCTTTGGACAAATTCCCCAGCCCCTCCCACCCTACCCCAGTTTTGTGTTGTTGAAGCTGTTCTTGGCAGAGCTTTCCAAGGGCTCTGAGAGTCTGCTGACATACTCACCAAATCCCACAGATGTACATGCCTGGTTTAGGAAGAAGAAATGGAATATGAACTGAGAGTTTTTATTTGCACTTAAAATATAAACAATAAGCTTGGATAATATAATCTGTGATGCTCACTCCAGCTATTAGATTCTAATGAGAGGGCATGAACAATGGTCTGGAAGGGAAGGCCCTGGGATCGGTTTTCTGGGCCTGAGAATCTTAAAGCAGGAATGATCTGTGGGAAATGGTCAGGCCAAACACATTGCTGATGGCAACTCTAATAAGTAGACACAGGTGACAGGAAAGTCCAGATTTCCTGAATTCCTGGAGTTTGTTCCATTCCCTTCACCACTGCTATAGGGGACAGTGGGACACTAGAGTCTGTGTCTGCCAGAGGAAATGAACAGTAAAGACACATATATGTGTACATATGTGTACTGTTGTTTGTTGACATGGAGACAGGCAGGTCTCTGATTTTTAGGGTAAACTGACAGAATGCAGACAATAACTGTCACCATAGTCTTAGGGAGAATTTGTTCTCTGAGGACCCTTATCTTAGAGACTGGGGAGGTTCACTCACTTCAGGATAATTTCTTTTTCTCAAATACTACTGCTTACAGATGATTTTGATCACTCCTAAAATCTTTCTAGTGCAAGGCTGAGCCTTTCATACTGCTGTATTCCTACTGGTTTAGAGATTTCAGATGGTCCTAATACCATCGAGTTCTACAATAAGGAAATTATGGCATGCCTTACATAAAGACTACATGATGTGTATCTGTTAAGTGACGATCATCCCCCTGCATGAGGTTCTCTCAGGCATGAATTCTGTTGCTGCTGGCATGAAGTTCTATGTTCTGTGGGTGTCACATGTCTGTTTTGTATATGTAAATATTTTAAAATGGAAACAGAGAAAGACAGAATAAAGATAAGAATAAAAGAACTATGGAAACTTTAATGTTGTACCTATGGAATTATCTAGACCATTGAGACCCAGAGAGAAGCCAGAACAATAATAAAGGAAGACTAGAAGCAAGAGAAGATGTATTTGTATGAGTTTATGTAAATTCCCATAAGCATATGAAAAAAAACTGGTTTTAAAGGTGGGAAGGGATTGCTAGTGACTGAACTCCATGTGTCTCAAGCACTAAGCATGAACTCTTCTACTGAGCCACACCCCCAGTGCCTTGTAACTAACTTAAAATCTAATGGATAGAATCTAACGATTAAAATAGAACACTTAATTTTCCTATTTTCAATGAATGGTTAGCTTCCCAATTTCTTCACTGAACGAATAGTAGGCCTGTCTATATCATCACAGGTAGTCTCCCTCTCTTCATCAAATGGTAGTTTTACTCTCTTTTCATTTAATGGTTAGCTTTCCCTTTTCTTCATTGGATTCTTGGCCTTCCTCTTGATTCATTGATTGGCTCCCCCCCACAACAACCCCCTTACTTTGATTGGTTGGCCTCCCCTCTCTCTCATTGATTGGTTGCTCTCTCCCTCTCTCTTTATTGACTGGTTACAAATCCTCTCTGTTAGTTGAATGGTTACTTCCCCATCTTTTCATTGAATGCTTAGCCTTTCTCTTAGTCTTCATTGAATAGTTAGCCTCCCATTTCTTCACTGAATGGTTAACATCCCTCTTTCTTCACTCAATGGTTATTCTCCTTCTCTTCATTGATTGGTTGGCCTCCCCTTCTCATCATTGAATAGTTAGACTCTCTCTGTATTTAATGGTTGTCTCCCTTCTCTCCATTGAGTGGTTAACTCCCTACTCTCTTTAATGAATGGCTAACCTCTCATTTACTTCATTGAGTGATTATCCTCTTTCTATCTTCATTAAACAGTTATTCTTCCCCAAATGATTAGCTTCCTTCTCTCTTCACTGATGGTTAGCCTCCCCTTCGCTTCACTGAATGATTATCCTCCCTCTCATTTCATTATATGGTTAGCCTCCCTCTTTATTCATCCAACAACTAGCTTTCCACCCTCATCAATGATTTAACTCCCGTTCTCTCTGTTGAACGACATAGCTCTCACTCTCTTCAATGAATGATTAGTTTCTCTTTATCTTCCTTGGGTAACTTTGTGTAAGCCAAAGAAAACACATTAAAGCTGTATGTTTTCTAGTAATGTTTATCTACCTGTTCTGTGAGACACCATGTAGAGTTCTTGCGTTTGAGAATTTCTTTGGAGGAAATGAACCATGGAAGTCACTTTAGTGTAATAGTGGAGATGTTTCAGACAGATGGAAACTCGTAGTCAAAGACAGAAAGACAGAGATGTCTTTCCATGACTTGTTCGATGAAAGCCAAATGATGGAATCAGGACGGTGATCATAGGTGTGGTTGTATGTACGCATGTGAGCATAGGCATGTGGAAGCCAGAGGTCAACTGCTGGCATTATTCCTCAGGAACTGTCTATCTTTCATTTTCTTGAGTCAGGGTCTGTCATTGGGTCCAGAGGCTCACTAAATCTGCTAGTCTCACTGGCCAGTGAGCCTCAGGGTTGCAGCTGTATCTGCATTCAGTTTTTGGATTATAATGACAAACTGATAGCATTTTACTGGGGTGCTGGGGATGGAACCCAAGCCCTCACGTCCGTGGGCAGACACTTTACAGACAGAACTATCTTTTTTCTCTTTATAGGTGACAAAAGCAGATTTCAAGGAAATATCTTGAGATTTGCTCATCATTCAAAGGGCAAAAGGTATGAATTCTCCTAAATCAGCAAAAGTGTCGGCTAGAGATAATGTGTTTGTAACTAATTTCCCTGGTATCTGCTTTCCTGATATTAATTTTAGCACTGAGGTAAAACTGCTTAATCATGGTGTCTTTGTATATAATAAGTGCTCTGG
Organism: Mus caroli; assembly: GCF_978045245.1. Classification (NCBI taxonomy): domain Eukaryota; kingdom Metazoa; phylum Chordata; class Mammalia; order Rodentia; family Muridae; genus Mus; species Mus caroli. Next base: position 1,289,820 of record NW_028227265.1, on the reverse strand, counting down.
CTTAAGATCAAGAACCAAGTGTCTAGGTTAGTATTTTGTCAACTGTACATGAGCTAGAGTCATTTGGGAAGAAAGCCATTTGGGAAGAGGGACTCTTAATTGAGAAAATAAGATTGGCCTATAGGCAAATATGTCAAGCATTTTCTTGATTAATGATTGATACTGGAAGGTCCAGCCCATTGTAGGTGGTGTCAACCCTGGGAAGGTGGTTCAGACTTGTCTAACAGGAAGCTAAGAAAGACAAGGAGAGCAAGCCAGAAATCAGCATTCCTCTATGACTTCTGCTTCACTTCCTGCTTCCAGGTTTCTGCCTTGACTTCTTGCCCTATCTTTCATGATGGACTGTGATCTGGAAGAACAAGCTGAAACAAATCCTTTCCTTCTGAAATTGCTTTAAGTCATAGTGTTTTATCATAGCAATTGAAACCCTAATAAGGATGTCAAGACAGGGGGCAACAGAGATGGCTGTAAGTAATGGGCTTGGCTCTGTGTGTGTAAGGACCTGAGTTTAATCCCCAGAACCCACATAGAAAGCTGAGAATGGTTACATATTTTTACAATGCCAGAGCTGGAAGTTGGGGGGACAGAGAGTGGCAGATCTCTGGAGCTCACTGGCCTGCCAGTTTAGCCTACTTGGTGAGTTCTAGGTCAATGAAAGACCCTACCTCCACAAAAAGATAGCACCTGAGAAATAAGGTTGTCCTCTGGTCTCTATGTATACTTGCACCCCAGTTCTCACTCGTTTGTGTTTCATGCAAACACACTGTGCACACACAAACACACATGCAGAAAACCCAAGTAAGAGCAGTTCCAGTTTCCAGTCATTGGCAGAAGTGATAGAACCCTGAAATACATCTGTAATGGTCAGAAGAATCTTCGAAATTATTCTTATCTGTTTTTAATAAGAGACAAAACGTTCTTTCAAATTAACCTCAGTAAGAGTGTGAGAGATCTTTTCTCAGATCTTTGCCTTTCAATAAGCTCCCCTTCTCCAGTGACCTGTCAGTAAAATAAATGACTATAGCTTTCATATTCTTTCAGTGGGGGTTGGGGGTGATGTCAGAAGACAGGCCAGTCTTTTCCTCAGTGATTATTTAGCTCTGTTTTCCATTGTCTTGAATGCATCCCAGGTTTGTTCTGGAACTTTGTCCAAACAATGTAAAACACCACAAGAAGCTCTGTGCTCATTGCTGGATCCTGACTGGAGACAGGAAATGCTGAAAAGCACAAGGTGGGGAAAGGGGACGGGGAAGGGGGAAGGGGAGGGAGGAAAAGAAAGGGGGGAAGGGGAGAGGGGAAGAGGAGGAGGGGGGAAGGGGAGGGGGAGGGAGAGGAAGGAGAGAGAGGGAGGAGAGGGAGAGAGAGGGAGGGAAGGAAGGAGGGGGGAGGGAGGGAGGGGAGAGAGAGAGAGAGAGAGAGAGAGAGAGAGAGAGAGAGAGAGAGCTAGTTCTCTGACTAGAATTCCAGCAGCACAATTTGCTTTAGATTCAAAGCAGTCCAAAACAAAAGTCCTTATAAGACAGGCCAGCATCAACATCTGCAGGTACTTCTCCAAAACAAACAGAAATTTACATCTTTAGAAGGCCTTCCCATCCTTAGGAGCCCAGCCATTATTCACACAGGGGCTCCCCTTTCCTTAACACCAGAAGAGACCTCACAATGGGAATCTATCTTCCTGTCCCCTTGACTTTTTCCTCCCTCCCTCCCTCCCTCCCTCCCTCCCTCTCTCTCCCTCCTTCCCCCCTTCCCTTCTCCTTCCTCCTTTCTTTCTTTCTTTCTTTCCTTCCTCCCTCCCTCCCTCCCTCCCTCCCTCCCTCCCTCCCTTCCTTCCTTCCTTCCTTCCTTCCTTCCTTCCTTCCTTCCTTCCTTCCTTCCTTCCTTCCTTCTTCATAGCAAAGTCCCAGATGACCCAGGCTGGCCCTACACTGCCTGTATTGCTGAGGATGACCTTGAACTTCCCCTGCTTCTGCCTCCACCCCTGCAGTACTTAGATGACAAGTGTGCTTCACATTACCTTGTTGATGATGATGGGATGGAAATCAGAGGATCCTGCACACCAAGAGAGGACTCCACCAGAAGAGTGCCATCCCCAGCCAGTATCTGTTCCTCGGTGCTATCTCCAGCCCCATGGGTAAAGGACAACCATTGAACAGAGAGCAATGGTCCTATCCATTTTACTTGTGTTGGATAACATGGTAACATTAATTGATATGGTGCTGTCATTCACTCACCCTGTAAAAGAAAATTCCTACAAGTTCACGGCTTAATCTTTTCTCACAGGAGATTTAATAAAAGCTATAACTCCAAAAAAAGGAGAGACGATCATTGTTAATCACACTGTCAGGGAGAATGCTTTCTTCTGTGCCATTGTTCATGGACCTGAGACAGATTCTGAGAAAAGGTCCAGCCCTCGTCCCTGCTCCGGAGACCATATTGACTTGCGGCTGGTGGAATAAATAGAATACTTCCTGAAGGGCAAACATGTACATGAAAAAGCAGGGTGTAAGGCCATGATTCAGTGAGGCAGGCTGGCCAGATGTTGCAGCTGACCTCCACCACTGGAGTCTGATTGACAGTGGGTTGGATTTCGCCAGCTGTTTGGAAGAGCTACAGGAAGAGTCAACTCTTTCCCAAGACTAAAAGGGGGCCACCTGCAAAATATCACCTCATCACTATTGGGATTTGCATCCTGTGTCTTTTGTGGATCTTGAATCCATAATTTTCAATGCTTAGAAATGTTATGAAAAGGATTACAGATTTATCAGCAACCAGATCTCTTAAGGAGAGCCCTGTATGACTTCCACCATGATATATGCCTGGAATGTCAGCCAGGCCTTGCTGAACCCATATTTAATGTCTGGTTTTAGGAAAATGTGACAAATACTGAAACCAGAGGACTAAAAAAAGCACACACATGCTTGTGTGTGTGTGTGTGTGTGCGTGTATGCACACACAGACATACACATGTGCATATGTGTGTTTGTGAAATGGGTGTGTGTTGTGGATAAGTTTTTGCAAATGGAAACATCTATAAAACTGTCTAACAGAGCCAGAGGAATGTTGACTAATTAGAATCATTGCTGGAAACTATTGTTTCAGGAAAATGGTAATTCCAGGAAGCCTTGTAGATTTTATTTATTTATGCATTTATTTATGTAGATTTTTATCTCTGCAGCCTTAGCTAAACTTAGCATCCTGAAGCAAGGGCAGTAAACTGCATATTTTATATGTGCCTTAAAACACAGCATTAGCCATAATAAATCCAGATACCCTATGATTCAAAACCAGCAATTCTGATTAAAAAAAATAAAATTAAAATTACAGAAATTTGGAACTTAGGGATAGATTAGTTAGCTGAAATATACCTTTGTGCTATCTATGAAATAAAAGAGAGTTGGAGGTAAATGTTGAATGCAAATTAAATTGCAGGCCAAGGTTTAAAGAGAACAAACTGGATTCAAACAGACCCTTAAGCACTTCAGAAACATCTATTTACATATAGGCAATTAATGCCTGAATTACAAATCATTCTTATTCCTTCATTAAAACAAGTCCCCTGAGGACCTCTATTAGTCCAAAAAAAAAAAAAATTCAGAAGTGTAAATTGAATACATTTGAAAGCAGGAAGGCATTCCATTGCTGTTCACCCTGCTCCAAGTCAGAATGTCCTTTTGAGTTATGCTGAGCGGGAAAGACTGCTGCCTGCTCTGGGAGCATGACCAGCTCTTAGTGATAATGGTAACGTTGACCTCGGATTCAGAATGACCTCCTCTGAGTGAAAAAGAAGGTCACACAAAAGAGAAAGTCATCCGTACGCTGTTATGGGATGTAATTTATGGTCCCAGTTTGCCCCATTGCTGTCTCAGCATTTAGCATGTCTGCAGTCAGATGTGTTGGTAGGAAGTCAAGCAGCCCTTGGAGGAGACCCGGTTTCATGAACATGGCTAAGGAGGAGGACAAGCCATGAGTATGAGGCTTAGCAGCATCAGGGCCATTCCATGCAAGGAGTTGGTGCTGGGGCAGGGAAAGCAGAGAATGGGAGGCAGGTCTGAGTCCTGAAGGCCTTGGAACTTAGGAGGAAGGAGACTTAAATATTACAGCATTGCTTGCTGGGCAAGCGGAAACCTGGGAAATAAACATGCAGAGGACCTGGGAAGTGCATAGTACAAGGGCTTCGTAATTGTGCCAGGTATTTCCAACAGACCTCATCAGCTTTATCATCCCTAGGGCACTGGTTGTATTGGTTGTAGGGGTGATTCCTCAGAGGGTATGTGCCAACTCGTGAGTGTTTGTATGTGTGCATGCACATATGTGTGCAGTGCTGGGAATCCAAACTCTGGTCCCTTCCACAAGCCCTTGTGGGGATAATTTCTAAGGCTTTAACTTCTGGTTTTTTTTTTTTTTTTTTTTGGAGGCCAAAGCCTCTTCACACCAGCACCTCAATCTCACAAAACTTCTAGCTCATGATAAACTGTCTAAAGCATGAGTGTTTCTCTGTACTCTAGGGGACTCTTCATCATCTGAGAACTACTGTGGCCCTCACGTATGCATGAACCTCCCAACTTCTTAAAAAAAAAGTCTTCAGAAAATCAAAATCCAAGTCCAGTACTGCTAGCATTTCCAAGATACATAAAATACCGTGCAGAAGCTATAATGTTCCATATGCCAAGAACTCAAATGCATAAAACTCCATGCATTTATATGACTTATTCAACATTTATACACTGTCCAAAGCCTTACTCTTAAATGTTATTTTAGCTTGAGAGGGTGTTTCTACTATAGGCTGTACGAAAATATAACCAAGTAGACATTTTAAAGCACAATTACTCATTGGCCAGGCTTGGGTGATGGCTCAGTTACTGAAGTGCTTGCCCTGCAGGCATAAGGACTTACATTCAATCTCAGAAGCCTTGTAACAACCAACCAACCAACCAACCAACCAAACAAACAAACAAACAACAATAATGGCAAAGCAGGCATGGTAGCATGCACTTGTAATCCCAATGCTGAGGAGATGGAGTAGGTGGATCTTTGAGGCTTACTGGCCACCTAGCCTAGGCTCCTTGGTGAGGTCCAAGCTAATAAGACATCTTATCTCAAAAAATAAGGTGCGTGGTAACAGAGGAGTGCTGCATCCAAGGTTGTCCTCTAGCTCCTACATGCGCATGCTTACACACACACACACACACACACACACACACACATACCTGCACAGATAAGTAAGCATATACACTCACAATTTTAAAACAGAGAGATTAAGTCTATCTGGTTAAAGTATGAGTCATGACCCCGTGTGGTAACTGAACGTGTACGGCTTGCACAAAAGCTGACATTGTAAAATGTTTCTGAACTCAAAATGACTAAAAACCGTTTCAAAATTCAATGTAGGCCAGGTGGTGGTGGCACATGCCTCTAATCCCAGCACTTGAGAGGTAGAGGCAGGCAGAATTCTGAGTTCAAGGCCAGCCTAGTCTTTTCCAAGACAGCCATCACTACACAGAAAAACCCTGTCTCGGAAAAGAAAAAAAAAATTCAGTGTAATGAACCTGAGGTATTTCTGGCAACACACACTCTTGTTCCATCTCACAACTTTCCTGTGGCTATAGTTCTGAATATACTATACTATACATACATACATATATACATACATGTGTCCATATAGTACCGAGCCAGAAAAAGCTGCCTGAAACAGCTCTGCGTATATTTGAGACTATTGTGTGTTATGCACCGTGGTGCTTTTATTGTATGTATAACACTTTCTCAAGGGGGCTAGGAGTGTGGCTGGGTGACAGGGCAACTGTCTAGCAGGTGTGAGGTCCTGGGTTCAATCCCCAGTACTCCAAAAGAAAAAACCCAATGAATAAAGCTTCCTGTTCTTATAAACGCTAATGATTTAATTGCAGAAATATTTTAAATATTTTTCTACGATCATCCCTCACCATGTGTCACATCACTATACCTTTGGGTTGTACTGTGGCATACTGTTTGATTTAAAAATTCACTGTTTTGGTTGCTGAATTGAGTTTCACTTAGAATTGACATTATGCATTCCATTTTGGCTTGGGGTTAGGACCGAATTCCCATTGATTTCTGAATAGCTCTAAGCACATGCCTGCCACCATGCAGTGCATTTTTATGTGAGGCAGACTTCCTCAGCTTTGCTGGTTACAGAATCAAAGTGTGGATTAACTCTGGACATGAAGCTGCTCTGTGGCCTTCAGTATCAAACATTCAACCAAAAGTTAATTCTTTATCTAATTATGAATGAGCACATCCATTTGATAGTATGCAAATATACCTTCACCTGTAATAAATGGCAAAATTATTTGTATACAAAAGAATAATTTTAAAATAAATCCCTTTGTGATTTATTATTAGTAAATGTTTGATGTGTATATATCTACATCTATAAAACATCATCCAAGTGGATGTTTTAAAGCACAATTACTCATTGGTCACTTTATTTGCATATTCACAAGATGGATATGCTGATTCATATTTAGGTAAAGAATTAACTATTGCTTGAACATTTGATACTAAAGGCCACAGAGCATCTTCATTTCAAGAGTTAATCCACACCTTACATGTTTATATTTAAGGTCCCCAGGAAAGTCCTGAGGTGAAAGAGTTACAAATGGAGGAGGTGTGAGACTCCCTGTGTTAAAGTATCTTGTACAGAACTTGACATTGCTTCTCTGGGAAGGGAAGCTTTTTCTACTGAAGAGGTACCTGCAGAGCCTTGTCCAACCCCCTGTACTGTGTTAGGTAAGCAGCTGGTGCCCCTTTGCTCCTTTTGCTGACTGGACCATTTACATGACTGACCAATGTTACTAACTGTTCACTTGGCATGAGGATGTAGCTAATGTGGCAAGGTGTCTTCCTAGCACTCAGGAGGCCCTGGATTGGATCCCCAGCCTCACATAAAACTCATGTGGTGATGCACAGTTTTAATATAGCATTTGGGAGGTGGAGGCAGGAGGATCAGAATTTCAAGGTCATTGTCAACTACATAGTGAGTTGGATTGGATGTACACCTGTGCCATATGAGAGCCTGTCTCAAAACAAGAAAGAAATGCCTGCCTCACTATAACTTTTATTTCATTATCATTTTCCATAAAATAAAAATAAAATAGATGAATTGACAAAGTGCTTGTGTTAAAAGCACGGGTGTCTGAATTCTATGACCAGAATCTGTGTAAAAGAGTCTGGGCATGATAAGATAATCCTACCACTGGGGAGATGGAGACAGGGGAATTTTTAAGACTTGCTTTCTGACCAGTCTATCCTACTTGTCAAGTTTCAATTCAGTCAGTCAGAGACCCTGCCTCAAAAATGAAAAGAAAGGAAAGGAAAGGAAAGGAAAGGAAAGGAAAGGAAAGGAAAGGAAAGGAAAGAAAAGGGTGGGCAGCACTTAATTAATGACTCCTGAAGTTGTCCTCTTCCCTTACTGCACATACACAAACATGTTCACACACATGTACATACACGTGTACATACACACATGTAGCCTAACATGAAAACATGTGTACAAACACACACACACACACACACACACAATTTTTAAATCAACCAACGCTGATAGTGGATTCTTAAATCTGGGATATTTCTAAGAGATGTTTTGAGATCTAAGACTATGTTCAGGGATTTGTTAGATATTCATGGAAGACAAAATGACCTTTCTGAAGAGAACTTGTGTATGTGGAATGGATTTTTGTAGGCATGAATAGACCCTGTGCCCTAATCCAGCAAGAAGTGGAGAAGGAATTTTTAGCCTCTTCCCCAAGCCCTCTGAACATTCAATTAAGATTTTTAAGTTGTTGAGCAGAGGGAAGTATAAAATGTCCCAACTAAACAGAGTGGGGGAATTACATTGTGCCAGGAAGCCATGAGCTGTGTGGTAGGAGAGAGCCGAAGTACTCTCATCCCTTCCCAGGATAACAGTCTATGCTCAGAGGAAACATTTTGAGTGTGACTCAGTGCCGAAATCATTGACTTTGCAACAGCATTGAGTAATGGTAAGAACTTCAGAAGCCAGGTTAGGTAATCAGGGCTATCCGTATAAAGACTTGCAGTTCCAGAGCTAAATGGAATGGGACACCAGCACTAAACATCATAATGCTCATTAATCAAGACACGGGCAGGTGGTTAAAGTCTGAGGGACCAGGAGATAGATGAGCACATTGTTAAGCCATCCCTGTCAGATGAAAGCTCCAGTGTGGGGCAGACCCTCTCTTCATTGTCCTCAGCCTCTGAACCGATCTTGCAGAGAGGCAGAGAGAATCTATGGCACCTGCTCTCCAAGCAGAGCTCACCTCCTAGCCTCTGCGTGAAACTTTGAAGTAGCTTTAGTAGCTTATTGTTCAACCTACCTACAGCTGTGCAAATCAACAGCCAAGCGCATTCTTGATTCCTAGTGGAAGTATACCCATGGTGAGGTCAAGTGCAGGTCAACTGGCTGCGTGTGAAGCGCTCCTGCCTGACCTTGACACTGTCTCTCAAGCTGTCATTGTGAGCCCCAGCATGGTGACCCTGAAGTGTAAGTTGAACTCGTTTTTGCCTCTGGGCCTCAGGAACACAATCCAAGGCTACTTTCCTGTAATATGTGACCCAGACCCTCTGGCTCTTCCCAAGATGGTGGACAGCTTGAGACTGAGAGGATCTTCATGCTTATGGTGTGAACATACAGTCACTAAAAATGCCCCATAGCTTTAAGGAATGGAGTGAGCCTTGAAAGTCAATAGCTGATTATTTCTTCTGAAGTTACTTTACATAATCCTCAGCAAGAAGAAAATAAAACCCAAAGAATGTTTACTTCAGACACTCACTGAAGAGTTGCTAAAGTTGTGAACACTATTTTATGTCATGTTTTCATTATTGATGGGTCTGATGATTAAACCCAGGCCTCAGTTATGAAGCATACTCTTATCACTGAGTCAGAGCCACCATTATTTTTAGCCATTTTTATTTTAATCAGTTAGTTTGCTTATGACAAGATTTACAGAGCTTGGATAGAAGCCACAAGAGTTAGGAAAACTCTCTGTCACCCAAGTGCCAGTCTAGCTCCAGCCCCAGCCCCAGCCCCAGCCCCAGCCCCAGCCCCAGCCCCAGCCCCAGCCCCAGCCCCAGCCCCAGCCCCAGCCCCAGCCCCAGCCCCAGCCCCAGCCCCAGCCCCAGATGGTCTTTAAATGGCTTCTCCTTCCAGCTTTCTCTCTGTATTTTCTCTAAAGATCACTGCTCTTAACTGTTAGGCTTCTCACTCTGCCCACTGTGGAAATTCTGCTCCAGAACTTTTGTCATTCCATGAGAAGTCTTCCACCTGACTCTAGAAATGCCTAAAAATCCCCTCAGACACTGCTCGCCAACTTCAGCATGTCAAGAGAGCATCACAGGTCAATTGGGTGCATTCTCTGAGAAGAAAAGAAGCCAGCAGCCAAACTACCCTGTGTGAGGCTATGCAGACATGTTTAAAATCAGCATCCTCAGCCAGAATGCTCTGGCCTTTGTTGTCAATAGACCACATGTAAAGAGAAGATGAAAGAGTGATGCTCCAGGCTGGTCCCTTCCTGGGAGGCACTGTGAGACTGCTAACCTAAGAGAAAAAAGTCAGTCGGCTGGGGCATAAAACTGTGTGTTTATCTGTCAGTGAGGGCATGTTTTTATTGAGGAAATAGATTATCCAGAGAAATGAGTACTGTTTATAGTTCTGTCAGATGGAGAGGTTGTTGCCAGGTCACACAACTTCTTTATTGTCGAGAACTCAGCTTGAGGAGTCTTCCCTCAAGAGACATTCCGGCTCTCCTGTCCAGGCTATTGATTGATTCATCCATTCACTCATTCATTCATCAGTAACTGACTGAGAACCGTTGGTAGGCCGAGACACATTAAAATGTGAGTACACAAATAAAGCACAGTTTCCCCACATAGTCTTCTGGAGGACAAAGACTCAAAACCCGCTAGTTATTTGTTTGAATTACACTGATTTCATTTTTATGCAAGAAATGAGCATATCAAAGCTTCATGTGATATCAAAACTCCCAGCCTCTGTGGGAGTTTGTTAGTCTGGTAATAGAGATTCCCATGGAGAATTTTTGTTGGTGGTTTTTGCTGTTTCGTGTAAGAAATGGATTGTAAATGGAAAAGAGGGCACTAAGTAGGTTTTCTGGAAGGTAGCTGATCGCAAAAGAAGATGAACTACACTCACACCAAGGGCTGTAGCAGCATGTACCCAAAAATCAGCATGGATGCTGCCCAACACAAAAATCAAACTTACTTTAAGCATTATTAGATCATTTTCAAGGCTGTTTAAGCTCCACTGTATGGTTCTCAAGTGGAAACAGAAGATGACAAAATCCTATCAACATGGCAAAAGGCTGGACATACCTAAATCTAGACTATGAGTTTGAGGATGTTACAGCTGTTATTGATGGAATGTGGAGAACCTTCTGGAAGAGGCAGCCATTAGAGTTTAGGTTGAAGAGTCTGTCCAGTATTTAATTAAGCAAGTTTTTTAAGCAGAGGACATAACAGAAGCACAATGCCTTACAATATTGATATGAACATCTTCATAAGTCTAATTAACCCCTCAGTTTCTTAGCTCTTACTGACAAAGAAATATCCCACACAGTCTCTCCATCAATATCTCATGGAAGTCCCTGGAGGTGGCTCATTGACTAGCACTACCTCTGCTAGACAGTAAAGACATTCAGCACACTAATGTCATCTCCCATTCCATGTGACTACCTCTACTACATCCTGGGAATAGAGCCTTCCAGTGGTAGTTTTCGTCCCTTGTACGAACTATATTCCAAGTTAGTAACTGAATTCTATGCCCTGTTCTTCTGTTGACTGAGGATAATAATTAGAGGTCTATCAGTACAAACCTTGCTCCTGCAAACTGTTTTGGTTTCATTTCCTGACAATTCCTCTACAGCTAAACATATGAAGTTCTGTCATACAATCATCCCCATAGCCTGACTCTGCTTTCTGTTCTGAGTCCTCACCGCTAAGCCCCGAGGAAGCCATGATCTAATACAAAATCTTGAAGTGTACTGGCTTAGATTCTAATGAGCCCATGTTGCAACTCAGGGTTCCCTTAAAGCTCATTACTACATTCACATCTGGGAAGCCCATGATGGCCAAACTGTTGGTAGTTCTACTTTATGCTCTGTGGCTGACCACACAGACACTATTATTGGAGACATCATGTGCCTCCAGACTAATAATTCATTAGAAGTAGAAAGTGTGTACCTCACAAAGATAAAAGACCATTTATATCCACATGTTGCTGAGTATGTGCTTCTACTGAAGGTGGAAAAGAAAGTATGACTATATCCTTCAGGGTCTCTATGGAAGCCTTCCAGGGTCACAAAGAGGCCAGACATTATGAAATTATGATCTTATGGCTTGAAAAGTTTCCTCAAATGTAAAGTAGAACCTTTGGTTGCTACATATCTCTAAGGTCATATGACAAATGGATGCAATTACCACATGTCCTAGGAGGTGTGGGTAGCATTATCTCAAGCTTTAATTGTTTGGGGAAAGGTCCATGATGTCTGCTGAGTAGCAGAGAGCATTGGCAAGGCCTTGGATGGTGTTCCATTTTGATGTATCATAGATAGTATTTGGGGCCATGCAGGTTGTATTTTTTTCTACTGTCAAGGAATTATCACCTTCTGTGTGGGCAAATACATCCAATGCCCCCCTTCTTACTTCCTTGTAAAGTCTACCCAGAACTTGTTTTCTATGATGACAAGATACATCCCAAATTACGCCAAAGATGTTATTGATTTTCCTACAAATAATAAGGCCAGCCACAGGGGAATCGTAAAACTTCAAGTTGTTGCCTTGGTGAATGTTACCATATAATGTCAGTAGCTTTGGTTTTTATTTAATTTTGTGATTAAAGTTTTTATTGATTTCCCTGTAGGGTAGAATATATCAATACTTTCGGTTTCAAAGGAGCATTCAGGAACAAGAAAACACAAAAAGATTCAACAAGAGAAAACTAGAGCTTAATTTTAAAGTTTAGGAAGCTGCCACCATGAATCCCCAGGTGCACCTTTGGAATAAGTCTTGGATGTGGCCCCAGCTTTGCATAGAGAGCTGATCCCTCAGGCAGCAGCTGGTGCACAATTCAGTGGAGTTTTGTCAGGAGATGCTGAACTAGGATTTGCTGGAGATGATACTATCAGCTAACAACCAACAAGGGTCATATTTCATGTTACCATCAGTCATGTGTGCTTCTTTCTCTTCCTTGGAAAAAAGGTTTCCATGGGTGTCCTGTTGGTGGAGGGTATAACCTCCTCTGTGGAGTCTGCATGTACAGTAGGACTATTCTTTTTAGAGATACCCCATCAAGGACTCAGGATAGGATCCTCTGTGATCCTATCAGTGTATACAGGGACAGAGGCAGGAGACACAGGTCCCTACTGCTACCCATATCAGATTGAGGAGTTCTCTTGTGCTTTTAAGGACTGTGCTGCACAGTTTTATGTCAACTTTACACAAACTGAAATCATCTGAGAAGAGGAAATTTCAAATTAAGAAAAGCTTCCATAAAATTGGCATGCAGGATTGCCAGGCCAGTTGGTAGTGGCACATACCTTTGATCCCAGTGCTTGGGAGGCAGAGTCAGTTGAATCCCTATGAGATTGAGGCTACCCTGGTCTGTGGAACAAGTTCCAGGATAGCTTGAGCTACATAAAGGAATCCTCTCTCGAAAAACAGAACAAAAACAAAAACAAAAAGAGATCAAGCTATCTGCCCATAAGCTTGTAGAACATTTTTAAAATTAGTGATTGAAGGGGGAGGGTCTAGCCCAATATGGGTGGTGCCATCCATGGGCTGGTAGTCCTAGGTTCTATAAGAAGGTAAGGTAAGCAGGCCACGGAAAGCCTCTAGGGTCTATCAGCTCCTGCCTCCAGATTCCTGTCCTGTGTGAGTTCTTGCCCTCACTGCTTTTGATAATGAACTGCTATATAGAAATGTGAGCTAAATAAGCTCTGTCCTTCCCAAATTGCTCTTGGTTATGGTGTTCTAGCACATCAACAGCAACTCTAACTAAGACAGGGACTTCAACTAAAGCTAAACTAGGATTTGCAGCTTTAATACTGGAAAGAATCTCAAGAATAGCCAGTGTGAAGCAGAGTCGGCATTCAATCAAGATATTTGAGTTTAAACGTTAAACAATGATTGTGAGAAAGATACTCAGAAGGAAAGACTCATCCAAAGGCATGAGTGTAGGTTTAGTCATATACAATATTTTGGTGTGTTTTTGGAGCTATCTTCTGGGGGATTTCTAAGAAACCTAAGTGAGATGGCAGGGTAGCTCCAAGTAGCACCAGACTGCGTTACAATTGATAAGGAAATCTCTAGATCATAAGGGTGCAGGAAGATAGTGTGGGAGCAGGAGTTAGACTCCCTGATAAGCAGATAGACAGGGAAGGGGCACATGACTAGGTAATAAAGATGGTGAACTTCCAAGATGGTTGGTTTCTTCCTTATCCTCCACAGTCCTTGAAGGCTATTTCTCCTGCTGGTAGGGTCCCTGTTGGTTGTGGTTCAGTGTTCCACCTCGCCACTGGCTGGTGTTGTGTGAACACCTCTGGGGCAGATGAAACACAAGGGCACTAGGCTACATTCCATTCTCTCCACCAAGGTGCTGTCAGGCTCCGGGAGCGCCAGCACCTGCTTAGGAAAGGTGGAAGGCAGCCTAAGAGGGGAGCCTCAGCCCAGGTGAGAAACAGAACAGGCCGAGGGGTGGTTCCAAACTCCCGGGACAAGGCTGGGAACCTCGAGGAGTTAGGAACGGACCCCTGCATGCCAGCGATGAGCCCGGGGCAGGGGTGGTTGTGGTGGGGAATCCAGTTTAGTTCAGGGGTGAGTGTCTGAGGGATCTTCTGTGGGAGACTTAGGCAGTAACAAAGGCTCCCCCCCCCCGGCAATTCTAGATGAGAGAGACAGGTCTTGATTGTCTAAACTGTTTATTCATGATGAAAATGGTGCACACAGCTTACTCAGGGTGGGCCAGAGATTAAATATCTTTTTTTTTGTTGTTGTTTTTAATATTTTTTATTAGGTATTTTCCTCAATTACATTTCCAATGCTATCCCAAAAGTCCCCCATACCCCCCCCCACTCCCCTACCCACCCACTCCCACTTTTTGGCCCTGGCGTTCCCCTGTACTGGGGCATATAAAGTTTGCATGTCCAATGGGCCTCTCTTTCCAGTGATGGCCGATTAGGCCATCTTTTGATACATATGCAGCTAGAGACAGGAGCTCCGGGGTACTGGTTAGTTTATAATGTTGTTGCACCTATAGGGTTGCAGATCCCTTTAGCTCCTTGAATACTTTCTCTAGCTCCTCCATTGGAGGCCCTGTGATCCATTCAATAGCTGACTGTGATCATCCACTTATGTGTTTGCTAGGCCCCGGCATAGTCTCACAAGAGACAGCTATATCAGGGTCCTTTCAGCAAACTCTTGCTAGTGAATGCAATGGTGTCATCGTTTGGAGGTTGATTATGGGATGGATCCCTGGATATGGCAGTCTCTAGATGGTCCATCCTTTTGTCTCAGCTCCAAATATCTTTTGTAGGAAGGAATGTCCGAAAAGGGAAGCTATTTGGCTAAACTCTTGGGTGGGTTATCTAGGTATCTCATTAGCACGGAGAACTCTAGGCTCTATGCTACATGACTAGTCCTTATGTTGGGTGTCACAGTTGGAAGCAAATTCGAATGCCTACCATTCTCAATTATGAGAATTACCAGGGTTTCTTAATCTGCTCGACCTACCCAGTTTTTTTGTCTGATGACTCGGCACTACTTGTTCCACAGATGGTGGGCTGGATTAGTAAGTTAAAGGTCAGGTCTGGACGTGTTTACAGAACTCTTGTGGGCTAATCAACCATCCTGTCCTTCTTTAAACTGACCAACCCTAAATTATGGAAGAAAACTCTTTAGAGACTTTAAAAAACTCCCAGTTCTCAAGGAGAGAAGCTGGGCTTTGGTTTCCTGTGTCCCCCTTTACTTCTTTCAGTCTTTCTCTGTGTGCTGTGTGTGTCTGTTGCATGCGTGTGTTTTCTCACTCTTGATGAAACCCTCTCTTCAGCTGCTGATTCTGTGTGCTCCTGTTTGCTGTGTTCATTATATCCCTGTTGTGCTCAAGATTTTTCTTGCCTTTTAATTTTTAACAGAATTCTTTAGCAGAGAGAAGGAACCTTGATGAAGACCCCTAGCTGGAACATCAGGACATCTTTACCATAGACAAAGTCAACAGTCTTGTTTGAGATTCCCAGGAAATTACTGGGAACACAATGGGAGACTTTGAGTACCCTGTAGCTAAGGACGAGTCAGGGAAAAAGTTAGCTAAGGGGTCATCCATAAAAACAACACAGAAAGGAAGCCCAGCCTTTCACGCTCCCTCTGCTGCTTCTCCCTACCCAGAGCAAAGAGTAAGGGAAACCTCAATTAAAATCAAAGAACAAGGAAGAAATGTGTGCTCGATCCCCCATCTCAGAAATTAAAGCCACGGTTAAGTTCTCATTTGATCTTCCAGACTGTTCAGCTGAGCATCAGTGTTACCAGAAAAGGTTCTGTGGTCAACAGAGCAAGAATGCATTCTACCCAGGAGACAGGATCAGGGTCAAGCTCATAGGAACTGTTGCTTGGATCTGGTGGCGTCATGCGTGAGAGAGATGTAAAGGCAAGCTGCCCTGACAAAAAAAAAAAGTTTTCCTACTAACTTTTATGTGCATTCGTATTTGTGTGTACATATGGCAGGATGGAAGCAGACAGGTTTGGAGGATCCCGAAGACCCCTCAGGTGCTGTCTGCCTTGCTTTTTTTGAGGCAATCTTTGTGAGAATTGCTGATTAGACTAGACTGACTGGCCTAAGAGTGTGAAGGATCTTCTTGTCTTTCTCTAGTGCTGGGATCACAAGCACACACTATCATATCCAGCTTTTTATTCACACTTGGCTGCTATGGATTGAACTCAACTCCTGTCTGCAGAGCAAGCACTTTACTGTCATTTTAGACCTTCCCTAGTGTCTTGGATAAAAGTTCTCAAATAACTAACTCTCCTGGTTAAAAATATTACAGTTTTTATAATAAAATATTAAAATGATAGGGTTAATGGCTAAGATGACTATGAGGCAGAATGACGATGACCAGCATGCTTGCTGAGTTAACTAATCCTATCCCCCTACCTCACATTGCAAAGGGCTGACCCTGGAGGTGAGATGCTTGCTCTCCAGGGATCTCAGCTGCCTATAGTTAGGGGAAAGTGGCTAAAAGGAGCAGAAGAAGGAACTAAGGAAAGCTGAGTGCTTACCAGGGAAGACTGGATGGACTGCCCGAGGGGGGGGGGGCAGGGGCGGCTGGTCCTTCTTCTTGTAGCCAATGTGAGAAACAGAATTGTAAGAGACCCAGACTCCCCTGCCCCCACCCTGATATCCTAAGAATAGGCCAAAAGAAAAGGGCATGAAATGGTGTTACTGGGACAAGTGCCAAGACAAAGAGATATTCAGATTTCTGGGGACAAAGGCCATGTGAAAGGAATTTTCCTTTCAACACACAGACACACACACAGAGACATAAACACACAGAGATACACACACACACACACACACACACACACAGACACAGAGAGAGAGAGAGAGAGAGAGAGAGAGAGAGAGAGAGAGAGAGAGAGAGAGAGAGAGAGAGAGAACACTGTGTGGCTGGCAGAATGAAATGAATTAGCTGCACTGCATCAACTTCAAATTAAAATAATTTCAAATGTAGCAAAAGAGAATGTGGCAGCGGGCCACCGTCTTAAACAGAACACATGGACAGGGCCTGGGAATGGGAAGCAGAGCCATTCCAAGTGAACCCAGAACACGGAGCAGGGGCTGGAAGAGCCAGTCCAGGCTGCAAGCAGCTGGGAGCTAAATGTTTCCTCCTGGGCCTCAGAGAAGGGAGGGGTGTGGGGACTGGAGAGGAATGGAAGCCAAACCATCCATAGGGCTGGTGCAGGGCCAGATGGCCACCAACCAGAGACATTGGTTCTTGTGACTCGGGTCACTGGGCAGGAGGGACCTGAGATCTTGACACAGGGTAAAAGACCCAGAAGAAGAGCAGACCCTGGGCTGAGAGCTTCTACAGCCTCCAGGGGTCTGCACCCTGGATGCCACAGCTCCCCGGACAGGAAATGAGTGAGACTCCATTAGATTCCAGAGGAAACCTCAGACTCTGGCAACAATAGCAAGAAAGAAGGCTGGGTACAGCAGAGTTTGTTTAATGTGGATCTGTAAAGGTCAGGGTTAAATGTTTGCGAAAGTTCTCCAACAGGGTTGCACACATAGACCTTTGGGGACGGAGGGAAGAAATTGCCTCATGCACAGACCAGGGACCCAAGATGACTTAGATCTAGAAGACTGTGACCCTTGCTGTACAGAAGGACCTATGGCCGTCCACACTCAGAAGGAAAAAGAGATCCTTGGTATTGTTTTATAATCCAGGGGCAATTTTCACAGTGAGGCAGAGAAAGACCAAGGGTTTAAGGCCAGAGCCGAGGAGATAAAATGAGTGTTATGAAAGCATGAGGACCTTGTGTCCACATTAAATAAAAATAAAAGGAGCAGGAGGAAGAGGAATAGGAGGAGATGGAAAAGGAGGAAGAGGAAGATATAAGGGCAGAGGCCAACATTATCATAATCCCAGGACTGGGACAGGAGGGTCCTTGGGGCTCCTCTTTGTCTGTGAGGATATTTCCAGAGAGGTCTCACTAAGGAAGAAAAATGTCTGGTCTAGCCAATTGGAAAGCTCTAGGTTTAGATGATGCATAGATAAAGAGATAGATAGATAGATAGATAGATAGATAGATAGATAGATAGATAGATAGATAGATAGAAGGTCAAAGGGCTGAAACAATGTCTCCGCTGTCAAGAGATCTTGCTGCTCTTGTGGAGAACCTGCTATTACTAGCACTCACATCAGATGGCTCACAACCATCTGTAACACTAGTTCCAGGGGATCCGATACCCAATACTGGTCTCTAAGGATCCCTATACACATCATGTGTTTCATGTACAGACTTGAACACACACATACACATAAGATAAAAATTAAACAATAAAATGGAGAGTACTTAAGAACTTTACCTGATGTTGACCTCTGGCCTTTACATATGTGTGCACACAGGTACAGAGACACATTTAACTTGGGTATATACAAACACAGATATACACATACATACATACATACATATATACATACATACACGATACATGCATACATATATACATATATGCATACAGATATACATACACAACAAAATGATTTTTCAAAAATAAGTTCCAAGTTAGCCTGGGCTACACAGTGACAGCCTATCTCAAAAACTGAATTAAATAAATAAATGAATGAATGATATAGGATATTAATTTTATTTGGTCAAGGTTACTTTATCTTATTTTGAATTTTAAAAAATCTACTTCGAAATATATTCACAGTACCTGGCATCTTACTTACATAATCCTAATCTGATAATTGCTCAGTAAATGGTAGATATTCCATATCATTGTGAGTCCAGCCTGCCCTTCATAGACTTGTGTTCCCTTCTGTGGAACCAATCAAGCTAGGATAAGAATATTTGAAGAAACAATTGTGTCTGTCCTGAATTTTATTCCTTTGCTGATTGCATAAGCAATACAGCAGTATGGAAACAAGGCATGCATGCTAAATTGGCTGCTCTCAGTCACTTTGAGATTTAAATACACAGAAGATGTGCAGAGGTTACATGCTGCTCTAGTGAGTTTCTCTACTGCTGGGATAAATCACTCTGAGCAAAAGGATTTGGACAGGAAAAAAGTTGTTTTTGTTGTTTTGTTCTGTGTTTTGTTTAGTTTTGTTTTAATTTTACACTTCCAGGTCACTATCTATCACTGGGGGAAGTCAGGGCAGGAACTCTAGCAGGAACTGGAAGAGTTCATGGAGAAACACTGTTTAATGCCTTGCTCCCTCTAGCTCATGCCCAGCCTACTTTCTCATACAACCAGAACCACTTTCTCAGGGGTGGCACCTCTCATAGTAGACTGGGCCCTCCAACATCAATCAAAAGTCAAGACAATCTCCCACAGACATGGCCACAGGTCAATGTGATCAAGACAACTCCTCAATTGAGACTCCCTTTTCCCAGGTGACTCTTGATTGTATAAGTTAACAATAAAACCTATGTAGGATATATGTTAATACCATGTCCCTGTAAAAGAAAATTTTATTACAATAAATCAGTGTGTGTGCATGTGCATGTGTATGCACATGTGTGACAGTCAGAGGACTGCTTAAGGTTCTCTCCTTTCACTGTATGGATACTAGGAATCAAACTCAGGTCACTAGGCTTGGCAGCAAGTGTCTTTTACCAATTGAACCATCTCACTGGCCCCTATTTCTCTTTTTAATCACTGTGTGTGTGTGTGTGTGTGCGCGTGCGTGCATATATGTATGTGTGTATATTCATTTGTGGACACTACTGAATTTCATAGATACTTTCACACACATTGATAGTG
This sequence comes from Mus caroli, assembly GCF_978045245.1. NCBI lineage: Eukaryota > Metazoa > Chordata > Mammalia > Rodentia > Muridae > Mus > Mus caroli. Next base: position 1,270,274 of record NW_028227265.1, on the reverse strand, counting down.
TCCTTTGACCATGTATGTGTGTATATTCATTGGTGGACAGTACTGAATTTCATAGATACTTTCACACACATTGATAGTGTCCTTTGACCATGTTACCCATTTGTGCATGACCTTTATTTTTCTCTTCCTGTTGAGTCTCCTTCTCTCAGACCACTTCACTTCTACTTTCCTGTCATGTATCTATGATTTTGTGAATGTTCATAATAGCTAGGATCCACTGAGACAAAACATGCAGTATGTATCTTTAAGCATCTAATTTAATTCTTTTGACATGATAATCTCCAATTCCATTCAACTTCTTGCAAAAATAACATGATTTCATTCTTCTTTGTGGCTGAATAAAATCCCATTATATCGATATGCCATGTTTTCATTATCCAACCCTCTATCAATGGCTGGGTTGAGTCCACAAGCTAGCTGTTGTGAATAGCAGGCAATAGCATGGATATGCCAGTACTTCTGAGACACGCTGACTTTGAATCCTTTGATAAATACACAGTAGGACCACTGGGTCATAGGGTAGATCTAGTTTAATTTTTTTGAGGATCTCTCATACTGACCTCCATATTGTCTAGACTGATTTACCCTTCTACCAGCAGTGTATATGGGTTCTCTTTTCTCTGCATCCTCACCAACCTTTGTTATTATCAGTTTTCTTAATGGTTGCCATTTTAACTGTGGTGAAAGGTAATCTCCATGTAGATTTAATTTGCATTTTCCCACTGGCTGGTTAAAGTTGAATGTCTTTTCATGTTTATTATGCTATGTCTGTGATGATTAATTTTTATTGTCAACATGTAGAGATTTTAAAATCTCCATGGAAACACATCTCTGGGTTTTTCAGCAAGGGTGCTTCCACAGATGCTTAACTGAGGAGGAGAGACAAAAACCTGAACGTGAGAAGCAGCATTGCATAGGCTGGGGTCTTGGACTGAATAAGAAGAAAGCATCCTGAGGGACAGCTTTCTTTGCTGCTTCCCATCTGTGGTAGATGTGACCAGCTGCCCAAGACTCCTGCTGCTATGGTCTGCCCACTATGTATCTTAAGACTTGACACAAAATAGAACATTTCTTAAGTTGACTTTGTCAGTTATCATGTCAAATCAAGAAGAAAATTAGCTCATACAGTGCTTTCTTTTTTCTTTTTTTCTTTTTCTTTCTTTCTTGTTTTTGGAAGGGACCATAAACGTTTTGATATCTAAAGGCATCTTAGATCCCCCTCCTCAAGCCCAAGAAGCAAGTAAATCACTATTTCTTCTGAACACTCTTCAATCTCACAGTTAAAAATAATGCTCCAATAAACATCTTCATATGTAAATCTCTCCCCAATCTCCAATAAGCCCCCAAGGTACATTTCCATCTGTTTCTATTCCTAACCACAATAAGTTGAAGTCTAACCCCCTTAAAGATATTTGACAGTATTGCCAGCTTAACTCTAGGATGATATCAATACCTTTCCCAGCTATCCTCATTGGAACATTCCTGGAGCAACCTGTTGACCTTAGATCAAACTATCTGCATTTCTTTATCTGTCCTGCCACCTGTTCTGCATCTGAGCACTGGAGATCAGCTCTCAAACAACAGCAAGAGGACTGGCTGTTCTCAAGGTACCTAAAGCCTAAGGGAAGACAGACACACAGATACACATCATGATATTCAGGGATAACATTAGAATAAAGTAGGCTAAAGGTGCTGTTTTGATGAGAATGTAATCTATCTAATCTGGCTAGAAAATGAATTCTGAGGGCTAGGTATATGGTTCAGTTGATAAAGTATTTACCTAGCATGCACGAAACCATAGGTCTGGTCCTCAGCACCCTATAAACCAGATACAGTGGTGTGTGTTTTTCATCTCAGCATTCAGGAAGTAGATGCAGGAAGATGCAGAAGTTTAAGACCATCTTTGGTACATAGAGAGTGTAAGGCTATCCTGGGCAACATGAGACCTGGCACAAAAGTATGGGAGAAGAAGAAAGGAAAGAGAAGGGGGGAAAGGAAGAGAGGGAAACTCACAGGAGAATAGAATGAAATAAAACCCTTCAAGTCTAAGGCAAGGATATATCTGAACATAGAAAAAGCACATATAGGGGTCCCAAGTCTGGGACTCTCTGTAACATCAAGGCCTTCTTGGAAAGTAATGTGATTTGAGTAAAGTGAAGGGGTAGGCAAATGAACTCGGAGCAGAAGCCAGTCTTCACTAACCTTCTTGGTGGGCATTTTCATTCATGGGTGTCTTCATATGTTTGTTGGGTATTTCCACTACAGTGGCCTGAACTGGGCCTTTCTGAGGACTGCACTTACTAATGACCATTTTAGGCCCTGCCCTTGAGAAGGACTGGATTTAGGCAGGCAACCCCTACTCTGAGTCCCACAGTTTCTAGTCTCTGTAATCAGCAAAGGCATTTGAGAAAGTTATGTGGTTCTGTTTCTGGTTTTTCTCACTGTTTTTGCAACTGCCTAAGTCTAAAATATGTCCCTTCTTAAGCCCTGATTGCACAGATTGGGAGGTGGGCTGAATCTGGATGAGTCGTGCTTGAAATTCTGGCTGTATAAATATTACACTGGGATTTGCTCTTTATTCTGCTTTTAATCACCTCAGGAATGATTTTTTTTTTTTTTTTGAGAACTGCATGCATCTCAGAAACGGGGAATCATTCAGCCTCGTGCTCTTTAAATGCAAAAAGGAAAAAAAAATACTAGATAAACGGAATGTTAGAAATAACTAAAGGAAAGGGTGCATTTGTTATGCTACATCGCACACTGTTTCAAGGCGTTCTCTCCTAATGGCTTCTTTATGCAAACATTATCGCCTTTGTGCCGGTTCCTACTTCTGTGGTTTCCAGTACATTTATTTCAGTGAAGATTGCTGAAAACCTTTAACCGGTTTGGGGAGACTGGTCCTTCCCCTCCTGCTGCTGGGCGAGTATTTTTTGCGAAGAAGCTGAACTACTACACGGTGAAATCACAAAGAAGGAGTTGAAGTACGCAGTGTCCACGCCTCCAAAGCTGCCATGCTTAGGCAATCCACTCTCCTATTCCAAATTCTTATAGTGAATGTAATGCACAGAACCAGGGTTTCAGTTGAATCTGTTCAGGGGAGGAGCGTCACTGGAGAACCTGTTTTTAGATTTAGTCACTTTGTGGCGGGTAGGAACGTGTTTCCAGCTAACCATCCTGGGGGCGAAGCGCTGTTACCGCAATCTGGACTGCAAACTTCTTCCCTTTGAAGTACCGCTAAAGGAATCTCCGTGATGTGATGAAAGCTGTCTTTTCAGAATGCCCTTCTTTCTCCGTATTTCCGTCTATTAGCTCAGTTGAGGATGTCTAATAAAACTGCTCCGTGAGGTTTTATTCTGTACCCACGTCACACTGGTGTCTCCCTCCAACAAGGACAGCGGTTCTGAAGTTGAACGTAGTGTTTTGCATGTTTTAGATGTTCATTTTCCACAGTCTGTCTGGAGATGAGGTCACAAGGGCTAGAAAGAAGGACTGCCGCTTACTCTGATTCCTGAATGTGCTCTTCAGGTCCAGGCCTTTCCCAAACTTTCAGTCATGAAAGAAGTCAACCCATAATTGAGGTGGAACTGAAAGGCAAGGCAATTGTGGGGACATATAGAAGGAAAGGAGTCTAATTGACCCCTTTCATCAGTCCGAAACAAGAATTCTGGCACAATTAACATTTGCTGAGAAGGTTTCTGACCTCAGGTTAATATGCCTTTTGTAGAAAGATATTTCATGCTAAAATAATATTGACCCAGAGCTAAGACCTAATGTATATGATCTTGAGTAGGGTACTATTTCTCTGGGAAGTCAGCTTAACTTTGTATGCAGTAAAGGTGTCCTACCTTCCTGTATCCCTGTGGTCTAATTGTCCCTGTCACTTGTCAGGTGCTTCTCAGACACCCCCCTGTCATCTCATTTAGGTTGCATAGCAACCTTAAGATAACAGCTTCAGGACCCTATACATGACTATTGTGAAATAACAAAGTCACCTGCGATTGTAAAATAATTTACTATTGCAAGATAACAAAGATCTCTCTCAGGGAAGTCTACACCCGTGTTCTTAAGTTGATCCTGGCTTTTGTCTTGAGCCATCATGCTTAAGGTCTACAATAAAATATCATTATTAAACTCTGACTCTGCTCCACACTGGCTCATACTGAAATTCTTTTCTTATGCTGTGGATCCCATTTTACCTGAGTCAAAGTCCCTAGTAGATAATGAGAATGTCTCTGGCTGCTGTGGTGACAGTATCTTTCCATCCCTGAGGCTGCTGCCATGACCACAGACTTACAGTGGCCACTGTGTGAGGACCCAAGTTTGAAACCATTTTTGTTCTTAACACAGAACATCAATGACTTTTCACTTCTGGAAGACAGCACAGCATCAGCTCCAGATAGCCATGCCTTGCTAAGTAAGGAATACTGGCCAGGGCCTCATATCTGCTCAGGAGCTGATCTCCTTCTGACAGTATAAGACATATGCTGTAATATATGTGTAATCCCAGGACAGATAGCATTATCCCCACATACCATTTATACTCTTATCATTTACATCATGTATGTAACATAGGTAGAGTTTTAGTGTTAGTCTGTAAAATAATATATAGAGAGCACCATGAGATTTCCATTGCTTTGTGGAAATGTTAGAATATAATAGAATATATTAATTGTAGCATGGTGACAGGATATCAGTCTGGCATTTTCAAGGTGGAGATAGGAAAATTGCACATTATAGGCCAGCTGGAGTTACATAGCAAGACTGTCTCAAAAATGAAGAAATAAAATCAAGAAAAGGATAGTTGTGTGAATTTTTTAAATAACATCTTTGTTTTTCTTGAGCTGTTTAGAGAAATCATCTGCTTTCTTGAATTAATGACTGTATTTTTACTAACACATGTTGTACACAGTAGTGAGACTCTGTGTGACATCTTACTGTGCACATGCCTTGAACCTTGAGTACCCTCCTGACCCCAACAGCTACTTTAACCTGGAGATGTAGCACATCTGATGTATCTGCTCCTACAAAAGATGGAGTGTAAGAGGCTCTGAAATCTCCATTGGGCAGAAATTATTCACACTAACTTCTTAATCATGTGCTCTCTTCCTCACATAATTGATTGGCTTTGGAAGTGGACTAAGAAATGCCATCTCTTTCTGAATTCTGTGTGACTTTTTCTTGATGCATGTTGGACCTTCTATAGAGACCTTCATATGGATTAACAGTGTGGGATAGGGATGGAAGCCTTGGAGAATGCTCATAAACAAAATAATATAAACCAGAGTCTAGAAACTATCTTTCTGTCAACTCTAGTTTGCCCCCTACTTTTGAAAGTAAAAATTCATTTCAACTTAGTCACACTCTTCCTTTTACATAATAGTCACAATGTTTCTAAAGAGGTGTGTGTCAGCTAGTGCTCTAAGAAAGATTTTCTAGCAACTGACCTAAACTGCGTTAAATAAAATTAAAGTTAACCAAAACTACATAAATTACATTCAATTTGAGACTTAGAATGGGAAGAGAGTTCAAAAGAAAATGTTTGTCTCTACAGCATCTTCACCCTTCAGTCGCCAGAGCAGTGCTCCCCTCTCCGGATGTCAGGCTTTGTGGTTTTAAGGATGTGCTTTCTAGTGAGGTGTGAATGAGGAGAGCCTGTTAAGCCAGCTCTAGGGATGTAGAGAGAAGAAGGTCCTTGGGACTTCCTGGCTAGCCACCTACCTTGCTTGAGGAGCTTGGGACACTACTGAGAGACTTTGTTTATCTTTTCAAAACAAAGAAAGAGAAAGTGAATAAATAAATAATAGCAGCAGAGGAATACCCTGTGGGTCACACATATGTACCACACACACACACACACACACACACACACACACACACACACACAGAGAGAGAGAGAGAGAGAGACAGACAGAGAGAGACGGAGAGACAGAGACACAAAAAGAGACACAGAGAGACAGAGACAGAGAGATAGAGAGAGCTGTTTCCCTAAATATCATTTTAAAGATCTTATTTTTAAGTCTTATTTCCTTTTAGATACTGTGGAAAAATACTGTACATTCAGGCATCCTTGCCCCAACCCCTGCACCCCAGGACCAAGGACATTTCATTAGAAACTGTGAGCATCTGACATGGGACTAGGAGGCATTGCTCACTGAGTCCAAAGTCTAAATTGCCTTTTCACAGAGTGCCTCCTCCATACCCTAAGGAACTTGTTCCATTCTGCAAAATTAGAATGGAGCCAGGAGTTCCATGGGCCATACTCTGTCATCCTATGGGAACGATCTCTTGAGATTAAAATGGATTTGATGGGCAAGGAGAGAAGCCTGGCAGCCTGACAACTACTAGAGATAAGAGCTCTGGGACAGAAGCCAGGAGAACAGAGCCTCATCCCACCCTATCCCTGGTGAGCTGCATGGTTCTGGGAAGCCTTCTGAACCTCTGCTTATCTTCTACTGTTTCTCATCTGGGATGGCCAAACCCATCCTATCTATCTCAAACAATTCGCCAAGAAGAGCATGAATGGAATGAAAATAGGATTGCCTCAATGCAGTGAGTGGGACTACTCTAGTGTTTACAATGGGACCAACCATTTGATTTGAGAAATGATCTTGAGAAATAGTTTGATATAGGAATCAGAGAGGTTCAAGAGGTCAGACATACTGGAGCATCCAGAAACCTTGGCAAAAGAGGGATAAACTTGAATATGCCTTAGACAGGGTCAAGAAAGCAGGCCAAGATACAGCCTGTCCCTTTGAGTAAAGCCAAGCCATCTCTGGCTATGTGAATATAGGCAGAGGTACTGTTATAGTGGCTCTCCATTGCCAACTTGACTGGTTTTTGAAATCACCTAGGAGGTATGCCTCTGCTTGTGTCTGTAAAACTGTTTTCAAAGAGGTTTAAATGAAGAACGAAGACTCAGCCTGAATGTGTGCAGGCACCATCCCATAGGCTGGAGCCTTAGAATGAACAGAACACTGTGATAGACTGTATCTGTGAGCCAAAAGTTGAAATTACCTCTTCCTCCTTCAGGATTTCACCCTTGTCAGATAGGTGCTCACAGCAATGAGAAAAGTAACCAGTAATCTAAAGCAAGTCCTTCCCATGAGTCACCTCTTAGACGACCCTAGGAGGGAAAAGACTTGGACTCACAGAGGACCCTAATCACCATTGGAGCTTCTAAAGAAAGGACCTTGACCTTCTCAGGTAGGATGTGGCTCAGGATTCAGGCAGAGGCGATGCTCATGGGGACTCAGAACAAATACTAGGTGCTGGAACAGAAGACAAGTATGTAAGAGAGGAAGAGAAAGTGACTGAACTGATCCATACCTACCTGAGGCTGTGAAGCAGCAAGTCAGCTCCACCTCCCCATCACCAGAGGCAGCTGACTTTTTTCTGCCATCATTAGGCCTGCTTGAGACTCTCTGGGTAGAGAAGCTTTTCCTGAAAGCCCTTTACCCAAACACCACTACTTCACTGGATGACCCTTATGTGAGAATAGTCACATTCTGAATCTTTCTTTTTGTTAGAAACACTGGACTATGTAGAAGGCCAAATGGGAACTTGGAACTGCCATTATTGCTTTCATATGAATTTATTTCATTGGGTCATCTTTTACCAACACTGCCCTGAGAATGTCAGCAAAGAACATGCAGTATATAAAACAATAATTATAAAATAAAAAAAACTAATGATGGTGAACTCATCTCTCCTTTTTCTGTGATTTGTCCTCGGACAAAAGGCTACTGAAGAAACAGGTGCATGGGTATGGCCCACCACAGCCTTCAGTGGACTGGTAGGAAGGGACACAGGCCCAGTGCAGAGGAAGAAGTGACTCCCAGAGAGGCAGCTAATTGCAGTTCCTCAGCATGGAGGAAACAGCTTTCTTCCAAGCTGCATGAAGGCATCCTGTGTGCTCAAAAATACAAGGGAAGCAAAATTGCCACAGGCCCTCTTGAATAGTTCAGGCCAGCTGCTCTGTGCACAAGGAGGAAAGGCACAGAGGAAACCTGGTTCTTACAAAGTCCCTCTGCAGAGAGGTTGGGCGTGAGAGGAGCATGCTTTCTTTCCCACCGCCTGGAGTTCCCCAGCAAAGTAGGCTCAGTCTGTCAGAAGGTCAGAGCAGCCAGAAAGCAGCCAACCACTTTCAAAGACTGCCTCATTTTCAATGAAAGTTTCCAAGTGATAATAACATCTCTCAGTATTGAAACTTCGAGAACAAATTTGCAGCTCCCCGGTGATGGATAAAACACCATTGGAAAGTGTGGCTGTCCCCTGCACAGGCCAGCTCAGGGAGAGGGAAATGGATCACACTCACAGAGAAGACAAATTACACGTAGGCATCCCAAGATGAATTGCAATCATAACTTGGGAAAACCATCGCAGGGTTTCTGTTATCTGCAGACAGTGTGCTGAGCTCATTTTCTCTTGAAAGACAATGCACTGTGTTAAACTGGCTTCAGGAGCTCAATTGGAGGGGAAAAAAATGGCTATGCAATTTGTGTGGGGATTATGAATGTAATTAATACAATTTGCAAAAGGCCAACGCCATTTTGCAGACTTTAGTCCCACAGGATATCGGGGAATCACATGTTGGAGAGCATTCTTTTGTCTGTGATACCAATGTCCAATATTGCCTTGCTCTTCCTGCAGGTCTTTCTCATCTTGCAATCTGAAACTAGACTTGAACTGCCTTTTCCTCCAGGATCTGTAACACTGTCTCCTCCCTTAGGACATTTTCATGAGAACCAAAGAATCCTTTGTTTACAGCAGAAGGATGGAGTGATGAGGATATGATATCACATTGTACTTTACCTGTCTTTTTTTAAAAAGTGCATGAGCACATATGTATGTTTATCAAGATATGTCTATATCCTGTCAGAGTATCTCATTGACTTGAGGTTTGCTGATTAGTCTAGACCGCCTAGCCAGCAAGGTCCAGAAATCCACCTGTCTCCACATCCCTCATGCTGAGATTATATGCATACATCATCATTACTAACATTTACACAGGTTTGGGGGGAATTAACACAGTGTATTGGCTAAATTTATGTCAATTTGACATAAGCTAGAGTCATTGTAAAGGAAGAAACTTCAACTGAGAAATTCCCTCCATAATATAAGACTGTATGCATGCCTCTGGGACACTTTCTTAACTAGTAATTGATAGGGCAGGGCCCAGTCCAGTGTGAGTAGTGCCACCCTGGGGCTGGTGGATCTGAATTTTATAAGAAAGCAGGCAGAACAAGCTATGATGAGCAAGCCAGGAAGCAGAACTTCCCCATAGCCCTCTGCATCAGCTCCTGCCTTCAGGTTGCTACCCTGTTTGAGTTCTTGTCCTGATTTCTGATGGTGAACAGTGATTTGAAAGAATAAGCCAAATAAAGCCGTTCCTCCACAAGTTGCTTTGGTTATAGTGTTTCATTACAGCAATCAAAACCCAAACTAAGACGTGATTCTTGAGCTTGTGTGGAAAGCACTGTACAGATTGGGCATTTCCCTGGCTACCCTTGTGTGTGGGGTGGGAGTGTGTGTGTGTGTGTGTGTGTCAGTGTCATAAGACGTTGGGTTTTAAGAATACGCATCTTAGCAGCAATTATCTATGATTTCAGAATGGGAATATTGTAAGTTGCGACTTCTTGTTTGGGAAATGAAAGAGATAAGGTACCTTGTTCAGAGTGACTTCTGAAGATGTTTACTTAATGCCCACATTGGGCTATAGATGTGGGCCTGAGTACCAAAGGTCTTCTACAGAGATCTCTGGCCAGGCCTGGTGCGAGGGTTCCGGTGAAGGAAAGCGAGTTCTGGCAGGGAGGCACGAAGTCTCTGCTGTGCCTTCTAGGTCACTTGGTAACTCTGAGTGGAACTCTGATGAGAAACCGACAATACAGTGAGGAGTGTGGTGGAACCTTGGGCAGTGCTTCGGGAGAGCAGGTCTCTTCCAAAGTGTTACAGCTCTTGGAACAAAAGACTCAGATGACAAAGTAGTTCTCGCATACCTTTAATTCTCTGGATAGGATTTATATACAGTTTCGGGGGTGATTCAGGGTTCGACAGCAGATACCTCTCATTGGCTTGGATTGAGTGCTTGGAGAAAACCTTATTTGCATGTGGGAAGGCGTGGTGCTGCTCCTACATGATAGCCACACACCTCTCCTGCGGAGGTTGTCCAGGAGCAGTAACTTCAATAGGAGCCAGTGGTCCAGGAGACATGATCGAACACCTTCTGTCTCATATAGGTGGAAATCACCACCCATTGGGTCCCCGGGGTTCCAGACCTTTGCTCGACTGGAAACCAGGGTGTCTGTGCATAGCCCACTGCCCCACACTTGACCACTTTGCTGTGCTGTGGTTGTGTGGATTTTACATGATAAACATGAGTGTCTCTGCTCTCTAAAGTGAGGGCATCAGGACAATCTGATGTATAGTTCAAGTCAAGAGCATAGCTTTCTGGCCCCACCAAATGTGAGCCTTGTAAGCTCAAGTTTAGGTCTCCAAATCTCATATTTTAAAAAATTCTTGGCATGGTGGAGCATACTTCTGTGTCCCAGCACCTGGTGATGTTGATTAATAAAGATAAAGCACTGGAATGGAATTGAGGCATGGAAAAGAGGAAGAGAAAATAAATTGATCATAAGGAGGAGCAAGGCTTTATCTTTTTTCTTTTCTTTTTTCCTTTTTTCTTTTTCTTTTAACAAGGGACTGAAGAAAGCTTGGATTTTGTTGGCTGATAAGGCTATTATGAGATAAAGTGAGAGACCTAGGAAGTTTTGAGAGGATTCTGTGCCAATGAGACCTGCAAACACATCAGTAACATCATAGGCTCCCCCTCTTTCTAAACCCAGAGAGAACAGAGATACCACCATAGGTACTGTGGAAAAGCACAAGAGACCACCGCCACACACCTCAGACAGCCTCTGCTGTCAGGTCAGTGCCCTCTTACATAGTAGATTCTAGGATGCATTCAGACTTCTTTCAATAAGTCCTTCAGTAGAAACAGAAACATTAGATAACAGAAGTCAATCCAGAAGGACGGTCCTCCCCTGAGTATTGGCTTAGAAGGATTTATATTCTGTATCTGAAGTTTTTAGAACCAGAGAGGAAATTTCTCTACCTTCTACCGAAGAAAGAACTCAGTGGTAGACCACACAGACATTTTTGTTATTGTTGTTGTTTTAAGATTTTATTTATTTATGTGTGTATCTATGTGAGGGCATATGCATGTGAGTGCAGGTACCCTTGGAAACCGGAAGATGGTGCCAGATCTCAAGCAACTGGAGTTACAGTTAGTTATGAGTCCCCAACACAGGGGCTGGGAAACAAACTTGGTCCTCTGAAAAATCGGTAAGTACTCTTAACTGAGGGGCCATCTCTCCAACCCCTATGAAAACAGGTTTTGGGAGTCTACTAAAGTTAAGTGTTAAGAGGACCGAGCCTTTAAGAGAGATTGGTGCAGTTTCCTTTAACCAGGAATCGAAGGAAAACAAGATGAATCAGATAAGGTGGCGTGGCAAAGCAATGAGGAGCCTGTCTGCAGCTGGTCCATTAGAGGAGCAGTGGTCTGGTAACTGCTTGAACTGGTTGAAAATAAACCTCACATCCCTACACTTAATCCCGGAACTCAATGGGGGTTGTCACTTCCCCATTTTGAAAGGGAGTCTTTGTAGAAGTGAATAAGGTTTAGATGTGTTAATTCAGACTCCTGAGATGAATACCTGATGATCAGTTTGTAGGGAGAAGCACCCACACAGACAGCACAGCACACTTCTGGGTGTGCCTGTGGTGGAGCTGCTAGAGATAATAAGACCACAAGAGTAGTGAGCTAATGGTTTAATCCACCTATTAATTTACATCAATAATAAGCTATCAGGGATGTAGAAGGCTTCACTGGAGGAAGCCAGCCTCAGGAAGTGCGTCTCTAGACAATGTATGTTGCCATGATGTTCTCCCTAAGTTCAAGCCAAACTACCACAGACTGACTGACCCTCTGAAGCAAGGAGGCAAAATGAATCTTTCTTTCAAGTTGATTATTTAGTCACAGTGGTGATAAATAAAAACACAGAACTTTTTTTAAAAAATTGAAACATTTAAAAATTTTTATTCTTTGAGAATTCTCTCTCTCTCCTCTCTCTCTCTCTCTCTCTCTCCATGTATCTTCTCTCTATATATAAAATAAACTATGACCATATCCATCCCTTATTTTTCCCCTTTGTCTTAGTTAGGATTTTACTGCTGTGAACAGACACCATGACCAAAGCAACTCTTATAAGGACAACATTTAATTGGGGCTGGCTTACAGGTTCAGAGGTTCAGTCCATTATCATCAAGGCAGGAACATGACAGCATCCAGGCAGGCATGGTGCAGGAGCTGAGAGTTCTACATCTTCATCTGAAGGCTGCTAGCAGAATACTGGCTTCCAGGCAGCTAGGATGCAGGTCTTAAAGCCCACACCCACAGTGACACACCTACTCCAACAAAGCCACACCTACTCCTACAAGGCCACACCTCCTAATAGTGCCACTCCACAGGCCGAGCATATTCAAATCACAACACCCTCCAACTCTAACTGGATGCCTTCATATATTCCCCTCCAAGTCTCACCTCTTTTTTAATATCCCACTGCATCCAGCTGGTAATCCCTATTTGTTTTTAGAGCCATCCACTGGAGCATGGACACCCTACAATGACTACAACCTCAAGCAAAGATTACTACCTTTCCACCAGCTGCCATCAATTAGCAATATCTACTAAGCTCCATGAGCGCTTTTGTCAATGGAGCTGGAATTTTGATCAGTTTTATACTATTCGGGTCTTATGCAGCAAAATATAAACTATAGCTGCTGTGAATTAGTGAACTCAATGGCCATGTCTTAGAGTGCTCCACAGCACTTCTCCCCACCTTCTAGCTCTTACATTCTTTCTTCCTCTTACATGATATTTCTTGGACCTGGGGCATGAAGGAGGCTGATAAAAAATGTCCCATTTATGAGTAAGCATTCATAGTCACTTATACTCAGCTCTTTAGCCAGTTATAAACCTTTGCATTAACCACTGCCACTGATCAAAGATGGTTCTCTGACCAAGGTTGTAAGCAGCCCAAGTTTGTGGATATAAGCATAAGCCTTTAGAAGGCAGTTTGACCATTCAGCAACACAAGAATAGTAGATGCTCCCCAACCTCAAAGGCCTACAGTCTCCCTATCCATGAGCTGTTGACCATATTTAAAGCAACAGACATGAGCAGTATTGCAGACCACAGATCAAATTAGAAAGCAGTTGGTTACCCCCAAACTGCCATGCCACTACTGCATCATTGGGCATATATGCATTGTTTATCACTGGAATCATAGGACCAAAATTCCTCTTTAGAATATAAACAAGCCTTTGGAAGAAGACCTGACTTCCCCCGAACAGCATTGACATTTAACTTGTTATGTAACGAGAGTCCTCTAATGTGCTATAAAAGGAAGCTGAGATGTAGCACCAGTTAGAACCCTACACTTGTTCAGTGTTAAACTGTTCTTTCTATGTAACTAGTTTCTCTGTATACTGCATTTTTTAAAAACAGTCTTTTTCTTTTCAAATCTTCCTTTTGTTGTTGCTGCTTTAAATTATAGTCCAGAATTTTATCAGTGGTGGGAATTTAACATAACTTTACATATACTAGGCAAGGGGTCTACAACTAAGCTACATGCCTTGCTTCTTTTTTTCCTGTCTTAAACTTAACAACTGAACAAGTTGAATGAAAAAAAAAAATCAAAGTAACTTTCAAAAACTCTGATGGCTTGGTAGCACCAGGATTTACTGCTGGGTTGTAACGTGCCTGGAGCTAGAATAAAATATAAACTTCAACTCTTGTAATTTTATGTTTGAGTTTGTGTTAATTAGCCACATGTCTAAAACATGGCTATGCCATCATTTTCCCTTTTCAGATGTTTTTTTTTTTGTTCTTTGTGTATGTGTCTATGTGTGTGTGTGTGTGTGTGTGTGTGTGTGTGTGTGTGTGTATGTGTAGAGTTCTCAGGTGTGCAAGTGCACATGTGTTTGTGGGTGCATGTACACATGTGTGTGAATATGGGTAAAGATCAGAGAACACTCTCTGATGTCATTCTTCAGGAGCCATGAGCTTTGGTTTTTAAAACATGTCTCAGAGGCCTGTGGCTCACCAAATAGGTCAAGACGTCTGGCCAGGAGTCCTCTGTTTTTGACCCATTGAGGGCTGGAGTGACTGGAGTGTGCTACCACTCTCTTTTCTTCTTGTTTGTTTCAAAGGGCTGAGCTCAGCTCCTCCTGTCCTTGCATGACACTTTATTGATTGAACTACCATCTAGTTTACACCTTTTTAATATTTATTTTTCTAGTACTTTCTAGAACTTTTAAAAAAAGCATTGTGACTAGCTGTCCTTCTGATATCATAGCATACATTCTTATCACTTCAGATATGAAGTGAGCCTCTAATGTCAGACAGTTCCAGTGCATCTTATTAGTCTGAGTTGCCAAAAAAGACAAAATTGGTGTGTGTGTGTGTGTGTGTGTGTGTGTGTGTGTGTGATAGATGGCTTCAACTTACTACTAAATGGTCCTCTAAGTGCCTCCCAAATGTAAATGGAGGGAGAGAAAGCAAATGGGCTAAAATATTAATGGTAGGTGAGTCAAGCTAAGTATATATAATGAATGAAGACTCCTAGGTACAATATTGCTTATTGTGTACTGAAGTCAGGAAACAAGTCTGAGCCGCTGGAGCAGCAGGGGCAGCAAGCTACAGCAGCAGATCAGCTAGCTCATGCTGTCAGAGAGGGTAAGAAGCTCCACAATCCCTGCAGTGTTGTTTGCCTTGGAGTGGACAGCAAGGGGCCTGAGAATCTGGGTGCCAAGGGCAGGTGAAGAACAGTGTCTCAGCAGTCAGCCAGGGGAAAGACAAATGAGCCAATTCAAATGCTAATCTCTTCTGGAAAGATTCTGGAAGAAGAACACTCAGAAATAATGCTCAATGAACTGTTAGGATAACCTATGGGCACACAGCTTGATGTGTGTCAACTATTACATGAGCTTTAAGGGCTTCTAGCTCAGCCCAGGCCTCCTCATAGGTTTCCTTGTTCCTTCTGCCCATCGCTCCCACACCTGCCAGAGCCCCCTCTGCCTGGTAAGCAAATAGAGTCTTGAGTTCCCATTTCTGCAAGCCAGTCATCTGAAGGGCACACTTTAGATAGATACTCCTATGTATCTTGGTGGACACGTGAAAAGAAGGCCCCCCTCGTGATTCCTCCACACTAGCATGATTTGTTCTGCTACCCTTGTGCTGACCTCCTCAAAAATTCATCTATGAAAAATCCCTGACTCAAGCTATGCCACCGGGGAAACCCAGGCTAACCGTTGGGAAATTTTCATAAACCTTGTCTTCAGCAAAGCAGGCTCTAGTCTGCTCCAGTCACTGTTAGAAACAAATTACACCCTGGTGTTACCTCTAGCTTCCACTCCTTCAGGATGAAGGCACTGGACAAGTCCCTACAGTTCCCACCCTTTCATGCTGGGATGTTTAATCTTCATAGCCAAGTTGACCAGATTTAGAATGGCTGAGGTAATTAAGGCATGTTTCTGGGTGGGTCACATGGCATTTCCAGGGAGCATTAAGCCAGGGGAAAGGAGTCAATCTGAATGGGCACCTACCCAAGGGCTGGACCCTGAGAAGCAAAAAGAGAAACAGGTAATGTGAACACTTGAATTGCTCTGGCCATGAGTGAGGAGAGTTGGTCTACTCCATTGTGCTCTCAACACAGGCTGGACCCTCCAAAATAATGGAGCAAAATGGCTCAGTCCTTCCTCTGGGTCTGCTGAGGACCTGGCCATAGCTCTACAAAACAACTGCACAATCATTCCCTTGTGGTCTCAAGTTATGCTCTTTCATTGCCTTGTTCACAGAGTCTATCTCTCTGTGATCCACTCATTCGAAATTATCTACCCATTAACCAGTTTTAATTAATTTATATCTTCTTTCTTAAATATTTTCCTTTGTCCATTGGTTTTTTCCAGTCACTAATCATGTTTAGTTGACTCTGTTTTATTGATTTAGGGTTTTGCTCACTTTTTATGCTTTATTGTCAGTCATTTTTCCTTTTTTTTTCTTATTCTTAATTCCTTTCCTTCTTCTTCTGTCTCCTTTATTTCTTCAATAACCTTTTTCTATACCACCACTGAAATACTGGCCAGCAACATGTGGTTGTTCTTGCTGGAAGAAAATGTTGCTCTAGTTCACAACTTGGTGAGTGTCTCCGTGGGTTCTGAGAAGCTGTAGATGAATAACTGAGGCAGAGCAACTTCCAACCATTTATTCTGGCTCGTGGGTCTGGAGGTAAAAAATGCTGCATCTGAAGAGGCCTGACTTTCTACATCCTATTGGAACAGAAGGCATCACACAAGGATCCTGAGTGTGAGAGCAAGAAAAGACTGAGCTGCCTTTATAGCATACCCTCATGGTAGGGGACCCCTCAGGGCCATCCTTCATCCATGCACAGGGTTCTTCTTACCAATTTTTAAAGCCCACCACTTAGCACTGTTATACTGAGAATTACGTTTCCAGGAAAAGAATGTCTGAGACAATTTTTCCAACAAAAACAATGAGCAAACCCTTCTGAGAATCAGATACATTTAAAAGAAGGTGATGGTATATCTCCTTCATGGTTCCAAATTCAGATAGCATCATGTATATTTTTATTTCATTTTATTATTTTTTAATTTTTTTTAGACAGTGCCTCATATATCCCAGTCTAGTTTTAAATGCTTTGTACAAACAAAGATGACCTTAAACTTATGTTCCTCCTGTTTACATGTTCCAGATCCTGGAATTGAGCATTTATACCACCAGTATATGTGGATCTGGCATGGGACCCATGCTACACAGCACTCTATCAACTCAGGTGGATTGTGTATTTTTAAGAGCTTCACTCTTTTAGTATTTTGCTTGTTTATTTTTTATGAGAGCCATAAGAAGTCTTATTTGAGTCATTGAAAAAATTCAAATAATTTCTGCTGATTCTTAGCCTTATGAAGGTGATTCAATAGCTTTATGGAAAAGGATGCTGCTACCACCTAAATGCAAGTCCTCAAGCCACTTAGCACTCTACTGAGAATGCAATCCAGAATGTGTCTGCCACATTCTTTGATATTAAGAAAATCTCATTATCAAAAGCATCTACTAAGTAACTTTCCTGAGAAAAGTGTGTGATTTTTAAAACATTCCTGTGAGCATATACTTATGACTAGTTATATGTTTCTATATATGATATAGTGATAAAACTCAAGCTTTCTCAAAGTTGAGCCAAACCCAGTGTTTTTCCTAAGTCAAATGTTGACAATCAGGAGTATTAAGTATTAAGGGTGCTTGTTGCTTGTATGCTTTATGGATTACTAAGAGTTGAACTCAGTGTCTCACACATACTCCACAATTCCCTACCACTGAGCTCAAGAATGTTCTTTATCCAAATTATTAATGTATTGGGAGTTGAAAGTTTGAAGTAGTTGGCCAGCTTACACTCTCCATTTTTGTTGTAGCTGTTACATTCACAAAAAACACAGTCTGTAATGTTTATAAATGAGGTACAAGGCACATTCGCAAGTGCACATGCATATGTGTGTGTGGTGTGTGTGTGTGTGTGTTTCTGGTCTCATTTTAAATACAAGCCTTTTTATATTGCCCAGACTGTTCCCAAATTCCTGAGTTCAAGCAACCCTACTGCCTCAGGCTTCCTAGGGCCTTTGTAGCATTACACCTTGTTTAAAAT